>NC_090268.1:38648333-39986666 GCF_040414725.1 Anabrus simplex
GAATCATTTCCCAGCGTTCCACTTGTGTGTAAGAGAATATCCTGCCTCGGCTGCAAATTTCCATGCAAACTTGACTGGAGGGAAGGATACAAACGGCTATTTCTAAACTGATACCACATTTCTGAAAGTACTGTCAATCAAAGTAAACATAGCCTTCCTAAGAACACTGTGGGAAAATAGCATGATTATCATGTTTACTACATTACGTTTCTAAATTTTATTTGGTTGTCTTTAGTAGGGGCGAAGTTAGGACTCATGGTTCTCTCCTACACTTAACCAGATCAGTGTACAGAAAAATTGTGGAGAAGATTAAATATTGTAATATAAATTCAAAATACATATAACTTATTAATTATACCAATATGTACATGTCATTTGTCAAACTACCAAATGAAATATAATGTAAATTAAGTTTAAATTAATTCAATAAGAATTAACTAAATTACACACACACACACACACACACACACACAATCATTCACACCGTTGGTTTATGCATCTAAGAGGTACTTTCTATAGGGAAGACTTTAACGACTCTAAGGAGTTACTGATGCGGATCTTATTCGGAACAGAGTTCCATAATCTAGTCCTCGTCGCAGTAAATGACGGATTATAGGCAAATTACCTGCTAAAGGGAATGGCAAGTGTAGTAACACAGCGTTTATTGTACGTAGGTTAGGTATTCAGCCCGAAGGCTGGTTTGATCCTCGACAGCTCCACCAACAGCTATCATAAATAGTCACTGAAGTGGCATACTAGGTATTTTTCCGCTGGTATCCTCATTGAGCCATAAGTTGCTATTACATATCACTCTGCCAAGCCCACCGAAACGCATGCGCCAACCGACACTATGAGCGATATTTTCACACCACTCATAACAGGGGCAGGCTGCATAAGGAATGGTATTATTAGCATCGCTCATACCTCGGTCACTTTGCTATTGTCAAAGCCAAGGATGAGACTGAGACAGGTCACTGAAACTAACAAGTTTATTCTAGCCCATACCACAAGACATCACTACATCTCGCCAGCAAAGGCATGAGCGTATATTATGGTGGTGAAAATGGGAAAGGTATGTAAAGTTTGATGGCAGGTACTGGGGAGTTTTCATAGTGATCCGAACACCAACATGGCTACATGAAGATTTCTGGGTTCTTTAAGTTTTAGGAGGGAAAGTTGCTTGTAATAAGGTGTGTCATGTGTTGTTTGAATCATCAGTCCATAGACTGGTTTGATGAAGCCCTCTATGCCACCCTATCCTGTGCTAACCTTTTCATTTCTACGTAACTACTGCATCCTACGGAGGATGGTTGCCTAGTTGTACTTCCTCTTAAAACAATAATCACCACCACCACCACTGCATCCTACATCTGTTCTAATCTGCTTGTCATATTCATACCTTGGTCTACCCCTACCTTTCTTACCACCTACACTTCCTTCAAAAACTAACTGAACAAGTCCTGGGTGTCTTAAGCTGTGTCCTATCATTCTACATTTTCTTCCCGTCAAATTTAGCCAAATCGATCTCCTCTCGCCAATTCGATTCAGTATCTCTTCATTTGTGATTCGATCTATCCATCTCACCTTCAGCATTCTGTAACATCACATTTCAAAAGCTTCTATTCTCTTTCTTTCTGAGCTAGTTATCTTCCATGTTTCACTTCCATACAATGCCACGCTCCACAGGAAAGTCTTCAAAAACATCTTTCTAATTCTTATATCAATGTTTGAAGTGAGCAAATTTCTTTTCTTAAGTAAGCTCTTCCTTGCTTGTGCTAATCTGCATTTTATGTCCTCCTTACTTCTGCCATCGTTAGTTATTTTGCTACCCAAGTAACAATATTCATATACTTCCTTTAAGACTTCATATCCTAATTTAATATTTCCTGCATCGCCTGCCTTCGTTCGACTCCACTCCATTACTTTTGTTTTGGACTTATTTATTTTCATCTTGTACTCTTTAACCAAGACTTCGCCCATACCATTCAGCAGCTGTTCGAGATCTTCTGCAGTCTCAGATAAAATAACAATATTATTGGCAAATCTCAAGGTTCTGATTTCCTCTCCTTGGACTGTAATTCCCTTTCCAAATTCTTCTTTGATTTCCTTTACTGCCTGTTCTATGTAAACACTGAAAAGGAGGGGGGACAAACTGCAGCCTTGCCTCACTCCTTTCTCGATTGCTGCTTATTTTTCAGAGCCCTCGATTCTTATCACTGCAGACTTTTTTTAATACAGATTCTAGATAATTCTTCGTTCTCGGTATCTGATCCCAATCACCTTCAGAATCTTAAATAGCTAGATCCAATCAACATTATCGAATGCCTTTTCTAGATCTACGAATGCCATGTACGTGGGCTTCTCCTTCTTGATTCGACCTTCTAAGATCAGACGTAAAGTCAGGATTACTTCACGTGTTCCTACATTTCTTCTGAAGCCAAACTGATCTTTCTCCCAACTCAGCTTCAACTTGTTTTTCCATTCTTCTGTAAATAATACGTGTTTGTGATTATCCCTACATATATGGTTTTCGTCAGGAAGGGCATCTGACCGTTAGACAGGGCCAAATCCACATGAGTGACACAGTTCGTTCCCAGAACTCCACAGTTTGGGGAAGAGCGGTAGAAAAAGAAGAAGCTAATGATGATAGCAATAACCTAACAACAATGTATTGGCAAAACCGATAGTAGCAAGTACAATGCTTAAAATACTGCGGATAGCTACCATTACTAACCGAACCGGGACACAGAATTAGTCGCACATCACGGGGATCCAACCGCGGCTGGTCAGTAACAGAGTCTTGAATACAAGTACCCCAGGACCAGGATAACTGCTTGTTTTCACCGATCAACAAGTAGTATTTTCTGAAACTATATTGTATAGTGTTACTAATATTTAATTGCTCATTGCGGGGATCAAACCGTAGCCGTCGTTAAGAAAGCACTACACACAACTACCCCGGGACCATGGCATTTGCTTGTTTTCACCACTAAAGAGTAGTAGGAGGTTCGTTATTATTTATATTAGTACCACGAGTAGAATGTACAGTATATTATGTTAACTTATATTAACATAAATATGGATCAAGCTAATACAATTTTGTCCTCTCGTCGGTTCATTATTCTTAATTTTTCTATCTTCTGCGTGTGTTATGATTATGTATGTACCGATAATTTATACATAAAAGGAGTCTGATGATACTGCGTTGTATATTATGATATGTAAAACCATGTAACCGGGAATACGATAATGTTAATTTTTTATTTAAATGTAGCCTAACTTTACAGTCATCACATACATTATTCAGGTTATTCAGAACAATGACTATACTATTTTATGTCATATGTATTATAATATAAATGATATGATAGGCCTAGCTACCGACACAGAATATCTAACCTCTTAAATAATTGCGACTTTTATACCATGTATAAATCTGAATTTTGAAGTCTTACGTCAGTCTCTGAATATAACAAATACTGACAGACACGCAGTATAAGCAAAATAAATGACATCTTAAAACACTAACCCAGTCTGTTCTTTATTGAAACAATAATAATATCACTCTCCTTCATCTATCAGCTGATTGAGTACTTGGGTAAAACATGGCGGTTGGACTGGGCTCGGCCACACTGTACATATAAATTCACTGTAGTCCCACGCTCAATCTCACGCGCACTGCCTCAAAGTGAGCATAATGCCTATTGCTCACGGTAAAATTTTTCGTAAAATTTGTTGTACAATTAATTTTATAAAAAATTTGGTGAAAACAAGTTGTGTTGCTCACGGTAAAATTATTTTATGAAATCCGTGGAAGCATCAGAATGGCCATCTATGAATCTGAACTAACATGTGTATGTGCTGCCATCTATCGATAAACTTTTAAACCAAGAAAAAACTTACAGCGTATGTTTGAGAGTATGGCTCCAACAAACAAAGCAAAACTTGCTGCTTTAGCTGCAATTTTATGTTGTACAGTGGTAAAAAGGAAGAAAAGAAATGCCACGAAATGCTTGACTCGGGATTGGATCAAAAGAGGAGAAGAAGGTAGAAGATTGCTGTCCTTGGTCGAAAATTAGTTGAGGTTATAAGACCAGCATTCATATAGGATTTCGTCGATTGTGTTTTCTGCCTCTCTTCTTGCGTTTCTGTTGTGGTAAAGAGGCGTTTTAACCTCGTACAAACATGGATATTTCTGGTATCCGTCCAGCAAAACAATAACAGCTTTCTTAGTCCACCCGGGTCCTGCCATTTTAGAAAGAAGTGTTTGTTTACAATCGAGCTTCACGATCTTCTCACGACGTAGCGCCAGCATTATCGTGATGTCAGCTTCGCTGATTGGTTCTTTTCATAAAATTAATTTTACGGAATAGAACATAAACTATTTTATGAAAAGTTTTATCAAAGGTTTTATAAAACTTGAATTTGGCCGTGAGCAACAGAAATTTTATAAAATTAAATTATTGTACAATAAATTTGACAGAAAATTTTACCGTGAGCAACAGGCATAAGGCAGTAGCAATCAGCGAGACAGATGTTTCAGGCGGGCAGTGTACGTCAACAGGGGTAGATGTAAGGGTGTGACAGAGTGGCAGAAAGGGGCAATCGTGTTTGGACGTGCCCATGCTCATAGGGTGTGTCAAGTTGCTGGATTTGTAGGTATTTCTTAGCGGACTGTCCAACGTGTCTACAAGCAATGGTGTACTACACATGGCCACGAAGCACGACGTCAGAATTGTGGTCGGTATAAGATCCTCACTGAGAGGGACTGGAAACGCGGTTCACGGCTTGTGAATCAAAATCGCTTCCAAACCTGATAGGAATTGCTGCAGTCAATGAATGAAGGTCCATCCCAATCTGTTTAGCGAGAGAACATTGCGACGGGAACTGCATGCAATGAATATTTGCAGTCAGTCATCTCACAAACGGACATAAAGCTGCGCATCTTCATGGATAAGAAATCATGTAACGTGGATAGTAGCTGTCTGACGGAACGTAATGTGGTCTGACAAGTCACGATTTTGCCTGTCCAATGACACACGTCGTTGAGTGTACCGAAGGCGAAATGAAGCATTTTATCGTGGATGTGTGCAAGGACAGGTTCAAGCAGTTGGTAGGTCTGTGATGTTTTCGGGGTGGTTTTTTTTTGTACCATGAATTGGGCCCGCAACTGAGGTGACTCCTAACATGAACCAGCATGTTTATTTAAACATTGTGGATGATCAGGTGTTGCCTTTCAATTAACATCTGCATGATGAGTATGCTATTGATACCCGGATTTTTTCAAGATGACAACATCAAAGTTCATCGGGCTGGACGCACAAGTGATTGGTTTCGTGAACACTCCCCTATCCTATTACATCTCGATTGGCCTGCAAAATCACCTGCCTTCAACCCTATTGAAAATTTTGTGGGACATATTGGAACAGCGGGTAAAACGCCGAAAATAGCATCCCGGTAATTTGTTGGAATTGCGCGATCAAATCCTCAGCGAGTGGCTTAACCTGGAAGCAACGTACTTGCACAACCTTGTGGACTCCCTTCTAAACGGAATCCAGGCGGTTATCAAGTCCACAGGCAGAGTTACACGCTATTAAATGGTGCTTGTAATTTTTTCTCCAGATATGACAATTTTTATTCGGTGAGCTTATGTTGCCGGAAGGATGCTGAAGATTTCGTAGACCAAAGTTAAAGTGGAAGCAATGTGTACGTCAGTACATCGGGATCCTGAAATTACGAGCCGAAGGACCATGGCAGTGAACAAAATGATTGGCAGAAATTTCTAAGCCAGGCCAAGGCTCATAAAGAACTATTGTAGCAGCTACGATAAGGTTCATCATCATGTCCACAGGGGCTCTGAAAATACATTACTACATTACTAACTCCTGACACAAACGCTTCATGATGTGAAGACAGAAAAAGTGAGCTGCAATAATAATAATAATAATAATAGTAGTAGTAGTAGTAGCAGCAGCAGCAGCAGCAGCAGTAGTAGTAGTAGTAGTAGTAGTAGTAGTAGTAGTAGCAGCTTCCATTCTCAACACTTACAGCTGTACAAATCCGCTGATGACTGTCTCTCATCTTAATGTAACCTCTCCGAATTTCTTTAAATTTTCTGTATCTTTTCTTTTTTGACAAATGAACGAGGATGGTTAGCTGGACAAATTATGGCGTCGAGGTACTTCGTTAACTCTACGGAGAATTTTATCAAGTGAGAGGGGTGAAGCTGTTTATGTATGCAAATATATTCAGTAATCTTCCGAAAGTTGTAGAAAGAAAACTGTAGTGTACAGTAAGCCAGTACATGCTCTAACGACGCATTTATATGCACTGCTATCCCTACCTAAAGCTTCCTAACTTCAGCAAGAAATGATTATGGAACTTTTGTTGTGTGTTTCTGCATACGAAAGAAAGAATGATCAATTTGCATACTGATTAGACTTGGACTATGAACACGCTCTTACATCTCAACTGGGTCAGGGCAGTTGTAAAAACTCCCTTTACTGAAATTTATCATGAACACATGGGATTAATGGAAAAACTCTGTGTAAAATACACTACAAAATGCTGCACTCTAATGACATAAGCGATGAAACAAGCGAGGTCGGAATTGAATGTCGATCTACTTACAGTGCCTAAGGAGTAAAATTAATTGCAGAATCTTTAGGGATGCGCATATGAACAACGTACTATTGCAAACAGATTTAGCAAACAAGTGAGGTCGTGTGAGCATTTGAAAAGGCCAATAGGCAGAGAAGCCTGAATGTAACTCATATCACTATCACTCCCAATCACACTGCGTTTCACGAGAGAATGAAATGTATTTGCTGTGGGTGGGGAGTTAAGCGAAACAAATATCTCGAGGAAAAATGTATCCCAGGGCTTTATAACATGGTTTGTGACGTCATTTGCATCTATAAGGTTTTTTTCATATCGAGACGGAGATTCTGAAGGTGACCGGGATCACAGACCGACAACGAAGAATTAACTACGATGTTTATATGTCGTAAAATATGCATTAAAGGAAATCAAAGAGGAACTTGGGGCCGGAATCACAATCAAACCCCTGAGATTTTCTGATGATATTGTTATTTTTTCTGAGACTGCAGAAGATCTGGAGAAATTGCTGAATGGTATGGACAGAGCCTTGGGTAAGAAGTACAAGATGAAAATAAATAAGTCCAAAACAAAAGTAATGGTGTGCAGTCGAACGAAGTCAGGTGATGCAGTAAGTATTAGATTAGGAAATGAAGTCTTAAAGGAAGTAGTTGAATATTATTACTTGGAAAGTAAAACAACTAATGAAGGAAGAAGTGAGGAGAACATAAAATGCTACTAGCACAAGCAAAGAAGGCCTTTTTTAAGAAAATAAATTTCTTCACCTCGAACATTGACATAGGAATTAGAAAGATATTTTTGAAGACTTTCGTCTGGAACATGACATTGTATGGAAGTGAAACACGGACGATGAATAGCTCAGAAAGAGAATAGAAGCTTTTGAAATGTGGTGTTACAGAAGAATTCCTGTATGTCTGCATGATACCACTCGACTGGTCGATGAAGGATCCATCGTCGTGCTAAATCGATAAAATCCCCATCATCCACGTATTGTTCCCACGGACTGCATTCTTCAAACAGATGGAAGTCAGAAGGCACCAGATTCGGGTTGTAGGGTGGATGAGGAAGAAACAGTCCACTGAAGTTTTGTGACTTCCTGTCGGGTGTGCAGACTTGTGAGAGGTCTTGCGTTGTCGTGCGTTACAGACGCTATTTTGAAGGCTAATTATGCCGCTGCCATCCATCGGAAGTTAATGAAACTACAAGATGAAGCGGGAATATTCAAAGATGTCCCAAAAAAATTACAATTTTTAAACCGAAATTGGCCGAAAAATAAAATATATTGAACGCACCTCGTAACTTCACAATATATCTATTGTATTACGTCTACCTGTTGTAATTAAATTTGCATTAGTTATTCATAGGTTCTTACATTTTATTTGAGTGAAGCAGCCTCTGTGGATCAGTGGTAGAGTGTCGGCCTCCGTATCCCAAGATAGCGGGTTCAAATCCGGCAGAGTTGTTCGGATTTTTGAAGGGCGGGAAAAAGTCCATTCGACACTCCATGTCGTACGAAGTCGGCATGTAAATGATCTCTAGTGACACATTTGGTGTTTACCTGACATAATTAATTAAATCTCAGCCACAGACGCCCAACAGAGTTTCGGTTCACTCGGTCTGCCATCTAGTGGGGCTAGAGTAAAAGGGAACGTCGAAATTGACGAGCAGACAGCCAGATGGCGTCAAATTGAAATGTCTGAACACGGTAGCAGAGGCCATTATTATTAAAACTTAGTGAGCCAGAATTTTTATTTTAGCAGGCGAGCCCTAGGTTGGACTCTTTCTTACCTAGGAAATAATATTCCTCTGAAGGCATTTTTTTCTCAATTCATTTCTGATGTACTGTATTCTCCTCCTCAATCCTCCGTGAAATTGCAATTTTTTCTCCGTGGAAGCTGCCATTGTGAAGGTTGTCTATTTCAGGCACACCACATATTGCTCTGTATATTCTCCTATATGACGACTTCTTCAAATTATTATGAAGGGTTATCTCACGGCTTTGCAAACGGTAACTGGTGTGGTCTCACATACGGCTGAAGATGCTGAGCCTCTTGTGAAATCCTTGCGGACTACTCGGTAGGAGATTAAAGTGAAATTCGATATTCTGCTCCTGTTAACAGTGGCGGCAAGCTTCACGGAGCGTGGGTTGTCATAATACAGTTCTCATTCAACAGCGGGCGATGTGGAGGTGGTGCGCACTAATGGCTGTCATTGGGACGTGCACTTCCCCTGTTAAATTAGTAAAGATGCGCGCGCATAAAACAATATTTTGATCAATCTCACAATATATAAGTACTTAGTTTGAACGGTTTAAAGTATACGGTCTTATCCACTATAACGTTCAATATTCGGAAGTTCACTAAACAGAAAATTCTGAATCGATCTAGGAAACTCACTTCTTTATACCGCTTTTCTACATGCCCTGGTAGGGTCGCGGGTATGAAATGTGTTACACAGAATCAATCAATCAATCAATCAATCAATCAATCTGAATTTAAGACGGTCGCCCAGATGGAAGATTCCCTATCTTTTTTTAACCTCATATTTACATTTATTTATAACTGTTTACCTAGATTTTTCTTAAATATTTTCAGCGAACTTGGAAATTTATCGAACATTTTCCTTGATAATTTATTCCAATCCCTTACTCCTCGCCCTGTAAATGAATACTTGCCCCAATCTGTCCTCTCGAATTCCAATTTGGTTTCATATTATAATATTTCTGCTTATAAAAGCTCCGCTCAAGCTTATCCCTCTACTTATGTCATTCTACGCCAGCTCACCACTGACAGCTCGAAACATACTGCATAGTCGAGCAGCTCGTCTCCTTACTCTAAAGTCTTCTCAGCCCAAAGTTTGCATCATTTTACTAACACTACTGAAGCTGCTTTCCTTTGAATTTCTTTCCAGTTCTCGTATCAAGAAGTCCTGGTGAGGGTCCCATGCACTGAAGCCATGCTCTAACTGTGGTCTAACACGTGGAACTGGTTTAGTTTTACGGCTGGGTACCCCTTCCTGACGTGTACTCTATGTCAGGGTGGTTTCATTATTGCATGTTTATGTTGTTAGCAGTGTAGTGTGGTGTGATTAATATAAATGAAGAAGCGTCTATTGTAACAAACATAAATTCAAGTTTCGAACTAAATTCAGTTAAAATCCCCTGACCGACCTGGAATCTAACCCATGTTATGTCATGTTCAAAATTATGAGGGGATGATTATTTCATTGCATTTTCCATTTAAAAAATAATCACTAGTGCCACCACCAGTCATATGGCTAAAAACAATAAAAACTGTAAACTTCCTTGTTACAATAGTTCAATAAAGAATGCTTTCGAATTTCCCCACACCAGTACAAAAAATAACACTTTTTATCAGTCATAAATTAATCACTACTGATATACATTTAGGGCAGTCACCCATGTGCCAGATTCCCTATCTGTTGGTTTTCTAGACTTTTCTTAAATTATTGCAAAGAAACTGAACATTTGTTGAACATCTCGCTCGGGAGGTTATTCCAATCCCTAATTCCCCTTCCTATAAAACAATATTTGCCCTGATTTGTCCTCTTGAATTCCAGCCCCATCTTCATATTGTGATCCTTTTAAAGTCACCACTCAAACGCATTCGTCTACTAATGTCATTCCACGCCATCTCTTCACGGACAGCTCGGAACATACATACCACTTAGTCGAGCAGCTCGTCTCCTTTCTCCCAAGTCTTCTCAGCCCAAACTTTGCAACATTTTCGTTAAGTTACTCTTTTGTCAGAAATGACCCACAACAAATCGAGCTGCTCCTCTTTGGATTTTTTCTAGTCCTTGATTCAAGTAATCCTGATGAGGGTCCCATACACTGGGTCCATACGATACTTGGGGCCTTACCAGAGACTTACAGTATATGCCCTCTACTTTACATCCTTACTACAACTCCTAAATACCCTCACAATCATGCGCAGAGATCTGTGCCCTTCATTTACAATCCCATTTATGTGATTACCCCAATGAAGATCTTTCCTTATATTAACACCTAGGTACTTACAATGATCCCCGAAAGGAACATTCACCCCATCAACGCAGTAATTAAAACTAAGAGGACTTTTCCTATTTGCGAAACTCACAACCTGACTTAACCCCGTTTATCATCATACCACTGCCTGCTGTCCATCTTACAACATTGTCGAGGTCATTTTGCAGTTGCTCTCAATCTTCTAACTTAATTATTGCCCTGTACAGAAAAACAACATCCGCAAAAGGCCTTATCTCTGATTCCACTTCTTTACTCATGTCATTTATATCTATACGAAAACATAAAGGTCCAATAATACTGCGTTAAAGAATTCTTCTCTTAATTATTACAGAGTCAGAGTTAACAGACGTAAATAAACTTTTAAGTTTCTTGAAACAAGTAGTACTGTCAAAAATTTTGAAGTTAATTATCTGCCCATCCTCCACCATGAAATAATGACTGAACTAGCAGTGGACGATAATAGACTGTAGTTTCAGGAATGGTATATTATTTAGCAGATAAGATCTCATAGCGTCAAATGTTTTGGCCATTGTAACCGCAGATTCATACCTACATACTACGAGTCTACTCTTTACATTCTGAATTACTTCAAGATTTGTTCAAGTTTTCACAATGTTGTGACCGCGTTTCTTAAATACTAGGAGAATAGAAATCAGTATCTGACGAACTGAATTCATATTCTCTAAACGGAAAAATATAACATCAGAGAGTCTACGCTCCTCGAAAACGATGCTGGGTTTGTTACATAACTGGGGTAAAAGGAGAGGGGTTAATGGAAAATCTATGTATGGAGGGTCTTAACATCTCTCAGCATGCTGGCGCGACAATGCAATTCCATTCATCCATCTTTCTTACTCTTATACTGTCACTGGCGTGTCAAACTTGAAGGAAATCTATCTGTAGATTTCCTTCAAAGAGAGCTTCTCAGGCTCGTAGAGGCAACAGGATTAAACACGAGTTTAAAGAAATATAACTGAAATTACAGTTAGTCATCGTTCTGGCGACAGAACAGCTAGAACTAGGTAACTAAAACTTTTTAGGGTTTAAAGTTTGAATGCTGGAGCTGAAAGTGCCTACCTTGAATGAGATTATGCTTCCGAGTTGCTACACATCAGTACAAGAAAAGCATGAGGGAGAGTGCATACAAAAGAATTAGAAATATGGTGTATTTTATGAAGTTTAATTGAATATGAATATGAGCTGCAAAATTCCAGAATAACGCTGTTTGAGCAATAGGCCAATATATTGCACCCATAAGCGATATATATAATTTTATTTTTCCAAAAATTTGGTCCGCTAGCGAACATTTCATATGATCAAGCAAGTTTATGGTCAAGAAAAAATGTTTAGTGCTGTGATTAAGCAGCACCAACGTTTTGTAAAGGTGAGATATGCTGGAGGAAATGAGCGCCTTGGTCGGCAAAAACGGTTCGAACATAACCGAATGTTATTTGCTTTACGTCCCACTAGCTACTTTTACGGTTTTTCAAACACGCCCAGGTGCCAGAATGTTTTCTCGCAGGAGTTCTTTTACGTGACAGTAAATCTACCGATGAGGCCGACGTATTTGAGCACCTTCAAATACCACCGGACTGAGCCAGGATAGAACCTGCCAAGTTGGGGTCAGAAGGCCAGTGCCTCAACCGTCTGAGCCACTCAGCCCGGCAGGAACAGTTAGGATCGGCCATGGTATGCCACAGAATTCTGACTGATGACCTGAAGATATGTCTTACCCAGCATTGCGTTCGATACTTTCCGATGCATGACCAGTATGACGATCGTAAGACCATTTGTGGTAACCTGATCAGTAGGGCTGAAGGCTATGGTATGTTCCTCAAGCTGATCATAACAGGAGGCGAAGCACGCTGTTCTCTGCGCGCTTCACGATCGAAGCGACAATCTGCCGCAATTGTCACCATGAAAAAGAAAACTGCGAAAGGATAGGTCAAAACGCAAGACTAATTCATTTATTTAATTAGTTACTTTACTCTTATCAGGAGAAGAAACGAAGTAGTGTGTACCAATTAACAAAAATAAATTTTCTCGTAAATTTTAAATAGTAAAAGAAATAAAATATCTCGGAGAATGAATTCGCTGTATAATGCAAAGTAATGGAATCCAGGAAAAGTAAACTTGAACTGGCCTTCCAAATAACAAAAGTTAATGAATATTGTATTTTCACGACTGCATTGTAATCCAAACCGACTTTCGACCTATTAGGTCGTGTTACGTACATTTAGTACGTGCAGAAGAGATGTTAAGTACAGAACAAAAATGGCCAACCGGACACCAGTGGGATCCAAACCAACAACCAAAAGATACATACAACAAGAAATCCCTTTCATGGGGGTCCAAAATTAAATATTGTAGAACAGTGATTAAACCAGAAGCATTATACGCAGCAGAAACACTAAAACATGAATTTCAAAGGCCAGATGAAGACCCTCGAGCTAAAAGAAAGGAAAATATTAAGAACGTCCATAGGACAAAAAATTCAGAATTATAAGATACTATAATATACATCAGAGTCTCCGCAGTTCAGGCGGCAGCGCGTCGGCCTCTCACCGCTATGTTCCGTGATTGAAATCCCGGTCACTCCATGTGAGATTCGTGCTGGACAAAGCGGAGGCGGGGTAGGTATTTTTCCGAGTTCTCCGGTTTTCCCTGTCATCTTTCATTCCAGCAACACTCTCTAATATCATTTCATTTCATCTGTCATTCATTAATCATTGCCTCAGAGGAGTGCGGCAGGCTGCGGCAGCCGGCACAATTCCTATCCTCGCCGCAAGATGTTCCATGCCTGACCCGGTCACTGTCTGGAAAACAGGTTGTAGGTTTTCTTCTCAAAATAATATAGATCAAGAATGGAACCCTCTACAAGAAAATTGAAAAACCTCCGATACTACGCGAAAAAGGAGGATATATTTTTACGGCCATGTTCTCAGAATTAACTCTAGTAGATTAACCGAACAAATATTTGACTTCTTCCGTAAGCGCAAAACAATATCTAACTAGTTTAAAGAAATCAAAAAAGACGTAGTAGAAATAAAAATTACAGGAAATTCATTATTCGATCGAACAGGTGACGTAACAACTAAAGAGGAAAATATAAGGTTCCAAGACAAATCTACATGAAGAGCCAAAACTATTATCTCGGAAGACGATAGGAAACGAAGATCAGAAAGAATGAAGAAATACTGAGCATTAAGAAAAGATTGATTCAACGTTCCCCAAAAAACGGTGAAACGAAAGAAGAAAACAATCTACAGAAATGGATATATATACAACGGAAAGAGCACTTAAAAATGACGAACATTCTCTTAAATAACAATGGACCAATATTTAACAAGATATTTGTCGTTTGAAGTAGCTTTCACTATGTCTTCCATAGTATAGACTTAATAATAATAATAATAATAATAATAATAATAATAATAATAATAATAATAATAATAATAATAATAATAATAATAATAATAATAATAATAATAATAATCCTAAATTATGAGAAATAATCTGTACTGATGTCCGCCTCCATGGCTAAAGCGCTGGCGTTTGGTCGCAGGGGCCGAGTTCGATTCCCGGCAGGGTCGGGAATTTTAACCATAATTGGTTAATTTCGCTGGCACGAGGGCTGGGTGTATGTGACGTCTTCATCATCATTTCATCCTCGTCACGATGCGCAGGTCGCCTACGGGAGTCATATCTAAAGACCTGCATTTGGCGAGCCGAACTTGTCCTCGGACACTCCCGGCACTAAAAACTGTACGCCATTTCATTTCATCTGTACTGATGACCCGATATCTAATGTTTCAATAATAATAGTCTCAGTAAACGCCAAACCAACTCTCATTCAAAAGTTAAAATCCGTGGTTTGGCCGAGAATTGAACTCAGGCCCTCCAAGTAACAAGTAGGAACGCTGCCCTTCACCATCGGACTGGATATTCACAAGACTAAAATGGGAATATCAGCCGTCGTTAATACTGAAATTTAATGACCTAGCAGAAAAACACTTGAATCTTTCGGATCAACGTTCAGTCCTAACTAATTCATTTCGAAGCATTCCTTCACCTTTTAACAAAGATACACATTATAAAGGTTATTCTCTGCCTATGACATCACTAGCCAGGGATTTGTACGCAAATGCAAATTTTGTTTGCTGATATGTTGACCTCCAAAAATCAACAAGGAAGTGCGTTTGACGGTGAAATTGGATGAATTATTAAGTTTAATACTGCACAGATACGCAAACTAGCATATATTTGAAATTAGAACATATATTTCAAATTTCGGATTTATTTTGCATTTTTCGACCTGTATTAAGCATATTGTAACGTAGTTTATAAGCAGTTTTTAACAAAATGTGAAGTAGTTTTGCCGTGAACTCTTTCGGCAATAAAACGGTTCAAAAGGGAACTGTCATTTATCAAGACACGCTTTCAAATCATACAAGAATTAATCAAGAAGCTATAAACACGTGGATTGCGACGTGAAGCGTGAAATGGAAGGTATACCAGGAAACCTCGGAATCCGTCCGCAAACAAAATATCGTGATGTTCTTAAATTATATCCGGGCTACGACATCATGGTAGCTACAAACAAATATTTGGCTGGTACTGATAATGTGGATCTACCAGAATATTTAACACCAACACTCGCTCCCGAATTCAAGCAGTGTCCTGTCACATGCGTAGATGTAGAGAGATCGTTCTCCGCACTGAAGCTAGGTTTAACAGACAAACTCCACTTACTTAAACCAGAAAACTTGAAGAAGACTATTATAGTGAAAAGCAAGTTATGGACAGTAAGAGCAGGTTGTGTAGTGTGAAAGGAAAGAGCAAGGTGTATTTAAGTGTGTTACTTCAAGTTTGTGGGTTGTTTTACAAAGTTTTCTTAAAACCTTACTAATTGATTTAATATGAGTATTAACACACTGTACTACCTATAGCTCATTCCACGTTAAGAAGATAGTATTGATCTTATGACAACAGGGTTGCCATACCTAACGGCTCTGCTCAACACCATCACGGGAAAACGGCGGCAGATAAATTTGTGAAATTCAGTATTTACGTTCAAGTTTAAAAAAATGAAAGAAACTAACCTACAAATCATTTTTATGAACTAAAGGGAACGGGGGATTCACAGGGGTTATTTTTGGTTTGTACAGAATCAGAGGTAAACTGCAGCACTTAAGAAAAGCTCAGCACTGAAGTGTAAGGCAAATTGGGGTAGAAAATAGACAAATATTTTTTATAGGCTCGAGGGTTGAGGGATACATTTAATTGAGTTTAATAAATTTCTCCAGGTAATAAAGGCTAGAAAACCGATGCAACAAATAAATACTGTAGATGACTCTACGAAAGATCACAGTATTGACGATAAAGAAATTACACACGTAGGATCATAGCATCTCTCTCTCTCAGCACAAGAAAATTACGCACCGATTTAAAACCTAAAAGCACACGCGTAACAAATAATGTAGATGACTTCACTACAGAAGTGAGCTGCGGGCGGTTTACAGAGTGAGGGACTACACGATACTTGTACCCAGGCAACACGTAAGAAAAAATGAAGGCAACGAAGCGATGGCTGTTCCTGCCACTGCGCTTCCTCCCTACAAGTGTATTTATGAAAAAGAAAATGTTATGCAGTTATTTTAATAACTCACGGGCATAAATGCCTCATCCTTTTTAACTTTCATAATACATTACAAACTAAAGTATAACATTCCTTAATCAATCACGAGGAATTATGGGTGTCAGAGGGGGTGAGTTCACTCCTTGTATGTCTGTAAGAGCAATACTGGTTTCTTAGCGTGGAATGAGCTATAGGAGAAGTATGTATATTGTTTTAACAATGAACACTGATACGATTGATAGGTCTCACAAACTATGCCCGGATTGTTTGTACTAAGGGAACAGCCGCAGCTGTAAGAAGTGTGATATTTTTGTTTTTATTCGGTTGTTTAGTCATTTTATGTATTGGTGGGGTGAATTGCGTGTGTCTACTAAAGGAATGTACCGTAACGTTTTCATTTCATACAAGCGCTTTATAGCATGAAAATAAGTGCATACTTTCACCACTTTTTGCACCATAGTTGTATGATTATGTTGGTGATTTATACAGTATATAAATCCGATGGCTAGACATGAGTGAAGTGTTACAACGTACACGCGAGCACAGAAATAGTGTCCCGATATAAACAAAAGCATGGTATTCCCCACCTCCTCGCTTAACGCATTTCTACAGGGAGACAGCCCGCTACAAGGCTGTTGTGATTGAAATGGGCACTGTGGAGGATATACAGCAATACACACACTGTGCCTTCAGCACTACCCGTTCACTCCCTTCCCCTTCTTTTCGGTACTGAAGTGGCCTTCAACACTACCCCTTTACTCACTCCCCTCCTTTCCAGTACTGGAGTGGGGCAGTGTTGATTGTTTACGTCGGGACACCATTTCTGTGCTTGCATGTACAGTAGGTGGTTGTAGTACTTCAGGTAAAACTTCTAGAGTTGAACTCGCAGTACATTTGTGTGAAGTGGTTAAACGTAGTTCTGTCTCACTCTAAATATTGTGTGTCTAAGCCTTCTTTCAACATTATTCCAGCAATAAATTTTGCGTATATTTCACAGTTATGACCTGACCTAACTACGTCATTTGTATAACCTGTGCTTTTCAGATAACAGCATTAACAAACTTCTTTGCTCAACATACAAAATAAACTGGAGCAAATATTATCTTTGTAATGCTCTTGAAGGCTTTTCATTAGCAGAGTTTTGTTTTAAGTATTTAGGGATTCCAGTTTTTCTCTGTTGTATGAGAGCTTCCTACCTGTCAAAACCAGGAAACTGCTCGTTCAAGGACTAATACTACCAATATTTGATTATGGTGATGTAGTCTATAATAACATAAATTGTTCACTTGGCTCTAAACTTCAATGGGCGCATAATGCCTGCATTAGATTCATTCTAAATGTTCCGCTCCATTCCCTCATCAGCCCATTCATCCATCAGCTGTCCTGGTTAAGATAATGTGATAGACGTAAGTACCATGCTGTTTCTCTTCTGCACAAAATACTGCGAACAGGTAAACCAGATTACCTGAGAACAGATTTCAACTACCTCTCTCCTTCAGGTAGAACACCCAGTCATCACAATAGTACGTATAACAAGTCATTTGTACCGGGGACCATACGTTCCTGGAATTCTCTCCCGGCTGAAATTAGAGACAAGCAACCTAAAGTTATTCAGAAGAATGTGCTGGAAATTTTACCTACACTCAGATTAATTTACTCTTATAAGCACCCTTAAATGTTAGATTATTAGCCCCTTACCGCATACTGTGACAGATATGGCACACACCGGTTTTATTTTTATACAGCCTATATTGAAGTGTTTATTTCATTATTGCATAGAGTGACAGATATGGTACACTATCAACAATAAATGGATGCAAGCAGCATGTGCCATCTGTTGAGGGAGTAGGGAACTATTTGACATTCATCCCTTGTTTGTGTTGTAAGCAGTTGACTAGATATCTGACCACAATAAACTTGTATTTCACACAGTAATAGTTCGATTTGTATTTTTATAAAATTACTGTGGAAGCATTGATATGTCAGGATATCTGCAAAGATGTAAGTTTGATCATTTGTCCACTGGAGTAATTATAATCTTTCAAATTAGGTTTGTGACAGATATGGCACAACATGCATTTGTGACATAACATAGTTCTTGCTACTGGAAGTATAACAGTCCAGTTTCTTTCCATTCAGTTGGTTTACTGCAATGGATGTAGGAAAGTGTTATGCCTCTTCAATTCGAGTACTAATTATAGCCGACGGGAATATTAGTAACGACCCTGATCTATCAGATGATGATAGTACATTACGTATAGAAGGAAAGAGATATGACATTCTTGCTTCAGAGTCAGATGATGATATTCCTATAACGCATAACACAAGAAATGATGTTACCATTATACCAGAAACAGAATCGGATACAGATGATGATATTGAGGTTAGGCCTACTGAATACCTTGACCTCTGACATTCCTCTTGCGGATAGGCTTACTATAATCCATAATAATCAAAGGCAACAACCAAGGTGGGGAAGACTAAAACATACTGGCATATAGGGAATCTGATAAAAATGGAAGATGAAACATAGTTTACTGGAAATATTACTGTACCTCAGGAAATTTTGGACCTTGATACTCCAGTAGAATATTTCCAATATTTCTTTACTAGTGAGATATTTTGTCAAATTAGTGTAATTTCTGAAACCTTTTGTCATTTTCATAAATTAAAACTAAACTTCTAAGTGTAGTACTTTTAATTGGATATGTATAACCCTCTCTGAATGTACCGGTATGCTATTTTCTATTTCCAAGTTACCACTGATACCATCGAAGGATAACCGTTATTGCATGCTGTCCCATATATGGCACAAACCATAAACCAACAACAAAGATCTGCCATACGAAGTTCAGATTTTTGAAACTATTTTTCCATAGGTCAGGACACCATATTTAAGCACTCAGAATTTTTTCAGGAAAAAAAAGTCATGCAGTAAGGGGTTAAGTTAAATGAATAAAATGTCAATGTAATGTTAGAAACATTACAGTTTATATTTTTCGAAATATAGTTTTAATAATAGTTAATATTATAAATTATTTTTTAAATGTTAAAATGATTTTTATAATGCTTTACATTTCATTTAAATTACATTTCACATTAACTTTAAATTATAATAAACTTATTTTAATTTCAAGCAGTTGCAATGTTCAGTATATTATGTTTATGTAGGTGCATAATTATATGGTTTGGCATAATAGCAGGCTTCATAGCCTGAGCCCCGCCATGTAAATAAATAAATAAATAAATAAATAAAGTCCACTGTCAAAGCTTCTCCTAACTCTTAACACACGATGAAGTCCGCAGACCACATTCTATTCATGCAATTTCTTATCAGATAAAAACGTTTCAAATTGTGAGTCTCGGATAGCTCGATCAAAATTTTAAAAAATCGAAAATCACTTCTAGCCCAAATGCAATTCCGGGAAAACAGCCTAAAATAGCTTGTTTCCTTTTTGATTTAAATCCTAGCCAAATTAACTTATTTACATAATTCTTTCTGTAAGGCGTTCCTTGGTTTAATACCCTCAGGCTTACATTGATTTCTTGAAACATTCCCACGGCAAATGTAGTTAAAAGGGCTTAAAGTGAAACTCTGCATTGAGTCACATTAGCGCTCGTAGTGGTTGAAAAAGGCAAACTGCTAATCTAATCGACCGGATAACGACGATTAAGAAAAGGATTGCAATTTTTAGAAATAAATAAAAAACATATTATACTTATTTCATTTACCTAAAATTCGTAGCTCATAACCCTATGATATTTTCAACATTGAGTTGCTTGGCTGAAGGGCTAGAATTGTGAATTTTTCTTAGTGTGGGTTGTCGCTTGCCTTCTTCAGTTTATAGAAAGTCTTCACACAGCCTTACAGCTTCAGACTTACGACTTCTAGTTGCTATCATTTTGAAATTTTAGCTGATGTTCAGGTGTTTAGCACAGGGCTGGTGTCATGTTAAATCAGCGCAAGTATTAACAGTTTCCTGGTGTTAATAATTCTTGATGAGACGGTAATTTTGTTATATTTTGTGTTATGTCTACTTATCAGCAGTGTTAACACTTAATATTCGTGAAGAAACTGGGTCCACGAACAACGGCCAAGAGTATTCATTGTGCTAACGCTGGTCACCTCGTAATCTGTTGGGCTAAGCAATGGTCACTTGATAGGCTAAGGCACATCATGGGGTTTTAACTCAGGATCACAGTGTTAATTAAGATACCGTTTCAACAGCTTTTTAGTGTAAATATTGAAGACGAAGAAGAATTTAACACCGAGATCGATAGCTGCAGTCGCTTAAGTGCGGCCAGTATCCAGTATTCGGAAAATAGTGGGTTCGAACCCCATTGTCAGCAGCTCTGAAGATGGTTTTCCGTGGTTTCCCATTTTCACACAGGCAAATGTACCTCAATTAAGGCCACGGCCGCTTCCTTCCCATTCCTAGCCCCTTCCTGTCCCATCGTCACCGTAAGACCTCTCTGTGTCGGTGTGGCGTAAAACAACTTTTAAAAAAACTGAACCGAGATATTTTGAGTTTTGCGTTTGTCTTTATTGCATCAAAATGAGCACATAAAATCCCTTTTTTGGTTCATCAACAATTATTTATAGTAAAAAATTTAGGTAAATTAAAATCCTCTTCTGATATCCATTAGTAATCTGAAGAATGTCAGCTCCAAATCGCCAAATCTGAAAAATGAAATTTTTAAAATCGGTTACTTTTACAACAGTCAGATTTTTATCAATTACTGTATTTGCTTTAAAATGCATTTAGGTTCAGATTTACTTCAAGATGAATTTCTTGTTACATTTAAGGTTTAAGTCACACCGACTCTAAGCAGCCGTCTGTCACCGTCAGCCATGATGTCAACACTAAAACACGTGACAGCAAGCGCGTGTGCTATTGGCTACCACTAGCTGACGTAATGTTAGCGCGTGGCTTGGCTCCCTCTCGCACTGCAAGGTTGCTATATTCCAAAATCTTCCTTTTGTACAGTGGGCAGTGGAGGCGTTTGGGAATTAGAAGTGGGGCTGGGGGCAATAAAATGTACAAACGACAAAAAGTATCCGGGTTTTAAGGGTTATAGCGGGGAGGGGGTAATATACATCAAAACTGGAAAACTACAAAATGGTAGGATTTTTATGCTCTCTGAACGAATTTCGATTGAAAGGTAAAGTTTGGCAGTTTACCAATTTAAGTGCGGTAATAATAGTTTTTGAGATTTTGATTAAGTACTATACAATAAAAACTTCACCAAAGGAACAATATTACACAAATATTACAATTAAATAGAAGTAAGACGTGATTATGCAATTAAAATCATTTAGTATTCAGTGGCATATACTGAGGGCTACCAAGGCTATCGGTTAAATCCAAACCTCAAATGTGAACGATGCAAATCTAAAGCACATTATAATGTAAACATCTGACATATTGTTCAATTTATAAAACTTGAAAGCAATGAGAAAAAAACGTCGTTCGTATTTCTGAGTGCGAGGCATCGGAGACTGGCATTGCAGCCCGGGCTGTCCGTCCCTCTCCCCTCGACCTGCCACATGTGGCATGCTATACTGCTAATAATAAGAGTTGGCGTCTGACATTTCTTAGAGGGAGGTCCGTTTACTGCCTGCCGAGGCGGGATAAAGGGAGTGTGGTTGCCATGGAAACGAGGGTGGGGCGACTGCGGTTGCCATGGAGATAACACTTCAGGGCAGCTCGTCTTGCTGGGAGTTGCCATACCTGTCACTGTCGCTGATAAGAAGCTGATTGTTTGTATAAGAGTGATCGCAAATGGGACGACACCGCCTGGCCAGGTAGTCCACAACAGATCACAGCGGTCAGAATGAAGGAGGAAACAAGTGAGCCGGAAGCGAGGGGTAAGAGTATGTAGGAAGGAATGCTGGAATGTGGCAACATCGTGAAATGGCACGTGCAATGCTCCTCCCTCCAACCTTACCTGTCAGACACCAACTCTTATTATTAGCAGTTTAGTATATGCCCGATGGATGCGGGGAGCGGGGAATAGGTGTGCTAGGCTTCGGTCCGTCAGATTGCCACAGAAATCACGCGTTCCTTATCGTGTAAGCCTATACTTCCTCACCTCATACTTCAGTCTTTACAGATAGGAGTGCTGCTATTTCACTTCCTTTTGCATCTACATCCTTTTAGACAGATACTGTTATAGGAGTAATATAGATTTCGAAACCGACTTTCAACCTGTTAGGTCGTGTTACGTACATTTCGTACGTGTTGAAGGGTTCGAGTCCCACCGGTGTCCGGTTGGCCTTTCTTTGTTCTGTACTTAACATCCCTTCGACACGTACTAAATGTACGTAACACGACCTAATAGGTTGAGAGTCGGTTTCGATTACAATGCGGTCGTGAAAATTCATTATTCATTAATATAGTTTTCTTTTTATAGGTTGATCTGCTAACATGATAGGTATGCAATCTTTCAGGTTTAGTGTTCTCAATGGTTGGTTGGAATAGCACCTGTGATCATGGGTCAGACACCACCACAGATGTCCGGAAGAAGCTAATAAACCATTTAAAAATGTTAATTTAATAATAATAATAATAATAATAATAATAATAATAATAATAATAATAATAATAATAATAATAATAATAATAATAATAATAATAATAATAATAATGGCGCATGGCAACTGTATAGGCTTGGTGGGGACCTAATGAGGATGAAATGAATGGTGAAGATATGATAAAACACCTGCTCCTCACGCCAGCGGAAATGAGAGTACGAGGGGTTTGATTGTGCGAATTGAACCGGGCCCATCGGACCAAAGGCAAGCATTCCATTCATTTGGCCACAAAGCCCGACTTTAATTTGCTAAACCTTAGGCTACCATCACCACTGATCAGGTGTTGACTATTGACAGCAGCAGAGGCCAATACAGTAGCTTGTGAAACAGCTCTGACAACACAGCAGACTACCCCGTGTCAGGCGAGTTGGCCGCGCGGTTAGGGCCGCGCAGCTCTGAACTTGCATCCTTGAAATCGTGGGTTCGAACCCCATTGTCAGCAGCACTGAAGATGGTTTTCCGTGGTTTCCGATTTTCACACCAGGCAAATACTGGGGCTGTACCTTAATTAAGGCCACGGCCGCTTCCTTCCCACTTCTAGGCCTTTCCTCTCCCATCGTCGCCATAAGACCTACAGTATCTGTGTCGGTGCGACGTAAAGCCAATTGTAAAAATAAAAAGACTACTCCGTTGGCTATTACTTAGCTTCAGCTTAGAATACTTAGGGCTTGACATTTACTACATAAACTATCGAATAGCCGTAACCTAAGACTAGTGGTAGCCCACTACTTGTTCCTAGCATACGCCACTGTTAGTGTTTGACTACACACTAACGGACACTGAAGAGACTGCCGGACTGACGAATGCGCGCGGCAAGCGGGTAAATCATACCTCAGTGTCCATGACCTTGGCAACAAAATACACCCCTGCTACCCTTCCTCACAGCTCATGCAAAGTATCCACTACATGCTGTGGCGCTATACAAATCGGTTAGCCGCGAGAACGATATTTTTTGCGTATTTCCGCTAATAATTTTGTTAATAATTAAAGAAAATGAACGAAATAATTAGGTGATAAGACAACAGGGCTTGTACGAATTGCTTGTTTGAGTAATTCCTAGTTTCAGCAAGCTAAAATGGAATAAAAATGGAATGTTTTCTCGCTCCCCCCCCCCCCCCTAATCGCCACTACTGACAGTGGGAGAGTAAAAGTAGATTATACTAGACTAATTCATATATTGTGCGATAATGAATATATAATAGTAATATTCATATATGTCAATAACCCAGTTTATAACAATTTGTGGGTTATTTCCCTCTCTCCTTCTAGCAAAGAATTGTCTTGAAGTTTGCCAGTGACGGAGTATTACCCTACCATCTTTCAAAATAAGCCCTCACCGTGTAGCAAAGTCGCTCACTACACAGATCACTTCGCAGGATGACACAGAGTGAGGGAGTTGTTACGATAACAGTCCGTATCTTACTCCCTCCGCAATTGGCACACTTGCCTACCATATTCTGTATGCATCACACAATCGCACTCTCCGCACGCCCGCGCCGCCGCTCGTTGAGACTATCAACACGTGGCTGATGTTTATTGAGATGCTCCTCGAGACTTGAGTGACTGCTGTACCTGTTGCGTAAAACAAGTACAGTATAATGTTCCCTCCTGTGAGTGGGATCGTTCGAATACATCCAGGGCTCCCCAGCTCGTTGTAATAGGTGAGTTCACCATTAAATGCACAGCATTACATACGTGCAAAAGTGAATTTAACTAAGGTTAGGTTGAAATGAGATTCCCACCTTCCAATACTTGGTTTTTTTTTTTTTTTTTTTTTTTTGGCTAGTCTATGTATTTATGTAACATACTCCAGCTTAAAATCTAATTACAATATTTAAATAGTACATGTTTCATTCATAAGTGGAACATCTTCAGCTAAAAAAGGATACAAAAAATTGGCATAAACGAAATAGAAAAAACACAATGAATACATAACCCAACTTCCACCGCAACATACAAGAAACATGGCATTTTTTTTTTATTTTTGCTTTATGTCGCACCGACACAGATAGGTCTTGTGGCGACGATAGGACAGGCAAGGGCTAGGAGTGGGAAGGAAGCGGCCGTGACCTTAATTAAGGTACAGCCCCAGCATTTGCCTGGTGTGAAAATGGGAAACCACGGAAAACCATTTTCAGGGCTGCCGACAGTGGGGTTCGAACCTACTATCTCCCGAATACTGGATACTGACCGCACTTAAGCGACTGCAGCTATCGAGCTCGGTGTGGCAAAATGTTTCTCTTATTCAGGTTCATAACAGATAATGTGTGTTCGCAAAGATTTTTATTTCGTTTTCTTCGTGTTTTTATTTCGTTTATGCGAATTTTTGTATCCTTTTCCTAGCTCAAGATGTTCTACATTAGGAATGAGACATGTACTTTTTAATATTGTAATTAGATTTTAAGCTGGATTACGTTACATAATTACATAGACTAGCAATAAAAAGAAAACAAGTATTGGAAGGTGGGATTCTCCATTCAACCTAACCTCACTTGAGTTGATGCCTATCTTCTTTTGCTTCTTCTTTTGCTACAGCTTTTCCCCACACCTGTGGATTTGGCCCTGTTTTACGGCCGGATGCCCTTCCTGACACCAACCCTACTTGGAGGGATGTAACCACTATTGCGTGTTTCTGTGGTGGTTGGTAGTGTGGTATGTTGTATGAATATGATGAGGAGTATGTTGGGACGGACACATACACCCAGACTCCGAGCCAGAAGAATTAATCAGAAGCGATTAAAATCGCCGACCTGGCCGGGAATCGAACCCGGGACCCTCTGAACCGAAGGCCAGTACGTTGACCATTCAGCCAACGAGTCGGATACTTGAGTTGATGCCAATGCGCGACAAAAAATGAAATTTATAAGTTATAAGGAGAATTTAGTTGTTTGTTCTACATTCTCTTAAATAGTTGAAAAAAATAAATTCAAACAATGGTATTTCGGATCGTTTCGTTGGTATACCAGTGATTAATGTTTGGATTTTAAACAGAAAAGTGAGTGCCTCGTAAGCAAGCGAATAGTAAGACCTTCAACAACAAAAGATTCACACCGATCTTGCACAACCCCTGTGTTATACTGGAAGCTGGAATTCCAAGTGAGAATGAGAGACCAAGTTCGGATATCGTTGAGGAAAAACGTTTCGAGGATCATCAGTACCTCAGGCTAATCTAAGGAAGGATTTTAGGGACCACCGCCCTCTGTGGAATGAACGTAGAACATTCAAGTTGCTCTTGTGTAAGAAGTCCATCTTCATCACATGCACAGTGTTTCTCGTATAGGCAGAACCTTCAAAACTCATTATGGATTCAATTTGAAATAAACAATATTTAAAAAATGATTCTGATGATGATGATGATGATAATAATAATAATGCCGTTTAGAATGAAAAATCCACACCTCTAGCCCTTCAGGCAAGCAACTCAATGTTGAAAACATCCTAGGGGTATGAGCTGCGAATTTTAGGTAAATAAAATATAATGAAGTATAAGAACATAAATTCCTAAAAATGACAATCCTTTTCTTAATCATCGTTATCTGGTCGATTAGATTATCAGTTTGCCTTTTTTATACTACTACGAACGCTAATGCGAGTCAATACAGAATTTCACTTAAGCCCTTATAACTACATTCGGTGTGGACATTTTTCAAACAATCAAAAAGTATTCGGGAGATAGGTTAGAACCCCACTGTCGGTTTTCCGTGGTTTCCCATTTTCGCACGAGGCAAATGCTGGGGCTGTATCTTAATTACGGCCACGGCCATTTCCTTCCCACTCCTAGCCCTTCGCTCTCCCATCGTCGCCATAAGACCTATCTGTGTCGGTGCGACGTAAAGCAACTAGCAAACAATTAAAAAACGCGTGAGGGTATTGAACCAAGGAACACGTTACAGAAAGAATTATGTAAGTAAGTGAATTTGGCTGTGATTTGAAGAAAAAAGAAAACGAATAATGAAAGAAGCGATTTTAGGCTGTCCAAACAGCCTCTGATAAAGAGGCTGAGTTTCGTAACGCGTACAGGCGTGTGAAGTAAGAGTCACGTCAAAGCACACTAGAGTGAGGATTGTTACCTTTTTAACAATTTGCTTTACGTTACACCGACACTTTACGGTGACCATGGGATAGGAAAGGCCTAGGAGTGGAAAAGAAGCAAGCGTGGCCTTAAGGTATAGACCTAGCTTTTGCCAGGAGTGAAAACCACGGAAAACTGTCTTTAGAGCTGCCGACAGTGGGGTTCGAACCCACTATCTCTTGAATCCAAGCTGCTAGCTACGCGACCCAAACCGTGTAGCCACTTGGTGGGTATTGGAAAGGTACGGATTAGAATGAGATAGACGACACATTTTATGAGAGACAAACAATTCAAGAACATCGGCCTTTCAAATATAATACAACAAAATAAAACTGTTTGTCTCTGCCTTAAGGACGACACCTGACATTTCTTTGATTTCACCAACTTACTGGTGGCAGGGAAGAAAGCAGAATGAATACATAACCCAACTTCCACCGCAGCATAAATAAACATGGCGCAACATTATTCAGAACCTCCGTGGCTCAGACGGCAGCGCGTCGGCCTCTCACCGCTGGATACCGTGGTTCAAATCCCGGTGACTCCATGTGAGATTTGTACTGGACAAAGCGGAGGCGGGACAGGTTTTTCTCCGGGTACTCCGGTTTTCCCTGTCATCTGTCATTCCAGCAACACTCTCCAGTATCATTACATAGAATTTATCACTCATTAATAAAATCACCTTGGGAGTGGCGACCCCATTGTAATAACAGCCTATATATATTTCATTCATTACATCCCTGACCCGGTCAATGACTGGAAAACAGGTCATTATTCAGGTTCATAACAGATAATGCGTGTTGTTCCAAGTTCTTATGAAAGTCAAAGAGGCAGCCTGGAATATTATAATAGGCTTACTTATATCAGGGATGGAGAACCTATGGCAATCATTCTCGTTTTACGTTATCACAGCAACTTACTTCACAGTCTCACAATTCTGGATGTCGTACACTGTCCGTACACTCACAGCAGACTTCGTTCACTCTCCATTGTCGAAGACTACTTCTGTGGCACGTCAGACAACATTCCGACGTAACTTAGTTTAATGTTTTTAACGTGTAATAAATAGATCGAAAATCTAGCAACACAGCAATTTTTTTAGTGGCTTTACGTTCCACCGACACAGATACAGCAGGTCTTATGGCGACGATGGGATAGGGAAGGCCTAAGAGTTGGAAGGAAGCGGCCGTGGCCTTAAGGTACATCCCCAGCATTTGCTTGGTGTGAAAATGGGAAACCACAGAAAACCATCTTCAGGGCTGCCGACAGTGGGATTCGAACCACACTCTCCCGGTTGTAAGCTCACAGCCGCGCGCTCCGAACCGCACGGCACAGCATAGCATATTTTGACATTACGCATTAATACAGAAGTATATCTAAATGCCATACTTTTTACCAATTTTATTAGGTTAAAGGAAAAAATATATCTTAAAATTTCTCTGTTTTTTTTTAATGTAATTTTTAGTGATGTTTCAGTTGAACGGATTTATATGTGATGGAATCTAATACCTAAATGAAGTCAAATGAAGGGTTTCATTGTGCTTTTAAAGGGAAATAGGTTAACCGATGGCAAACTAGACACTAGAAAGTAATAAACAAGATCTTAACTAATATGCTAGTCGGTAAAGGTTTGCCATCCCTAACCTATATCGTTCAAAATCGAGTTCCAATGAATCCGTATCAGTTCTATAAATATAAGATATTCCCCTTTAGAAATTATGTTTCATATAGATTTTTGTTGAATGAATTTAAATATGTATCGCTAGCCAGTAGGCGTGTAATAGCTCAATAAATTTATCTCTACAAGGTGGTTAATGCATTAATTGACGATAATAGTTCGCTTCACGAGTTATGCTTTACTGTTAGAAAAGGAAATTTAAGATTTCGGCAATTGTCTATTACTCCAGTCTCCAAAACTGTACTTTTTAAGAACTCTCCGTTTATCAATATGTGTGAAACATACAATAACTTAATTAATAAGTATCATATAGATCTTGACTTTACTTATGAATATGACACACATGTAAATATATTAAAACAATTTTTCTCGTCGAAGTGATTTGTTTATATGTATAATATTTACATGATTTTGTTACAACTTTTTTGTTTGATTTATTAACAGGCTTCTGTATATGAGATATTGTTTCATCCATTTCATAAAGAGCATTATCATCTCATTTACATAGCGTTTTCACATTTCCTTCTTTTTGGTATTTCTATGTTATTTGTTCAAATAATTTGTAAAAGCCACCTATAATTGGAGCGTGTCTCTGTTGGTGGCACATTTATTAAATAAATTTAAATTAAATCCTGCTAACAATTCACAGGAAAGCGTGTCATAAAATTGTTTAATTCCGGCAATGTTTCTAAACAATTCTCAAAACATTTAAAGGCTTCACAGTATATGATTGTGTTACAATCGGACAAGTCACATGGTTTGAAAGATGGGAGTTCAAAATCCTTCTGCTGTAATTGTTTTTCCAACAATGAAAGTTCCATCTTTACAGCACAAATTTTGTCCCACACAGCACCGAGAAAACAGAATTCTGCCTTTCAAAATCAAATGGTTTTTCATATCGGTTAAAGGTCAGCAAACCAGAGCATGTATACTTACATCAACACAGCCGCAGCGACGGAGAGTGAAGGTTTCTCCGCTACCTTCTGAGCTTAACGTCACGGAGGGCTTGAAGCTGCAACATCACTTGACTACGGCTTACAATCCCGGAAGACTCATCTTACGATGTTGACCCCGGCTATGGAAGCCTTAGCTGTTGTGTCAATGTTTTGTTCCTCTTAGCAAGTCATCACAAAGTGGATGGATTTGAATAGCTCTACCTCTGAGTGCTTATAGGAAACTGTTGTTACTTCCAGTATACTTCCTCACCTCCGAGCAAAATTCAACTTACCTGGAAAAAAAAGAAAAAATTACCGTTAGAGTCAGAAAATCTAACATGGGAAACGCTTATTCTATTATTTGTACAGAGAAGCCTTGTCAAAGTTCGTAGTCAAACTTATCGAAATAAAGAGAAAACACATCAAATAAAATGTATAGTGGGTCTCATGTTAGGAGACACTGGTGGAATTTCCCAGACTGGCTGAAATTAAATTCCTGGATATCCGGTTTGCATTGTTCCAATGCTATAAAAGTAAAGTGCAGTGTCATCGTAGTCTGCAATGTTTTTGGAAGGAGTCAAGAAGTCCGTTGCAGTCATTGCAACGGAAATGGAACCCTCCCTCATGTTTCTGCCCTACTGGGGGGACATTTCAGGAAAAATAGGCATCACGAAATCAGGAGTACGATGTTTCATTGTTTGAAGAAATGTTGCAGGTTTGAAGTAAATGAGGAAGTATCTTTTGTTATATGAAGATTGTAGCACACGAGTGCATTTAATAGTTAGCAACAGAAAGCAGAATTGCGGCTTGCTAAATCGACTTAATCGTCTTGAAAATGACACCACGCAAGATGTTGACGTTGAAAAGTAGAATCACTATGAACGTAGCTTGAAATACACAGAAAAATACTGAAAAGCTGAGAAGTCACAGGACACTTATTTGGTGCTTGGTGGACAGTTACAAGTTCATATTTTTTCGAACGCTTGAAAATTCATTTAGTGTCAATACAATAAATAGGTCCAAATGTGTTATGAAATCTCTGTACATTGTACAAGAAGATATCACTAAAAATGAAATACTCTTGCTCTCAGGGGTAATTGTCTTTAGATTTGTCATTCATAATTAAACAAGAATTCCATATATAAACTAATTAGTGAGCTGTACCTTAGGGCAACACTTTTGGCTACTCCTTGAGGACACCCTCTGTAGAATTCTGTATTTGCTATGCTCCGCTTGGAGGTCGCTGCAGAATGCAGTATCTTCGACCGTAGCATCTGGAATGATATTATTTATTTATTTATTTATTTATTTATTTATTTATTTATTTATTTATTTATTTATTTATTTACTTGTTTTGCGTTCTACCGTCTCAGACAGGTCTTACGGCGACGATGCAATAGAACGGGTCTAGGACTGGGAAGAAAGCAGCCGTGGCGTTAGTTCAGGTTCAGCCGCAGTATTTGCCTGATGTGGAAATGAGAAACCAAGGAAAACATATCCAAGGCTGCCACCAGAGGGAGCTCGAACACACAGTCCCCCAAATGCAAGCACATTTTCTTCTGCATAAAAAATGCATTATGTTAATATAATGAGTAACAAGATCAGACGTTCAGTACATTAAAGTTGCTGATATAAAATAAAACAGGATTAGTACTCTAATTCACGGTATCCCAAACTTTTTGTGTCTCAGCACCCCTCAGCATGCCGCATTCACGTCCAAGGACCCCCTGCCCTAGCCACAGAACATAACACGGAATTCAGTGAATGAGAAACATAATTTTGTAATGTTACAATGTTCTATTGTATTCGTATAATTTAGGACTAATATTTACATTCCTTTATATTTCAATATTACTTCAAATACATAAATATGCTTTATGTATGCGTAGAAATTATGAAACAATGTTGCAGTTGGCTAATAACTATAACAGTCTGGATATGGAAACTTACTCAGAAAACTTTCTTGGTACAATTATTGGATCAATGGGACGGATGGAGCCGTTTTCCAAAGTCCAAGCGTTTTACAAACGTAGTCACCCGAAACGAAGATCAGCCTCAACATTAGCTCCGTTTCTGTACTTCGTTTACATTTGTGTGAGCGCAGAAAAGGTACACTCACACAGGTATGTCGTCATGAAAAGCATAAAACAATATATTTTCTTCCTAGGGTATAGGGAATGTCATGGATCAAAAAGTCTATCAGAGACGTGGAGTTGTGATACAAGGTCTTCATAAGATACTTCCAACTTGTAATTATTGGCCAATAAATGGTACATGTGCAGTATGTAAGTTATACAAAAGTGCAGACAAATGTTCCTAAATTTAGAGTAATGATCTACGAATTATGTTTGTACAATAAAATTTCGCTCTTTAAAAACTTACAAATTAGGCTACATTATTACTGAGGACCACTAGGATTATCGTCGCGGCCTCACAGGGGGTCCACGGACCACAGTTTGGGATTGCCAGCTCTAAACGATGTTCATGAAATTACTCGATGGAAACTATGCCATCCAGCTGTACAAAGCGAATTTTCCACTCTCTGTAACAATATTACTGATATTGTTTTGAGATTTTGCTTATGATCTCGCATTTTTTCTTTTGCTACACCCACAAATTCCAATCTAGTTCCAGTTAGTGTGAAAACACGAAACTATTTCTGTTGAATGTGGTGAGTGTTCAAATGTGAGGATCTTTTTCTTCGTCAGAAATGCGAAAGGACGGGATAACCGTGTACTGTTCATCGCTGTTTCTATAGTTCATCGTTGAACTGAAGTACCTATACTTCATAAATGTGTTGTCCGACTCGTTGGCTTAATGGTCAGCGTACTGGTCTTCGGTTCATATGGTCCCGGGTTCGATTCCCGACCGGGTCAGCGATATTAAACTTCATTGGTTAATTCTAATGGCTCGGGGGCAGGGTGTGTGTGCTGTCCTCAACATCTCTGCAACTCCCACACCACACACAACACTATCCTCCACCATAATAACATGCAGTTACCTACACATGGCAGATGCCGCCCACCCTCATCGAAGGATCTGCCTTACAAGGGCTGCACTCGGCTAGAAATAGCCCCACGAAATTATTATAACTGTGTTTCTCTATTGTTGTTTATATTACAGTGTCAGCATTTTATTGTAAGGTCTGGCCCTGGCCACTCACCACGCAGCAATCTGTCAGGAACGAGCCAGGCGCGGAAGGCCAACCCTCTCTGGCACCAATTCGTTACCTCACTGAGGCCTCGCAACGGTTTGGGAAAGAACTGTAAGATGAATCCAGAACATTCGAAATCAAGGAATCTAGAGCCTTCTTTCGCGAAGAATATATAAGGACCAACTTCCCTATTTAAGGCGGGCCGGACAAGTTCGACTGATTCAGTTTCAGTTGAGGAGTCTGTCTCTGTGAGGCACTCTCTGTGAGTGTTCTGTCCGTGGAACTGAGTGTTCGTTCTGCCTGTCGTCGAGGAATTGAGTCTCACTTGACCAGCTGCTCTGGAGTGAGTGTGTGTGTGTGTGTGTGTGTGTGTGGTACAGTGTGAGAAAGGTCGGTAAGGGAGAATGAATGAAGTCTGTTGTGTCTGTACGGATAGTGTACGACATACAGGATTGTGAGACTGTTGTACGCGAGCTGTGAAGTAAGTGGCTGTGATAAAGTACATCGAGAATGATTGTCGAACCGACTTATAATATAAGTGACAGTAGTGGAAGAGTGTGTAATGTGATGTTTTACTTTGTAAGCGACAGAGTGGACAACCAGTGTACTGAGCCAGTGAGAGCACAGACAGCGCTGACTGGTGTAGTTGTGTGTACTGTAAGTCGTGGTCCTGGTGTATCTGTAGTCTGTAAGCAATTAGTTGTTAATTACTAAATCCTAGTCTTAGAATCGGATACGCTACCAGTGTTTACCAAACCAGTGACGTTACATTTATTAGGAGTATGTAATTTATTAGATCATTTTATTGTTTCAAGTAGCTAAAATCCCTAAACAATTTTTTATCATTTTCGTTGTGTACGTGTAGCTGCCTGTAAGCAAACCGCAGGCTCCGAGTTTTATTCTGGGCCAGTCCATGGATTTCAATTCTTCCCTTTGTGAGTCATTTAACCTTGGTCTAATACATCGCCTATTAGAATTGGAGCACCGGCCCGTCATTTAATTTTGGAACTTACGGTGTGGAATCTTATAAATTTTACCTCGTTTGGCATGTAGAGACAGAGAGGGGGAGAGAGAAAGAGAGAGAGATTGTGTGTGAGAGAGAGAGAGGTGCACATTGTCACTGATCTGGAACCACGTCTCAATGCTCCGTTTTAAGTAAGTACCATCTGAACTTAGAAAGGCTGAAACAGTCCTATTTTAAAACGTGATAGCGCATGTGGTGAGTTCCATATACAGTCATATAAATATACTTATACCTTCCGTACTTTTATAATCATGTGTTATAAACCTACGAGATTTTGGAGAATAGGCAAGTGAAGCATTGCTATTATTGGCTGAATAATCAATATCGCGTTGCTCTCATAATTAAATATAGAGACTTACCTAGATAATATCACGGCACAATAAAACTTCCTAAAGCAATGGCGATACTATAAATTTACACGTGCCTACAAAAAGTCTCCTTTACTCGCCGGACATAGCCAAAGCAAACCATTTGTCTTATTCAGGGGATACTGGAGGCCTGTACGCCTATTCACGGTCTAACCTAACTTGCGCAAATGTGGTCTGGCCAGGCAAATGGTTTTGATCAGACTAATGGTTCGTCAATCCAGTTTGGGCACTCGCCGAACCTACCCTTAGTAGACCAGTGGTTTTGGCATAAAAAGAAATGACTCCAGTTTTGCCCATTGTCGAACAGAGAATGCGCATATGTGGCATGTCGCTTGAGCGCCGAAAGAGTGGTGTCTCAGCCGAGCAGTTCATACTGTAGCATTGTCCAAACAAGTGACCCAGCAGCCAGGAGTGGTGGTGGTGATTATTGCTTTAACAGGAAGTACAACTAGGCAACCATTCTCTATATAACACTAATCAGAGGGGAAACAATGGAAGGAATCCGACACTTCGAAAAATGATGGTAACGGGCAAAAGGAAGGCAAAGGCCACGAAGGGCGTGGAAATGAAAGACTCCCTAGGCCTCGCAACCTAATACCGTCGGGATAGGAAAAGAACAAGAGTTGACCAAGGGAGGTCGAATAGGATAGATGAAAGTGAGGAGCCTGGCACGAGTATGTGGAAGCAATGCCAGAACTCAGCCCTGAGCCCCGTGGTCGCAACCCACGCTCCCAAGTTAAGAGCCTCTGGGGCTAGCAGCTAAGAACAGAAGATTCTGGTCTTTATATCGGGAATATTTCGGAAAAACAAGGCTGTGTCGTTTACGACAATGATCGTATAATCACGGAACAATGTGGCTATAAATGTCTATATTCATTTAATCTGATACTATTCTCCCCTAATATTCTCTGAAAAGTTACAGCGATTTACATCTTGCATTTAGTTATCATGATTCATGTTGTTAAATGTGTAAGTGTGTTCTCAATGTTCTGAATGTGATAAGGACCTTGGAACTGTCTGCGTTATTACGAATAGAAATTGAGCAAGACGTTAAGATTCGTCTGCGGGAAAGGAAACTTTAACCGTTACTTGAGAGAGGAGAAATGGTGAACATTTGCTTGCATTAAAGTATTTCCGCGCGACTAGCTCACTCAGATCGATTGAGTCAACGTCGAGATGCGGCGTTAAACTGAGCGTCGAGACGCCATTCAACATTAACTATCCTCTCTTCAGACGTGAAATATAAACCAAACTAGATGCACCCGTCCCCGCGACCAGTTCTATTCTTTGAAGGGCTCGAGCATCTGTTGACAGATGATGATGTATGTTGTACACAAGGATCTATGCTACAAGGGTATTACAGTCTGCCTCAGCATGTTTGAGAGTCAAAGAAAGCAATCGCAAGCACGTGTATTCTGAAATACCACCTGTTCCATAACATTTGTCTTTCATTAGACTGTTTCGCCCGAGCAAACCGTTTTTATTTCCTATGTAGAGAACAATAAGCCGTTTACTCTTGCCAGAGGGAGATTTCAACTCACTCGATAATCCCCTAAGAAATTTCACACTTTCATTTGTACAAATTTTCGTAGTAGTATGACTTGCATTTACCCATGTTTCATCAAGGAAATAAAATAGATCTATCCTCTTCACCAAATTTTTTAATCTGACGTAAATACTTTATTCTCCGCAACACTATTTCATTATTTTCAAATAAGCGCCTACTAGCGATTTCGAGACACATAAGTGAAGTTCATAATTTTCAAAAGTCTGAGGAATTACACGAGCAAATGTAGGCGATGTATCGTCACTATTAACTGAAGCTAACATTTTATTAAGAGTTGGTATCTCGTTTTTTGTCGGTTGTCTTACGTAAAACAATCGCATTTATCTCTTAGCATTGTCGTTTTACGTGTTTTCTTACGAGTAACCAATTTCTTGTCAACGTTAAGTTCTTTCCTAGCACGGTAAATACTCGCATTAGAAATATCTGTTACATCGGCCACTGCGCGTGTTACTTCATCCAGAGTATTTCCAGAATTTTCTTAACGAAATTTGGAAAACACATTTAATACACACGTCTTCTCGCCACTCGTTAGTGGGTTTTCTTTGGTATGTTTAATCACAGACTGGTCTGGTTCACAAATGGTTTACAATTACGGCACTTTCTCACACACACAAACACTATATACTGATGATGATGATGCTTGTTGTTTAAAGGGGCCTAACATCTAGGTCATCGGCCCCTAATGGTACGAAATGAGAAGAAATGAAATGACAAATTAAAAGCCCAACATCCGCTGACCACAATTCAAAACGTGAGGACGAAGAATGAATGGATAGATGGATATGAATTTAAAACGATCAGTGGAACAGACCCACAGTGCCTCACATGCACAGAAGCTGGCGTAGAACAATAGTATTAGTGACCAAGGGACTGCTTCTATAGCACAATACTGAATCGATAATACTTGTAGTCGAAAGGCGTCCAAAGTCCAAGTCAGCGGCCCCTCACAATGGTACTTATCGCTAGGAAAGTAGCGACGCATGGTGTTCCCCGCGTGGTGGTACTAATCACAAGTAGTTTCATGGTTCTAATTTTATCATCCCTTTGTCGCCCCATTTAGTTGCCTCTTACGACAGGCAGGGGATAACGTGGGTGAATTCTTCGTCTGCGTCCCCCACCCACATAGGGTACACTATATACTGCACGGACGTTTGGACTTAAAACTAATTAAAGTTATGAGTGATAAACGTTGTATATTAATGTTATTTACAGTAAACTTAGAACAAGCAAACAAGAAAACTGGACACACGTGCTTCGGATCAGCAAACACTGAGCTACTGGGCTCAAAGAACAATGTTTGCGAGACAGATCGTCGTTTTCCGCAAACTCTTCTGTCAAGTGACTCGCCCCCCACCACTACGTCGGGGAGATGTAACGTATTTGTATGTATATGTGGGAAGAATAAGGAATATTGCTAATAATGAGCAAAAGCATCATACGTTAGGCTTGTTATATTTATTCCAAACGATGTAAGTTGAGCAACATTAATTTTTGTGCAGATGCTCATACAAGGAGTGCGTTCATAAAACCAAACCTCAAGGCTTGGTTTCTCAGAACTGACGCATGCGAGGTGCGAGGTGCGAGGCCGACGTTGCGTACTTTCATCCCAATGACGCTGCGAGGCTCGTGGTTTCCCAGGCTGCGAAGCGGATCAGTTGCCGAGCACATGTCTCGCAGCCTGTGCGCTACTGTTGGAAGAGGAAGCGGATTATGTGTCAGTACTGGAGGGTTTTCTTGACCCCTATAGCAGTATCAATGGAAACTGTTGATGATCTTGTGATGTCAGCCTGTATCGTCCATAACCTTCTCCGGAATGAGCGAATTCCTTGCCCAAATTAACACTTTATTGACTATTTGGAATTAACAGAAGAAAACATGATTCCTCTGGCAGTTGACAACGGAGGTAATTCTATACATGATGCTTTCATGATAAGAGACAGCTTCAAGAAATATTTTTGTAGCAGGGAGAGAGAATCGGTATGACAAAGAGAATATGCCAACAGGGTGGAGTGAAAGTTTTTTTTCTAACGGACAAACATGTATTTGTTTAACTATAGTTTACTTTTTTCTGTGACCCAATTAGCCTAATAACGGAATGAACATCGTTATTAAAATAAAACACGTGATTTTATTAAATGAACAATACTGAACTCAAATTTTGTAAAATTATATATATTGGCATATTTGATATTAAAGTAATGAATTTATTGGTTGATATATTTCTAAATCTGTTAATTATTTAATCCTTTGAAACTGAACTCATATTTGTTATAAGTAACATTATTATTAATAATAATAATAATAATAATAATAATAATAATAATAATAATAATAATAATAATAATAATAATAGACACCCTACCACCGATCCACAGAGGCAGCTACCACATCAATGAAAATGAAAAAAGAATCCCAAGAACGGGGTTCCAAATGACAGTAAATTAACATTAATCGTCTGGTACCTCCGTTTTTGGAGTTTCTATTTTTACGAACTCTTTCCTTCTCAAGACCATCGTATAATACATAAAACTAGCAACATTTATTAGCTGTTCTACCCAACTTCAGTGATATCATTTTCCATAAGTTGTCTTTCACAACGTTGTTTTTGTAGCTCTTGTGTTGTAAGTTATACAACACTGGGTGCATTCGAACTTCTTTAATCAGTTCCTCCTCCACTTCGTCCGTAAAGCTCATCGTGTTGCTTAAAACAGTAAAAACAAGAACAGAAACAATGTCGCCTCGCACTGCTGTCGCCTCGCACAAATCTGGCCGGACGAATCAGTGCGCGGTGACGCTGCGAGGTCTCACTGCGAGGTTGCGCACACTGCGCACCGCGCAGCTTGAGAAACCACTTGCATAAGCTCGTGTAGTCTGGATTTGTGCGAGGCGGGCCTCGCACCTCGCACCTCGCATGCGTCGGTTCTGAGAAACCAAGCCTTCACACAGAATTGCATACTCCGACTCTAAAACAAGGTAAGACTCACTGTAGTCCCTAATGACGGAAAAATTATGGTGAGAATTAGGCTTAGGGGGAGGAATTTGAAGGACGTGTAATATAAATGATCCATTACACTCAGCTGTCATTCCATTAGCATAATGCCATCAAAGACATAGAGGAACCTCCTAATTAGCCACGTGACCCCTCTCGGGCATTTACGGTGTATAGGTAAAACATAATAGCTATTTGTATAATGTCTGTTCATTTGCTAATTATTTTAGAGACACCATAATGATAGAAATTTTCAACAACATACCGGAAACAAACAATACACACGTATCCCACTTAAACCATCTCAAATTCTACCAATATCAACTGCAGTACAGTACGAAGAGGACTTACACACCGTGCGATTTGGCCGTGCGGTTAGGGGCACACGGTTGTGGGCTTGTATCTGGGTGATACTGCGTTCGAACACCACTGTCGGCAGCCCTGAAGACGGTTTTCCGTGGTTTCCCATTTCCACACCACGAAAATGCTAGGGCTGTACATAATTAAGGCCACGGCCGCTTCCTTCCCATTCCTATCCCTTTCCTCTTCCATCGTCGCCATAAGACCTCTTTGTGTCGATGCGACGAAAGAAGAAAGGACTTACACATACCCTCTATTCACACCTACGCTCGAATTGCGTATGTTATGATTAGGGAGAGGATTTTAAGGTGGAAAGTATGGTCATAAAAGGGGGGAGAAAAGGGTTCTGAAAATACATACAAAAAGGTGCAAAAAAAGGGTATTGTTAAATCACGTTATTAAGGGTTAAACCAGTTACATGAACTGTGTTTATCCCATTCACCAGGTTCTAATAATTCACAAACTTGGTATATTGGACTGCACACAACATTTCAATGTTTTTGACAGTAAGTCACTGGCGCTTTGAGCTCAGTAGATTCTTACACCGGGCGAGTTGGCCGTGCGGTTAGGGGCGCGCAGCTGTCAGCTTCAATCCGGGAAACAGTGCGTTCGAACACCATTGTCGGCAGGCCTGAAGATGGTTTTCTGCGGTTACCAATTTTCACACCAGGTAAATGCTGGAGCTGTACTTTAATTAAGGCCACGGCCGATTCCTTCCCACTCCAAGCCTTTTCCTCTCCCATCGTCGCCATAAGACCTATCTGTGTCGGTGCGACGTAAAGCAAATTGTAATAAAAACTTGTACACTGAGAGAAACTCCACTCAATAACTACAGAAACCAATTAAACATATCTTCTCAGCAGTCCTAAAGGGAGTTCAGTCAAAGTTGCAAAGGTTTCCACATCTGGATTGTTCTTGAAATTACTTCGAATTTGTCTTTAGCAAATCCATCAAGGTTCTCCCCAACACTCACCAACTTTTTTTCCAAACTTTTAATCACATCAAACAAATACTTGTAGCTATGCACTGCAAAAAGTTCCAAATCTAGGTCTTTGTTCTTGAGTAATTGTTGGGTCTGCTTGATTGTTTCTCCGTCCGTTGAGTCTAGGGCACATATGAAGCATTTCATTTTATCAAAATTTCGCCCCACAAAATCTGCTGAAGAGAAAAAATATTATGTCTTAACTTTTAAAAACGCAGATAAAAGTAGGGGAAAATTGCTGAAGCATGAAATAGAAGGGAAGAGGTGACAACATGTAGTAATCTCGCAAAAACGTGTACAAGATGCAACAAATTACGTTTGTTTCGCTTTATTTCATGTCTCCAAATACATATACTGACCTATCGGTCTGAAAATAGCTATATTTTTGTAATGTTACTGCACTTTAAAATACTTTCGCTAGTTTTGAGTAAGGCGAGGATTTCGTCATAAATGTCTGTTTTTAACTTCGGCTCGAAACTGTAGGCTTATGAGTCTAAAATCTGAATCAGTCAATTTGTGAAGGAAATACGTGGGTTTTATAGAGTCAATAAATGCCTATTTCGTGCATTAATGCCTAGTTTTCTTTACCAGGCACTTAAATGCGATTAAGGATAACACTATATTTCTGTCCTCTTATTCTGCTTGGGGAGCGAGCTGGCCTTGAATCTGCACCCTGCACTGACCAACCTCAAGATTTTCAGCGGTCTCACGTACATTCATCCAAGTTTTAACAGCTACTTTCCAAAATAAAGCAGGTGGAAGAGAGATAATTACCTCTTGTGAAGGCTGTAGGGATTGTTTGTCAGTTGGAGACGACCATAACTAACCTTAATGGAGCAATAGGAGATGAGATCAGATCCAAATTTCACAGAGGAATCCCGGCTGGAAGGATGCTTTGACCATTGCTGCTGTTCTCCACGGGAAAGGCGTACCAGCTGTTCTCTAAGGGAAAAGCGTAGCACTACCACCAGGTTTCACCTGCAGAGCTAGCTGCTCTTACATAGTGTCCCCTGACCTCATGTGGAGTAAAAAGGTCATTTTCTCAATTTAAAAGTATTTTAACCGACTAGAGGCAACTGTTCAAAATTTGGAACAATATCCGCTTGTCCATTGTAACATGTGCTGACTAAGATTCGTTTGAAGTATCCTGTTGAAAAAATAATTGTTTGGAAGAAATAATAGTGCCTTAAGTTGTATTATTATTGTTACCTTTTTCTGATTTTGGTGACCACTTGCTCTTTGGCGTAAAACCTTTAGCGGAGAACGAAGTGGCATGATTTACATAATAAATACTGAATAATTTTAAATGCTAAGAAGTTAGTTTTTAGTTCCTATTCTTGCCATTTTAGTGCCTATAAATACACGCCCTACTTATGGGATCCGGGGAATAGGAAGGGTACGACAATGGAGTTCCACGATTAATTATACGATCTCCAAAGAATCAAAGCAAAAATTTCACGAACTTCCCACTCACATATTTGAAAGTATACTGGACGGACAATGGCTCCCTCTGTTGTTTGTTAGAAGCGGAACTGAGCATCACGAAGGCCATGCTGAGTGACGGAAAATCAGATATTTGTAACGTAACACCACATGACTGCAACGTAATACGAGGAATAAAAAGCATCATTCAGTCGGTATGGTGTGAGCTGTGCGTAGAGGAGGATGAGTATGTTATGCATTTTTATTAGAGAGGTAAGCAATAAAACACTTCAAAATAAAATATGGAATATAGAAAAGATCTATACGGGACTCCGCATCTCTTTCATTATTATTATTATTATTATTATTATTATTATTATTATTATTAATATTATTATTAAATACATCGCAACTGGGAAATATCCCGGTGATAATGATAACTTACAGTAGTTCAAACATAATTACCCAACAACAACAACAAGAAGAATAAAACAAGCAGTTCAATGGAAACACAATATTATAAGAATTACTACTAGTTTAACATTCTAAATCCATCATCATCATATACAAATTCATACACAACTTAGGTATTTCCAGGGCTTAACACTACGGCTTACAGTACTATAGATTGAGCTTACTACTAGCTCAACATTACTAGTGATGATAAAGTAAATTTAAAACATTCGTAAAACTTACTATCACATGCGTATTTTCGCAAAAGAAGTTGGGAATTTTGTTTTTTCCTAATGCCTGTTGCATTTTTTTCATGCAATGGGCTTCATTACTTGAAACTAGTACGTTGAGAAAGCTACATACACCTGCCCATGCCTAACACCGGAGTAGAGAGATTTCTCTCAAACTTAAGTTTTTCCTTGCGACTTATTCATTGTAACTAGGCTGAGTGGCTCAGACGGTTGAGGAGTTGGCCTTCTGACCCAAACGTGGTAGGTTCGATCCTGGATCAGTTCGCTGGTATTTGAAGGTGCTCAAATACGTCAAACTCCTGTCGGTAGATTTACTGGCACGTGAAAGATCTCCTGCGGGACTAAATTCCGGCACCTCAGCGTCTCCGAAAACCATAAAAGTAGTTAGTGGGACGTGAAGCAAATAACATTGTTATTTTCATTACTTATTCATTGTGACAAATAATGCTAAATTCAGAGGAAATTGACTCAATTTAAGAACGAACCGCATAATGCACTTAACAGGTGCTAAATCCAAAATACCTTCTTCGTGAAACTGAGACCGTCACAATTTCTGCATGAACGATACTTCAGTACAGTCAATATTGTTCCATTGCAAAACGTTTATTAACTTAACTGAACTTCATCGCACTCTACGAAGCCAATGTTAATGTAAGTTATTTTTTTTATTATTTTTTTTTTGCTATGGGCTTTACGTCGCACCGACACAGATAGGTCTTATGGCGACGGTGGGATAGGAAAGGCCTAGGAGTTGGAAGGAAGCGGCCGTGGCCTTAATTAAGGTACAGCCCCAGCATTTGCCTGGTGTGAAAATGGGAAACCACGGAAAACCATTTTCAGGGCTGCCGATAGTGGGATTCGAACCTACTATCTCCCGGATGCAAGCTCACAGCCGCGCGCTTCTACGCGCACGGCCAACTCGCCCGATGTAAGTTATTTGGTCATGAAACAAACTATTCAGAACTGTAATGATATTAACTTGTTCGTTTGTTGAGATCAACATTGCCGTGTTTGAAAAAAAAATGAACTCTGACTTGGATAAAAAGTACATAAATCACGTACATTTAAAAAAAATCTGGTTTTATGAAATATCGATAATGACATTTTGACACAATTCACCGTTGCCATATTATAGGATCCTGCTGCTGATGAAGATGATGATGATGCTTGTTGTTTTAAGGGGCCTAACATCAAAGGTCATCGGCCCCTAACGGTACGAAATGAAAGAACAAAAATTGCAAAGGCATCCACTGACCAAAATAAAAATAAAATATGGCATGAAGAATGAATGGATGGACAGGAACTCAACAAAACACAAAACAAACAAACAAACAAAAACCAGTGGATCGGACTCAATACAGATCGAAAATAACATTATTACCGACCAAGGAACCACTTATAAAGCACAATGATGCTTGGTGTCTAAAGGGGGTGCAAAATCCACGTCTAAGGCCCCACAGAATGGTACATGTCGCGAGTAAAATAGAACCATGGTATGTGTCATGTTGGGGTATTAATCAGAAGTAGCAAAGACTCACGGTGTTCCACAAAAGATGGTACTACTCACAAGTATTGCAATACGTACAAGTAACGCAGACCTATGGTGTGTCTCACACAATGGCGCAACTCATAGCCAACGCAAACCGAGAAGGTTCCCGACCTAGGTGTACTAAACACGGGCGCCGATATTCCCGTGGTGTTCCTCACATAGTGGGTACTAATCACAGGCAACGCAGACCCATGGTGCTGCTCATATAGTGGTACAACTCACAGGCTACGCCCAGACCCGTGGTGTCTCACACATGGGTACGACGCACGGGTACTGGAATCCACCAGGCCAGGCTTTTACTGCTACTAATCACAAACCCACCTCGTACCGAATTTAGCGGTACCAGTCGCAAGCACAGGCAACCCATGGTGCTCCCCGCGCGATGGCACGACTCAAAATCAGTTTCATGGTTCCAATTCAGTCAGCCCTTGGTCGCCCCTTTTAGTCGCCTCTTACGACAGGCAGGGAATACCGCGGGTGTATTCTACATGTGCGTCCCCCACCCGTAGGGGGTATTATAGGATCCATTCGCTGAAGTCAGGTCTACAAGTTCTTACATTCTTTTTTAATTTAAACATATTAATTATAGGCTATAATATGGAACAGCAGTTTAATAGCTACATTCTCTGTTATATAACTCTTTATTCCAGGATTTTAAATTATCCTTCAAATATCTTCGAAGGTTAATGGTTTTTCACTTCAAACAGTTTTATATGTTAAAATTGAATAATTTGGAATACATATGACCGTTAAATTCTTCTCTGCATAAATTTCTCACCCGATCGTTGGCTGATTGATCGCCTCACCCTTAAAGCTTGTTAAGAATGATAACGTGGGCAGGGCTGTGATATAGTGCTCAATTAGTGTGTGTTAATGTGACTACCCAAAAAACATTTTGCTGCAGAAAGCAGTATTAATCCCATAGTCAAATTTGTCATTCGGTTGTACAATGGCAACACACAAAAGTTTATCTCTGTTTCATAAAAATCTGTTAAATAAAAGCCACAATAGAATTAGACGATGAGTGTTGGTAATAATTTATTGCAGACTGCGGATTTGTTGCAGTAGTTTGCGAGCAATTCTACTAGAGTGATATGCTCTGTCGGAGTGTCTCTAAAATCCCGTTTGGAATTGTGTATTACATGATGCGTTCTCACTAGGGACAGTGTCTACACTGTTACAGATAAGAGAGCCAGTGGTCTGTTACCGGAAATATAGTCTTCTGTAAGATGTTAGCTACTTGCTCTCCACGAAAAATCGACAAACAAAGTAGTATTGTTAGATTATGATACCATTCTAGCTCTAAAACATGCACACAACGCCCGTCGCTCCTTTACCTTCCATACTCAGATCCGGTGGTTCGAATAACAGAGCAGTCAGTTGGGTTTGGAAAGACTAACTGCGAGAGACTCGTGTCATTAATTTTGCCGGCACGTCAGTGTGATATTAGTGTTTATATATATTCAAATAAATATTTCAAAACAACATGTGTTTGAGTCATTAGTCCATAGACTGATTCGATGCAGCGCTCCATTCCATCCTATCCTCTGCTAACGTTTTCATTTCTACGTAACTATCGCATCCTACATCTGCTCTAATCTTTTTGTCATATTCATACCTTGGTCTACCTCTAACGTTTTTACCCCCCTTCACCTCCATCAAAAACAAACTGAACAAGTCCTGGGTGCCTTAAAATGTGTCCTATCATTCTATCTCTTCTTCTTGTCAAATTTAGACAAATCGATCTCCTCTCACCAATTCGATTCAGTATCTCTTAATTCGTGATTCGATCTTTCCATCTCGTCTTCAGCATTCTTTTGTAACACCACATTTCAAAAGCTTCTAATCTCTTCCTTTCTGAGCTAGTAATCGTCCATGTTTCACTTCCATACAATGCCACGCTCCATACGAAAGACTTCAAAAACATCTAACTCCTATATCAATGTTTGAAGTGAGCAAAATTCTTTTAAGAAAGCTCTTCCTTGCTTGTGCTAGTTTGCATTTTATGTCCTCCTTACTTCTGCCATCCTTAGCTATTTTTCTACCCAAGTAATAATGCCCATACACTTCCTTTAAGACTTAATTTCCTAATCTAATATTTCCTGCATCACCTGACTTCGTTCGACTGCACTCCATTGCATTTGTTTTGGATTTATTCATTTTCATCTTGTACTCCTCACCCAAGACTTTGCCCACACCACTCAGCAATTTCTCCAGGTCTTCTGCAGTGTCAGATAAAATAATATCATTGGCAAATATCAGGGTTTTGATTTTTTCTCCTTGGATTGTGATTCCCTTCCCAAATTCCCCTTTGATTTCCTTTACTGCCTGTTCTATATAAACATTGCCAAGGAGGGGAGACAAACTGCAGCCTTACCTCACTCCATTCTGGATAGCTGACTCTTTCTCAGAGCCCTCGATTGTTATCACTTCAGATTAATTTTTATACAGATAGTAGATAATTCTTCGTTCTCGGTATCTGAACCCAATCACCTTCAGAATCTCAAACAGCTTGGTCCAATCAACATTATCGAATGTCTTTTCTAGATCTACGAACGCCATGTACTTGCTTGTCCTTAATTTGATCCTGTAAGATCAGACGAAGTCGGGATTGCTTCACGTGTTCCTACATTTCTTCTGAAGCAAAATTTATCTTCTCTCAACTCAGTTTCAACTTGTCTCAATTCTTTTATAAATACTACGTTGTTAAAATTTTGCAGGCATGAGATACTAAACTAATGGTGCGGCAGTTTTCACACTTGTCAGCACCGGCTTTCTTGGGAATAGCATAGCAATATTCTACCGAAAATCGGATGGCAGTTCTCCTGTATCATACATCAAAAGGGGCCCATAGACGTGCAATATTATTGCGCAAAATGGATTGCACAATATATTGTTAGCTGCCTATAGACGTACAATATTATTGCACAAAACTCGAGTTTGTGCAATGAATAGAATCGTGTGGAGATAATATTGATAGTTGTGTAATATATTGTGCAAAGCGGTCATAGACGTACAATATGCGTTGCAATATATAGTCAGTGCATGCCGGCATTTTATTTGGTGATTATATTGAGGGGCACTGATCTTTGCTGCGTTTTGATCGCCGTGGGCGTAAGTGCCAACATGAAGCAGAAACGGAAAAAAAGCACAAGGGCCAAACAGTGGTTTCTAGACAGAGAAAAGTGCACTCATTAAAATTTACTCAATGAACTGAGAAAATGGGAACCAAATGATTTTCGAAACATTCTGCGCATGAATGGTGAATTGTATGATGAACTCCTCGCTTTGCTCTTAACGTCCCACAGAGCCGGAAAGCTATGGTACACTTCGATAAACTCCAAATTTAACTTTTTCTCCTTCTTTTTGCCTGCTATCACGATACCTTCTCCAACGCTTGTTGATACCAACTGGCGGGAGGACCGGATATTGCACAATATTGCCAACACACAGCACAGTATTTAGCGATTTGCGCAATATATTTCAAACTTTCTTGATTTCGTACAATATATTGCACAACCCTTCAATATTAAATACACACTATCAATTTTATTGCACAAACCCCGATATTGCGCAATAATATTGCACGTCTATGGGCCCCTTTACACACTAAATAGAATAACCTCGCTATGCTGGTTTCTCCTTAGGCAGTCAATAATTCAAAGGGAATGTCATCAATGTCAACAACATATTAAAGAATAATCAACAGAATCCGATAAGAACAGTATTCCTAACGATTTACACACTTCTCCCTCATACGTCCGTTGTAAATATATTTTTAATTCGATATTTTAACAGACCCACATTTGTTCTCCCGACCTTCTCATTACTTAGTGAGATTCGAGTTGTCTAGAACAATTTTACCACGCGGATACGTAACCTCGTTCCACTTCCTGACTCGAATTGGTTCCTTCTCTGTATGCTAGCATCACATAGTATGCAGACTTCTTTTTCCGATGAAATCGCTAATAATCTCGAATTCCGCTCACTCAATAACATACAGAATGTTGTCCCCAGTCTTTAAGATTGGGAATGGCATATACCGAACGCCGTTAATGTTGGTTGTTTCGAAAATAAGTACAAATAACCGTACGGAAGATGAACGTCTGCAGTTCGTAATATGTTGTCCTTTGAGTTATAGGTGGTTTGTCGGAGGGACAAGCTTGAAATATAATCCGATATTTGTTAAATAGCTATTGCCGCGGCCACCAAATTAGGCGGGTGAGGAAAACTGCGCTGTCGTCAGATATGGGAACGACAAAGCGACAGATGATCGAGAGTCGCTTACCTCCGAGCACGGATTGGCAACGCTGATCGTGCAGTGCTGTCTAGTTGAACACCATCCGCTCCAGGCCACCTTACCCGAGTCATGGATAGTGAATGTGAATTGATTTGGGCTCAAGTCAAGAGAGAAGTGGCAGAGAGGACCAAGACATTCAAAATAAAGGACGTAGAAAAACTCACGTCAGAAGCCATCGACCGTGTGACTGCTGCAGATTGGGAAAAGTGCTTCAATAGCGCGGAAAATCTTCAGACAGACGATTGGGCCAAGGAAATAGTAAGGGACGAAAGAATGGAGCCATTCATCATCAGTGTAAATGACGACTTGACAGATAGCGAGATGTGTGATGACAGTGACTAAGAAATCTTACACTGCATTGAAGCTAGAAACCGATTCTTAATTCATTGTAAATTAATGTTAACCTATTCTTTAAAGTAGTTCTTTTTCCATATTACTTAGCACAATATACATTATTCAAATATTTAAAGTTATAATGTAATAAAACTGATACGGATTAATATGTAATTTACATGATCGCTTTCCGGGCCATTTTCCAGGAAAATTACAAGACTCACGGAAATATGTTTCAGATAAAAAAATGTAGGTCAGGCATTTTTTTTACATTTTTCCCGCAGACAAAATTTTATTGGCTGAAGAAATAAAAACTTGGCCGCTTACTGAAATTTTCAATACATGATTCTACGGATTTAAATTTACTCGTTCAAGATTTTATTTTTAATAATTATTTGAAGTGGTTTATATGGAAAATAGTTATACCACTGAAATCAGCAGTCTTTTCTGATGCTTGTAGCATAATTTGTTTTGAAACATTGTAAGAAGTAACAACAGGAGTTTGAGAGAGAACAACTTGCCTCGCGCTCCGAAATGGTGTGTTCAGTTAGACATTTCTTCGCCAGTTGCTACATAACCTTGGCAACAGCGTAATTTCTCTGACCCGCCTAATTTCGTGGCCGCGACTATAGTAGCTTCTTTTCCCCGTTGTTTTATACCACCCGCGGTGCCATACTTTAGCCAAAATGCATTACAGTGACTCTACATATTATAGGGTCACCATTGGTGTTACTGTAGCATGCATGCGTAACGTGCAATTCTGAGTGCACTGCTGCACTGCAGCTTCAGGCAGTATGTATGCGACCGGGCGAGTTGGCCGTGCGCGTAGAGGCGCGCGGCTGTGAGCTTGCATCCGGGAGATAGTAGGTTCGAATCCCACTATCGGCAGCCCTGAAGATGGTTTTCCGTGGTTTCCCATTTTCACACCAGGCAAATGCTGGGGCTGTACCTTAATTAAGGCCACGGCCGCTTCCTTCCAACTCCTAGGCCTTTCCTATCCCATCGTCGCCATAAGACCTATCTGTGTCGGTGCGACGTAAAGCCCCTAGCAAAAAAAAAAAAAAAGTATGTATGCGTGCGTTGTATGAAAAGTTTTGACATGCGAGAAGCGAACGTTTCCACGCTGGAAAATACTGTATATCAGCAAAGTCGTTCCGGAAACTATCTCCTTTCTCCTTTTCTGCTGAAGTATTGTTACGGGATGCATTAATTCTCATACAGTGGTCTTTACCAGTCTCTTTGTATCGCCTCCAAATCGTACAGTCCGGTTTACGATACACCCACAATTCCAGATATAGTACATTGTATAACATCACTCTGAACGAGAGTAACGATCCTAACAAGTTGAAACTTTGTTAATGTGTGCCGTGCGCGCATTCAAGACTTGTCATTATAAGGACATCGATACTAGTGAATTATGTTGATATTCTGATTATAGTACGCTACAAAATCTTACATTAAAATACAGAACAAGAACAATCCTATCAGGACAACAGTTTCACAGCGAATGATATGATCAGTTTACAATCTAAAATCCAACTTTCGAGGCTTCTTAGAAAATATATTCAACACACCTGTTGGTTCTACAATTATGTCTCTGAAAGTTTGTTAGTACATGGCACTAGTATAAAAAAGACCGAAAAACTACAGGCTGCTTTCAACAAGCTGAACATTTGGGTAGAGCACAATAAATTCAGAATTATTCACCAGAAGACGGCACAGATGATCTTCCGTAAGGGAGGCAGAACAGCATTAACAGAGAAAATTTGCTGTGAGAACGGAGGAGAAACTATGCCAATCGTAAACAACTTTAAATATTTGGGCATTACATTACAGACATTAGGAACCACATCATTGATAGAGTGGGTGCGGCCATAATAGCGATGAGTAGCATCTTGATATTACGCAGACTTTCGGTTCAAGTCAATATGAAAGTGTTCACGCAAAAATATCCCCGATAATCACGTACTAACTAGAATTGATACGGGAATATCTCACTAAAAGAAATATTCGAGACATTTAAAGTGTAAAAGCAACCTACATGAAAAGGTGATTATGTTTGTCCAAATTCACTCCTTGAAGACTGTTACGAACTGACTAGAGAAGTCCTCTATACAGAAGAGCTACGGCACAAACTAATATTGTCATCTACAGCTGCATTCAACCAGTTACAAACAGAGCTACAAACTAAGAAGAAAGATACATGGGAAACATTCTACACCACAGAGGCTAGTACGAGTTGGATGAAGGCCGACTATGTACTTAGGCACACAGTGACTGGATTAGCAACACACTGTTTTCATCACTGCGCGTGTACTAACAAAATTTCACACCCCGAGAAAGGAATGTATATGTGTATTGTGCGATAAGACTTGCGACTTGTATCATGTTATGACGTGTACTAAAAGACAGATCGGACTAACCAAATTCTGTTTAATGTAATTAGTCATGTAAACATACTTTAATGGCCATTGGCTGCAATAAAGTCTTTACTTACAATGTTTGTCAGGTTTTTTTGTAAAATGTCCATGGAGGAAGGAGTTAGTTTCTAAGGTACAGTACCCCCCACCCCCTTGCCCACATCCCTGACCTTATTAACACTACCTCCACATCGTTGAATGGAAACAAGCTGACTTTCGTCTGTTAAAAAGTAGGCACACCAAACGTGAACAACGTTCACGTGGGACACGCACATTCCGACAAAAATGCACCACCATTATCCTAGAAATGTATTCCGAGTAATAACGCTGGAACATTTGTGACGTGTCCGTACGTATACACCTTTCAGTCAAAACACCTCGGATATGGGTTGGCGACCACGGTCCCTTTACCTGAGATTTCTCGCCCGACCCAGCGTATCTCGTTACATGGGGCGCTCTCATCAACAGTCTACCCGCAGATTACAGCACGAAAAGGTCTCCTACACATCCTCTGTTACGCTGAAACTACGTGTGTTATGAGTTAGTGAAGACTGTCAACAGATGCAAGTCTGGATGGGCATTTCCTCTCCGAGGAACGTTGAGAAATGCCATGGTTCTATTTTACTAGCGATAGTACCGTTATGAGGGGCCGTTGACCTGGATTTTGGACCCCTTTAGACAACAAGCAGCACCGATTCAGGATTGTGCCTTCGAAGCAATCTCTTGGTCAGTATAAATCATTGTTTAAAGTTCATAATCCTTGTTCATCGTCGTCGTTTTGAATTTTAGTCAGTGGATTGATTTTGTAATTATTTTCAACTTTTAATATTGTGAGTTGAATCTGATGATTATTTTACATTAATATTCATCCATTCATTCATTCTTCAATCAAAATTTAATTCTGGTCTGTGCATGAAATTTAGAATTCTAAATTGTCATTCAATTTCGTCTCATTTCGTACCATTACGGGCCGATGACCTAGATCATCTTCATCACCCTAGGAACATAGAATTTTAGTACAAGAACTATCCAGAAATTAAGTTACCCTATTAAGAAAAAAGAAGGCATCATAGTTAAATGAAAACTTTATTTGCACCTGATACGGTGATGATGGAGCTATTTCTCGACATTATCACCACCAGAATTGAGACACTTGTCATATCGAGGGATCGGCTTTGGTATGGCGGTGTCGTAGAAGTCTGCCACCTGGGAATGGAACCAGCGTGACATTCGTTTTCAGCTCTTAGTTCGTGAGTAAATGTTGGCAGGAGAATAGGAATTTCTTGAGGTGGATTAAAAGATGAAAATCACTGGGACCAAGATCAGGGCTGTACGGTGGTTTATCAAACATCTCCCAGCCGACCTCCTGCAGAACAGTTGCTAAGCGCCGAGCCATGTGTGGGCGAGCATTGCCCTACATCATCACAACAGCTGCCCTGAACATTCCATGGCCCATCGCAGTTTCCACAGAAACTTTGTCACAGACCGAAACTCGCAACTGGCGGGAGAAAGAATACGAGCCGCCATTTGGGCCACTACTGCTGCGCTACTGACACCCGGCGGGACTTCCCCGGCCGGTATATGATTGTTAAGTCATAGATCTGTCACGCATGCTCATATTGCCCGGATAAATACGTTTACTTTACAAGAAAAGAAATAGAGAAATCTAATTTCCGGATGGGCTGCAAACAAAAAGTAGCGAATTGAACTATATATTTTGGCTTCGTTATCCTCCTTATCAATTCTCAAAATAACCACCTTGCTCTTTGTCAGAGAGAACAGACTAACCCTTTACAGTGCATTGGATGATGATGATGATGATGCCGCTTGTTATATAAAGGGGCCCAACATCTAGGTCGTCGGCTCCTAATGGTACGAAACGAGACGAAAAGTAATAACAATTTAGAAGTCCATAATTCATCCACTGACCAGCATTTAAAACGTGATGATGAAGAATGAATGGATGAATATGAATTTAAAATAACCAGCGGATCCAACTCACAATACTGAAAGTTAAAAATAATTCCAAAATCTATCCACTGACTAGAATTCAAAAAGAGGACGATGAACACTGATTATCAACTTAGAAAATCAGTGAATCCGACCAGCAATGCCTCACTTTCCCACAAACTATCTTCAAACAATAGTATTACTGACCAAGGGACTGCTTCCAAAGCACAATCCTGAATCGATGATGCTTGTCGTCTAAAGGGGTCCAAAATCCAGATCAACGGCCCCTCATAACATTACTTATCGATAGTTCAGTAGAACCATGGTATTTCTCATGTAGCAGGTACTAATCAAAAGTAGCGAAGACTCACGGTATTGTTCCACATACTAGGTACTACTCGTAAGTAATTTACGTCGCACAGGTAACGCAGACCTATGGTGTTTTCCACATAATGGCGCCACATAGGTGTACTAATCACGGGGCCGGTATTCCCGTGGCATTCCTCACATAGTTGGTACTAATCATAGGCAACGGAGGCCGAATATTACTTACCTTATCTTCTTACCCCATGGCACTACAGCCCTTGAAGGGCCTTGGCCTACCAAGCGACCGCTACTCAGCCCGAAGGTCTGCAGATTACGAGGTTCGTGTGGTCAGCACGACGGGTCCTCTCGGCCGTTATTCTTGGCTTTCTAGACCGGGACCGCTATCTCACCTTCAGATAGCTCCTCAATTCTAATCACGTAGGCTAAGTGGATCTCGAACCCGTCCTCAGGTCTAGGTAAAATCCCTGGCCTGGCCGGGAATCGAAACCGGGGCCTCCGGGTAAGAGGCAGGCACGTTACCCCTACACCACGGGGTCGGTGTTCCGAATTTAGTGGTACTAATCACAAGTATTGTAAACCCCCAGTCAACCACGCTCTGCTGCTACTAATTGCAAACTTATTGTGTACCTAACATAGTGGTCCAACCCGCAAACAAAGGCGACCCATGGTGTTGCACGCGTGATGATTTCATGGTTCTACTTCAATCATACCTTGATCGACCCTCTTAGTCGCCTTTTACGGCATGTAGGGGGTACAGTGGGTGTACTCTTCGTCTTCGTCCCCCCACTCATAGGAGGTTATAGTGAATTTCGGACAACAGGAAGTTTTAAGACAAAGAATAGAACCAGATATCGGAAGGTTTTAACTAGAGGGTAATGGACACCGATTACGAAGTTCCCTTTTTTTGTTACTAGCTTTACGTCGCACTGACACAGATAGGTCTTATGGCGACGATGGGATAGGAAAGGCCTAGGAGTTGGAAGGAAGCGGCCGTGGCCTTAAGTAAGGTACAGCCCCAGCATTTGCCTGGTGCGAAAATGGGAAACCACGGAAAATCATCTTCAGGGCTGCCGACAGTGGAATTCGAACCCAGTATCTCCCGAATGCAACTCGCCCGGTGATTACAAAGTTTTTCTCGGTTCCCAGACCTAATGTTACGTAATGTATATACCTGGAATAAATTACTAACCACAGTGCACAAGGCAAATCCACATACCTTGGAAGCAATCAAAACATCCGTCAGAAAATTGTCAGCGTAACTCAACAAGAACTACAGACTGCGATGAGACATTTTTTTAAAAAAAGAAGTCAAAAATATGCGGACAACGGCAGTAGTCGGTTTCATCTACTCCTTTCATAACTTTGGTAAATAGTTGGTGAAACCGTTGTTTCCTTTCAACACCACAAATTATCGATACCCGTACACAAGCGCTCGTCCGTATCACACACAGCATGCAGTTAGCTGTGCATTGGATTACTCTGTTCTATTGGCAATAAATTAGCACAAAAGCGACCACGCCCACCACAGAGGACTGCCACACGGAGGACATGCGGAACATCGCTTGGGGGGCTGGGTATAAAAGGCTCTTCCTGTGTTAAACTTTGTTTTTATTTTTGCATTGATTTATTCAGTTTTGTCTCTGGACAAAACTAGGCTTTGCAGGAGAGAAAGTAGATCGGTATCTTATGGAAATAGAAATGTTCTAAAGAACAAGCTTTGGACGGAAGACCACTGCAAATACTTGAGTGCGAGGCGAGATATATTCGATTTTAAATTACCTCCCTGGTAATTGTAATTGTTTTACTTCATAGGTATTATGCCTTCTAATATAGCATGAAAAGAAAGGACAACATACTATACTTAAAAATCTAGTTCATCTACACTCAGGAATTTCAATGAGATAGTTTACTTGCAATTTCTAATATTTAATATTATATTGATATTAGAAGAATAAGAACTACTTTAGGAATTAATACTAAATCACAGTTAATTGCATTCTCTCCTCTCTCTCTTTTTCTGGTTCAGTTGTTTAAAGCGACTTTGAATATGAAACTACAGAGGTTACAAAACGCATGTGTTCGTTACATGAAAAATGCCAGGGTTGATCAACACAACACACAGCACCCTATCACATACAGCTGCAACGGTTGAAACTCCATGAACGTCGTGAAATCTCAGTACCTGTTGCTACGCACAACATTCTCAACTTGAAGAACCTACCCTACCTTCATAACCTATGGAGTCAGTACATAACAGAGATAACAGGTTTACAAAAACTGACGTTCAAATTCCCCTCCATCGTACCACTAAATTTAACAAATCCTTTGTTTGCAATGCATCACATAACTTTAACATCTTTACCGTTTCGCAAATAACACTAACTGTACCTAACTAAAGCAGTCCTTAACATCTATCTTCCTGGACGAGTACGCAAGGGGCTGAGATCAGGCATTCTTGTGTATCACAATCAGAAATATGTATATTTCCTAGAACATTCTTTTCATCTCTGCTCTAGCTTTACATTCTTTAAATTATTGTAGTCTAAAATAATAAATAGGCTTAGTATTTTATTTTTCTTACTTATTATAAAATGCATGTTTTACTTTTACGGGATTTGGTATCTGAATTTTAATTCATTTTTAAGTGTCCTGCATAATGTAATATAATAATATAAAATTTAGCGTGTACATAAACCTGTATATTATTATACGAAGATTTTTAACCTCAGTGGCATGTAAATTATAAATACAGTAAATTCAACTCAATTCTCTCTCCCGTCCGATCTGTAAAGTCTTTGAAATGTTCACACGGTTGAAACGGGTGCCTCCAATCAAATATTAAATCATTCTGTCTCTTGATCAATGATATACTCCTCCATTTTGTTTTTTTCTTTTACCTTTTTTTTTTAGAACGGAGAGTACTGAATTTTACGTAAACTTATCAGGATAAAACATTGTCCTGGTGGCACACTCCGTATATTTATTTATTTATTTATTTATTTATTTATTTATTTATTTATTTATTTATTTATTTATTTATTTATTTATTTGTGACAAAAGGTCCCAAGATTCCCCGTCTCGTGATGGGGACAGTAGAGCAGGCTACATGCTTTTGTTACGGCGACATTTACATTTCATACTACACAGCTTTTTCAGTAAAATGACAAGTACATTTTTGGATAACAAAGTCATAGTTTTCAGAAGTATTTTATAATATTGCACGGTTTACACTATGACTTTGTTATCCAAAAATGTACTTTTATACCAACTATTTCTCCATGTCATGGACAATATATTCATATATTAATTAAACATATCCAGATGTTATATTAAGATATCTGTATAAGAGTAATATTTGTTCAGTTTTTTCTTAAATCACTTAACCGATTTCAAGTTCTACAGTATATAACCGGAGGCAATACATTATATTCCGTAAACATTGACGATTCTATGCCTTTCACTCCATAAGCTTACTTTACTGAATTGGAGTGAGGGGGATACATCTTTAATGATTCCCTAGTTTCATACCTATGAATTTCACGAAAATTGGTGAAGTTAATATCAGAGTGGGTTAATTTCCTGTCTAGTTTATACATAAAGGCTGATGATAAAAATGCAATTTGCTTATGGAATGGCAGAATATTTGACTGTGAAAAAACTTTATGTGACTGTTTGACGAAGGGGAATCTTTACATGATTTTGATGGCTCTTTTTTGTAGCATTTCAAAATTATTAACATAATCTTTTGCTACATCTTCCCCAAATCAAGCTTATGTATGGCTGCACAACTCTATTCATAGTTATTTCAAAGCTTTTTGCTGATAGTTACATAGTATTTAGAAATGACAGAAGAAGAGTGTCACCGGCGAGGCTGTCCTGCTTGCAGTTCACAGTAAATACAAAGCCAGGGAGATTACCTGGATATTGATAGAGAAATAGTTGGTATAAAAGTTCCGGTTAATCTTTTTTGTTTACTGTGCACGTGTGTGTTGTCCACTTTCCACAGAGCACGAAAGCGGATGAGTATGAGGATTCCATACGTGTATGAAAGCTCATACCAAATTCGATGTCTGTCTGTCAGGTCATCAGCCCAGAGGCTGGTTGGATCCTCAAATAGCACCACCAAAGGTTATGCGGTTATAAGGAAACCGCAAAAACCAATGGCAGCACCGAAATGAGGCGTACTAGGCAAGACTAGGAGTGAGGTAGTTTGCCATTGCTTTCCTCACTGGGTCAGAAAGTGCTATTGCAGCACAACTGACCCTATGAGCAGCACCTTTCATAATACTCAGATGCATTAGTCATGCTCTGCCAAATTCGATAACGTGCTATTAATATAATCTGAGGGATTTTTATATCCCGGAAATAAATCCTACCAGAGTCTCGATCGTAATAATGAACTCTAGCAGCTCATGCTTTGATCACACCTGGAGGCAGACATCGTATGTACAGTCACTCGAAAAAAAAAATCAGCTTTAAGTATAGCGCAAGTTCCACGCACATACATTTTTCTCAAAAATAATTGAACCTATGGATGTAATTTTCGTTGTGAATACCCACGCGGTTTGTGTCTACAAAGGAAGTGAATTATATGTTGATAACAACTAAAAATCATTGTGATAAAATATTAAATGCGAGAACATGCAATACCACGAACTCATTCTTTCTGTGAGTGACTATACAGAGTGCCGACAAAGAAAAAGTCAGGGGTGCTCTTCGTGTTAGAATTCAGGGCCTCACAGGGTGCATGCGCCTGGTGCAATTTGGAGCAATAGCGTTGTCTCTCTCTTTCCCCACGCCTGTCTCGTTCGCACCACCTGTCTCCCTCACTTGCTCCGTAGCACCCCAAATCCGAGCTGAGTTGAGCCGAGCTTAGCCGAGTAGCCGAGAAACGAAGCGTTGGTCCGAGCCGAGCCGAGCAGGACCGATGCACTGTGCACAGGAACTCTGCGTCTCACTCTACACGCGTGAGATTTTGGGTGTTTGAGAGGCCCTGTGTTAGATTAAGAACGATGGTGCAATCGGATTGGTGGAGAATTTGTTTCTTTTCCACAAAATGAGGTTCCGGACGCCCGATTCAAATTGACGAACTTGCCTTACTTGCTCAGCCAGAGCATAAACCACTGCTGTGATTCAAGGAAGAGAAGGGGAAGGAGGGGAAGTGGGGGTGTATGGTGGAGACAGAGATAATGCTCCGCGCGTATGCACAAGTTTTTCTCGTTTAACTCGCACAGGATTGTCCTCGTGTCTTACAGGCAATATTCACAGCCGTGACTGCACACACAGTACCAAAAAACAATGCATTTAAAGCACTTGTCAGTCAGCGAAGGAACCAGATCGTTTCCCCTCTCGTCTGTTGGTTGCAGCAATGTTCTTTATTACTTAACATGCTCCAAGGCGCAACGCTGCCGCCTCACGGTTGTGTATTATTTCACTCACAACATTGTAAATGGAATGAAATACCGAATGAAAGATTGATTAATCGATCGAGTGATTGATTGATTGACGTTTGTTGTTCAAACGGGCCTAACAGAGATCATCGGCTCCTTATGGTACGAAATAAGACGAAATGAAGTGACGACTTAAAAGTCCAAAATCCTCCACTGACCAGAATTCAAACCGTGAGGGCGAAGAACGAATGGAAGGATGGATATGAATTTAAAACAATCACTGGAACCGACCCACGGTGCCTCACATGCACAGTAGCTGGCACAAAACAATAGTATTACTGACCAAGGGACTGCTTCTATAGCACTATGCTGAATCGATTATGCTTATAGTCGAACTGAGTCCAAAATCCAGGTCATCGGCCTCTCACAATGGTATTTATCGCTAGGAAAGTAGAACCATGCTATTTGTCATTTGGCGGTACTAATCAAAAGTAGCGGAGACTCGCGGTATTCCACACATTATGGCACTGTTCACAGGAAGTGTAATGCGCACATGTAAAACCGACCTATGGTGTTTTGCACATTGCGGCGCTATTTGCAGGCAACGCAAACCTATAAAGGCAACCCAAACCTATGGCGTTCTTCACATAAGTGGACTAACCACAGAGACTCGTACTCTCCCGTGGAATTCCTCACATAGTGGGTAGGACCCACCTCCTGATTCACACGCTGTCGCTACTAATCACAAACCTACTGCGTACCTAACATAGCGGTAGTACGCGCAAGTAAATGCGATCCATGGTGTTCCCTGCGTGATGTTACTAATTACAAGTAGTCTCATGGTTCTAATTGGATCATCCCTTGGTCACCCCTTTTAGTCACCTCTTACGACAGGCAGGGGATACCGTGGATGAATCCTTCGTCTGCGTCCCCCACCCACAGGGGGGGGTGTCTGGTCCGCGAGAGGTATTTTATTTCCCTCAAGTCCGCCGGCAAGCCGGTTAGGACCCCTCTATCCTCCACCTGGGACGCGCCACGTGGGTGTTTCACCTCTCCCCCTGCTACGCCCAATGGTTTGATTACAGAAGATATTCAATATGGCCCTTCCTACTTCGATGCACAGTTCACAATAGTGTAGTATTGACCTTGATGATGATACTTGTTTAAAGGGGCCTATCATCTAGGTCATCGGCCCCAAATGGACCGAAATGAGACGAAATGTAATGACAGTTCAAAAATTCAAAATCATCTACTGACCAGAATAAAAGACGCGATGATGAAGAATGAATGGATGGAAATGAATTTAAAACAATCATAAACAATTGTATTACTGACCAAGGGACTGCTTCTAAAACACAATTTCGAATCGAGGACGCTTCTTGTCTAAAGGGGTCCAAAATCTAGGTCAACGGCCCGTCATAATGGTACTTACCGCTGGTAAAGTAGAACTATGGCATTTGTCATGTTGCTGTACTAATCAAAATTAGCGTAGACTCTCGGTGTTCCACATTGTATAGTACTACTCACCAGTATTGTACTTCGCACAGGTAACGCAGACCTATGGTGTTTGTCACATAATAGCGCCACTCATAAGCAACGCAAACGCATTGCGTTCGTCACCTAGGCGTACTAATCACGGCCGCCAGTATTTCCGTGGTGTTCCTCATAGAGTGGGTACTAATCACAGGTAACTCAAACCCCCGGTGTCGCTGATATAGTGGTACTAATCACAGGTACTGGAGAACCCATACAAGCTGCCCTTCTGTTGCTACTAATCACAAAACTATTGAGTACCTAACATAGTGGTACTACTAGTAAATAAAGGCGATCTATGGTGTTCCCCGCGTGATGGTACTAATCACAAGTAGTGTCATGGTTCTAATACAATCATCCCTTGGTCACCACTTTTAGTCGCCTCTTATGACAGGCAGGGGATACCGGGGGTGTATTCTTCGTCTGTCTCCCCCACTAACAGGGGTAGTAGTGACCTTTGGATTCTGTTCAGGATGTGTCGTATATTATCTCTGTCTCCCACTTCCCCTCCCTCCCCTTCTCTTCCTTGAAGCAAGGCAGCCGCTTGGCATAGCAAATAAGGCGAGTTCGTTAATTTGAATCGCTCGCCTGGAAGTAACCAAGCAACCTCATTTTCTCAAAAAGAACATTTTTCTCCGCCAATCCGATTACACCATCGTTTTTAAACATAACACGAGGAGCATCCCTGATTGTTTTCTTTTGTCGGTATTGTTGTAACACACCCTGTACATATTCACTGTGCTCAGATGTGGTAACCAGTTTACAGAGTCTCTTTGTTGAGTGTCTTAATGTGATTAAATGTTTACATCAGTCTCGCCACCTGCATTCATATCATATTCGGAGCCTGATAGCCAAACGACACTGTCACTAGCTTTCCATAAAGGCGGACGTGGTTCGAAATCCGGCGAATGAATATGGGATTTGTGGAATAAAAGTTTACCTCATTGTGGTTTGGATTCCAAGTAAAACTGGAGGACCTGTGGCTATCATCACGATATCAGAGCTCACGCAAAGTGAAAGCTCGCTTGTTTGTCTTTTTGTTCCTGAAGTCAGTAGTTTTCAACATTTTTGTGCAAATGGTTTCCCTGACATTCCTTCCCCGGCTCCTCTGGGGGGGATGCCCAGTTAAAACTATAGTTATTAATTATAGTTATAAATTTCGCTAACATGTCTAATATAATCAGAAAAATGCTTTCACAAAGGTTATATGCAATGCATGTCAAACTTAAAACTGAGAGGACTTTTCTTTGTCACGCGCGAGAATCATGCGTCCGACATCACAGCTAGTGGTGCATAGCTTTCTGCCTAATGCCTACACGTAACTTATTTTGTTTCCAAAATTATTCGTCAAATTGGTAAAATGGGCACATCGCTACAGTAGCTCGATTCTTAATTATTGTATTGGGCGAAAGTAGTATGGTCCCTTTTTTAAACAAAGTTGCTGCTGATTTCTCGGTAATTACGTAAGTATTGGGGACGAATTGGAATGTTATTACGAGCTCATGAATATAATTTAATAATTTGAAACCTGAATGTATTTATTTTTAAAAGATACAAAAATTTGAGGTGGTGTTGTTTGAGTCATCAGTCCATAGACTGGTTTGATGCCACCCTATACTGTGCTAACCTTTTCATTCCTACGTAACTACCACATCCTACATCTACTCTAATCTGCTTGTCATACTCATACCTTGACCTACCCCTACCGTTCTTACCACCTACACTTCCTTCAAAAACCAACTGAACAAGTCCTGAGTGCCTATCATTCTATCTCTTCTTCTCGTCAAATCGATCTCCTCTCAACAATTCTATTCAGTATCTCTTCATTTGTGATTCGATCTATCCATCTCACCTTCAGCATTCTTCTGTAAGAAAAATGACTTCAAGGACTTGAAATCATTTATACAAACAGAACTGAAGGGTATTAAAGAGAGTGTATTGCAAAACAAAAATGAAATACATGGTTTGAAGAAGAAAGCACTGGAGGTAGAAGAAAAATTAAGGAAACTCGAGGAAAAAGAAAAAACACGGTCGAAAGAAGAGAGGAAGAAAAACATAATAATCTACGGATTGGCAGAACCAGAGAGAGAGAACTTCAATGACTTGATAGATAGAGTACTCTCTCTAATCAGAGAGAATTTGAAAATAGAGTGCAATGATAGTGATATTGATAACGCCTTCAGATTAGGAAGAAATATGGGAAAAAGACCAGTAAAAGTCTGCATGGTATCTGGTTTGAAGGCCCGTAAAATTTTGGAGAATACCAAAAACTTGAAAGGCACGAAGATATGGATAAAGAAAGATCTCGACAAGGAAGAAATGGAGAATGTACGAATACTACGTTTTCACCAAGGAAAAGCTAGGCATTCGGGACTAAAAGCCTTTATACGTGGAAACAGACTTATTATATCAGACGATTCGTGGAGCAAGGCATGGTCAGCTAGTCAACTACGTGAGCTAGGGCATTGTCCTGATACGTCAGAGAAGCGGAAGTACAGCAGTACAGTGAGCGACGCCAGCACTCCTGAGTCAACAGGTACGTGTGCAATCCTACCAAGCAAGGACAACGAACTGGATGTTGTGACGACAGAAACCGGACATCACCAACCCAGGAGATCTACCCAAGAAGGAGATGTGATCCAGAGAAAGCAAGACACCGCAGGGAGACAAGAAGAAAAGAAACGTAAGCCAGCGTTAAATTTAAAGGACATATGGGCAAAGAAAGGATTGACAAGGTCTGAGGAAGCTAGAGGGTCAGAGGAGGAAATAATTAGTTCCCCAAGTGGTTCTATTATACAAATAGAAAAACCACGAACAACGAGAAGCAAGGCCCTGGTAGCATCAAATATACCTATGAAAAAATAACTAGACTGGGTAGTGGGATTAATTAACATAGAGGGTATATTAAGTAAACTGGGAAATGATGAGTTTATAGATTTAATGAGAGAGAGTGAGATTATTGGTATAGTAGAGACATGGTTGCCGCCTAGTAAAAATGTGATAATACCGGGATTTAAGGTCTGGAGTAAAACAAAACATAAAAGGAGTACGAAAGGGCGTCACCCAGGAGGGATAACAGTTATCGCAAAAGATGAAATTAGCAAACAAGTGGAAATATGGGAATCAGGATGTGAGGAAATGATCTGGGTCAAAACAAAAAAAGGAAATCAAAAGGGGAGAGATATGTTTATTGGCTTTGGCTACAACCATCCATCGGGGTCCCCGTTTGAAAAGGAAAATTTCTTTGAAGAACTCGTCGACGCAGTAAATCAGATAAAATTACTAAATGAAGAAGCAGGAATAATTATAATGGGGGATTTTAACTCAAGGGTGGGCCTAAATAATCCATTATACGACAAAGAAATCGGGGAAATATTAATAGAAAAAAGGAGCAGCAAAGACAAAGAGTGTAATAAAAATGGAGAGAAATTATTAGAAATATGCGCGATTGAGGAATTGTACATTTTAAATGGGGGATGGCCGGGAGATGAATCAGGCAACCTAACATATATAGTTGAGTCAGGAGGGAGTGTTATAGACCTAGTACTGGCATCTAGAGAGGCTTTAACTCTTATTAAAGAAATCCAGGTAAAAAATTGGACAGCGTCTCATCATTTCCCAGTTGCTATTCGGCTACAGAGAGAGGAAGATAATAAAGTAGTCAAACAATTCTTTAACTATGAACAGAGAAAATTAGTAAGATATAGGTGGAATGAGGAAAAGAGAGAACAATTTAGAGATTACTATAGGGGTAAAACCTTTGAAATTCTGAGAATAGGCATGGAGTATATGATAGAGGATAATAACCTAGATGAGGCAATAAGAATGCTTGAAAGATCAATAGAAGTAGCTGGTAAAAAAATGGTTGTGAGTAAGAGTAGACAATATAAAAGAAATGTATGGTATACGGAGGAGTGTAAGGAGAAGAAAAATCAAGTGATTAAGGCTTTAAAAAGGTATAGAAATGAGGGATCTCAGGCCTTACGAGTAGATTTTTGTAACCAGAGGAAAGAATACAAAGATTTAATAAGCGATAAGAAAAGTAAATGGCAGGACAAAGAATCAAAAATATTACTAAAGTACTGTAAGGAAAATGAAACAAAGAAAGTATGGAACAAAATTAGCACAATATGTAAGGGTTATAAAAGCTATGATCAAGTAAAAATATCTAATGAGGAATGGTTAACGTATTTTAAGGGATTATTAGGGGGTAAGGACACATGGGTAGAGAACAGAAACGAAATTGGTATACTGAGACATATGGAGTTTACGCTGCCTATACTAGACGATATAATAACCACAGACGAGGTACTAGATGTAATGAAAAAAGGGAAGGGCGGAAAATCAGGTGCTGCTAATGGAATTACGCATGAATTCTGGAAAGAGATAGGTAAAAACGGTCAGATGATTGAAATAATAACTAAAATATTCAATAAAATATTTGAGGGAAAAAAAATTCCAAGATCTTGGCAGGAAGGAGTAATTTGCCCGATCTACAAAAGAAAGGGAGAAAGGACGAATACGAACAACTACAGGGGGATTACATTGTTGGACTCACTAAGTAAGATCTACACTGGGATTTTAGCGAAAAGAATTATGAAATGGGCGGACGATTACTCTATTCTCTCGGTATATCAATCAGGATTTAGGAAAAGAATGAGAACTACTGACAATGTATTTATAATCAAAACGTTAATGGATAAGTACATAAGAAAGAAAGGTGGTAGACTATACATTGCAGCAATAGACCTACAAAAAGCTTTTGATTCAGTCAGCAGACGGGCTGTCGTTGTGAAGCTGGCCGGAATAGGAATGTCAATGAAAATGATTAAAGCCATAGAAGAACTATATGCCGAAGTAATATGTTCAGTTAAAGTCAAAGAAGATGTAATGATAGGAAAGATACACTCGAACATTGGACTTAAGCAAGGATGTAAACTATCACCAATACTGTTTTTGCTCTTTATTAATGACGTAATAGAATGCTTAGCAAAAGAGAATAATACTAGCCCTTGCTTACACAATAAAGAGATCCCCGGTCTAGTCTTCGCAGACGACATCCTGCTGCTCTCACTAACAACAGCAGGTATGCGAAGTAACCTCAAAAAATTGGTGGAATACTGTAATACATGGAATTTGAAAATAAATACCAAAAAAACAAAAGTAATGGTTTGCAAAAGAGGTAATAAATTAAAAAGAAATGAAAGGCGATGGCTGTTGGATGGTGTTGAATTGGAAGTTGTAAATAAATTAGAATATTTAGGAATAATATTAACAAAGAATGGGTTGTGGAAGGAACAGATACGCCATGCAAAAATAAAAGGTGTGGCCGCCCTATCAAGTATAAAGGCCTTAGAAAAGAAGATGCCTAATTTGCAATACAAAGTACATAAAAATGTTTTTAATGCACTTGTGGTATCAAAAGCACTCTATGGGGTTGAAATATGGGGTATAGAAGTTGATAAAAAAGAACTAGATATCATAAGTAACAAATTTTGTAAAATAATAATGGGCCTACCAGAATGTGCAGCAAATAGTGGAGTGAGAACTATATGTGGAGATATCAACATCCAAGCAGACATAAGTAAGAAAATAGTAAAATATTGGTTAAGATTAAAAAGAGGAGAGGGGAGGGAAATATTAAATCTAGCCTACCAGCACCAGATGAGACGCTTGGATGAGAATTATTGGTTATCGAAAGTAAAAGGTATGCTAGACAAAATAGGAATGGGGCTATATTGGGATAAGGAGATGAACGGTAAAGAAAACAGCTTCATTAAAATACTAACGATTAGGGTAAAGGACATAGACAAACAGACGATCAGAGCAGAATGTGAAACCAAAAAAACACTAGTAGAATTCTGTGGCATTATCCAATATATGTCAATAAGAAAAAATAGAATCACAAATAGGGAACTAAGAGGTGTGTTGTGGTGGCTTTTGGGTTTATACAAAAATAAGGGAATAAGTGAGAACCATAACGTAAATCAGTGTGTATTTTGTGACGACATTATGGGAGAAGCTCATTTACTGAGAACATGTAAGGGAACGGAGGCACTGAGAACTAAATACCTTGGAGATGAATATAAATTAAAAATAGAAAGAGAGAAAGAATTTTATACAATAACCAAACTGTTAAATAGAGAATGGATCACCCCAGGAAAACTAGCTAAATTTTTCTGTATTCTAAGAAGCATGTGGAAGAAAGAAAGCAAAATGAGATTTGTAATAACAGAAAGTAATAACAGTACAGGTAAATGATAGTAAATGTAATATACATGAGCACGATGATGACTGTACAACAAGAGACCTCGGAATGCTATAGTTATAAGTTTAGGACTATGTTTCTCTTGTAGTTGTTCAGTGTTCATTTATATTAGATATTGTATATTGCTAAGTAACAGATTTAATTCAGCAACATGCTAACAGTAATGAGTTCCTTTCAATGAGCTCATTTAAGAAATTAAAATGAGATTAGCAATAACTCAAAGTAACACCAGTGTTAGTAAATGATAGTAAATGTAATGTAGATGAGCACGAGGATAGATAAGTAATTTGTAACTATAAGTATTATAAGAGGAATGAGAGGTAGTATGGAAATAGAAAAATGTAAGAAGCAAAACATAATGGCAATGTGTTTGTTAGCCTGTTTTTAGTTTGCTTTGGGATTGTTAGTTTGTTTTGACTGCTGCAGTGTATTAAACCAGAGAAAACAAGTTGTCAACCAGTCAGCGAAATATGAGCCGAGTATGGATTCCGTCTCGGCAGTGGAATACAGGTGAGGCAGCCTACATGTTGAGCTAGGTCATCCGCACACATGTGGGCTGTCACATGAAGGAGTGGAGAGGAAACAATATTGACAACTTAAGGGGTCTACGAGGTTTCGATTTCGGAGCCTCATGAGACGTGTCTGGTCGTGACATCCCTGGGAAGGGTGGTAGAAGTTCCTCACCAGGGGGGATGTCGTAACCAGACAGATTTAGGTTAGATGTAGTATATATTCAATGTAAATTTGTCATTTTGATTCTAACTTTTCTTTTAATGTTATAACGTAATATTTCTAATTAGTAGATTTAGTTCATTAATATGTTAGCAGTAATGTGTTCCTTACAATGAGGTTGTTTGTTAGCCTGTTTTTAGTTTGCTCTGGGATTGTTAGTTGGTTTTGGCTGCTGTAGTATAGTAGAGTTGGGAGAGGAGGAGATAGGCCCACCTATCTCAAACATAGTGTTGACTCAGTACTTCTGCACGTGTAGATTAGAGTAAGGTGTGAACAGTATTAAACCAGAGAAAACAAGTTGACAATCAGTCAGCGAAATATGAGCCGAGTATGGATTCCGTCTCGGCAGTGGAATGCAGGCGAGGCAGCCTACATGTTGAGCTAGGTCATCCGCACACATGTGGGCTGTCACGCGAAGGAGTGGTGAGGAAACAATATCGACAACTTAAGGGGTCTACGAGGTTTCGATTTCGGAGCCTCATGAGACGGGTCTGGTCGTGACATCCCTGGGAAGGGTGGTAGGAGTTCCTCACCAGGGGGGATGTCGTGACCAGACAGATTTAGGTTAGATGTAGTATATATTCAATGTAAATTTGTCATTTTGATTCTAACTTTTCTTTTAATGTTATAACGTAATAAATAATAATTCGTTCAGTTAGTAAGATAAGGTAGGGAAGATACATGTTGTCCTAGACTATATAATATTGTTAATGTCTAGGACAAAATAATTCATATTCAGTATAGTAACAGCCAACAATTGTAAGAGGGTATTGTAAGTCATGTATCATAATTCAAGGAATTGCAATAAACGAATGCTCTCTCCCCAGCTCTAGGCGATCCGGAATTGGAGGATGGGAGTATTCTATTCTATTCTATTCATTCTTCTGTAACACCACAATTCAAAAGCTTCTATTCTCCTTTCTGAGCTAGTTATCGTCCATATTTCACTTCCATACAATACCACGCTCCACACGAAAGTCTTCAAAAACATCTTTCTAATTCCTGTAAGAATGTTTGAAGTAAGCAAATTTCTTTCCTTGCTTGAGCTAATCTGCCTTTTATGTCCTTACTTCTGCCATCGTTAGTTATTTTACTACCCAAGTAACAATATTCATCTACTTCCTTTAAGACTGCATTTCCTAATTTAATATTTCCTGCATCACCTGCCTTCGTTCGACTGCACTCCATTAATTTTGTTTTGGACTTATTTATTTTCATCTTGTACTCCTTACCAAAGACTTCGTCCATACCATTCAGCAGCTTCTCGAGATCTTCTGCAGTCTCAGATAAAATAACAATATCAACGGCAAATCTCAAGGTTCTGTTTTCCTCTCCTTGGACTGTGATTACCTTTCCAAATGTATCTTTGATTTCCTTTACTGCCTGTTCTATGTAAACAATGAAGAGGAGGAGGAACAAACTGCAGCCTTGCCTCACTCCTTTCTGGATTGCCGCTTCTTTTTCAAAGTCCTCGATTCTTATCACTGCAGACTGATTTTTATACAGATTGTAGATAATTCTTCGGTCTCGGTATCTGATCCCAATCACCTTAAGAATATTAAATAGCTTGGTCCAATCAACATTACCGAATCCCTTTTCTGGATCTACGAATGCCATGTACGTGGGCTTGCCCTTGATTCGATCCTCTAAGATCAGGCGTAAAGTCAGGATTGCTTCACGTGTTGGTACATTTCTTCTGAAGCCAAACTGATCTTCTCCCAACTCAGCTTCAACTTGTTTTTCCATTCTTCTGTAAACAATAAGTGTTAAAAATTTGCAGGCATGAGATACTAAACTAACGGTGCGATAGTTTTCACACCTGTCAGCACCGGCTTTCTTGGGAATAATTATAACAACATTCTGCCGAAAAACGGATGGGACTTCTCCTGTCTCATACATCTTGCACACTAAATGGAATAACCTTGCCATGCTGGTTTCTTCTAAGGCAGTCAGTAATTCAGATGGAATGTCATCAATTACAGGTGCCTTGTTCCTATTTAGGTCGCTCACAGCTCTGTCAAACTCTGACCTCAAAACTGGGTCTCCCATTTCATCAGCCTCTTCTTGTTCCAGAACGAAATTCTCTACATCTTCACCTTGATACAACTGCTGGATATGTTCCTGCCATCTTTCTCCTTTGTCTTCTTTCCCTAGAAGTGGCTTTCCATCTGAGCTCTTAATACTCATACACCTAGATTTCGTTTCTCCAAAGGTTTCTTTGATTTTCCTGTATGCAGCATCTAACTTTCCTAGGACCATACAACCTTCGACATCCTTGCACTTCTCCTTCAGCCAGTCTTCCTATGCTACCTTGCACTTTCTATCCACTTCATTCTTTAATCGCCTGTATTCTTTTCTGCCCTCTTCATTTCTAGCATTCTTGTATTTTGGTCGTTCATCAATCAGGTCTAGTATCTCCTGAGTTATCCACTGATTCTTAGTTGATCTTTTCTTCCTTCCTACCATCTCTTCAGCAGCCCTGCGGACTTCATTTTTCATGACTATCCACTCTTCCTCTATTGTGTTTCCATCAGCCTTTTCATTTAGTCCTTTTGCAACATGTTCCTTGAAACAATCCCTCACACTGTTAACTTTCAACTTGTCTAGATGTCATCTTTTTGCATTCTTTCCTTTCTTCAATTTCTTCAGCTTCAGATGGCATTTCATGACCAACTAGTTGTGGTCAGAGTCCACGTCTGTTCCTGGGAAAGTTTTGCAATCTAGCACCTGGTTTCTGAATCTCTGCCTAATCATAATGAAGTCTATTTGATACCTTCCACTGTCTCCAGGTCTCGTCCACGTATAAAGCCGTCGTTTGTGGTGTTTGAACCAAGTATTGTCAATGACTAAATTATGATCAGTGCAGAAATCAACCAGTCGACTTCTTCTTTCGTTCCTTTGTCCCAATTCGAATTCTCCTTCTGTATTACCTTCTCTTCCTTGGCCTACCACTGCATTCCAGTCTCCCATCACAATTAGATTCTCATCACCTTTTACATATTGTATTAAATCTTGTATGTCTTCATATATTCTTTCGATTTCCTCGTCATCCGCTGAGCTAGTAGGCGTATAGTCCTGCACTATTGTGGTGGGCATTGGTTTGGTGTCTATCTTGACGACAATAATTCTTTCACTTTGCTGGTCGCAGTAGCTTACCCGCTGCCCTATTTTCTTATTCATTATTAACCCAACCCCTGCATTTCCTCTGTTTGATTTTGTGTTGATAATTCGGTAGTCGCCTGACCAAAAATCCTGTTCTTCCTGCCAACGTACTTCACTTATACCAACTACATCTAACTTTAGTCTATCCATCTCCCTTTTCAGATTCTATAATCTACCACAACGATTCAAACTTCTCACATTCCACGCTCCGACTCGCACAATGTCAGTATCCATCTTCCTGATGATCGTCCCCTCTCGTGTAGTCCCCACCCGGAGATCCGAATGGGGGACTAGTTTACCTCCGGAATATTTTACCCGGGAGGAAGCCATCATCAGTACATCATTCATACAGAGAGAGCTGCATGTCCTCGGGAGTTAGTTACGACTGTAGTTTCCCGTTGCTTTCAGCCGTGTAGCAGTATCGACACAGCTAAGCCATGTTGATTATTATTACAAGGCCATATCAGTCAATCATCCAGACTGTCGCCCTTGCAACTTCCGAAAGGCTGCTACTCCGCTTTTGATGAACCATTCGTTAGTCTGGTCTCAACAGATACCCATCCGATATGGTTGCACATGCGGCTCGGCTATCTGCTTCATTGGGACACGCAAGCCTCCCCACCGCGGCAAGGTCACATGGTTCGCAGGGGAGGAGGTAGACAGCTGAATAACCCTGTATGTAGCCTAGTACACAACCCGGTAACCCCTCAACTTAAATACCGGTTGTCTAGAAAGTTTATTCAGGCTTTTTTAGTGATACCTTAAAAGACAGACGGACTAAAATGGGACTGAACCTACTTACGACTTGTGCATACCTGTTCAGAGACAGAAATATAGTATGAGGCAAAAATTCGAAGTGTACACAATAATTTTATTTTATTTATGTACAGTAGATAACCTTTGTTATAAATAATATATTTAATGCAGCCAAATAGCCATAACAGAGAATATAGATTACATTGATGGGTTACATATTTGCATTATCACTTATAGACATTGTTCTTGTACAGAATTCAATGTGGTACTGTTCACACGTTTTTCCACATAGTGTGCACTCATAGCCTATACTTGGGTCATGGAAGTGTTTTGATTTGCAGAGTAGGTGATGAAATCCGTGACCTGCTAATATTGTAATGACATGTCTTAATTCAAAATTAACATCGTTTTATATTAGCGCATCTTTACTTCTTATCAAGTGCAGAAGCATGCATTTTGCATCACATCGGACAAACACGTATTAACCAAGGTCAGTGTTACGTGTAAGACCTCTATATCATTACACGACAGGGTCAAGGTATTATATTACAGCATTAATTATCCTCGAGGCTCACCACGAATAGTTTATAGTTTATATAACATAGCAGGACTCGCCACTCATCCGTGAATACGCGACTGCTAGACTGAACCAGTGTAAATACAATGGCCTTATCACACCCCGAAGGGATCCAGTCCTAGTTACTGTGTGTAGGTACAATAAGCAGGTAGCGTAGATCACAGTCTACCGGTGCATTTCAGTCAGTAGATAAAATAAACCCGCCTCTGTGGTGTAGTGATTAGTGATTAGCTGCCATCCCCAAAGGCGCGGATTCGATCCCCGGCTCTGCCACGAAATTTGAAAAAGTGGTAAGAGGGCTGGAATGGAGTCCACTCAGATCTCGAGGTCCACTGAGTAGAGGGAGTTCCTATTCCCATGTCAGCAATCCTCCAAGTGGTTTTCCGTGGTCCCCACTACTCCTTCAGGCAAATGCCGGGATGGTAACTAACTTAAGTCCACTGCCGGTTCCTTCCCCTCTTGCTTGTCTATCCCTTCCATTCTTACCTCCCCCTCCCTCCACAAGGCTCCTGATCGGCATAGTAGCAGGTGAGACGGCCTGGGCGAGGTATTGGTCCTCCTCAGTTGTATCCCAGACCCAGAGTCTCGCACTCGAGGACACTGTCCTTGCGGCCGTAGAGGTCGGATCCCTCGCTAAGTCCGAGGGATGAACCAACCCTGGAGGGTAAACAGATTAACAAAGAAAATGAAAATCCACAGCTTGTTTCCAGTCATTCGACCGGGTCAGAAATTGAATGAATGAATGAAGCCCCCATCTAGCGTCGAGGATGGAATTGTGCCGGCTGCCGAAGCCTCTCGCACTCTTCTGGAGCAATGATTAATGACTGACAGACTAAATGATATTGGAGAGTGTTGCTGGAATGAAATTTGACACGGAAAACCGGAGTACCCGAAGAAAAACCTGTCCCGCCTCCGTTTTGTCCAGCACAAATCTCACATGGAGTGAATCTTGGAAGCCCGCGATGAGAGGCCGGCGCGCTGGCGCCTGGGCTACAGAGGCTATTAAGAAAAAAGGAAGATATAAAATAAATGTGGGTAAGTTCGGACAGTTTCAGCTTAATAAGGTTGTTAAATTTCAAGTGTTATTACATTTAAATAAATTCGCAGTGACCTACGGCTTGAAGATACAGTAGTAAGAGTAACATTAAGATACAAAGTGGCTGTAAGAGGGATTCCAGCTCCGTCCTTCCGTCAAACCAGCATGATAATTCTTCTTCAGTGCTTCTTCAATGCTTCCCCCCCACAGCCCCTGATTGGTCACGTGTGCGATATCTCACATGTGGATTTAGCCAAATTTTACGCCCAGGTGTTCATCCTGACGTCCACCCTATATGGATGCAAGTTCCTGCTGTTAGGTTGACAGGGTGGGATGTTGTCTTTTAATGAAGAAGTATCACACACAGCCAGTTCTTGAGGTAGAGAAATTAACAAGCTGTGGTTAAAATCACTGGCCTGTCCTGGAATCGAGCCTGGGCGTCTCTGCGCAGAAAGCCTACAACCTTGACCTTTCATTCGGACGCTATTAGTCTTAACCAGGGCCTCTTAGAGTGCATGCACCACCACTGTGTACGGTTCAAAAGACGACTTCGCTTGGTTGACCAGAGTGCAGACCTCCACTCCTCGATTTGGAGCAATAGCGCTGTCTCTCTCTTTCCCCACGCCTGTCTCGCTCGCTCCGCCTGTCTCCCCCTTCCTCACTTGCTCCGTAGCACTCCAAATCCGAGCTGAGTTGAGCCGAGCTTAGCAGAGCAGCCCAGCCCAGAGACGAAGCGTTGGTCTGAGCCGAGCCGAATGGGACCGATGCACTGTGCACAGGAACTCTACGCCTCAATTTTCACGCGAGAGATTTTGCGCGTTTGAGAGGCCCATGTCTTAACAGTCCGCAGTGGTAGGCAAATTATTTTCCCAAAGCTCACAGCCATTTCCCCCCAATCTAAACCAGTTCTATTACCGACAATGAAAGACAGATCTTTACAGATGTTTAACAACTCAACAGTGTTGTCCACATGTTCAAATTTCTGAGATGAAACATCAATAAAATCGAGGAGTGTATTGGAGCTGTCCTGACACAAAACGTGGACATCGTTTTAGAAATGTCCTGCAATGACTTCGTAAACAAAATTCTGTCTCGTTAAATCCAACCTTCCCCCTATTTTCCTTTATGTGGAACACTATTTGTGAGGGCGCGCGAACGCTTGAAGGGGTAGAAAGACTTCCGAGAGAAAACATTTTCGTAAAATTCATCTTCCTCGTAACAGTAAAATTGTCATATCAATTACTAAATCGGCATTTAAATAACATGCAGCTGATGGCAGAAGGGTATTGAAACTCACTTGTCTAAATAAATTATATTAGCATTCAGGAGAAACTCCTGTACGGCGACGCACGACTTGACATATCGATCGCCCTCACCGGTGGTACTGCTGATTTTCAATTACTATTTGTCCAATAGACTGTTAGAAACTTGTTTTACTCTCTTCCATCCTATCGCTGGAAAGAGACTACTTTTACCCCACTAAACGGCGCGTGAAAACAACATTTAAACCTGGTGTTATCGCAAATATTACAGATAACGAACAGTGACATTGTTAGGATAACTATTACGAAATTTGAATGGTGGTTACGCGGACTGGAATGGAGTTCACTAAGCCTCGGGAGGTCAACTGAGTAAAGGGTGTTCAATTCCCACCTCAGCCATCCTCGAAGTGGTTTTCTGTGGTTTCCCACCTCTCCGGGCAAAGCCGCTTCCTTCCCTCTTCCTTGCATATCCCTTCAAATCTACTCATACCCCACAAGCCTACTGTTCAGCATAGCAGGTGAGGCCACCTGGGTGAGGTACTGGTCCTCCTCCCCATTTTAATCCACGACCACATGTCTCACGGTCGAGGACACTGCTCTTGAGACGGTAGAGGTTGGATCCCTCGCCGAGTCCGAGGGAGAAACCAAACCTGGTGCTTCAAGGGATTAAATAAATATAAAACCAATGTTAATATTATAATTGCTCTTGATTCCAAGAAGGGAAAACATTTTGAAGCAGCCATAAGGGACAGAAGAAAAGTTACAAGGGCTATGCTTGATAATTTAAATCTTGTTAATAATTCGACACGAATGACGGAGCGATTTGGGTTGGAACCACAGGAGGCTAGAAGAAAGATAGATCAAATGATGGAATTTTCTGGGTGAGCAGACTATCTGTCGTACGTGTGTTGCTTTCCCTTTTTTTGTCCGGGAATCGAACCTGGACCTCTGGGGGTGGCAGTTAATCACACTAACCACTACACCACAATGCGGACGGTTTATTATTTCGTTCTTGTTTGTCTCCGGGCTGAGTGGCTGAGACGGTAGAACGCTGCAAGTTGGCGGGTTCCTTCCCGGCTCAGTCGGTGCTCATATACGTCAGCCTCGTGTCCGCACGCAGAACAACTCCTGCGGGACTAAATGCTGTACCTCGCCTTCTCCGAAAACCGCAAAATGTAATTTGTAGTGAACCCTTGAACGTACCGTTCCATCGTTGGTAGTCTGCCTCGGCTGCTTCGGTAGAGCAATATCGTACTCTCGGATCTTGGGGTCCTTACGAGTTTTTTTCTGTCACTTCATCGACCAACCGATAGGGTTCAGAGGAGAGTATAACTACTTCAAATGAGGAGCAAAAATGTGCTTACTAAAATATTTATTAAATGTAAATCACAATAATTTGTTTATTAAATAGTCAAGAAAAGTCAGTCAAAATTTTCACAACATGTTATAACGCAGTCACAATGCATAACGTGAGTGATGAAGTTTTCTTGAAATTGCTTAAATACTTGTCTTCCAAAGAATGAAAACGCAATGTAAGGTTCATGGACAGCAAAAGCAGAAAAAAGAATAGAAAACTTGAAAATCGGCCAACATTGATCCAAACGATAACTGAGAGTTAATCCATACGATCCGTGGAAAATATGACCGTTGTTCATCTCTCCAGGTTATTCCGGTTTTCTTAGTTCTTCTTGTGGCTTGAATCCCTCCCTGATTTTTTTCACTGTGTTCCTAAATGTATTCCTTGCTAACAGTTGGACCTTCGAGATGTTTAAATTTTCCATATCATCCTTCGTTTCCTTAATCCATTCCTCTCCAAAAGTAATCAAATATCTGTTTGGTAAGTCTGTTGGCGTTCTTTCTGTACAGATGTCCGAGAAACGCCAATCTCCTCCTCTTCACAGTCTCCGGGATTCTTTCCAACTTCTGGTAAACTTGCTCTGAAATTTCCATCCGCTTTCAGTTTGGACAGTTCTCATAATTTTTCAGATGATTCTTCTTTCCAAGACCTCTATCTTCTTTAGCTTGTAGTTCATGGACAGGCATTTTGTTTTGACCACGGTGTTGTAATGTTTCATTTTGGCATTCCCGGATAAGCACTTCTTGTTGCAGATGTTTTTTCCTCAAGCCATGTGCTCTCTCTCTCTCCATTTCTGATATCCGATCTTCCACTACAGCTTTTTCTAGTCCATTCTCCTGTATAGTCTCGTCAAGGTACCTGAACTTCTTGACCCTTTCTGTCCGGCTTAATCTCTTCCCAGGAAAATTGGCCCATTTTTTATGTTCGTCATGAAATTGGTTTTTTCTCCTCAGATCCTCCGTCCTGTTTGGCTAGCGATTCTTTCCAAGAGGTTAATCTGGATGGTTGGGACATCTGGACGTTCCGATAGTACTTTGAAGTCGTCAGCGAATGTCAGGCAGTTGACTTTAATCCCTCCTGATTTTCTCCCTTGACAGACCGGGATTATGCTTTGATGTTCAAGTTCTGAGTTCCATATTATTATTATTATTATTATTAGTATTTCAACTATTCTCGCTCCGTGATGGAGAGGTAGTGAGCCACCTCTTACTTGGAGGACCGTGGTCTGATTGCCAGCCAGACGTGGGAATTTAATTCTTGACTGATGGCCGCAATGTCAATCATTCAGTCTCGTGAGGTCAAGTGAGAAGCTGTCTGAAAAGAGAAGCTGCGGGCCCGGTCACAAAAGCCGAGTGACATGGCTGATTGCATGGCAACCTAACGTATTCAGACCATTTGGTTGAGCAGCAGTAATCTTTAGAATTCAAGACACAAAATGTATGTTCCACGGATTGAAGTAGAGAGGGAAAAATTTAGATGTAATAAATAATCAATTCTGCAAAATAATTATGGGGCTTCCAGATTGCACGGTCAACTGCGGAGTTAGAAGACTATGTGAAGATATAGCAGATATAGCTAGGAACGTAACAAAATATTGGTTGAGATAAAGACGGGGAGAAGGGAGAGAAATACTGAATTTAGCATACAAACAACAGATGGAACACTCGAAGGATGATTACTGGATAACAAAATGAAAAGGATGCTCGAGAGAATTTACCGAGCTACTTGGCGCACTTGTGTCCGTGAACAAAATATTTCAATCAGTCCCAGCATCATATGCTCCGCGCACACTTACCGAGGAAGTCCCTGTCGCCCCATTACGGATGCAGCAATCAAGAGGGGTCAACTAAGGCCAGTTCCACTTAACCTCACTCCAACAAGCTCAACGAGGCTTCCCAGTTCTGCTTTACGGCTTAAGAGATAAAATTCACAGGCGAAACTTTAAATCGATTTAATCCATATACGCTACCTTAAAGGTCACGAATCCCATTAAGAGAGGAAGGAAGCATAGCCTCCCGAGAATCAGAATGAAAAAAGTAGGATGAAAGGCTTCAATGTAATTAACGTAAATCACAGATGGATTCAACCATGTCAAAAGTTAAAGATACAATTTTGATCAAGATTATAGATATTGTCATTCTAATAATATTTCCACTTTATTCCAATCTTTCTTTCCTTCTTTCTTCCTTTCTTAATCCGTTTAGCCTCCAGGATTGGCTTTTCTCCCCCTCAGACTCAGTGAGGGATCCCACCTCTAACCACCTCCAGAGTAATGTCCTGGAGCGTGAGAGGTTTGGTCGGAAGGATACAACTGGCAGGACCACCACCACCACCACCACCACCACCACCTCACCCAGGTGGTCTCGCCTACTATGATGAACAGGGGCCTTCGGGGTGGGTGGGATGGGAAGATTGGAAGGGATACACAAGGAACAGGGAGGGAAGTGGCGTAGTTTTAAGTTGGGTACCATCCCAGCATTTGCCAGGATGAGAAATGGGAAACCACGGAAAACCATTTCGAGGATGGCTGGGGAGAGAATCGAACACCCCCACCCCCCACTCTCTACTCAATTGACCTCCCGAGGCTGAGTGGACCCCGTTGCAGCCCTCATACCACTTTTCATATTTGGTGGCAGAGCCGGGAATCGAAGTTGGGCCTCCGGGGCTGGCAGCTAATCGCACTAACCACTAAACCACAGAGGCGGACACGCGCAGGTCACCTACAGGGCGTCAAAACGAAAGACATACACCAAGCCTCTATTGAGGCCACACGCCATTATCATTATCATTATTATTATTTGCTAGCGGGTTAACGTCGCACCAACACATCGAAAAGTTTCGACGACGCAAGGATGGAAAAGTGCTAGGATTGTACCTTAATTAACGTACAGCTCCTGCATTTGCCTTGTATGAAGATGGGAAACCACCGAAAGCCGTCTTCAGGGTTTCCGATGGTGGTATTCGAACCCACCATCTCCCCAATGTAAGCTCACAGCTACGAGACCCTAACTGGAAGACGAGCTCTTTCGATGTTATTATTATTATTATTATTATTATTATTATTATTATTATTATTACATGCGAACTAGGCTTTTCTGGTGCTTAAAATGACGTCAACTAAGTTGTGCTGTTCCGACCTTATAGCAGTGTTGCCAACCCATAAATCTTTTCTCCGCTAAATTTTAGTTGAAAATCCGCTAAATTCCGTTAAATTTCGAACTGAAGCAAAATAGCATATACCAGCTGTTTTAATAAAAGATATTAACTCAACACTCAGAACAGGAGTTCATCATATTCTCCTCCGCGCACTATATGCTTTGAAGCAGATGTGCTGAGTTGAGGCCCTGTGGTTTCATATGAAGCCACATGGTAGTATTCTTTTTCAAAGAATATGCTCGCAGTTTACAGCAGCAAAGATCATACGAGAATTTTCAAACCTATTTCGAAAGTTATTTCACTTTCAATACTGATTTCATTGTTTTTGATAAGTGCGGAAAGAATTAATGTCAAACAATATCGCATTTATATTGCACTGCCGACAGACGCACCGTCCGTATTTGAGATCAATGGGAAGCTCAACCAACTAGTCTCTTAAAGTTTAATTATTTAACCACTCTTTACGAAATATCTGACTACTCTTTAACCTTTTCTTCGACATATTGACGTACCAAATAGAACCTGATGTCAAAAGAAACACGTTATCAAACATGACACTACCCCGCTCATCAAGAGTACAGTAACGATTGTAACAAATACTGAGTGAGGCTGTGGGCCAGAGCTGGTCTAGAAAACGGGTGGTAGTATGCAGCATAAGTTGAATACAACAGGAATAAGTAGACGATTATGCCGTACTAAGTTTTATATTATTACTAGCAAAACCCGACAGACGTTGTCCTGCCTGTGTACATTTATTTACCTCAGCATATACGACACTAATATTGGTCATTTTCGATTACTATTACATTTCATCATCTCCCCTTGGGCGAGGAGGGGTGTCCTGCCCCCACACTACTTGATTGAAGCAGAAATAAGTTTTAAGGAACACATCAAAATCTTCACATACTGTTGGGTAGGCAACCCGATGATCGGACTTGTCTTGCGGTTTGCTTATCTTCCCCTATTTTATTTTTCACCCCTTAGTGCCGAACTACCAATTAGATTTGGTTCAAACCACTTTATAATCCTTCTCAGATGTAATAAGAACAAACTGTGAAAATTTCAGCGAAATCGGTCCATTAGTTTTTGAGTCTATTAGCTTCAAACATACCAACACCCAATTTTATATATATAGATTTTTCTCCTGGTGACGAAAGGTGATATTGTTACCGCTGAAAATCGCTAAAAGAAGTTCGAAAATCCGATGTCCTCTAAATGGAAAATGTGTCCTCTGTTGCATTTTATTATCCGCTGAGTTGGCAACACTGCTTTATAGTGGAACAGGTTCCACGTCAGTATACGAGGTATCATTGCTGGTTTCATGCAATTTTTTTGATCACGAAGCCTGTATTTGACTGAGGGAATTTCCTTGTTCTTGTCGGTCAGTCGATCTGCACGTGAGGATCTGTTTATCTTATTAACGTAGACGTACGTTTCTCAACAACGGGGATATGGAAAGAAATGATTTTTTGGGGGTATAGCGCCGAGAATATTTAACTCACGGCTATGTTTAATGCCTTAATTGGCAGATAAAAGTGGAGGCTACCTGTTTTTAAAATAGAAAATCTGAAACGTACTTTTCATGAAACAGCGCTACAAAGTAAGGGAAAATTTGTGCTAAATATGTGACGTCATACGCATACTCTGTTATAAGATGGCGCTGTGTTGACTCGCGCGCTCAGTTGGAGGTTAGCTGTCGTTGTGATATACATAGTGGGTAGTTCTATGTATGTGCCAATCACCGTGATAGCAGATTTTAATATAAACTTTCAAAGAAATGAAAAGGTATTTGATTTTCTTTACCGACCTCGATAGCTGCAGTCGCTTCTTAAGTGTGGCCATTATCTAGTATTCGGGAGATAGTGGGTTCGAACCCTACTGTTGGCAGCCCTGAAGATGGTTTTCCTTGGTTCCCCATTTTCACACCAGGCAAATGCCCCGCGGTGTACGGGGCAACGCGTCCGCCTGTCACCCGGCGGCCCCGGGTTCGATTCCCGGCTGGGTCAGGTGTTCCTAATTGTAAATGATTAATATCCCTGGCCTGGGGACTGGGTGTTTGTGTCGTCCTTAATGTTCCTTTCCTCACATTCAACACACTATACTTCCTCCATTCCAATTACACGCAGGTTCATATCACATGGTGCAAGTAGGGGTAAAATATATCTATAGGTCGACGCCCCGAACAAATAGCATTATTAAAAAATGGCCACGGCCACTTCCTTCCCACTCCTAGCCCTTTCCTGTCCTATCGTCGCCATAAGACTTCTGTGTCGGTGCGACGTAAAAAACATGTAAAAAAAGTAATTTTCTCTAACATCACTTTAATTTGAATGTTGTGAGGAGCAAGTATCCGAGCACATTACACAATTCATTTACTGATCTACTTGTACTCCTGAACTCTTAAATTATGCCTCTGGTTTCTCATATCGCAGACCCATACTACACCGAATTATTATTATTATTATTATTATTATTATTATTATTTTGCTAGGGGCTTTACGTCGCACCGACACAGATAGGTCTTATGGCGACGATGGGATGGGAAAGGCCTAGGAGTTGGAAGGAAGCGGCCGTGGCCTTAATTAAGGTACAGCCCCAGCATTTGTCTGGTGTGAAAATGGGAAACCATGGAAAACCATTTTCAGGGCTGCCGATAGTGGGATTCGAACCTACTATCTCCCGGATGCAAGCTCACAGCCGCGCGCCTCTACGCGCACGGCTAACTCGTCCGGTACACCAAATTATTACCCACATTCCAAGTGTACCACGTTCTATTTAATAACATGTATCATCCACATAATATTTGCCTTATTTCTAACTAGTAGATCCATGCTGCTCTGCTGTACTCGTTATAAACAGGTCAGATACCTATTCTTGATTTTCCTGTCGTAGTTATATTGTTTTGTCTGCCTTTTTCAATGGTTTTATGTACGACTCGTTGGCTGAACGGTCAGCGTACTGGCCTTCGGTTCAGAGGGTCCCGGGTTCGATTCCCGGCCGGGTCGGGGATTTTAACCTTAATTGGTTAATTCCTACGGCACGGGGGCTGGGAGTATGTGTTGTCTTCATCACCATTTCATCCTCATCACGACGCGCAGGTCGCCTACGGGCGTTAAATAGAAAGACCTGCACGTGGCGAGCCGAACCCGTCCTGGGATATCCCGACACTAAAAGCCATACGACATTTCATTTCAATGGTTTTATCAACGTTTAATGAGTGGATTATGGTATGCCGCAGTTTGTATTCAGAATTCATCCATTCTGATCTCATCATGCCGTCATAAAAATCTATCCATATATGCGCTTTTTTATCCTGCAGTTCTTGATGTAAAGCTTGGTATTGTGTCGTAGAAGGGAATGGAATTTTTAATCGCAGTTCTTCTATATAGAACGGATGTCTTGTGAACTCATAGGTTAGTCTCGAAGGAGCCTCTTTTCCCCAGGCAGGGAACGTTTTTAGGATACATGGCCTTCACTCTTTCTAGTGCAGCTAAGTTATCCTTCGATAGGTGTTCCCAGATAATGTCTAAGACATGTGTCATGATGGGATCTGTGTGTATGTAGAAATTTTTCTCTTAGCAGCATGCAAGTTAATAGGAACGCTCTGCCATCTGTTGAATATATTTGGAAGCTGGGGAAGGTTAGAGAATCAAAGAGTATCTAGGGGGGAATAGTATTCCTCCGTGATGAGAGGAAGTATATACTCTCTAGCTTGACAGGAAGTAATCAAACATGGCTCCATGCAATAGCATTACTAAGGATGAAAATCACATATCAGAATATTAATGAAAGTGTTAATTGCTTAGCAACCTGCTAGTACAGAATGTATTCGGGTTAGGGTAAGCCTTCGCCTGCAATTATTAGAGTGGTTAATTAATGGTTTGATTTTATGATTACTCGAAGTTGGCTGAACTTAGAGACCTATCACTGTTTTAAGATTCACCTTCAGGTAATTCTCGAGAGAACAAAACAAAACTGAAGCAAATCGGTCCAGTAGAACGGACGGATCTGCCATATCTGATTTTGATGATGATGATGATGATGATGATGATGATGATGATCGTTTAAAGGGGCTTAACATCTGCGTCATCGGTCCCTACTGGTACGAAATGAGACGAAATGTAATGACAATTCAAAAGTCCAAAATCATCCACTCACCATAATTCAAAACGCGATGAAGAATGAATGGATGGATATGAATTTTTAACAATCAGTGAATCCGACCCGCAATGCCCCACATTCCCAGAAACTAACGTTAAACAATAGTATTACTGACCAAGGGACAGCTTGTAAAACACAATCCTGAATCGATGATGCTTGTAGTCTAAAGGGGTCCAAAATCCAGGTCATCGGTCCCTCATAATGGTACTTATCGCTGGTCAAGTAGAACCATGGCATTTGTCATGTTGCAGTACTAATCAAAAGTAGTCCACACATTATGGTACTACTCACAGGTAATGAAAACGCACATGTAACAGAGACCTATGGTGTTTCGCACATTGCGGCGTCATTTACAGGCAACGCAGAAGTATGGTGTTCCGCAAATAAGTGTACTAACCACAGGGACTCGTACTAACCCGTGGTGTTCCTCACATATTGGGTATTAATCATAGGCAAGTCAGATGCACGGTGTCGCTCAATATATTGGTACTAATCACGGGTACTGGAAACCCATTGTGATTCACCTTCTGTAGCTAACATAGCGGTACTACGCGGAAGTAATGGCGACCGATGGTGTTCCCCGCGTGGTGGTTCTAATTACAAGCAGTCTCATGGTTATAATTCAACTATCCCTTGGTCGCCCGTTTTAGTCACCTCTTACGACCGGCAAGGGATACTGTGGGTGGGTATGAGGAGTAAATCTACGAAACCCTCAAAACACTGCGGCCGTTAAAATAGTGACATATCAACGCCAATGCTTTTTTCAGTACCGCATTAACAAAAAAAAAAAAAAAAGAAAGTGTTTCAAAATTAGTGTTCTGTGATTTGAAATGATTATGATTATATAAATCCATTTTTCATGTTTTACAACGTTTTGTACGGCTTCGGTGGAGACCTTGGTTTGTTAGGTCCTCCCTGTCATTAAGTGATAGTCCTGTTGAAAATCCTGTCCGAAACCTCTGGAATTCAAACCTGGAACATTTCAATTGTAAGTCGAGTGACCCGATTACTATGTTCAGGATTAAACGAACGTGCTACTGAATTAGTAACGTAATCCTACATTCTGTATCCGCAGGGAAACCTACGGGTTGTTAAAACGTTAGTGGCCCACTTTGTTGCAACGTAACTGGCGATGTGACAGAACTGAAGTATTGTACTAGGTTTTATGAATTGTCCGTATGCATCCTCTAATTGTAATAGCTGCCAAGAAATACCAAGCAAGTGACTGTGCGGTTTAAGTCACGTAGTCATCAGCTTGCATTCGTGAAATAGTGGGTTCGAAGCCCACTGTCGGCAGCCCTGAAAATGGTTTTCTTTTGTTTTCCATTTTCAAACAAGGCAAGTGCTGTGGCTGTTCATTAATTAAGGCCACGGTCACTTCGTTCCCACTCCTACCCTTTTTCAATCCTATCGTTGTCATGAGACATATCTGTGTCGCTGAGACGGAAAGCAGATTGTAAAAAAAATAACTAGCAAAAAATACAGCACGTCGTACAGTGAACGACTTTGTTTCACTGCACTGTATGTACTGATATCCGCTAGATGCCATCGAATTAAAATGCAGTGTGTAGTAATTGATTTTATGCATTTTATTTCAGCAAGAACGCTGCTATTTACCAACTGATGAGCCCAACTTAGCACACTGGGGCGAACGTTGGCAACCGGGAATGAGAAGCTTGAAAATTTGAAATTTCCAATAACGGACTATTTATATTGGTATTAATGATTAGCCTAGAAGCAATGCCAGGACTCAGCTAAGGGACCCCTGGTCGCCAACCCATACCGTGCGTGTTTTTCTACCGCCCCCATCCACAGGGATATTTCTTGGTGAACCTTACTTTGAAGTAAATACACATAAGACCATCGAACTGTGATCCATTATAGCGTCTACATCTAAAATGTTATACTGTAATATCGTTGAATCCATCAAAGCTGGATAAACAGCATACTGAATGATAAATACGACAGAAGTGATGGTTCGGCCAAAATGTTAAAAATACACTTGCACGAACTGGGAAGCTTGAAGTGATACGCTTGCGAAATCAGAGCGCAGCAGTGAACAGAACATGTATAAGCATTCAGTTATTATTTTAACCCTTAAAAACTCTGCCTGGAGCTGCGCTTTGATTAATAAAAACAGAATGGCGTGTGACTTGTTCCACCGGAATTTAAACACGAGCAGCAGATGGCCTCAAGTAGAAGTGGACGAAAACACTGTACTATCTAGACAAGGGGTTTCCAAATGGCAGCCCGCGAAACTATGTTTTGCGGCCGTGAAGGCTTTAAAAGAAATATTTTATATAATAATGCTATTTGCTTTACGTCCCACTAACTACTTTTTAAGGTCTTCGGAGACGCTGAGGTGCCGGAATTTAGTCCCGCAGGAGTTCTTTTACGTGCCAGTAAATCTACCAACACGGGGCTGTCGTATTTGAGCACCTTCAAATACCACCGGACTGAGCCAGGATCGAACCTGCCAAGTTGGGGTTAGAAGGGCAGCGCCTTAACCGTCTGAGCCACTCAGCCCGGCAAGAAATATTTTAAGAAATGTGGAGAATATTTACAAAAAATATTTCATGATGGCAATGATGATGATGGTTGTTGAATGGGGCCTAACAGCTAGGTCATCGGCTCCTAGACTAATAGTACGATGTGTAACGAGATGCAAATTAAAACTTCCAAATACATCCACTGACGAGAATCTAAAACGAATGGTGATGAGAAAATGATCGTGAAACGGAAACAATCATTGGATCCAATTCACAACACCTTAATTACTGGTATGATGCTTATTATCTAAAGGGGTCTAAAATCCAGGTCACCGGCCCATTGTAAATGTACTAATCTCTAGTAAAGCGTCCGGCTCCATGGCTAAATGGTTAGGGTGCTGGCCTTTGGTCACAGGGGCCCCGGGTTCGATTCCCGACAGGGTGAGGAATTTTATCTTTAATTGGTTAATTCCGCTAGCTCGGGTACTGGGTATATGTGTCGTCATCATCATCATTTCATCCTCATCACGACGCGCAGGTCGCCTACTGGCGTCATATCGAAAGACCTGCATCTGGCGAGCCGAACTTGTCCTCGAACACTCCCGGCACTAAAAGCCATACGCCATTTTTTTTAGGAGAGCCATGATGTTCTTCCCACATTGGAACTAATCACTGGTAACACTCATGGTGTTTCGTGCATGGTGGTACTAATCACAGGCAATGCACACCTGCGATGTATCACACATTATGGTAACACCCACGGACAACACAAACCCACGGTGTTACATAATATTACCACACTCACGCAACGCCGACGAATGGTTTTCTTTTCTTTTTTTTTCATTTTTCTTTTTTTTTCTATTTGCTTTACGTCGCACCGACACAGATATGTCTTACGGCGACGATGGGATAGAAAAGGCCTAGGAATTGGAAGGAAGCGGCCGTGGCCTTAATTAAGGTACAGCCCCGGCATTTGCCTGGTGGGAAAATGGGAAACCACGGTAAACCATCTTCAGGGCTGCCGACAGTGGGGCTCGAACCCACTATCTCCCGATTACTGGATACTGGCCGCGCTTAAGCGACTGCAACTATCGAGCTCGGTGAATGGTTTTCCTCACATAGTGGTACTAATCACGGACGCCAGCCAAACTCGTGGCGTTTCTCACACAGAAGAACTAACCACAGGTAACGCAGACCTATTCTGAACACAGTGGAATACACATGATGACCTCTACCACACGCAATACTCAAACCCATACAGAAAGCATATCGAATCACTTGGAACACATAACAAAAACACACATTATCTCGGAAAACAAAACTAAGACATTATAACACAATAATAAAACCTCAAGCATTATTCGCATCGGAAACCATAATCATTGGCGGTAGATCAGTCATAAAAGATATAGAAAAGCAAGAAAGAAAAATGTTACGGAACATTTTCGGCCCAGTCTGCACAGCTGGAGTATGGATGAAAAGGAAATCTCACAAAATTTATTCACGTATTTTCTCGGCGTTCATTTTTTATTTCAGCATACCTGATACCGATCCTGGCAGGACAGGAAAATGGCAGACACCACACACAGTCAAAGCGTGTTCTGAACCGTCACCTACGCAATACTAACAAGGCCGGCAGTTAAGCTGCTGAAAGGGCGGCAGGTTCGTACTTACGTTCCCAATTAGTGCAGTATAGGGAGCCTTTGATCCTAGCAGTGAATTGAGGAGCTACACAGAACCAAGCTTTACGGGCGAAACATTCCGTCTTTCTTGTTGAATTTCTTTAGGAATAAAATGTGGCAAATGAGCCAGAAAGGTATTAAACAAGTGGAAAAAGGTGCTGACATTACGAAAAAGGTGCTTCATTGAGAAAAGGTCCAAAAAAGTGCAACTACATCACAGTCAAGGGTGTTCATTTTATGTTTTCTTTGCAAGACGGGCTATTTATAAGCGATACTGCGCTCTATCTTAAAGGCTGAAATCTTTAGCACGAGCTTAGGAAATGATGAAAGTGTATTGAGTTGTATTAGGCATATATGTGTTATTAAACACCCATTCTGTAAAAAAAAAAAAATGATACATCGCATGCAGAGGTAAATAAATGTCGTATGGCTTTTAGTGACGGGATATCCCAGAACGGATTCGGCTCGCCAAGTGCAGGTCTTTCTATTTGACTCCGTAGGCGACCTGCGCGTCGTAATGAGGATGAAATGATGATGAAGACAACACATACACCCAGCCCCCGTGTCATAGGAATTAACCAATTAAGGTTAAAATCCCCGGCCGTAATCGTACCCGGGACCCTCTGAACCGAAGGCCAGTACGCTGACCGTTCAGCCAACGAGTCGGACTACATGCAGAGGTAACTAATGGCAATGCAGCGTACCTCGTAGTTACTGCTTTCGCCATTCAAATGTCAGACTCGAAGCCTCGCTCATACCTCAGTCACTTTCACGTTGTCAAAGCCAAAGATTACACTAATACAGATGAATAAATGCAATAAACTTGTTCTAGCCTATACTGGAAGACGTAGTGGACTCGTACAACTATATATCCCACAATTGATGAACCAGGGGTTTATAATACCTTCTTATGAATGAACAAATTTGAGTTTCCTTCTTTCCACGGATAAAGAGTATAAGTCACAAGTAGCTGCATTTGTGGACATAAAACTTGGGCAGTAAAAAATGAAATGGCGTATGGCTTTTAGTGCCGGGAGTGTCTGAATACAAGTTCGGCTCGCCATATGCAGGTCTTTTGATTTGAAGCTCGTAGGCGACCTGCGCATCGTGATAAGGATGATACGATGATGAATACGACACATACACCCAGCCCCCGTGTCAGCAGAATTAACCAATTATGGTTAAAATTCCCGACCCTGCCGGGAATCGAATCCGGGACCCCGTGACCAAAGGCCAGCACGTTAACCATTTAGCCATGGAGTCGGACACTTAGGCAGTATTCATTGTCGAGTTTTAAAATGAATATGCCTACATCAACATATTTCAGAAAATTGTATTTTACCTCCTGTGGGTGGGGAACGCAGACGAAGAAAAGACGCACGGTATCTCCTGCCTGTACACAAAACAACAATCTACAAGAAATCATTCACCGTTGCCGCAGCCCGCTTACCAGTGGACGCCAGAAGCATGTCCAGTAATTCAGCTTTTAAACATGCCTGTGTCGAAAACATGCATGAATCATCAAGTTTTGACCTGAAAACACCTCCTCCTACCTCCTCATCATTATTTTCCTTTTCCTTTCATAGATATTCTTCTTCTTACCGATATTTTTCTTCACCTCTAAATTGAAGGCGATATCTCGGTGAAATGTAGATATTTTCTAAACCTTCTCTGAAGTAGTATTTATAGTAGGTACTCACTATTCATATATTTTTATTGTAATCTACATACGATGTGTATTGTATAGATATGATTTGTTTTCTTTTACGCGTGATTACTTTTATTAATACTCTTATTGCTATTACTGTTAATATTGCATGTATATTATTCTGATCAGTAGTTATTAACAGTGTACTAGGTTAAAACGGGTTAAATGCAGGGGCGGTGCGTGGTGGTGTTGCAGTGTTGCAAAACTCCCAATCATTTTACATTTTATTTGTTGTCCTTTCTTCTAATATTTTAGTTTACTAAGCCTAACATATATTCTAAAACATGTTAAAATCACCATCTTTGATCGTTCGCTGCACAAATGCTTCGTAACGGACCAATAAACGCTGCTGGCTTCGAATCAAATTCAGGGGGGTTTGCTTTCCTACGGCAACTCCCTAGCGGACAGCGCGGCGCAATGTAGCTCAGCAGGAACAAGCCTAAACCTGCATAGCATCAGGTAGTATGCTCGCCAATATCGGTCTCAGGGAGTTGCACGAGACCAGCAAGTCGCCTATCGAGAAACAGTTCAAAATGTCCCCGTTAGATTGCGCTACTTTGCGGAGATTATTTCATACCGACTTTCTCTCGCAAAGATAATTCCATTTCCATTTTTTAAATTTACAATATTTTGCTTTACGTTGCACCGATGCAGATAGGTCTTACGGCAACGATGGCATAGGGAATGGCAAGGAGTTGGACGAAAGCAACCGTCGCTTTAATTAAGGCACAGCCACAGCACAAGTCTGGTGTGAAAATTGGAAACCGCGGTAAACCATCTTCAGGGCTTCCGACACTGGTGTTCGAACCCACTAACCCCCGAATGCAAGATCAGAGCTACGCGACCCTAACCGCACGGCCAACTGGCTGGGTAATTTATTTTTCACGCCATACCAGACCACCCACAATATTGATGACTAGCAAGATACCCGTGCTTCGCTACGGTATTATACTGAAATTTATAATTGAATGCTTATTGTTTTAGATGTATAATCCGCCGAAATTCGCAAACTGACTCGTTTTCTGCGAGAATCCACCAAAATTCCCGATCTGACTGGTTTTCTATTATTTTACGGCACGTTTCCTCCCATTTTTCAATCTTCGTTTCCAGCAATCGATTTCGTACTTCCCGGGCTAGGCTCAGGTATTCCTCCCGGTCAGTTGGGTCCGTAAATCTTTGCCATATTTTCCTATAATCATTTTTAATATGGATAAAATCCTTCAGGAGATCCGGCGTGGTGTCATATTTGGTGCCTTGGCGGCACTGAACCCGCGGCCGGACTGCATTCTTAGTCATTACCCGTCCAGGAGCCGTTACCAGCGCGGTCCGCACATTTGACGACGGTCCGGAATATTATTATTATTATTATTATTATTATTATTATTATTATTATTATTATTATTATTGTGTGTCGCTGGAATGGCTGCTGACAGGGAAAACCGGAGTATCCGGAGAAAAAACCTGTCCCGCCTCCGTTTTGTCCAGCACGAATGTCACATGGAGTGACCGGGATTTGAACCATGGCACCCAGCTGTGAGAGGCCGGCGCGCTGCCGCCTGAGCAACGGAGGATCCTTATAAGTACATTAATAACAGTAAAATCAATTGGATACACCTCCTTCTACACCCCACCGCCGTTAAGTTTATTTACCCCCCCCCCCAAAAAAAAAAATATAAAAAGAATGCTTGTTTCTTTATGTTTAAGGGAGATTCCAAACACCAATGTTCACGTCTATTACCTTATGTTTTGAGATATAAGTATCCCCATAAAAAATTTACTTTTTTCACTTCATTTCACAATACTCCCCACCCCCCACCCCCAATGTGAATTTTCCCGCAAAAAATACTTGTTTCTTTAATAGTAAAGGATCTTCTAAATACCAATTATCTTGACTCTAACTTCTTCAGAGTTTTTGATTTATGTGTCCTCATGAAAGGAATTCAACTCCTTTATACTCCCGCCCTCCAAGATGGTTTCCCCACCAAATGCGTTTTTCTTTGTTTTTAAAAAAGATCCAAATACGAATTTTCACGTCTGTAACAACTTTAGTTTTTATTAGATGTATGTATTCTCATACAATTAAGTCAATTAATTTTTTAATTCTTTCACCCCCCCCCCCCCCCCGCCATCAAGGGATTTTCCGAGAATACGTGTTTCTTTACTTTTAAAGCAGATTGCAAATATCAAATTTCACGTCTGTAAGATCTTCATTTTTGAGATATCAGTAGCCTAATGAAAAGAATTCAACACCATTTTCAGTCACTTTTACCCCCCCCCCTTCCACCCAAGTGGTATTTCCAAAAACTAAAAATACACGTTACTTTATGTTTAATAGAGATAAAAAAAATACCATTTTTCACTTCTGTAACATGTTAAGTTTTTTTAGATATACTGTAAAAATTCTCATTTTAAAATTTCACCCCTTTTGAGTTCCCCTTAAGCGGAGTTTCCAAAAACAAATCACCTATGTTTCTTTGCATTTACAGGAGATTCCAAACACCCACTTTTTACGTCTGTAACATTTTACGTTTCCAAGATATTCTGTAGATATACTCTTTCAAAAAATTCACCCCAATTTGTCACTCCTGCTTAACCGCCATTAATTGAATTTTCCAAAAACTAAAAAATACGTGTTTCTTTATTTTTAAAGGAGATCCCATATGCAAATTTTCAGTTCTGTAATATCTTTCGTTTCTGAGATATATGTATCCTCATTAAAGGCATTCAACCCATTTTTCACCCTTTTACACCCCTCCTATTAGGATTTACAGGAAACAAAAAATACGCGTTCCTTTATTTTTAGAGGAGATTCTAACTACCAATTTTTACATCTGTAAATTTTAAAGTTTTAAGATGTAGACACACTCATTTTAAAAACTTCACCCCCCCCTTTTCACCCCCAATATTTGGATTTTCCAAAAACGAAAAAATACGTGTTTCTTTACTTTTAAAGTAGATCCAAAATACCAATTTTCAGGTCTGTAATATCTTCAGGTTCTGAAATATAAGTAGCCTCATTAAAGGCATTCAACCCATTTTTCACCTTTTTACACCCTTCCTATTGGGATTTTCCGAAAACAAAAGAATACGTGTTTCTTTATTTTTAAAAGGAGATTCTAAATATCAATTTTTACATCTATAAACTTCAAAAGTTTTGAGATATAGATACACTCATTTTAAAAAATCACCCCCTTTTCACCCCCCATTAATTGGATTTTCCACAAACAAAAAATACGTGTTTCTTTATTTTTAAAGGAGATCCCAAACACCAATTTTCAGGTCTGTAATATCTCCAGGTTCTGAAATATAAGTAGACTCATGAAATGGATTCGACCCCCTTTTCAACCTTTTCCACCCTTCCTATTAGGATTTTCCGAAAACAAAACATACGTGTTTCTTTATTTTTAAAGGAGGTTCTAAATACCAATTTTTACATCTATAAACTTCAAAAGTTTTGATGTAGATACACTCATTTTAAAATATTACCCCCTTTTCACCCCCCTTAATTGGGTTTTCCAGAAACAAAAAATACGTGTTTCTTTATTTTTAAAGGAGATCCCAAACACCAATTTTCAGGTCTGTAATATCTTCAGTTTCTGAGATATAAGTAGCCTCATTAAAGGCATACAACCCCTTTTTCACCCCTTCTCACTCCTATTGCGATTTTCCGAAAACAAAAAAATACGTGTTTCTTTATTTTTAATGAAGATTCTAAATACCAATTTTTACATCTGCAAACTTTAAAAGTTTGGGGATATAGATTCACTCATTTTAAAAATTCACCCCCTTTTCACCCTCCCATTAATTGGATTTTCCAAAAACAAAAAAAATACGTGTTTCTTTATTTTTAAAAGAGATCAAATGTACCAATTTTCAGGTCTGTAATATCTTCAGTTTCTGAGATATAAGTACCGGTATCCTGATTAAAGGCATTCAACCCATTTCCCCCCATTTTCACCCTTTTTCACCCCTCCTATTGGGATTTTCTGAAAACAAAAAAATACGTGTTTCCTTAATTTTAAAGAAGATTCTAAATACCAATTTTTACATCTGTAAACTTTTAAAGTTTTGAGATATAGATACATTCATTTTAAAATTTCACCCCCCTTTTCATCCCCTTAGCGACGGAATATCCAAAAATCCTCTCTTAGCGAGCACCTATATCTTAATATGAATATATCCCCAAAATTTCATTTCTTTATGTCCAGTAGTTTTGGCTCGGCGATGATGAATCAGTCAGTCAGTCAGGACAAGTTATTTTATATATATAGATGATGATGATGATGATGATGCTTGTTGTTTAAAGGGACCTAACATCGAGGTCATCGGCCCCTAATGGTACGAAATGAAATGGCAACAAAAAGTTCAAGAAATCCACTGACCAAAATAAATAAAAATGTCATGAAAAATGAATGGATGGACATGAACAAAAAGCAAGAAACAAACAAACAAAAAAACCAGTGGATCCGACTCAAAAACGGTCATAAATAATAGTATTACTGACCAAGGGACCACTTATAAAGCAAAGTCCTGAATCGATTATGCTTGATGTCTAAAGGGGTCCCAAAACCAGGTCTAAGGCCCCTCAGTATGGTACATGTCGCGAGTAAAGTAGAACCATGATATTTCTCAAGCTGCGGTACTAATCAAAGGTAGCGTAAACTCACGGTGTTCCAAACATTAAGGTACTACTCACAAGTATTGTACGTCGTAAAGGTAACGCAGACCTATGGTGTTTCTCACACAATGGCGCCACTCATAGCCAACGCAAACCCATGAGGTTTCTCACCTAGGTGTACTAAGCACGGGCGCCAGCATTCCCGCGGTGATCCTCACATAGTGGGTACTAATCACTGGCAACGCAGACCCACGGTGTCGCTCATATAGTGGTACAACTCACAGGCAACGCCCAGACCCGTGGTGTTGCTCACATGGGTACGACTCACGGGTACTGGAAAACCATACTGAACCCCGCTTGAGTGCTACGAATCACAAAACTATTCAGTACCTAACAGAGTGGTACTACTCGCAAGTAAAAGCGACCCATGGTGTTCCGCGCGTGATGGTACGAATCAAGAGTAGTTTCATGGTTCTAATTCAATCATCCCTTGGTCGCCCCTTTTAGACGCCTCTTACGACAGGTAGGGTATACCGCGGGTGTGTTCTACATGTGCGTCCCCCCACGCGCAGGCGGTAGTGTGTTTGGTCCGCGAGAGGTATTTTATTTCCCCTCAAGTCCGCCGGCAAGCCGGTTAGGACCCCCCTATCCGCCACCTGGGATGCGCCACGTGGGAGTATCACCTCTCCCCCTGCTACGCCTGTGTAGTAGGTTCATGGACCCACAATATTACCAACATCTTGCTTCAAAGAAAAACTGGACGGCGGGCCTATGACCTTAGGTGTTAGGCCCCTTTAAATAACAAGTATCATCATCAAAACAGGAGGGCAAAGTTTGGATTCAAGTGGAGCAAGAGTAACTGTGCCAAACCGAGTGGCTAGGACGGGTTGAGGGGCTGGCCTTCTGACTCCATCTTAGCAGGTTCGATTCTGGCTTAGTCCGGTGGTATTTGAAGGTGCTCAAATACGTCATCCTCGAGTCGCTAGATTTACGGGCATGTAAAAGAACTGAGGGACTAAATTCTGGCACCTCGGCATCTCCGAAAGCCATAAAAATGTAATTAGTGGGACGTAAAACTAACAACATTATTATTAAGAGTAACTGTAGTTATGGTGTATAATTAGCCTCTTATATCCTGGGTTGTAATTGTCTGATATATTACAGTTTTAGTAGGAATGTAGTTCATTATTTAACGATAATAGAGTTTCTTGTAATTTCTGTAAGCTACAAAAATGTAACATTGAAAATTTTGGTGCAACACCCAGCTTTCAGATACCACCAATCGCCACTGGTTAAATGTAAGAGAGGGAGTACATCCTTAACTTTGCCAGAGTAAATAAATCATATTATTATTATTATTATTATTATTATTATTATTATTATTATTATTAAAAAGGGGCGATCAAGAGATGATGAAATTAGAACCATAACTCTACTTGTGATTGGTACCATTACGTGAGGAACACCACGGGTCGACGTTACTTGCGATTAATTACACTATCTGATGAACACCACGGGTCTGCGTTGCCTGAGAGTAGCACCATTATGTGAGGAACATAACGGGTCTATGTTGTCTGTGGATGGTGCCATTAGTGTGATACGCCATGGGTTTGCATTGCCTATGCTTAGTACTAACAGGTGAGTGCCACTAAGAGTACTGTATACGTAGCCTGTGATTAGTTCCACTATGTGATAAACACCATGGTTCTGCTTTACTAGTGATTAGTACTATTATTAGGGACCAGTGGCGTGGATTTTGGACCCCTTTTTATAACAATCACGATCTCAGAAGAGGAGGCATTATGAATTGGATTCACTGATTGTTTTGGATTTATGGTCATTTTTTCATCACCATTCGTTTTCTTTTTGGTCAGTGGATGAATTTTGAAGTTTTAATTACAGTTTAATTTCTTTGCACCTCATTCCATTTGGGGCCGATGATCTAGCTGTTAGGTCCCTTTGAATAACATACAACATCATCAAAATTGTATTATCTTTTTTTCTTAATAATCGTTTCCTCCTGTTAACTGTTGAAAATTAAATCAGTAATTTGAACTTCGAGGACCCAATATAACATGATTTATAGTCTTACTCCCTCGCACGAAAGATACTGTATATTGTAAGCAAGATAAAATGCCACGGCCAGTTTAATTTAATTGCAGGGAAAATACACACAGACTGTTCTAATCACCCACGTTAACGATTAATGCGCTCGATAAAGGATTTAATTTTTAGACTTTGCGAGAAGATATGTGGCAAAATTAAACGATACAGCTCATATATTACTTCACTGACAGCACTCTAATAAGGTTTATGTCCGTAGGCGTGAAATATGCCCTAGAGTAGTCTAACGACCCGGCTCTAGATGAGACTTGGCTTCCCCGTTGGTGACGACGAATTTGCAGCGAGCGGGGCTGAACTAGTCCAGAAACGGTTCTTGATGAGTTCTTTAAGTTTAACGATTTGAAATAAATTTTCAGTTTTTTAGACATAGTGACGGTGGTGATTGTTGTTTTTGGAGGAAGTACAACTGGGCAACCAACTAAGCAGAAAGAGGGTAAAAGGTCAAGCAAGGAAAGGGCCACAAAGGGCGTGAAAATAGGAGACAATCCCGCTGTCGCAAATCTGATACCGTCAAGGGGTCGGAGAAGATTAGGCCAAGGAATCTCTCCTTTTCCTTCTTCCGCTGATGTCAATGGGGTCGCTGGTTCGAATTGTGTCGCACATGCGGATTTGGCCGTTTTCTCGACCGGATGCCCTTCCTGACGGCAACGCTATGTGGAAGGATGTAATCACTATTGCGTGCTTCTGTGGTGGTTGGTAGTGTGGTGAGTTATCTGAATATGAAGAGGAAACTGTTGGGAAAAACACAAACACCCAGTCCCCGAGTCAGAAAAATTAATCACACGCGATTAAAATCCCCGACCCGGTCGGGAATCGAACCCGGTACCCTCTGAACCGAAGGCGTCAACACTGACCATTCAACCAATGAGTTGGAAAATTTGCCGAGGAATATGAGAATGATAAAATATAATCGAAAATAAAGAGCCCGCCGTAAGTGGGCCATGGCCGCTTCCTTCCCACTCCTAGCCGTTTCCTATATCGTCGACGTAAGACCCATCTCTGTCGATGCGACGTAAAGCAAATTTAAATAATAAAAAACAAGTAGAAGCAATACTAGACTTAGAGCCTCGTGATCATTAATATACGCTTCCAAGTCGAGAGCCCCTGGGTTCTAATTTTAGTCGTCTCTTGAGTACAGGCAGGAAATGCCATGAATGTATTAAACCGCCCGAAGCTAAAGGATGACCTATTAGGCCGTGTCGAGTACGTGTAGTACATGCCGAAGCGATGTCAAATCTGGAAGGAAAGTGGTCCAATGGACACCGTGGGTATCTTGCCCACAATCTTCGGATTTCCCGTCTGATGCTCTCCCGACTGAACTACGTTAGTTTCGGTGATTTTTCTTGTGTTGGCAGAGAGGTATTTTTTTGAGGATAAATAATAATATAGGGGGCCAAATTCCGCCCACGCACCTAATTTCGTACCCCTAGGGATTTCCGGATTGCACGTTTGGTACCAAATGTTTTGCCGCGCGCACGCGCGTAGCCTCATCCAGTTGTCTTGTGAGAGTTGGTTGTGTGCACCACGTTTAGTTTCCATGTACAAGGAGGATTCATTTTTCATGCTGAGCTGAGTTAGTGCAGCATTTAAATTAAGAGCCTCTTATTCCTAGAGAGCGCACTGGTAAGTGTATGAAAATCTGGGCCGCATTTCAGTCGTGTGGTCTAGTTTCCAGCGTGTAGTCGCCACGGTGAGTTGGTTGGCGTGTGTTACTCTAGCGGCCATTATGACAAATCAGGGAATGTTCGTAATTTCTTCCCCATTCATTTTATTTATTTTTATAAAGTTTATTGATCATTTTCAGATGGGAAAATGCAAGCAGTGGGCTAAAGAGTCTATGATAAAAGCCTTAAGGCTGTGAGGGACAAGATAATGGGTTACAAACGATCAAGTAAATGGTCTTCAAGTAATTCATTATAGGGAAAGTGTTTGGTAAGGTCAGAAAGGAGCCATATATTAAAAAATGGCAAGATACCCGTGCTTCGCTATGGTATTATAATGAAATTTATAATTGAATGCTTAACGTTTTATATATAATCCGCCGAAATTCGCGATCTAACTCGTTTTCTGAGAGAATCCGCCAAAATTCGTGAGCAGACTCGTTTTCTGAGAGATTATGGCAAAGTTCCTCCCATTTTTTCATTCTTTCTTTCCAGCAATCGATTTCGAATTTCCCGGGCTAGGTCAAGGTATTCCACCCGGTCAGTTGGGTCCCTAAATCTTTGCCATCTTTCCTATAAGCATTTTCAATATGGATCAAATTCTTAAGGAGATCCGGCGTGGAGTCTTCTTGGGTGCCTTGGCGGTACTGAACCCGCAGCCGGACTGCAATCGTAGTCATTATCCGGCCAGGACCCGTTTCCAGCACGGTCCGCACATTTTGACGACGGTCCAGAACATTATTATTATTATTATTATTATTATTATTATTATTATTATTATTATTATTATTATTATTATTGAAGGTCTGGAACCCATAGCAAAATGCAAGACCGCTACTTGGCGGTAAATTACATCCGCTGCCATTGTCATTGCTGACAATGTGAACAGCACCATCGTCGCGCGTAGGCAAGTGCGCGAGATTTCTGGCGACACGAATGATGTACTTCCGTGCATTGTTGACCTTATTATAGAGGTGAACAATTGTACGGTCAATATCATTGCTATCGTTTATTTCAAGTGTGTTTAAATTTTTATTTATATGCCAGGAGAATCTACTGTAATCTAACTTTATGTTCTTCAAAAGAAAAGATGGTTCTTGAAAACGAACCCAGGAAAGATTAAAAATGATCAGTTTATGATCGGAATAAGTATATTACGAACAGTAAAATCAATTGGTCTTAATTCCTTTTTCAACCCAGCGCCGTTAAGTTCATTTACCAATTCCAATGGCACGGGGGCTGGATGTGTGTGTTGTCTTCATCATTTCATCCTCATCACGACGTGCAGGTCGCCTATGGGAGTCAAATAGAAAGACATGCACCTGGCGAGCCGAACCCGTCCTGGGATATCCCGGCACTAAAAGCCATACGACATTTCATTTTTTCATCGGCCCCTTATGGTAAAAGTGTACAACATATCAATTAAAACTTCAAAATAAATCCACTGACTAGAATCTGAAACGAATCACGATGAAAAAATGATCGGGAAACAAAAACAATCAGAGCATCCTATTCACAATGCATAACTATACTGTGGGACAAAACATGACGGCCTCAGTTCCTGGAAGTGAGCTGGAAGCCAGCAGTCAATTCCACCCCGCACCCTGCTGAGTTAACGAGTTCTCAGTGATCCTTGTTTGGCGTGGAGGTTGCCAAACAACTTTCTTCCACACTCTCTACAGTATTTACCATGTCTTCGTGTCTGCAGTAGACGAGTTGGCAACTCCGGCTACAGTAGACGTAGCAAATCCTATAAGCCGACAATAGACACCGGCCTGCCGCTGAAGAGTAGTGGTGTGAGGAGAGATCGTCATGATTTGTCCCCAAGCACAGTGGGGTGATACTTATATAAAGGTGTCCAAAATCCACGTCACCTTCCCCTCATAATAGTACTAATCACTAGTAAATCAAAACCATGGTGTTCCTCCTATAGTGGTACTAGTCACAGGTAACGTAGACTCATGATGTTTACCGTATGGTGGTGCTAATCACAGGTTATGTAGACCCATGGTATGTTACACACAATGGCACCAGTCACAAATAACGCAGAGCCATGGTATCCCCCACATAGGAGTAATCATGGAAGCCGGTATTCCTGTGGAGTTCCTCACTTTATGGAACTAATTGCAGGCCATGTATACTCATGGTGCCGCTCACACACTGGTACTAATCATAGGCAATATAGACCCAAGGTGTATCACACATTATGGTAACGCCCATAAGCAACACAAGCCCATGATGTTCCTCACATAATGGTATTACTCGCAGGCAACGCATATCCATGGTTTTCATCACAGTACTACTTATGTGCGCCACTTAATGCTGTGAGTTTTCTCACAAAGTGGTGCCAACCACAGGCAACGTAGACCCATGGTGTTTCTTTATAAAGTGATACTACTCATTGGTAACGCAGACCAATTCTGAACACACTTTGCTTTACGTCGCACCGACACAGACAGGTTTTATGGCGACGATATAACAGGGAAGTGCTAGGAGAGGAAGAAAGCGTCCGTGGCCTTAGTTAAGGTAAAGCCCCTGCATTTCCCTGGTGTGAAAATGGCAAACCACGGAAAAGTATCTTCAGGGCTGCCGACAGTGGGGTTCGAACCCACTATCTTCCGAAAACTGGATACTGGCCGCACTTAAGCGACTACAGCTATCGAGCTCTGTCACGCACGATGACTTATCACAAACGACGCCCAGACCCGTAGTGTTTCCCATACAATGGTACTGCTTCTATGTAACGTAGACCCATGGTTTTCCTCGCAAGGTGGTACTAGTGGCAAGTAACGTCGACCCGTGGTGTTCCCCACGTAATTGTACTAATCACAAGTAATTACATGGTTCTAATATCATCCTTGGTCGCCCATTTAATCGCCTCTTACGACAGGCAGGGTATACCGTGGGTTTATTCTTCGTCTGCGTTCCCCACTAACTTATGCAGTAAGTTATTACTAGACATCTGATTCATATGCTGTATAAATTACCAATATGAGCAAGCAACTACGCTGCGAAGAGTGGTAAAATATACATTTAAGTATGCACTTATTTTCATGCTATTACACACATGCATGAAATGCGAAAGTAGCATTCCTTTACTAGACACGCCCGATTCACCCACACCATAGCGGAAAGTGGGGGAATTCCGCCACCAGTTAAATCTGAATAATCGCGCGTCGAATATTTGCGCGAATAAGCGTTATCTCTAGCGGATGATTACTGAAACACTGCACGGTATGTCAGTTTCTTGTAAGCAAACGTGTTTCTACTCGGAGATTCAAAATCTACAATCACCCTTTATCTTATTTTATGACATCATATAAACTAAGGTAAGGGTAAAATTAGCGATCTTAAAATTGTTCGATTTGTTGATTATATAGCATTTGGTATTCCATCGTGCAAATTTTCAGTGGGTGCAATTATATTATTTTATTTGCAGATGCCTCAAAATAGACTGAGAAGAACTGGAAAGGCTAAATGGACTGCCGAAGACTTGCAGAAAGCTATTAAAGCAATGGATGACGGCCAGTCTGTTAAGAGTGTGTCTAAGATTTTCAACATACCAAGAACAACGACAAGATAGGGTCAAAGACCTGCGTTGGGGCGAAAACTTTTCTGAACAAGAGGAAGAAATTCGTGATCGCCTGTTGCTCGTATCAAATATGTTTTATGGCCTTTTCTATCGTAGAACTTCGTCGTCTGGCATTTGATCTGGCAGAAGCGAATGGGATTGCTCCCAATTTCAACCCGACAACAAAGCTGGCTGGTCCAGATTGGTCTTATAGTTTTTAAAAAGTGAAATCAAGAAGTTAGTCTTCAAAAACCTGAAGCGACTAGTCTGAACATTTCAGCCTTTAATGAAATCGAGGTACAGTTGTTTTCCACAAATCTAGAGAGTGTGATGGTAACATTTGCATTTCCTGTATCGCGACTTTATAATATAGATGAAACAGGAATTTCCATTGTCCATAAATCAGGGAAAATGTTCGACCCTAAGGGTCAGAAACAAGTAGGTGCAGCAACCAGCTGGGAAAGAGGAAAAAATGTTACTGTGGTCTGTGCAATGAGTGAAGCGGGGAATGTTATTCCACCAATGGTCATAATATCCAAAACAAAGGATGACACCTTTGCTGCAGAAGGGAGGTCCGAGAGACGCAGTCTATTGCTGTTCAAAAAAATGACTGGAGTAATGAATTTTTCTTGGAATGGCTAAAAAACTTCAGCAAACACACCAAACCTACAAGAGAGGATCCTATTTTGTTAATTCTGGACAACCACTCAAGCCATAAGAATTATTCATTCATATTGTATCTCCGCCACCACACACTTCCAACGGACTTCATCCCCTAGATGTTAGCTTCTATTTACCGCTGAAGACTGCATTTAACAGAGAATGTGGGCTCTTTCTGAAAGCCAACAGCAACACACGGGCTAAATTATATCGTGACAATATGATTTAGCAGAAATATTCAATCCAGCCTACATTAGGATGGCAACTCTCGAGAAAGGAATGGATTTCAGTCAGCAGTGATTTGCCCACTCAATTCAAACAAATCCAACAGGGATGATTTCTTAGGACCTCAAGAAATGGAAGTGCCTGTGGTAATTGACGAAGACGTAGGTAATGGGCAACACCACTCACCCGATGGTCAGCCGTCGATTACTTCAGATGGAAAGAACAGAGAGATGCCAATTCAATCTGCAGTTCCCCCATCACCTTCGGCTCCAGAAAACTAAGCAATTCCAGCTCAAGCACTCCAACAGAGAACATACTCAAAGTAACTGTGCAGGACATGTCTCCTGTGAAATCACACTCGAAGTCCACTCATCAGAAATTATAACATTTACACCTATGAAAGCTGTATTTGAAGAAGCAAAAGAGGAGAAAGAAAACAAAAGGCCTCCAGTCCGAGGGAAGCGACCAGCCAGAACAACAAGAAAATCGAAGAAGACGTGCAGAAGGAATATAACGCTTGGGTCATCGGACGAAAAAGATGAGTGAATGTATTATATGTGATAAATTAGAAAAAACAATGAATTGTGATACAGACACACGTATTGCAGAATGCGGTGGTAAAAATTCTCCTGAAAACCATGTTTGTGATTTTAGTTTGTGTAATTAGATATGTAGCGTGTATCTTAACTGCGCGTTTGACATCCAAGACTATCGGTATGTAACCCTATCCATTAAATTTGAGGATGGCGGTATTACCCCATTAGTATGGCGGACGTGCCCTCGTGGCATGGGCAATACCGCCATATTCACTGTTCCACAAAAGCACTAATTACCTATACATTATGTATAACAACTAATTATACTTAGTACTGTGCGAACGATTATAATAAGGAACTATATTCTGTATTTTCTTACTTACTACAATACACTATATTAACACGAAGTAACATTATCCTTAAGGTGGCGTTATTCCCACAGCTTCCCCTACATATCACGATATTGAAAAACCAACTGACTGAAAAACAAAGAGATCATGCTACTTACAGCTGCGGCTGTTCCACTATAGTCCTAATACTTAGCAAACGTCTTTCTGAGTGACTGGCGGTGCGTGGTCATGTAGGTAGTGAGAGAGAACTCACGCACTCTCTCTTCCTACCGAGCTCGATAGCTACAGTCGCTTAAGTGCGGCCAATATCCAGTAATCGGGAGATAGTGGGTTTGAACCCTACTCTCGGGAGCCCTGAAGATGGTTTACCATGGTTTCCCGTGGTTTCCCATTTTTACACCAGGCAAATGCTGGGGCTGTACCTTAATTAAGGCCATGGCCGCATCCTTCCCATTCCTAGGCCTTTCCTATCCCATCGTCGCCATAAGACATATCTGTGTCGGTGCGACGTAAAGCAAAAAAAAAAAAGCTCTCTCTTCCCGGTTTGCCAACTCGGTTACTCGCTTGTTAACACGTTATGTTTAGCTACTATGTACAGTGCTCAGCACGATGTGTAGACGAAGATTGGGCAGCGAGAGGAGTGGGGGACGAACCAGCTCCCTTCGATTGTCCCTCCCCACATGCGCGGCCGATTCCTGCGCAGGATGTTTACGAAGTATTTGGACTACATCAGCAATTGTTAGCAGGCTGGGAATGCAGAATACAGATGACATGGTATTATACTGCTGAAGCTAATATTACGATCTATTTCGATATACACTGACTGACAGAGCAAATGCAACACCAAGAAGGAGTGGTCAGAACTTTATGCCAATTGCAGGGTAGACGGACGTCACTGAGGTATGCTCATGATGTGAATTGCGCCGCTGTGCTGCGCACGTAGCGAACGATAAATCGGACACGGCGTTGGCGAATGGCCCACTTCGTACCGTGATTTCTCAGCCGACAGTCATTGTAGAACGTGTTGTCGTGTGCCACAGGACACGTGTATAGCTAAGAATGCCAGGCCGCCATCAACGGAGGCATTTCCAGCAGACAGACGACTTTACGAGGGGTATGGTGATCGGGCTGAGAAGGGCAGGTTGGTCGCTTCGTCAAATCGCAGCCGATACCCATAGGGATGTGTCCACGGTGCAGCGCCTGTGGCGAAGATGGTTGGCGCAGGGACATGTGGCACGTGCGAGGGGTCCAGGCGCAGCCCGAGTGACGTCAGCACGCGAGGATCGGCGCAAGCCGCCGCCAAGCGGTGGCAGCCCCGCACGCCACGTCAACCGCCATTCTTCAGCATGTGCAAGACACCCTGGCTGTTCCAATATCGACCAGAACAATTTCCCGTCGATTGGTTGAAGGAGGCCTGCACTCCCGGCGTCCGCTCAGAAGACTACCATTGACTCCACAGCATAGACGTGCACGCCTGGCATGGTGCCGGGCTAGAGCGACTTGGATGAGGGAATGGCGGAACGTCGTGTTCTCCGATGAGTCACGCTTCTGTTCTGTCAGTGATAGTCACCGCAGACGAGTGTGGCGTCGGCGTGGAGAAAGGTCAAATCCGGCAGTAACTGTGGAGCGCCCTACCGCTAGACAACGCGGCATCATGGTTTGGGGCGCTATTGCGTATGATTCCACGTCACCTCTAGTGCGTATTCAAGGCACGTTAAATGCCCACCGCTACGTGCAGCATGTGCTGCGGCCGGTGGCACTCCCGTACCTTCAGGGGCTGCCCAATGCTCTGTTTCAGCAGGATAATGCCCGCCCACAAACTGCTCGCATCTCCCAACAGGCTCTACGAGGTGTACAGATGCTTCCGTGGCCAGCGTACTCTCCGGATCTCTCACCAATCGAACACGTGTGGGATCTCATTGGACGCCGTTTGCAAACTCTGCCCCAGCCTCGTACGGACGACCAACTGTGGCAAATGGTTGACAGAGAATGGAGAACCATCCCTCAGGACACCATCCGCACTCTTATTGACTCTGTACCTCGACGTGTTTCTGCGTGCATCGCCGCTCGCGGTGGTCCTACATCCTACTGAGTCGATGCCGTGCGCATTGTGTAACCTGCATATCGGTTTGAAATAAACATCAATTATTCATCCGTGCCGTCTCTGTTTTTTCCCCAACTTTCATCCCTTTCGAACTACTCCTTCTTGGTGTTGCATTTGCTCTGTCAGTCAGTGTACAACTCCATGCACACACGCGCTATAGTAACCCAATGAAGAAGCAGGGCAATGAAGAGAACAGCAGAATGGGGGAAGTTAGTAAACCAAAAAGGCGAAGAAAAGAAAAAAAATGAGGAAGAACGCGTTAGGAATCGGGAGATGGAAGGATAATATTAAAAGAAAGAAGAGGAACATTCATCAAGAGGAGACAGGCTCATGTCAGAAGTTGTACGTAAAAGAAACCCCTAATGAAGGCAATATTCCGCCATTCCGACTTCTCAAGAAACACTACTGTAGATGAAGGAGACCTCAGCTACCGTGTGCAGGCTATTACATTTGTGTTTGCCTACGTATCAATTTTGAAGTTATGTTTTATTCTCTCAGATGACAGGAAAACAGTTCTCTATTGTCCTACCTATGACTGAGTTTTAATTTTGTAGGTATACCACAAATTCACTGGGTGGCGTCCGGTTCCATGGCTAAATAGTTAGCGCGCTGGCCTTTGGTCACAGTGGTCCCGGATTAGATTTCCGGCAGCGTCGGAAATTTTAACCATAATTGGTTAATTCCTCTGGCATCCTCATCAAGACGCGCAGGTCACCTACGGGAGTCAAATCAAAAGACCTGCATCTGGCGAGCCGAACTTGTCCTTGGACACTCCCAACACTAAAAGCCATACGTCATTTCATTTCACTGGGTGGCAGGCTTAACATACGACATCAAACGAGAACCAGAACGTGTAAATAAACTCACATCAGTGGAACGTGTTAACAAGCTTACACCTGTAGCTGCTGCGGCTTTCTTCTCCAGGCACGCACTTCACTGAGTCCATCCACCGTGCAGTGAAATTCGACATCATATGGAGCTTGAAGCTCTTTATCTCTAGTAATCAACTTGACATAATAATCCAAACAAACGCTGAAAACGTCTTCGAAACAAAGTCCACACTAGGGGTACCTAACCAGGTAACCACATCGTTTAGAAAATTCAGTATTTAACAGAAGACTTTAAAATTGAATCAGTTATTTTTTAAACCCCGTAAGTCACGAAATGTAAACTTGCGTAAAAAGAGAAAAAAATTGTCAGGTGAATAAACCAGGAACTTTTTGTGAACACTTTTGTCTGTGAGGATTAATACTTATAGAAAGACGTGGAAGTATGATATGAAGTTTTACCTCTCGCGGACCAAACACACAACCCCCTGTGGGTGGGGGATGCAAACGAAGAATACACTCGTCGTATCCCCTGCCTGTCGTAAGAGGCAACTAAAAGGGGCGACCAAAGGATGATCGAATTACATTGCCTATAGATCAGTTTATAACTAACGGGATTTTAATACCAAGTGAACAACACTGTATAAACCAACATTCATACTCATATTATTATTTACTGATGTGTATATCTGCTTTATTCATGCACAGTAAGCTATAAATATTTATAGCACCAATCAACTCCGTCCAAATTGTACAAAAAAAAAAAGATATAATATTATAAGTAGTTTAATACATAATGATACACGGAACATGCTTGAAAACTCACAGGCTGTTTTCAGTCATTCGACCGGGTCGAGAATGGAGTCAATGAAGCCCCTCCTAGCGGCAGGAATAAGAATTGTGCCAGCTGCCGAAGCCTGTCGCACTTCTCCGGGGCAATGATTAATGAATGCCGGATGATACTTAAGAGTTTTTCTGGAATGAAATATGGCAGAACCGAGCTCGATAGCTGCAGTCGCTTAAGTGCGGCTAGTATCCAGTAATCGGGAGATAGTGGGTTCGAACTCCACTGTCGGCAGCCCTGAAGATGGTTTTCCGTGGTTTCCCATCTTCACACCAGGCAAATGCTGGGACTGTGCCTTAATTAAGGCCACGGCCGCTTCCTTCCCATTCCTAGGCCTTTCCGATGCCATCGTCGCCATAAGACCTATCTGTGTCGATGCGACGTAAAGCAAATAGCAAAAAAAAAAAAAAAAAGGCAAGGAAAATCGGAGTACCCGTAAAAAAACCTGTGCCGCCTCCGCTTTGTCGAGCACAAATCTCACATGGAGTGACTGGGATTTGAACCACGGAACCCAGCGGTGAGAGGCTGGCGCGCTGCCGCGCTGCCGCCTGAGCCACAGAGGCTCTCCTGGAAAATGCTTTTTAAAATGAAAATGAAAATTCCCCATTCACTCCTTGTAAGTGGTGCTTCAGTTATATAGAGTATTCCAGATGACAAATTAGTACGGTCAGAGAAGATATTTTCAATTAAATTATTGGTCCTTGTTTCAATGACGGTGAAATCCTGACATTCACCTCCCCGCGGTAGAGAGGGGGCAACGACTGCATATAAAAATAATATTTTATATGCAGGCGGCTAACGAATGAAGGGACCGATTATCTCCCGGTATAAGGAGATCCCCTGTACCAAGTGCCAACAGTCTCTTTGAGAGTGGATGTGCTGGTATGGGTAAGGGCACTCTATTGTCCTGGGGACAAGAAATTGTTCCCAAAAGCGGAGGAACCAGTTTGGTCAACGGCATTAGGATGCAGAAAGCAACGGGAAACCACTGCATTAAAGATCCTGAGAGATATTCCAATAAATCCACATGGCATGGCTGCAACGTCAAGATCGGAGCTGGCCGTGTGGATCGTCTACCTCCGTTTGGAGACGACGGCTTAAGAAGAAGTTAACAAATGTTAGGTTAAATATCAAACTACCTGTAATGTATATTATTTCGTGGATACATTTCCTTGTCATTGTAGCCTACCTATGAAATTTGTTTCACTCTTGCTGTTTGTATTTTGCTACACTTACATAAATGCGTATCTCTAATCCCTTTTTTTCTTTTCTTTTTGACACTAACATCATTATCGTCTGAAAAATACATACAGCAATCGTAAACGCTTCTGTAACAAACGCAAAATAATGTTCTCCTCTCGATTAGTGAAATTCGTGCTACCATCACCTGATGCTGATAACACACTCCAGCGGTAAAACACTTACCTTGAGAAACCCCGCAAGTCAGTGACTTACAGAGTTTTAAAACCAAACCAAATATTGACGATCTCTTCCCGGCCATTGTATACAGCAGAATTACGGGGGGTTCTGCACAAAAGGATGTATCCGCCCTTCAACACACATTTGTCACATAAAACGAAATTGTCAAAAAATGAGACTTACGGGGTTTTAAAACTAACCAATTCAATTGTGGTACAATCCCCACTGTGTTTGTTCAGTACTTAGCTCACACACACAAAAATAAATAAATAAATAAATAAATAAATAAATAAATGGACACACTTTCGTATGTGCAGTGGTGGTCACAGGATTTCACCAGAATTTGGCTCTGCTTACAGTTTCAACTTGGTCAACTCTTGTCTTCTTCTCGTACAGAATCTGTTAGGTTTCTGTGATCTAGGAATTCTCTCATTTCTCTCCCTTTCCTTTTCATACCACACACCTTTTTCACCGAAAACTCAGTCCTCTTCCACTTTGTCCTATGATTAGTGCAGTTAAAGATTCCGTTGTTACCATAACACCTACACTAATATATCCTATGTTACAGACTATTAAAGTTCTATCAACAATGTGTATGTATTTCGATAAATGCTTCAAAATAATATATTATGAATTTCAAACCAAATCAAAAGCACGTACAGACTCGTTAAGGGCACTACACTGTCGGAGACTACAGTACTGTTGCCCAACCATATACCCAGCAAATACTGGCGTATCACATGTGTACCGTGACGGCGCCCTCAAGTTTTTGCTTACGGGATGAGTTGCCCGTGCGGTTAGGGGCGCGCAGCTGCGATCTTGCATCCGGGACATAGTGGGTTCGAACCCAACTGTCGGCAGCTCTGAAGATGGTTTTCCGTGGTTTCCATTTCCAAACCAGGCACAGGGCCGCTTCCTTCCCCACTCCTAGTCCTATCTGTGTCGGTGCGACGTGAAGCCAAAAGGAAAAAAAATAAATTTTGTTGCCTAAAGGTATGCGGAAGTACCAAAATTCAACAATGTAGCTTTACTAGCTCCTTAGATATTATTTTCAATTATTTATATACAAATTATTCAAATATTCTAAATGTCAAGCGTGCGAAACCGATCCAGATAGCACCATTTTTTCTATAATTATCTAGTAAGTTATTATTATATAAATGAAATGGGGCATCGTTCGTAAGACTGTACTATTTACTATTAAAATATATTTTCTTTCCCCTATTGAAGTTCATTCTTTGTAAAATTCTTGAAATTTGAAGTTTTAATTTTTTTTTACAGCCAAACCAAAACTGCAGTCCTAAAAGAAATATATATGTTTATGGATAAAGTACTAAGGAACATGCATGTCAATTTATAAGATAAAAGCATCAGATCTGTAGCACGTAGTACATTTTGTACGTGTGAAAATGTGAAACTGAGAAAATTACATTTTTCTAATATCGTGAATATTTTTTAATATTGCCACTTTTTCCTCTTTTCTTTGTACTTTTGCATTTCGGCTTAACCAGTGCGAAGAGACTGAATGCATTTTGTAATCATTAAGTAACACACGCACAGAAAGCAATACAAATTGCAACTCACAACGACAACAAATTACAGAAAAGAAAGATAAAACTCGCTCTTTCAAATACTTGTTTGTAAACGGAAGTAACCATGTGGCACGGTAATCTGTAGTGATCACAAATATTATAAAAATAGAATGAGTGCATCTACTGATATTATATCTATATATATATTGCACCCTTGAAAATTGGTTATTGGTTTGTATGGGAAGAATGTTTTATTACTTGAGTGGAACGATGCATAAAATTATCATCCAGGAAGGTGAGTTCAACTCTGCACTGTCTGCTAGCCAGCAGGGAAACAGGTTTTTCCCGTGCCGTGTGTGCGAGTCTGGGTTTTTTTTTGTGCCTTGTTGAAGACATCAGAGGGGTGGCACGTGGACAGGAACTCGACCAGATTAAAAGCGATCAATACTTTGAGATTTTGACGTCATGATATTTAACCAATTGGACCGCAAGGTTAGCCCGATCGCAAAGTCTCAGCCAATAAAATTTAATTAACAAACACACCTACGTCTTGAAGAAATAAATACCCATGTACTTGGGGAAATCTTTCTCATTCTCATTCGGCTCATTCTGCTTATTCTGCTAATTTGCTCAGTTGCTCAGTTGTCTACGGGAATAATTGTTCGAGCACATGTGTTACTGGAAACGGCGTATCCGACGTGGAACAATACCAGCATTCATTTGAGGAAAGACGATAAATTTTCTGCTTCTGAGGAAATTTTGTGACGCCGAAATATCGGAAACGCCGCAGTTCAGATTTCCTTAGCTTTATAAATCTGAAGAAAATTTTCTAAAGTAGGTAAAAACTGTGCCATCTTGAAGAATCGAGTGTGTGTTAGGAATTATTTCTAAGACGGATCTTTTAGTTTCAGCTTTCACCAGAAGACGCAAGATCCCTAGCAGTCCTGAAATACTTCGGAAGAATGGAACTTCAGCATTACGACGGAGTTTTTATTTGTCCTAAGTCCTCGCCTGCTGCAGCCATGTATCATTAAAATGAGAGGCATAATTCAGCCCGGGAGAGAATAACATCGGAGATGGAGTTTGGTTAAATATTCATTGATCATCAACCGAGTCCAGAAGCCAAGTCTACTACAGCTAAGATTTTAAATTATATTTTTCTCTATTTTCTGTTGTAATAATTATGTAGACGTAGTCCTTGCTTGAATATTTAAAATCATTTCTAATAGTCTTTGTAGTTAGGAATTTCACTCTTCTTTCATTGGTGTTGGTAGATTTGATGTGTGTGAGAGTGTATTTGGGACCTATAATTTGTTCTATTTGAGTGAGTGCTTCGTGACATGTTCTCACTGTCCCATGATAAGTCTAGGAGAGTGTTAAAAATATTTGACCCACGCGATAATAATTATTAATTTATAAAATAATGATGGAATAATTTTTGAATTATTTGGGACAGAATATCGACGTGTTCTGTGAATTTAGGATTTTTCCTTGATGTTTTGTGGTTTACCATAGATTCGAGATAGAATAGTGTCATCTATGATTTCATTAAATCATAGCCTGCGATGACGCGACCGCGCGCGTATAATAATAATAATAATAATAATAATAATAATTGACATTATTACGGTCTAATAGAATGTTTAAAGGTCATGAGTGTAATTATTACTGTGCTTATAAGTGATTAATGTGTGCTATATTGAAGTAGATGTTGGCCTGGAATATTGGTCGTGGCTTGAATGTCCACAAATTTTGCATTTACTGTTATTGGTATTTTTGAGACTTGTAAATGGATCTTAAGATAGGATTTTATTTGTGTGTCCATTACATGAGTCAGTTAAGGAAGAGAGTGTGTCTTTGAACATAATTTCTTCTTATGCAGCACATGTTGATCAATAATTTGAGATAATAAGAGATTAAAAATAACGTAGTCGTGACTCATAGACCGTATGCGCGAATGTTTATTTATCTGTGACTGTAGGCAGTTCTATGAAATTTTTAGTGATGATTTCTACTGTAAAATTATCCTGGAACATCGTTGTGGAATCTATTTCATTGGAAAAGTGATAATCCTGTCACAATCACACGTCAGACGATCGTAATGGTAGCCCTTGTCTGATACTGTCATCGGGAGAAGCTCTCATATTTCAAATAAAATTTAAAATTAAAAATCAAGAGATAGGGTTCGATAAATTTATTTAATAATATTACCGTGGACCAAAGCTTGAATGTGAGATGGATGAATGACTGATTTTGTTTATAATTGTGATTTCCATGGCTATATTTCGTCATGATATGTGTACGCTGAGCGCGTAAAGTTTCGATTTTTTTTTGTTGTTTTGTGGCGAGCATATTTGGCTCAATTATGAATCTTTAAGTGATTTTATGACGGAATAAGATAGATTAGGATCTTTGCTTTGAGGGAAAATACTTAAGCAAGGATCGCGTCAATGAACTAAGCTCACAAAATGCAAAATGTTTAACGCTACAATGCGAGAATTTTAAGTCTTTATTGTGAGTTGTGCACAACACTAGGTCAATTGACATAAAAATAAGAATTTAATGAGTTGGATATTTGATTTCAAAATAATTTTATTATATATTTTGAAGTTTAAATAATTAATTAGAATAATATTTAATTAATAGAAATTATTTATTTGATTTTTCGTCTGATGTAAAATTTTGACTCACGGTTAAATGAATCGCAGAGTATTGTTGATTTAAATAATAATTCAAAAAAGGAAAATAATTCAGATTTCTGATATTTTTAGACAGGATTTTCTCAAATAATAATTTATTTCATTTCCTAAAGACGATTTATTAAGACTTAGTTCTGTATCTTTACAGAATGAAATTTAATGGAGAACTGTGGGTGCATTCCAGCAGGGAAGAGATAAATATTTTTATTTCAAGATTTTGAGAATATTTATAGAATCTGGAAAGTGCTGATATTTTATTTAATAAATGTTAAAACCCATTCCTTTTCTCTGTTTTCATTTGTCGTCAGTCCTTAGATTGTCCCTGACCCCTATAATTTAGCGTTGCCTGTAAGCGAACGTTCCGCCTCTGGGACTTTTGCTTACCGGCTGAGCTGCCCGGCAAAACGGGGGCAATATATAAAAGTCATTGTATGTATGTGGGTGCGTGGGTTTGTACCACATCTCCTCCCAAAATATTGGATCGATTTCAACCAAATTTGATACACTTATGACTTGGTATCAGGAGACGAACCGCGTGGGGGTAAGACATCCCAAACACCCCTGGGGGTGGGGGGCGAGGGGGTCATATATAAAAATAAATGAAAAAATAGTGTCGAATCCATACTTTTCGGGGTCGCTGAGATGCATAGTGGCACTCCAATTTTTTTAAAGTCCAAGTTCAGCCCCCTTTGGGGTGGGGGCGAGGGGGAGTGATATATAAAAATAATCGAAAATAATGTCGAATACATAGTTTTCGGGGTCGTCAAAGTGAATAGCGACACTCCGGATTTTCAGTATCAGGAGACAAACCACGTGGGGGTAAGACACCCCAGGAACCCATAGGGGCGGGGGCGAAGGGGTGAGATAAAATTTTTTATCGAAAGTAGTGTCGAATGCATATTTTCGGGGTCGTTTAGATGAATAGTGACACCCCGGTATTTTTTTAAGTCCAAGTTCATCCCCCTTTGGGGCGGGGAGCAAGGGGGTGAGATAAAAATAATCTTATTTAGTGTCAAATATACAGTTTTCGGGGTCGCCGAGGTGAATAGTAACACTCCGGAATTTTAATATCGGGAGACAAACCACGTGGGGATAGGACACCCCAGGAAACCTTAGGGGTGGGGGGCGGGGGCTTGAGATATAAAAATCATCAAAGTAGTGTCGAATACATAATTTTCGGGGTTGCTAAGATGAATAGTGACACTCCAATTTTTTTTAAAGTCCAAGTTCAGACCCTTTGGGGTGGGGGCGAGTGGGAAGTGATATATACATGTAATCGAAACTAGTGTCGAATACTTATTTTTCAGGGTCGCCAAAGTGAATAGCGACACTCCGGATTTTTAGTATCAGGAGACAAACCACGTGGGGGTAAGACACCCCAGGAACCATTAGGGACGGGGGGCAAGGGGGTCATATATAAAAATAAACGAAAATAGTGTCGAATCCATACTTTTCGGGGTCGCTTAGATGAACAGTGACATCCCGGGAAATTTTTAATTCCAAGTTCATCCCCCTTTGGGGTGGGGGGCAAGGGGGAGTGATATATAAAAATAATCGTAATTAGTGTCGAATCCACAGTTTTTGGGGTCGCTGAGATGAATAGCGGCAGTCCGGAATTTTAGTATCATGAGACAAACCACGTGAGGGTAAGACACCCCAGGCGCCCTTAGGAGCGGGGGAGGGGCGAGGGGGCTGATATATAAAAATCATCGAATGTATTGTCCAATCCATACTTTTCGGGGCCACTGAAATGAACAGTGTAACTCCGGAATCTTTTAAACCAAGTTCAGCCCCCATCGGGGAAGGGGAGAGGTATATAAAATTATCGAAAATAGTGTCAAATCCATTCTTTTCGGGGTCGCTGAGATGAATAGTAACGCTCCAATTTTTTAGAAGTCCAATATCTGCCTCCTTTTGCATAGCGGTGAGAAAAAGTGAAAAACAAAATTTCGAAAATGACCGAGAGAATGGATGCATGTGTGTATACTGGACCTGCTGTCTGGGGTAAGAGACTCCTAGCCTCTAAAGTAGGGGCGAAATGTAAAAATTAACCGAAAACGACTGAAATTTGTGTCTAATCCATAGTTTTCGAGGTCGCTGAGATGAACTGTAACACTCTGGATGCCGTTTAAGATAAAGCTCAGTCCTACTCGGCAGGCGGATGAGAACTGGCAAAAAATTGAAAACGTCCAAACGGACAGAGTTTAAGGATGTATGTGTGTATGTTCTAGCATATCTCTCAATCAAAGTTAACTTACTATATAGAAAACATTACTGTGGAGGTGAGATACACCTAGCCCCCGCTGGTGTTGGGGAATGAGAGGGGCTGACGTGCAAAAATAAGGAAAATAACCAATATTAATGTCGAAATCCATAGTTTATGTGTCGCTGATACGAACTCTGACGCTGTGGATAGCGTTTAAGTCCACGTTCAGCCTCTATCGAGGCAGGAGCTGAGCAGGGCTTAAAAGTAAATTGTATAAAATGACCGAGATTAGTGTTTACTCGATAATTAAATAATCTAAAACTTGAAGTCAGATACATCTAAATAACTCTAAACCTACATGATAAGTCGAAAAATCAACATCTCAAAAAGAATTATATAAGCATTCACTTCATACTTAACTAACTGGTAATACAAATATTAAAGGTAAACATTCAAAAACTATGCGGGCAACGCCGGGTACTACAGCTAGTAGGCAAATAAAATGACTCGCGAAATTAAAAAATAATCTAAATGCAACATTTCTACAATATGTATTTATTTTCTAACATTTTAAGTACTTTTATACTTTACGTAGTAACAATGCAGGGCCAGTAGTACACTGTGTATATCAATTCTGTATTTCATAATTATTCGATGAAAAATGCATAAATACGTGTACAGGATAATGTTCTGTGTGGAACGAACAGAAAGGGGCGTTTAAATGGTTGTGCGGTAGGCCTTCAAATGTCTCGCTGCGCCTTTAAAAATGGCGGAACATGGGCAATCATACCGCTAATTCACCCGCAATGGACAGGGGTACAGTAATATGTCGAAATTACGTAGTCTACTTACATTCCTATGTAATAAGTGACGACAACCTGTCGACTCAGGTGCTTCTTAGATTATTTGAAGGACAGATTTAAGTGCGAAGTCAGCATCCGATGAAACATGCGAAGTAGAGCATCAAATTGGTTCAAGCAAATCTGTGGTGTAGATACTAATCTTTGCCACACATTTCACTAAGAAAGGACCTCACTCCGTCAGTTATAGAAAGTGAGGTTCCGCACATCATGCTCAAAGAACGTCACGTGCCACGACCCGTGAAAATTTGACAAAGCCGAATGCTTTCGAAGTGAAAGTTGCTAGCAAACGCCACTAATACGAGTAGTTGATATCTGGAGATAACTTATCTATAATCCTCCGCGTGACTGATCTTTGACATCCCCCCCCCCCTTACCATCTAAACTTATGGTACAAGAGCTCCCAAGGGCCATGGCCTACGAAGCGACCGCTGCTCAGCCCAAAGACCTGCAGATTACGAGGTGTCGTGTGGTCAGCTCGACGAATTCTCACTACCGTTATTCTTGGCTTCCTAGACCGGGGCCACTATCTTACTGTCAGATAGCTCCTCAATTGTAATCACGTAGGCTGAGTGAACCTCGAACCAGCCCTCAGATCAAGGTAAAAAATTCCTGACCTGGCCGGGAATCTAACCCGGAACCTCCGGGTAAGAGCCAGGCACGCTACCCCTACACCGCGGGGCCGGAGATTGCTGACACACCCTCACGAATATGTCTTTTTGAGTATCCCGAAAAATAAGCAGTGGGTACTTCACCAGAAAGAACCTTGATCAGTAACTTTGTAAAGTACAACTCGAACATGTTCGCTTCGAAATTGGACCTAAGGGCCTGTGTAGTAGATCACGAATTCTACTGTGGGCAACTCGTTAAGGTTTAGGAAATGTCAAGGAAATCTACGCTGGAGAACGAACTGAATACGAAATGAATTAGAATTTTGTTCATTTTTCATTTACTGTTGCACAGTTATTATAAATAAATTTTTAGTCTTTGCGTTAAAAAATCAGTGACCTTCGATTAAACAGTGTTTTTGATAGATCACGAAATGTTAACGTACTCTTCAAACATTTCGTATTAAAGAAACATATTTAGATAGACATTTTCAGAAAGTGATTGATAATGTCACCATTTGTGTTACTATATGCCTATCATCTCACACTACCTCTTTTCTTAATACGGAACGATAAATAATTGAAAAATAAGTTTGATATCCAGAAACATAATTTAAATGTGTAGAAATATATAATTAAACAAGATTTTTCAATCCTTGTCATCCCTTAAGGGGAGTCGGAAAGCCCTATCTTGATAATGTTAATTTGACAGAAAAGATGCCCCGTTATCTCAGGAAGTATTGAGTGTAGAGCTTTGATATTTTTCCTACTTATATTTACACCCTTTCTATAAGTATTGAACCAGGATGGAATGGTTGGAGCAAACGATTTTAAAGTTATGAATTTGTTTAATAAGTTCCAATTTTTTTACAAAAAAATCATTAAAAATATGTAAATCTGAAACTATGCATGTGAAGTGCTTTTATCTGGTTCAGTAGCTGTATCATGGCACAAGGTGACTCTCTGCAAACAATGAACTGCCTATCCAGTGTAGTTTCTGAGATAATGGGTCAAACGTGTGGAAAAAAGTCATTCTTCAGAATATGATTTCAAAGTAAAATATAATGTTCACTCGCACATTTACTCACAACAGTGCCTAAAATACAACTCTATTTAATCGAAACTATTGAAATGTTTGTTATGGCAGTGCCGGAAACCTTTGCGCATAACATTCAGGAATGGAACACTGAAAATCACAGCCTTCTAGTTTGAAAGGTTCCAGATATTTATATTTTCAAAAAGAAACATGTCTAAGCCGCCCAATTTGACACTTATGCATTGATATTTTTAAATATTTCTTTAGAATGCTTCCATGTGTCGTATTGAAATAAATTTTACTCCATTTTAATCGGCAGAGTCCAAATAATTGAATGAGGCAACATTTGGAAAATGTCATTTAATTTTTGTTTTGGTTTCCGACTCCTCTTTAGTGGATTTACTGAATACAAGAAATGGGTGATTTTTAAAAGAGATTCCAAATACCAATTTTCATGTCTTCAAACTGATAAGTTCTTTTGCGTGACAGTAAACTTAACGACACAAATTTGAGCTATTAGAGCACCTTCAAACACTACCGGAAGAAGTCGGGATGGAACCCACCAAGTTGAGTTCAAAGGCGAGTACACTACTGCTTGAGCAACTCAGTCCAACATGGCAATATTAACTTGTATCAGTAGTGAACAGAAATCTATTTAAATGTACTTATTAGGCTATACAGTAGTCCGCCTACGGCATGTCCGTGTCTTTGTACGAAGCATTTCTTACGCCAATGTTCCCTGTTTTCAACTTCTTCTTTCAGTCTGCTGTATCTCCCATCTTTCATGTTATCTAGATGTTGAATTCTTCTTCTTCTTCTCCTTCCTCGTCCTGCAGTTCCTTTGATCTTTCCTACGATGACGTCGTGTACGAACCCCTCATGTGTTACTACTATACGCGAACCTTTTCTTGAGCCCGGAGCTCTCTAGTGCTGAATCGGTAGACCTCGGTTATCTTAGACATCCATATTGGCAACCTTTGAAACACAAACTATGAATCGCTTATTCATCCCCTGCGACATCTGGCGTACGCATTATGAACTAGTACTGTTGTTTAGACAGCAAAGCCAAACTATGTACACTGACTGACAGAGCAAATGCAACACCAAGAAGGAGTGGTCAGAACTTTATGCCAATTGCAGGGTAGACTGACGTCACTGAGGTATGCTCATGATGTGAAATGCGCCGCTGTGCTGCGCACGTAGCGAACGATAAATGGGACACGGCGTTGGCGAATGGCCCACTTCGTACCGTGATTTCTCAGCCGACAGTCATTGTAGAACGTGTTGTCGTGTGCCACAGGACACGTGTATAGCTAAGAATGCCAGGCCGCCGTCAACGGAGGTATTTCCAGCAGACAGACGACTTTACGAGGGGTATGGTGATCGGGCTGAGAAGGGCAGGTTGGTCGCTTCGTCAAATCGCAGCCGATACCCATAGGGATGTGTCCACGGTGCAGCGCCTGTGGCGAAGATGGTTGGCGCAGGGACATGTGGCACGTGCGAGGGGTCCAGGCGCAGCCCGAGTGACGTCAGCACGCGAGGATCGGCGCATCCGCCGCCAAGCGGTGGCAGCCACGCACGCCACGTCAACCGCCATTCTTCAGCATGTGCAAGACACCCTGGCTGTTCCAATATCGACCAGAACAACTTCCCATCGATTGGTTGAAGGAGGCCTGCACTCCCGGCGTCCGCTCAGAAGACTACCATTGACTCCACAGCATAGACGTGCACGCCTGGCATGGTGCCGGGCTAGAGCGACTTGGATGAGGGAATGGCGGAACGTCGTGTTCTCCGATGAGTCACGCTTCTGTTCTGTCAGTGATAGTCACCGCAGACGAGTGTGGCGTCGGCGTGGAGAAAGGTCAAATCCGGCAGTAACTGTGGAGCGCCCTACCGCTAGACAACGCGGCATCATGGTTTGGGGCGCTATTGCGTATGATTCCACGTCACCTCTAGTGCGCATTCAAGGCACGTTAAATGCCCACCGCTACGTGCAGCATGTGCTGCGGCCGGTGGCACTCCCGTACCTTCAGGGGCTGCCCAATGCTCTGTTTCAGCAGGATAATGCCCACCCACACACTGCTCGCATCTCCCAACAGGCTCTACGAGGTGTACAGATGCTTCCGTGGCCAGCGTACTCTCCGGATCTCTCACCAATCGAACACGTGTGGGATCTCATTGGACGCCGTTTGCAAACTCTGCCCCAGCCTCGTACGGACGACCAACTGTGGCAAATGGTTGACAGAGAATGGAGAACCATCCCTCAGGACACCATCCGCACTCTTATTGACTCTGTACCTCGACGTGTTTCTGCGTGCATCGCCGCTCGCGGTGGTCCTACATCCTACTGAGTCGATGCCGTGCGGATTGTGTAACCTGCATATCGGTTTGAAAGAAACATCAATTATTCGTCCGTGCCGTCTCTGTTTTCCCCCAACTTTCATCCCTTTCGATCCACTCCTTCTTGGTGTTGCATTTGCTCTGTCAGTCAGTGTAATTCATGCTAGTAACAAGATTCGCATCGAGAAATGTTATATAATGTTAAATAATGTATGTGTGACACAATTGTTGATGTAAGATAATAAATGTTTAGAAAATTCATATCGATCGATCATATTATCGATTCAATTTAGATTTCATTTCCATCCAGTTGGCAGTATAACCGGAACCGGCACCGCTCCCTCCTTACTCCTCACCGCGTACAAATCGGACTCAAGAAAAGGTTCGCGTATAGTATGTGTCCAATCCAGTTGATTTTCCTCTGAAGAATTTTATTCAAAATAGTTTTCTTCTCTCCTACTCTTCTCAGTACATCGACGTTTGTCACCCGATCTGTCCACTTGATCTTCTCTATTCTCCTCCAACACCACATTTCAAAACTTTCTAGGTATTTTTTCTCCCTCTTTCTGATGATCCACGTCTCTGCTCCATACAGTGCAATGCTCCAGATGTAGCACTTCACCAGTTTCTTCCACAGTTCCAAGCTCAACTTGCTGGTCAACAGAGTCCTCTTGTTGTTGAATGCGACTTTGGTCATGACGATTCTTGCTCGAATTTTATTTGTGCAGTGGGCATCCTTTGTCAGCAAGCTTCCCAAGTAGTTTAACTGCTTCACAATTTCCAGTTCTCGACTGTCAATAGTAAATGCACTTAAGAAGATTAAGTACATTCCTATTCAGGATTATTTCACCTACACATTTGTGGTAAAACAGAAACCTTATGTTGAATATTTTCTGACGTTTGCGTCCACAAATTACGCACCAAGACAAAAATCCCCTACCTCCAGGGTTTCAAGACCGTTAATTTGGTGACTTACTGCAAGGAACTGGAGAATATGAATTCACTAAAAAATATACTAGGGCAGTAAAACATAGATGAAAAAGCCACAAGGAAGCGACAACCCAAGCATTGCTTGTAATGAGACAAGTTCTCTAAATCCCACTATAATCTAGTACAACACTTCATTCTTAACGAACTCCACAACTGACCATTACACCCTCTGCTCCTCCTGCAGTCCGCCCCCACCCTTAACCTCGTCCACCACCAAACCCCGAGCGGAAAATCTGATGCTACGCTGCTTGGAAACATACAAATAAATATAAACTGAACATAGACAAGTGGGTACCTCCACCCTCCACAAAACAACGAACATACGACTAGTACGTACCCAAAACCACAAGTTAAACAACATGCACTGTGATCACCTCTTGGAAGAGAATAACTCTTTAATTATTTTATTTAATTTTACAATTTGCTTTACGTCGCACCGACACAGATAGGCGATTGACCTATCTAAGGCATTTGATAGGGTAGATCATGGGAGACTACTGACAAAAATGAGTGCAACTGGACTGAATGGGTGGCTACGTTTCTAGAAAGTATAACTCAGAATTAGAGTAGGCGAAGCTCTATCTGTCCCTGTAATAAGAGAGGAAATCCTCAAGGCAGTGTTACTGTATTTGACCTTTATGTTTTCTTATATATATAAGGCTTTTTTCAGATTATGTTATTCTGTAAAGAGTAATAAATACGTTACAAGATTGCAAACAACTGCAAAATGACCTCGATAATGTTGTGAGATGGACAACAGTGAATGGTATGAAAATAAACGCGGTTAAAAAGTCAGGTTGTGAGTTTCACAAATAGTAAAAAGTTCCTCTCAATTGTAATTACTGCGTTGATGATGATGATGCTTGTTTAAAGGGGCCTAACATCTAGGTCATCGGCCCCTAATGGTACGAAATGTTATGACAATTTAAAAATCCAATATCCTCCACTAACCAGAATTCGAAAACGTGAGGACGGAGAATGAATGGATGGATATGAAGTTAAAACAACCAGTGGATCCGACCCGCAATGCCCCACATTCCCAGAAATTAGCGTTAAACAACAGTATTATTGACCATGGAACTATTACTGAATCGATGAGCCTTGTAGTCGAAACGGGTCCAAAATCCAGGTCATCGGCCCCTCATAATAGTACTTATCGCCAGGAAAATAGAACCATGTTATTTGTCAAGTTGCGGTACTAATCGAAAGTAACGTAGACTCGCGCTATTCCACACATTATGGTACTACTCACAGGTAATGAAATTCGCACATGTAACACAGACTTATGGTGTTTCGCACACTGCGGCGCTATTTACAGGAACGCAAACCCATAGAGGCAATGCAAACCTATGGCGTTCCTCACATAAGTGGACTAACCACAGGGACCCGCACTATCCCGTGGTGTTCCTCACTTAGTGGGCACTAAGCATAGGCAAGGCAGAACCATGGTGTCGCGCATCCCATGGTGTTGCTCATACAGGGGTACGAATCACAGGTACTGTAAAAGCGGCAACGCACTCTTTTGCTACTGTTCGCAAACATATTGTGTACCTAACATAGTGGTACTAAGCGCAAGTAAAAGCGATCCATGGTGTTCCCTGCGTGATGTTACTAATTACAAGTAGTCTCATGGTTCTAATTTGATCATCCCTTGTTCGCCCCTTTTAGTCACCTCTTACGACCGGCAGGGGATAAGGTGGGTACATTCTTCGTCTGCGTCCCCCACCCACAGAGGGTTGTGTGTTCGGTTCCCTCAAGCCGGTTACCCCCCTATCCGCCACCTGAGAGTATCACCTCTTCTCCTGCTACGCCAGCATAGTAGGTTCATGGAGTGAAAAGGAAGAATTGTCACTCTATCTTGTTTTCCAGATCCTTACTATTTCCGTTGCCAGAGGAGTATATTTGTCGACCTTCTCCCTGCATTTCTGTTTCATATTCTGGTCATTCGGGACGGCGATGTCAATAAGATGTGTGTGTTGTTTCTTATTATCTGTTAATGTTACGTCTGGTCTATCTCTTTGTATCGCTCGATCCCGGTATAGTTTAAAATTTTCATTTTCCACTACACTTAGCGGGGAGTATTTGTAGTAAGGGGTCAGGGCAACTTCCTGATGTATTATTATTATTATTATTATTATTATTATTATTATTATTATTATTCATTTAATTGATATACACGTAGACTTCAAAAGATGTCTGAGTGTCACGATTTATGTCACGCAAGAAGCGAAGTTACCGCATTTAAATATTCCAAACTGCTACTGACCTCAACACGGAACGAACTCGCAACCCAGTACGTCCGCGGACACGAAATGAAAAGTTCATTATTACTATCTTCAATGACGTGTAAAAGCATGAATATGTACTTTGTGAAAAACATAGCCATTTTGTCAAGTAAGTAATAGCATAAGAAATAAAATGTTACTTTCGTTCACTTTCACAGAAGAGGGAAAGTATCTTCACGAATGCTATTTATTCTCATTATGTACTCTGGGGATACTCCAGTTAAAAGCCCCTATTTTATCATCCCTTACAAAGGCGCGGTGTGTCAGCGGCTCACCAGTGAACTGAGCAAGGATCGACTAATTAACTGCTATTCATTAGCAGGGCCATTCTGACTTCCAGAAATAAATTACTCTCTTTCCGCATCAGATTTGCAAGGGGTATTAGAACGTTTCATTTCTAAATCGTTGAATATCTTCTCATTAAGAATGTATAAAAATATTTCTTTTTAGGGAACTCAATCGTCAAAAATTATTGTAAGTGTCTCGCCCCAGTGCGGCATGGGCTCATCATTGGGATACACTTAGAGGAGTTATAGTATTTTGAAAGTTTCAATCACATTCTTCTTGCGTTCCTTTCGTCGGAAGGGTAAAATAAATTAAATAAAATGAAATCCTAACAAATGATCCTTTACATAATTAGCTCATGTTCTGAGACTCAGCATGCGTTTTGAAATCCGTAAGTGCTTCGTACAGAAATGTTTAACTATGTAAGTACATGTTTCTTGCGGAATAACAACAACATGCAAATTGGATCAGTTCTAACTAAAGCTTAACTCTGTAATACACTCTCGATGGACATTCGGCACGTTACTTCCTCTCAAAAATTCAAAACTGCCCGTCGAAAGTTTTTGCTGGGAACATATAACAGAGTTGTGGGAGTCACTATGTGTATGTTGTGTGAATGGGTTTCCTTTTATCTATTATGCACTTCAGTTATTATTATTATTATTATTATTATTATTATTATTATTATTATTATTATTATTATTATTATTATTATTATTATTGCACTAATGGCCGCACTGATATGTAATCTAGTATTAATTTATCTGTCCGTAGTATTATTTCTTTGTAGAATTACTGTATCCTACTTTCTTTACAATTTTAAATTTTATTGTTAAAAGCGGTTAAGTGTAAAAGAGGGCCATGAGCCCTAATTTCGCCACAATGTAAGTCCGGAATAAATATAAAATACATCAAGTTAACGGATTTGGTTGTTATTTTTATGCTGCCATTACAAATTTAATATGCTCAAGTGTCGTAAGTAACAGCTCTCTTGAAACAGTGATAGAAGATTTGAAAGTGTCGGAAGAAAAAAGAAAAAGAACATAATTTAATTAATACACATGGAAGTGGTGCCTTTTTAACTATCCAGTGTACACAAATATCAGGTAAGGGTACAAGGTTAAGTAATAATAATAATAATAATAATAATAATAATAATAATAATGGCTTTACGTTCCACTGCCAACGGCCGTAGCCGTGTTGAAACACCGGATCTCGTGAGATCTCCGAAGTTAAGCAACATTGGGCGTGGTCAGGAGTTGGATGGGTTGCCACGCGCAGTTGTTGGGGTGTAAGGGAATGGAGGAGCGGAAAGAAACTGGCCACCCTACCGCACGTAAACTCCGGCTCAGGAACACCTCCGCGTAGGTTCGGACCTGCCTTCGGGCAGAATAACCCTTACCCTACGTTCCACTAACTACTTTTGCGGTTTTCGGAGACGCGGACGTGTCGGAATTTAGTGCACCAGGAGTTGGTTTACATGCCAGCAAATCTACCAACACGAGGGTGATGAATTTGTGCTCCTTCAAATACCATCGGACTTCTCCAGGATCGAACCTGCTAAGTTGGGGTCAGAAGACCAGCGCCTCACCCGTCTGAGCCCGGCTGTGCAAGGTTAATTCCTAAATGTGCAATTTATGGAAAATGAAAATCCAAAACCTGTTTCCAGTCAATCGACCAGGAATGGAATGATTGAAGCCCGCATCTAGTGGCGAGGATAGGAATTGTGCCGGCTGCCGAAACCTGTCGCACTCCTCTGAGGCAATGATTAATGACTGACAGATGAAATGAAATTATATTGGAGTGTGTTTCTGGAATGAAATATGACAGAGAAAACCGGAGTATCCGGAGAAAAACCTGTCCCGTCTACGCTTTGTCCAGCACAAATCTGACATGGAGTTTCCGGGATTGGAACCACGGAAACCAGCGGTGAGAGGGCGGCGTGCTTCCTCCTGAGCCACGGAGGCTTGCACGATTTATTATTTCTTTTAAATATGATTTTTTTTTCATTCAAAAATTAACTTATACATAAGAAAAAGTACGTTTCAAAATAAATTTTTATTATTTATTTATTTATTTATTTATTTATTTATTTATTTATTTATTTATTTATGTAAATTAGTCAATTTGTTACGCGTTTTGAATATTTTACGGTACCGGTATATGCAAGGCTGTACGATTATTGTAGCTACTGCCACACTTCAATCACAGGGATGTCCTTGCTCATAAAATCTGACGTGAAAAACGTTTTATTTGTTTTAACTTAAGGGACTGCCTGGCCGAGGCAGTAAAGGCGTGCTCGGTTCGCCCGAAAGGACGTGGATTCGAATTCCTGTCAGGAAGTCGTAAAATTTAAGAAACGAGCTTTCCACTTCCGGAGGTGCGTATGGCCCTGAGATTCATTCAGCCTACACCAAAAATGAGTACCAGGTTAATTTCTGGGGGCAAAGGCGGCTGGGCGTAAAGCTAACCACTCTACTCCATCACGTGCCGAGGATAACAATGGTGGAAGCCTTTACCTTGCACTCCTCCAAGGGCCTTCATGGCCTGTACGGAGGTGACTTCGCTTTGCTTTGTTTTAACTTAACTGTTTAAAATTTTCACTTGACTCCAGATGATTATCAAGAAAAATGAAAAATAAACGTATGTTAATTTTTAATGCACTAGCAACCCCTAGGAAGTTCGTCTGCAAGGAAGAATTAAATGAACACTTGTAAAATCGTTGATTTCACAAGGAAGTAAATTCTCCTTTGCACAGATGCAATACTGTGAATTTAAGGGTTAGTTTTCTCCACGGCCTTCTAATGAATGCCCGTTGGTAATGCGTCTAAGAAAAATAATCTTAAAATTGGTAGAGTTAAAGACAGAAGTGGATGGCAGAGAAGAAGAGTGGACGAAGGGAGGTTGGAACGGACATGACAAAATAGAAGAGGCTTCATAGAAATTAATTGCAATCCTTGGTTAAGGACTCGAGCAAACGTGGCTGACATTCATCCTCCACAATCTGTAAGCCCGTCGGGGAGAATATATAATACATTCACATTAATCGATATTTATTAGTAATGAGTCACGTTGTCATGTTATTCGTAGACCCGTACATCAATTATTATTAAAATGTTACGGTTTCAATATAGCAGTGTAAATTTAACTAACTAATCTATAGAGGTCTCTAATGAACATGTAATACTCCCGCGTTCAAGAGGCGGCATTGTCGAGAAAGCCGTAAAAAAAGGACACTTCCTTAGCATGGCGAGCAGCAATTAGGCAGCACGCTCGGTACAATGGGTGATAATCAGAGAATGGAACGTTTAAAGCCGGAGAGACCAGAGCCTCTTTCTTTAATAATTCACACTCTGAAACGCATTCCATGATCGCGCATTCTACATCACTACAAAGATAGGTAACAAACCTGAATTTCTCTTCCTGATAATCTTAGTTATTATCTGAATACAGTGACCAATACCTTAATGTAATTAAAGCACTAAGCAATGTGCCAATCACATAATAATAGTTCTTATACAAACTTTTCCTTGCAATTCAAACGGTACTCAAAACGTGCATTAATTTTACATAGGACGACGCAGAACTGTAGAAGAAGTATCAACTACTTTTACTAGAACAGGTGTTTCAATCCAAGTTTAAAGATTGAAACATCTTTATATGTGTTGTAAACAAAACATGATGATGATGATGATGATTGTTGTTTAAGGGGGCTAGGTCATCGGACTCTAACGGCACGAGCTGCAACGAAATGAAAATTGAAACTTTAAAATGTATCCACTGACCAGAATCTATAACGATCAAATGCACAATGTTTAATTACTGGTATGGTGCTAATAATCTAAAGGGGTCTAAAATCCAGCTCACCGACCCCTCACGATGGTATTAACTACTAGTAAAGCAGAACCATGGTGTTCCTACTATAGTGGTACCGATCACAGGTGACGTAGACTTATGTTGCTTCTCGCATGTTGGTACTTATCACAGGTAATGTTGACCCATGGTATGCCACACAAAATGACACCACCCACAGGTAACACAGGCCCATTGTTTTCCGCACATAGTGGAACTAATCACAGGCCACGTATAGTAATAGTGTTGCTCATATAGTGGTACTAATCATAGGCAATGTAGACCCGCGGTGTATCACACATTACGGCACGACGCACAGGCAACACAGACCCATTGTGTTGTTCATGTAATGGTACTACTCCCATAGTAATCCACCCCCCACCCCCCGATAACACTAATCACAGATCCAGCTGAAAGCAGTAGCGGTATGAGTTCCTCAGGTAGTAATGATTATTGCTCTAAGCTGGAGCACAACCAGGCACATGTAGTAGTGCTAATCGCAAGTAAAGTCGACCCATGGTGGTCTTAATGTAATGATTCTAGTCGCAAGTAACGTCGACCCATGGTGTTCTTAATGTAATGGTACTAGTCGCAAGTAACGTTGACCCATGCTTGTCTTAATGTAATGGTACTAGTCGCAAGTAACGTAGACCCATGGTGGTCGTAATATAATGATTCTAGTCGCAAGTAACGTCGACCCATGGTGGTCTTAATGTAATGATTCTAGTCGCAAGTAACGTCGACCCATGGTGGTCGTAATATAATGATTCTAGTCGCAAGTAACGTCGACCCATGGTGGTCTTAATGTAATGATTCTAGTCGCAAGTAACGTCGACCCATGGTGGTCGTAATGTAATGATTCTAGTCGCAAGTAACGTCGACCCATGGTGGTCTTAATGTAATGATTCTAGTCGCAAGTAACGTCGACCCATGGCGGTCGTAATGTAATGATTCTAGTCGCAAGTAACGTAGACCGATGGTGGTCTTAATGTAATGATTCTAGTCGCAAGTAACGGCAACCCATGGTGTTCTTAATGTAATGATTCTAGTCGCAAGTAACGTAGACCCATGGTGTTCTTAATGTAATGATTCTAGTCGCAAGTAACGTCGACCCATGGTGGTCGTAATATAATGATTCTAGTCGCAAGTAACGTAGACCGATGGTGGTCTTAATGTAATGATTCTAGTCGCAAGTAACGGCAACCCATGGTGTTCTTAATGTAATGATTCTAGTCGCAAGTAACGTCGACCCATGGTGCTCTTAATGTAATGATTCTAGTCGCAAGTAACGTCGACCCATGGTGGTCTTAATGTAATGATTCTAGTCGCAAGTAACGTAGACCCATGGTGGTCTTAATGTAATGATTCTAGTCGCAAGTAACGTCGACCCATGGTGGTCTTAATGTAATGATTCTAGTCGCAAGTAACGGCAACCCATGTGTTCTTAATGTAATGATTCTAGTCGCAAGTAACGGCAACCCATGGTGTTCTTAATGTAATGGTACTAGTCGCAAGTAACGTTGACCCATGGTGGTCGTAATATAATGATTCTAGTCGCAAGTAACGTCGACCCATGGTGGTCTTAATGTAATGATTCTAGTCGCAAGTAACGTCGACCCATGGTGGTCTTAATGTAATGATTCTAGTCGCAAGTAACGGCAACCCAATGATTCTAGTCGCAAGTAACGGCAACCCATGGTGTTCTTAATATAATGGTACTAGTCGCTAGTAACGTCGACCCATGGTGGTCTTAATGTAATGGTACTAGTCACAAGTAACCTAGACCCATGGTGGTCTTAATGTAATGGTACTAGTCACAAGTAACCTAGACCCATGGTGGTCTTAATGTAATGGTACTAGTCACAGGTAACCTAGACCCATGGTGTTCTTAATGTAATGGTACTAGTCACAAGTAACCTAGACCCATGGTGGTCTTAATGTAATGGTACTAGTCACAAGTAACCAAGACCCATGGTGGTCTTAATGTAATGGTACTAGTCACAAGTAACCAAGACCCATGGTGTTCTTAATGTAATGATTCTAGTCACAAGTAACGTAGACCCATGGTGTTCTTAATGTAATGGTACTAGTCACAGGTAACCTAGACCCATGGTGTTCTTAATGTAATGGTACTAGTCACAAGTAACCTAGACCCATGGTGTTCTTAATGTAATGATTCTAGTCACAAGTAACGTAGACCCATGGTGTTCTTAATGTAATGGTACTAGTCACAAGTAACGTAGACCCACGGTGTTCTTAATGTAATGGTACTAGTCACAGGTAACGCCGACCCATGGTGTTCTTAATGTAATGGTACTAGTCACAAGTAACGTTGACCCATGCTTGTCGTAATGTATTGGTACTAGTCGCAAGTAACGTAGACCCATGGTGTTCTTAATGTAATGGTACTAGTCACAAGTAACCTAGACCCATGGTGTTCTTAATGTAATGGTACTAGTCACAAGTAACCTAGACCCATGGTGGTCTTAATGTAATGGTACTAGTCACAAGTAACCAAGACCCATGGTGTTCTTAATGTAATGATTCTAGTCACAAGTAACGTAGACCCATGGTGTTCTTAATGTAATGGTACTAGTCACAGGTAACCTAGACCCATGGTGTTCTTAATGTAATGGTACTAGTCACAAGTAACCTAGACCCATGGTGTTCTTAATGTAATGGTACTAGTCACAAGTAACCTAGACCCATGGTGGTCTTAATGTAATGGTACTAGTCACAAGTAACCAAGACCCATGGTGTTCTTAATGTAATGATTCTAGTCACAAGTAACGTAGACCCATGGTGTTCTTAATGTAATGGTACTAGTCACAGGTAACCTAGACCCATGGTGTTCTTAATGTAATGGTACTAGTCACAAGTAACCTAGACCCATGGTGGTCTTAATGTAATGGTACTAGTCACAAGTAACCAAGACCCATGGTGTTCTTAATGTAATGATTCTAGTCACAGGTAACGTAGACCCATGGTGTTCTTAATGTAATGGTACTAGTCACAAGTAACCTAGACCCATGGTGTTCTTAATGTAATGGTACTAGTCACAAGTAACCTAGACCCATGGTGGTCTTAATGTAATGGTACTAGTCACAAGTAACCAAGACCCATGGTGTTCTTAATGTAATGATTCTAGTCACAAGTAACGTAGACCCATGGTGTTCTTAATGTAATGGTACTAGTCACAGGTAACCTAGACCCATGGTGTTCTTAATGTAATGGTACTAGTCACAAGTAACCTAGACCCATGGTGGTCTTAATGTAATGGTACTAGTCACAAGTAACCAAGACCCATGGTGTTCTTAATGTAATGATTCTAGTCACAAGTAACGTAGACCCATGGTGTTCTTAATGTAATGGTACTAGTCACAAGTAACGTAGACCCACGGTGTTCTTAATGTAATGGTACTAGTCACAGGTAACGCCGACCCCTGGTGTTCTTAATGTAATGGTACTAGTCACAAGTAACGTTGACCCATGTTTGTCTTAATGTATTGGTACTAGTCGCAAGTAACGTAGACCCATGGTGTTCTTAATGTAATAATTCTAGTCGCAAGTAACGTCAACCCATGGTGGTCGTAATATAATGATTCTAGTCACAAGTAACGTAGACCCATTGTGTTCTTAATGTAATGGTACTAGTCACAAGTAACCTAGACCCATGGTGGTCTTAATGTAATGGTACTAGTCACAAGTAACCAAGACCCATGGTGTTCTTAATGTAATGATTCTAGTCACAGGTAACGTAGACCCATGGTGTTCTTAATGTAATGGTACTAGTCACAAGTAACCTAGACCCATGGTGGTCTTAATGTAATGATTCTAGTCACAAGTAACGTAGATCCATGGTGTTCTTAATGTAATGGTACTAAACACAAGTAGTCTCATGCTTCTAACGTAATCATCCCTTGGTCGCCCCTTTCAGTAGCCTCTTGCGACAGGGAGGGGATAACGTAGGTGTTCTTCGTTGCATCCCTCACTCTCAGAGGGTGTAAACAAAAACAAAACAAAACAAAAAAATTGAGGAGCTGTCATGATATAAGAAGCAGAGAAACCAGTGATGGGTTCCCTCCATGAAGCAAGTCTGAGGGAGTCGAAACTCTGACCTTTTGCAATTCCAAGACCTGAAGGTCATTTGGGAATACAGAAGTTGTCTTTCAGCCTAAATGTTTATTGCGAATGTATAGCCGTTCAAAACACAATGAACGCATGGTGTATTATGTTCCTCACGTTCAATATGTTATCTGACAAATGACTATCGAAATGTACTATCAGCGTCTCACGAGAAGTCGTGGCAGCTTGCATGTGCGGCACGAGTAACTGATACCACAGAAAAAACCGAACGGCCATGGCCTACCAAGCGACCGCTGCTCAGCCCGAAGGCCTGCAGATTTTACGAGGTGACGTGTGGTCAGTACGACGAATCCTCTCGGCCGTTATTCTCGGCTGTCTATTCCTGGGCCCCTATCTCACCGTCAGACAGCTCCTCTATTGTAATCACGCAGGCTGAGTGAACCTCGAACCAGCCCTCAGATGCAGGTAAAATTCCCTGACCTGGCTGGGCATCGAACCCGGGGCCTCCGGGTAAGCGGCCCTGTACTACGGGGCCGGCAACAGATACTAAACTAAGCTAGAAACATCAGTCGCGATAAACAGTGCAAGCTCTCTGCAAGAGATGCGTATTCACTATGCTGTACTTACAGTAAATGTGTAACTAAAGCGCAATCACGGAACCGATGTTTGTCAGGCAATGAGACTTGAGACTGGCGCGTGCGCAGCTACAATGCTCACCCTCCGCACCCCTCCCCATGCTTGCACGCGACTACTCGTCACACGAACATTGTAATTCACTTGCCATGTAGAAAAAAAACCTGTGCATACCCACATTAAAAATGACATACATAGATTCAATTGATTCTGAGAAAATTTACCAGCGATGAACTCATACAAAACCACGCACTCACTCATTTTTTGAGTGACTTTACGTCAATGAATAATTTTTTTTTTGTTTAGAGAGTAAAAAATTATGAACATACGCACACTGTAACATATGCAGATGATAGTTATATTTGTTGAGGGTAATAGCTACAGACCGAAAGCAAATTTTAGCAGTTACATACCAATTCACATCGTATTCCAAACTCAGCAACTCACCTGAAAGAGAAAAGATAAGAAACTATTAACAATTTAGTGTATGTAAATGTACAACAAATGGAATAACATGCACTTCTCCTTATTATCATCATTATCCATTTCGCTGTTTATCATCGCACTAAAACAAGGTAAGTTTTAGGTGACGACGGAATGGGAAAGGGCTAAAACCATGATAATAGTGGCCTTCGTATTTATAAGGAATACCATCGGCATTTTTCTGGTTATGAATATGAGAAGCCACGGAGCTGTCGACGGTGGGGTACCTCTCAAATGAAATGTTACAGGAACAAAACCAATAATGCCTAGTAATTTCAATCATCATTCATAATTTTAAGAATATTCTACTACAAAATTAGTGTACCTTTACGTTTTCTTATAACTTATGTATCAATGATATGTGTAAAGAAGTGGAATCAGAGATAAGGCTTTTTGCAGATGATTTTATTCTGTACAGAGTAATAAATACGTTACAAGATTGTAAGCAACTGCAAATGACCTCGATAATGTTGTGCAATGGACAGTAGCCAATGGTATAATGATAAACGGGGTTAAAAGTCAGGTTGTGTGTTTCACAAATAGTAAAAAATTCCTCTCAGTTGTAATTACTGCGTTCATGGGGTGAAAGTTCCTTTTGGGGATCATTGTAAGTACCTAGGTATTAATATAAGGAAAGATCTTCATTGGGGTGATCACATAAATATGATTAAAGGGTACAGATCTCTGCACATGGTTATGAGGGTATTTAGGGGTTGTAGTAAGGATGTAAAGGAGAGAGCTTATTTGTCTCTGGTAAGACCCCAACTGGAGAATGGTTCCAGTGTTTGGGACCCTCACCAGGATTACTTGATTCAAGAACTGTAACAAGTCCAAAGAAAAGCAGCTAGATTTGTTCTGGGCGATTTCCGACAAAAGAGTAGCGTTACAAAAATGTTGCAAAGTTTGGGCTGGGAAGATTTGGGAGAAAGGAAACGAGCTGCTCGACTAAGTGGTATGTTCCGAGCTGTCAGTGGAGAGATGCCGTGAAATGACATCAGTAGACGAATAAGTCTGAGTGGTGTCTTTAAAAGTAGGAAAGATCACAATATGAAGATAAAGTTGGAATTCAAGAGGACAAATTGGGGCAAATATTCGTTTATAGAACGGGGAGTTAGGGATTGGAATAACTTACCAAGGGACATGTTCAATAAATTTCCAATTTCCTTGCAATCATTTAAGAAAATGCTAGGAAAACAACAGATAGGGAATCTGCCACCTGCTAAATGCAGGTCAGTAGTGACTGATTGATTGTTGTCACTAAAATATGAGGTATAGATTGATTATTACTTCAAGAAATACTTTGTTTCGAAAAGATGTTAAGTAAAATTCCAATGTTTAAATATCCTGGATTATTATTATTATTATTATTATTATTATTATTATTATTATTATTATTACGTACCTTTGATGATCTGGAAGAGAAGGCGAGGGTAACCAAACAGAAACATGCGGTCGACATATAAATAGCGGCAACTTTCGAAAGAAAAATATTCCTTATCCACTCTTTGATAAAATGAATAGCGAGAAAGGATGAAGGGAAAATGAAAGTTGGAAGTGGGTACGTGAAGATTACAATAAACGCTGATTTTCGTTGATTATCTCTCAGTGTTATCAATGTTTCGAGTTCATCAACGCTGAGATCAATCATAGCAATTCACTTTCAATTAACGAGAGTCCCCCTGATTACAGGTATCCCGCAATACACATCACCTGTTATAACAGGCGAAACACACTGAGTAGCCGAAAGTCACGGGAAGAAACTGAAAGTGATGTTAATAACGAGTTGCTCCTCCGGGAGCCCCCGTAACGGCAACAATACGGCGAGGTATCGACTCTACAAGATGTTTGAACCGTTCTGGAGGCATCTAGACCCACTCATCTTGCAGCGCTACCCGTAACTGGTCTTGTGTAGTTGGTGCGGTGTTCATGGAGCGTACACCAGCATCGACAGCATCCCATAAATGCTCGGCTAGATTAAGATCGGGGGATCTGGAGGGCCAATCCATGGTCGTAACTTCACTGGACTGTTCCTCCAACGGCCTGCGTGCCACCGCAGAGCGGTGACATGGCGCATTGTCCTGTTTAAGTATGATATCTCCGTGAGGGTGCTCTAGGGCCAGAAAGGGATGTAGATGATGTCAAAGAATGTCCATATAACGTGCACCAGTCAGCGCTCCCTGCATTCGGTCAATGGAGCCAATTTGCGACCACGAGAACTCCGCCCAGACAAGAAAAGAGCCACCTCCCGCCTCGACACAACCTTGTTGACATGCAGGATCCATAGCTTCATGGAGCATACGCCACACTCTCACGTGACACTCAGCTCGATACACTACAACCGGGATTCATCAGACCATACCACACGCCGCCACTGTTCCATGACCCATTGCCGATGTCGGCTGGCCCATGCAGGTCGTTGAGCTCTGTGTCGAGGTGTCAGCAAAGGAACATGAGTTGGTCGTCGGCTGGTGAAGCCTTTGCCGTGCAGTTGCCTCCTTACCGTCCTAGTAGAAATCGGTTTCTGACTCCCAGCATTTAACTGGACGATGATCTGACTCACAGTAGCCCATGGAGCTCCAGTATGGTACTGCAGAGGTCTGCTCGTTAAACACGTGTGGTCTTCCCGTGCGCCTTCTCTCTGCGATATTGAAGATCCATCCTCGACACTGTTGACCTCCGAAACACGAATTAGCGTGTAGTCATCGCAATGCTGCCGCTCAGGGGTCTTCCACGGACATTTTCTAACGAGACACCCCTTCCCGTGACTTTTGGCCACTCAGTGTTTACCGTAGGTGTAAATGAACTTGCATTGATAGGAACTACGAGGAGCTCATGACACGGAAGAGTGCACAACTCCGTACAGGTGCACTCTCGCATATTAGGAAGAGCAGCTGCCTATTCTCCCAGAATGGCAATATTTATTTATTTATTTATTTATTTATTTATTTATTTATTTATTTATTTATTTATTTATTTATTTATTTATTAATTGTTTTTCTCCAGACCTACAGTATACAATACCCATTTGATATGATGAATGAGAAAAATAACAATGTCCAGCATATAGCCAGGATTACACTAGAATAATATGAGCAGCAGATACTGATAACTGGCCATGCATAGCTCCTTACCGGAGATCCAATGGCCTTAACGGACAAACAGGCAAATTAAAAAAGTAAATTAAAAAAGACATAAATACAATAGAACAATTTAAAATGGAATGAAATGCGCCACTGAGAGCTGTTAAATTAAATTAAAATGAGTGACGAATGAGCAGCCTATTCGTATCGAAAAATGACAGAAAAAGGAGTAAAAAGTCTCAGACAATTAATTTCTCCGGAATCCCTAAGGTCGTAATACTTAAAGAAGTATTCTGACATTTCTTACGGGAGGTCCGATTACTGCCTGCCGGGGTGGGGAGAAGGAAGTACGGGTTATGGTCGCCATGGAAACGGGGGACGTGTCCAGTACGGTTGCCATGGAGATAAGCCTGGTGGCCAGCTCATGTTGCTTGGAGTTGCCAAACCTCTCACTTCTGAGAACACAGCGGTCTGAACGAATAAACTAGTGAGCCTCAACGGAGGGGAAGGAGAAAGAAATGCAGTAATGTGGAACACCTTCCAATGCTCCTCCCTGCAGCCCTACCTGGCAAATTGCTTCTTTTAATAATACGGGTATAGACAACCTAAGAAAAACGCATACTTTTTTTTTTTGCTAGTTGCTTTACGTCGCACCGACACAGATAGGTCTTATGGCGACGATGGGATAGAAAAGGCTTAGGATTCGGAAGGAAGAGACCGTGGCCTTATTATTAAGGTACAGCCCCAGCATTTGCCTGTTGTGAAAATGGGAAACCACGGAAAATCATCGTCAGGGCTGTCGACTACCGACAGTGGGGTTCGAACCCAATATCTCCCGGATGCAAACTCTCAGCTGCGCGCCCCTAACCGCATGGCCAACTCGCCCAGTAGCGGTAGAATAATAAGAGAAGAAGAAGAAGAAGAAGACATTGATTGCTACATTTTTCCAACCGTTTGTTTCCTGGGATGTTAGGACAAATATCTACCTCTTGTTTGGAGTATAGAGTTTTCAGATATTGTTTTCCGGCAATGTTAACTGCTATTTTAAATTTACCGCATCTTTAGACTATTTTGTTGGTTTAATGTCGCTCTACAGTAATGAAGATAGAACTTCAGTGACGATAGTATAGAAAATGCCTTGAACTGGGAAGGAAGTAGTCATGGCTTTAGTTAATGTACAGCCCCACCATTTTCTTGGCGTGAAAATGGAAAGCTATCTTCAGTCCCGCTGATGGTGGGATTCGAAGCATAAGCCTCCAGGTACACGGCCTTATTTCGCATCCAGCAGTCAATGGGTATCTTCAGAAAAGGCCAGGATTTTTAGACCCGGGACATAATATAGCAGTCGTACTTATGAAAGAGCCTTTGTCCTCATAATTAAAGGAGGATCTGACGTGATCGGTCGTCCCAAGAAGTCCCATGCAGAAACCGCTATTGACTTGCCAAGGTAAAAGGTCAACATACGTAAATTGAGAGAATAATAGTTCCTATCATCTCATGAACTATAATGTACGTCATAGAGCAGCCTCGGGCAGACGTTCTCAGGATAATCAACCGATCAACTTCCCCGCGATGGATCGTTGAAAGAGAAAAGGAAATCATACGAGAGTCGTATACGATCTGTTCAACCCAAAGCAGTTATCAGAACTTCCCAAAAACAAACCGGGTGAGATAGCCGTGCGGTTAGGAGCACGCAGCAGTGAGCTGGCATCCGGGAGATAGTGGGTTCGAACCCCAGTGTCGGAAGCCCTAAAGATGGTTTTCCGTGCTTTCTCGTTTTCACACCAGACAAATGTTGGGGATGTACCTTAATTAAGGCCATCGCCGCTTCCTTCCCCCTCCTAGGCCTTTCCTATCCCATCCTCGCCGTATGACCTATCTGTATTGGTACGACGTATAAAAAATTCTAAAGATTTCCCCTAAACATTATTTAGAACTTCCTAATCCTTATTCTATCACTTATATACACCGCCAAACACACAATAATAATTGCGGAACCACAAAATAATTAAGGACTCTGTAAGGGGATACTCATTGTACGTTCATGTATTGACGCTGAGAGGGAACTAGCATATTTTTAATTTATGAAGAGTGTTTCGAAGCCCAGCTTCTTGGCTATATGGTCAGCGTTGAGGCCTTCGGTTTCGAGTGTCCCGGACTCGATTCCCGGTCAGGTCATGGATTTTACTCGGGGACTGGATTTTTTGTTTGTAACACCACACACTTCTTCATATATACAACACACCACACTACCAACCACCACGGGAACGAAGCCCTTCCACATAGGGTTGGCGTTGAGAAGGGCATCTGGCCGTAAAACAGGGCAAAGTCCACATGTGAGGCACAGATCTCACTCGCAACCCCACCGGCGTGTGAGAAAAGCACTAGAGAAAGAATATGATACAGGGTGTTTCTAAAATACATGCTTATTTATTACCATATTGCTTTACGTCGCACCAACAGAGATAGGCCCTATGGCGAAGACGATGGGATAGGGAAGCGCTAGGAGTGGGATGGAACAACGGAAAACCATCTTCACGGCTGACGACATTGGGGTTTGAACCCACTATTACCCGGATGCAAGCTCACAGCTGCCCGTCTCTCACCAACTCGTCCGGTACTTGAATCATAAAATCCTACTGATGGATAACGCATTTTTATGAGGCGTTCTACTACAGAACTGCACTGTCGACATGTCTAAAGCGAGTTTGGACAAACATAGCGAGAACAACACACAGAGTAGACTGTACATTCACTGAGGTTCTCACCTCAGACTTACGGAATATACAAATTGCCATTACTTGGGGGAGCTTGACTTAAGCCTCTCATGCATGCATTTTTAATCCGAAGCAAACTATTTCTTCTCGATATTTTTAATCATTGAAAGCTTACAAAATACAATCAAATTTTATTTAGAAAATTAGAAGTTCGTTGTATTTTTTTAAAATTGGAAAGGCATGCATTAATTTTCTAGAAAATATTATTGTCCGCCTCTGTGGTGTAGTGGTTAGTGTGATTAGCTGCCACCCCCGAAGGCTCGGCTTTGATTCACGGCTCTCCCACAAAATTTGAAAAGTGGTAGGAGGGCTGGGACGGGGTCCACTCAGCCTAGGGAGGTCAACTGAGTAGAGGTGGTTCGATTTCCACCTCAGCCATCCTGGAAGTGGTTTCCCACTTCTCCTCCAGGCAAATGCCGGGATTGTACCTAACTTAAGGCCACGGCCGCTTCCTTCCCTCTTCCTTGTCTATCCCTTCCAATCTTCCCATCCCCCACCAAGGCCCCTTTTCAGCATAGCACGTGAGGCCGCCTGGGCGAGGTAATAGTCATCCTCCCCAGTTGTATCCCCGCCCCAATGTCTCACGCTCCATGACACTGCCCTTGAGGCGATACAGGTGGGATCCCTCGCTGACTCTCGAGCGCAAGCAGATTAAGAAGAAGAAAATATTATTTGCATGATAAGAAATATTAGTATCATTGGAGAGAACACATATTTTTCTGTAGAAAACATTCTTAATCACTGAATACAGTAATCATATCATGGGTTTAAATTCACATGTAGTACTCCTGAAAAAATAGGGAAGAGGTTTGAAGGCTTTCGGTCTTTTATAGCGAATATCTTCTATCAGGATAAGAATATTTATCTTAAAAAAAGCTACATGGCAGCATGAAATTGATCTCGAAAACTGACGTAATGTGTTTTGCTAGTGAACCCACGATATGTGGACATATCTGACACATGTAAAACATCAGTAGTTTGAGAGCCCACCACAATATTTCTTGCTTCAATCTCTTGAATTTAAGTTCAACTAGCAACGCACTTCATATGAGAACCACGTGTCGAGTCATTATTTTGCATGCATCCTGAATCTCATATGATGTTCGTGTGAATAAAAGCGTTAACGCTTTCAAGTACGAAGGCGTATTGTGGGGAAGACCCTTCATTTCGGACACTCGTTTATCCTGGACACTCCTTTTGATTGGGCATATACCGTTACATTCCCTCTGCATGTGCATGTTAAAAATCCGCTGTATATTGGACACCCCTCAACTCTGGACATTGGACAGCCAGGTTACGGGAACGAATCGTATCCACGATATTTCACTGCAATGTTTGTCCAAAATGAAAGATAATAATTGCTCTTTTTCAAAGAAAGTGTAAAATCTGCGGTAAATCAAGAAATACTACGAAATATTTTACTTGAACAGAATAATACGTTACTACCTTACAACTATTTTTTCTGCTACATCGCAGCGCTTCCGTGTGTGTTTTGTTCGTATAACACTTTCGTATGCGATGTCTTTGCTCATTGAACTTGTTTGAATTAATTAGCTGTCGTTTCCTTCATGTTGCTCATTTCTTTTTTGCCGTAACTCATTCATTAAGTTATGTACTTATTGGTCCAGGGATCATGATATTTTCCGTTCAACAAAAAAGGACTATCTTTATTGGTCCAGGGACCATGGTATTTTGCTGTTTGAACTACCCGCGCTGGTCATATGGACAAGGATAATGATAATTCACATATATAGCACTCCCATTCGTCGGTGCTAATCCTGGACCTCAAGAAAGAAAATACGGCACGAACAGCGGAATGCAACATAAGGGAGTCCTGTGTACAGCCCGTAACTACGTATAGATAGTTCTCTAGTTACGACGGTATTTCTTAATTTACCGCACATTTTACACTTTATTTCATTAAAGGTAAATATTATCTTCCATTTTCCACAAAAAAATACAGTGGAATTTCCTGGATACGTATCGTTCACGCAAACGGACAACCATTAAATGACAGTTTGGACAGGTTCAAAAGTAATTTGTTTTGTGTTTTCTAATGGTTTAGTGCAGACAATTTTAACATTGCCTTGGAAATGATGCCTGTTCAAGAACGTTTGAAAACTGCCTGCAATGTTAAGACGGAGAGCTTTGCTGTAATTTGCCTGGTAAGTGTAACAATGCAATTGAATATACACGGAGAGTGATAGCCCTGGACGCAATTTGCTACATCCATGCTGCTTGGATGAGCGTATCTAAAGAAGGAATTGTGAAATGTGTTGACTGATAACTTAAAATGTCTTTCTGAAGTCCTTCCCAGTGAATTATGAGAGGCTGGTGTTTTTAGTGATTTCGATAATGTGCTTGGAAGTCCACATGATATTCCTGGAACAACTGTTACAAAAGTGATTTCTTCAGAAGAAAGATTGTCTTCATAAGACGAAGAAGAATGAGGAGAAGGAGAAGAGGGAACCGTTTCTGTTCCGAGATACCACGTACTCATCACAAAGCTGTGTAGTGTATTAATGAATTTGAACGTTATGCATTTATGTATAAGCAACCAGACATGATTGAAAATCTATGGATTAAGTAGGAAAATTGAATCAGAATGACCACGTACAAAAGTTAAAAAATAAAACCGTGTTGAGACTGGTCTTTTCGCTAAGCAGTAAAGGGTGAGTGCGGAACAGTACAATTTGAAAATAAGACATAAGTAGGCACCTGCGTTTTTCGCGTTTACGATAACATCAACTTTTTAAAATATTCCCTAAAATGCTGGGGAAACATTTACATATACATTGTTAACAATTAGAAAATTGGACAGGTTTATTTCGCGAAATAAAACTAAATGACACAATAATTTGTATATGTCAACTTTATAAATTTTATATACATCAGTGTTTAGTCCAGTATTCATCATTAACAGAAATGTCGATTCACCACTAGTGCAAAAGGTAAAGTATATTCCATTCTTTAAAAATAAGAATGATTCAACGATCATTAAAGTTTACAGTGAACTTCAAAACAAACCAATCAAATTGCGAGATGGAAAAATAAATATTGTGAAAGTTTTAATCAGTTTGCTTGACAGTCGTCCTGAGTTTAGTGGCAGAACTCCCCAATAAGTGTGGTAACTTGTGCTAATGTTGACTGTGAACGTTTCTCTTCTTGCTACTCACGAGTTTTGAGCGACTTGCGTTGCAACAGGTAATTGACAATGTTCTACTTTGACAGTCAGAAAAAATATGCACTTCTCTCTCATATTATTCCTTTTTCAGTGATATTTGAATGATTAAAATGTGTGTCTTTAAATAAAACTAAACATTGTTCTTCAATAATTTATTTACATGAAAAAGTACCTTCAAAATCCCAAAATATGATAACATGATTAAAAATAACACGAAATTCTAAAAATATAACGCAAAATTCTTCAAAAATAACCCAGATTTCCACCAAAAAATAAAACAAAAAAGCAGGTCCCTGTACGTAAGACTCTACAGTGGTGCTATTTTTTAGCTCTTAGTAGACATGAAATGCAGTGTACTCTATATCAATTCAAAGAACTACTGTTTTATTATGTACTACCTCGGAGTTTTTCCTTTCCCTCACTGTCATTGTACTTTTGAAATACTGTACACCCACCCTGCAGATTGGACACCCCCTACACTGGACACATTTCTAAGGAACCGCAAGTGTCCAACTTAGAGGGGTTTTACCGTATATTAAGTAGTGCAGGAGAATACATGTGAGAAAATCTGGGCAAATTTTTGTTCAACAGATTTCGTTAGGCTGTGATGCTTGTATGTCCACAACTTGTTGACGCGTCTGCAGGGAGGAGAAGGCAATTCGTATTCATCAGTCAGAGTCATTGGCGGGTTAATTAATAATGCATATTACCCCGGGACAATTGAGTGGAATGCAGCTAACGCAGAGGGTGCGCGAATTACGTAAATTGCAGTAAATGAGCAATTCTGGAAAGGTATGTGATGGTACAATTCTGGCAGCGTGACTTTCAATCGATCAGCCATTTGGTTTTATCTGTAGATGTTCCAGTAAATGTTCTCCTAGTTATGGACTAACCCGTATGAGATAATTCAATTTATGTATTTACGTTACACTGAGAGGAGCATTATCATCACTGTGCCCTTGGATATCGAATACAGCGTTTGCCATTACACACGGCTTAATGTGCCTCATCACTTTTTATAACACTTTTGTTGGCAGCTCAAAGAACAGAATGTTATCACCCATAAAAGTATTATCGTGACGGAGCAATATACACTTATATGTTGCTCGTATGACCATTATATCCATAGATTTCTTTCAAGGATGGTGAGCGATGTGGCCTTCGGTGAATTCAGAGATTTTTGCAGCATTTGGTTAATTCCCTTTGATCGGGAATCGGGTGCAGATGTTTGTCTCAATTTACACCTTTTCATACATACACATCACACTACCATTCAACAGAGAAACACTCACATTAATGTAGTAGTTAAGAAAGCATACAGATCTCTTCATATGGTTATGAGGGTGTTTAGGGGTTGTAGTAAGGATGTAAAGGAGAGGGCGTGTAAGACTCTGGTAAGACCGCAGTTGGAGTATGACTCCAGTGTATGGGACCTAGGACTACTTGATACGAGAAATGGAAAATATTCCAAGGAAATCATGATTTGTTTTGGGTGACAAAGGAGTAGTGCTAATAAATTGTTGCAAACTGTGGGCTGGGGAGACATGGGAGTAAGGAGACGAGATACTCGACTACGTGGTATGTTTCGAGCTGTCAGTGGTGAGTTGGCGCGGATGATTTCAGTAGACGAATAAGATTGAGAATAGCTTTTAAAAGTGTGAAAGATCATAGTATGAAGATGAAGTTGGAATTCAAAAGGAGAGATTGAGAGAAATATTCATTTATAGGATGAGGAGTAAGAGATGGAAATAAATTATCAAGGTTCGATACATTTTCAGGTTCGTTGAAAATATTTAAGAAAAAGGCAGGTTTTATAAATAAATGTAAATGTGAGGTGAACAACTAATAGGGAATCTGCCACCTGAACGACCGCCCTAAATGCAGATGATTAAATTAATTAATTGAATAGTGAATACATCTCTTCGCATACCGTTGCCGTCCAGAGGAGTATCTGGGCGTAAAGAGGAGTCCTGTACAAACGTGCGACAGAGTTCCCACCTGCGATTCCACTAAGATGTGGGAAATACGCTGGATTATTATTAATAATAATAAGAAGAAGTGTACACCGTGATCTCCACTGCAGCACGTCGAAGTATTCTAAGTGGAAAGACGGTTCAACTAAACACATCTCCTGCAGGAGAGTGGTCATTCTAATAGCAATGTTATTGTTTTTTTTTATAGGGGCTTTACGTCGCACCGACACAGATAGGTCTTATGGCGACGAAGGGATAGGAAAAGCCTCGGAGTTGGAAGGAAGCGGCCGTGCTCCCCAGCATTTTCCTGGTGCGAAAATGGGAAACCACGGAAAACCATCTTCAGGGCTGCCAGGGATTCGAACAGCGAAAGCTGGACATTACGAATGCAAGAAAAGACCAGAGACAATTGAAATGTAGATCTGAAGAAGAACGCAGAGGACGAGTTGGACTAAAATGAAGAGTAATACCGAATTGCTTAGTGAGATAGAAGAAAAACGGAAAATAAAATTTATTGGTCACATTCTGCGCAATGAGGAGTTCCTTTATTGAAGGAAGAATTGCCGAAAAAGAGGAAGAGGACGTCCCAGAGTGTCTTATTTCAAGAACCTGCTTCTGAGGAAGAAATACGCTGAGTTGAAAAAGATCGGCTCAAGGTAGACATTTATGGCTGCCTTTAGAATATGATGATGACTGCATCTCATATCAACAGCTCATCAGTTGACATCACACAAGGTGAAATCTATTAAATCCTTCATTTTTATGTTGAAAACACTTCTTAATAGACAAAGTAGGTGTCCCCTTCCTACATAAAACGTAAAATTAAATAATTGTGCCAAACGTTGAAGGGATACAGGGCCCGGAAAGGTTTCCAAATTTCGAAAAATCACTTCCGTCCTAAATGCAGTTCCGGAAAAAGCCTAAAATCGCTTGTTTCGTTACTCGTTTTCTTTTTTTAAATTTACATTTCAGCAGAACTAACTTATTTACATAATTCTTTCTCTTATGTGCTCCTTGGTTCAATATCCTCCGGCGTTTCTTGATTTGTTGAAAAATGTCCTCACCGAATGTAGTTATAAGGGCTTAAGCAAAACTATGCACTGACTCACATTAGCGCTTACTGGTAGAAAATGGCAAACTGCTAATCTAATCGACCGGATAACGACGATTAGGAAAAGTATTGTAATTTTTAGGAATAAATAAAGAATATATTCCCATACTTTATTATATTTATCTAAAATTCGTAGCTCATATCTCTGGGATGTTTTCAACATTGAGCTGCTTGCCTGAATGGCTAGAAGTTCGAATTTTTTTTAAATCCTTCAATAATCCGAGGTTCGAACTGGACACTTTCTGGTAAGAGGAAGGGATATTACCCTTACAATAGGAGGCGGATTTCCTTCCTAATTCTAGCCTAGTTAATTGCGAACAACCACTAGAGAAACCACGAGGACGCATTTTATGCGCAATAGTACACGGGTTTGTTGTTCAGTACGTCTGAAGTGCCTGATCTGAAGTAGTAGCAATAACATCACCTCAGTAGTGTGTGTGTGTGTGTGGCGCGGTGAAGAAGTGCGCTGCCCCGGCACGTCGCCGGCAGTAATGCGAACAGGAAGACGCTCTACATTACACAGCAATGCCAAATGCTTCTCCCTCTGTGAGTTATGGAGGAAGTTTCTCCCTCTCATTCCCACCACCCACGAAGCTAGCTTGAGACTTCGCCAAACTGTTCTACACTCTTACATAAATTTCAGCGTTGACTTCAACTGGAAATACACAAATCTACGACCTTCCTTACGATTACAGAATCGCTTCAATATACGAATTGTTAAAGATTTCCTTAGGTTTCTGTATTTAACCCTTCAGTTACCTTTTTTTTTTTTTTTTTTGCTACTTGCTTTACGTCGCACCGATACACATAGGTCATATGGTGACGATGGGACGGGGAAGGGCTAGGAGTGGAAAGGAAGCAGCCGTGGCCTTAATTAAGGTACAGCCCCAGCATTTGCCTGGTATGAAAATGGGAAACCATGGAAAACCATCTTCAGAGCTGCCGACAGTGGCGTTCGAACCTACTATCTCCCGAATACTGGATACTGGCCGCACTTAAGCGACTGCAGCTATCGAGCTCGGTCAGTTCGGTTTTAACGTAGACGTAAGTTACTCGACATGGAAAAAAATTAAGACTCTTTTAGTGTTTGGGCAGAACGCGTATTTCGCCCAGAGTATTTAACTTGCGACTATGTTTAATGTCTCAATTGGCAGATAAAAGAGGAGGCTAACTGTTGCAAAAATCTGAAAATGTGAAGGCAAAATTTGTGCTAAATATGTGACGTCACACGCATACTCTGTTATACCGGGTGTATTCATAAGTTTTTGTCGCTTGTTCTTGTGAAGAAAACACGTAATTTTCAAGAGAAATTAATGTTTTATTTATTCAAAATATTAGCCATCGGCTTCCACACACCCCGTTCAATGTTCAGGTAAGTTATGAATACCATGCCAGAAAAACTGTTTCTCTTTTCCGTCGAGCCATTTTCCAACTTCCTCGAAATTGCTGAAGCGCTGCTCTGCGAGCGCCCGCTCCATTGATGCGAAGAGGTGATAGATAGCGCCAGGTCGGGGCAGTATGGCGGATACGACAGGATGTCCCATCCAAGCGATTTCAAGGTATCTTTCACTTGTTTTGCTGTGTGAGACGGCGTAATGTCATGTAATAAAACCACTCTGTCATGTCTTCTGGGACATTCATGAGCCAGGGAAGGTGAAGACAACAACACTACGTCCCGCTGGAGTCTACACGGCATGCGTGTTGTGACTGCCGGTCGCCCCGTTTGAAGCCAGACTGACGCCCTTCTCCCGGGCGCGCTGGTTTTATAGTCATCAGACCAGCGCGTGTAATGAAGTCAGTACTGCCCGGGAGGGGGCGTCAGCCGGATTCTCGCAGGAGTCGACCCGCAGCCACGAAAGGCGAATGCCTTTCCGTGCACATTTATTTACAATGAAAACATACATAGGTAATAATACAGTGTAAGAATAAAGCATAGGTCCCCTACCAGTACGTAGGGTGTACAAAGTCACAGTTGAGTCTGTATATACATAAATATGATCACACAAGAGGTTTCTTTCACAAACTTCACGAAGCACTGCGGCCACAGCGTAAAGGGCCGCGGCCGTTTCTGCACAGTTAATTCTGGTGTATGCCTGGAATGCCTGGGCCCAGGCGGTGTTGAGTTGAGGACAAACATATGCTACGCTCCTAGGGGTTGCGTCCACATATATGTCCAGCCGGTGACGGGCTGCACCTATTCTTCTAGGAGCTTGAAGCACTGTTTCAGTAAACACACGGCGCGGCCAGTAGGCCTCACGGGTCAATATGTGGCGAATAGTGAACATGGGTAATCGTAACACGTAAGCTGCCCAAGATATATATCCAGCAACCCTGGGCAAGTCATCGTTATGCACTCGCGGTATTAAGTTGACATACTGCCGAATGCGATGTTGAACTCCTGGGGTCAAAGTCACTTCCTGCTTATTCGTGTCAATAATTACCCCCAAGTAGACTAAGGTGGTGGTTGGAGTCAAGATAGATTTGGTAAGATTAATTGTGATTCCAAAGACGAGGTCCAAGTATAGGAGGATGTCCTGTACCGGCAAGTCATGGCCATCTATGAGCCAGTCATCCAGATAGCAAATTGTCTTCACATGAAACTGATCCTCTATCACTTGAAGGACTGCAGTTGCCCAGCGCTGCATTATGGAGGGCGCCAACGTATGCCCCATGGGCAGGCGTGTAAAGGCATATTGGAGCCCTTTATAGTAGACTCCGTAAAATCTCCGGTGTGGAGTACGTATCGGTAATTGAAAGAAGCCGGATTTTAAATCGAGCTTAATCATTGTAGCGAAGGGTGGTATGCGTGCTAAAGCTTCTGCAGGAGCTGGTAAGGAAAACCGTGGAATATTATAGTAGGAGGTCCACTTGCTCAAATCGTGTATGAGTCTAGCCGAGTTGTCCGGTTTGGATACCAGAAAAAGGAGGTGAGCGTGAGAAATGTCCCATTCAACCAAAATGCCGTGCTGATGTAAATCTTCAATCACAGCGTCCATCAGAGGGGAAGATCGAGTACGTATAAAAACCGGTGGTGCTGCTGTTGGCTTAGGAATGCTGGCTCCGTGATGTGCTATGTCTTCGGCAAAATGCCCCATGGGAGTATCTGCATAGGGTACAGGGAGAATCGCAGGAACGGCGATGGAATGATAACAGGATGGCTTCCGTCTTGTAGCTGAGAAATCCGGTAGGGGCTGTACACCTGGTATCTCCGGATCCGGAGGAATTAGAGGATGACGGAGAGGTCGGTAGAAGCTGCCGAAGTCTGCGTCGACCATGTCCCATTCATCGTCGTCCTGGTTGAAGTCGGGAGAGGATCCGCGATCTTCTTAACCATCATCCGGCGTGGATGATGCGCAGTCCCCGAAATCAGCTACATCCCATGGTGCCGAGTCCCTCGGCAGGTCCCAATCGTCTCGAACAATAGGTTGCTGTGGCACATGTAGCTCATGTTGGTGTGGATAATCCTGATCCTCCGGGTCAAATGTTGTCCAGAAGGTAGCCAATGTAGTATTCAGCGTCGGCGCGGGAGCGTCGAGGACTGCGAGCTGGGGACGTGGAGGACCGTGCTTCCCAGTTGTCTGTGTTTGCTGGTGGGCAAGCACAGACACCGCTGCCCGGCGAAGCCGATGCGTAGGCCTGCACATGCTGCACTAAGTTACCATACGTGTTGTTGTGACTGCCGGTCGCCCCGTTTGAAGCCAGACTCTCATGAGCCAGGGAAGGTGAAGGCAACAACACTACGTCCCGCTGGAGTCTACACGGCATGCCGAAGCAAACAATCACAGATACGTTGCCTTCACCTTCCCTGGCTCATGACTGTCCCAGAGCTCACTCGTGTCACGCCTTTTATAGCCTGAGCGGCTTTCGCGTGTGTCGATCAATGCGTGGTTTAAATTAATCATTTGTTAGCGATAGCGTTGTGCATTAACGGTTTCGCCGGACTTCAAGTGTCTTCGCACTTTTGTGGTCTATTAGAGCGCGCACTGTCTTTCACATTCAAATAACCACGTTTAAATTGTCGGAACCATGTCTCTTATGTTCTAATCGATGGAGCGTGTTCACCACATGTTTCTACTAGCAAAGAATGACTTTCCACAGCCTTTTTCTTTTGATTATATCATATAAAGAAAGCAATGCTTGCCGCAAATGTTTTTCAGGCACAAACATCGACATGATCACTGAAAGATACAACACACACGCTAATCTTTGGCGGACTCAAATTGTGTGTGTTGGTCAGACGAACAAACTGACGTATGTGTCCTATTCATATGCTGCGTACTGTTCGCTGGCACCATCTCTTAGTAAAACCTAAAACGATTTAGTAGTGGAAAATTCGTTTATACATTTCTGGCCAGTATCATTAATAATGTGAAGCGGAACTCTACGTACTATCGGCAAGAAGTTTTAACACCTATTTACAATGAAAGAATATGAAGGAAGCGTATTCGGAACATTTTATTAGAAAATATCGGAGTGAAAAACAGGGTCTTCGGTCCAGTAGATTTTTATATCAGGATTTTGGACTAATCGGTTTCCACTATTGCATGATGGAATTCTTTGTGAAAGGCCGGAGCGCCGCACTTGGCTCGCGTATAGATTGGTCTGCTCACACACATACTGATAAAATTAGTCATTCATGAAAATACTCACGTAACTCAAAATATCCTGCTTATTTTCTATTTGAACGTTTATACCTGAATTCTCTGTAAATGGTGGAACGGGTGGACAATAACTAGGATGATAATGTATCAGGCACTTCACTTTTCTCTATAGGCCTATCGGATTCGGGAATCGGAATTTCCTCGTCACTCTCACTTTCACTATCTGAGTCTATTTCAGGAATAAGTTCATCACCAGAATCATTGTGAACAATATCTAATGATTAATCTTCCGTAAGAAACTTTGTTTTGTAAGCCATTATACTACACTCGGTAAGAACGACACGCACTGCATTGGAATCTCAAGTACCGTCTTGACGCGCGAGGAAGTGCTGAGATATTCCCGCTAAAACAGCTAAGATAAGCATGAGCCCACTCAACGCGAGGGTTATCTCGAAAAGGTCTACCAACTTCCTGCTACAACCAGTAACGCTGACTAAGGTGTAAGAATGCATAGGTGATGAATATAAACAGCATTGCTTCGCGCGGAACATTAAACGTCTTACGCCGTCCACGGTACGCAATGAGTTATAAAGCCAGACCCAGTGCACGGTGTTTATACTCTGCGCTACGACAGCTGCCTCAGCCGAACTTATGTCGCTCGCGGCCGCCCTGCTTTAAACTTGTATACAGTTTATATGAAATCTTACATTATAAAATATGCCGAAAGTGTCGTATCTGGTAACCACATTCTGGCTGACGTGAGCAAGTTCTACCACTGTCATGTTTCTGATTTCAATCGTAATGTTTTCTTTCAGTTCTTCCAATGTGTGAAGATTTGTTCGATACACTTTTTCTTTCAGGTTACCCCACAAGTAAAAATCACACACTGTTAGATCTAGAGAACGAGGGAGAAATAGACCAGCACTGATCACTCTGTCTGCAAACACTTCCGACTTTCCTTCTTCTGTTAACTGATGGAAGAACGGTTTCAAAATGTCATCTTTGTACCTCTCTCCATTTACTGTCATCTCGAAGAAAATCGGCCCAATTAATCGTCTTGCCCTAACAGCACACCGAACACTAATTCCCTATCATGAGGAATCTCATAAACACCATTAGGATTTTCTGCACACCAACAGCGAGAGTTATGGCTGTTCACCATTAATCTCACCATGCTAACAGTTGAGATTCAGACTGGCGACTCATGCTTGCCAGGTCGAACACGCGCAGGCTGCTTGAGAACTATGCGCGCGCCTCCCATACTCCTGCTGCCGTAGCCCAGAATACAAACACCGTGAGTTAGGTCTGGGTTTATAAGGGAGACCCTGCATCTAACTACATCCAGTGTTGGTGTTTAGTGAGTTAGACCTAAACAAGGAAATTAGAGATATTTTAACAGTTGGTTAATAGACGTATATTAGAGGAGTTGTGAGGTGTTAAAGTAAGAAAAATGGAAAAGAAAACGACTTGGGGTCGGATACGTTTCCTGGCGCCAACCGTATGTACTGTATGTCCAACCCTTGTTACCTATCTCTACAGGCTTGGGTATAAAGTGATATGAAGTCTCCGTAGCGAGTTTTTACAATCCCGTGGAGAAACGGGACACGGGTTGAATACATATACATTCATTTTACAAGGTCTATTTCTTTCTTTTTTTAAGCTCACTTATTTTTCTATTATCTAAATATGAATAAAAGTCAAATCTTTCTTACTTGTGATTCTGATTACTGAAGCTCATTTATTTTTGTTTTAAAGAGAAACACCATGAAATCTGAAATATATCATAATGAATGAACGTTAAATAAAATATTCATGTTATTGATGTATGTATGATTCATGTACATTGGCCATGTTTTCCACACTTTTTCCAGGATTTGAAATTTGTGTCATATGAAACAGAATATCGAATAAGTGATGGTCGGTTAAGCGAGACTATACTGTAGTTCAGAGGGCATTTCCAAATATGACGAGATTATAGTGTTCTGTTTGATTCGTTCTTCAGTCCACGTCTTAGGTTTTGTTCGAAAGCTTGGGGACCTTCAAGTTTCTTCTTTAAAGGGACGCGTTGCAGATGTCATCACGTAAGATCAACAAGAAAGAGCTTCCTGAAGTCAACGGTGTCCGCTCCCGTAGCGTAACGACTAGTGTTATTAGCTGCCATCCTCAGGGGCCCGGATTCGATTCCCGGTACTTCCAGAAATTTAAAAACTCTCAGGAAGGCTGTTATGTGGTTGAAATGGTACATGCAGCTCACCTCCATTGGGGGTGTGTCTGAAAAGAGCTGCACCATCTCGGGATGAGGACACGAGTTTGTCCGCTTGTTGGCTGAATGGTCAGCGTACTGGCCTTCGGTTCAGAGGGTCCCAGGTTCGATTCCCGGCTGGGTCAGGGATCTTAACCTTCATTGGTTAGTTCCAATGACCCGGGGGCTGGGTGTTTGTGCTGTCCCCGACATCCCTGCAACTCACACACCACACATAACACTATCCTCTCCCACAATGACATGCAGTTACCTACACAGTGCAGATGCCGCCCATCCTCATCGGAGGGTATGCCTTACAAGGGCTGCACTCTGCTATAAATAGCCACACGAAATTATTATGATTATGATTATTATTATTATTATTATTATTATTATTATTATTATTATTATTATTATTATTATTATTATTATTCTTATGTCAAGGGTGGCAATTACATCACCAAGTAAACGTCGACTCCAACTGTGGCGAGATTCGTTAACTGAAGAACATTGGGAGAATGTTAGAGAGATCCCTTCGGCGGGCTATTATTTGCCGTATGTTACACTGAAGACGTTGAATAAGCTGAGAACTGGAATGTGCCGATTCAAGGTAAATCTGAAGAAATTGCGACACACCACTGAAGACGAACGTTGCGAATGAGGTGATTTATATGGCCCACAACTTCTGTTGATCTGCAGAAACCTGCCTAAAAGTTGCAGCATGTAATTCCTAATAAAGATAAGTCCATAAAGACTGCTGAATTATGGTCCTCACATTCCATCTAGTAATGCAGTTTGTATATTTACAGATGTCTTTAACCATGTAAAATTGATATCTTGGACACGCTAAATTTAAAAAAATGAATAGAGGACAATAAGGATGTTTGTTAACACAGTTTCTCCTTAATCCCTGTATGTGAAATGTACTTCAATGCCAATGAAAATATTATTTGTAATTTTGCATAACTGAATGTAAGAATCCATTAGCGAAATATGACAAGATTACAGTGTTCTATTTATCCTCTGTGTAGAGCACACTGACCCAAGGTAAAGTACGTCACCAGCGTACGACTGCGTTGCCTGCCGTGACGTCCTCGCAGTAGCCAGCGTCCTTGGTAGACCTGTCCTAAATATATGATTTTGACCCTTCACGTATGAAACACACACATGTGGAAAATTCTGTCCTTTATTCGTCTAATCTGCGTCACATTAATGGGAAGTATTTCTTGATCTATAAAACTTTTATGTAGTACAGATCCTTCACGTATGATTTAAAATACTGTTACTGCCAACTGAATGGTCCCTAAAACGCTACATTCCATGATGGAATTTAAATGGTAAAATAACATTATTGGAGATGGTAAGTGTATCGTAATTCCGCAATTTACAAAGCAGGATTTCATTTCATTGCGAACTGTTACAGGTTCATAATATTCAGTAAGATTATCATAACTGTATTTTTAGTAAATAACGCTGCATTCTTCTTCTTCTTATTATTATTATTATTATTATTATTATTATTATTATTATTATTATTATTATTATTATTATTATTATTATTATTATTATTATTATTATTATTATTATTATTATTATTATTGTCCTACCGCTTTCTCCGACATCTGTGGGGTCACACACGCCGGATGCGCTTCCTGACGCCAACCGTATATGGAGGGATGTAATCACTATTGCGTGCTTCTGTGGTGGTTGGTAGTGTGGTATTGAACCCGAGTGACTTAGGCCCATAGTCAGTCATGATTTGATTAGTAAAATAATATATGGTACATTTATTGGAATACAGAAGTGGAGTTGAAAATATTTCGTTTATGTAATGTCGAAATCAGAGCGAAGGAAGGACGACAGACTGGAGCCTGACGGATTAGCTCAACACGACAACTTTTAGCTACTTCACAGCAGGGAATATCATTAGTTGGCGAACAAGGAAATACAGAGTCCACAAATAAGTCTTGGTCAGAAAGAGAAGGGGGAGAGTCATACAAAGGAAACTCACCACATGAGTAATACCTTGGGATATTTTTGGTAGGACGGAAATTCCGTGAGCTCGTGGAAAATTACAGCGGCTGCGTGTACCTTCGCTGGCCTAAGTTCGAGCAGGTGGAGATTTAAATCACGTGACCGCTTGCCGGCCAATCGTAAAAATTTAATGGAAGGCTCAGGGATACCATCTTAAGGAATGATGAGATATTTTCGTAACTACAACATTAATCAGTAATAAATTATTATGAGTACACGGATGGATGTACGGAATTTATTAGAGGTCACGCATGGAAAAATAATCAATACTTATTGGCAAATTAAATAAATTGAAGGCTGGATTTCTTGGAAACCAGACAGCTTGAATCTCATTGGCTGAAAGAAGGCCACGTTGTAAGGGACGCTTACAAAGGCGCGAAATGTGAGGAGCTAAATCCACCCGTATCTCCTAAATCTGTGATCACCAGGAGTTCATATTTAATCCAGCAGATATGCTAGCGGAGTGGATTAATTTGATGTAAATTTTAACTTCCAATTCGGAGTGCAAGTACCGATATTAAAAATCCACCCCCTCCCTCAGGGGTATGACGTCAATGAATCCGCGGGAAAAAGGCTTCATCCATATATACGGGGCAAGGGATCCTCGCCAGCACACTTGTCTTGAATCTCTGGAGCTGAATTGACGGTCGCGGTACACTTGAATTGAATATCGGGAGCTGAACTGTTGGTCGCCGCTAACTTAGAATTCTACGGACGTACAGTCATTTAATGGCGCGAGGATCCGCCAGTGTTTGTAAAATGTGATCGCGCTCAAGCAACAGGAACTAGAAATAGTTAACGTAGGACAGTGTTTGTTATTTATGAATATCAGTGATGTAAAGTAATTACACTGCAAGAGAGTAGTATAAATTAGATCACCATAAGTACGTACATAACAGACTGTGTGACGAACAGTACTTTCAGGGAAGAGTAGCCTGTACTTTGCTATATCGAACCGAGATCATGAACACGTCAAGAATGCCGTATGAATCGGGCGTATCGCGACGGGCGTAAAAGTTGACACCTCGTCGTACGTGTCCAGGTCCATTGTGCGGTAGGTGGACGAAGATTAAATAGTGTAAATATTAAATTCATGGGTCTAGGATAGTAATTTGTTGTATCCAATTTAAAGTATTCAGTGTTAACGTTGTAAATGGTGAAGGTTTGTGGTAATCAAGATATGAGTGTAAAATGGTAATGTGCCAGGAAATCTTTTGTGAAACTACGCCATCAAGAATGGAGGAGTAAAACGCAGAGAGGGGCCGGATGGAGCCTCTCATCTGCAAAGCTGTAATGGAATACCGATAACTAAGATGAGTACTAAACTGTAAATAATATTTGGGAAATGTTATCGTGATGGGAAAAATGGGAATAATTTGGTTATACTTGGTTACCTTCTGTAACAAGATGAGTCGCTTAACGACCCCATCCTAAATTTGTAGCACGGACAGTAGTAAATAATAATAATGTAAATAATCGGGTCTTTTATGTATTCAGTTTGTGGGAGATGTAAATTTGTATATATAGTGTAGTACGTTAAGTCATGCATGCATTCATATTTTCTTTGTAGTAAATAATTTTCTTTACATTTGATTTTGGTTATGCTAGTTAAATAAGACCCGATATGTGTTTTTATGTTTTGTCATTTTTAACGAGCTATGTAATGACATGGAAGGAAAATCCAGCTTCGCCATACCAGTTGTGTTTTGTTGTAATTAATATGGTCATATTTTCAAAGTGAAATTGTTAAATTTGTGAGATGCGATTAATATAATAATTTCCAAGTAAATCATATCTGGAGTGATTAGTGCCAGAATAAATCGACTTTGTGAAAGGGGTTATGCGTTAAACATATTACGAGTGGACTACCGTGTAACAGGCGAAAATTATTATTTTTTTAAAAATAATAATAACAATAATAATAAATAAATAATATAACTACTTTTTTTAAAGAAGGTATTTTTTTAATATGATTTGGATATAATAATAATTCATGTGATATTGGAATATTTAGTGAGCAGTGCGTAATAATAAATTTATGTGATCAAGTGTTGAGTTTATCGGGAATCATTTAATGACGGGAGGTCGTTTTTAATTCGGAATTAAAGTGCGTGGTAATTTAATTTGATCAATTAATAATATTGAAATATAGATCGGTGCTAATGTTAATGAACGTGTGGTTTAAATTACGGTCCAATATTTTTTTACGTATAAATGTCGCGTTTTAAAGTTGCGATTCAGTAGCCGGAACACGTAGGACTAATATTACGAGACCATGATTGTCAAAATTTGGTAAATATAATTTCAAAATGTTACGATTATTTGTGGATAATGAACTAAAGCGTAGATCAAAATGAGATAGAAAATGTGAGAGAATCTGCAGTCAGATAATAAAAGGTCGTACGATGTCAGAAATGAATAAATAAGTCAGTTGATAATTCTGTGAGAAATAAATGAATCGAGGAATACAGTATTGAGATAGAGAGGAAAATAAATTCCGTACGAGAGACACTTAGGATATTGATATGAGTGTAAAATGTACGGGCAGTGTCACAGAGAAAGACTGAGTTACATAGCGGGGAGCATTCGAACCCGTGACAGCATGTACGAAATAAATAGACTGCACAGCTATTCGTTGAGATACAACGGATCTAAGGATAATGAGAGTTCAGACTCCACAGAAATGGTCGTATTTTGTATTCACTGTAATGACGAGCGAGGACAATCATGATGTCGTGATAATAATAATAATAAATATTGCAGATAAAGGATTGGACCGCCTTAATTAAATGAGCGTTGATAAAGATGTTAAACGGGAATCTAAATGATAATATGCAACCGATAATAATAATAATAATAATAATGTAAGGACGATGTTAAATCATCGCGGTCGGATTAATAATAATTGTCATAATAATAACAGTAATGATGTCGTTGGTTGATCAGTGAAATGTTTGTAATTGCGACCGATATCCTCATATATTTTGGCGGAAGTGACCGGTCCATTAATAATAATAACCTCTTAAGTGACGTGAATAATAGTAATAAAATCTTGAGTCACCTATTCATTAATAATAATAATAATAACCACGAGAGGGATATAATAATAATAACAGTAATAACCATTTGTGTTTGCATCCCGCATAATAATGACGATATTAATCAAACGTGACAGTGCCAGGAACCGTTGAGTAATAATAATAATAATAATAATAATAATAATAATAGTAATAATAATAATAATTTCAAGGATGATAATTTCATGAATATTCCGACGATCGTGGATTAAATTGTTTGGTGACAACATCCCTCTATTCGTATGTTCGTATAATGAGAATGATAATATTAGAGTCATTTGGTACCTCTTTATTGTACGGTTTCCGTATGGGACGATGTTACGACTTGGCGTGTTTGTTTACTTCGCTCGCGATGCGAGGGGGGCCATTGCCACGGTATTTCCCAACCGCTTCTCGTTATCTCATCTGTGTCAGTAGTCTATTGAGGCTACTTTGCAACATTTCAAATCACATGTAAATAAAATATAAATGCTAAATCAGTGGTATGGCATCAGCTGGATATCGTAAGATAGGAACTCTCCGTGGAATCCAGTTTTCGCAATTCACGAGAAACATTACCCAGTCCGAGTACCGGTCTCGGAAAAATGTATATAGCCGGAGTACATCATCTTAGTTAAATCGGAAAGCCGACCGTAACATGGGTTATGCTCGGGCTCCCGATAGAAGGAAGCTATATCTTTGAGTGACGGTTCGATTCAAATGGAATCGATCCGGAAATTATACCTCCAAAATGTCATTTTATTTCAGAAGCAACCCAGCAAGATATTGATACCACTTGCGGTATGGCAAGTGATTTATGTATGTAACATGTGTGGAAATTCAAATATCGTTGCCAAGTGTATCAAAGCTTCATACGTCAGAGGCGTAATAAACCGCTCCTTCTGGCAAATTATTTCAAAGGAAACCACTCTCATAATCTTTTTATTGTAGTTAGATGATGCCCTTTTTAAAGTTAATAGTCACTTCCTAGTCCTATCATGGAGTCCTTAAATTCAAGTTACAGTCGAGCCTTCCCCATTTTAATTTTAGTTGCTCCGTTCATCCCCGTGTTCTATTATGCCGTTATATTTATATTTGATGATTTAAATAATGAACCGACACCCCTGAGATAAATGCTAGTCTGGGACTCGGGAGGTGGACGGGTGCAAAATGGCTGGCCCAAAGTGGGGCTTTAAGAACGGCAGAGAGGGACTAACAAAACAAGGGAAGAACTACGAGTCATGTTGGTTGACGTCAGTAAAATGATGACCAATTGTAGGACATGTTACAGTTGGGCCAGAAGCAAAATTGCTTGCCCAACGTGTTTGCTTTAAGAACGGCAGAGAGGCCAGTATTATTGCTAATCGATTGTAATATTTTTTTTTTCAGATTTTATATTTTTTTAAAGTTTGATTTTTATTAATTGATGACCGCATCACGGTCAAGTGTGTGTTCACTTGTAACGTAATATCATGCTAGAGTAAGTTTAGTTTCGAACGGAGCTAGATTTGGCTAGTTTATTAATATAATCCATTGCTAATCTCTTCAAGTTTGGCAATGATTCAAAATTCAATAAGCTCGAAGATTTGATGTTTCTCTTTTTCCCATATGAAATTTAATATTATTTTGGTAATTCAGGACTCCATTTAAATGTCATTGGACATGAGATGAATATTATAAACAGTTGTTTAGGAAGGCTTGAAATGGTAAAAATATTACTGAGCACCAGTTCAAGTTATTATTTAAAAAAAGAGGTTGAGATGGTATAAATTAAAATTAACGTATTTCAGGGCAGGAGATTTCCTACTTCATCGTTGTTTTTAATGTTGTTGTTGTTGTTGTTGTTATATTGGAGCGGTTCATTGTGAAATCTTAGGCGCAAGCCAGCATTCAAGTTGAATGACCTGCGAATGTAAACAAGTTTTATAGTCAAAATTTTTTTTTGTTAAATGAAAGTTAGTGTAGGGGTATAATGTCATAGGATAGGGCCTAGACCCAATAGCGTATTCCTTCGTGTGCAGCAAGGTGAGAGGCCGATCGGCCCTTTTGCTTTCTCAAGAAAAGTTATAATGTCTGACGACGGTGGGGAGCAATCCCAGGACATAGTGGTAGAAGGACAAGGAGAGATGAAAGATCTCACGTTAGAGGACTTAATACGAAATTTAACTCTGAATGTTGAACAAATGCGGGCCGATAGTGTTTCTGATAAACGGGAGTGCGCAGAACAAATGCGAGCTGATAGGATTTCAGATAAACAGGAAATTATTCAACAAATGCAGGCCAATAGTGTTTCAATGAAACATGAACTTGCAGAACAAATTAAGGTTAATAGTGTTTCATTAGGGAATAAAATAGACCAAGTACAGGCCGCGAGTGTTTCACTAGAGAATAAGATCGACCAAGTACAGGCTGCGTGTGAAGTAAATAAATCGGAACTCAAGGCACAAATAGATGCAGTTCAGGCCGCGAGCGTAGCGATGGGACAGGAACTTAGGGACAAATTAACTCAAGTCCAGGAAGCATGTCACTTCGCGAAGGATGAATTAAAAGTGCACATGGATGCGTACATTACCATCGTTAATGAAAAGGTTGACCGCGTTAGAGATGAGGCTCAAATGGAACGCGCAGAAATTAAGGAAAAATTGAACGCTAGTGTCAAGGAACTCGCCGCTCTACGATTAAATGACAGACAAGACATAGAATCACACATAGAGGAAATTCGGGATGAGTGTAGGAAGGAGAATGACATCGTCCGGGGACAAGTAGAAGAAAAATGCGCGCAGATAGCTGGCACCTTGGACCAGCATGACAAGGGCATGAACGAGTTACGTGGGGAAGCTGCACGTACACTTGTCATCGTAACAGGACTGAGAAACAAAGTCGAAGAACTAACTATAAATTTAGAAGACCGTAGCCAGAGAATAACCAAGTGCGAAGACGCAAACCTAGCGTTATTCCAGCGGACGGAAGACTTAATTGAACAGGGCCAATCATTCGCCGACACGGAAGTTCGCTTGTTAGAACAATGCAAGGCGTATAATGGGCAAAATTCCGCACAAAAGAAATGTCAAGTTGTAATCCCGACGGAATGGATGACATCCGAAAAGACTTGGAGATGTTGAAGGCTAGGTTGGAACCATCAGCATCTAGCCAAGATTTTAACCTCCAATATCGCGAATACGAACCCCATGATAACCAGGGGATTCATAAGAAAGGAGGCCTATCCCAAACTGACACACACGGTTTCAAGTTTGAAAACAGAGATGGGTCGTCTACGTCATCAAATGCTATCCCGACATCGGTGGTACACGTCATTAAGATGTCTGATGACAAGCCACCAAAGTTCGATGCCCGTGGGCATATCACCCCGAAAGGTTTCATCCGGGAAATCGCCGGTTATATAAATGAGAATAAAATACCAGTAGAGCGACAACTGCGAACGGTCGAGAAATTCCTAGACGGAGCACCAGCTGTATGGTTTAGGGCTTTCTTGTATACCTTTGAAGATTTTGAAGGATTTCGGCGGGCTTTTCTCCAAAAGTTCTGGAGTATTCAGGAACAGCAGGAGTTAAGGCTGGAAGTATACTCCAGACGATATTCAACATCTTCACCCACGAAATTCTCAGATTACTTTGTGGCACAATTTCACAAGCTACGGGAGCTTGATAATCCAATGAGCGAAAAAGAATTGATTAGCGCCATTGGAAAACAATTGCCATTCGAGGTCCAACGAATGATGATAGCGTCAAATGTCCAGACGGCTGTCGAAGCGGAGGCTTTATTACGTCAATTAGACCTCACAACGCATCATTCGAACCCGAGACAAATTAGGAGCAGGGACCAACAGGTGAATAACATCGAACGGACAATCGAACCGAAGACCACGAGTACGAAGAACCAGGGAACTAGTACTGATCCGGAACCTCGTCGAGCATATAATACGGAGTGGAAGCCGCGACAATGGACGAGACCAAGGAATTTTGCGGAAGGCAACCGGCAAACCAACCAAGGGAACTTTCGAGCTGACAGGGGATACCGTGGATTCCAGAGAAGTAATTATAGGCCGTATCCAGCTAGAAATCAAGGGAACCCGAGATATTACCAGGGAGGATCTCGTCAGGAGAAGGATGACAGATACCAAGAGTCTAGGCGGTATATAGAAGAGCTGAACAAGACAAAATGGAAGGACGCGATCCATGATCGAGGCCGTGATGGGGAAGCGACAGGAGCGGAGAGCTTGCAATTCCAAAGAGCAAGGAAAGGGGGCAGCGACCTGAACCCGAATGCATCGACGTTCGAATCTGAAGAACGGCTCGGGGCGAAAAAAAACCGCCGAATTTTAACTGAAGAATGGATCATCGCAGAGGTCGATACATGGGTTGTGACCTCTGACGAATTAATTGACGATCCCGAAATCCAAATTTCAAAGGAAATTAAGAGACTACCAGTGATATACACTAGGATCAACCACGTGAGGGTTCGATCACTCATTGATACAGGCGCCAGCGTATCAGTAGTATCCCAAATTCTGGTAAATGAACTACAATCCAAAGTAAACATCCCGATTATCCCAGTTTCAAATTTGAAGATTCGTGGAATTATCCCGGATAAATCCGTCATATGTAAGAACCAGGCATTATTGGACATCGAAATTGGAAATTCAAAATTTGCTCATACATTTATTATCATGAATAAAATCAACTATAACTTGATCCTAGGGGCCGATTTTATGACCGAATACCAGGCTGTGAATGATATGGGGGATAACTCTGTCAGATTTAAGCACAGGAAAGGTATTGAGGATACAACCATGAACCCTCAGTCGGAGATAGGAGAGCATGAAGAAATTTGGAACACCGAAGTCGTGAATCCGCTTAGGACGGACGAAAGTGTCATGAGTGAGACGGATGATCATGTGACCTCTGATGATTATAAACTGTTTGCGGCAGAATTGCAGGAAGGTGAAGTCAACAGTGAGAAAGTTTTAGCAGATAAAGTTAATGCAGCTGTAATAGGTCCCGAGGGGAAGGAAAATTTATTCAAAATTTTAACAAAGCATAGCGACACGTTTGGCTCAAAACCTGGAAAAATTGAAAATTTTGAATACGAATTAAACGTGAATGATTGGTCCCCGTATAAGAAGAAATTATATCCAATTGCCGAGAAATTCTATCCCCAAGTCCGCGAAGCTATTAGAGAAATGGAAGCAAGTGGATTGATTTCGAAGTCACCGACGCCATTTTTGAATCCTTTAGTGATAGTAAGGAAACCGGACGGATCAGTGCGCATTTGCCTTGATGCACGTGCTATCAACGAGAGATTAGTCCCAGAGTATGAGCAGGCTCCGCCTATTAAAGAGATCCTGAAGAGATTTAAAGATATGGAATATTTTACCACTTTTGACCTGACGTCATCGTTTCATCATATACTGTTGGAAGCTAAATCTAAGTTGTTGACGGGATTCTTATTCGATCAACAGACTTATGTTTTTAAGCGTCTCCCGTTCGGTATCAAGAACGCGGGTTCGGTTCTCATTCGGGCTCTTGACCGCAATCTAAGTCCAAAGGTCAAAGAGGCGACTATCATGTATGTGGATGATATCTTGGTAGCTACAAAAACACTTTCGGAACACTTGGAATATATTGATGAAGTCCTCACCGATTTAGGAAGGCATAACTTCAAGGTCAACCTATCGAAATCACATTTTTGTCAGAAGGAGGTGTTATTTTTGGGTCACCTTGTAGATGGAGATGGTGTGCGACCAAACCCAGTCCAAATTGAGGCCATTAGGATGTTTCCTAAGCCTACTAAAGTAAAACATGTTCGGCAGTTCCTTGGAATGTGTCAATTCTTCGCTGATCATTGCCCTGATTACACAACCGTAGTAGCACCATTGCAGGACCTGCTTAAGAAGAATAATCGATGGAAGTGGGACCATACTTGTGATGAGGCGTTCGCTCAGACCAAGCAACGATTACTGCATAATGTTAAGCTCGGATACCCTGATTTCAGTCTCAAATTCATAATTCAAACAGACGCCTCAACCATAGGTATAGGAGCCGTATTACTGCAGGAAAAACCCGATGATCCAAGCATAAAAACCTATATTGCTTTCATGAGCCGGAAATTGCGGAAACATGAGATAAAGTACACTATCACGGAATTGGAAATGCTGTCTATCGTGAGCGCTTAGCAGTATTGGAAGAAGATCGTGTATGGTTTTCAGATTGTTATTCGTACCGATCACAAAGCGCTGACGTTCATTATGAAAACCAATATGGCAAGCGAGAGGGTTAGCCGTTGGGCATTATTTATCCAGCAATTTGATCTAACAGTCGAACATTGCCCCGGGAAACTCAATATTTTGGCAGACACATTGAGTCGACATCCAAACCCGGAGGAAGTCGTAATCCACCAAATTGAGTTGATAGAAGAGGATCAAGAAGTCTTAAGGAATCTGAAGGACATCGGAGCGATACAGAAGAGAGATGGGTTCACTAACTTGATGATAGAGTTCTTTAACAAAACATTGCAGCCAGACAATCCACAGTATGACAGAGCTAGTAAATTATCAGCGAGCTACAATTATTTGAATGGGGTTCTTCATAAGTTTTTGGATGAGGAACACACGAAACTTCGCATAGTCATACCATCTGAAATGCAAGTACCGGTAGTCAACCATGTACACCGGGTCATTGGACACGGAGGTATAGGGAAGGTTTTGGCAACTATCCAAGAGACATTCGTGTGGGCCAAGATGAACCAAACAGTCCGAAATGTACTACGATCATGCGACGTCTGCCAAAGGATTAAACCTAATCCATACTTACTTAAGCAATCTCCGCGCCCACTGTTACCTACTGAACCCCGCGAGATATTCGCAATGGACCTGTACGGACCACTCCCCAAGGCCCGTAGGGGAAATCAATTCATCCTTGTTAGTTTGGATGTATTCTCTAAATTGGTAGCCTTGTATCCGCTGCAAAAGGCAAATTCTAAAACTGTACTACGAGGAATTACTTCACATATCATTCCACAGATGGGGAAGCCTAAGAAGATCCTTACTGATCATGGTAGTCAGTTCACATCTGCTGCGTTTGCAAATCAATTACGACAACTAGACATTCAGCATGTACTTAGTTCGATTCGCCATCCCGAATCGAATCCATCAGAGAGGAACATGCGAGAGATTGCAAAATTTTGCAGGATCTATTGTTCCGAGGCACATTGGCGGTGGATTGACGTGGTGCCCGTTATAACTAAATGTATTAACACCACGATCCACGAAGCAACAGGCCAGATACCGGAAGTGGTTCACTTTAACAGATATCCGGCCAGGCCATGGCATAATGCAGTAGCATGTCCTGCAGATCCACGCGTATCCAGCGAAATTTGTATCAGAAAGACACGGGAACATTTGGAGGCACAAGCAGAACGACGATTGAGAAGGCTGAGGAATAAGCGATTCCACCGTCCGTTGAGGGTTGGCGAGCTCGTTCTAGTGAAGAAGCCTAGTGCATCTAACCCAGAGCAGAAGGTGTACCACAAGTTTTGTAAATTGTTCGTGGGCCCTTTCAAGATTATACAAACTTATGACAACAATGCTTACAAAGTTCAGAGCTTGGATGGAAGTTCAGAGAACATCTATAACGCTACAAATTTAAAGCTTTACCACACGCCAGCAGACCACAGGGAAGCAGAGGATGAACGAGAGGAAGCAGATGACGAGCCGGAAGAAGATGATGTCGAAGAAGATGATGAAGAAGAAGACGGAAGGGAAGAAGAAGTCCAAGTAATCCATACACCAATTGAAGCAAGGCCATGTCCAGAGTGTGGAGAGATAGACAGGGACGTGCAGGAATTTGTCAATACGATCCATCAAATCGAAAGACAGAACGAGGAGTTAAGATTCAGGAAACAGATGTTGAGAGACGAAATCAATAGCCGTCGCAGAACAGAGGATCCGATGTCAAATCATGATGGTGACGATATGGACAAATCATTAAAAAAAAATCTCATGATGCTCACTAGATTTTTTTTTACCTGGGCAAGAGGAAGATGAACCCGAGTGACTTAGGCCCATAGTCAGTCATGATTTGATTAGTAAAATAATATATGGTACATTTATTGGAATACAGAAGTGGAGTTGAAAATATTTCGTTTATGTAATGTCGAAATCAGAGCGAAGGAAGGACGACAGACTGGAGCCTGACGGATTAGCTCAACACGACAACTTTTAGCTACTTCACAGCAGGGAATATCATTAGTTGGCGAACAAGGAAATACAGAGTCCACAAATAAGTCTTGGTCAGAAAGAGAAGGGGGAGAGTCATACAAAGGAAACTCACCACATGAGTAATACCTTGGGATATTTTTGGTAGGACGGAAATTCCGTGAGCTCGTGGAAAATTACAGCGGCTGCGTGTACCTTCGCTGGCCTAAGTTCGAGCAGGTGGAGATTTAAATCACGTGACCGCTTGCCGGCCAATCGTAAAAATTTAATGGAAGGCTCAGGGATACCATCTTAAGGAATGATGAGATATTTTCGTAACTACAACATTAATCAGTAATAAATTATTATGAGTACACGGATGGATGTACGGAATTTATTAGAGGTCACGCATGGAAAAATAATCAATACTTATTGGCAAATTAAATAAATTGAAGGCTGGATTTCTTGGAAACCAGACAGCTTGAATCTCATTGGCTGAAAGAAGGCCACGTTGTAAGGGACGCTTACAAAGGCGCGAAATGTGAGGAGCTAAATCCACCCGTATCTCCTAAATCTGTGATCACCAGGAGTTCATATTTAATCCAGCAGATATGCTAGCGGAGTGGATTAATTTGATGTAAATTTTAACTTCCAATTCGGAGTGCAAGTACCGATATTAAAAATCCACCCCCTCCCTCAGGGGTATGACGTCAATGAATCCGCGGGAAAAAGGCTTCATCCATATATACGGGGCAAGGGATCCTCGCCAGCACACTTGTCTTGAATCTCTGGAGCTGAATTGACGGTCGCGGTACACTTGAATTGAATATCGGGAGCTGAACTGTTGGTCGCCGCTAACTTAGAATTCTACGGACGTACAGTCATTTAATGGCGCGAGGATCCGCCAGTGTTTGTAAAATGTGATCGCGCTCAAGCAACAGGAACTAGAAATAGTTAACGTAGGACAGTGTTTGTTATTTATGAATATCAGTGATGTAAAGTAATTACACTGCAAGAGAGTAGTATAAATTAGATCACCATAAGTACGTACATAACAGACTGTGTGACGAACAGTACTTTCAGGGAAGAGTAGCCTGTACTTTGCTATATCGAACCGAGATCATGAACACGTCAAGAATGCCGTATGAATCGGGCGTATCGCGACGGGCGTAAAAGTTGACACCTCGTCGTACGTGTCCAGGTCCATTGTGCGGTAGGTGGACGAAGATTAAATAGTGTAAATATTAAATTCATGGGTCTAGGATAGTAATTTGTTGTATCCAATTTAAAGTATTCAGTGTTAACGTTGTAAATGGTGAAGGTTTGTGGTAATCAAGATATGAGTGTAAAATGGTAATGTGCCAGGAAATCTTTTGTGAAACTACGCCATCAAGAATGGAGGAGTAAAACGCAGAGAGGGGCCGGATGGAGCCTCTCATCTGCAAAGCTGTAATGGAATACCGATAACTAAGATGAGTACTAAACTGTAAATAATATTTGGGAAATGTTATCGTGATGGGAAAAATGGGAATAATTTGGTTATACTTGGTTACCTTCTGTAACAAGATGAGTCGCTTAACGACCCCATCCTAAATTTGTAGCACGGACAGTAGTAAATAATAATAATGTAAATAATCGGGTCTTTTATGTATTCAGTTTGTGGGAGATGTAAATTTGTATATATAGTGTAGTACGTTAAGTCATGCATGCATTCATATTTTCTTTGTAGTAAATAATTTTCTTTACATTTGATTTTGGTTATGCTAGTTAAATAAGACCCGATATGTGTTTTTATGTTTTGTCATTTTTAACGAGCTATGTAATGACATGGAAGGAAAATCCAGCTTCGCCATACCAGTTGTGTTTTGTTGTAATTAATATGGTCATATTTTCAAAGTGAAGTTGTTAAATTTGTGAGATGCGATTAATATAATAATTTCCAAGTAAATCATATCTGGAGTGATTAGTGCCAGAATAAATCGACTTTGTGAAAGGGGTTATGCGTTAAACATATTACGAGTGGACTACCGTGTAACAGGCGAAAATTATTATTTTTTTAAAATAATAATAACAATAATAATAAATAAATAATATAACTACTTTTTTTAAAGAAGGTATTTTTTTAATATGATTTGGATATAATAATAATTCATGTGATATTGGAATATTTAGTGAGCAGTGCGTAATAATAAATTTATGTGATCAAGTGTTGAGTTTATCGGGAATCATTTAATGACGGGAGGTCGTTTTTAATTCGGAATTAAAGTGCGTGGTAATTTAATTTGATCAATTAATAATATTGAAATATAGATCGGTGCTAATGTTAATGAACGTGTGGTTTAAATTACGGTCCAATATTTTTTTACGTATAAATGTCGCGTTTTAAAGTTGCGATTCAGTAGCCGGAACACGTAGGACTAATATTACGAGACCATGATTGTCAAAATTTGGTAAATATAATTTCAAAATGTTACGATTATTTGTGGATAATGAACTAAAGCGTAGATCAAAATGAGATAGAAAATGTGAGAGAATCTGCAGTCAGATAATAAAAGGTCGTACGATGTCAGAAATGAATAAATAAGTCAGTTGATAATTCTGTGAGAAATAAATGAATCGAGGAATACAGTATTGAGATAGAGAGGAAAATAAATTCCGTACGAGAGACACTTAGGATATTGATATGAGTGTAAAATGTACGGGCAGTGTCACAGAGAAAGACTGAGTTACATAGCGGGGAGCATTCGAACCCGTGACAGCATGTACGAAATAAATAGACTGCACAGCTATTCGTTGAGATGCAACGGATCTAAGGATAATGAGAGTTCAGACTCAACAGAAATGGTCGTATTTTGTATTCATTGTAATGACGAGCGAGGACAATCATGATGTCGTGATAATAATAATAAATATTGCAGATAAAGGATTGGACCGCCTTAATTAAATGAGCGTTGATAAAGATGTTAAACGGGAATCTAAATGATAATATGCAACCGATAATAATAATAATAATAATAATGTAAGGACGATGTTAAATCATCGCGGTCGGATTAATAATAATTGTCATAATAATAACAGTAATGATGTCGTTGGTTGATCAGTGAAATGTTTGTAATTGCGACCGATATCCTCATATATTTTGGCGGAAGTGACCGGTCCATTAATAATAATAACCTCTTAAGTGACGTGAATAATAGTAATAAAATCTTGAGTCACCTATTCATTAATAATAATAATAATAACCACGAGAGGGATATAATAATAATAACAGTAATAACCATTTGTGTTTGCATCCCGCATAATAATGACGATATTAATCAAACGTGACAGTGCCAGGAACCGTTGAGTAATAATAATAATAATAATAATAATAATAATAATTTCAAGGATGATAATTTCATGAATATTCCGACGATCGTGGATTAAATTGTTTGGTGACAACATCCCTCTATTCGTATGTTCGTATAATGAGAATGATAATATTAGAGTCATTTGGTACCTCTTTATTGTACGGTTTCCGTATGGGACGATGTTACGACTTGGCGTGTTTGTTTACTTCGCTCGCGATGCGAGGGGGGCCATTGCCACGGTATTTCCCAACCGCTTCTCGTTATCTCATCTGTGTCAGTAGTCTATTGAGGCTACTTTGCAACATTTCAAATCACATGTAAATAAAATATAAATGCTAAATCAGTGGTATGGCATCAGCTGGATATCGTAAGATAGGAACTGTCCGTGGAATCCAGTTTTCGCAATTCACGAGAAACATTACCCAGTCCGAGTACCGGTCTCGGAAAAATGTATATAGCCGGAGTACATCATCTTAGTTAAATCGGGAAGCCGACCGTAACATGGGTTATGCTCGGGCTCCCGATAGAAGGAAGCTATATCTTTGAGTGACGGTTCGATTCAAATGGAATCGATCCAGAAATTATACCTCCAAAATGTCATTTTATTTCAGAAGCAACCCAGCAAGATATTGATACCACTTGCGGTATGGCAAGTGATTTATGTATGTAACATGTGTGGAAATTCAAATATCGTTGCCAAGTGTATCAAAGCTTCATACGTCAGATGGCGTAATAAACCGCTCCTTCTGGCAAATTATTTCAAAGGAAACCACTCTCATAATCTTTTTATTGTAGTTAGATGATGCCCTTTTTAAAGTTAATAGTCACTTCCTAGTCCTATCATGGAGTCCTTAAATTCAAGTTACAGTCGAGCCTTCCCCATTTTAATTTTAGTTGCTCCGTTCATCCCCGTGTTCTATTATGCCGTTATATTTATATTTGATGATTTAAATAATGAACCGACACCCCTGAGATAAATTCTAGTCTGGGACTCGGGAGGTGGACGGGTGCAGTATGTTGTCTGAATATGAAGAGGAGAGTGTTGGGACGGATACAAACACCCAGTCTCCGAGCCAGAAGAATTAATCAAAAGCGATTAAAATCGCCGACCTGTCCGGGAATCGAACCCGGGACCCTCTGAACCAGAGACCAGTACGCTGACCATTCAGCCAACGAGTCGGACTAATTAACGCTGCATCCTATTCGGGTGAAAAGCAGTGAAATGTGAAATGGCGAGATGCGATAAGATTATACTCTTATGCAGAAAACTGAAGATTTTTTAATATTCAAACATACGGGCCAATCTGTCTGTAGGGTATCAAATTTGTAATAATCATCAGCTAGACAGAAATATTGGACAAGTTTTCAATAAATACGAGAGAGAAGGAAATATTCGGTTAGAAACATGAAGACCGAGCTCGATAGCTGCAGTCGCTTAAGTGCGGCCAGTATCCAGTATTCGGGAGATAGTGGGTTCGAACCCCACTGTCGGCAGCCCTGAAGATGGTTTTCCGTGGTTTCCCATTTTCACACCAGGCAAACGTTGGGGCTGTACCTTAATTAAGGCCATGGACGCTTCCTTCCAACTCCTAGCCCTTTCCTATCCCATCGTCGCCATAAGACCTATCTGTGTCGATGCGACGTAAAGCAGCTTGCAAAAGAAAAAAAAGAAACATGAAGAAACCAAAATAAATGTTTATACATTGAACCATTTGAAAATAAGCTTAACAGTCTATTTCTGACGACATTTAGAGTACCAGAAACTGTAAGATAATGTTTTTAAGATCGAACGACCATTAAGGAATTCAAAATGAATGCCAGTGTAAAATTGACTTCCGAACGATTGACATAAGAGGGAAACGAATTGCCAGAAGTTTGAAGAATGGAAGGAATTCCAAAATGTATACCTTACATTATTAAGATATTACATCTAAGAAATATGCCGTCCATTTTCGAAACATTGCCATCATGGAGTGAGATACTTACAGATGGATATTATTTATTCCATCGATTGTGTTTAGGCTCAAATATTTCTTTGCTGCCTCGCGTGATTGTAATAGGAATCCCAGGAACTTGACGAACATGCCTAAATTTCTTGGAACTTTCCCACTCCTGAATTTGACAAGTAATTTAGCGAGTACTTCGCAGACTGCTCAGTATATTTGTACGACTAACCACGTTCCAGAGGCTCGTAGTTTGCACTGAAATTCAAGGAACCCTTTTGCAAATAGGGACATCTAATTATGGTGGTTGTGATGTCATCAGGTTCGTCATCTATTGGAAATAAATTTACTAAACTGCTACTATAGTTGGGCCCATGGGAGTTGAAGTCTCACATTTGAGCGGCGAAAGCAGGAACTAGGAAGTACCCTGCGATGTCATAGTTACCTCAGTCTGCGGCATATCAATCTTTCATACAGGCTGAATATTTAATCCACTATGCTGGCCTGACGCAATTCAGTAAACTTAGACCCGTTCTTAAGCTCGTGCTAATAATTCCGGCATATAAGACAGAACACGTCATGGCCGATAAATATGAGATTTCATATTCACTAAACTGACAACAACCTCAACAAATACACATGTTAAATAGAGAAGAGAACTATACGACTAGCCACTGATTAACTTACAAAAAAGTAAATTAACAACGAAAATAATATTCAGGAAACAAATAGTTAAATTATTACATAATCCAGTAACAACTAACACAGCTAACACAGTACCACCCCCAATAAAATCACAAACGCGACTGAAAACAAGCCAACCCACGTGGCGATAGCGTTCTTAAATGTGGCATCGCTGTTATCGTTGCCATAGCAACGGACCAATTTCGAGCAGCGTTAGTCAACTTTTTCTCGCCGGTGGCGCTAAACGTCAGACTTCAACTCTCGTGGGCCCAACTGTAGATGATACTGAATTTTTGTTACTCGGGAACATAAGCCGGAGATGAAGTAAAAGGTCCTCGAGCATAAACCAAATCTAGAAAGGTCGCGATACGGTATACTCGGCTTCATGTACTTCTAGTATAGATTAATGCTGTCACTGATTCCCTCATGTCTTTACTGATTTGTGTTATTTGAAACCAAGTATAATTGTAGTTTTGTGTGACTGTTGATACGGAGACGACAGTGCAGGATCCGCAGTTTTACAAGGAATCTGAACAACAAGATGTGACATTTTCATTTCAGAAATCTATACTTGTAGTGAAATAATGAAAATCCATAATCTGTTTCCAGTCATTTGACCGGGTCAGGGATAGAATGAATGAAGCCCCATCTAGTGGCGAGGATAGGAATTTGCCGGCTGCCGAACATCGTCGCACTCCTCTAGGGCAGATGAAATGAAATTATATTGGAGAGTGTTGCTGGAACGAATGATGACAGGGAAAAGCGGAGTATCCGGAAAAAATCCAGTCCCGCCTCCGCTTTGTCCAGCACAAATTTCACATGGAGTGACCGGGATTTGAATTACGGAACCCAGCGATGAGAGGCCGGCGCGCTGTCGGCTGAGCCATGGAGGCTCTTGCGGTTAAATGATAATGATGATAATGATAATAATAATAATAATAATAATAATAATAATAATAATAATAATAGCTTAAGATCCGTTGAATTACCACGTAATTTAAGAGACGTTCATGTATCTGATTTTTTCCCCACAGGGGCTCTTAACGTTCCAGGGGCCAACAATACTGAGCATTTAAACATCCTTAAAAGCCGTAGGCCACAGCTTGGTTCGAACCTGATATTCTCGGAACAAATGGGCAATGACACATTATCTACTGTAGAGAATGTGTATGTTATTAACAACGGAGTGATCATAGTAATGATAAAGTCTTCAAACGAGAATTTTGGGAAGCTAAAATGAGAAATTATTTATACGCTGGGAAACTGCTTGTTTTTTCCCATTAGTCTTTGAAAATCATTGAATGTTGAAGATCAGAATAGTATGAGCTACCATAATTGATTCCTAACACACACAACCTAAATAGCCTATCGACTGACAAAGAACACTTCTAACAAAAAATACTTGTCAAGCAACCTCAAACTGAAGCATTACACGTGAATCATACGACCAGAAGCTCTGTATGCCATCGAGAGTCTTTCATTTAACCCAAGGAGTCTGATGGAAAAACTGGAAATCATAGAGAGAATTCTCATGAAGATCTTAGGTTCGATAAAGGAAGATGAATTCCGTAGACGGCACAATTTCGAGCTCGACGAACATACAGCGAGGCTCTCTGATTGTGCTAGGTAAAGGAAAGTAGCTTTCTATGACCACATAGTAAGACCGCCTCCCAAAAGACTTACCAACCGTCTGTTCATCTTCTGTCAGAACAAGAAGATTCGTACAACTTGGCTGATAGAAACTGAAAAGGACATTGAAGAACTGGGAATACCAGATCTTCAAGATACACCGTCTGTACGACATGCCCTCGAAGAAGACCAGTGGTTTCAGGAAAAAACCGGAAGAATGCTACCCCCACTGGATAGATGAAATGAAGGAATTATACCGGCAAAAAATGCGAGAATTCTAGGCAAAGATCGAAGGGTGATGATTGAACAAGCGTGGTCCAAAGTACGCTCATTCGAACCAAGAATAATAATTATTGAATTTCAAACACAGTGGATGATACAGAGAATAACCCTGAAGGAAACTTGGGTTAATCAAGTCAAGAACGATCTGCGGAATCGTGAGACCCAGCTTCAAGCAGACTAAACAACATGGAAGAGAATCATTCAGGAAGCCCATTAACGCATGGCACTCACAGCAATGTAAGTTTCGCCCAGGCGTCGATTGAGAGGAAAAACACAACATATGGAAGAAGTTATACTATATACAGTAGTTAGAGCAAGATGAATGCCATCGTGTTAAAAGGAGTTTCGTTATAAGACGGAAATGTTTAAAGTTTTCATTTCCGTGACTCCCGGCCAGGCTTTGGATTTCAGCTGAGTCTAGTTCATTCCTCTGACTTAGACTACTACGTGTTTGTGTTAGTCTTAACATACACAGCTACATCCAGCACTCCACATTATAATTATGTTCACGAGAGTTTAATCCTGATGTAAACATGGTATGTCGACGCCTCCGCCAAAGAAAGTTGTGATTTGCTGAGCGTGTAGTACCGACCTCCAACCCGTCAACATCTCGTGCTCGGACGGACAGTGCTACGCATCGCGAACAACAGTGCAAAGATTAAACTTCTGAATAAACGACTAAACCTGGATTCTGTTCACTTAGTTTACTGAACACATTCATATTGCACAGAATATGGTTACTTCTGAGCGGTTTTCCTCTTATGTGCTTCCCTGCACGTGATGGTCCTACCTCTTGCTCCATTTCTCTCACTATGAATACTGACACTGACTGCTGGAAGATGCAACACGTTATCTCCACACTGTACAGCTTGGGACTTTCCTCCCACTACGAGAAGGCTTCCTGTATTACACCACGCCTTTTTCCTTCACTTCTCGTTATTTAAACACTATTTTATAAACAAGAATATACATGGTGAAGCGAAATTCGCGCACTCGGGCGTCGCAGCGCGACTCCTCACATGCCAGCAATTAAAAAGTGTCTCTCACAAAAGTTCGTCCTGCGAAAATATCCGGGAAAAAAGGACGTTGAAGGGTGGCAATCTGGCAACACTGTAACCACATGTAGCGTAACTACCTCTGTCAGCACACAACAGTCGTGCTGTACTGATGGTGCAGTGGATAAATTTTGGGTTAGCATGCAGGAGGTCGAGGGGGTCGATCCTGGTTTGAGGCGCATGTTTTTTATTTCGTAAATGTAGTCCAGGAGGTATGGTATCTGGCATTTTAATCGTCAACAGCGATTGCATCGGGTCCTCTAGAAACCATTTGCACCTACATACTACGATCCTAGAAATGGACGAACATTCGTTTTCATTGGTCAGCTTTGAAAGACGACCTTTCCACGTCGTGGGCGTGAATTTGTTCGCACCTCTTCATCTACTGGATGCGTTACAACGTATTCAGCGTTACTAAATTTTGTAAATTTAGGATACATGTGACCTAAGAATCGTCCGATGGAAATTAGCAAAAAAAAAAAGTGCGCCTCAACACAGGATCGAACCCTCGAGCTCCTGCATATTAACCCAAACCTCTATCCACTGCACCAACTGTACTGCACGACTAGTATGTGCTGACAGAGGTAGTTACCCTACATGTGGTTACAGTGTTGCCAGATTGCCACTCTTCAACGTTCTTTTTCTGCCGGATATACTCGCAGGACGAACTGTTGAGAGAGACATTTTTTCATTGCTGGCATGTGGAGTGGCTCTGCGACTCCCGAGTGCGCGAATTTCGCTTCACCCTGTACATACATATACACCGGTATATATGATAACCATATTTTAATTTGATTACGTACTCTTCCAAACTCTCTAAATGTAATATACTAAAACAGAATAAAATTGATGCGACGTACTACTTTTCTTCGAACTCGCATACAGTCGAGTGACTGCGACGGTTGCTTCTCCAATGAACTATACCTCTAATATCTAAAGTTGATTTCTGACAGTTCTTAGAAGGAGGTCTGTTTACTTCCTGCCAGGGCGGGATAAAGGGAGTGGGGGTATGGTTGCCATGTAAACGAGGGTGGGGCAACTGGGGTTGCCATGGAGATAAATCTTCTGACCAACTCGTCTTGCTTGGAATTGCCAAACCTCTCACTTCTGAGTTAGATCTTGTCGCAAGCAGTTCAGATAACGGAACATGAGACCAAGTCAGTCAGTCTGGCCAGGTAGTCTACAACAGATCACAGCGGTCCAAATGAACGAGGGAACAAGTGAGCTGGAAGCGAGGGGTAAGAGAAAGGAATGCTGGAATGTGGCAACATCGTGAAATGGCACGTGCAATGCTCCTCCCTCCAGCCTAAGCTGTCAGAATTTATTTTTACTTATTAGAGGTATATGTCTATGTCCACGTGCAAAGCCAAGGTGCTCCGTTTATTTGTTTACATCAGGATTAACCTCTTGTGAAAAGAAGTATACGAACAACCACACACACACATATGACGTCAGGAAAGGCATCCGACCTTTACAAGTAGACTTATCCCATACGTAGTGTTGACCCCAATTAAGTGAGTGAAGACGATGGATACTAAAAACAAGGGAGTATTTAAAATATTACCATATCTAATGTAATTTCTCTGTCGTATGCGAGCATTTTTAAATATCAACCAGCTGAGGCATATCCGATCTGCAATCTTGAACACAGGCATATAAAAAAACATGGCGCAACAGTCCCGAAGGGCCATGTCCTGCCAAGCGACCGCTGCTCGGCCGGAAGGCCTGCAGAATATGAGGCTTCGTGTAGTCAGCGTGACGAATCCTCTCGGCCGTTACTCTTGGCTTCCTCTACCGTGGCTGCCATCTCACCATCAGATAGCTCCTCAATTGTAATCACGTTGGCTGAGTGGACCTCGAACCAGCCCTCAGATCCAGGAAAGATCCATGACCTGGCCGGGAATCGAACCCGGAGCTTCCGAGTAAGAGGCAGGAAGGCACGCTGCCCCTACATCGCAGGGCCGGCAAACGTAGGTATAAACATTGTCTCTTTCTCTTTCAACAGAATGTAACAATTTTCACTTTTTATCGGATAAATTTCACTTTCAGAGAACTATCTGTTATTTACACAAGGCACGTACAGTCCACTCAAGTAATATAAACATTGTAGATCGTCATAATACTACTTTCCATGCTTCTGCATCAACAAACCAAAACTAATGTGTTTCCGAACAGACACAATCGACTGGTAATTGGCATCGCCTGCAGAGACGTGTTTATGCAACCATTGATAAGAGAACAGAGAAGTTGCATGCTCTAAGGATGAAGATGGATTTAACGAAGTACGTATCAAGCAAATGATCTCATTCCTGTGCCGATTAGTAATATTCTCGTGACTCAGTATGTTTGTGTGACACCATTGTGAAATGTCGAAGTGTCACTTTATAAGTATGGCTCAATCTGTAGCCCTGATACCATTAATACAATATGCGAAGGTTGAGTCACCATCATCAATTGAGTCTCTGAAGGCACGTGGATTATACAACAGCGTTCTCCATCTGTAGGTTGCATGTGATGTTCACACGCACCCGGTGACACGTCCGTGGAATGAGATGGGGCTCTTGATCTGTTTTACGTCGCGCCAACTCAAGAGAGATCGTATGTGGGATAACACAGGGCCAGGACTGGGAAGGAACTGTTCATGGCCTTAAAGTACGGAGCTTAATTTAATTTACATTTGCCTGGTGTGAAATTTGGAAAAGACGGAAAACCACCTTCACGTCTGCCGAGAGTGGGGCTCAAACCCATCATCTCCCGAATGCAAGCGTAGCCAATTCACTCGGTAATGAGACGTTTCTAGCAGGGTAATTATTTGTATAGGTTTCATAAGACGAGAATTTTGCGTCTTCAAGAAACAATGTTAGCATGGGGATTAGAAAGGTGGGTCATTTTACGCTATGCACGTAGACCACAGTTCATGCCCGCAGAATATGCCGCCCACACCATTCGGTGTATGCCATCCGTATCAAGGAACTGACCACTCTGACTGTATGATCACAAGCATTATCATCAACTAGTGTAAAGCTCTCGTCCACCGTAGCTGAAAATCCTGCAACTAAGGTTGGAGGATGTTGTCTTTGTATACAAGAATTACACTGGATAGGAATTCGATCCCAGGACCAAACATGGCTAAAACGGAAACCTCTTGCTGCTGATGGCGCTCCAGGATGAAGAGCTCATTCCATCTCTCACTGTATCGTTGCCGATCTCACACGAGCTGCCCTATGGTGTGGTAGAAGAAGAGCTTTATCCTCCTGGATGTCAATTGCGCTCCGTCTGATCTGACATACTCACCCCGGAGGCCCTACGAAGATCCAAGAGGAAAAAGGTGGCAATAGCAGTGGGCCTACGACGTGCTGACAGCAACATATAACGATCCTCCCTGCGCCTGGCAGCTTTTCAGCGCGGGGGTCCCAACCGTTTTCCACTTGTCACCATTCCTCCCACAGCAACGTCACAATTCAAATGCGGTCATTGTCTGAAATGGGTTTTCTTACCCTGTTTATTTCAGCCTTACACGTGCTTTCTTTAACACCACTGACCTTACAAATAATAATAATAATAATAATAATAATAATAATAATAATGATAATCATAATAATAATAATGTTACTTGCTTTACGTCCCACTAACTATCTTAACGATTTGTTGAGACGCCGGCGTGCCGGAATTTAGTCTAACAGGAGTTTGTTTACGTGCCAGTAAATCTACCGACACGAGATTGACGTATTTGAGCACCTTCAAATACCACTGGACTGAGCCAGGATTGAACCTGCCAAATTGGGGTCAGAAGGCCAGAGCTTCAACCGTCTAAGTCACTCAGCCTGGCAGTGAATTAAGCTTGGTCCAATGCCCTGTATATCACCGCTAACTCGAACACGACAAAAAGTTGACCTACCTATATTTTTCCTGACCCTTCATAGATATAGATGTGAAAAGAAATAGCTGAATCCTTTCAGTTAGTATAAGCGCTCCTTGACTAAGTACATTATTCTCCTAGGTAATCTATCCTCCTCCATTAGTCAAACATGACCCCGCCACCACAGGAGGTTTGTGTGTACTGCTTCATCCATCGAGTCCTATCTACAATTTGCGTGACGTCGCACTGACAGATAGGTCTTATGGCCACGATGGGATAAGAGAGGGCTACCGGGAGGTACACCTCTACTCCGCTCATTCAAAATCAGCGCCTTAACAAACTCATCTATCGATCAAAAGTGGAAATTGATACAACATGAACTTAGAACTTTAATCAGAAGATGTCACTATTGAAATATTAAGTAATTTCGTTACTGTGAAGTTTCCTAAACTGACTGAATTTCTCCTGGTTTTGTTTGCTATACATCAAGAAGTTCGAATATTTTTCCACAGATGACACTACCAAAAACTTTGGTCATGCACTCTGGTGCAAGGTGAAAGAACTTATAACTTGAAGAAGTTTTGTATTTCTAGGTTGTCCATAACTGACTCTCTGTTCATTTATTTTTGGGTTGGCAACACTTCTTTTTCTTTCCGCCAGTTTTCAATCTAGCTTATCAGGAATTTCTGTAATTAATTTTCAACCTATCACAGGTTTCTTGTTCGATTCTGAGTGTAACTTTTGAGATTAACCAATAAAATTGAGAGGGTGTGTACGGATTAGCCCAGAATCCTCTCGAACATTCTCTGATGGTATATAAACTGCGGATTTCCATGTTTCCTTGTCAATTGATCACCGTCTTTCTAAGTGTGTGTGTTAAGGCAGGAGGCGGGGCGCCTCTTTCTCCGGCCAGCAGTACATCTGTAAGGTAATGGCCACATAAAATTCTATCTTTCTTGCTGTCTTCGCAACTTTATCTGAGGGGAAGGTCGGAATCTTTAACTATGTAACATACTTTTCTAAAATGTAAATTTTATTTCGGCTAATGTAAAACTTCATTCAATCTTTAACTGTAAATCGGGGATAGAGAGTGAGTTACCCTCTCGAGCTCCCCTTCATCTTGGTTTAAGGTGTCTGCGTTTCAGCAACCTTTTTTCTCTGTAATGTATTACAGTTATTTCCATGCGCGCCACCTCAGTAGTGTGGAACTAGCCCCTGTTTCATCGGCCAAGAGCACTGTAAGTTTTTCTTATTCCATTATCTGGGAGCGCCGTGTATGCCACCGTTCTGTTTGTTTTCGGGCCATTTAATTAACCTGTTCTTTTTCGCAAAGGCCCTGTAGGTTGGGTAATAGATACCTCTGTGTAATACTATTTCTATCTGTAATTCGTGCGTTGAGAGGCCAGAGTGTAAGATGTTCATGTAATGTCTTGAGTAGGCTGGAGGAAACTGACAGCCTGTTAACTGTTTTCAAGGTTTTGTAATGATGAAGAATGCCTCTGGAAGGCTAGATATTGTAATTTAGGGAGCACGTGCTCTTGAATTAGGGGATTTCTGCCCTTGACTAAATTAATCCTTGTTTTGAATTAAAGTTGTAAACTGGATCCGGTATCTGTGGAATTGTAAAGCTAGGGGCTTGAAGCCCAGAATCTGTAAAATTCACTAATCTTGGATTTTCCTAGTCTGGTTTCAAGATTGCTTTTGTACCTGACATGTTCACTACGATAAAATTTGTTAAGTAGTTGTTTTTTTGAAGAAACACAACCATCAGTTCAAGTTTTAAATTAATTTTGATATTGTAGATAGACCCATTCATCCGGACACCTTCTTTAACCTCTTTCTGCTCCACGGGTATCCCGGTAACAGTCTTAATTAAAGAACAGCCCCAGCATTTGCCTGGTGACAAAATGGGAAACAGCGGAAAACTATCTTCAGGTCTGCCGACAATAGGGTTCGAAGCCACTATCACCCGAAAGCAACCTGATAGCTATGTGACCCAACCCGCACGGCCAATTTGCCCGGTCACATAAAAGTATGATACAAAATACTTTTGTAGGAAAGTCAATCAACTACAGTCGAACGTCGATATCTCGAACTTCAGTACCTCGAAGTAATTTGAATCTCCCGGCCGTTTGTCCTATTCTTCACGTGTATTTATTTCTCTGTTACTCTAAATTTGGTTGCACGAATTTCTCGATTTCTTTTTTTTTTTTTTTTGCTAGGGGCTTTACGTCGCACCGACACAGATAGGTCTTATGGCGACGATGGGATAGGAAAGGCCTAGGAGTTGGAAGGAAGCGGCCGTGGCCTTAATTAAGGTACAGCCCCAGCATTTGCCTGGTGTGAAAATGGGAAACCACGGAAAACCATCTTCAGGGCTGCCGATAGTGGGATTCGAACCTACTATCTCCCGGATGCAAGCTCACAGCCGCGCGCCTCTACGCGCACGGCCAACTCGCCCGGTTCTCGATTTCTAGAAGCAAACGTTTGCTCCCTTGAAGCAAAATATACTCTGTAACTGGAAGTTTGTGAGGAACAGTTAACAAGTACCGTACAGAAAGGGTTACAGTGATGCTGGGAGCTAGTATGACGGGAACCGAAAAATGAACTCCTAGTGATCGAAAAATCAGCGAAGCCTCGTTCTTTTTTTTTCTGTGTAAATTAATTACCAGTCACGTACGAAAGCAACCCCGGAATTACAAGCTCCATTAACGAATCTCGGCTGCGTGGTTTCGAACCTACATACACAGTCAGTCGAATATAAATGACAGTGTTTCTAAAAGCAATAAATGTTGAAAAGTATGTGGAAGGAAAGAAGGTCAACAGTAAAAAACAAAAGAGAAAAACGAATTTTTTCCAAAGGTGTTAACGGAGGTATATTTGTTTCACTACTATATACTATAATAAGGGTCATAATTAAAGCGAAACCGTAAAATATGAGCTTGTTAGTATATTTTAAATACTGAAAAAAATACTTTATTCAGTATAAGCTAGTAGATATAAATTATTCAATCATGCGCTATTCATGCTCAAAAATGGTATTCTCTATATCTGGACATTTAAATAAGTCGAAATAAAATGTAATTCTCGAGATAGGTTCTACTTTAATTATAGAAAGCAAGAAAGAAGGGAGGTACGAACGTGGTACCTCCGACAATGATTTGACATCCACGATACGGGAAACAAAAAATAGGAAGAATTACTCCGTGAGGAGATCATACTGGATGATGATGGTGGTGGTGATGATGATGGTGATGATGATGATGATGATGATGAAGGGAAGTCGTTTGTGAAGTAGGTTAAATCATTGTGAAACTGCTTGTCACAAAAGAAGATTGAGTCATTAGGTTTCGAAAGTCTAAGAAAAGTAATAGATTCATCTCAGCATAAGCCATAAAAGGCCTCGGTGAAGTGAAAAGTAAAGGCTTTTTAGCAATCGTAACCTCAGCATAAGTACCTTTGTCGCCAGACAATCCTCTATTTGTAAGCAGCTCTATGGCGCCGTTTAGTTCCATATCTCTTAAATCGCTAGGAAACGAGTCCCACCATAGTCGTCTTCGTCTCCCTCTTCTTCTCTTACCCTCCTTGTACTCAGTTCTAGTTCAGAGCCATGCGCCTTTCCATAAGGGGAATCATCGTTTGTAAATTTCTGGACTTTATGAGTAGCAACCGAATTCACGACCTTTCAGTCCTATGTAAGGTAGCTATCATCCTTCAAAATACTGGGTGTAGAGTTGTGGGCATTGATTTCTACCTAGATTTAATCTATTCTGAGCGCTCGATAATTTTTAGAACAGGGTTAGAGAAATTAGTTATCTTACTCGATGTTATATAAAATCCAATATCAGTGGTGATCCCCGAACTCGTCTGTATGCTAACGAATATAAAGCAGTCTACCGTATTGTGTCATCAGCTTCCGATATAACTGGCCGGCGTACAATTCTGTTACTAAGCAGTATTATGTTCACCTCCAAATTAAAAATTGCACGTCCTGCCGCTTAAGCTAAGCTTTGTTATGCTGAATTGCCATTTCTATCGGTGGATTAGAGTAATAAAACTTTGTTATAGCTCGTTAGCAGTTACAAGCTCAATGTCAGCGAGAAATCAGATTTCATTTTTTAAATGGAGAAGAATCGGTTTATCCGTTACCTGGGGGAGAAATTCGTATGAGCTCCCTCAGCATTACCATTGTCGTGACGTGGCATCCCAGGAGATTCACGTAACATTTATCCAAGATTAACATTCAAACACTTGTTATTTAAATACTGATGATGATGATGATGTTGTTTAAAGGGGCTTAACATCGAAGGTCATCGGCCCTATTTGAATACTTACACAGCCTTTCTTGATAAGGAACAATAGACGAAATATCTAATTTTTATTATTATTATTATTATTATTATTATTATTATTATTATTAAAACGCATTGTAATTGGGAAATATCCCGATGAAAATACCTGCACACAAAGTTATAGGATTAAAATTAAATGAAAATAAATTACACCACGGTAACCAAAAAGAAACACTAAACAATAGCATGAAAAATATTATTACACAGAATCATCATGATCCTTCAACCGTCTCCAGTCGCCCGAGTGCGGTACAAGAGCGCTCTTCAAATTTCTTCCTCCTCAGCTTGATGCCATTCCATTCTTCTTCCTTCCAACCCCTGCTTTACTTGACTGATCCACCGTTTCCTTAGTCTGCCTCTAGGTCTTTTGTCTTCCAGTTCATTTTCTAGCCACTTTCTTGCTGTTCTCATTCGATCCATCCTTTTTACATGGCCATACCATTTGAGTCTTGTTGTTCTTACATTTTCGCTTAGCGACTGATTTTACTTGTGTATAATTATTGAAAAAAAATTAGCAATTCACTGAAACGGAAGGCGGAATGGCCAGCAAAAATTGTAAGGCACGAAGTTGTGACTTCGCATGTCTACAGAATACGAAAATGTTTAAAGGCTCCAAAGTTGAGGAAAATTTCAAAGTTACCAAAAACCTTGTAGCAGTTGCCTGAAATTTGTTCACGAGTATGAATTAACAACATCTATTAGAGAAAATTTTATTTTCTATAACGGCTCAGTAAAGAAGATGCATATTTTTACGTGTATTAAAAACCTGTAAACTCTTAATAAGGCCACTACTGTGTTCGTAAGTGGAACTTTTAAAAGTTTTCTCTGTATTCGTTAGAGTTAGATGTTTTTACGTTCCTCTGATCTTCAGCCCTCTTCTAGATACCTACAATACTGCACTGGAAGCGTATACATCGTTTATAAGGATAGTCTTCGCAGATTTCGAGAAGACAGCACATACAGCTTGTTTATAAAAACTACCACTGCATTTATTAATTCCGTATATATAATCCAGTATCATATTTAATAGCAGCTATTAAATATATACATATCCTGTTGATAGTGGAGAAACCACTTATAAAACCATTTGATTGCCATTAAAATGTTTTTAAACTAGGAAATTATCTCCCTGGTATTTAATATCGTTCATCACCGAGCTTCAAAAAAAAATCTGTTTTTCCTTTATGAAGTTGTTTTACGTCGCACCGACACAGATAGATCTTATGGCGACGATTAATAGAAAATTATAAAACTCGGAAATAACTTATCAGTGACGACATTAGATACGAGGAAGTCGTAAGGGAGATCATTACGAGTAGCTGACTTCAGGACGTCCTTCAAGGACTAAAATATGCATAATGAACATAACAAATGAATGTCAATTTCCCTGCTATTTCACATCTCCTATGAGCAGTGGCGGTCGGTGGGTCTCAGGTCGGTCGGGCGGCCATAGTACTACCTGCGCACTTTTTAGCGTTAGATTTACACCCTAGTGCTGAAGCGGTCGACCTCGGCAATCTTCGAGATTCGTACTGGCAATCTTTGAAGCACAAGCTATGAATCGCTTATGCATCGCTGTGCGACGTCTGGCGTACACTTTACGAACTAGTACTGTTGTTATTTACACAGCAAAGCCAAAATACCGAATTCACTCTAGGAATAAGATTCGCATCGATAAATGTTATATAATGTTATATAATGTTTGTGTGACACAGTTGTTGGCTTAAAATAACAAAGGTTTAGAAAATTCATATCGATCGATCATATTATCGATTCAATTCAGATTTCATTTCCATTCAGTTGGCAGTACTAACGGAACCGGAAGCGCTCCCTCCTTACTCCTCAAACCTGTACAAAATATCTATCGCTATCTTTTTCTCAGAAAGCTTTCTTTGCTACTGACCAGTACCACCGCACTCATTCAATTCTTCCTCGCGAAAACAAACTAATTCACTGCTGCCAACCCTCAAAAAAACGCGGGATGCAAGCCAGAGACCGAAAATTGAGTCAAAATTCCTGGTCTTAAAAGTTACATTTCAATATTATTATTTATTATTTTTCCTCTTAAAATATAAATAATAGGGCAAACAAGGTCATAAATATTATTTAATTTTATTGCATGCGACCATGGAGATTAGGCTAGCGAATGCTTTTATAGGGGTGTTTAAGGACTCTGCCCAAGTGAAAGCCTCTTCCCGCACCCTTCCTCCCCCACGAAACCGTGGATCAGCGCGCTCCCCCCTTACATCTCAACCCGCTCACCCACACTATGTCCTCAGACGGGAGGTCGAGAGTCCGTGCCTTATCTTCAACCTGAAAACATTTACCAGTGACCTGCGCGCTGAAAGTCAGTCACCTAAGTTTGATATTGCCGAACAGTCTTCCTTATTGATGAGAATGAACCTTTACAGCCGGGCTGAGTGGCTCAGACGGTTAAGACGCTCGCTTTCTGAGCCCAAGTTGGCAGGTTCGATCCTGCCTCAGTCAGGTGGTATCGTGTCGGTAGATTTACTGGTACGTAAAAGAACTCCCACGGTACAAAATTTCGGCACCTCGGCGTCCCTAAAACTGTAAAAGTAGTTAGTGGGACGTAAACCATTATTCCTTTATTTTATGTTATTTTATTTTAATTTTTAAGCCAGCATAGGACTACTTACGTTTATGGAGGTTTCTTTTTGTCAGCCCAGTACCGTTTCATACTTTCTGAACGTAATTTACTTTGTTTCTGGAATCACTCTTCCTATTCTCTGCTTGTTGATTTTTGTCTGTAGTCTAGCGTGTTTATCTTTCAATCTTTTTCTTCTTTTCCTACCGCTTTCCACAATCCTGTGGGGTAGTGGGTGCGCACTGCGTCGCACATGTGGAGTTGGCGCTGTTTACGGTCGGATGCCCTTCCTGACGCCAACCCTATATGGAGGGATGTAATCACTACTGCGTGTTTCTGTGGTGGTAGGTAGTGTAGTGTGTTGTGTGAATATGAAGAGGAGAGTGTTGAGACGGACACAAACACCCAGTCCCCGAGCCACAAGAATTAATCAGAAGCGATTAAAATCCCCGACCCGGCCGGGAATCGAACCCGGAGCACTCTGAACCGAAGGTCAGTACACTGACCATTCAGCCAACGGGCTGTGTTTATCTTTCAATATGTTGAGTATTTGTATTTTAAATCTTCTATTGTAATACGCAACTCTCTCATGTCTTCTCTAAGTTCCGCGATCCATCTAATATTATCCTTACTCTTACTATTCCATAATTTTTCTATTATTTTTCTACTGATGCTATTTTCTGGTGACCATATTAGATGCCCTAAGAATTGTATTCGTTTGTTTTTCATTGTGCTAGTCACAGGTTATATTTCTTTATGAACTGTCTCATTGGAAGCTAGTCTCCAGACTCCGTTTAGTTGATAATTTTTATTTAAATAGGTTCTCACTATTCTCCTTTCTAACTTGAGTACTCTATTGCAACTGTGTTTGCTGTTTTCAATAATGTTTTACATACATTCCTTTACATTTATTTTTCTCCCTACAGCTGTTGCAGGTTGATTGTATAATAATAGTCATAATAATTCAAAATTCTTAGATTCTTGCCCGATGTCAGAGGTCGCCGTGTGGTTTTCTAGAAAGGTGTTCAAATAGTGAGGATTTTCCCTCCTTTAAAAAATAAGTTATCCCTGTTCTAGCATTTTTGACAATGGGTCTCATTTAGTTCAAAATTTAACATTTAAACTCTATGCTCAGACTTTTGTCAGAAGGCCTGACCCCAACTTGGCACGTTCGATCATGGCTCCACCCGGTGATATTTGAAGGTGCTCACATACGTCAGCCTCGTGGTGGCATATTTACTGGCACATAAAAGAACTCCTCCAGGACTAAGTTCCGGCACGCCGGCGTCTCAACTAAACGTAAAAGTAGTTTTTTTTACAAGCTGCTTTACGTCGCACCGACGCAGATACGTCTTATGGCGAGGATGGGATGGAATTGGGCTAGGAGTGGGAAGGAAGCGGCCATGGCCTTAATTAAGGTACAGCCCCAGCATTTGCCTGGTGTTAAAATGGGAAACCACGGAAAACCTCCTTCAGAGCAACCGACAGTGGAGGTTCGAACCCACTATCACCCGAATACTGGATACTGGCCGCACTTAAGCGACTCCAGCTCTCGAGTAGCTCTATCTGTGTAAAGGTAGGAAGTGTGACGTGAAAACAAATAGCATTACTATTAAGAAATTCCTGTCTGATAACCGTTTGTGTCTCTGTTACAGTTCTATTTAACTAACTTTGTGATCGTGACATTTAGTTGTTGACAGCCCAAGTACACGTGAAAGCGAAGCGTTGCTTACAGACGACCAGAGCTGTCCTTGAAAACCGCCATTCAGCTTCCTGCTCCGCCTTACCTTGCCTTCCTCTTCTGTCCAAAATTTCAGTCTGCTCCACTGCACATGTTCATACGTATATCTCTGTCCGAAACAAGAAATTCGTTTATTTCTAACCTAGTGTATTGTAGTTGTAATCAACTGAAGGTAGCGTTGCGAAGGAAGGTTTTTTTTACTAGTACAGCCCCAGTATTTGCCTGGTGTTAAAACGGGAAACCACGGAAAACCATCCTCAGGGTTGCCGACAGTGTGGTTCGAACCCACTATCTTCCGAATACTGGATACAGGTCGCGCTTAAGCGACTGCAGCTATCGACCACGGTGCGAAGGAAGTAGTCGTGGCTTTGTATCAGAAAGGATACCGACATTCAGCATTTTTGTACCTAATTGGGTACAGAAGGCAACAATCTGACTTTGCTTCGCAACCGGGTAGAAAGGAGCGAAGAGAAATTTCACAGTTGGATGAGAATGCTCTAAATCGACGAACTGGTCGTGCGGTTAGCGTCGCGAAGCTGTGAGCTTGCATTCGAGAGATAGTGGATTCGAGCCTCGCTGTGGACAACTCTGAAGATGGTCTTCCGTGGTTTCCCATTTTCACACCAGGTAAATGCTCGGGCTGTATCTTAATTAAAGCCACGGTCACTTCTTTCCCAGTTCTAGGTCTTTCCTGTCCCACTGTCGCCGTAAAACCTATCTGTGTCGGTGCGACGTAAAACAAATTGAAAACATGTTCTAAATATACACAAGTTTGTTACTTAACAAAAATAAATAAATCTAAACCCTATAATTATTTTAGAAGGCGTGCTAACCGAGTGGCATTAACACTGCTTTTGAGCATGGTGCCCACGGTTCGAATCCAGTCAATGTTGTCGGATTTATGAGACGAAAATTCATGTTCCCGTGATTCGGATTCTATGCAAAACTGGGGATCTTATGCCATGATCATGACATCAACAGCAAAGTAAATTCTACAAGTTTGTATGATATATTAAAACAAGTTTTGAGGCATAGTGAAAAAAGGCAAAATGCATAGGAAGCAGAACATCACTATATTATTTAATCAAATGTCACACTATACCTGTGAGTTCTCTCTGGTACACACGACACACACACACTTCATGACATCACGATGAATACTGGAAATAACATGTGCGGAGATGATAAAACAATAAGTCTTACGACAGTCAAAGTGCGTGTTATCAGATAACGTGTGTACACAGACACGCATCGTGTGAGGGAGGAGTCCTCAAATTATGATATTATTTCCAAACTTACACTATGAAATACAACGTAAGCCTGATGTATTAACTTCTTGCCACCTTGTCAACATTGGTTTTAACATGTTCGTGTGGGAAGCGTAATAAAATGATTTTCGTTATTATGTAAGTGGTAACATTTATCACCTGGCTGGTCCTCAATCCTAGTCAGGCTTCAAGAAAGTTGAAATTCATCGAAAGAACACTTTGTAGCCCAGTAAGATTGATATCGAGGGGGGATATCTGTTCGCGGCCTGGTGGTTGAGAAGTACTGCTCTGCATGATCTCTCAAGCACAACAGCAGTTGCCCTCGTGTTTCCGACAACCATTAATACGGGCATTTAGGTTAGAGTGGCTAAAGTTACGACTCTCGTACAGCACGCAACACAATTACATGAGTAGTCTTTGATATTTAACTGTGTGATCGTGAAACATGAAGCTCTCTCTTTACGAGAGAGCACGCCATTTATATCGATGCTAGAGTAAAACACGTGTTGATCTGTGGCAGTAGCTAATTTACTGAACTCAGAACATCGCGGTGAAGAGCCGTTAAGTACTTGGTATGAGCATTAGATATTTCTCATTGTCTTGACCGCCTGTGGATGGTGGCGGCAGAATAACATCCACGGTATCTCCTGTCTGTCGTAAGAGGCGACAAAAATGGAGAACTCTCAACTTGGGAGCGGAGATTTGGCGATCACGGTGCCCTTAGCTGGGTCCTGGCTTCCACTTGTGCCAGACTCGTCGCTTTCACCTATCCTATCCGACCTCCTTTGGTCAACACGTGTTCTTTTCCCACCCAGGCGGTATCATTAGGTTTTCGAGGCCTAGGGAGGGTTTCATTTTCATACCCTTCGTGGCAGTTGTCTTTTATAGCCGATACCTTCATTCTTCGAAGTGTTGCTTAGTCCTATAGCAGTAATCACCACCACCACCTCCTCCTAATTCTCTTCATCGTCATCATTTCCCCTATTCACATGCAGCCAGCTCGGTATAAATATTGTATTGTTCCTCTTCACCGTCTTATAGTTCAGGTCATGCTTATGTTGGCTTACGCCGTCCTTAACCATGTTAATTCGCCGTAATGTAAAACTTATTTGATGAAACACAATTTGCTTTTTTAAAAGAAATCGTTTAACAGCTAGCCAGTTGTGCAGGATTAGCGTCTCTGATTGCCACCCAAGGCCCTATATTTCATTCCCGGCGAGTCCGGGGCTGACCTCTTAATACTTATCATCCAGGTATTCTGCTTTATGGCAGGTCTTGTTATGGGATGAACCTCTTCCACTTTTGCCTGTCCTGCGCCAGGATTTTCATGTCCGAATATTTCTTTCCTTTGATATTGTCCAACATTTGATATCTTTTCCTTTCTCTTGTTCGTTTGCCTTTCACCATTCCTTCTATTCCTTCTGTCAATTAACAGTCCCTCCTCAAACAATGTCCGATCCAGTTCAATTTTTTTCGTTCTTCTCCAACTCTTCGTAATACCTTCTCATTCCTTACCTAGTCTTCCCATTTTACTTGTTCGATTCTCCTCCATACCCATATCTCTAGTGCCTCCAATCTTGTCTCATCTTTCTTTCGCAATGTCCAAGTCTCTGCGCCTTACAGCGCTATGCTCCAAATATAACACTTAGTCTTTTCCTCAAACCTTTGTTTAGTGGCCCACGCTAAGCAGAGGAAACGAAAGGACGAAGTATGACACTACGAAGAATGAAGCTATCGGGAAAAGAAAGACAAAGTAATAGTCTGGTGATATCACCACACTGCCCACTGTAAGCCACCTGCCAGGCCAGGGCCCTAGTGCATTGTTGCGCCACGAGTCAGTTGTGTTTTATTCGTTTATACATTGGAATCTCAGGGATACAAGAACCTCGTTTATCCGGATTAAGTGGGAACGGAACTGATCCGGATTATCGAAAATCCTGATAATCCGAAAAACACTAAAAAACAAATACGGTACATGTTAAATAATCTATTAACACAAGGTATACGGTTATACCTTTTTTCAAATGTACAAAAAATATCAGAACACTTTTCTTACATTTATGACTATGTTTTATGCACTACAATAATGTGCGAGTTTTTTCCTGTTTTACATTTGAAGAGCGTTTTGCGCGCAGCACGATCACGGAGACGTTTTACTAACAACAGTCCTGCTGGTGTGGTTTCACTCAAGGATTCTAAATAGGCTTTCAGTTTGTCCAGCTGCATTGTTGCCTCTCCGTGAGTCATTGTTTCTTCTGATGGAGGGCTGGTTTCAGTTTCAAATTCAATGAATTAACAGTGCGTTGAATTCAGAAGAGCGTGGGTTCGAATCCCACCTCGGCCGTCCTGGGAATGGCTTTCAACTGTTTCCCCATTGTCAATTCGAGACTGTGAACTTCCTAACTTGCTGACTAACTTTTTAAACATATTATTATATAAAACTGCATTTAACTTGAAAAATCTGTATATCTGCATTTAAAATGGAAATTATGAAAATTAATATTCATTAAATAAAATACACATTCGTCGTACCTTGTACTCACACTTACTTGTTACCTGCTTACTTACACATACGTTATTTGAAGGGCGCCAGCTGTCACTCAGTACAGCAATAATAAAATGAGACTCTTGACTATCTCTAGGGTGTGGGGTAATAAGCTTACTTTTGACAACATACCATATAAGTTCTGGGAAAAGGAGATTGGCGTTCGGTTTCCCCATTAATTTTGATGTTAAGATATTTTACTTTCATTGAAATAAAACTATGAATTCGTTTGATAGAACAATATATATTCTTTAAATAATAATATACAAAAAAATAGTGAGTCTTGTTGCGATAAAACAGATGAGAATGTGAAATTATGACATTGCAACTGAAAGAAACTAGGCATGAATTTGAATTCTTCTTGACCGGACATTTAACAATTTATACGAAATATTTCCCTCACTGATTCACTTGACTGTACCTTCAACACTTTTAGTGTAATTACGACGTATTCCTTTGATCTGGTGTTTTCTATAGATGTGTCACGCCTAACTTGGTGATACATCCTTGTGACTGCTTCTTCTCCATATCATCTGACTTCTTTGTAAGTCAATATGGTATTACCTCTTGGTAGGTCCTGGGTTGCCCTCTCTGACTTCATGGTAAGCCCTTGCGTCCGTGTCTTCCACTAAGTGACGGACCAACCATTTGGTCTCACTCTCTCAATGACCAATAATTAATGGCTCACTGAGTCTTCTCCATCTCTCGTTCACACTCGTTGACTGACCAACTAAGGCCTCTTGATCTAGTAGACTTCTTCACTGTACTGCATCCGTATAAGTAATGACTGACGCTACAATGTGCATCCACCTTATATAGACGTTGGTTGACACAGCTACGTAATCTCCAGAAATAACAATGACATACTCCCACCCACGCGACAGATATTACATCCAGTGGTGAAATAGCCCCGGGCCGGCCGACTCTCTGAGCGCATATCTAAATAAATAAGATGACGTAGCCATGGAGTGGCGATGACTTGGCAGAATCGCCAGTGGTATAGCAATATAACAACGTCACTTCCACATCTGATACATCGAAACTCTCACTGTACAGGTATTTAATGATAATCTACACATACGTATATATGCATACATCCAAGTACAATCTTGCAAGCAACAGGCATTGCAAAATTGAATTAAATAAGACTGATAATTACAATAATAGTAACAATATCACAGATAACATAATAATAATACTGACATAATAATAATAATAATAATAATAATAATAATAATAATAATAATAATAATAAAATACTGATAAAATCATAGAATAATAAAAATACAGATATCATCTTGTAACGGGATTTGAATCGTTACAAGGCGAACGCCGGGACGGTATCATTGATAGACCGTGCCCGAAATACTACCAATTCCTGCCGTTAACTATCCTTGGTGAAAAAAAAAACAGTCAAGAAGAATCGACCCCATAAAAGAAATACTGTACAAGTAAAAATAGATTGTTATTATTTTCGATCGGGGTAAACCGGAGATCCGGATTAACGAGGCTCTTGTGTAATAATTTAAATCTTGATTTCATTTCCATCGTGCGATGTGTCACATAGGGTACTGTCGTGGATGCTATAAGCACCGAGCTATATTCTACCGACATGGGGCTGACGTATTTGAGCACCTTCTAATACCACCGGACTGAGCCAGGATCGAACCCGCCAAGTTGCTGTCTACACAGCAACATTTCGAACTCAGAGATAGACAGGGGCCCCTTTAGCGTGGAACTCGCCTCACGATGCTTATTAATGAGGAAAATTCTGAAGGCTTAGTAATTATGTATATAATAGCTCTAATGGATTATAATTTTTAATTTTTCCCCATTAATTTTATACGCTCCCGATAAGCATTTGGACATTCCACACAGCTGATTTGGGCATTATTTTAACGACAAGTCGCTCTCTCCTCTCAAGTGCATTTTCGATCATTCTGAAGCCATTTGTTATCTACATGTCGTTACAATTAGCAAAAGAAAGAACGTTTTCGCACTTCACACCACAATTTACTAATTGTTCATTATATAATCGGTTTTTGCCGTACACTTGTAGAACACACTCAGTTGGATCAAACGGCACTTCACATGCTATTTCGCCAGATCCCAGAACTACACCAGTTGTTAGTCGTGCCTCAAGATGGCGGTCCCTTTCCATCACTCGATGACGCCAGAGACTTATTGCCAGGTACGCCGGTCCGTCCTCTTTGCTGTGAGATAATGAATACAGTCACCGCACGCGTTCTTTCTTTCTTTCTTTCTTTCTTTCTTTCTTTCTTAATCCGTTTACCCTCCAGGGTTGGATTTTCCCCTCAGGCTCAGCGAGGGATCCGACGTCTACTGCCTTAAGGGCAGTGCCCTGGGACCTGAGACTTTGGGTCGGGGGATACAGCTGGGGAGGAGGACCAGTGCCTCGCCCAGGCGGCCCCACCTGCTATGCTTGTAGGTGGATGGGAAGATTGGAAGGGATAGACGAGGAAGAGAGAATGAAGCGGCCGTGGCCTGACGTCAGGTACCATCCCGGCATTTGCGTGGAGGAGAAGTGGGCTACAACGGAAAACCACTTCGAGGATGGCTGCGGTGGGAATCGAATCCCCCTCTACTCAGTTAACATCCCGAGACTGAGTGGACTCCATTCCAGCCCCCGTATCGTTTTAAATTTTGTGGCAGAGCCGGGAATCGAATCCTGGTCTCCGCGGTGGGGGGGGGGGGCAGCTAATTACACTAACCACTACACCACAGGGGCATCGCACGCGTTATTCAAAAAACTTTCATTTTAAACGTCAATGTTCTGATAACGTGCATCGGCCCACAAGTGGCCACGGCTGGTCCGTGGTCCGACAGTTCTGCACTCTGACCAGCCAGCTGAGCAGAGGAAGAGTGGCTCTACCTATATATTCGAACGACTGAGATGGGCTGGTTCTCACCGTCGACTGCCCTGAGAATGGTTTTCCGTGTTTTTCCACCCTCCTGCACTAAGTTGAATGCCGGGGCAGTTCCCACGCCCGCCAACCCTCTCACCTTCTCCCATACAAATCTCCTGACCTGAGAGATGGCGTCACCGTCTAGGAGGCCCACGTTCCCCTTCATGGAAGGAATGTAAACCTAGTTGTTGTAGATGTGTGTGCAGTAGAGGCGATTGGGAATTAGAGGTGGGGGGGGGGCATTTCCAGAAAAAGTACCCGGGTTAGCGGGGGGGGGGTGTATATACGATGATGATGATCTTGTTTAAAGGGGTCTAACATCGAGGTCATCGGCCCCTAATGGTACGAAATGAAATAACAAAAAGTTCAAGAAATCCACTGACCAAAATAAATAAAAATGTCATGAAAAATGAATGGATGGACATGAACAAAAAAACAAGAAACAAACAAACAAAAAAACAGTGGATCCGACTCAAGATCGGTCATAAATAATAGTATTATTGACCAAGGGACCACTTATAAAGCACAGTCCTGAATCGATTATGCTTGATGTCTAAAGGGGTCCAAAAACCAGGTCTAAGGCCCCTCAGTATGGTACATGCCGCGAGTAAAGTAGAACCATGATATTTCTCAAGCTGCGGTACTAATCAAAGGTAGCGTAAACTCACGGTGTTCCAAACATTAAGGTACTACACACAAGTATTGTACGTCGTAAAGGTAACACAGACCTATGGTGTTTGTCACACAATGGCGCCACTCATAGCCAACGCAAACTGATGAGGTTCCTCTCCTAGGTGTACTAAGCACGGGCGCCGGCATTCCCGTGGTGTTCCTCACATAGTTCCTCACAACTCGCAGGCAACGCCCAGACCCGTGGTGTTGCTCACATGGGTACGACTCACGGGTACTGGAAAACCACACTGAACCCCGCTTGAGTGCTACGAATCACACAACTATTCAGTACCTAACAGAGTGGTACTACTCGCAAGTACATGCAACCCATGGTGTTCCCCGCATGATGGTACGAATCAAAAGTAGTTTCATGGTCCTAATTCAATCATCCCTTGGTCGCCCCTTTTAGTCGCCTCTCACGACAGGCAGGGGATACTGCGGGTGTATTCTACATGTGCGTCCCCCACCCGTAGGGGGGTAGTGTGTTTGGTCCGCGAAAGGTATTTTATTTCCCTCAAGTCCGCCGGCAAGCCGGTTAGGACCCCCCCCCATCCTATATGCCACCTGCGACGCGCCACGTGGGAGTATCACCTCTCCCCCTGCTACGCCAGCTTAGTAGGTTCGTGGGGGAGGGGGGTTTATACATCAAAACTTTTTTTAAAGCTATAAAATTGTTCTATGAGCGAACTTCGACAGAAAGGTAAACGTTGACCGCTGACCAACATAAGTGCGGTAATAATAGTTTCTTAATATTTTGATGCAATACTGTATGGCATAAAGGAAAAATATCCACTGATGACAGTACAGGATAGGTCCAAATACAAAAAGCTCGTGGAAGGTCACAGATGGACAGACACCAGGATCCAGATTCAGATCACGGAAGCCGAGAGAAAGAGGAGGAGTGAGAGAATGAAGAGGTATTGGGAAGAAAGAAGACGTACCGAACAAGTCACTCGTGATCCTCAGGGGTCGTAACGAACCTAATAATAATAATAAAACTTTCATCAAAGGAACAATATTACACATGTATTGCAATTAGATAGACTTACGGTGCGATTATACAATTAAAATTCATTTAGCATTGACTACACACTGAGAAACTAACAGACACTAAAGAGACTGCCAGACGGTGGACTGCACCCGACAAGTGAGTGAATTACACCTCGGTGCCCATGACCTTGGCAAAAAAGAACATACACCTGCTACGCTTTCTCACAGCACGTACGCTGCTGCGAGAGTCTCCGCTACTTGCTGCGGTGCTATTTATTTATTTATTTAGCGCATCTGAGTATTATGAAAGGTGCTGCTCACAGGGTCAGTCGTGCTGCAATAGTACTTTCTGACCCAGTGGGGAAAGCAATGGCAAACTACCTCACTCCTCATCTTGCCTAGTACGCCTCGTTTTGGTGCTGCCACTGGTTTATGGGTTTTCCTTATAACCGCATAACCTTTGGCTATTTGAGGATCCAACCAGCCTCTGGGCTGATGACCTAATAGACAGACAGACAGACAGACAGACATATTTACATACAAGAAAACAATGAACAAGAAAAGACTCCTTACAACTGAATGTCAAGATCATTGATCCACTATATTGCTTCTGGAGTTGCCATCAGAAAATCCACTTTGCTACCTGTTTATGCCAGCGTTTCACACTCTCTGACAATATGGTGTATTGTTTGTCATGCAGCTCCGCAGTCACACGCGGGTGTCGGTAACTTGTTCCATTTAAACAACACATCTCTGCATCTGCCATGGCCTGTTCTTATTCTGTTCAAAGCAAACTATGTTTTACGTGGTAGCTAGAATCCATTTGGAAATTTGGCATTCGAGAACATACTGTGCAGGTGCATCTCCGTTGCTGTTTCCCACCGTCTTTTCCACTCTGTAGTTGGGTTGTATCCTCTAGCAATCGTGTCTAAGGCGTTACGTGGTGCTATGCAAATCGTTTAGCGGTGACGAACGATATTTTGTGCCTATTTCCGCTAATAAGTTAATATTTAAATAACTTACCTTATAAGACAACAGCGCTTGTACAAATTGCTTTTTTTTTTAAATTCTAGTTTGAGCTGGCTAAAATGGAATAATAATGTAAGGTTTTCTCCACAAAGTTGGGGGGGGGCGAGTGCCCCCTTCTCACCCCCCGCCCCCGCCCCCGCCCACCTCAATCGTCGCTATTGTGTGTATGAGGATATCGAATATTTCGTCCCTCGAGTTACTTAATTTTAATATGGTCAGAATTTTTCTCCCTTTGGCGACCGTGTTAAGCATGTAATTTCTTAAAATTAAAATGTATAATGCTTCAGGCATATTATGCAAAATTATTACTATGCCTTCAAATTTGTTCTCATTTTTGACGTGGTTTCACTAATACTTCTAATGTCGCACCAGCTTAAAGAGGCTTTTAGGTGGCGAGGAAATAGGAATAATTAGGAAAGAAGCGGTCGTGGCCATACTTAAGGCAGAACCCTATCATTTTGTCTACTTTGGAAATGGGAAGCCAAAGATAACCATCTTTACTGTCGATAGCTTCAATCCACGATCTCCCAAATGTAAACTAATAATTACATGGATTATTAGCATTTGATTGGTCTGCCTAACTAATGTATTGAACCATACAATTAACGTAGTCCTATATAATTTCTCCTATTCCCTTCCCAAAGGTAACCATTGCTTATTTTTGAGCTTCCTTCCAACTCCTAGGGCTTTCCTATCCCATCGTCGCCACAAGACCTATTTGTGTTGGTGCGACGTAAAGCCACTAGCAAAAAGAAAGCGTATATTGAAACTTACTAAACGTGTCACAGTCTAGCTCGAGCGGTCGAGGAGAGAGGTTGCGTTGCGAAGTGCGTGCTGTAAACATGGTCGGCATTGAACAGTACCGGGCCGCTATTGGGAAATGGCAGGCAAGGCAGAAGAAGGAGGCCAGGAGTGGATTGGTGACGGACGGATTGAAAATGAGTGAAGCGGTGCTGGTGGTGACAGTGATAGCAGTGTTACTGGTTATTGGGGGGGTGGAAGTAAACCCAGGCCCAAATACCAGTGGAAAATATAGTACGGAGGATTTGGCCGCACTCAGGGTGGTTGTAAGTGAAGTTATGCAGGAGAAGTGTCAATGGGATAAGGTGCAGGAAATAAAGGACATGATGGAGGAGCAGAGAAGGGAGATAGGGAACATGAAGAAATGGCTTGAAACGAAGACAGAGGAATCGAGCAGGAGAGTGGTCAATAACGAGAAAGAAATCGAGTTATTGAGAGGGGAAGTGAAACATCTGAAAGATGAGGTGATGAAGTTGAAGAAAGAAGCGGAGGGGTACAGGCAGGAGAGATTGAAAAAAACCATATTTATATATGGAATTGAGGAAGGGGCGAGAGAGAGCAAGTTTGAGCTGATATTTAAGGTGGTGGAAGTTATACGTGATGTTATGAAGATAAACTTTAGTGAGGTAGACATTGATGATGTAGAGAGAGTTGGTAAAATCAAAGGTCGGAGGCCAATTAGGGTTAAATTGTTCTCAACCTTAATGGCAGATTCTGTGTTAAGGAACAGCAAGAATTTACAAGGGCGGAAAATAGGGGTGAAAGGAGACATGGGAAGAGAAGGAAGTGAAAACGCGAAGATCTTGAATAGGCACCTATGGAGAGCGAGGAACCAGGGGCTAAAGGCCCGAATAAGAGGTCTGAGGTTGGAGGTGACAAACGGGCGATGGGTCAGAGTTCATTCAGTGACTAAGCTAAAGGAAATGGACGAAAACGAGAGGGTTGAGAGTGGTGAGAGGACAAGGCAAGATGGGAAGAAGAAAGAAGAAAAGAAGAGGAGGAGGGACGTGGCAGGAGAGCAGGGCATCTCGGAAGAGAATGGGCAGTGCAGCCGGGAGACAGAAGACCAAGATAGTGAAGTGGACGGTGAGAGTGGGCCGCAAGAAACTGGGAGAGGAGAGTGTAGAGGTGCAGTGAGCAAGAAAGGACAAAGGGAGGTGGATTCAGAAGTCCAAAATAGTGAGGGGGAGAGTGGGGGTGAGCAGCAAGAAAGGGTGAGTGCAGGGTGCAGTGGTGTAGTGAACAAGAAAGGTCAAGTGGAGACAGATCGACAAGAAGGTAAAAAAATTATGAGTAAAGTCAGGAGTAAGAGCTTAAAAGACATATGGGGAAAAATACGTAAAGGGATGGAGGATACAGAGGGAGAGAGGTCGATAAATACTAGAAGTAAGAATAGAGGGGGAGACCTAGAAGGGAGGGAGGGAAAGTTATAACAATATTGGAAGATAGGATGTGTGAATATTGAAGGAGTAAGGAGCAAATTAGGAAACAAGAAAGTTAGGGAAGTAATTGAAAGTTTCGATGTTGTGGCACTCTTGGAGACGTGGTTGGAAACAGGGAGGGAGATTGCATGGAAGGGGTTTGAGATAAAATATAAATATAGAAGAAAAGAGAGGAATAAGGGACGAGCACCAGGAGGGATGATAGTTCTAATTAGGGAAGAAATTAGTGAAAGAGTAGAGGATATAGAGACCGATATGATGGAAACCATATGGCTGAGATTGAATTTGGGAGGGAGAGAGGGATGGAGGAAGAAAATAAATCTAGCGTTTGTTTACTGCCACCCTAGTAATTCAGAATATGCAAATAAATATTTTTTTGAAGAGTTATTGGTGGATATTGGTAGGATAAGGGGAATGTATCCAGGGGAGGAGGATATGTTGTTATTTGGGGATTGGAACGCGAGAATAGGAGAACAGAGCCCAGTTTATAGTAGGGAGGATGGAATGTGTTTGTTAGAAAGCAGAAGGAGTGAGGACAAAATTACAAATAGTTATGGAGAGAAGCTCCTAGAGATGTGTGCTGTGGGAAACTTGTATATTCTGAATGGGTGGATAGAGGGAGACAGGACGGGGAAATTGACATATGTTACGGAGAAAGGGGGTAGTGTGATAGATATGGTTTTGAGCTCGGAAGGGATGATTGAGGAAGTTGTAAGTATGGAAATAGGAGATTGGATTGAGTCACACCATTTCCCGGTGAGGGTTATGCTGAAAAGAGAGGAAGAGAAGTGTACAATGAAGGAAAATGAGACAAAGGATAAACGAGGGAGGGGTTATAATAAGTACAAATGGACAGAGAAGGTGGGCCGGGATTGGAATAGGGTAGTAAAGGAGGAGCTACATCTTCTGAAATATGGGTGGGAAGGGGCGTTAGAAGAGAATGATACTGATAAAGCCTTGGAATTGTTGCTACATCCAATAAAGATGATAGCGCAGAAGGTGAAAGCTAGAAAAGGAAATAAGAAAGAGGGAGAAGAATGGTTTAATAGGGAGTGTGAAGGATTGCGGAGAAAGGTGATGGACGCGTTAGGAGAATATAGAAGGAAAGGTGGGAGCCAAGAAAGGGAGTTTTTCTGTAGATTGAGGAAGGAGTATAAAAAGAAAATCTCTGAGACAAAAAAGACGTGGTTAGAGGAACAAATGGAAGCCATAAATAATGACTGCAAGACTAACAATTTTGAGAGAGTCTGGGATAAGATTAATAGAATTATGAAGGGTGGAAGGAATATGGAGAGAACGAGTATTGAGGAAGTGCAATGGGTCAGGCACTTCGATGAATTACTAGGAAAAAAGGGGGGTGATAGATGGAGAGGTTCGGGAGAAGAAGTAATTTGGAGGAATAGGGGAGTGGCAATTTATGACTTGGATAAAGAAATCACAAGAGAGGAAATCCGGGGAGTGATAAGCAGAGCCAGAGCGAAGTCGGCCGGGGGGTGTAATGGTATAAATAATAAGTTTTGGAAGGAAATTAGTAAAAATGAGATAATGATAGAGGGCATGGTGAAACTATTCAATAGGATATTCGAGGGAGGAAATTACCCTAGGGAATGGGAAACAGGAATTATATGCCCTATATACAAGGGAAAGGGTAGTAGGAACAATGTGAACAGTTATAGAGGTATATCTCTGTTGGATTCTTTGAGTAAAATATATACTGGGGTGCTAGCGAACAGAATAAGCGGGTGGGCGGAAGAAAATGAAATTTTGACAGATTACCAAGGGGGATTTAGGAAAAAGAAAAGAACAGTGGATAATATAATGATAGTAAAGACTATTTTAGAAAAGTATAAGAATATGGATAGAAGTACGGTTTATGTAGCAGCAATAGATTTTGAGAAAGCTTTTGATAAGGTAAATAGAGAGGCCCTACTAGAGAAATTAGGTAGGTTAGGGATTTCGGAGAAGATGTTGAGGGCAGTGGAAGGAATATATAGGGACGTCAGGTTTTGTGTAAAATTGGGAGAAGGGAGAATGAGTGGACCATTAGAGTCCAAGGTGGGTTTAAAACAAGGATGCAAGTTATCGCCCATACTGTTTATTTTATTTATCAACGATATTTTAGAGGGGTTTGGGGCAGAAAATTGGGCTGTACCAGTAATTAATGGTTTGGAAGTGCCAGGACTGATATTTGCGGATGATGTGTTATTGATGACGTTAACTTCAGGGGCGATGAATAGGGCCTTAGAGTCAGTGATGCTATTTGCGAGGAAATGGGGATTGAAAATTAATGGAAATAAGTCTAAAATATTGGTAGTACAGGTGAACAAAAGAAGAAAGATAGAAGGGAATTGGGTAATTCAGGGAGAAAGATTGGAACAGGTAAGGAAGCTGGAATATCTAGGAGTTATTTTTAATGATAAAGGAACTTGGAGTGACCAGATCAAAAGAATGAAATATAGAGGATTGGCAGCCTTAGCCTCAGTCAGAAATTTGCTACTCAAGTACCCGGGGATCAGTTACAAAACACTGAGACTCGTGTTCAGGTCGGTAATCGTGGGGAGGGTATTATACGGAGCAGAAGTTTGGGGGCTGGATGAGAAAAGAGAGGAACTAAGAAGGATTGTTAGTAGTTTTGCCAAGTTAGTGATGGGCTTACCGAGGTGTACAGCAAATGTAGGGGCGGAATTAATGTGTGGGGAGGATTTGGAATCAGAGGGTGTGAAAAGAATAGTTAGATATTGGATGAATTTAAAAAGACAGGAAGGTGGGAGAGTTTTACAGGCAGCATATGTACAGCAATTTAAGAGCATGTATAAGGGTGGATGGTTAGAAAAAATAAAGGGATATTTGGAGAGGATAGGATTAGGACACCTGTGGGGGGAGGTTTGGTCAAAGACAGAAGTGAGAGGGATGAATATACTGGAAAGGAGAATTAGAGATATCCATAGGCAGAAATTATTGGGGGAAAGCAGACTAAGAAATTCGCTGACTGTTTTGACGAAAATAGAGGAGATAGCAGGGTTGAATATTAGATACGTCGATAGGTCAAAACGATATGGGATGATGTGGTGGCTTTTAGGTCTGCCAAGGAATAAAGGCTGGTTACAAGGCAGGGATAAGACAAGGTGTGTACTTTGTGGAGATGTAAATGATGAGTTTCACTTGCTAAGAGACTGTGAGGTAACGAGGGGGTTAAGACATGGATTATTGAGTGCCGAGCATCGGGAAATACTGGGGAGAGGAGATGAGAACGCAATACTGAGATGGATTATTAAACAATGGGAAAAAGGGGGTGAATTGAACAGGTATTTTTGTGCGACAAAAAAGGCCTGCGAGAGTAAAATGAAGGAGAGTGAGTTAGAGGGTGGGCAGGGGAATAGGGGGGTGGAATAGTTATCTGTATAAGGGAAGGGGATAGTATGTTAAAATTCTAATGGATTAGGGAAGATAGGGACTGAGTACTTAGTTAGGTGGAGTTGGGTAAGAGGGCAGGATTGCATGGTCTGTTTGTTTTATGATATGTTAGTAATTGTTATTCATTGTAATTTTATTAGGTTATGATGGTAATTATTTGTGAAGGCTGAAATGTGGCAATGGTGAAGTGGTATATGATATGTTAGTAATTGTTATTCATTGTAATTTTATTAGGTTATGATGGTAATTATTTGTGAAGGCTGAAATGTGGCAATGGTGAAGTGGTATATTTATTGTGGATATGTGGAGTTGGAGGAGTGGTGGTATAAATATGGTAATGGAGAAGTGGTATAGGAGGAAGAAATATGTTGGAAAGGTGTTGGTATATGCGTGACTGGTATTGGTTATTCATTGTAATTTCATTAGGTTATGATGGTAAATAATTGGTGAAGGCTGAGATGTGGTAATGGTGAAGTGATATATTTATTGTGATATTTGGAGTTGAAGGAGTGGTGGTAAATGTGGTGTTGGAAAAGTGTTATATCGTTGGAATGTAGTGTGGGAGAAGTGGTGATATAAGTAGAGGTGGTATATAAAGGTTTAGTATTTAGGTGATGTATGGTTTGGTACTGAGATGGTTTATTTATGGTTGACTTCGTGGGAGTTGGGAGGTGGTATTATTGTATTGATGTCTGGTATAAGTATTTAATTTCTGGAGCTGGATAGAGGTGAGTTTATTGTCATTTTGTAAATTTTGGTTTGTTTGTATGGAGAGGAGGAAGAAATATGATGTTGGAGAGGTGTTGGTATGTGTTGTATTGCTGAGATATGGTGTCGGAAGCATTGGAGGCTTAGTATGTATGATTGGGTGATGTATGGTATGGTATTGAGATGGTTTATTTACGGCCGAATTCGTGGAAGTTGGGAGAGAGTATTATTGTATTGGTGTCTGGTATGAGTATTGAATTTTTGGAGCTGGAGGAAGGTGATTTTATTACAAATTTGTAAATTGTGGTTTGTTTGTATGGAGAGGAGGAAGGAGTATGATGTTGGAGAGGTGTTGGTATAGGCGTGATTGGTATTTGTTATGCATGGTCGAAATTTTTGGGAGATGGAGAGGTAATTTTATTATGGAGTGTTATGGCGGATTGAAATGATATGAAGCAATGTTAACGCTGATTGGTAAAAGCTGTGGTATGATGGATTGGAATGTTATGACGGAATATTGTTGTTATTATTTAGACTTGTACTATAGGAGGTGGAATCTGAAAGATTGAATGCAATGTTAGTGTCATGGCTGGTTTGGTATGCAATAGTGTAATGTTGCTGGTGTAGCTTATTTTGGAGTAGGTCAGGAAACAATAGAGGTGATGGAATTGCTGAAGCAAGAAGGTCGCGTGATGAGTGGGTACGTGTGAGTGATAACAAGCAGCAAGTTGCAACACCAGCAGCAGATTGTAAACATAGAACAGGCTGATGAGGTGTTCATTTCATTTTATTTTGTATGTGGTGGAGGGTGGTGGCTTGGGTTGGACTGCGTTTATTATTAGTTATTTATTTATTTATTTATTTATTATTGTGAACGTGTATTCGGGGCTGAAAGCCTGTTTTGTTCATTAATAAATACTAATACTAAACGTGTGAATTTCTAAATCCATCGTTCTTACATAATTGCTCCTTCTTATTATGAGCTGAACGATACTTCAAATATGTATTCTATTTTCCTGTTGCGTACTCGTCATGGGTGTTTATGTGTGTTTTTGTGGATGTTATATTTTACCAGTAAGTTAACTGTAATGTATTTAAATGACCACCTAAGGCAATCGGGCATCATAATTAACGCGATGACGAGCTAAAAGCCGCGAGGCATTTGTACTTCTAGGTAGAGAACATTGGAAACATGGGTTATAAACAACTGATGTCAACACAGACTCATTGTATTATACTGTGTGCAATATATTACAAGTATTCCAAGAACATGTCATCGTTAATAAAAACGCAGGTAGCTGGTACCCCATCTCCAATTACAGCACGCATAGCTGTAGGAGAGAATATACAGTTATATTTTACTCGTGCAAATTCAGTTTATGAGAGTAGGTAAGTACGAATTTGTACATCTGGTATTAGCAATCAAGCTTTCAGTTTTATGTTACTGTTGATGTTGTGACAATAAAAACGAGTTGCAGGTGAGGTCGGCAAAATTTGCCTTCCGACCACAACTTGGCAGGTTCGATCCTGGTTTAGTCCGGTGGTATTTGAATGTGCTTAATTAAGTTAGTCTCATGTCAGTAGATTTAATGACACGTAAAATAACTACTGCGGGACAAAATTCCGGCACCTCGGCGTCTCCGAAAACAGTAAAAGTATTTATTGGGACGTAGTATATATAACTGGCAAACTACCTCACTCCTCATCTTGCCTAGTACGCCTCATTTTGGTGCTGCCATTGGTTTTTGGGGTTTCCTTATAACCACATTATCTTTGGTGGTGCTATTTGAGGATCCAACCAGCCTCTGGGCTGATGACTTGACAGACAGAGAATATATATAACATTATTGTTTCTCTTTTTTACCCATGGAAGTTGATTGGCACTCCTACAGAACGTTTGTCAAGAGTTCGGTAAGGTCCCTAAGAACTGAACAGTGCGTGTCCTGCCATATTATATACACTTTTAAAAATTATTTTCTAAACGAGATCCACTTGCCCTCAGCGTACAAGCGCTCCACATTAATAGCAGTTATTACACACAGTTCAGTTCATGTTGTCAGACACAAAACCGCTCTAACTTAACAACAGATGACGACTACCATCCTCCTAATATTTTTTTTTCCATTTTGCTTCACGTCACACTGACACAGATAGGTCTTATGGCGACGAATGGACAGGATAGCCCTAGGAAGGGGAAGGAAGCGACCGTGGCCTTAATTAAGGTACAGCCCCAGCATTTTCCTGGTGTGAAATGGGAAACCACGAAAAACCATCTTCAGGGCTGCCAACAGTGGGGTTCGAACCCACTATCTTCCGGATGCAAGCTCAGAGCTGCGTGCCCCTAACCACACGGCCAACTCGCCCGGTGCTCCTAATCACTAAAATAAAACGTACCCTGACTTCAAATTGTTACAGCTTAGACTAGTCCAGCGAAACACTTGGGTTTTGACAAAGGATTTCCCTTCATACGTCAAGCTGAGAGTCTCACTTAGACAAGAGCTTTTCATCATAATAAGAAAAGTTCTGTCTGGTTGTATTTATGACCGTCTAATTACTTAGCTTCATGTCGGTAAATAGTACCGGATCAAGCCTAGCAATTAACGTTGCAAGCTGCTCCTACGGGAGACCTACGTTCGAACATGGACTCTATACTTCAATATGCGTTGGGTTTCAGGGTGTGAAAAGGGAATCACCCAGCCTCCCAATGACAAACAAGTATTCAAATAATCAGAAGGAGAAGAAGAAGAAGCTGTTTATTTCTAGTAATCTGACTTTAACCTACATAGAAACCAAATTTTCCTCAAAATAACTAAGGTTTTACACCACCACTAAATTTACCAGCATGAGAGTCATTTTATTATTATTATTATTATTATTATTATTATTATTATTATTATTATTATTATTATATATAATTCGCTGGGGCCATCAAGGACCACGTTAAGTCTTGTTGCATTTGACACTGAACTTGGCCTTCTTTAGAGCCCAAATTTCCCTCATTCTTTGTGAGTGGGCCTGCTTACGCTCCTCTGTCCAAGGGGCACCGTGCCTTCTCTTCGGCTGCTCGTCTCGGTTTAGCCCGTTCGTCAATACTTTCTTGCGGAAGAGGTCTCTGTTAAGGGCGTCTACAGCTGAGATATGTAGCATTTGCAGGTCTTCTTTGGTATTTCTAAACCAGGGAATTGTGGTTTTGGGGTTTGAATCAAAAAAGTGAAAGATATCTTTAGTTAACTTTCTTCCGTCCATTCTTTTCAGATGACCGTAAAATCGTACCCGTCTTTTTTCTGATTGTGTCGGTAATTTTCTCTATTTTGCTGTAGACTTCCTTGTTGGATCTCTTGTGATGGATTCCATTTCTGTACTTTGATCCCAAGATTCCTCTCACAATTTTGCGTTCTCTTTTCTCCAGTTCTTCAAGGAGTCATTTGTTGGCATTTAGAGACAGGGTTTCGGCTGCATATAGAACTACTGGCTTCAGAACTGTTTCATAGTGACGTATCTTGGTGTTTTGGGAAAGGCATTTTTTGCTGTAGATTGTGCGGGATGTTTGGTAGGCTATTTCCAGTTTGCGTACTCGCTCCTGAAGTGCTTCTTTGTCCAGTCCATTTTTCATGATGATCTCACCCAGGTATTTGAATTTGTCTACTCGGGTGATGTCCCCGTATTTTGTATGGAGTTTTGGTGGAGCCTCTTTGATGTTAGTCATTACTTCTGTTTTCTCAAACGATATCTGCAAACCAGTTTGTTCGGCAATTTCCTTTAAAATTTCAACTTGAGCTCTAGCAGTTTCTATGTCGTTTGAGAGAACAGCAATATCATCGGCAAATGCTAAGCAGTCTGTTGCGATCCCCTTGGATTTGGTTCCTATTCTCAATGGACTGTAGTTTGTTTCCTGTAATCTCACCCGCCAGGTTCTGATGATCTTTTCAAGAACACAGTTGAAGAGTATCGGGGATAGCCCATCACCTTGTCGGACTCCTGTTTTGATGTCAAAGGAATGCGAGAGACATCCGTGGAACTTCACTTTGGATTTTGTATCGGTCAGGGTGGCTCTAATTAATGCCAGCAGTTTCAAATCAACTCCAAATTAATTTAAGATGTTTAGCAGGACTTCCCGGTCAATGGAGTCGTACGCTTTCTTAAAGTCCACAAAGACAGACACATACTGCTTGGACCTTAGTGTACAATATCTGACGATCGTTTTGAGATTTTGGATCTGTTCAGCTGTTGAACGACTTTTTCTGAACTCTCTTTGGTATTCACCTATTTGATGTTCGACTTGTGCTTCCAAACGCTCCAGGATGGCAAGTGATAGAATTTTGGAGGTCACGGGTAGCAAAGATATTCCTCTGTAGTTGTTGATGTTCTTCATGCTGCCTTTTTTTGTGTAATGGATGGATCAAAGCTATTTTCCAATCTTCGGGTAGGGTCTCCTTGTTCCAAATTTCTTCTATTTGCTTTTGCAACATATCAAGTGATTCCTCTGGGGCATATTTCCATAGTTCTGCTACTACTGAGTCTTCCCCCGGCGCTTTGTTATTTTTGAGACGGGCAATGTGGCGCTTGATTTCATCTCTGTCGGGTGGTCTGGAATGTGGGTATCTGAGTAAGGATTCCTTGGTCTCAATGGCGCTTTGTGGTTTAGAGCAATTAAGTAAATTCTTGAAGTAATCTGCCAGAATGCTGCAATTTTCTTCATTTGATGTCGCCAGTGTGCCGTCCCTTCGCTCAAAGCATAGAGATGGTGGTTTATAGCCAGTGAGTTTGCGTTTGAAGGCTCTGTAGTACTCTCTGCTTTCATTCTTCCTAAAGTTTTGTTCTATCTTTTCAATTAGAGATTTTTCGTATTTACGTTTCTCAGTTCTGAACACCCTAGCTGCTTGGGCACGTTGGGTTTTGTAGGTTTCCCAATCATTTTCTGATTTCGTAGAGTAGTATTGTTTCCACGCATTGAGTCTTTCTTGGAGGACTGATTCGCAGGTACCATTCCACCAGGCATGCTTTTTTCCCCTCTTGATTTCTGCAACGTCTTTGGCGGCCTCAACAAGGAGACTTTTGGCGTTGTTAAAGTCAGTGTCATTTGGTCTAGCCTTCTCCTGGAACTCCTCGACCCTTTGCCGAAGTTTATCATTGTCGAAGCGTGTGATCTGTTTGGTTGTCTTCCTTGTGTTTGCGGGAATTGGTTTGAACTTGATAAGAGACATATAATGATCTGAGGCCACATTGATGCCTTTCTTTACCTTGACATTCATAATCTCAGGGCTGTTTCTCCTCGAGATTGCAACATGATCAATTTGGAATTCTCCGAGAGCTTGGACGGGAGAACGCCAAGTCATTTGCTTTCTGGGTAGATGGCGAAAGTGGGTCGACATGACCTGCAGGTTGTGATTTTCGCAAATGGACACCAGTCTTTTGCCGTTGGGATTGGTTCTTTTGTGAGCAGGGTAATTTCCTATAACTTTCTTGTACTTCTGTTCACGACCTAGTTGGGCATTGAAGTCACCCAAAAGAAGCTTGACATGGTGCTTGGGGATTTTGTTTAATTTTTCATCTAGTAGGTCCCAGAAATTATCTACTTCGTCTGGATCAGACTTGTTCTTATCGTTTGTAGGAGCATGTGCGTTAACTAGGGCGTAGGTTTCGTTCGCGCATTTAATTGTGAGTATAGACAATCTGTCATTCACAGGTTCGTAATCTGCAACCGATTTAAGGATCTTGGTTCTAACAGCAAACGCGGTTCCAAGTATCACAGCTCCATTGAGGATTCCTCTTTGCGCTTTGCTCTTGAAAAATCGGTAGCCTTCGGATTCAAAAATCTCTTCATCTGGGTACCTTGTTTCCTGTAGGGCCATTATGGATATCTGATTTTCGTGAAGAGCTTTGGTGAGGGTTTTCAGCTTGCCAGTTTGTGTAAGTGAATTTATGTTGAAAGTTGCTAGAAAGGTTTTAGATTTTGGCCTGAGTTTTTGACTCTTCGGGGTACACCGAGACGCTCCGACTCGTCTCTTGCATGATGTCGAGTCTCCCCCAGAATCCGAACGAGACTCGTGCGCCGTAGCGTTCACGACGAGGGATTTATCCGAAGATTTACCCCCTAGGGTATGTTTCTTGAAATGTTGTGCCATAATGCTTTTTGACTTGACTTTGCTTTGGACGGGTACCCATCCTTTTACAACTAGGGTTGTTAGCCCTAGAGGTTGCCTCAAGATGTTTTCTGGCTTCTGGTCATTTAACAGTCTTCGCCGTAACCCTGGCAAGGGACCAGTTTTTTTTTCACGGTGGTATTTTATTTCCCTACTACCCTCTGACTCTGCTGGCGGCAGAGCCAGCGAGCTTCCCGAATTCCAATGGGACGCGCCCGATGGAGGTAACCGGTAAATCCCCACACGGGATTATTATCATTATTATTATTATTATTATTATTATTATTATTATTATTATTATTATATTGGCGCGTGGCCTCCAGGGGTGGTTTATCGAGTTAAACCCTGACAGTTGCACCCGGTTTCCGTCATCAGTCCACAGACTGGTTTGATACAGCTCTCCATGCCACCCTATCCTGTGTTAACCTTTTCATTTCTATGTAACTAATACACCCTACAACTGCTCTAATCTGCTTGTCATATTCACACCTTGGTCTACTCCTACCGTTCTTACCTCGTACACTTCACTCAAGAACCAACTGGACAAGACCTGGATGTCTTAAGATGTGTCCTATCATTCTCTCCCTTCTTCTCGTCAAATTTAGCCAAATCGATCTCCTCTCACCAGTTCGATACAGTATCTCTTCATACGTGATTTCATCTACCAATCTCACCTTCAGCATTCTTCTGTAACACCACGTTTCAAAATCTCCTATTCTATCTTTCTCTCTGAGTTAATTATCGTCCATGTCTTATTTCCAAACAATGCCAGGCTCCAGACGAAATTCTTCAAAAAAATTCTTTCGAATTGCCATATCAACGTTCAAAGTGAGCAATTTGTTGTTCCTAAGAAAGTCCTTCCTTGCTTGTGCTAGTCTACACTTTACGTCTTACTTACTTCTGACATGGTTAGTTATTTAACTGACCAAGTAACAATATTCATCTACTTCATTTATGACTATTTCCTAATCTAATATTTTCTGTATCACCTGACTTCGTTCGACTGCACTCCATTAGGCCTACCTTTGTTTTGGACTTACTTATTTTTACCGTGTACTCCTTCCCCAAGACTCTATCCACATCGTTCAGAAATTTTCTACAGATCTTCTACAGCCTCTGATAAAATAACTATCATCGGCAAATCTCAAGTTTTTGATTTCCCCTCCTTGGACTGTTATTCCCTTTTCCAAATTCCTCTACGATTTTTTTACCGCCTGTTCTATAGATTGAAAAGTAGGGAGGACAATCGCAGCCTTGTCTCGCTCCTTTCTGGATCTCTACTTCTTTTCCAAAGACCTCGATTCTTATCGCTACATACTGCTTTTTTATACAGATTGTAGATAATTCTTCTTCCTCGGTATCTGATCCCGATCAGTTCCAGTATCTCAAATAGCTTGGTCAAATCAACATTATGGAATGTCTTTTCTAGATCTACGAATGCCATGTGCGTGGGCTTGTTCTTATCAATTCGATCCTCTAAGATCAGACGTAAAGTCAGGATTGCTTTACGTGTCCCTACATCTCTTATGAAGCCAAACTGATCTTCACCTAACTCACTTTCAACTTGTCTTTCCATTCTCCCTACCTGAATTCTAATGCTGAAGACGGCGCAGACGCACACAAACACACACACACACCGAACGATCGGAATTAACCAATGAAGGTTGAAATTCCCGACCTAGTCGAGAATCGAACCCGAGGACGAAAGGCCAGCATGCTAACCTTTTAGGAGAAGGTTGAGATTGTGGCATATAAATGAATCCAACAAATTGTAATCTAACTAATATCTGATACTCTGGATGTGACGGTAGGTGAAATGTTCTCTGGGTGTAACTAGTATAGCTAATAGAAATTCCAGCTTGATTTGTGGCAGGTAGTTTCAAGTGACCTTTCATCGTAATATTGCATTCGACACGTACATGAGTGTAAATGTGACGTAAAATAGCTTCACAAAGAGCTGTAAATATTCTACTACTGTACAGCAGATGTGACAATGGAATGTGAGCGTACCCAGAGGTAATGACAATAATTCATTGTTTCACTTTTCAATTTAATACTCGTTCACTGCATTCCATGCAGGTCGAAGTGCTACTGACTGTCAGATGGCGTGAACTATAAAGCGCAGTTCTCCGTTTCAAGGTTGGAGGATTGCTCGTCCGCTTTTACTCGCTTACTTCCGATTATAACTTGGAGTAGATCGGGGGAAGATGTACAACTTCGTGTTTTGAGGACAAAAATTTACATGAAAATTGCGAGTTTGAGTTAGACATAAAGCAAGTATATTTTTCCGAGTGTTTTTTATATATAGACCAAGTAGCGATGCCAATCATAATTTATTTTATGTTTTAGACGTTTATTTAGTACTTAGTCATCTCACCCCGAGCATCGGGGTAAGATGGCAATTACATCTGGACGAGTTTCGACTACTATTTTATGTCATTCAGGGGACAAATCGTCTGAATACAATTCATAAAGCTTATCTATTATGATTATAAAAAATAAACACATACAATCTTATTGTAACCATATGAAATCAGCCATATGAATGACTCTCGTATCAGAGTTCTTTAGCAGAGTCATGCTTTCTGAATCTGTACAGGTTTCATGTAACCATTTATCACGAACGATGCACCGAATCCTGTCTACCTGTGGTCCATTTTTGTCATAATAATTGAGGGCGCACTCGGCACAAAAGTCACTGTCTTTCTCTGACCTGCTTAGTCTAACAGATTGACTCTTAGTGAATTTCCTGGTCTTACTTTTCTCTCGTCGAGCTCTTGCATTGCCTGTTCGATGTTCTGTGAGAACTGCAGCGGATTTCTTTCTGCGCTTAGGTAACGAATCCAAGATAGGTATAGGAGAAATTGCTTCGAAGTATGTTCCTGGCTTTTTCTCATTCGGGTAAGATGCCGAATTTGAAATATAACACTTTTTTTTCGTAGGAACATTCCGACAACATATATCAAGACATCAAAACGTGACAGGAACGAAAGAGATTATTCAGATAGCAGAGGGTGTGCGGCTCCCTCAGAGAAAGACAACAACCGACTTGAAGATCCAGCGGAATCAGCGATTGCAACAGTGTAGGATTTCATTAAGAGGAGTGTCACCGGAGGCTCTCATCTTGAAAGCATGGGTTGGTGACCATATGGCCCCTAGCTGAGGCCCGACTGCTTCCACTTACTTCGCCAGACTCCTTAGTTTCATCTTTCCTATCCGATTTTCTTCGGTCAACTGTTGTTGTCTTCCAAACTGAAGGTCTTGTTGTTTGAGTCATCAGTTCATCAGTTTGATGCAGCTTTCCATGCACCCTATCCTGTGCTAACCTTTTCATTTCTACGTAACAACTGCATCCTACATCTGCTCTAATCTGCTTGTCATATTCAAACCTTGGTCTACCCCTACTGTTCTTACCACCTACATTTCCTTCAAAAACCAACTGCACAAGTCCTGGGTGTCTTAAGATGTGTCCTATCATTCTATCTCTTCTTCTCGTCAAATTTAGCCAAATCGATCTCCTCTCACCAATTCGGTTCAGTATCTCTGCATTCGTGATTCGATCTATCCATCTCACCTTCAGCATTCTTCTGTAACACCACATTTCAAAAGCTTCTATTCTCTTTCTTTCTGAGCTAGTTATCGTCCATGTTTCACTTCCATACAATGCCACGCTCCAGATGAAAATCTTCAGAAACATCATTCTAATTCCTACATCAATGTTCGAAGTGAGCAAATTTCTTTTCTTTAGAAAGCTCTTCCTTGCTTGTGCTAATCTGCATTTTATGTCCTTGTTACTTCTGCCATCGTTAGTTATTTTACTACCCAAGTAACAATATTCATCTACTTCCTTTAAGACTTCATTTCCTAATCTAATCTTTCAAACATCACCTGCCTTCGTTCGACTGCACTCCATTACTTTTGTTTTGGACTTATTTATTTTCATCTTGTACTCCTTACCCAAGACTTCATCCATACCATTCAGCAACTTCTCGAGATCTTCTGCAGTCTCAGATGGAATAACAATATCATCGGCAAATCTCAAGGTTTTGATTTCCTCTCCTTGAACTGTGATTCCCTTTCCAAATTTCTCTTTGATTTCCTTTACTGCCTGTTCCATGTAAACATTGAAAAGGAGAGGGTGACAAACTGCAGCCTTGCCTCACTCCTTTCTGGATTGCTGCTTCTTTTTCAAAGCCCTCGATTCTTATCACTGCAGACTGATTTTTATATAGATTGTAGATAATTCTTCGTTCTCTGTATCTGATCCAAATCACCTCCAGAATCGTAAATAGCTTGGTCTAATCAACATTATCGAATGCCTTTTCTAGATCTACGAATGCCATGTACATTCAATACAATTAGAGAGTATTTCATTTACATTCCAAATGCGGGCGACCCTTGACTTTTTTACCGATGCTCTTATTCTTCAGCGAATCTTAGATTTTCGTCTGATTAGTGTTCTTGGTTTTCCATCTGTACATTTTGTCACAACCACCACCACCACCACCACCACCACCACCAATCTTCGTTTCCTACAATCCACTTATTTTCGGTCTACCTCTAATGCTCGTACGAATAATCTAGAGTGGAGGTTTTAAAGGTAGGGAAGGTCATAAATAATATGAAGATAAAGTTGCGATACAAGAGGAAAAATTGGGAAGATATTCAGTTATAGGAAGAGAAATTAATTATGACTATGACTGTTGTTTAAAGGGGCCTAACATCTAGGTCATTGGTTCCTAATGGTACGAGATGGAACGAAATGTAATTATACTCAAAATTTTAAAACGTATCCACTGTAAATACAAAGAATGTTACAAGTGTCTTTTTTAATATCCACCTATTCAATCTTTTTTAAGAACTAAATATTAGTGTAAAATGTTAAGGGACATGTTTCGCCCATATTAAGGCATCATCAGCCTCAAACTCAAACCTGTATGGTGAAAAATCAGAATTCTGATTGTTCTTACAATTCGAAAAAAGAGGATATGAATGTAGGTGTTTGTCTAAACATAAAAAAATTATTAGAATGTCCTTAGTTAAAATCGTAGTATCAAGCTGCATGTCACAAGTTCACAAGATTACACTTTCGGGAGAGTTTAGTTAATGCGCCCAAAAACCTGTTGAGGGTAGAGCAATGAACATTTCTATTTCATTATAAAGATTGAGCTGAGAATTATAACGTGTAATGTATCCACTGACTAGAATTTTTTAAAATGAAAAATTATTATGAAAATTAAAATAATCAGTGGATCTATTTTCTGATAAAATGATAGGAAATATAGATTACAATGGAATAAGACATTGCCTTGAAGTAAATTAATATACCGAGTGGTACGGCTGCTCTTGTACACTCACTGTTATGCAACCAGCAGATTAAAGCGTAACCTAAAAACACAGACGTTGGCTACTAACAGCGATGTCTGGTCTTGCTATGCTTTCTAAAATTCGTTTATTCGTGTCAACGAAATTAGCATCAACGATAAAATAATGAATGATGGTAAAGAATCGTGAAAATCCTGTATCACAGAAATTTCATGTACAGCGAGTATGGTGGTTGAATGGCTAGAAGTATTATTAATATAACGCTAGCAAACGACAGTGCGTGATAGCCGAGGGTGCTTGAAGTTAGAGGAGAAAAGCGGTGCTCGTTAGTCGGAGGTTCGAGTACGATATAGGATTTCGTTGTTAAATGTTTGTGAGAGGCGTTGTTGGAAACAAATCGAAGTCATGATCAGTTCTCATGCTGCAGGTACTCTTATGTTTATTTCTAAGTAGCTTTTAAAAGAGCTATTTGCAGTAAAATAAGCTATTATCGACAGAGGTGCAATGGGCTTGTGGATGGCCATTCGATTAACGAAGCAAATGCCCAAAATGATCTCCACCTTCGTTAACGCAAATCTGAGCACGGCAGAGGCGAGTCATTCTTGCTTACTGCAACGTATGTGGAACAACCTGCCTGCACTTTGCTGTAAAGATTACTATGTGATGTTTCATGCGCCCCACGTATGAAGTCCAGTCGTTCTTCGAGTCGAACGTGCGCAGTTGCTTGGTTGAATGTGTGTGTCATAATCCTTCAGTAAGTGCAGTGCACTTCATTTCTTGCAGCCGTTTGCCATATTAACGTTTTAAGTTATTATTCCTTTCTGATGTATGCTTTCTTTTTAAACGTGAAAAGTGATTTTTGAAACTTAAATTAAACCGTAATAAGTTAAACCTTACTTACGAATGCCTTTAAGAGTATAAAAATATAAATGAAAAGCTCATAGCTAAGATTCGAACTTTGAATCAGTCAGAATCACATGCTAGTTGCGATTAGTACCATGTAGCCACTCCAGGCGACGAAGAGCAGCTATCGAATATCTGTACTAATGGAATAATCTCGCTGTCGTTTCGAAACTCACCTGGTATATTTCAAGTTCTGAACTCGATTGTGACGATTTTTCACAGTATAAGCCCAGATAGTTGCAACCATTCCCTACGCGTAGAGTGTATACCTATTACTTGGTTAAATGAGTCCAGGATAATGTTTCAGGTGGTGTTCACAATGAATTTGTCCGTAGTCGGGGTTACGTGGCGATACTTATTATGTCTGTTTATTACGTGAATATCCGAGACTTCAGGAAAGTCGAGTCTTCGTGAAGGATGCCTAGAACAGTACGAAATGAAAATTAAAAATGGCATGACTCAATAAGGTTTCGAATCCTGACTGCTCCATGTAGCTTATCCACGCTCATCTAACATGCCTAATCCCACGCACCTACTTACTGCGCGAACGTCCAGCTCTTGTAACTCGCTATTCACGAGGAGAACGAAAGTTCTCGATCCGTAAAGTTACTGATATTTTACAGCCTTCTGGTGCAGTTTTATGACTTTATTGAACACACTAATGGTAGAATGTCATGGCGTAAGCTATCAGGTCTACTGTGCAGCATTTGCGTGTCATAGATTATAAAATACTGTGAAAAATACGTTTATATCAATTTCGATGTGATGAGACTACAAAATGGCGGTGAATTGATATGTCTGTAACTGGGCCTAACCTATCACGTTTTCTATGATACCATGACCACCCTTTTCTTCTCTTCTTCTTAATCTGTTTATCCTCCAGGCTTAGATTTTCCCTCGGACTCAGCGAGGGATCCTACCTCTACCACCTCAAGGGCAGTTTCCAGGAGCGCGAGACATTGAGCCGGAGGATACAACTGGGGAGGAAGGCCAGTACCTCGCCCAGGCGGCCTCACCCACTATGCTGAACAGGGGCCTTGTGGAAGGATGGTATGATTGGAAGGGACAGGCAAGGAAGAGGGAAGGAAGCGACCGTGGGCTTAAGTTAGATACCTTAAGGCCACAGCCGCTTTCTTCCCACTCCTAGGCCTTTCCCAACCCATCGTCGCATAAGACCTATCTGTGTCGGAGCGATGTAAAGCAATTTGTAAAAAAAATGTAGTGTTTTTGAATTTGGGCTTCAATTACTGCCTCTTATATCGTTTTTTCAATTGCGGGGAAGTCTATATCGGGCTAACTGCACATAAATTGCTGTAAGATGTTGCTCAAGATAGGACGAAGAGACATTAAATTCCCAACCGGTTGCACATGTTCAGGGAAAAAAGTGTCAGCTGTACCACCCGGTATATCATTCAAGTCAGAAGTTGAAATAACACATTAAAATACACAACCACAAACTAAAACAGAGTCAGTGGAATAAAAAGAAGTTAACAATAAGATACAAACTATAAGAAAATATTTTATATACGAAAAAATAGATCACTATCCCTCATAAAACGATGACTATGTCTGCTGACTGCTCGTTATCTCGTGAGAGGAATTAGAGATTTAAATTGTTTGTCAAGGGAAATGTTCGATACATTTCGAATCTTTTAAATCATTTAAGAAAAGACCGGTTTAAAAATTGATTGGGAGGGAACTTGTCGCCATGTCGACAGCAATACAGATCAATAATGATTGATTGATTGATTGATTGATTGATTGATTGAATAGCAAGACTACAGAGAGATATCGCATGGCGTATAGACGTTATAAGAGGGGCTGCCTGGCCGAGACGGTAAAGGCGTACTCGGTTCGCCCGGAAGGACGTGGGTTCGAATCCCGGTCAGGAAGTCATAAAATTTAAGAAACTAGATTTCCACTTCCTGAAGTACATATGGCCCTGAGGTTCACTCAGCCTACACCAAAAATGAGTACAAGGTTAATTTCTGGGGGCAAAGGCGGCCGGGCGTAGAGCCAAACTCTCTACCCACCACGTGCCGCGGTTAACAATGGTGAAAGTATTTACCTTCCACTCCTCCAAGGGCCTTCATGGCCTGTACGGAGGTGACTGTCTTTTTTATAGACGTTATAAGATCCAAGCTTTTATAGCGCTACGCTAGTGAGTGCTTATACAACCCGACCGAACATCCAAATGTTGTCATCAAGTCATCAAATACATCACACGGAAATTAAAATTGCCAATCTGCTTTCCCTTACAGAAAGTGTGCGCCTGGGACGATCGGTCTCTAATATCCTAACAAAGAAAGTCCTCATTTAGGATAGAATGTTCAGACGTTTATCCTCAAACTAACTCAGGTGACGATAGTATAAGAATAGCTCCAGGACTGGGAAGGAAGCGGTCGTGGCACAGCTCGGTCTGAAAACACAAAACCACTATAAACCATGTTTATAGTTTCAGATGGTGGGATTCGATCCGACCATCTCCGAAATGCAAGCTTATAGTTACAAGGTCCTTATTGCGCAGTAATTGAGGCCAGTAGAAGTGGCATGTTTATCTTCGTTAAGTTAACTGCATGCGATTTTATGGCCCGAACGGAAATAACCATTGTGTCTTGGTAACAATGACCTATTTGAAACATTATATCTCAGTACAATACATGAGAAGTACATGTTATCAATACGTACTGTCTAAAGGAGCTTACACGTGCCACATTTTGTAAGTGATGATCATGATGGTTTTCTAAACGGGCTCTTAAAGTTTCCCTAGAAGCACGACGGGCAAGTCACCAACGTCTTTTCTGATATGAAGACTGGGTTAGGGAATTTTCATTGTAATGGTAGGCCAGCTTGCCTACCGTCAGTCACAATCAGGTTGGGGAGTTTTCGTTATAATGGCAGCCAATCTCTCTCCGCCTGCCTGTATATATTCTCAGAAATACTTTCTAAGTGGTTTTCCCAACTGCTAGATCATCGGCCCCTAATGGCACGAGGCGCAAGGAAACGAAAATTGAAACTTCAAAATGTATCCACTGACTAGAATCTAAAACGAATGATGAAAAAATGATCGTGAAATAAAACAATCAGTGGAACAAATTCACAATGCCTTAATGTCCGACTCGTTGGCTGAATGGTCAGCGCACTGGCCTTCGATTCAGAGGGTCCCGCTTTCGATTCCCGGCCGGGTCGGGGATTTTAACCTTCATTGGTTAAGTCCAATGGGCCGGGAGCTAGGTGTGAGTGCTGTCCCCAACAGCCCTGCAACTCACCCACCACACACAACACTGTCCTCTACCACAATAATACGTAGTTACCTACACATGGCAGATGCCGCCCACCCTCATTGGAGGGTCTGCCTTACAAGGGCCGCAGTCGGCTAGAAATGGCCACACGAAATTATTATTATACTATGCCTTCATTACTGGGACGATGCTTATTATTTACAGGGGTCCAAAATCCACGTCACCGGCCACTCATAATGGTACCAATCACTAGTATATGAGAACCATGGTTCCTACTACAGTGGTACTAATCACAGGTAACGTACTCATGGTGTGTCTCGCATTGTGGCACTAATCACAGATAATGTAGATCCATGGTATGCCACACACAAAATAGCACCACTGACAGGTAACACAAACCCATGGTGTTTTGCACATCACATAAGGGTACTACTCACATGTAACGCAGACCCATTGTGTTCCGCACATACTGGGAATAGGAATAATCACAGGCGCCGGTATTCCCGTAGTGTTCCTCACTTAGTGGAACTAATCACACGCCACGTATACTCAGGGTGTTGCTCGCATAGTGGTACTAATCATAGGCAATGTAGACACACGGTGTCTCACACATTATGGTACCACCCACAAGCAAGACAAATCCATCGTGTTGCTCACATAGTGGTACCAATCAAGGCAACGCAGACACATGCTGCTCCTCATATTGTGGTAACAATCACAGGCAACGCAGGCCCATGCTGCTCTTCATATTGTGGTAACAATCACAGGCAACTCAGGCCCATGGTGCTCTTTATATTGTGGTAACAATCACAGGCAACGCAGACCCATGGTGCTCTTTATATTGTGGTAACAATCACAGGCAACGCAGGCCCATGCTGCTGTTCATATTGTGGTAACAATCACAGGCAACGCAGGCCCATGGTCAGGCAACGCAGGCCCATGCCGCTCTTCATATTGTGGTAACAATCAGAGGCAACGCAGACCCATGGTGCTCTTTATATTGTGGTAACAATCACAGGCAACACAGGCCCATGCTGCTCTTCATATTGTGGTAACAATCACAGGCAACGCAGACCCATAGTGCTCTTCATATTGTGGTACCAATCATAGGCGACGCAGGCCCATGGTGTTCTTCATATTGTGGTAACAATCATAGGCAACGCAGACCCATGGTACTCTTTATATTGTGGTAACAATCATAGGCAACGCAGGCCCATGGTGCTCTTTATATTGTGGTAACAATCATAGGCAACGCAGGCCCATGGTGCTCTTCATATTGTGGTACCAATCACAGGCAACGCAGACCCATGGTGCTCTTTATATTGTGGTAACAATCACAGGCAACGCAGACCCATGGTGCTCTTTATATTGTGGTAACAATCATAGGCAACGCAGACCCATGGTACTCTTTATATTGTGGTACCAATCGCAGACATCGCAGACCCATGGTGCTCGTCATATTGTGGTACCAATCATAGGCGACGCAGGCCCATGGTGTTCTTCATATTGTGGTAACAATCATAGGCAACGCAGACCCATGGTACTCTTTATATTGTGGTAACAATCATAGGCAACGCAGGCCAATGGTGCTCTATATATTGTGGTACCAATCGCAGACATCGCAGACCCATGGTGCTCGTCATATTGTGGTAACAATCACGGGCAACGCAGACCCATGGTGTTCCGCACATCGTGGGAATAAGAATAATCATGGGCGCCGGTATTCCCGTAGTGTCCCTCACTTAGTGGAACTAATCACAGGCCACGTATACTCATGGTGTTGCTCACATAGTGGTACCAATCACAGACAACGCAGAGCCGTTCTGAATAAAGAGGAACTGACGGAATTCGGCGCGGCGCACGGCAGCTCCTCCCGCACGGACGCTTCGATGGAATGCACACGATGGTATTATTCACAGGCAACTCCCAGACCTATGGTGTTTTTCACATAATGGTACTAATCGCAAGTAACGTCGACCCATGGTTTTCCTCAATGATACTAATCACAGGTCATCTCATGGTTCCAATTCCACCATTCTTTGGTCACCCCTTTTAGTCGCCTCTTACGACAGGTAGGAGATTCCGTGGGTGTATTCTTCGTCTGCGTCCCTTACCCACAGGGGTTTCTTTGTGTTAAGTTATGCTTCCTAAATACAGGATGGTCGGAAACAACATGAACCGGGTATATCAGCGTTGGAGTGTTGGTCACACTGATAAATAAATGGAGAAAATGATTAGATACCTCACGCCGTTGCCATTTTATCAGCTGCTAAAGTTATCCAATCAGATCGCGACTTCAGATGGGCTTTGGGAGGCGCTGTTGCTAAATCAGCACGTGGCTTATGACAGGCTTGAGAGCGCCAATAAAAGAAATAAACTTATCTTGAATAAGGCCCTCCCTGTTCATAGGCTCGGCCCATAACAAGCACGCTACGTTGTCACCGGCTGAAACCCACGGTGTGTTTAGTGTGTGATGCTCATGTCCCGGCATGACTCAGCCCGACCAAGTCATGTGCAGATTTGAATTCGCCCACGAAGCAATCTGATTGGCTAATTTCAGCAGCTGATAAAATGACGACTCGAGATATCGAAATATTTTTTTCAAATCACATATCAGTATGACCATCGCTCTAACACTCAAATATTCTGTTCGCGCAGTTTCGGACCACCCTATATAAGAACACTGCAATATGCCAACTTTTCGAACATTCCTGTATGTTCTTAGATTATTTTCATCTCATAAAATATTTTCTCATTCCAGTGGCGAGCTATATAATCCCATTATTATCACTTAATGAATCATTTCATCCAATTTCTTCTTATCTCCATTTTTAGAAAGGAAGGTATTAGGATAATTTTCGTTCATTATTTTTATCCCTTTCTTTTCAGATGAAAACCCAGAAATTCTATCCGCTTCACTGAAGACTCCCATTCCGCTCGGCTTGCGAAAGCAATTTAGACAATTAAGTTCAAAGCAGATGGAACAGGAAGGAAATGTCGATGGCATTAAATCCATTCTCTCAGCACCACCTAGTCCTTGCACACAATATGACAAGAGCGTTCAATCGACAGAACAGATCGTTTAGTAAACAAGCCAAGTGAATGGTATAAAATATAAACTTGATCTGATTCATAAAATAGCTCCATAACTATTTACCGCCGTCTGTTTACTCTTTACTTCACTAGAAGCCAACAGAGAGAAAAGATACCGTTGAATGTTTACAAATTACATGTAAGAATTTCAGTCGTATATTATTGATTCACTGAGGAATATTATCGATAGGTTTAATCAAGTTCGCTTATGTGGGGTGATTAGCTACCACCCCTGGAGGCTCGGGCTCGATTCCAGGCTCTGCCATAAAATTTGAAACGTGAAACGGGGTCCACTCAGCCTCGGGAAGTCAACTGAGTAGAGAGGAGAGTTAGATTCCCACCTCAGCCATCCTCGAAGTGGTTTTCCACATCTCCTCCAGGCAAATGCCGTGATGGTACCTAACAAAGTCACGGCCACTTCCTTCCCTCTTCCTCGTCTATCATTTCCAAACTTCCCATACCCCCACAAGGCCCCTGTTCAGCATAGCAGGTGAGGCCACCTGGGCGAGGTACTGGTCCACCTTCGTACTTGTACCCCACGACTCTGTCTGACGCTCCAGAACACTGACCTTGAGGCGGTAGAGGTGGGATGTCTTGCTTAGTCTGAGATAAAAACCAACCCTGGAGGGTAAACGGATTAAGAAAGAAGAAAGAACGAAAGAAGATTTAATCAAACAACATTTTATTTAGCAATCTTAATGCACATCACTACATAATTACCTTTACATTACATTGACATTGTCATCGCCTTCTAGCCGGGACGGCAGTCATCTGAAACTTGATCGACGCATGCGGGATTTTAGAAATATTACGCGTCTGTGGTTCACATTGCACATGAAGCTGTAAGTGCCGAGACTATCATCGCGATTTCTACAGTCACGTTAAATAACAAATGATCAAATGAATTAATTTTTTCATGAAATCCTGGGCCAGAAGGTCCTTATTTTTTAATTTCTTTTATTTGCTTTACGTTGCACTGACACGTACGTCTTATGGCGACAATGGGATGCTAAAGGCGTAGGAGTGAGAAGGAAGTGGCCGTGGCCTTAGTTGAAGTATAGCCCCAGCATTTGCTTGGTGTTAAATGGGAAACCATGGAAAACCATTTTCAGGGGTGCCGACAGTGGGGTCCGAACCCACTATCCCCCGTTTGCAAGCCCGCAGCAGGGCGCCCCTAACCGCACGGCCAATTCGCCTGGTACCAGAAAGTCGGTTCTCCCCCCGCCCAAGAGTTACGCTACCGGGCGAGTTGGCCGTGCGGTTAGGGGCGCGAAGCTGTGAGCTCGCATCCGGAAGATAGTGGGTTCAAATCCCACTGTCGGCAGCACTCAATATGGTTTTCCGTGGTTTCCCATTTTTACATCAGGCAAATGCTGTACCTCAATTAAGGCGACGGCCACTTCCTTCCCACCGAGCTCGATAGCTGCAGTCGCTTAAGTGCGGCCAGTATCCAGTATTCGGGAGATAGTAGGTTCGAACCCCACTGTCGGCAGCCTTGAAAATGGTTTTCCCTGGTTTCCCATTTTCACACCAGGCAAATGCTGGGGCTGTACCTTAATTAAGGCCACGGCCGCTTCCTTCCTACTCCTAGCCCTTTCCTGTCCCATCGTCGCCGTAAGACCTATCTGTGTCGGTGCGACGTAAAGAAAAAAAAAAAAACCACCTCAAAATACTTCCCAGACGTCACTGAAAAGGCATACGAGAGAAATGGGGAGTGAGGTAGTTTACTGTTGCTTTCGTCTCCGTAACAGAAGTTGCTCTTACATATCAGTCTACCACACACACTGAGATGCACTGATCAGACGACACTGCAATCCACCATCCCTAACAGGGACTAGCTGCATAGAGAATGGCATTACTAGCATAGCTCATATCTTAGTCACTGTCAAAGCCGAGGATAAGACCGAGACAGGTTAAGGAAATAGCGAACGTTTAGACCAATAAAGAAGGCTAAGAAAACCAAAAACACACTTCTACTCGCCCAGATGCATCTGGGCAAAAATGAATAGATATCAAACACTACTCATACTGTTAAGCGGCTCGTAATAATTATTGAAAGGATTTTAAGATGCAGTAAAGTCAATATGGGGACATGGAATGAAACACAGTTTCTGGCACATTTTGCACCATTTTGTAAGGTTACTATATTTTCCCACCCTTTCCCTTCTATTTCATGTTTTAGCACCTTTTTACCCCATATTTATCTGAATTTATAAAAGATTAGACTTTTTTCCTTTCTTGAAGAGATTTTTAACATTCTGTTCGATCATAACTGAATATTAGTCAAATATTAACCGCGTCCGGGGAGCCATCTGGTGACGAACGAACGTACCATTTCCACTACTATTATAACATTTAAATTCAAAGCTCATTGTTTAAGAAGTCTTTCTCGTGGACAGTCGAGATTTTCTTCTGATGACGCAGAGCAAAGTTCTCTGCGAAACCTTATTTTCTTGACACGTCATAAGCCCAAAGGGCCTATATCATGTCTATTACAATATAATTTATGAAAACCACCGGTAATTTATATCCCAGCAACAATGGCCAACCTGCAGCTGTGAAATCAAATTAAAAATTTAAACAAGGATATTGCAACAGTTTAAACTAAGTTCAGGTAGTACTGGCATGCATTTAACGGTTTGAGAGATTTCTGACTCGTTTACTTACTTGAACACATACTAATCTGAATTTAAATGAAAAGATATGAAAATTAACATAAATTAAATAAAATACACAATCGTCGGACCTTGTACTCACACTTAGTTCTTACCTGCTTACTTACACATACGTTATTTGAATGGTGCCAGCTACAACTCAGTGCAGCAATAACAGAATGAGATTCTTGAATATCTCTAGGGTGTGGGGTAATGAGCTTACTTTTGACAACATGCCATATAAATTCTGGAAAAAGGAGATTGGCGTTCGGTTTCCCTATTAAATTTGAAGTTAAGAAATTTTCCTCTTTAAATAAAACGATTAATTAATTTGATAGAACAAAATATATTCTTGAAATATTGTCAATAAAAATAGTGAGAACTGCTGCGATTAAAACAGATGAGAATATAAAATTATGACATTGCAACTGAAAGAAACTAGGAATGAATTTGAATTATTCTTGACCGGACATTATACAATTATATACGAAATTTATCCCTCACTGGTCCACTTGACTGTACCTTCAACACTTTGAGTGTAATTACGACGTATTCCTTTGAATTGGTATTTGCTGTAGATGTATCAAGCCTAATTTCGTGATGTATCCTTTTTGTTTCACTGACGACTAAGTATCCATGTGATGACTTCTTGGAAAGTCTATCCTTCTATGACTTCGTGGTAAGCCTTCCCGTCCGTATCTTCAATTAAGTGACCGACCAACTGTGGCCTCACTCTCTCAATGACCAATGACTCACTAAGTCCTCTCCTTCCCGTAGACTCCCGTTGACTTAATGACCGACTGAGGCCTCTCCATCTCGTTCGCTCTCCGACCAACTGGGGCCTCTGCTTCCAATTGAATAATGGCTGACGCTTCAATATACAGCCACCTTTTATAGACATTGGTTGACACACCTACGCAATCTCCAGGAATAACTATGATCTACTCCCACCTCGCGAAAATTGTTACATACAATGGTGAAACCGCCCGCGGCACCCTAGGTATCTCCAAGAAAGTGAGCTCACCGCTAAATGCTCACGATTACGTAGCAATGACTCGGAAGATATTGCAGCAGTATTTCGCAATATTACAATGTCGCAAGTTATTGCACACACTACATCCACATCTGATATACAGCAACTCTTACTGTACATGTTTTTAGTGTTGATCTACACACACACATATATACGTAACAATTTGACTACAATCACGCAAGCGACAATCATTGCAGAATTGAATTGAACAATAATAATAATAATAATAATAATAATAATAATAATAATAATAATAATAATAATAATAATAATAATAATAATAATAATAATAATAATACAAATAAAGATATCACCTTGTAACGGGATGTGAACCGTCACAGGTTCCACCTATCTACTGTGTACTCTCTTGCTGGCCGTGTTAGTGTTCAACCAGTCAAGACCATAGCGTATTTTTCACAACACAAAATCATGCCGATGGCTAAGACTGTGATATGGAGGAGGAAGAGTGGAAGAAGTTAGGGAGAACCCCAACACATTTGCTAAAGACAAATTTGAAAATTAAATTAAATTAGAAGAACAATCCACATGTGGAAACCTTTCAAACTTCGACTGAACTCCCTTTATAAGCGCTGACAAGAGATATGCTCTGTAGATGTCGAGAAGAGTTTCTTGCTATAAAATGATCTACTGAACTCAAAGCGTCAGCGACGTACTGTCAAAATTTGAAGTATTGTGCGTAATCCAATATAACATGTTGATTAATTATTAGCACCGAGTAAATGTGATAAAGAAAGTTCATGTAACTGGTTTAAACCTTAATAAAATGATTTCGCCAACACCTTTTCTGCACCTTTTTGTATGTATTTTCAGAACCTATTTTGCTCCATTTCTGACCATACTTTCCAATTTAACATCCTTTCCCTAGTAATAAAAATAATATTTTCTTTTTGTTTCTATAAGAAACTGAATTTTTAGGTCATTCTCAAACCAATCTGCACGCTTCTTTTTGGCTAAACCAGCCTGTTCTTCACTGCTGACCTGAGCGTCTTGAGCAAGCTAATACAACCAGCGTTAAAACTCTCATAATAAAATACCAGCTTCGATTGACAGGTCATGTAATTCGCATGCCTGAGTCACGTCTCCCTAAACAAATTATGTACTGTCAATTGAAGGTCGGGCAGAGAAAACTGTTTAAAACAGAATGCACCGCGTGCAGGTAAGGCTGACATTTGAGTAGAAGATTTCCACTCCTTACAATCCAGTAATAATAATAATAATAATACCGGGCGAGTTGGCCGTGCGGTTAGGGTCACGCAGCTGTGAGCTTGCATCCGGGAGATAGTGGGTTCGAACCCCACTGTCGGCAGCCCTGAAGATGGTTTTCCGTGGTTTTCCATTTTCACACCAGACAAATGTCGGGGCTGTAACTTAATTAATGCCACGGCCGCTTCCTTCCCACTCCTAGGCCTTTCCTATCCCATCGTCGCCATAAGACCTATCTGTGTCGGTGCGACGTAAAGTAAATAGTAAATAAAAAAGGTGGAGTTATCGGGAGCACTGGCAACGAAAGAGAAGCCACCAAAAACCGCGCTGAAAAATTACGTAAAGCCTATACAATCTCCTTGAACGTTTACAACAAGAAATCATTTTCCACCAAGGCCAAACTCCGATACTACAACACTGTTATTCTCCCACAGCCACTCTACGTAATTTAAACATCATCATTAAACATCAACATCAGAAACATTGAGAAAATGGAACGACAGATACTGAGGAAAATATTCGGACCCAAGTTTGTAGATGGCATTTGGATGCGAAAAAGCTCGGAGGAACTCCATTCACTGACTGAGCGATTCACTTCCCTTGCACGCAAAAGGCGTATGGAATTCTACGGGCATTTAGCACGAATGGATGTCTTACGATTGACCAAGGAAATCCTTTTTCGTTATCAATGGAACACGACAAACCAAAGTGTATTGGCTACTAGACACCCAGAAAGATCTCGGAGAAGTCGACCTTGACCTACTGGAAACCACAAACACTTCGCATAGACAAAAGATCAACACCCACAAGTTTGCGCCCAAGAAACCGACGGCAAGAAATTTGAAAATCCAAAACGCGCGGACACAAGAAAGACGACGGGCCCACAGTGAAAGGATGAGGAGGTTTAGGGAAGATAAAAAAGAACAAGAATACCAATGCTAAATAATGGTTCTACGTGCTCCTTAGAGGGCCAAACGCATGTATATATAATTCAGGATAATGGAATCGAAACAGAAGCCAATGAAATTAGATGCCAAAAAATAGAAAACTGCATACCGACTAACCCAAAATATCTAAAACAACAAATGTACTCAGGCAGACTTAAAAAACAAATAGTCGAATTCTACGAAAACAGGATAAAGCAAAAAGGACACGAATGGATTGGTGAAATCAAAACCGACTGGGAACAGGAAGGAATTGCATCAGCAGATTTTCAAAACTGGGTAGTCTTCAGATCCAAAATTCACAAATGGCAAGTTGACGAAGAGGAAAGACAAAAGAAGAAGACTGGAACAACCTGGTGTGAAGACAGAAAGGAAGCCCACAGTAAAAGACTGAAAGAAATATGCCTACCTCTAAGTAATTTGCGTAGTCCTAAGGGGCTTATTCGCACATAATAATATAGTCTAATACTAATCTGGTTACAAAGTGGGCGCTTATTTGGGGAGAGAGCGGGATTTGCAGTTGCTATACAAGACCAAGTAATAGCTACAAACAATTACAGAAGGTACATCATCAAAGACACCAGCGTACTCTCCGACAAATGCAGACGATGCTCCGTTCATCTCGAGACCTTCGACCATATCAGTGCGGGCTGCCCAATACTTGCCCCCGTAGAATACAGGAGACGACACAATCATGTCTCGGGAATTATACACCAGGCACTTGCTCAGGAAAACCAATTAATTCAGGAGCCCTTATTACAAGCACCATCCAACACCAGCTTTATTGGGACACTGCTGTAGTGTCAGACAAAACAGTCAACCGTAACAGACCAGACATCATACTGGTAAACAAGAAAACAGAGGCAACTTTCGTTATTGACATCGCTATCCCCAATGACATCAACATTGACAGGAAGTACCATGAAAAAATCTACAAGTACAAAGAACTTGCAGAAGAGATCAAGAGGATCTGGAAGATAAAACTGGTACGGATAGTCCCTGTGATTCTGTCAGTCAACGGCCTCATTCCACACAAACTTCACTAGAGTTTGAGAGAACTGGGTCTTCCACCGAACATCTACAAAATTATGCACAATTCTGTCCTCCTGTCAACGCGCAACATTGTGCGATCGTTCCTCTCACAAGAGTGAAGATCCCGTGATCTACAGTTTTGTATATACCTGTATATCAATGTTTGTATTATAATGTGTAAATACTTCAATTATTGTAAGGAACTTGGTGCCCCATTACTACCCATATTTCCTGTGGAGAAGTGTATGAATTATAATAATATCGGGCGACTTAGCCGTTGGCTTGTATTCCAGAGATAGTGGGCTCAAACCCCACTATCACCAGATCTGAAGATAGTTTTCACTGGTTTCTCTTTTTCACACCAGGCGAATGCGTTGTTTTGGGTGTCTAGTAGCCAGCGCACTTTAGTTTGTCGTGTTCCATTGTTAATGAAAAAGGATTTTCTTGGTCAATCGTGAGACATACATGCCCGTAGAATTTCATACGTCTTTTGGTTGTATCTTAGTTAAGGCCACGGTCGTTTCATCCCTAATCCTTCCCCATCATCGCCAAAGATCTGTTCGAGCTGGGGCGACGTTAAACCACTCTACTACCACCACCACCACCACCACCACCACCACCACCACCACCACCGTTTTATTCACATTCTAGTGAGGTGTCGTATACGATCTGTCTATCGTGTGGAAATGCTTTTTTTTTTTTTTGCTAGGGGCTTTACGTCGCACCGACACACCGTCTTATGGCGACGATGGGATAGGAAAGGCCTAGGAGTTGGAAGGAAGCGGCCGTGGCCTTAAGGTACAGCCCCAGCATTTGCCTGGTGTGAAAATGGAAAAGTGTGGAAATGAACCTGTTTTACGAAAGGATGGCCAACATAAGCTACTAATACCAAATGTTGAATTGGGAATATGTCTTACCAATTACGGTAGTTCTATACTTATCGGTGGCACTGTTTCGCTCAACAGAAGTTATTTTACGTGTAAACGAAATTGAAAATATACATACCGGTACCAATTCCCATCAAATTCCAAAGTCAGCAAAAGGAACGACCACTCACCTAAAAGAGAAAAGATAAAAAGCAATAAACAGTTTGCTAGACATGTTGTGCAGAATAAGCCAGTAAGTACAATGGAATGACATGCCAAATTACTTGTACAGGATGACCCGAAAGTGCGTAAACATTTGACGAGGCAATACACCATGGAATATTGGAGGTAGAGATGTAATAATTGACTCACATGACTGGAATGACATGGGGTTTTATTGACACCAACAACGAGTGCACAAGCAGGCCAACAGATGACGCTGGACAGCAACACGTCAGTGATGCCGCACGAGACCCTTGTACGGCATAATAGCAGCCGTCGTGAGAGAGGGCGTCAGATGCTCCTGCAATCGCGGCAAGTTGCCGTTACCAGAAAAGGCACTGTTAGTGAAGCTTTATTTACGGTGTCAATTATTACCTCTGTACCTCCAATATTCCTGGAAATATTGCCTCGTGAAATGTTAGCGAACTTTTGGGTCACCCTGTTTATCCCTGTTTATAATAATAATAATAATAATAATAATAATAATAATAATAATAATAATAATAATAATAATAATAATAATAATTGTACCGGGCGGTACACCTCCACGCCGCTTATTTAAAATTTGCGCCAATTGAAACTCCTCTGCTGGAGGAAGTCTGAACTTTATCTACGGTATTAATTTTCAAGTTTCTCAGAAGATGTCACTACTTGGAAATTTTGGAGTTTTTGAACTGGGTCATTTTTGATGTATTTTTGTTTTACCTGTAGTAAGAAGTGTGAACTTTCTCTTCTAGAGGACACTACTGAAAAACTACAATGGTGCACCCTAGTGCGAAGTGAAAGAACTGTTTTTTGGAGAAATTTTTATTTCAAAAGTTTGTTTCTTGTTAAATTTCTTTCTGTTATTGTTTAAGTTGGCTGTATACCCCTTTCTTTCCCCTTGTTTTGAATTTAGCCAATCCTGAATTTCTCGAATTAATTTTCCACCAATAATATGTTTCTTCTTCGTATTGTGTAGGGGTTTTCTTGGTGAACCAATAAAATCCTTGTGGGAGGGTGTTCTCATTCCAAAAACGCCTCGAACTTTCCGCGAGAGTATATAAACTGCTGATTTTCGGGTCTCGGTGCCACTTCAGTACTATCTTTCAGTGTGTAAAGTACATAGCAGGGGGCGGGAAGCGCCTCTTTCTTCGGGCAGCAGTTCAACAACCAGGTAATGGCCATTTAATAACTTCTTTTCTTGCAAGCTCAGCAGTTTAACTCTCGGGGCGGGTCCGAAGCGTTTCCACTATGTAACTTTTCCCTAAAAAGTAACTACTCTTAGCATCTATTCTCTTTTAAAGCTACATATTGGGATAGAGAGTGCTTAACCCTCTCGAGCTCCCACTCATATTGTTTTGAGGTGAACTTATTTCTCACAACCGATTCTTCCTTAATGTAATGTAAATTGTTCTTTTCTAAAGTCACCTCTGTAGTATGGGATTAGCCCTTGCATTAGCGGCCTAGAGCCAGATTAGGTTTTAAACAAATGTATTAGGAGTGCAGATCGCCTCCTCTCAAATTGTTATTTTAGAGGTCATGTCATTAACCTTTTTCTCACTTAATAGGCCTCAGTAGGTTGGGTATTTTACCCCTGTGTCTATGTCCTTAGAGGACAACTTGAAGGTGGAGTTTGGTGTGGCCTTTGATAGGCTGAAAATTTTGAGAGCGGATCGCTCTTTTGGAATTTGTTTCTGCGTGCCTCTAGGAGGCTTTTATGTGTAATTGGGAGCAAGTGCTCCTGGGCATGATTAGGGTTTTCTGCCCCTTTCTTAAACCTTATGTACATGTAAGCTTGGGCTACTGCTCAAGAATTGTGAGTTCGGGGCTCGAAGCCCAAAGCCTGTAAATACTGTTGTTGCTCTTTTGTTGCCTTGCTACTCTGTACCTTCCATGCTTGTTATTTCTTGATTTTGAAAAGAGAATATAACCTTGTTAAATTTTACATTAACTTTAATTTCGTAGGTTGAGACCCGTTCACCCCCGCACTTTCTTTCACCTCTACCTCTACAAAAATACGGTAACAATAATAATAATTGTACCGGGAGGTACACGCTCAACCCCGCGCATTTAAATGAAGCGCCTTAAGGAACGCTATCTGTCATTCGAAACTTGAAACAGCTAGTGCAATAAGTTGGGACATGGATCAGAAGATGTCACTACTAAATGACAGAGTAACATGTTATTTTAAATTTCACTAAACTGACTGGATTTCTTTGTTTTGGTGTACCACAGGAAATTCATACTTTTCTCCGTAGATGACTCTACAAAAAACTGAGGTGCAAACTCTGGTGCAAAGTGGAATCATTAGACATTTGAAGTTTTGTGTTTGTAGGTTTTCTCAACTGAACTGACTATCATTATTTTGATACTTCAAGGTTTGCAACACTTCCTTCTCATCCCGCCAACGTTGGTTTTTAACCAATGATAAATTTTCTGTATTTATTTTTCAGCCAATCAAACGTTCCTTGTACCTATTTTAATCGCCAATAAAAATGAGAGGCTGTGTCCGGATTTAGTCCAGAGCCTTCTCGAAGCTTCCCCTCGGTTATAAAAGCTGCAGCTTTTCCGAGCTAACTTGTCTTATTAATCGTCGAATTTCTGAGTGCGTGTATTAAGACACGAGGCGGGGGCCTCAATCTTCGGCAGGCAGAACATCAGGTAAGGTAATGCCCAACAGCTTTTCCATCTAAGTAGTTATCTCCAACAGCTGACCCGAGGGGAAGGTTCTAATATTTAACTATGTAACCGCCTGTTTTCTAAAATGTACATTTTCGTCTTTCTGATGTAAAATTGTAAATCAGGGATAGAGAGTGCGTTACCCTCTCGAATTCTACTTAAGATTAATCTTGAAGTGACAATGATTTTGTAACTGTTTTTCTCCTGTAAATCTTAAGTTAACTTTTCTTTCTAGTCACCTCAGTAGTGTGGGATTAGCCACTGCATCATCGGGCTGCAAGCCCAAGTAGGGTTTTAAAATTTTGTTTTCTAGGAGCGCAAGTGTACACCTCCATACATTTTGTGTTTGGGCCAATAATATAACCTGTTCCTTTCCATGAAGGCCCGGTAGTATGGGTACTAGATACCCGTGAGTAATATAAAAGGTAATCTATCTTTCGTTGTAAATTGTAGGTTGTGCCTAGAGATGCCTAGAAATGTAATTTTATTGAGTAAAGAAGCACTAATCCCTACTGTAACTTAAAGGTTGCCTGAATCAAGCTGTAAGGGTTGGGAGCACACTCTCCTTTTTGAAGTTGTAGAGCATGTAAGCTCTTTTCTGGTATCTAATAGGTATTTGCGTGGTGCCTTTGAAAGGCCGTAAATTGTAACCGTTGGAGCAAAGTGCTCTTGAAAATTGTGTTTTGGGAGATGTCCCTACTTTTCTACCGGTCTAACGCAACAATTGTGATGTTGAGACCTTGGTAAATTATGAGCTGTAAGCTCAAATTGTAACTAGTCTTTTCTGGGGTTTTCCTGTTTATTTTCTAATTTGTACCTAACTACCTGTACCTAAAGTGTTATTTGTTAAAATTTAATTTCTGAAAAGAAACATAACCTTTATTTTAAAGTTTTAAATTAATCTTTGTGTCTCGTAGATGGATCCATTCCAGCCCGCACCTTCTTTCACCTCTGTAAACCACGAAAACACCGGTAACATTAATAACAGTGTTGGTTTTATATCCCAATAAATATTTCGATCAGTTTAGGAGACGCGTCAAGGTGCCGGTGCCCTGCTGGATCTCTTGTTTACTGACACGAGGGAGATGTATTCGGGCATCTTCTAATACCACCGGACTTAGCAGGGATTAAACCCGCCAGGTAACCTCTCCACCAGAGTCAAAGGATCCACTCCAAGCTCCTTCGTTAATTGTAATCCTGAAATGAGCAGCTGGAACCGCATGTGCTCTGTCCTATAAGAACGAATTCAGCAAATAAAGGAACACTATTTGTATAGAAGTGTGATTATTGTACCGGGAGGTACACCTTTACGCCGCAAGTTTAAATTTTCCGCCTTATAGTACCCCTCTACAGGAGAAACTCTGAACTTTAAAAACTGGATCAACTCATAAGTTTTCTCAGAAGATGTCACTACCGTAAATTTTGTGATTACGAAGTTGTCAGTACTGTGTGGAGTTCAACTTGTTTTGTTTTCTATTGATCAAGAAGTGTGGACGTTCTCTGATAGATGTCTCTACAAAAAAACTATGACCATGCATCCTGGTGCGAAGTGGAAGAACTTTATTTGAAGGAACTTTGTATTCATAAGTTTGTTCTTTGCTAAATTTCGTTCTTTCATTTGTGGGTTGGCTATATAAATCTTTCTTTCCGCCAGTTTTGAACTTAGCCAATCCAGAATTTCTGTAATTAGTTTTTGACCAATCGTGTCTTTCTTCTTCGATTTCGATGTGTAACTGTAAGCTACCCAATAAACGCCCGTGGGTGTGTCTTAATTATTCATGAAAGGTCTCTAATCTTCCCCGAGAGTATAAAAACTGTTGATTTTCCTGCCTCTCGGCCACTCGAACAACATCTAGCATAGTGTATGGAAGTGTAGCAGGAGGCGGGCAGCAGCTCTTCAGCAAGGTAATGGCCGCTTAACATCTTTATTTCTTGCTAACTCAGCAGTTTATTCCCATTTTCACACCAGGCAAATGCTGGGGCTGTACCGTAATTAAGGCCCATTCCTAGGCCTTTCCTACCCCATCGTCGCCATAAGACCAATCTGTGTTGGTGCGGCGTAAAGCAAATAGCAAAAGAACATTTTTGTCTGGTGTGAAAATGGGAAACCACGGAAAACCATCTTCAGAGCTATCGACGATGGGATTCGAACCCACTATCTCCCGAATGTACTACTTTGATAGGTCCAAGATGATAAAGAACTTGTGTCTCCTTGCGTTCCACATAATGACATCACTTGAAGTATTCTAATCACGTTTTCGTTTCCTTGAATTATACTACAATATTCACTGTGTATTACCGTGCTAATAGTATCTTAACTTATGTAACTGGAAAATTATTGGATCTAATAAGATTGTTTTAACCTAATATTTCAAAATCATGTACATAATAAAATAATATCATATAACCTCAGTTACAGTGAGTAATCATTTTAATTTGCCATTACTCAGGTTGCCTGCGCGACAATTTCGACGTTCCTTTTAATCTACCACATGGCAAAGTAAACCTGATCTCCGTTCAACAATCAATGGCTGAGTTTTGATTAAATTTTTTGTGTACAACCAAGTGTGTCACCAAAGATCTTTCAAAGGCAGACATTGTACAACGGCGTGTCGAATGCTGTTTGTTACATAGCCGCACACGTAGCAAAAGAGAGCTGGTGAATTTGATGACGATTATTGTTGTTGATGTTGATGTTGTTGTTGTTGTTGCTGTTTAAAGGTGTCTAACAGCTAGGTATTCGTCCCCTAATGGTACGAGGTGGAACGAAAAGACATGATAATTAACATTTTAAAATACATCCACTGACTAGAATTTAAAAACAAATGATGAAGGAAAATGATTGCGGTATGAAATTAAAATTATCAGTGGACCTAATTCGTAATGCCTTACTTTCTGATAAAATGATAGAAAATATAGAGTAAAATGGAATAAGGCATTGCCTTGAGATACAGTGATATATATCATTCAAGTTAGAAGTTAAAACAACACAATAAAATACACAAATACAAACTACAATAGAGTCAATGGAATAAACGCATAGTTAACAAAATAGAGAAACACTAATAGAAAATACACTTCTACACACGATAAAAAAAAGGCCACTATCCCCTCATAAAATAGATGACGAGGTCTGCTGACTGCTCGTCATCTCGTAGGATGAGGGAGATGGCACTTGGGAGTTGAGACTACGGCGCAGATCGGCCAGATCCACCCACTCCGTACCACGGTAAGATGAGCGCCGCAATTATACACTGGGGATGGGCTTCACCCTTCAGTAAGTAGGAGTGCATTACTATGCCATGACTGATCCGAAGACGACAATACCAATGTTTCCCTCAGAGAAGCCCGACCGAGCTAAGTAACTCGAGTCGCTTAAGTGCGGCCAGTATCCATTATTCGGAAGATAGTGGGTTCGAACCCCACTGTCGGCAGCCCTGAAGACGGTTTTCCGTGGTTTCCCATTTTCAGGCCAGGCCTTAATTAAGACCACGGCCGCTTCCTTCCCACTTGCAGCTCCTTTCTGTCCCATTGTCGGCATAAGATGTATCTGTGTCGGTGCGACGTAAAGCAATTCGTAAAAAAGACAAGACAGAAGACCGAAGGGAAGCCTTCCATACCTTCGTAGTTCCTTTTATCGCTCTCAGCTTATTTGGGAGGATCTGGTGAATTGAATTTATGCAACCTATGGACGCCATAACGTCCACTGTTACCGACAATAAAAAATAAGCAAATTAAAATGCTTGGCTTTGTACGAAAATTAAGTAATGAAAACAATTCCCGATTAACCCTGTTCCATGAAAAATAAAACTATGTCAACATCTTCAAAACCTCACGTGATAGAACAAAACGGTTTCCACATTTGAAATCAGCATGAAAATCTGCACTAGAAACAGAAAAAATCTTGTCAGATAACTACCCGTTATGTCCGGCTCCATGGATAAATGGTTAGAGTGCTGGCCTTTGGTCACAGGGGTCCCGGGTTCGATTCCCGGCAGGGTCGGGAATTCTAACCATCATTGGTTAATTTCGCTGGCACGGGGGGGGGGCTGGGTGTATCTGTTGTCTTCATCGTCATTTCATCCTCATCACGACGTGCAGGTCGCCTATGGACGTCAAATGGAAAGACCTGCACCTGGCGAGCCGAACTAGTCCTCTGACACTCCCGGCACTAAAAGCCGTACAATATTTCATTTCCTCTAGAAAATTTAGTAACAGCTTTTTGTTTAACACACTTACTGGAACACTTGCAAAATAACATCTAAGATATGAGAACTTGAGTGAATTCTAACAGAAGTCGAACACTTAGTGTATTCTCTTACTAGAGTGTAAAAACTAAAGAACTTAAAAAAATGTTATTCACAGCTATTATATTAAAATTTAAACCAGATATCTCACAGGTACTAGGAAAGAGTTTAAGCAATAAACGCTACTTTTTACCGCCCCATAAACGTCTCATGTCAGTAATGAAACGGTAGCAATTGCTAGTGGCAAAGTGTGATAAGGGAATGTCAGCCATCAAGTTCATGGATGGAGTGTCGTTCCATAATAAACACAACTATGTCGAGCATTTAAAACTCGCAGTAATTATCTCCAAATAACGGAACTACAGAAAAGAAGATTTAATTATAAATTTAATAAAGATGGCAGAGTTATGCAAGGCACGTAATCTCCCTTGTACATTATGTTCCAGAATTTGTGAATGTTGAATTTAACAGTAGATGGTGGTATTGTTCAATCTCATCTAAATATGTAGCAATATTATCTGAATACATGATGAGTTCCCTTCAGGCGGCAATGTTAAAATCTCTGAGAACCTAATGCATAATTCTATTCTGCCGTGTGTTTAACGTCGCACAGTGATAAGTTTTCCACAGTAATAGGATACGAAAGTACTAGGACTGGAAGGATAGAGTCCAAGGTTCTGATCTAGGTATAGGCCTGGCATTTGCCTGGTGCGAAATTGGTAAAGTACGGAAAATCACATTCGGGACTGCTGACGATGCGCTTCGAACCAATAGTCTTCCAAATGGAAGTTTACACCTACACGACCTATACTCCGTAGGTAACTTGTCGGATGTTTTTAACTCAATGAAGTCCGGCTCCATGGCTAAATGGTTAGCGTGGTGGCCTTTGGTCACATTGGTCCCGGATTCGATTCCCGGCAGGGTCGGGAATTTTAATCGAAATAGGTTAATTTCGCTGGCACGGGGGCTGGGTGTATGTGTCGTCATCATCATTTCATCCTCATTACGACGCGCAGGTCTCCTACGGGTGTCAAATCAAATCCTGCACCTGGCGAGCCGAACTTGTCCTCGGACACTTCCGGCACTAAAAGCCATACGCTATTTCATTTCAACTCAATGAAGATAGTGACGATTGGAGACGAAACTTACCGATTTGGATGATTATCGTATATGTTATAAGAAAGCATCCCCTTAGGATTTCATGTTATATAACCGGAAACAATGTTTTCAGTGCAAATTGTATATCAGGTAGTTGAAATGTGTACTGAACATATAGCGGGGCATGGTTCGGCCGGCAAGATGCCTGAATCCAACGCTGTCAACTCGGATTCGTGGCCAGGTCCGATCAATCAGTCAATCAATCAATTGTTAAGTGGTAATTTAATTATGTAATTTAACTTATAACAAATGAGTTTTAATAAATTAAATAGATACTTGTTATCCCACACCTCCACATAGCGTTTGCATCAGGAAGGGCATGTGGTTGTAAAACTGGGCCACATTTTCAAAGTGCAGACCCCAATAAATCGTGAAAAGGGCCAGCAAGAAGAAATACTAGCATTTAAAAAACACTAGGTGCTGGGATCCGGGTTGGCAGCGTGCATGTCAGGCACTTGGGGCGGCGCGGCGCGTGTCGGGAGAGCGCTTGCATATAGACTACTGTAAGTAGTGATGGGATATTCGAATACAAAATAATAGCTTATTCGATTATTTCATTTTATTCCATTATTTTATTATGTTTCCCAGTAGATTATTTTTCGATTATTCATTCGAATGAATGAGGCAATCGAGCAGTGAATTTTTCCATTCGATTATTTATTCGTTTATTTAAATAATCGAATTGAGGTTATTCGATTATTAAAAGTATTCGATTCTCCCATCACTAACTGTAAGTTGATTTAGGAATCTGCCCCTCAGTTATCCTGAGACACTAAGGTCGTCAACTAAAATTCTTAGAACACATATTATGGGTCACTTCCCCATACTATATTCATCATCAGTGAGTGTCAGGTTTAGTACTTTTGTGAGTTCTGGCTGCATTAGAAAACAGCAACAATATCAGTTTTATCTTATCATTTCACCAAGTACTTCCTTGTCCAAGTCACACCCACAGACGTTTTTTTTTTTCTAATAATTGTTCAAATACCACCGAAATGAGGCACGAACGAACCCTGCAACTTAGATTCACAAAGCCGGTCTTATATCGTCTGGGCCACTCAGCCCAGCTATGTATTTCTACTCTGTCGGGGTGAGTAGCTCGGACGGTACAGCGCTGGTCTTCTGAGCCCAACTTGGCAGGTTCGATCCTGGCCCAGTCCGATGATATCCTCTTGTGAGGTAAGCTGTCCCACAACTGCCCTAAATGGTTCTTCATATACAGTACTAGGTACTGGCACTGGTATGGAGTTGATGTCCGAGCTGTTCTCGCACACGTCGTATCGGGGACAGATCTGGGAATCTTGCTGGCCACGGGAGTACCTCAGCATCACACAGGCAGTTTATAGAGACAAGTGCCGTGTGTGGACGAGCATTATCCTGTTGAAAGATGGCACCACGATACTGTCGTATGAAAGGTAACACATGAGGACTCAGGATGCCGTCAGAGTTCCCTCAATCACTACAACCCGTGACCTAAAGTCATACCCGATGGATCCCCACATCATGGCGCAAGAAGTAATACCGCTGTGCCTCTCCAAAATATTGGAAGGATGGGAGCTCTCTCCAGGTCAGCAATATACTCTTAGATGATGGTCATTCGGGGTAGAGCAGTACCGCGATTCATTGCTGAACACAATGGGACGCCATTCATCAGCAGCCCATGCCTCCTGGTCACGGCGTCACTCCAAACGCAGCCGTCTGTCTTGTAGCCTAGTGTTAACTACAGCCTGCGCATGGGACGGTAATCCCCTAGTCCTGCTGCTGCTAGCCTCCGTCCAATGGTGCAGTATGGCGCAGAACGTTGCATTACTTGTTCTTGGATGGTTCTTGGAGGTGCAGATGTGAAGGGGTTACGATATGCTTGGTGCACAGTATGGCTATCCCCCCTTATGGTGGTCAGAAGTGGTCGACCGAAATCTTGACGAGTATGCCTGCCCTCACATTCCCGTGCAGTCCAATATCGGAGCACTCTCACATCCGAAAGACCCACAAATCTGGATGTTGCACGATTCCACCAGCCGGCCAAATGGAGACCAACAATGAGGCCCCTTTCAAACTCTGTCAGGTGCTGATAACACTGCCCTGGCAGGAGTACGCAGCATCTCCGTGTCCTTCACAGTGATCACGCATCATCATCATCATCATCATCATCATCTCATCATCTTCACGAAAAGTTTTCATTCCCCTCCCTGAAGGGAAGGGGCGGGTCACCTAGAAGGTAACTCTTCCTCTCCGGCTGACGCTGTTCACGACCTTATATAACCTACCAGCCCTGCTAACAACACTAAACACCAACAACACTAATGCACTCTGGAGGCAGTTCTTACCTGTTACAAAGAATTGCAACTCCAATTGTTTACATACGCGCCGATGGTGATGCGTGTACGAAGTTACACTGACATCCGACTATATCTATTGGGTGCTTCTATATTCTTGTCAGTTAGTGTCGATGTGTACTCGAACGATCACAAACACCCAGCTCCCGAGCTATCGCAATTATTATCCAGTTAAATTCTCTGACTGAGACAGGATCGAACTCAGGACCTTCCGAATCGAAAACCAGTACGCTGACCATTCAACGAAGGAACCAGACACCATAACGTACAGCCCAATCATCATTTTGGAGTCCGGCTCCATGGCTAAATGGTTAGCGTGCTGGCCTTTGGTCTCAGGGGTCTCGGGTTCGATTCCCCGGCAGGGTCGGGAATTTTAACTATCATTGGTTAATTTCGCTGACACGGGGGCTGGGTGTATGTGTTGTCTTCATAATCATTCCATCCTCATCACGACGCGCAGGTCGCCTACAAGCATCAAATCAAAAGACGTGCACCCGGCGAGCCGAACATGTCCTCGGACACTCCCGGCACTAAAAGCCATACGCCATTTCATTTCATTATTTTTAGGGTGAACAATCATAAGTAAATTCTGTTTAATTATAAACGAGAAATTCAAAGATAACCCACGGAGGAAGTTTGTATGAAATTCTCCCGCAGATCTATAATACCGGTACAGAGTACCATTGCAATAAATCATTGACAGATATAAACATTAAATATATTTACTGTTCCAAATTTTTCCACAAAATGAGAAACGTGTTTCATTCAAACACAATATTTATATGAATAACATTTTTTTGTATCTCACTGAACGTAGAAATCAAACTAGTACGTACACATTCTGAGAAGTGCTTACATTACACTCTACCGTATTAAACTGTTCCCAGTGAAATCAGAAGAAATGCTCAATACAAACACCCAGCTCCAGGAATTATCTAAACTTAGTTAAAATCTCTGACCCACATAGGTTCGAACTCGGGGGGCCGCTGAACCAAACAACAACAATAATAATAATAATAATAATAATAATAATAATAATAATAATAATAATAATAATAATAAGGAAGGGACTACATCGGGTTTCAACAGTCAACCGTTAATCACCAAATATGGAAATATTGCTCAAGTAACCAAATTTATGTATCTAGGTGCAATTATTGAACCAGCAGGGTTAAATCAAGAAGCTAACGACGAAAAAAATTGAAAAACTTGAAAGAGCATACAAAATTACTTGGAACATATAGAATAAATGAACTATATATTAAAAAAAGCAAAATTACGATATTATAACATAGTAGTTTAAACACAAACACTTTAAGCATCTGAAACTATAATAATTGGTGGTGAATCTCAAATAAAGATGATCGGAAAACAAGAAAGGAAAATCCTCCAGAAAATCTTACGAACAAAATGCGAAAACGGAATTAGGTGTATCAAGTTACACTGGAACTGCGATTACATTTTTTTTTTTTTTTTTTTTTTGTTGGTTGCTTTACGTCGCACCGACGCAGATGGGTCTTATGGCGACGATGGGACAGGAAAGGGCTAGGAGTGGGAAGGAAGCGGCCGTGGCCTTAATTAAGTTACAGCCTCACATTTGCCTGGTGTGAAAATGGGAAACCACGGAAAACCATTTTCAGGGCTGCCGATAGTGGGGTTCGAACCTACTATCTCCCGAATACTGGATACTGGCCGCACTTAAGCGACTGCAGCTATCGAGCTCGGTGATTACAATTTTATGGTCACTTATGTAGAATGAAGCCCTTTCTGGCGGGACCTAGTGTTTACAGTGCACTATGTCTCCTGGTGTGGGCTAGAGCAATTTTGTTACTTCCATTTATCTGTCTCTGTCTTATCCTTGGCTTTGACAATATGAAAGTGACTGAGGTATGAGTGATGCCAGTCCTTGCTATGAATGATGTGAAACTGTTGTTCATAGGCTCGGTTGGTACATGCATTTCAGTGGGCTTGGCAGACTGATATGTAATAGCAACTTCTGGCTCGGTGAGGAAAGCAACGGGAAACTACCTCAATCCTCATTTCCCTAGTACACCTCTTCAGTGATGCCTAGGCCATCTATGACAGCTCATTGTGAAACTGTTGAGTATCCAACCAGCCTTCGGGCTGATGACTAAACATACAACATATATAGAATGGATAATAACAGGCTCATAAAGAAAATTTTAAATAGCCTTACCAATGAAAAATCACAATAATTGGCTAAAAGAAATCAGTGAAGACCTAAATGAAATTGACACTAATGAAGAAACCATTCAAGGTAGAATAAAGTACTAAATACAGGATGAACTGAAAGTAAAAAGGAACACAGCGAAAGGATGAAGATGTATTGGGAAGAGAAGATGAAAAGTCAGAAAAGTGCTAATAAGTTCAAACGCGCGCTTTATATTTGCATAACGAAATAGTAATAATAATAATAATAATAATAATAATAATAATAATAATAATAATTAGGCTTTACGTCCCATTCATTATTTTTAAGGGCTTCAGAGATGTCAAAGTGCCAGAATTTTGTCGCACAGGAATTCCTCCACGTGCCAGAAAATCTACCAACCCGAGGCTACTACAGGAATGAGCCTACATGGAAGTCGCAAACTTGGGGCCACTATTCAACTGTCTGAGATACTCAGCCCAACAAACCAATATTTGCCGATGTTCGCTGAATATTAATGCTTAAATTTGGTATACTAGATATATTAAACAACCGCTCGTGAGATAAATAATCATACATCACGTCCTTCATTTCAATTTTCAATCACCAAAGGCTGCATGAATTTCGTGTGTTAAATAATGGTTTTTTTTAATGCAACGCACTAAAACTTCACGAGGAAGAGGAAAAGTGTAAGCAAAGGCAAAAGTGGCAAAGCTAAAGTATTATGCTACAGAGACAAACAATTGAAGCTAAAACGCTGCGTTTGGGGAAAGATTCAGTAAAGTTACAGGAAAGACAGAGAAATTACTATAAATTCTCAGGGCTCTACGTCTAACATAAGAATGTTAGAAGACGCAGAGTAAATGAGATAGGTTGAGTTAATGTCCGGCTCCATAGCTGAATGGTTTGTGTGCTGGCCTTTGGTTACAGGGGCCCCGAGTTCGATTCCCGGCAGGGTCGGGAATTTTAACCATAATTAAGTAATTTTCCTGACACGGGGACTGGGTGTATGTGCCGTCGTCATCATCATTTCATCCTCATACGACGCGCAGGTCGCCTACGGGTGTCAAATTAAAATATCTGCACCAGGCCTCCCCGGAGGCCACACGGCATTATTATTATTATTATTATTATTATTATTATTATTATTATTATTATTATTATTATTATTATTATTATTATTATTATTATTATTATTATTGTACCGGGTGGTACACCTCTACGCCACACGTTTAAATCTTGCGCCAATTAGAACTCCTCTACTGGGGAAACACTGAACTTGGAACTAGACCAACTTAAATTTTTCCTTAGAAGACGTCATTACCGTAAATTTTGTGATTACGAAGTTGTCAATACTGTGTGGATTTCAACTTTTTTTTTTTCGATTGATCAAGAAGTGTGGACATTCTCTCATAGATGTCTCTACATAAAAACTATGATCATGCACCCTGGTGCGAAGTGAAGGAACTTTCTGAAGAAATTTTGTACTCATGAGTTTGTTGTTTACTAAATTTCGTTCATTCAGTTGTGGGTTGGCAATATTTATCTTTCTTTCTGCCAGTTTTGAATTTAGCCAATCCAGAATTTCTGTAATTAATTTTTAACCAATCACTGGCTTCTTCTTCGTTTTGGTGTGTAACTTTAAACTAACCAATAAAAGTGTGAGGGTGTGGCTCTATTATTCATGAAAGGTCTCGAACTTTCCCCGAGGGTTTATAAACTGCGGATTTTCACGCCTCGTGGCCACTCGATCAGCATCTAAGTGTGTGGACGTAAAGCAGGAGGCGGGAAGCGTCTCTTTCATCCGGGAGCAGGTCTTCAATAAGGTAATGGCCATTTAACATCTTTATTTCTTGCTAGGTCAGCAGTTTAACCCGCGGGAAAGGTCCGAAACCCTTTACAATATAACCTCATTTCCTAAATATGTAATTTTCTGTAGGCTTATGTAAAATCTTACTTAACTATGTAACTGTAATTTGGGGATAGAGAGTGATTTACCCTCTCGAGCCCCCATTCATTTTGGTTTAAGGCGACTACGTTTTGGTAACTGATTTTCTTCCTTTGCTTAATGTTTTAAATTTCTTCCTTATACGAGTCACCTCCATAGTTTGGGAATAGCCCCTGTTTCATCGGCCTAGTGTCTTTTAGGTTTTAAAATGTGTATTTAGGAGTGCAAGTACACGCCTCCATTCTTTTGGGTATTCCGGGCCATTTACTTAACCTGTTCTTTTCCTGCTAAGGCCCAGTAAATTGGGTACAAGATACCCCCGTGTCATTGTAAGTCGAGGCTTGTTGGCAGTCTATTGTAAAGTCTGATATTGCCTTGAATAGGCGTGAAAAACTGAGAGCGTGTTAGCTTTTTTCCAGTCTGTAAAAGTGCCTCTAGAAGGCTTGACCTTGTAATTCACGGAGCTAGTGCTCCATGTATGAAGGGGTTTTCTGCCCTTGAAAGTATTGTGCTTCGTATATTCGAGCTAGAAGCTCAAGGAAATTGTAAGGCGAGGGGCGTAAAGCGCAGAATTGTTCTGAATCTTGGATTTTCCTGGTCTTGTACCTAATTGTCGGTTATTTGTTGACTTGTTATTATTTGTTAAATTTGGAAATTCTATGTGAAAATTGTTAAGTTTTTTCATTTTCGAAAATATAGCCTTTAATGAAATTTTAATTCATATCTCGGCTTTGTAGTCAGACCCATTCACCCCGGCACCTTCCTTCACCTCTGCTGATCCACCAAATCACGGTAACTATTATTATTATTATTATTATTATTATTATTATTATTTAATCATATGAGACGAGGCAAGTCTGGCTCCCGTTCACGCTCTTTGAACATTAGACCAGCTAGTTATAACGAACAACAAATCACTTTTCGCTGGAAATATGATCTTGCTTGGTGCAGGCTTCAGACAGTGCCAGGCAGTAATTCCTCACTGTTACAGTGCAGGTGTTATCCAGGCAAGTTTTAAATTTTCTACTTTATTGCCCAAAATGAATTAATTTCACTGAATGGCTTCTAAAACTCTAAAACGGAGAACTCGGCAAAATGACACTATTGGCATTCTTCAGAACAGTATTTTAAGATCCACTTGGTTCTTTTCGTCCAAGTCAGTACATTTTTTTCCCAAACTAGCAATTTCTTTGCCCAAGAAACGAACAAGTCATCATCAACCGATAAGTTCCGAATAGTTCGATAGGTGATCAAATAACGTACATTATCATTGACTATTAATGAAGCTGGTTTGTGCAATGGCACGAGATTGAATTTACGGAAGCTAGACAAAAGTATCGTTCATGCAGAAATTCAGATGGCCTCAGCTTCAGGAAGAAAATGCTTTAATCGAAGAACAGATTTAGCTCCTGTGTACACCATTCGTTCTTAAATGGAGACAATTTACTCTAAATTTAGCCTTCTCTGATAAACTAAGTCACCAGCATAAACATTAAAGTTGGGATAAATGTCCCCACTCCAGTGTTTTGGACAGTTGTATGTAGCTTTCTCAAGAGTACGCAGATCCATAGACGTCAAAGTACAACTCCGAGCTACTACTGCACGCAATATGATTTGTAAGAAATTACTCTCATGTTCATAAAAGAACAGAACACCTTGAAACATTAGAGAAAGGGCGTCCATATACACAGGACATGTTCATTAGTATTTTCTAGGTGCAGCACGTGTCATGTGGGCTAGTAGGCACTGGGTCCTGCATGGGCACTGATAACTTGTTCCATGCGTGATGGCATCGACGCGTATAAGGTGCGAATGGCGTCCTAGGGAATAGCCATCCATGCTGCATTCACATGGTTCCACAGTCCATCTTTGGTGGTTGGCATTGGGTCACCGCGCCGCACCCGTCGTTTCACCATATCCCATACATTTTCGATTGGCGACAAGTCCGGTGATCGGGCGGGCCAGGGTAACAGTCTGACATCCTGTGACAACAAAAACACACGTGTTCGTACAGCAACATGTGGTCGCGCATTGTCCTGCTGAAATATGGCGTCTGGGGTGTCGTGCAAAAAGGGGATGGCTACGGGTCGCGGGATGTCATTAAGGTAGGTCAAACTGATCACAGTGCCCTGGACACCCACTCGTATATGATTTTTGGTTGTACCCAGTAGCACCCCACACCATAAGGCCTTGAGTTGGCGCTGTATGTCGTGTGCGAATGCAGTCAATGTGATGCCTCTCCGCCTGTCTGCGGCGAACCAAAATGCGGACATTATTTTCAAACAGACAAAACCAGGATGGATGCATCACGGTCTCTCATGCCAATAATGCGCGCTCTTTCAAATCACTCATTTGACGGTACAGTTCTCGCATACGTCTGCGAAGCTTCCTGCACGTCTGCTCAAGTCACACTGATTCATTACCTTCGGTTTATAGCGACGAGAGCCGCCGGCACATTTCACAAGTCGGTGGTGGTACGCAGAGATATCGATGTGGACCTTGAACCCGAGGGCCGACATGGTTCCAATCATAATCATTTTTCAGAACATACTAATGCACATTTCCTGCGAGTATGAACTTCCTATCTAGTCTTTCAAGGTATTCTGTTTTTATGAACATGAGTGTACTACAATACCTGTTTGATTCCATTCGAATGCGGCATAAAACCTGGAAAGTGTAACTTTTATTCGTAATAGTCCATTTAAAAGTTCCAAATACTTTATAGATAGTAATTTCGTCTGTCGAAGGCAGGCTTATGTACTAGTAGGTAATAAATTAATTCTGACCAACTTCCCGAACCTAAATAATAACTTCCCCCCAATTGACAACTGTTCATGTCAGCAAAAGAATTTTTTTTTTTTTTTGCTAGGGGCTTTACGTCGGACCGACACAGATAGGTCTTATGGCGACGATGGGATAGGAAAGGACTAGGAGTTGGAAGGAAGTGGCCGTGGCCTTAATTAAGGTACAGCCCCAGCATTTGCCTGGTGTGAAAATGGGAAACCACGGAAAACCATCTTCAGGGCTGCCGATAGTGGGATTCGAACCTACTATCTCCCGGATGCAAGCTCACAGCCACGCGCCTCTACGCGCACGGCCAACTCGCCCGGTGCAAAAGAATTGTAATATCCACCAAATTAATTGAATTCTAAACAGACCCTTGGGGAAATGACAGAAGAGGTGAATATTTAAAGATTTAGTAGTGGACATTGTTCTTTAGCGAGGTCGTGGGAGAGAACAGCATCTACTGAACAGGAGAACTATGGAACTTCTCTTCGTATTCTTGCATCAGGAGTCAGCTGCAGTGGTTAATGGCGATATAATTGGTGATATACAATTACCGTGCTGGATGATGGATGAGTCGGGATAATGAGCACGGCACCAATAAGCTGAAATGATATGGCGTATGGCTTTTAGTACCGGGAGTTCGGCTCACCAGGTGCAGGTCTTTTGACTTGACGGCCGTAGGCAACCTGCGCGTGATGAGGATGAAATGATGAAGACGACACGTACATCCAAGCCTCCGTGCCAGCGGAATTAACCAATGCTGGTTAAAATGCTACCACATTCCTTCGAGCTGATAGAGAATTACAAAATCTTCAATTCATGGCATCACAGCGCATCAAGACGAAGTTTTTAAGCAACCTAGCAAACAAGGTTATCAACTGAGAGTACATTTCACTTCGTTCACCCCATTTTGGAGGATTATGAGAAGCTGGCATCAAGTCAGTCAAATATAATTTGCATCATATTGTCGGAAATTCATCTTTAACATTTGATTGGAGCTGGAATTGATAGTTTGTATCGTGATATAAATGTGGCCATCGGAGATTGTCTTGATCGTACTGCTAGCGAGGTTCCTATGTCGTAAGTTCCACGACCGGATATACGGCTAGATGTACTCCGTGGACCCAAAGTGAACACGGATGCCTGTTCATTGGAGGTATTTCCAGAACTTCGTTCACCAGTATCCGGCCGCAACACAAGTCTTCACGGATGCTTCTAAAATAGGAGAAAGTGTGGGATGCTCTTTAGTCTCCGATAACATAGGCTTAAGCATGAAGATAGGACTCTACGTGGACGTGTCTTTAGGCAGGCTTAAATTTGTATGAGCACAATACTAAATTCTTGCTAAGCTCTTCGAAACCCCGGTTTCTTGCCCAAGTCGTAGTACGAATTTTGTATACATTTTTTTCCCTTCGCTTCTTATCGAGTAAAGAACCAGTTCCTCTTTTTTATGGGTTTCAGCACAGTATCTCTCTGCGGAGGGCGTACACCTGGAAATTGTGTTATGAATCCTCTAATGACTTCTCTGAAAGATTCACTTTGTACATAACTATCGTGCATAAATACCCATTTATCTACCGTATACACACGTGGAGGCATTATGAGAATTATACCCCGAACTAACACGTCATAACTCGAGAATAGTTGGAGCGGTAGATCGGCCGACTGAGGAGAGAAATTTACTGTACTATTGGAATAGGGACTGGTACTTTTTTTTTATAGTGGCTTCACGTCACACCGACGAAGGTAGGTCTTATGGTGACGATGGGACAGGAAAAGGCTAGGAGTGGGAAGATAGTGTCCGTGGCCTTAAGGTACAGCCCCAGCATTCGCCTGGTGTGAAAATGGGAAACCAGGGAAAAAATATTCAGAGATGCCGACAGTGGGGTTAGAACCCACTATCTCCCGGATGCAAGCTCACAGCAGCGCGCCCCTAATCTCACGGCCAACTTACCCGGTGGACTGGTCTTTTTAGGTTATATATAAATTACGGGTTTTATCAAACTAAAATTATAACGGGCTGCTGGGACACTTTGTATGTATGAAACTTAGAATAACAAACTACAGAGAGTACAAAACGCATTATTCCGTTACGTTACGATTGCCACGTACGATGCACAACGTCCTATTACATAGACTGGTAATGGCTGAAACTTCACGACAATCGGGAGATATTGACAGCTGTTATCACGCACGGAATTCTGAAAATGACGACTCCTTTCTGATGATGATGATGATGATGGTTGTTGTTTAAAGGGGCCTAACATCAAAGTCATCGGCCCCAAATGGTACGAAATGAGACGAAATATAATGACAATTTAAAAGTCCAAAATTCATCCACTAACCAGAATTCAACATGTGATGATGATGAAGATGATGATGATGAATGAATATGAAGGTAAAATAATCAGCGGATACAACTCACAATACTGAAAGTCAAAAATATTTCTAAAATCTATCCATTGAATAGAATTCAAAAAGACGAAGAAAAGACGAAACTAACTTAAAACAATAGTATTACTGACCAAGGGACTGCTTCTAAAGTACGATACTGAATCGATAATCCAAAATACATGCCAATGGTACTTATCGCTAGTAAAGTCGAACCATGGTATTTCTCAAGTTGCGGTACTAACCAAAAGTAGCCTAGACTCACGGCGTTCCACACATTATGGTACTACTCACAAGTATTGTATGTCGCACAGGTAACGTAAACCCATAGTGTTCCTCACATAGGTGTACTAATCACATGGACTCGTACTATTCCGTGGGCGTTCCTCGCATAGTCGGTAAGAATCATAGGCAACGCCCAGACCCGTGGTGTTTCACACAGTGGTACTAATCACGGGTACTATAAAACCCACACTGATTCACCCTCTGTTACTACTAATCAAAAGTCTTTTGCGTACCTAACATAGTGGTACTACTCGCAAGTAGAGGCGACCCATGGTATTCCTCGCGAGATGGTACTAATTGCAAGTAGTCTCATGGTTCTAATTAAATCATCCCTTGGTCACCCCTTTTAGTCGCCTCTTAACGCAAGCAGGAGATACGGTGAGTGTTATTCTTCGTCTCCGTCCCCAACTCACAGGGGGTTATTTCGCACAAATCCACAGGGAAGCCCGTTAGGACCCCGCTATCCGCCACCTGGGACGCCTCACGTGGGAGTATCACCTCTCCCCCTGCTACGCCAGCGTAGTACGTTCGTGGAACTTCTTTCTGATTCAAAGTACAAAATGCCTTTATAATAATTTCAACCACTGTATATGAAATGACGCGTTTCAAAATATGCATGAATGACAACTTTTCTGAACATTTTTAACGTAATCAGAATGAACTTGTCGAAAATTAGACCTAGATTGTTTACAGTATCCGTGTTATACACACACATATCAGGTATTTCCTCATTCTGTCTGGTCATGAAGAACTGCATCAGACACGTGAGAGAGATATGTATTAACATTTTTTGTAAGCTCACTTCAGTCGCGGGTTTCTAGTTGATAGAAGTCCTTCAATTACATGCGTGAACCGAGCTTGTAAGAGAGACAAAGGTGTGTATATATGCGGGTTCCGCCCCAGTTCCTCTCGGCCAACGCTTTTGAAGCAAGAACTTTGCGCCTCAGTTGCCAATGCCGCCTACTAAATTTAGAATCTCTTCCCTTTCACACACGTATACCTTACACTGATAAATATGTCAGAGAAACATGACGTTAATTCAAAATCTTTGGAGCTCACAATTACAGGGCGTGCTTATTTACACACACAGAGAGAGAGAGAGAGAGAGAGAGAGAGTAGTTCGTGCCATGATATTTTTGCGAGGATTATGGATTCCATCTCAGCCGAAGTCGGTGGAATTTTAAAGGAGGTGTTATCTACAACCCAACATATTGCGCATGTGCGTATGCAATGTAATATGCACAAAAACATTACCATCAAAATTCTAAATAATAATAATAATAATGATTCATAATCGATTTTGGCTAACTATCGACCACGTAAATAACTCTTCATGACTTCACTTTTCTTTGGCGCCATTATTCCTTCATTCTCTTGCATACAGCTTTTTTCTTTTCAGCCGTCCAATGTTTCTTCTTGGTCGCTGTTTCAGGTTCTAAGAACCCCTCGAATGTGTGTATCTTGTTCCTGAAAGTGGTTCTGTTCTGTTCTTCTTGCAGATCCTTTTTGGTGTTAAATCATTGGACGTAAGAGTTGCCTTTCCTATTGGGCTCTTTGAAATGGTTGAACATATTCTTAGCGAGTCTGTCGTCTGGCATTCTTGAAATTTACAAAGAATGTAACCCTTCGTTTGCATAATATAGTAATAATGCTATTTGCTTTACGTGCCACTATCTACTTTTACGGTTTTCGGAGACGCCGAGGAGCCGAAATTTAGTCCCGACACGAGGTTGACGTATTTGAGCACCTTCAAATGCCACCGAAGTGAGCCAGGATCGAACCTGCCAAGTTGGGGTCAGAAGGCCAGCGCCTTAATCGTCTGAGCAACTCAACGTGGCCATCAAAATTCTTACAGGGCGTGACAGTCTAATGGCACCGTCACCGACTTTTCATCATGGTGACCCTAAGTTCCTCAATGTCAGACTAATAAAACATTCCATTAGTGAGTTTATAACTGCTCTTTTTGAACTGTAAGAATTTCAGAAATCGCTTCCAGGGCCTCGGCGATAGAAATTCCTAAACACCCGAATAATTTTAACTGAATAGATCATGGCTACCCTCCTTAGTTAACTCGTCAATATCTTTCTCCTTGACTCTGGAGGCCCTGGAGTGAACTATATTTTTAACAGGGTCTCTGTCTTGAGTCTGGTTACTATGGAGTGACAGTTGCCGATACTTTACTTGTTACTGCTCAGAAGACGTTCCTGGTCGCAGGGTCGAAACATGTCAGAAGATTATTAACATTACGCGACCTAATATCCCCAAATTATGTATTATTATGTCATTTACTGGTCGTGAAAATCTACGTATTAAGATGACTTCATAATTATTTAGTAGGAGCAAGGAGTGCACGTGTTTCAGAAGTTAAGAGAAATCAATAAAATAACTAATTAATTGTACGCATGCATGAGGAATCTTTTAATCTCCTAAACCTGTGAACAGTGAAAAAAATGGATCGCAAGTACCAACAGATTTACTGCAGTTCAAGAGGGAAACAATTATGACCATGATGGGTCCGATTGTTGGGCATTAACTCAGATGACTTCTTCTAGAGAAACGAGCGGCTTTATATAAGGAGTGCCAAGATTTTGGAAGTTCAGGAATAGAAAAATAGATGAAAGTGAAAATTTCTTCAGAGTGGGCCAGTAGTAAAACCAGTACCTTTGAAAGAGAAGAAGACGGTACATTTGAAGATATGAACAAAGTGTGAGATTCATTTTGTGAAGACGTTCGGGTGACTACTGCCGCATTTTATCTTAGAAATAAAGCACTGGGTATATGTAATCGCCGATGTTCAGCAAGAGATCAAGATCATGTTCCCCTATTTAAAGTATTTACAGTTTCATAGTTGTGGGGGTGAGTGTACAAGTAGTGAGCACGAACGTACAGGACATAAGAGCCCAGAAACTGACCATGAAAACAGCAGGCACAAAACTCACCTATGCTTCCAAACAGAAAAATGAGAAGATTGGTGTGGTGGCTAATGGGAATTTATAAAAATAAGGGCCAGAGAGAAAGAGAAAGAGAGAGAGAGAGAAATAACGAAAATCAGTGTCTATTCTGCGGAGAAGAAATTGAAGCAGCGCATCTATTAAGAGTTTGTAGCGCAACCGAAACACAGAGTAAAATACCCGGGAAGTGAACATAAAATAAAAATAGAAAGGGGGAGAGAATTCTATACAATTGCTAATTGGATTACACCCGGGAAGAATAACAATTGTTTTGTATTTTAAAAAGTAAGTACCGGGCGAGTTGGCCGTGCGCGTAGAGGCGCGCGGCTGAAAGCTTGCATCCGGGAGATAGTAGGTTCGAATCCCATTATCGGCAGCCCTGAAAATGGTTTTCCGTTGTTTCCCATTTTCACTCCAGGCAAATGCTGGGGCTGTACCTTAATTAAGGCCACGGCCGCTTCCATCCAACTCCTAGGCCTTTCCTATCCCATCGTCACCAAAAGACCTGTCTGTGTCGGTGCGACGTAAAGCCCCTAGCAAAAAAAACGTGGAAAAAGAAAATTTTAAAATCAAAACAAATACAAACAACAATAATGAAGGACAAGGATAAGGTGGATATGAGGCTTGCGTGTGATAGAATAATGAATATAATTGATAATGCTTGTCGTTTAAAGGGGCCTAACATCTAGGTCATCAGCCCCTAATGGTACGAAATGGAATGACAAATTAAAATTCCAAAATCCTCCACTGACCAGAATTCAAAACGTGAGGACGAAGAATGAATGGATGGATATGAATTTAAAACCATCAGTGGATCCGACCCGCTATGTCTCGCATTCACACAAACTGACGTGAAATAATAGTATTACTGACCAAGGGACTGCATCTATAGCTTAATACTGAATCTATGATGCTTTTAGTCTAAATGGGTCCAAAATCCATGCCATCGGCCCCTCATAATGGTACTTATCGCTAGGAAAGTAGAGGATTCGTATTTGTTATGGTGCGGTACTAATCAAGAGTAGCGTAGACTCGCGGTATTCCACACATTATGGTACTACTCACAGGTAAAGAAATTCGCACATGTGTTTTTCCTGTTATAGTGTGCGGGAGTGTAGCCTCGTTGTGAACATGACAACATAATGGCACAAGGACACCATTTGAACCCCGCTTGCAGGGTAGAATACTCGGCGGCCTGGAAGCAGGCCAGACACAGGCCGAAGTTTCGCACATTGCAGCACCATTTACAGGCAACGTGAACCTGTGATGTTCATCACGTAAGAGTGCTAACCACACAGATTCGCGCTATCCCGTTGTGTTCCTCATATAATGGTACTACGCTCAAGTAAAAGCGACCCATGGTGTTCCCCGCGTGGTGGTACTAATCACAACTAGTTTCATGGTTCAAATTCAATTATCCCTTGGTCGCCCCTTTTACTCGCCTCTTACGACATGCAGGAGATACCGTGGGTGTATTCTTCGTCTGCGTCCCCCACCCACAGGGGTCTGTGTATGTGGTCCGCGAGAATGTATATTATTTCCCTCAAGTACACCGGCAAGCCGGTTAGGACGCCCCTATCCACCACCTGGGACGCGGCACGTGGGAGTATCACCCCTCCCGCTGCTACGCCAGCGTAGTAGTTTCGTGGATGAATATAATTAGTTGTAGGTTAAATATAATATCAAATGTAGAAATTGTTGCAATGTCATGTCGTTATCTTCTATTCATAATTCAGTCGTTAAATAGGGCATTTTGTTAACGACAGCATACTCCGAAGGACTTGTTTCAAAAAAGTAAGTATTCAATAAGCTAAGGAAATGGAAGATTCACTATGTGTCCAAAAGTTAAGCATGAGTTACAAGTAAGCAGGGAAACAGGAAGGAGACCACAAATCGCACGACATATGCACCTACCAACCTTACGTGTTCGTTCTGTATAGGAAAGGAGTGTTCCCTGCTTTGACTAGCGGCGTAACCGCAAGGTAAACACAGCCAGTGCCTGCGCCCCATATTCCCTCAGTCGTGTTTGCCCTGTTATATTGTGCGGAGGGTGGCCTCGTGGTGAACGTGACAACATAATGGCACAACAACGCCATTTGGACCCCGTTCTGCAGGGAAAATACCCAGCCGCCTGGAGGCAGGCCAGACACAGGCCGAAGTCGCCGTATCCTTGAATGTGCCACAAAGCGTCATTTCCAGCCTTTAGAGACTATTTCGAGACACAGGAGATGTTAGTCGTTGACCAGCACCACGTCGACCAAGGGTATCCACCCCACAGCAGGACCGATATCTGGCCTTTAACCGCCTGACAAAATAGGAGTGCACCTGCAAGACAATTGTCGGCGGAGCTTGCAGCCGTCCCAGGGGTTGCCGTCAAAATGTGTACCGGAGACTCAGAAAACCACGTCCAGTGGTGTGCGTCCCGCTCACTCGAGCACAGAGATGAGCCCGTTTACTGTGGAGCCGTCAACATCGAAACTGGACCATGAATGAATGGAGATGAATCCCGCTTCAGTTTGCAGAATGATTCCCGTCACACATTCATCTGGAGAGAACCGAGTAGCCAATACAACCATAGGAACATCGTGGAACGGGACCAATATGGTGGTGGTGGCGTCATGGTGTGGGGCTGCATCACGCAGAATGGCCATACGGACCTGCACATCTTCATGGGTGGAATGAGGAACACTGTTAAGATGGGAGATACAAGGATGAGCTACTGAGCCCACATGTTCGACTCTTCAGAGGTGCGGTTGGTCCAGACATCCTCTTAATGGACGATAATGCCCAACGCACCGCGCTGCTCTGGTGGAAGAATTTCTGGCTGGGGAAGACATTCATCGCATGGACTGGCCAACGAGGTCTGTGGATCTGAATCCCATAGAACATGCCTCGGATGCATTGGGGAGGCGAACTGCATCCCGTCAGACTCCACCAAGGACCCTGTAAGACCTTCGCATTGCCCTTTCGGAGGAATGGGATCGACTGTCACAAGAGCTCTGTGACCATCTGATAGAGAGCATGCCACGTCGTTGCGAAGAATGTGTGGCCGTTAGGGGTAACCATACACCCTATTGACAGCATGTTTTGTTGTGGAAGAGATTGCCAAGTTTAGTTAGTTGTTGTCTAAGGTGTACCTTAGCTATCAGAACATTTCTGACACTGTCTTCTTGGACAAGTTGTGTGACATATGGTGTGTGATTCAGCTTCCGTTTGTTCACCAATCCGTCTGACATTCTTATCAGGCGGTATGGCCTCGTTTAGTGATTATGCTTAACTTTTGGACACTAAAGTCCATGTTCTAAAAACTACAGCATTGTTAACGTCTAGGACAAAATAAATTATATTTGGTGTAGTAATAGTCAAACAAATGTAAGAGGAAATGTAATGCACGTACGGAGTTTAATTAATTGTAATAAAAGAGTGCTCTCTCCCTAGTTTCAGGTGATAGTTTCATGAATTGCAATAAAAGAGTGCTCTCTCCCTACTTTCAGGTGATAGTTCAATGGAATGCAATAAAAGAGTGCTCTCTCCCTAGTTTCAAGCGATAGTTTAATGAATTGCAATAAAAGAGTGCTCTCTCCCTAGTTTCAAGCGATAGTTGAATGAATTGCATTAAAAGAGTGCTCTCTCCCTAGTTTGAAGCGATAGTTTAATGAATGGCATTAAAAGAGTGCTCCCTCCCCAGTTTGAAGCGATAGTTTAATGAATTTCAATAAGAGAGTGCTCTCTCCCTAGTTTCAAGCGATAGTTGAATGAAATACAATAAAAGAGTTCTCTCTCCCTAGTTTCAGGTGATAGTTCAACGGAATGCAATAAAAGAGTGCTCTCTCCCTAGTTTCAAGCGATAGTTGAATGAATTGCGTTAAAAGAGTGCTCTCTCCCTAGTTTGAAGCGATAGTTTAATGAATTGCATTAAAAGAGTGCTCTCTCCCTAGTTTGAAGCGATAGTTTAATGAAATGCAATAAAAGAGTGCTCTCTCTCCCTAGTTTCAAGCGATAGTTGAATGAATTGCAATAAAAGAGTGCTCTCTCCCTAGTTTCAAGCGATAGTTTAATGAATTGCAATAAAAGAGTGCTTTCTCCCTAGTTTCAAGCGATAGTTTAATGAATTGCAATAAAAGAGTGTTCTCTCCCTAGTTTGAAGCGATAGTTTAATGAAATGCAATAAAAGAGTGCTCTCTCCCTAGTTTGAAGCGATAGTTTAATGAATTGCAATAAAAGAGTGCTCTCTCCCTAGTTTCAAGCGATAGTTTAATGAAATGCAATAAAACAGTGCTCTCTCCCTAGTTTGAAGCGATAGTTTAATGAAATACAATAAAAGAGTTTTCTCTCCCTAGTTTCAGGTGATAGTTAAATGAAATGCAATAAAAGAGTGCTCTCTCCCTAGTTTCAGGTGATAGTTCAAAGTGTGCTCTCTCTCTAGTTTGAAGCGATAGTTTAATGAATTGCATTAAAAGAGTGCTCTCTCCCTAGTTTGAAGCGATAGTTTAATGAAATGCAATAAAAGAGTGCTCTCTCTCCCTAGTTTCAAGCGATAGTTGAATGAATTGCAATAAAAGAGTGCTCTCTCCCTAGTTTCAAGCGATAGTTTAATGAATTGCAATAAAAGAGTGCTTTCTCCCTAGTTTCAAGCGATAGTTTAATGAATTGCAATAAAAGAGTGTTCTCTCCCTAGTTTCAAGCGATAGTTTAATAAAATGCAATAAAAGAGTGCTCTCTCCCTAGTTTGAAGCGATAGTTTAATGAATTGCAATAAAAGAGTGCTCTCTCCCTAGTTTCAAGCGATAGTTTAATGAAATGCAATAAAAGAGTGCTCTCTCCCTAGTTTGAAGCGATAGTTTAATGAAATACAATAAAAGAGTTTTCTCTCCCTAGTTTCAGGTGATAGTTTAATGAAATGCAATAAAAGAGTGCTCTCTCCCTAGTTTCAGGTGATAGTTTTATGAAATACAATAAAAGAGTGCTCTCTCCCTAGTTTTAAGCGATAGTTTAATGAATTGCATGAAAGGAGTGCTCTCTCCCTAGTTTGAAGCGATAGTTTAATGAAATGCAATAAAAGAGTGCTCTCTCCCTAGTTTGAAGCGATAGTTTTATGAATTGCAACAAAAGAGTGCTCTCTCCCTAGTTTCAAGTGACAGTTTTATGAAGTACAATAAAAGAGTGCTCTCACCCTAGTTTCAAGCGATAGTTTCATGTATTGCATCAAAAGAGTGCTCTCTGCCTAGTTTGAAGTGACCCGATATTAGAGGGTGGGAGTACTCTATTCTATTCTGTAAGTCTTATATCAACTACATCTACGTAGATGTACACTTCAGGTTTTAAAGGAATATTTAAGATGAAATCGTTTTAATATTTCAAAAAAAGTCAAAGGTATACCAGAAGGTTCTAAGATAAAGAAAGAAAAATATAATGAAGTGTAACCCTTACTTTACAACAGAAAAACACAAATTAATATGATTTACTGTACTTTTCATTTTATTTTTAAAATTTTGATATCTTGTAATTCTAGTATTACTAAAAAAATAGTAAAGAATGATAAGAGTGATAAAACAGATATGAATATTACCGACGAGGAAACGAAGTTTTCCACGGGTCATTCAAAGTAGCATTTTATTTTTAATTTTAGGTATTTAATTGTGAAGGATAACGCTTTGTGATAGCAATGCCGTAATGTCTTTTTGTAATACTATAAATTGATTTCTCCATATACTGAGTGATATTATTACTGGCAATCTTTGTAATGTTAATAATTTCTCTCATCTCTCACAAGACAACAGTTCTGGCTCCTAGGACATCAGCTTTTCTACCTCCGATTTTTTATTCTCTCTCCCCGAAATTTTAGTCGTAATTTAAAATCAACAAAGATACTTTCAAACTCTTTTGAAAGACTGGGTTATTTCCTGACTCTGTAGACCAGACTTCAGACGAGATTCTCTCATACATTTTTTATATATGGGATTACCTCTTTTATGTCCTTTTACCGCAGTATATGCTCTTTTACTATCGTTCTCACAGCTTGCAGTAAAATGCAAATTGTAACGCTCCAGCCACTGCGACACTTGGAGCGTGCCTCTATTTAGTCGGTCTGCGCGCTCAGATGACAAGAAATCCTCTTCCTCCTCCTCCTCCTCCTCCTCCCGCCGCACACAGTATCCGAAAGGAGTATCGGGTCAAGTCGCCCAGACGGTAGAGCGCTGACCTAAGCTCAAGTTGGTGGGTTCGATGCCGGTTCAGCCCGGTGATATTTGAAGGTGTTCAAATACAGGCCTGTGTCGGTAGATTTATTGGCACTTAAAAGAATTCCCGTGAGACAAATTCCAGCACCTCGGAAATTATAAAAACTGTAAAAGTTAGTGATACATATAAACCAATAAATTCTTATTACTATTATTGACATGATACTGTATAGGCTTTTTGGGCTTATGTCGTGTCAGAGCCCTGCAACCCAACGAAACGACCAAGCAAAGCTCACAGAAGGAAGAAATAAAGGGAACTGCCTACTTGCCTTACATTCACAACACCATAGATCGAATTGTCAAAGTCCTCCGCAAACACAATATAAAAACCGTGTTTGGCACCGCCACTAAAACTGCTCACAGTCTGAGTAAAACCAAGGATAAATTGTCCCTACTTTTACATCCTGGGGTATACGAAATCCCCTGTACTTGCGGTAAGGTATACATCAGCCAAACATGCCGGTCCATTGGTACTCGTATCGAGGAACATGAACGTAATATTCGTCTCAACCAGCCAGACAAATCGGCAATAGCTGAGCACGCTCTATCGTCAGGTCATGATGTCATGTTCTAAGATGCTCGAGCTCTTTTTTTTTATTTTTATTTTTTTTTTTTTGCTAGGGGCTTTACGTCGCACCGACACAGATAGGTCTTATGGCGACGATGGGATAGGAAAGGCCTAGGAGTTGGAAGGAAGCGGCCGTGGCCTTAATTAAGGTACAGCCCCAGCATTTGCCTGGTGTGAAAATGGGAAACCACGGAAAACCATTTTCAGGGCTGCCGATAGTGGGATTCGAACCTACTATCTCCCGGATGCAAGCTCACAGCCGCGCGCCTCTACGCGCACGGCTCGAGCTCTTACCCACACTAGACACTACAGGTCCAGGGTTATACGGGAAGCTGTGGAAATACGTAGAAATCCTAACAATTTCAACAGTCACACCGGCTATCAAATAATACCTGGTTGCCAGCCATTAAGGATTTACGTAGGTAGTTCCCTTCCCTGTCCCTTCACTATTGTTATTTCGTCTCTGTGTTTTCCAAATTCGTACGTTCCTCATCGCCAGATGTTTCATTCGAGGCTTGTGTCATGCCACACACCTGTCATATGTTACGTACACATGTTATGTGAACCTCTTAGACTGATTCTGATGGTTCGGTCAGCTTCCGCTTCGAACGCTAGCGCTGTGCCACGTCTTGGGATCCATCTGGTGGCGAATGAACGTACCATTTCTACTTCTGTTATAACGTCTAAATTTAGAGTCATTGTTTAAGAAGCCTTTCTCGTGGACAGTCGAGATTTCTTCTGATGACGCAGAGCACAGTTCTCTGCGAAACGTAAAGAATTTCACCTTATTTTCTTGACACGGTATAAACCCAAAGCCTATATCATGTCTATAAGTACGGGCCGTGAAAGCATCAACGGCAACATAGTAGTATACTGTCATAATAAAGCAGAAAGTTACCTGGCTGACTCCAACCGTCAGATATCAGCCCTTCTCCACCGTTTCCTCGTTCTAACATTTGCGAGGGACAAATACATACAGCCAATTCCACGGTCCCTGTAATTCATCTACAGATCCAAAAACACCCACGTTCAACATATCGGAAAAGCACTTCATGGCATTTGGCACCAAGCAATGACAGTTAAAATAACAAAAATGTACAGGGTAGGGTAATTTTTCCGATGGTATTACCTGACTATTCACACTCTAAAATCTGAAGGCTTTCATAAATCTGTCTCTGGCTTATCCTTGGCTTTGACCATATGAAAGTGACTGAGGTATGAGCGATGCTAGTAACGCCAATCCTTAAGCAGCCAGTCCCTGCTATGAATGGTGTGAAAATGTTGCTCATAGGGTCGGTTGGTGTATGAATTTCAATGGGCTTGGCAGACTGATATGTAATAGCAACTCTGGCTCGGTGAGGAAAGCAACGGGAAACTATCTCACTCCTCATTTCCCTAGTACGCCTCTTCAGTGATGCCTAGGCCATCTGTGACAGCTGATGGCAGAGCTATTGAGGATCCCACCAGCGGAATCGCTGACGGACTGTACATACATACAAGCCTTAGCTAACTGAGCGAGTTCGCTGTAGAGCCCTGAAGATGTTCTTGCGTGGTTCCCCATTTTCTCACCTTAGTTAAGGTCACAGTCGCTTCTTTCCTACTACTAGTCCTTTCCTATCCCATTGTCACTGTAGGACCTATCTGTGTTGGTGCGACGTAAAGCGACTTGTAAAAGATGTTTGGTCAGCCTGGCGGCGTTCATCCACGAGATATGACCGTTGAAGGTCAGCCGTCTCTTTCTCGTCACACTTGTGATCTTATGCGTGTAATTACAGAGCTCCTGGTTGTGCCATCTCCTGTATTCGTCCTCCTCTTTGACTGGGCTTTGTTGTTAAGATCAGACAGTCAATAGGCATACAGGGCGGCTTCTGGAATTACTGCATGACAGTGTGAACCTGTTGACGTTCTCGATGTTACCTTATTCTAGATGCAGTTCACTGGGGGTTTCACTGATGTTAGTGAGGAATATTGTCTTCTCTAGTGACACATGTAATCTTACCTTGGTAGCCTGCTGTGTGATTATGTTGAGCTGCGTCACTACTATGTCTAATATTAAGCTCGCCAGAAGCCATCTGCGAGCGCCAGGCAGTCTACGTCGAATCCCTCTTCCTTGTGTCCCAGATAACTCTCTCTTGAGATCTTCCGATTAGTCAGTTCCTTCTTCTCCCTGATGACTTTCTCCAGTACACAGTTGAAGAGGAGAGAAGAGTGGGGAGTCTATCTCCCTACCTTGAAATCGCTGATCTTAACCGCAACATTCATGGTTGCAGTGAATATCGGTAAGCACGAAGTGTGTAATATGCAAAACTGGCTTTGATGATGATGATGATGATGATGATGATGCTTGCTGTTTAAAGGGGCCTAATATCGAGGTCATCGGCCCCTAATGGTACGAAATGAGACGAAATGGATTGACAAATTAAAAGTCCAAAATTCTCCATTGACCAGAATTCAAAACGTGAGGACGAAGAATGAATGGATGGAGATGAATTTAAAACAATCAGTAGATGCGACCCGCAATGCCTTACATTCACAGAAACTGACGTAAAACAATATGATTACTGACCAAGGGACTGCTGCTATAGCATAACATTGAATCGATGATGCTTGCAGTCTAAAGGGGTCCAAAATCCAAGTTATCGGCCCATCATAACGGTACTTATCGCTAGGAATGTAGAACCATGGTATTTGTCATGCTGCGGTACTAATCAAAAGTAGCAGAGACTCGTGGTATTCCACACATTATGGTACTACTCACAGGTTATGAAATTCGACATATACTACAGACCTATGGTTTTTCTCACATTGCGGCGCCATTTACAGGCAACGCAACCCTGTGGTGTTCAGCACATAAGAGTACTAATCTCGGGGACCTTCCCCTATCCCATGGTGTTCCTCATATAGTGGGTACTAATCACAGGCAAGGCAGAACCATGGTAGCTATCATCCCATGGTCCCGCTCATAGGGTGGTACTAATCACAGGTACTGCAAAAGCCGACCGCACGGTGCTCCTGTGTGCTACTAATCACAAACCTATTTGGTACCTAATATAGTGGTACTCCGCGCAAGTAAAAGCGACCGATGATGTTCTCCGCGTGGTGGTACTAATTACGAATAGTTTCATGGTTATAATCCAATCATCCCTTGGTCGCCCCTTTTAGTCGCCTTTTACGACAGGCAGAAGATACCGTGGGTGTATTCTTCGTCTGCGTCCCCCACCCACAGGGGATGTGTGTTTGGTCCGGGAGAGGTATTTTATTTCCCTCAAGTCCGCCGGCAAGCCGGTTAGGACCCCCCCTATCCGCCACCTGGGACGAGCCACGTGGGAGTATCACCTCTCCCCCTGCTACGCCAGCGTAGTAGGTTCGTGGAAAACTGGCTCTTATTCATGTCCCTCTTCCTAACAATATAATAATGTTTACTAAGATGACCTGATAACATTTACGTAACAGTTGCCCAATTTTCACATACGATTGATTTGAAGATCTAAATGAGACGTTTATCGCCAAAGGTTCTTTTGCATGCGCTGTGAAGTTAATAAAATGAATTGTGTACAGGGTTGCCAACCGTATGGTTTTCAACCCGCTATGTACGGTGTACGGTTCGAATGTCAAATCGTACGCGTAATACATGGTTCTGCGAAAATTTTATAAATTTTATTATGGAAATGTTCAGATTATGTACGCAAAATTATATTACTTTCTTCATACCTCATTTCGTGGACATGTATGAAGAGGCTTCCATTCCTCCAGGGGACTCCCAAGCTTTGAATGGTGTGATTCACCTTTGAGCTGGTTTCAGATCAACCAATGAAGCGCCTGAATAGTCTGACAGGTGGGATTTTTCTGTCTCACTCTGCGGCCGCGATTACCCTACTTCGTAGTCGTATATTCGTTCACAGTCACACTCTTGGAATCAGCCCACACTGAAGTACGCAAATAGTTTCTTAAGCAATGTGAAGTTTGGTGAAACATCAAACTTGTAACAGTGCAGCGTCTAGTAGTAAATCTTATGGTTAACGTGATTTCGTCAAAATTATTAATAATATTGCGATGTACTTACAAATTATTTTGCCTGACAGTGCAGTGCTTCAATTTCTTGTTGGTAAGATTACTGTGAATTAAGTATATGCTATTTTCTTTGGCGTTTATTTCGAATATTAAGTAAGTGAAGATGCGGTTAACTTCTGATTACAAAAATAAATCAGATCCTCCGGCATCCAAAAAATGAAACTGTCTGTTAAAACGCCCAGAAGAAAACTCAAGTACAGGCAGTCGTGGAGTGGCGGCATCCTGATACAACATGTGAAGAAAGGGCAAAGTGTGTATGTTGCATTTTCATACTTTTAGTAATAAGTTTCGGTTAAATATTCCTATGTGATATTATTGCTACTTGCTATTATTGCACGCATGCTATTGAATTTTAGTGTATTTGGGCGAATAGCAGGGGCTGCCTGGCAGAGGCGGTAAAGGCGTGCTCGGTTCGCCCGGAAGTACGCGGGTTCGAATCCCCGTCAGGAAGTCGTAAAATTTAAGAAACAAGATTTCCACTTCCGGAGGTGCATACGGCCCTGAGGTTCACTCAGCCTACACCAAAAATGAGTACCAGGTTGTGCCCGTTCGCACGTCCACGACAGATTACAAAATGGCGCCGACCGAAGGTATGGGCCTTGTAATCTAAAACAAGCAAGGAATAGTCACCTGCTATGATGTCTCAGAGGGCCATATACTTCACGGAATGGTCATGTATTCGAGTAAAGCGGACAGAGGACGGTCTAGAGTATTGTTTTCAAAAAAATAGAAAAAACATTATTAAATAATCTTCATCTTGAATTTTCACGACATCGAGAGCGGACGCAATTACCGTCATCGGATATTTCTTTTGGAGAAGCAAAAGTTTGCAAAAGAGAAAAGAAAGAATACAACGATTGAATAAGAATAAAATATAAGTCTTCACCTGAATTCAAAATCAGTTGAGACGAAAATAAATGTACTGAAGTTGTTACGTAAGAAATTGCGGATACGACGAAGATACGAAGAAAAATAAAAATAAATTAAATTAAGGATAAACGACGTCAGAGAAGAACACTGAAATGGCAGTATATTGCAATATTATCTTCAACATTGTGACTGTCAAGAAGATGATCAAGATGATGTGCTAAATTCACATGATGGACCGACCTGGGAACAATTCATCTTACCATACGACCTGAAAATGACGAGGAAGGCGACGGGTAACCATCCGACCGAGCCATGACGTAGGAAGGCGACGGGTAACCAGATTGTACTACCAGAACGAAGGAGCGGATGACGTTCCAGATGTCTAACCCGTGACCGAACCGAAGACCCATCTACATCCAATGGGAATGGAACGGCTGGACCAGGGACAACCATGAGCGAGCTAAGTCATTCATAACATTTCGTTGCATAATTTTTGGTTCGCTTACACATGTACCTTAGGTATGTGCTGAAGGCAATTGTAGACCGATAATATAGCAATGCAAGTGATGATTACCAACAAAGTGTAAGATAATTAAGTTCGAAGTTACGATTTAATAATATAGCAATAGTTTATGCTATGTCGACCTGAACATTTGAAAGAAGCGTGAGGTTTGTAGAGAAATATGAAACAGCTGATTGAAATGACATACTGGGAGATTATAGAGATTTCATTGAAGTAATGCATGAAGTTGACGTCACGTATGGTTGTGCGCGGTGTAGAAAGAAACATGGAATTACGCATTTGTTTGGTTCATAGAAAGGGCATTGAACTTCGTATGTAAGTTATGAGAATCTGCGACTTGTAAATTTTATTAAGAATCTGTGTGGTATTTTATCGTAGTCGTCAAGTTGGGAAACGCGATATATTTTTATGGAGGCTACGGTGTTTATATAAGATTGATGTTGTTATGAGAATATGAATATGGTAATTAGATGAAAGTTTCGAGTTATGTATTGTGATTTGAGAAGGTTTTACGCGATGCAGGACCTTCGTGTACCTGCAAGTTAAGTTATACCACACTACAAGTGAATTTTATGATTAATTTGCGTAAGAGTGCCCACACCGCGGGAGCTACATATGCCAAGGTACGAACTGGATTTATTAGTATAAATGTATGCTCGTGACGTAATTCTATTTCAGAGTAGATGACTTGTTATGAACATTAGAATTATACGACTTTGAATAGCTGTAGTTAACTAGAAGGATTACGATACCAATATATATGAGATTATGTTTTCCAAACCTCGCAACTTAGCGCTTCCATGTTAATTGCAGGAAAGTAAAGTAGCTTGCATTGTGGTTGAATGTTATTGAAAAATAACTAATAAAAGGGACATTGAACCTATTAGGGCATGTGTGAGAAAGCCAAAGATTAAGCTAAAGTTAGATAGATAATATTCTCCGTTTTGAACATACATTTCTTTAACGAACTTCAGCTAGGGAAAGGCTAGAGTAGGAGCCATATTTAACTGGCACTAGGAAAGAATGCCTTAGTTCGTAAGGAGTTTCAATGCACAACGAGATCGTTGCAACAAAATCATGTCTTCGGATTTTATTAAAACCTAACTTAATATACTCAGTTCTATTTTCGTTTTCCTATAATTCACTCAGAACCACTTAAACGTATTCCAATTAATTCACACTTAATGCATTAGTGTATTTGAAATGCATTGCGGCTGGATATTGTATCCATGTGAGACTGTTTATATAAGACTAAAGAAAGTGAACTTTCGGAACGAGTTAATGGTGTCGATGTTATACTTACATTTCAAGTACGAGGTGGACCTCAGATGTGTCCAGTGATCTGTTGTAAATGAGCAAATATTGAACTTCAACTTCACAAAGGAACTGATCATTTTAAATAATTTAAATACTGAATATTATTTCATTTTATTATACGAGCCGGCGCTGACTCATTTTCATTACGTATTTCCAGTTATTTTGAATAATGCGTTGCAGAATATGAAGTTAGTTATTTAATATTTTATTAATAAATATTTTGTTATTTTTCTAATTGCTGGTGTCATGAGTTCTTTAATTACTGTTTAGATTGTAAGTTAACTACTAGCTAAGTTAGGTACCGTATAATTTAGCGTTTATTTAACCATGGCAAGTTTCTCTCGAGGTCAAACTCTGATAAGGTTGCCGGCGATAATTAACATTATGACGTGAGTAACGATAGGTATCACCCGTGAGTTGGAATTCTCTTGGACTCACGTAAAGCGAATTCTACAGTAGGATTACATGTCCTACTTGCCATAAGTAAACCCTGAGGTATCCGCTGAGCGACTCCATTCGTCAAACTAGGCTGCCCAACGACGAGTTAGAAAATGGAGGTATCGGGCAAAGAATGTTTAACCCGGAGCGGTTCCAAGGTTAATTCCTGGGGGCAAAGGCGGCCGGGCATAGAGCTAACCACTCTACCCCATCACGTGCCGAGGTTAACAATGGTGGAAGCCTTTACCTTCTACTCCTCCAAGGGCCTTCATGGCCTGTACGGAGGTGACTTTGCTTTTTTGCTTTTTGCTTTAGGCGAGTATCAATACTGTGCGATTTTACGATAAGGGAAGGGAAGGGAAGGGAAGGGTGTATTCTGCCTGAAGGCAGGTCCGAACCTCCACAGAGGTGTGCCTGAGCCGGAGTTTACGTACGGTAGGGTGGCCAGTTCTTTTCCCCTCCTCCATTCCCTTACACCCCCCCCCCCACCAACAGCGCGTGGCAACCCTTCAAAATCTTGACCACGCCCAATGTTGCTTAACTTCGGAGATCTCACGGGATCCGGTGTCTCAATACTGCTACGGCCGTTGGCTTACGATAAAGAATACGGTTTATTTTGACTTTCTGTACGGTTTTTCAATTTTCTGAGGTTGGAAACGCTGGTTTTGTTTCCTTGGTATTGAGATACTTCATCTGTTGCATGTAATTTAGATGTGGTGTTATTTTATACTGTATATGGTAGGCTACATGATGTTTTGCTGGCCGCATGGCTACTTGCCGATTGCCAAGTACATTTTAAAAAATATCCAACTTCTAGTATTGATCTGAAAACTCTCGGGGCGCATTCCTGTGGACTTAACTCGTGCCCTAGTGCCATACAGGGTCTGGTGGATGAGGCTGTCGGTTTTCCGATTCAATCCCAGTTCCTGGAGAATTGTCAAAACGGTAGGTATATCAACTGAGTCATATCCCTCTTTAAGAGTCGGCAAAGGTTACTGGGTAATTCTTGCCGGCTATCTTAATTAGTCTTAATACAGATTACAAGTTGAGGATCTGTTCGCCACAGAAGGGTAATTTCCTGAATGCCCCTTGATGTTGTCCTAGTTGGGAGTTCAGTTGGGGTTCGACTCTGTTCAGTGAGGTTTTGACAATGCCTTATAGGTGACGGGTACCAAGAAGGTGTCACGGAAATCATTAACGTCAGTCAACTCACCCTTCTTGTGTAAGGGGTGGACCCGATCAGATGTCTAGATCAGTGGCGTATACCGAGGGCTACCAAGGCTATCAGTGAAGCCCAAACCTCAATTGAGAACGATGGAAATCTGAAGCACATAATGTAATCATCTGACACATTGTTCCATTTACAAAACTTGAACGCAATGAGAGAAAACGTCGCTCGTATTTCTGAGTGCAAGGCATCGGAGAATGAACTTGAAGCCCAGACGCTGCGTCCCTCTCCCCTCGCCTCACCTGACGTGTCTGCTGCTGAATGTCCTATCAGTGGGGCGGGGACAGGTGTGCTCGACTTCACTCCGTCAGCTCGTCACTGCTAATGAAGGAGAGATAGCTAAGAACCTCGAGGTTCTCCGTATGTTTTCGAACTGACACATGCGTTTCTCATCCCATATATTACTTCACCTCACACTTCTGACTTAATTATACAGATAACACAGTACTGGTATTTCACTCCCTTTTACTTCTACATCCTTATAGGAAGACTCCGCAGGGCTGCTGTCATAGGAGTAACATAGTTTTCATTTATACGTAGATGTGCTGAAATGAAATGCAATCTTTAGTTGGTTGGAATCGAACCCGTGATCATGGGTCGGATACCACCACTGATCAACTGAGGAAGCTAATAAACCAGTGAATGATGGATACCTCCAGTGGTAATGCTGTAAAATTCGAAATTTTGATTTAATAATAATAATAATAATAATAATAATAATAATAATAATAATAATAATAATAATAATAATTGTACCGGGAGGTACACCTATACGCCGCGCGTTCAAAATGAGCGCCTAAAAGAACTCCTCTATCTACCAAATGTGAAACCAATAATACAACAAGTTAGAACTTACTCAGAAGATGTCGCCACAGAAATTTGATGTAATTTTGTTATTCTGAAGTTTCCTGTACTGTGTGAATTTCTACTTGCTTTGTTTGCCCTTCATCAAGAAGTTTGGATATTCTTCCATAGATATCACTGCTGAAAAACTCTGATCATGCACCCTGGTGCGAAGTGAAAGAACCTTTGATTTGAAGGGTTTTGTATCCATAAGTTTTTTTTTTACTAATTGATGTTCATTTATTTTTGGGTTGGCAATATTTATCTTTTCTTTCCACCAGTTTTTAATCCAGCCAATCCCAAATTTCTGTAATTAATTTTCAACCTATTACAACCTCCTCCTTCGATTTGGAGTGTAACTTTTCTAACTGACCAATAAATTGAGAGGGTGTGGCTGGTTTATTCGTGAAAGGTCTCGAACTTTCCCCGAGGGTTTATAAACTGCGGATTTTCTCGTCTCTTGGCCAATTAATCGTCATCTAACCTAGTGTGTGTGTGTGTGTGTGTGTGTGTGTGTGTGTGTGTGTGTGTGTCAAGCAGGAGGCGGGAGGCGCCTCTTTCATCAGGCAGCAGTACACCGACAAGGTAATGGCCACTTAACATCTTTATTTCTTGCTAGCTCTGCAGTTTAACCCGAGGGAGAGGTCCGAAACTTTAACTATGTAACCTACCTTTCCGAAAATGTAACTTCGGCCGGCTTATGTAATAACTTCATAAAATCTTTAACTGTAAATTGGGGGATAGGGACTGATGTACCCTCTTGAGCTCCCCTTCATATTGGTTTCAGGTGACTACGCTTTGTAACTGGTTTTCTTTCTTTCCGTAATGTCTTTATTCTTATACGAGTCACCTCCATAGTTTGGGAATAGCCCCTGTTTCATCGGCCTAGTGCCCTTTAGGTTTTAAGAAATCATATCTAGGAGTGCAAGTACACGCCTCCATTCAATTTGTGTTTCGGGCTATTTACTTAATCTGTTCTTTTCCGCTAAGGTCCAATAGGTTGGGTACTAGATACCCCTGTTTCAAATTTTGTAAGTTGTGCCTTGGTGGCGAGTGATGGTAATTTTCTTATATTACCTTGAATAGACTTGGAAAACTGAGAGCACGTCAGCTCTTTTCTAGTGTTGTAAAAGTGCCTCTGGGAGGCTTGATATTGTGAGTTGGGAGCAAGCGCTCCATGTATTGAGGAATTTCTGCCCTTGTGTAAATTTGTGCTTTTGGTAAATTTGAGCTAGGAGCTCAAGAATTGTAAAGTGAGGGGCTTGAAGCCCAGTTTTTTTAAAACAGTCACTAAATTTTGTATTTCTTGTCTTGTCTAGAATTCGTCAGTGTACCTGACATTTTGTTATGAAAAATTCGTTATTTAAGAAAATATAACCTTCAGTTTGAGTTTTGTATTTTTCTTGACATTGTAGTTAGATCCATTCACCCCGACACCTTCTTTCACCTCTGCGTTCCACGGGTAACCCCGGAATAATAATAATAATAATAATAATAATAATAATAATAATAATAATAATAATAATAATAATAATCATGGTGCATAGCATCTGTGTAGGCTTGGTGGGACCTAATGAGGGTGAAGTGAATGGCGTAGACGTGATAAACACCCAGTCCCCCAGCCAGGGGAGTACGAGGGGGCTGATTCTGAGAATTGATCATCAGACCAAAGGCAAGCGTTCTATACATTTAGCCACAAAGCTGGACTTTGATTTGCTAAAACTTAGGCTACCATATACACTGATCAAGGGTTGAGTATTGGCAGTAGCAGAGGCCTGGCCAGTAGCTTGTGAGACAGCACTGACAACACAGCAGGCTTCTCCGTTGGCTACTGGCTGCAGCTCAAAACGCTTAAGGCTTCACGTTCACTCAACTATCGAAAAAGGGTAAGCCAAGTCTAGTGGTAGCCCACGTCTTGATCCCAGCATACGCCACTGCTCCAGACATTTGGTAGTTTCCCAGATGTTCAGGACAGTGTGTGTCAGCTTACTGACTGCCTTGTTTCCGGCCTACTCCCACAGCTCGTCCACTATTGAGTCCCCTCCCGGTGCTTTGTTATTTTTCAGGAACTGGATGATGGTCATCACTTCTGTCGGGGGAAGGGAGTTTGGTAAGCGGAGACTATCTTGATGTATATATTCGGAGAATGAACACTTCCCCTATAAGGAAGTTGCCCGTGAGGAAAAAGTATAGTCAATACATTTATGATTATATGAACGATTTCTCTATATGGATAATGAACCTTTTAAGATTTTGAGGAACACATTTTTCGTCAACGACTCTGGTAGATTGAATCTTGAGCGGAATTTTTCGAAGAACTTAGGAATTGTTCCTCTTGCGCCGATCATGAGGCCCATAACCTCGATGTTATCCAGTCCATATACTCGTCGATGGAACGGGATAGTGTGTTCGTAAATGCTTTTATTTTCCTCGTGAACTTCACTGGGCTGGTTAGCGTGCGAACCGCAGGATCAATAATATATCCATTATCGGACGAGTTGGCGGTGCAGTTAGGGGCGCACAGCTGTGAGCTTGCATACGGGAGGTAGTGGTTTCGAGCCCCACTGTCGGCAGCCCTGAATATGGCTTTCCGTAGTTTCCCATTTTCACACCAGGCAAATGTCCGACTCGTTGGCTGAATGGTCAGCGTACTGGCCTTCGGTTCAGAGGGTCCCGGGTTCGATTCCCGGCCGGGTCGGTGATTTTAACCTTCATTGGTTAATTCCAATGGCCCGGGGGCTGGGTGTTTGTGCTGTCCCCAACATCCCTGCAACTCACACACCACACATAACACTATCCTCCACCACAATAACACGCAGTTACCTACACATGGCAGATGCCGCCCACCCTCATCGGAGGGTCTGCCTTACAAGGGCTGCACTCGGCTGGTAATAGCCACACGAAATTTATTTTACCAGGCAAATGGGAGGGGGCTGTACCTTCAGTCCACGACCGCTTCCTTCCCATTCTTAGACCTTTCCTATTCCATCGTCGCCATAAGACCTATCTGTGTCCGCGCGACATAAAGCCAATTATAAATATCCATTGCTGTTATTTTTTAAGGCTATCATATCAATCCTACGGGTACTGCCGTTCTCCGTCAATCCATGGACCTCTTCGTGTACTGTGTAACCAGTGTCTCGCAATGACTGAGCGATACAGCTTCGTACCGCATGGTGTCTAGTAAGTCGCAGGGTGGAAATGAAATGACGTATGGCTTTTAGTGCCGGGAGTGTCCGAAGACATGTTCGGCTCGCCAGATGTAGGTCTTTGGATTTGACATCCGTAGGCGACCTGCGCGTCGTGATGATGAAATGATGATGAAGACGACGCATACACCCAGTCCCCGTGCCAGAGAAATTAACCAATGATGGTTAAAATTCCCGACCCTGCCGGGAACCGAACCCAGGACCCCTGTGACCAAAGGCCAACACGCTAACCATTTAGCCATGGAGCCGGACAGTCGCAGGGTTTCACCGTACTGACAGTATCCCAGGACAGGAGAAAGGGTTTTTCTCTCGTTGTGGCAATGCCGACAACGGTTATCGTCCTGGGATCTGCCTGGCATGGCTCGAACGGCTACGACGTTAGCGGTTACCTGTAGAGCATCACGCCAGTCACTGCAAGATAGGCTATCATTGTGTGTTATCCAACTGTTCGCTGAAACGTTTTCTATAAATAAGGTAACATCTTTCCCCTTTTGAGGAAGCTGACAACATTTTTGGAATTCCTGATCTCTCAGTAATTGTCTTATTTCCTTGGAATCCAAAATACCATTTTTGGAATTTAATAAGCTGACTCAAGGTGAAATGTGCAGGTTTTGTAGGCATTTGTTACTGTCCTCAGAGAGATGCCTACTTCCCAAAATGTAAGGGTTGCCATTTATAGGGTAACAGTAGTGATAATCCGTTGCAGGACAGCTTCCCACGGTGGTCGGAAAAGTCCTAGATCTTTGGACTTGCGGTGTGTGTATATATCATACAGTCAGGTGTGTCGACAGGAAGCTGGAGGCCCTCGAAATATTTGGCACGGAGATGGCAGCTGTCCTCGTCATTATGGGCTATCTTCCGATCCGGTCCTAGGAAAGTGAAGGCTTGGGTGGGCCATAGTGACAGGAAAGTAGGTTCTACAGAAACTTTTACAGTAGCTTTTCTTGAAGTCAGTCTTCCAAACGTATCAATAATACCAGGCATGTTGTCGCTTATTTGATGGTTCTGGCGGGTTAGTCTGCGCCGCTCCACGAACATACCACAGTTTGCCTGGGATTTCTGTCAGCGCAATCTCAACCAAGGTGTCTCTGGGCGATTGCTTGGTTATTGTCACTTGTCTACCATACGTGTTTCCTAGAACGGGGCAGTCTCTGTAGCTACTTTGACCAAGTTGCCTCTTAGCCAGTCCCAGATCATCTTCTCCTTCTTCATCTTCATCTTCTTCTTCATTATCTTCATCTTCTTCTTCATCATCATCATCTTCTGCTGCTGCTGCACGAGTGGGTCACTGAGAACCACGTGGAATCAATATTTGTTGAACTTTCCTCCTTGGCCGAGAGTTGCTCATCGAGTGTCGTAGTTTCGGTTCCTCTGACCAGGTAGGCCTACGTCGTATAGGTTTCTTCTCATCTTCCTCAAACCACTTTGTGACCGGACGAGTTGGCCGTGGGACTAGGGGCGCGCAGCTGTGAGCTTGCATCCGGGAGATAGTGGGTTCGAAACCCAATGTCGGCAGCCCTGAAGATGGTTTTCGTGGTTTCCCATTTTCATACCAGGAAAATGCTGAACCTGTACCTTACTGAAGGCCACGGCCACTTCCTTCCCATTCCTAGGCCCTTCCTATCCCATCGTCGCCATAAGACCTGCCTGTGTCCGTGCGACGTAAATCAAATAGCAAAAAAAAAAAAAAAAAAAAAATCCTTGTGTGAACAACTTTCCTGATCACATTTCTATCCTCCATTTTGATGATCCTAATTCAGTGAAGTTTTCCTCTACTTTCTTATACGATTTTGATCTCGTACGTTTGATTTTCAGAAACTTGTGTATTCAATAAAGCAAGGCTGGTGCTATTCATTCTTTCCAATAAAAACTGATTTCGTCGCAGTCGAATTATAACATTAAGTTGATAAATTGTTTAATATATTTACGAGTTGGGTTTAGGGTAATGTATTCCATTTTTAGTTATCGGCCCTAAGATTTTGTCATGATGTTCCTTTCTTTAATTAATTGCTCTTTTAACTTAATATAATGTAAATTGAGCGTTTCTGAAGCATGATGAACTTCTGATATGTTTTTGACAATTGATATTTGTTATAAATTTACTTCTTCTCATACGAGATTTTAAGTCCTATTTTTGCTGCTTGCTTTTCCGGTATAGCAATCTGTTTCTGTGCATCACAGCTGTATTTAGCAAGTAATGCCATATCATCGGCAAACTCTAGACAATCTGTAGAAGACAAAATACTGTGTAGTCGACATACTTTGTCCTTGTGGCAACCTCCGCATGGGGGAAGTTGTAATAGTAAGTAGTAGTACCCTTAATTTTCGATCATAGTCGGTGACATGATGCACCTGCTTTTCTCCACTTTGACAACATTTTTAAGAGCACAATTATTAAACAATAAATGGGAAAGCCCATCACTTTGACGTACACACACCTGTATTTATGTCAAACTCATCACTACATGTACCCATACACTTCCCTTTAACTTTCGTTTCAGTCACTGTAACCTTTATAATATTTATTGCTTTTTGGTCAAGTCCAAATTCTGTTAAACATTAAGTAGTGAGACGGGATTTATACTATCACTAAGCTTTCTTGAAATCGACAAAGGTGATTACAATTTTGTTATATTATTATTATTATTATTATTATTATTATTATTATTATTATTATTATTATTATTGTATACATGCCAGGATAACACACTGGATTTCTTCATTACTGTATTGTGAAACTGATATATTCGTACGTCTGTAACAATACTCGTTCTGCTTCTTTTATGAATAGTAGATCGTAACTGCGATGTGTTGGACTGTATGTACGCTGCATATATTTTTGTTCTAAATGATGGCTCCATTAAGTCAAAATGAACATAAACGTTACCACAAAAGCATTTGGAAGTAAGCGGATTAGTTCTTCACGGAAATACGTGTTCATTAACCAATGGTTAATGAAATCAGGTATTTGTGTTTCACAATACATACCCTATATAATAATCTATACTAGGGCTTGGATCTAAATATCTCCCAACTACACTTTGTTATCCCATTCAATGCGCACTAGTGATAATAAAGCTGATATTTACCAGTAGCGGCGAACAGGAGTTAGAAGTGGGGGGAGCAAAAAAATTTATGGACAAAAAAATGTACCTGGGTTTAAGGTCTATAGCAGAGGGGCATAAAAATGGCAAAAAAGCACAAAAAAATGTTAATGCCGTCAGAACGAATTTCGACAGCGGCGTAAAGGTTGAGTCTACCAAATTTAGTGCGGGGATGAAATGAAATGGCATATGGCTTGTAGTGCCGGGAGTATCCGACGACATGTTCGGGTCGCCAGGTGCAGGGTTTTTGATTTGACCCCGTAGCCGACCTGCGCGTTGTCATGAGGATGAAATGATGATGAAGACGACACATACACCCAGCCCCCGTGCCAGCGGAATCAACCACTGATTGTTATAATTCCCGAACCTGCCAGGAATCGAACCCTGTGACCAAAGGCCAGCACGCTAACCATTTAGCCATGGAGCCGGACAGTGTGGTAATAAGACTTGCATCAAAGGGATAATAATTACACAGGTATTACAATTAAATAGAATTCGGCGTGATTATGCAATTATAATGTCGCCTAGTATTAGACTACATACTAATAAAGCAACAGACACCAGATAGAACTGCACGGACACGCTGAATGAGTGTGACTACCAGAATGACGAATGCGCGCGGCCAGAGGGTGAATTATACCAATGTCCATGACCTTGGCAAGAAATATACCCCTGCTATCCTTCCTCACAGCACATACCACACGCTGCTGCGCTCTGTTAATCGGTTAGCCGCAGCGAACGACATTTTGCGAGTATTTCAGCTAAGTATTTTTCTTAATAATTAAATTAATTAAACGAAGGAATTAGCTGAAAAATCAATAGGGATTTTATAAATTGCTTTCTTATAATTTCTAGTTTCAGGCGATTTTTTAAATAACTCTTAGGTTCTTCAGTCTATCGAAACTTAAAATGTCAGGTGGCTAAAATATTATAATTTTTTTTTTTCATCCACAAAGTGTGTGTATGGTGGGGGGCGAATAAGCGCTACTGGTTGCATGACTCGAGTAGTGGCTGAACTGGGCTTTTCGAGGTTAGGGACGTGTGCGGATATAGAACACTGTCGGTCATTCCTGCGATGGTTTCCCTTTTAAACATTCAATAGTCAATTTCTGAAGGAAACGGGGGCATCATTCTCAATCCTAACAATCGAGGACCGTGAATGACCTCGAAGTTAAGTTGAAGTTTTAATTTTCATTTTGTTGCACCTTGTACAATCAGGGGCCGATGCCTAGCTGTTACGCCCCTTTGAACAACAAGCATCATCGCAATTCAAGCATTATTACGTAATTCTGGAATAGTTATCATTATAGTCTTCAGTTTTATCGATCCTGTTGTCAGGAGTAAACTCAGACTTGTCTTAAAAATGGGTAGGCTGATAATGATTGATGATGCTTGTTGTTTAAAGGGGCCTAACATCTAGTCATCGGCCCATAATGGTACGAAATGAAATGACAAATTAAAAACCCAAAATCGTCAACTAACCACAATTCAAAACGTGAGGATGGGATGGGATTGGATTGGATTGGATTGGATTGGATTGGATTGGATTGGATTGGATTGGATGGATGGATGTGTATTTAAAACGATCAGTGGAACCGAACCACAATGCCTAACATCCACAGAAGCTGGCGTAAAACAATAGTATTACTGACCAATCGACTGCTTCTATAGCACGATGATTAATTGGATTGATGCTTGTAGTGGAAAGAAGTCCAAAAATCCAAGTCATCGGCCCCTCATAATGGTACGTATCGCTAGAAAAGTAGGACCATGGTATTTGTCGTGTTGCGGTACTAATCAAGAGTAGCGTAGATTCGCGGTATTCTACACATTATGGTACTAATCACAGGTAATGAAATTCCCACATGTGTTACAGACCTACAGTGTTTCGCATATTGCGGCGCCATTTATAGGCAACGCAAACCTATGGTGTTCATCACCTAAGTGTACTAACCACAGGGACTCGTACTATTCCGTGGTGTTCCTCATATAGTGGGTACTAATCATAGGCAAGCCAAAACCATGGGTTCCCTCATCCCATGGTGTCGCTCAAATAGTGCTACTAATCACAGGTACTGTAAAAGCCGTCGCGCTCACATTTGCTACTAATCACAAACCTATTTGGCACCTAACATAGTGGTACTACGCGCAAGGAAAAGCGACCCATGGTGGGTTCCCCGCGTGGTGGTACTAATCACAAGTAGTTTCATGGTGCCAATATAATCATCCCTTGATCGCCCCTTTTAGTCGCCTCTTACAACAGGCATGGGATACCGTGGGTGTATTCTTCGTCTGCTTCCCCTACCTACAGGGAGTGGTAGGGTGATACCACCCCCACCTCCCGAAGATAACATATCACATACAATTTCCCTCTCTCCAACTCTCTCCGTATTTCTAGAGAGACTGGTTACAAAGTGCTCCATGGATCGATCAAGCCTCCCTTGAGGTTCCTCTTCTCAGCAATAGAAAAGCTCGTTCCTAAGGCCGTCACGTCCAAGCTACATGTCCAAGAACACGCAGATGGGGGATACTTTCCCTTGCATTCATGTCGTTCATTCCAACAGACAGCGGCCGGTGATCCTTGAGACCGACTGACCTGTATTCTAATATATTAACGCTGTCCACTCAAAGTAAGATCAATAGTAGCCTTTCGAATCTGTACTTCCAGATACCAAATTAGCGGCTTGAAATTAACATAATACAATTATGTAAGTTTATTAGCAAAGTGTATGTTGACCGAATGCAATAGTATTGTTATTGGAATTACGTCCCACCAACTACTTTTATACTTTCCGGAGGCGCCTACGTGCCAGAATTTTGTCCCTCACTTCAAATACCACCGAAATGTGCCACGATTAAAACTTCCACTTCGAGTTCAGCTCTACCGTCCGAAATCTTCAGCCCGCCTACAGAAATTCAAGGAGCGTGTCTAGAGATCGTAACGAAAGACCATTGCTCCGAATGAGATATACCCCCTGTGAGTGGGAGACCTCTGTACCCCCTGCCTGTCGTAAGACGCGACTAAAAGTGACGACCAAGAGGATGAGTAAACTAGAACCATGATACTATTTGTGATTAGAACCTTTACGTGCTGAACACCATGCAGAACCATGGTGTTTCTCGCATGGTGGTGCTAATCACAGGTAATGCAGACCCATGGTATGTCACACATTATGACACCATGGAGCCGAAGATCTTAGATGTTAAGTCTCCTTTAAAACACAAGCAGCATTATCATCATCATCATCATTATCATCATCATCAGTGGCTCCATTCACAGGTAACACAGACGTATGATGTTCCTCACAAGCAACGCAGGCCCATGGTGTTCCTCAGACAGTGGAACTAATCACAGGCCACGTAGGCCTATACTAATAGTGTTGCTCACATAGTGGTACTAATCACAGGCCACGTAGGCCTATACTAATAGTGTTGCTCACATAGTGGTACTAATCATAGGCCACGTAGGCCTATACTAATAGTGTTGCTCACATAGTGGTACTAATCACAAGCCACGTAGGCCTATACTAATAGTGTTGCTCACATAGTGGTACTAATCACAGGCCACGTATACTAATAGTGTTGCTCACATAGTAGTACTAATCACAGGCCACGTAGGCCTATACTAATAGTGTTGCTCACATAGTGGTACTAATCATAGGCCACGTAGGCCTATACTAATAGTGTTGCTCACATAGTGGTACTAATCACAAGCCACGTAGGCCTATACTAATAGTGTTGCTCACATAGTGGTACTAATCACAGGCCACGTATACTAATAGTGTTGCTCACATAGTAGTACTAATCACAGGCCACGTAGGCCTATACTAATAGTGTTGCTCACATAGTGGTACTAATCATAGGCCACGTAGGCCTGTACTAATAGTGTTCCTCACATAGTGGTACTAATCACAGGCCACGTAGGCCTATACTAATAGTGTTGCTCACATAGTGGTACTAATCATAGGCCACGTAGGCCTATACTAATAGTGTTGCTCACATAGTGGTACTAATCATAGGCAATGTAGACCCTCGGTGTATCACAAACTATGGCACCACGCACGGGAAACACAGACCTACGGTGTTCTTCATATAATGGCACTACTCTCATAGTAATCCTACCCCGCTGATACTAATCCGAGATAAAGCTGGAGGCCGTAGCAGTTCGAGTTCCTCAGGTAGTAGCGATTATTGTTCTAAAACGGAACACCACAAGGTACATAAAGTAGTACCAATCGCAAGTTAAGTCAGCCCATGGTGTTCCCAAGTAACATCCCTTGGTTGCCCCTTTTATTCCCCTCTTACGACAGGCAGGGGATACCGTGCGAGTATTCTTCATCTGCGTCCCCCACGCATAGAGGGTATCTTGAAATGCGGTTCTTCACGTGACAGTAACACAATTGAATCGGTTATTTCATAAACGACAAATGTGACTATTATGATGGTTTTGATTTAGACTCTGATTTATATATACAATATAAGCTCCCACCATTTAGTTCAGAAATGATTCATGCGGCATATTCCTTTCTCTGCTAAACAGGCCTCAAAGTTTGCTGTTAGTTCAGGAGTAACATGTGCTAGCACAAGTGTTGTTTCTGCAATACAGGGGCATTTGCTACGGTTGGCTGCCGTGGTTTATAATCAGCTGTTTTCCTTCGATTACGTTTCCGCTCAATTTGTATTGTTTACATTTGTAGTTTGATAACGTCCATCTCAGCCATTGTAATATATGGCATAGAAATAATATGGGATCACATCACAATCAATGATCTCGAAAGAATAGTGTGTGTCAAAAACAGATCAGATGCAAGGCTTTTCAGGCGTTTGCTCTATTAACCAGCGTTTCATCTTAGGTCTGACACTAGACTCTTCAGAGTGGGATGTGTCAGACCCTACCCACTGACGCTGGGGTGTATGCAGGTGAACTTATCAGAAGCCCTTATAAGAGGCACAGTCTGATAACTGCATACGGGAGATCAATCTCCACAATAGTGTGTGTCAAGTCGCGTTTCTTAAAATGTGCCCTAAGAGTTGGAAATATGGCCCCTACAAGATTAGTTTATGAGGTAGCGAAAGAATCGTTATACATAGAGTCGTTGCCAGCTACAAGAGCATCTGCATACCTCTTTTAAGAGTATAGCCAAGCAAAGAGAAGAGAGATCGATCAAAACTTTTATATTACTGACGTCATGATGGAAAGAACGTGGACGAGACTCGCCGTTCATGGTATCCTCCATAAGATACGTTCAGTCAGAACATTCCACTGCCCTATTGACAAATGTACGTGTGTACTATGTTATCAAAGGTGTACCAAGTATCATCTAACGACGTTCCACAAAAGAAGAAAACATTTTAGTGAATACAGTAAGAATTAATGCCCATTCGGGGGATCCTTTTTCCTTTGTGTTTCAATAAAGGATGTATATTATTATTATTATTATTATTATTATTATTATTATTATTATTATTATTATTATTATTCCGGGGTATCTGTGGAGCCCAGAGGTGATGAAAGAAGGTGCGGGCTTGAAAGGGTCCAACTACAATATGAAAATTAATTTAAAACTTAAACTGAAGGTTATATTTTCAGAACTTCAAACTTAGCAATCTTTTATGACCATATTACAGGTACAAGTAGCAATCATTAAACAAGATTGGGGAAAATCCAAGATTCAGAACCTTAACACTTTGGGCTTTAATCCCCTAGTTTTACAATATTACAAATGGAAGAATAATTACTTGGTTAAGGGCAGAAATCCCCTAATTCACTGAACACTTGCTCCCCGAAGTACAATTTCTAGCCTTCTAGAGGCATTCTTTACAAATACAAAACTTGAGAAAGAGCTAACCGACTCTCCGTTTTCTTTCAGCCTCCTCGAGACAACATAAAAAATCGGACACTCTCTGGCCTTCCATGGCCCAACTTATAATTTGAAACAGGGCTATCTCGTACCCGACACACACAACTTGAATGGAGGCTTACACTGCGCTCCAATATATTGAGAACTTAAAATCCTAAGGGGCCCTAGGCCGACGAAACAGGGGCTATTCCTAAACTACTGAGGTGACTCGTATAGAATTTACTTTAATACATTACAGGCAGAAAACCGTTACAAAACGTAGTCACCTCAAACCAAGATGAAGGGGAGCTCGAGAGGGTACATCACTCTCTATCTCCGATTTACAGTTAAAGATTTATGAAATTTTTACATCAGCCGGAAGAAAGTTACATTTTTTAAAAAGGTTACATACTAAAGAGTCGGACCTTTTTCTCGGGTTAAACTGCGGAGGTAGCAAGATAGAATAAGGTTATGTGGCCATTACCTTGTAGATGTTCTGTTGACCGAGCAAAGAGGCCACGCGCCTCTTGCTTTGACACACACACTCAGTAAGATGACGATCAACTGGCCAAGAAACATGAAAAGCCGCAGTTTATAAACCCTCAGGGAAGGTTCGAGATCATTCAAGACTAAACCAGCCACACCCTTTCAATGTTATTGGTTAAATTCAAAAGTAACACTCAGAATCGAAAAAAAAGCCTGTGATAGGTGGAAGATTAATTACAGAAATTAAGGATTGGCTAGATTCAAAACTGGCGGAAAAGGAAAGGAAATATTGTCAACCCAAAAATAAATGAACATCATTCAGTTACAAAAACCTAGAAATGCAAAACTTCTTTAAATTATAACTTCTTACACATCGCACCAGGGTGCATGATCATAGTTTTTAGTAGTGTCATATGTGGAAGAATATCCAAACTTCTTGATGAATGGCAAACAAAGCAAGGAAAAATTCACTCAGTTTAGGCAACTGCACAATAACAAATTTACATCATATTTCTGTGGTGACATCTTCTGAGTAAATTTCTAAGTTGGTGTAGTTTCAGTTTCACTGTTTTACCAAGAGAAGGGTTCGTTTAGGTGCTGAATTTGAATGCGCGGCTTTGGGGTGTACCTCCCGGTACAATTATTATTATTATTATTATTATTATTATTATTATTATTATTATTATTATTATTATTACGGTGTATTGTGGATGTGCAGAGGTGAAAGAAGGTGCTGGGATGAACAGGTCTCAACTTACGAAATTAAAGTTGATTTAAAATTTTACAAGGTTATATTTTCTTTTCAAGATCAAGAAACAACAAGTATAACAGGAACTCATTTGTATATCCACAAGTTAAGAAAGTACAATTACGGTTTATTAATGGATTTTGGGCTTCGAGCCCCAGATTCACAATTCTTGAGCAATTAGCCCAACTTTACCCAAAAACAAAGTTTGACAAAGGGGCAGAAAACCCCAATCATGCCCAGGAGCACTCGCTCCCTTTTACTCAATAAAGCCTGCTCGAGGCACACAGGAACCAAATTTCAGAAAGAGCAACCCGCTCTCAAAGTTCAAGCCTATCAAAGGCCACACCAAACTCCACCTTCAAGCTGTCCTCCAATCACATGAAAACAGGGGTAAAAATACCCAACCTACTGAGGCCTATTCATTAAAGAAACAGGACAATTACATGGCCCCCAAAATACCAGCTTGAGAGGAGGCGTAACTGCACTCCTAATACACTTCTTTAAATCCTATTTGGCACAAGGCCGCTTATGCAAGGACTAATCCCATACTACGGAGGTGACACGATTGAAAAATGTTATGACATTACGAGTAGGAGGGAAACTGTTATAAAAACGTAGTCACCTCAAAACAACATGAATGGGAGCTCGAGAGGGTTAGGCACTCTCTATCCCAATTTGTAGTTAAAGAGACAGAATTTATACCAAATGTCTTTTACATTTTAAATGTAGGTTACATGAGGAAAGTTTCGAACCCGCCCCGAGGGTTAAACTGCTGAGCTGGCAAGAAAATAAGTTATAAAACGGCCATTACCTGATGGTTGAACTGCTGTCCGAAGAAAGAGGCGCTTCCCGCCCCCTGCTATATAATCACACTAGGAAAGATGTTACGGAAGTGGCACCAAGACCAGAAACACAGCAGTTTATATACCCTCGCGGAAAATTCGAGACGTTTAGTGAATGAGAACCCACACCCCCCTCACATTATTGGCTAGGGTCAAGCAACATATCCATGTTGGAGAAGATACACCTGATTGGTTAAAAATTAATTAAAGAAATTCGGGATTGGCTAAATTCAAAACTGGCGGAACGAAAGGATTAACATTGCCAACTCAAACAATGACTGAAAGAAATTTAACAAAGAGCAAACTTATACATACTAAATTTCTTCAAAAAAGTTCCTTCACTTCGCACTAGGGTGCACAATTGTAGTTCTTAAGTAGTGCCATCTAGAAGAGAATGTTCACACTTCTTACTACAGAGAAAACAATAATAAATCGAAAAAGACACAGTTCAGAACTCTTCAAAATTTATAGTAATGACATCTTCTGGGAAATCTTAGCATTAATGTGGAAGTTAAAGTTCAAGCTTCCTCCAGTAGAGGAGTTTCAACTGGCGCAATGTTTGAATTAGCGGAGCGGAGGTGTACCGCCCGGTACAATTATTATTATTATTATTATTATTATTATTATTATTATTATTATTATTATTATTATTATTAACAACTACATCGGAACTGGGAAATATCCCGGCGGCAGTGATCACGTACAGTAGTGTGATAATAAACTTAAAACATAATTACCCAACAACAACAACATTAACAAAAGAACAACAAGCAATTCCATGGAAAGAAAATAGCCTATTACAGGAAATGCTATTAGTTTAACATTCTAAATCCAACATCTTATATAAATTCACACAAAACCCAAGTACTTGAAAAATTTACACTATGGCTTACAGTAGATTGAGCAGTCAAATTAGTATTGTACCTGACGAGTTGGCCGTGCGGTTAGGGGCGCGAAGCTGTGAGCTTGCATGCGGGAGATAGTGGGTTCGAACGACCACTTTCTTCACACTCGTAGCCCTTTCCTATCCCATCGTCGCCATAAGACCTGTCTGTGTCCGTGAGACGTAAAGCAACTAGCAAAAAAAGAATTAGCTTTGTAAATAGGGCACACTCGTGTACAAATTCACAATTTCCAGTGGTTGAATGTTTCATTAAAATATGACACCATCACATGGAAATTAACACACAATTTACGGAATGCTGGAGTCTATCCTTGAAGCATTTTAAATTTTGGAGACAACAAAGACAGCTGCAGATTCCAATAATCAATTCCTCGATTTACAGTGTTTCTTGGAAAGTAAGAAGAGCGACCTTTGGTGGAGCAGTTGAAATGTGGTTGTAGCTAGTGAGGAAGCAGAACGAGATGTTAAAGGTGGGGCTACAGAACGTTCAGAGGAAGAGTCTAGCGTTCATTCCGGTACTCTTGTAAGCGCTACATGGAATGGGACGCAGTGATGTTATGGGCATACATTATTATTATTTGGGTGGGGGGGATGACTGAGGAGGGGGGCATTTATTAGGGGTTGGTTGGAATTGGTTAGGAGGGATAGGATAGTAGAGACATTAGTAACTATTGTAGAGAGGCTGTGTGACGCGGTTTATTGCGATGGTGGGGTACAAGGGCCCTTGAGACGCCTCAGTGAGGCATGGTTACAATTCCCGTGAACGGCTAGGAAATAAAAGCTCACTAATAAGCAGAGGGTATAAAGCCATGCGTTTGCCGAGGACAACATCCTACGTGATCGGTCGAAGGTCAGACTCTCCGATGAGAGCACGTTCCCCTCGGCGAATGATGGACCGATATGCGTGTTTCGCCCTTTCGGCACCCGGCATAATCCAGCATACAGTACGTGGCAGAGCACCGGCGCTCTGGCCGTGTATCTGTTGCTTGTTGGGGTTGGATGAGTTCTTGTGGGATAGGAATGTTGCTCAGGACCAGGCAATATGTGCACGTTTTAGAGAATATTTTGGCCCCTTTCACGCGGGTGCTGTATTCCGCCGGTGTTACACAGTTTTAGCAGGACCTGCCTTTGATCCACACTTCCCGATTAGTTTTGGAATGGTTCTCAGGACAAGGTCACGTACTGACGATCCCGCGCCAAGTAAAAACGACGCGCTCTGGGATGTTGTCAGTACTGCCTAGGACGATGTAGCAGGTGATGACAATATGTACGCTTCTGCCCCAATAGGCCTCATGGGCACACGTCCGGAAGAAGTAGTGCACAGCGCTGGTGCGTGGTCCTCTTACTGATAGGACTATCTAAGGGCTATTTTCAGGGCCACATATCAGCCCACACACTCAATAATTGCATGATAAAACTATGGAAGTTACGTGTATGAATACAAATAAACATACAAATGTTTTACCCTACCGAGATTCGAAGTGTTCGCACCGGCAGTAGTACTCACGATTTAGGACACACGACTACCACCTTAGCTGACAGAGCCTGCACGTTCGGAGGCACTTCACAAAACTATAACACGACCACCGGACAAAATATAGTACATGCATTACGACTAATGCGGCCACTGGACGCATATATTATGTCCCAGGCCTAGAGACGTAGACAATCCATGTCGTATGGCCAAATAAGAACCAAATAAAACGCAACTCGGCACGACCATGTTGCATATCCTATCGCCCCCCCCCCTCCCCCCCCTCTACGTTGTGCGGGTTACCATACCTACCAGGGATTTCTCATTTTCTGTGTCGCGTATTTTAGCCAGTTCCACTAGTTCTTGATTCAATCGAATATAATAGCCTAAGGCTGAAAAATGAAACACGTTTTAATACATTTTATTCTCTCGTTAAGTACTACTACGATGTTTTCAGTAATCACAGCGCTGAATTTGTAATGACCGTGATTCAATAAAACGAAGTTAATACAGTTATTTTAGTAGACAATGGCGCCTGAAAAAGTTCTTTATATTCAATTATGAGCGCCTTACTATTATTAATGAAAGTGCAAACAAAATGTCAATATCTTCATCGGTTTGTGTGGTATTCGAAGTGGACATATTAGTTAAATAGCCTTGGATATGTAATCTGATCATTAGTGTGCCAACGATACCCGTACAAGTGTGAAATTATAAACAGATGAATTCAGGGTGGTAATGAAAGCAGCTGAGTGCGCTATCATCCTGGTATTCACCTGCAAATACAGTGAGATTTGTGGGACAAGCCACTTCTCTTCCGAATTATGTTGCATGAGGCTGAGGAATGGATTTTCACCACTCCTCTATTGTATGATAAGCTTGCCGAATCATTATCTCATGAGCAAAGATACGCCCATGAGTAGACTTGTGTGCGCTCTGTGTGAGAATATAAAGAAAACATCCATGTATTCATAAGACTGTGGAGCTCAGCTTCGCTTGATGTTCCTCATAATGGATGACATATCGCTAAAACTTCTCTGTGCTTGGAGTAGAAATGAAAAATGTGGATGCAAAATTGGATTGCAGAGCATTTGAATCTTAGCCATAAACTATACTACGAAAGCGCATATCTTCTCTCAAAGACGTGAATGTCATCTTCCTGAATGAAAAATGGTAGCCTATCACATTTCCCAACATTTGCTCTATAAATACTGCAACTTACCACTATGGATGCTTCAGACATGATATATATCCTAGGAATGGGGCATATCTACGAATATCAAGCGAACGGGAGCGACTGCTCTTCTGTGAGGTATGTACTTATGTAGAATGGAGGAAATTCTGATCTTTCATGCATATCTTAATATCTAGGAAATGTAAAATTAGTAACACTTATTTTATAATTTACATTAACAAAAAATAGATTTGAACTCGAGCCTGTGCAGTCAACCTTTTCAACTTTACAGTAGATTTGCTGACATCAATTCCGTTTTACCACTATGTCAAATTATTGTATACTGAAACCTCACCTGTCAGACATTTCCATAAAGCGGACACTTCATAAATAACAGATATCCTTATCTTGGCAAAAGTATGCATTTATAATACTCGTAGTATGAGAAGGACGTATCTTCAGTGGAAACATTCTCTTGTCAAATACAGTAGAATTCCATTAGTCCGGCATCCGACAGTCCGGAACGCCCGATGGTCCGGCACCATTCCAGGATTTTTTAAATGTTATTATCTCTTAATAATGATCTCTCGTGAACAATTTGATGCATTATTTGTCGAAACCAATCGAAGTGTATTGTTTATTATTTCAAATTTAATAGTGCAAATGTATCTGATAAAATCCATTTGTTGTGCACTGATTTACTTAAATATCTCTACAGTATCTCTGTAAACATTCAGCCTAGAAGGCTGTGTGCTATACCGAGTACTGGAAAGCCAACCATATTATTTAAAAAACAGATTTTAATAATTGAATGTATGTGCCACATTCAAAAACGGATGGGAACATGCCTTAAAAAATTGAAGCGGACAGAACGAAAAGAGAAGTTGTAGATGGAAAGACTCTTAAATGTTAAAGGAAGACTTACAGTTAAAAACATCGACGAACTCCGACATTATTATGGAATGGCAATAAGAAACAACACGTTTGAAAAGAGGAGTGTGTTACTAATCTAATGATCCTGCTGATCAACATTTTAGTGCAAAACATCATGTTACAGCTGTTTTCGCTGTACGCCTTAACCTATATCGTAGTAGGAGGTACCGCCCGATAGTCTGGCATTTTCGGTAATCCGGCACCGGGCCGGACTATCGGACTTCTACTGTACATACATGGACGAAGATTTCCTGTTCCCTGGCGATTAAGACTACTGATGACTCAAATGTCGTGATTTCCTTACAAAAAATCGATTTTCGGAATTACGTTAAAAAAGAACACCAGTCCTACTGTCATCAGAAAATGGCAGAATATTTCAACTTCAGCCGTTTCTAAAGGCCATACGGACATTTTAATGGGCTGCCTTGTGGGTGTGTATCACTCCCACCTCATACTGATGGCACTCTATCGCACATTCCGGTATTATTCTGCCGTTTCCGTTTGAATTTGTTTCAAGGTTTGACAAATGACAGTGGTATGGCGTCAGCGCCTTACGGTGCTCCGCTGTTTTTCTTATAATCTTAAAAAAAAATAACAGGAAGTTTCAATTTCTTTTTTTTTTTTTTTTTTTTTGGAAGTTGCTTCACGTCGCACCGACACAGATAGGTATTATGGCGACAATGGGATAGGAAAGGTCTAGAAGTGGGAAGGAAGCGACCGTAGCCTTAATTAAGGTACAGCCCCAGCATTTGCCTGGTGTAAAAATGGGAAACCATAGAAAACCATCTTCAGGGCTGCCGACAGTGGGGTTTGAACCCACTATCTCCCGGATGCTAGATCACAGCTGCATGGCTCTAACAGCACGGTTAACTCGCCCGGTGCTTGAACTTTAATGTTTTCATTGTATTATTGTTTTTAACCATTTTTTGTTAGGACAAAAAAGTGTTAAATAAGGTCTTTTATATGCATGCGATTTTAATCTGTAAGCTCAAGAAGAGAATATTAATTATCGAAACATGTACTTATATATATTTATCTACTTGATGTATTAGTAAATGTTCTACATTCTGATTGTATTGACAAGGTGGACTTTGAAATAATAACAGTAATTAAGTCAATACGGACCACTGGTGGTGGTCATCATGGTCAAGCTTACAGATACTAGTTTCAGTTGGCTAACATGAAATAAAAATGTAAGGTTTTCTCTCCACAAAGTGGGGAACCCCCCGCCCCTTCTAATCGCGCTACTGCAACCTGACGTTGATTTCAGATAATAAATTCATACACGCACCGAGAACCGAACCTGGATGACAAGACAGGAAGATTCTACGCTAAGACGGAGATTGCGGTGGAAGAAACTAAATCACTGCTTTTAACGTTTTAGAAGAAAGTGTTTCCTATGATAACTCTCACCTAAGAATCACAGCGTAAGATTGTAGCTGGAAGATATTTCTTCCCCGATATTAAATTTGCTGACACCTCTCGGAATGTGAGCGGCGAGGGTGCTACTCCAAAAGAATAACAATAATGAAAGTGCTGAAGGGGCAGTTCGTGTTGAACCCTCATCAACCCCCATCCCCCAGCACTCGCAACCCCACATTTCCATTACAGCCACCCTCCATTCTGAAGGAGCCCTGGAGCGCCCATTATGTTCCAGATTACATATATCCTTACTTCAACAAATTGCTACCGTAGTCGACGAAACTGTATACCAGCTAGATTTTGATCTCAGTTCCTCACAGTTGAAGGACACAGAATGTGAGAATGGCTGAATGGCTCAGACGGCATTGCACTGGTTTTCTCAACCTACTGCGACGAATTTGACCCCAGCTTGGTTGATATCTAGTGGTGGTCAAATATACTTGTGTTCGTAGATTTCTAGGCACGTAATAATTCCTCCGGGACATAGCTCAGGCAGCTGAAGATATAATAATAAAAATAATAAAATAGTAATAAATAATAATAATAATAATAATAATAATAATAATAATAATAATAATAATAATAATAATAATAATGTTCTGAGCTCGGTGAATTCGTTAAGCAGCATGCTGCCGTATGCTGCTTCTTTGATTTACGGGAGCGAAAGCTGGGTGGGCTCAGGATATGCTATTCATAAGTTAGAAGTGAACTGACATGAAAGCGAGAATGATTTCTGGTACAAACGGGCGAGAACAATGGCAGGAGGGTACTCGGAATGAGGAGATAAAGACTAAGTTAGGATGAACTCGATGGATGAAGCTGTACGCATAAACCGGCTTCGGTGGTGGGGTCATGTGAGGCGAATGGAGGAGGATAGGTTACCTAGGAGAATAATGGACTCTGTTATGGAGGGTAAGAGAAGTAGAGGGAGACCGAGATGACGATGGTTAGACTCAGTTTCTAAAGATTAGAAGGTATAGAACTAAATGAGGCCACAGCATTAGTTGCAAATACAGAACTGTGGCGGCATTTAGTAAATTCACATAGGCTTGCACACTGAACGCAGAAAGGCATAATGGTCTCTATTTATGTATAATAATAATAATAATAATAATAATAATAATAATAATAATAATAATAATAGGCTAATAATAATAATTTGGAAGTTGGAAAATATCTTGAGGAAATAGCCATCACAGATGACAGACATGTGTAAGTTCAGAAAATTAGCTGACAACCACCGCTTTACACAACCATAGAAAAAACCTGATCAGAAGATCGCAAGAAAAACCGCATCGAGAAAAGTACTTGGAGATATATGCTGGAAAGCAGCCGGAGGGGCCTTTCTGTGTACGCAATATGACAGCTGATGTTGAGAAAAGGCTTGCGGAGCAGATATATGGAAGGGGTTGAAATATTACTACAGATAATTGGTTTTCTGATGTCAATCTACTCCACGAACTTAAAAACAGAAACTTGTCTTTTTTTTTCTAGTTGCTTTACGTCGCACCGACACAGATAGGTCTTATGGCGATGATGGGACAGGAAATAGCTAGGAGTTGGAAGGAAGCGGCCGTGCCTTAATTAAGGTACAGCCCCAGCATTTGCCTGGTGTGAAAATGGGAAACCACGGACAACCATTTTCAGGGCTGCCGACAGTGGGGTTCGAACCTACTATCTCCCGAATACTGGATACTTGCCGCACTTAAGCGACTGTATCTATCGAGCTCGGTAAAAACTTGTGTAGGGACTCTGAACAAACGCCAAATTCCAAATGTGTTCATGTGTCAAAGAGACCGGTTAAGTCCAGTATATTCGGAATTCGTGAGGAATCAACTATCGTGCATGTGTGCCGGAAAAGGGAAGAAATGTGATTGTCATATCAAGTTTGCACTTTGACGACTCAATTGATGAAAGTACAGGTGAAAATTTCAAACCCAACATGGTAGTTTTCTACAACGACGCAAAATCAGGTGTAGGCGTAGTTGACAAACTGGGTTCAACTTTCATTGTAGCGAGAAATACACGACGCTGGCCAATGGTTATCTTTTCTGCCATTCTGAACGTAGCTGGAATCAATGCCCAAGTCATTCTGACTGGGAATCAAGTTCTAGTGAAGTGTCGGAGGAGTATGTTTGAAACAGTAGGCTAAGGAACTAGCATCTGAATACCTTGAAATGAGAAGTGAGAAGTCAACAGGTATCCCAGTGCAGACGTTTAAAAAACCTGTGCAACAAGAAGATGCAGTAAGCCACTCTGAAGTAAACAAACGGAAACGTACCACCTGCACAGAGCAATCAAAGAAGACAAGGTTGTCAAGATACTCTTGTGTTACCTGCGGAGATCATTTCTGCTTGGAACATGCAGTTATGATCAGCAAGAAATGTCTTAAGTACCAGCAGTATGTACAGCAGTACGTAATCCAGACAATTCTCGAAGGACTGGTGTTATGCCATTATTGTACACTGTCCATCGTCAGTCGAGTTTTTATTCTATGCTGTGTACTTGTCATTTGAATTAACCTTAGAGATGAACATACTGATCCAACCAATTCTCTGAAGACAATATAGAGACTGATTTTATGCTATTGTAATATGCTGATTGTTACTCGAGTTCTTTTTATACTAAGCCATGTGGTTATAATATCTAATTTAACAGTTTATTTTAGACCAAAACAACCACTAGGCCTACTTGTCAATAAACTACAGGTTCAAATTATCCCTACAGGTGTACATGTTGAAACTACTGAACATTAAGTTTCCTGTAATATTCTTGTATTGAGTTGCAAGTACTGTACATAAAATTTCTTCAATTAATATTCCTTTACAGAAATAATTTTTAAAAAGTACAAGAAAAATTGCTAATCACTAGATACCACATGGGAATACGTGTGTATATCTGTCAGATAAATTGCGCCCGATAGCGTTCGTTTCCATATTGCGCCTGACGGAGGGTTAATATGCAACTCTGTCAAGAAATCCAAGCAATACGCCTGTGGTGGTTGTTACTCTGACCACGTGGAACTCCAATATCTGCAGGGCATCTGGTTGGGCAGTACTTTTCTTGCCAAGCCAAGGTAAAAATAGACTGTATATGCCGCGGGTTGTGTCTTGATTGCGAACAGTCCAGATTGCGAACAAAGCAAAAAGCCGTCCAGATTCCGAACAACTAAATATACCCTGTCGAGATTGCAAACAAGAGATTAGTGTTAACGTGAGATACATAAAACGTACAATTTTCAAAACAGTCTCATATGTAATTTTTGTTCTAGTAGTATTAACATTAACTGGTACATTGGGATGTTTTAGACAACCTAACCATATTTCTAAAAATATTTCTCTTATTGAAAATGTTTAATAATTTAGTTTGAGGTAATCTTACCATTTAGAAGATTATCTTTTTTATTGTATAACATAAATAGAGGGGTAGTTGTTTATGGTGGATTAGTGAGAGTTGTATTATTATTATTAATATTATATTATTATTATTTCTTTTATTGCTAGTGGCTTTACGTCGCACCGACACAGATAGGTCTTATTGCGACGATGGGAGAGGGAAGGCCTAGGAGTTGGAAAGAAGTGGCCGTCGCCTTAAATAAGGTACAGCCCCAGCATTTGCCTGGTGTGAAAATAGGAAACCACAGAAAACCGTCTTCAGGGATGCCGACAGTGGGATTCGAACCCACTATCTTCCGAATGCAAGCTCACAGCCGCGCGCCCCTCGCAGCACGGCCAACTCGCCCGGTATTATTATTATTATTATTCAAAATAATACATAAGTGAAATAGTCAGTTTATTTGGAAACAAGTGTGTTTTTTCTTACATGCTTTTAACGTTTTTTGTGTATTACCCAGTATTCCAATTGTGTCTACCAGAACTTGGTGTACCAAGTGAGGGTTAATTTTTCTGCAATAGTGCTGAAGCTGTTGAGGAAAGTCGTACATGTAGATTTGTAAATACTGACTGTAAATATATCATTTATTTTAGGTGACGGGATTGTTAAATGTTAGGTTAATTTAGAATGACAAGGCCTGGCGGCCTCTTTCTTTATTATTAGAGCTGGTTTGTGAATAAATTGAAATCTTCCTGGTAATAATTAAAGGGGCTTTCTAACTTCAGAAGACTGTAATTGCCTCTAGTGATGCATACTGCTGCCACAATCCACCTAGATAAGCAGCGTGACATATATAAAATAATATATTCTTGCTCATTATATTCTCGCTTAAGCGCCTCTACTTTATGCCTGGCCGCAATCTCGACTGATTAATGTGTGTCAAACCCAAATCATCCCCTTCAGGTACCCACATGTTCGTAATGTGGACTGTTCGCAATCAGGACGACACCGTGCCGCGGGCTATATTAAACGTTGATATGGAGTCTGTAATAATAGTTATAATTGTATATGGTGTAACTCAGTGGCGGTGCGTTCTATATATTCAGTGGTTCAGTGAACTCCCTAGAAATACCTAGATAAGTCTATGTAAAATGGTTTATTACAGCCTATTCATTTAATAAGCTCTGTATATCCATGCGCGTAGCTGTTTTTTTGACATCAACACTGTTGCTCTTCGGAACCAGCGAAGAGGTTCAATTTCAGGACTGTGGGAGCGGGGCAGTGAGACGTAAAGAGGGTGCAATGACGAGGGGCTGTGAGGAGCGGGGCAAACATAGCCCAGGAATCGCTGGCGATTGGACCAGCGATAGACACGAGTTACATAGAGCAGTTCCGAAATTAGCCGAAGCATTGTCAGAGCGCGCGGTTTAAATTTGCCGTAGGGCCTATGTGGTAGGTTTTGGAGGAGTTTTAATTTGACGATTTTGCAATTCCTATGCAATTAACCGCAATGAGCCAGGGTATTTTGGTAACTACGTTTCGTATAGCATCAATAGGCGTACGTAGCCTAAGTTTATGTAATTAATGAAACGTTTCATTAGTAAATGGTGATGATGGTTATTGTTTTAAGAGGAAGTACAACTAGGCAACCATCCTCTTTATAACACTAATCATAGAGAAAAAATGGAAGGGATCCTACACTTCGAAAATGAAGATGTCGGTCAAAGAAAGACAAAGGCCACGAAGGGCGTGAAAATGAAACACCCTCTGGGCCTCGAGTGCTCTAATACCGTCGGGGTCGGAAAAGAACAAGACTTGGTCAAGGGAGGTCGGATAGGTTAGATGAAAGTGAGGAGCCTGGTGCAAGTAAGTGGAACCAATGCCAGGACTCAGCTAAGGGCCCCGTCGTCGCCAACCCAGGATCCCAAGTTGAGAGCCCCTGGAGCTTTTCAATAGAAATACGTGTTTTATGAAAAGTAAGCAGCAAAATATAATACATAAACAACAGTAGTCTGCCTAACACGTTCTTGAAGTTATTTGTACGCAAGCAACGTCTCCAAAATCAGAGGAAATTGGATCAACTTTTAAGTAATTGCAGATTATATTCTCTGTCTTTCATCTTCATTGTTTTGATAACTTCTTCGAGCTGTAGCCGTGTCCCTTCAAAGGAAAGTCGCGTTTCTAATCAAGCAATGTCACTATTTTACATCTATGTAAACATCAAGTAACAATAAATCTCAACACGTTATTTTCGACAGCAGTGAACCCCCAGACGCTTTATCCACGCGCCGCCACTGGTGTAACTACTTACACCTGCGATTGGGTTATACCTCAGAATTTGATGTAACGTACTATCAGTGGCGAAGCGTGAACACTAAGGGGTAGACAGACTTTTTAAATTTTAATTTTAATCACATTATATATTGAATTCTGTTTTCGATGCATACAGATCTATATTTAATATTATATTCATGACAAACTAAGACATATCCTATAACAAACTATAACCCTAGGGACTCCTTTTATTTTAAACATAGACTAAATAGGCAGCGGGATATTTCAAATAACATACTTTTAGAATAAAAAATAGCAATATATTTCATTGCTATGCAGATTTAATAAGAAATAAATAGGTTTTCGTAGTAGTCACATTAAACAATATTCTTATAAATTAGTTCAATCCGCCTGTCCTTCATTTCAGCAAATGTATCTATTACTCTAGTTTTAAAGTCAAGCGTCTTGCTAAGATGCCACAGCTGTTACTTCTCCACACATAGCTAGAGTTTCTAAGTTAGACAGTCTCTGGTTGGTCATTAAATTCCTTAAATAGGTTTTAATTCGTTTGAAGGCACTCATAGCGCGATCACTAGAAACTGACGTGAACGGAATATACGGCATCAAATTAACCAATTCTGTTGTTTCCGTATGTACACTCTAGAGTTCATTATTAAGAATGTAAGCCAACAGTTGCTGGGGTTATAATACCGTAACTAATATCTGCGGGCAAGGAAACGAATGCACTTGAAAGGTTTTCATGCTGTCAGTCATTTATTACGTGTAAGTTTGCTATAACTTATTTAGTATTTGAATATTTTTATTTTATTTTGAGACGTGTCTTATAGTACAGTAGGCCTACATTCAAATTAATTACATTAAAAGCATGTCTGAGATGGTAGCCAATAAGAGCACCTTTATACCTGAGATCCAAATACTAGCCAATGAGAACAAGAAGAGACGCTCTTAAGTCTGTCTACTGGGCGGAGAAATCTCGCTATAGGAAAGTCATAGTTGCACAGTCAGCGTCTACAGATAGCGTTAGTGTAGCTCTATCTGAAAACTTTGAAAATCAAAGGGAACATTCACAGAATGGATAGCGTCTACTTTCGCCTTCGTGTAACTGACGCGAGCCCTAGTACCGCCGAAGTTTGACAAAAATAAGTACAGCGGGGAATACAATAATGTCATGAATGTGGAAATAATTATTCTAAAAAATTAACTAGACAATATTTCGTTCACAAAGTATTAAGGGTACACGCTGTCTACCCTGTCTCCCCTGACGCTTCGCCCCTGCGTACTGTACAATACCATCTTGCGGTTAGTGTGACAATGGTGAAAAGCAGAAATTGTAACAAAAAACAATCAAATTTTCACCTGTATATGATTTTTATTGTTGCTCAAATAAGCCATGAATCTACAGTTTACTTTAAATAAAAAACTACCAGGACGTGAGTGTCCATTTCGAAACTTTCACATTAATTGCCGGGGTTTGAACTGCAGACGGCTCTGTGAGGATGATTGATACTGCTAGGTGAGGGAATAAGTGAGCATATTTCTTAGGATTCCTACGTATCATTAACATTGGAGTGGAAGAGCAATTCGTGATCATACCCGAGAAGTGCGTTCCTTATCAGTTGTGTCGCCGTTGCTCTTCAAGGTTTGTTTACACACTGAACCGTGACCGTATCCCCTCTCATCATTAGCAGTAGCAAACAAAAGTAAAGAAACGAGGAGGCTCACTTAATGAGAAAATATAAAATACGACGATGTCATTATTATTATTGTACCGGGCGGTACACCTCCACGCCGCGAATTCAAATATTGCGCCAGTTGAAACCTCTCTACAGGAGAAACTCTGAACTTTAAAATCTGTATTAAATCAAAGGTTTCTTGGGAGATGTCACTACTGTAAATTTTGAAGTGTTCTGAACTATGTCTATTTCGATTTGTGTTTGTTTGCTCTGTAGCAAGAAGTGTGGACATTCTCTTCTAGATGGCACTACTTAAAACTAAAACTGTGCACCCTGGTGCGAAGTGAACGAACTGTTTTTGAAGAAATTTTGTATCTATAAGTTTCTTCTTTGTTAAATTTCTTTCTTTCATTGTTTGGGTTGGCAATATTGATCTCTGTTCCCGCCAGTTTTAAATTTAGCCAATCCTAAATTTTCTAAATTAATTTTCCACCAATCCTAGATTTCTTCTTCAATTTTGACTTGTAATCTTTAGACGACCAATAACAGTTTGTGGGCGGGTTGTTATCATTCATGAAAGGTCTCGAATGTTCCACGAGGGTATATAAACTGATGACTTTCTTGTCTCGGGGCCACTTCTGTAACATCTTTCTTAGTGTATGGATATGTAGCAGGGGGCGGGAAGCGCCTCTTTCTCCAAGCAGCAGTCCATCTACAAGGTAATGGCCTGTTAACATCTTCATTTCTTGCCAGCTCAGCAGTTTAACTCTCGGGGAGGGTTCGAAACCTTTAATATGTAACCTACCCTTTTAAAATGTAAATTTTTTCTGTCTATCTACAAATTACAAATCTGTAAAGCGGGGATAGAGAGTGCTTCACCCTCTCGAACTCCCCTTCATTTTGAATTTGAGGTGACTATGTTTTCGTAACCGTTTTTCTCTTCCTTCTTAAAGTCTTAAACTTATTTGCCGACTAGTCACCTCCATAGATTGGGATTAACCCCTGGATCATCGGCCTAGCGCCACATAGGTTTTGACAAAGCTTGGTGTAGGAGTGCAAGTTATCGCCTCCATTCTATTTTTGCATTATGGGCCAGTAACTTAACCTGATGTTTTGTTTTCTTCATGTGAAGGCCCTGTAGGTTGGGTACAAGATACCCCTGTTTCACTGTATGTGTGCCTTGAGGGCAGTTAGGAGTGAAGTTGGTTGTGGCCTTTGATAGGCTTGTAAAATTGAGAGCAGGGCTGCTCTTTCCTAATTTGATCTCTGCGTGCCTCTAGGAGGCTTAACATTGCAATTAGGGGCAAGTGCTCCTTGGAATGATGGGGTTTTCTGCTCCTTCGTTCATTTGGTAACTGGGTAAAGTTGAGCTATTCGCTCAAGGGTTGTGAGTGTGGGGCTCGAAGCCCAAAACTTGGTAAAAAACCCCTGACGCGAAAAATCACTTTGTACCTGACTTTCATTGTTATTTCACCTAGTGGAAATTGTTGAATGTTGTTTACTGTTATTTGTTGATTTTGAAGAGAAAATATAACCTTTGTTAAAGTTTTAAATTAACTTTAATAACCTTCTTTCACCTCTGCTGTTCCACAGTACCCTCGGAACAATTATTATTATTATTATTATTATTATTATTATTATTATTATTATTATTATTATTATTATTATTATTATTGATCAATGTAGGAACACGTGAAACAATCCTGATTTTACGTCTGATCTTAGATGATCGAAATAAGAAGGCCAAGCCGACGTACATGGCATTCGATGAGCTATAAAGGGCTTTCGATAATTTTGATTGGATCAAGTTATTTGAGATTCTGACTGAAGGTAATCGGGATCAAATATCGATAAAGAAGAATTATCTACAATCTGAGCAAAAATCAGTCTGCAGTGGTAAGAATCGAGGGCTTTGAGAAAGCAGCAGCAATCCAGAAAGGAGTGAGGTACGGCTGCAGTTTTCCCCCCACCTTTTCAGTGTTTATATAGAACAGGCAGTAAAGGAAATCAACGAGGAATTTGGAAAGGGAATTACAATCCAAGGAGAGGAAATCAAAACCTTGAGTTTTGTCGACAATATAGTTATTTTATCTGAGACTGCAGAAAATATGGAGAAATTCCTGAATGAAATGGACGGAGTCTTGGGTAAGGAGTACACGACGAAAATAAATACGTCCAAAATAAAAGTAATGGACGGCAGTCGTACGAAGTCAAGTGATGCAGGCAATATTAGATTAGGAAATGAAGTCTTAAAGGAAGTAGATAAACATTGTTACTTGAGTAGTAAAATAACATTTTTATTTTATTTTTATTTTTTATTTTTTTTATTTTTTTTCTTGCTAATCGCTTTACGTCGCACCGACACAGCTAGGTCTTATGGCGACGATCGGACAGGAAATAGCTAGGAGTGGGAAGGAAGCGGCCGTGGCCTTAATTAAGGTACAGCCCCAGCAAGTAAAATAACTAACGATGGCAGAAGTAAGGACATAAAATGCAGGCTAGCACAAGCAAGGAGGGCCTTTATTAAGAAAAGAAATTTGGTTACTTCGAACACTGTTACAGGAAACAGAAAAGTTTTTGAAGACTTCCATCTGGAGCGTGGCATTGTATGGAAGTGAAGCATGGACAATAACTAATTCAGAAAGAATAGAATTTTTGAAATGCGGTGTTACAGAAGAATGCTGAAGGTGAGATGGATAGATCGAATCACGAATGGAGAGATACTAAATCGAACTGGTGGGAGGAGATCGATTTGGTTAAATTTGACGAGAAGGAGAGATAGAATGATAGGACACATCTTAAGACACCCAGGATTTGTTTAATTTGTTTTTGAGGGAAGTGTAGGGGGGTAAGAACGCTAGGGGTAAACCAAGTTATGAACGTAATAAGCAGATTACAGCTTGCGGCAGTTATGTAGAAATGAAAAGGTTAGCACAGGATAGGGTTGCATGGACAGCTGCATCAATCCTGCCTATGGACTAATGACTCACATACATCATATTATTATTATTATTATTATTATTATTATTATTATTATTATTATTATTATTATTATTATTATTATTATTATGGATTAATATTTTAGAGTTGAATTGAATTGAATTTATTGATTTACATGCCACTGAGGCTGAAAAGCTTCTTTATGTAGCGTCTTCGTAAATACAATACAGGTTTATGAACACTACCTAGATATTTATAATATTAAAAAAATAAATTAAATTAAATATTAAACTTTAAAAAAATTAAAATACAGATACCAAATCCAAAAAAAAAATGGTGTAAGAAGTAAGAAAGTATATCATTAAGCCTATTTATTATTTTAGACTACAAGAATCTATAAAGAATATGAAGCTACAACAGAGGAACAGTAAATCTACTGACACGAGAATAGCTTATTTCAGCACCTTCAAATAACGTTGGAGTGAGCTGGGATCGACCCAACCAACTTGAGCGCAGAAAGCCGGCGCTTCTATCGACTGAGCCACTCAGCCCGGCCTTATTATTAGAGCGACCTCAAACCAGTAACTAAAAATTAATTATGTTGTTGTTTTCCGTCCCACTAACTAATTTTGACAGTTTTCGGAGACGCCTAGGTGCCAATTTAGTCCCGCAGGAGATCTTTTACATTCCAGTTAATCTGCCGACACGAGGCTGACGTATCTGAGCACCGTCAAATATCACCGGACCGAGCCAGGATCGAACCTGCCAAGTTAGGGTCAGAAGGTCAGCGCTCTACCATTTGAGTCACTCAGCCCGGCGATAAAAATAAATACCCACTAATATTATCGAGATTCAGTCTCGTAACCTTCAACAGATGCAGTGCAATCAGCTGTGCTACTCAAGTGCCTGGAGGGGAAGAGAGCCAGAGTTAATCAAATGACGTTGGACAGTAAGGATGCTGGTAAGAGTCTGGAATGTTAGATTTTTACGAATTAATCCTTTGCTCGTCCGTCCGGTCCCATACAGCACGGTCTTTCGGTCAGCCCCCAAATCCTGACCTCGAACTCACCCATCGCCCACTCACTCATTTGCTTGTAATTACATCCTGCCCTCCCTGCTCCCAAAAAGCACTTAACTGTGAAAGGTTACCAGGTTAAATACTTCGACTACCGACCAATCTCTGCCCTAACCTCAATGGGGGCAACCCCACATCACCCGCAAGTGTCGTACTCCTGCGTTCGCACCAGCCAACTGGTAAGTTTAACACATTTCTGAATGAAGTTTTGCAACGTAAGAAACGATCAAGTTTAATCCGGGTGTGATCAATAGTGCAAGCAAATCAATTCAGCATCGACTGTTAATAGCGGAAATAGTATTCTTATTCTTGATGATGATGATGATGATGATGATGATGATGCTTGTTGAAATGGACCTAACATCTAGGTCATCGGCCCCTAATGGTACGAAATGTAATCACAATTTAAAAATTCAAAAATTCATCCACTGACCAGAATTCAATACTTGATGAATATGAATGTAAAATGATCAGCGGATCCAACTCACAATATTAAAAATAATTCGAAAATCAATCCAGTGAGTAGAATTCAAAAAGCTGACGATGAACAATGATTATGAACTTAAAACAATCAGTGAATCCGACCCGGAAACTAACTTAAAACAATGATATATATTGACCAAGAGGCCGCTTGCAAAGCACAAGCCTGAATAGATGATGCTTGTTGTCTACAGGGGTCCAAAATCCAGGTCAACGGTCCTTCAGAATGGTACTTATCTCCAGTAAAGTAGAACCATGGTATTTCTCATGTAGCGGTAGTAATCACGTAGACTCAGTGTTCCTCACATTGTGGGTACTACTCATAGCTAATGTACTACGCACAGGTAACGCAGGCCTATGTTGTTTCTCATATAATGGCGCCACGCATACGCAACGCACACCCATGGTGTTCCTCCCATAGTGGTACTAATCACAGGACTCGTAATATTCCGTGGTGTTCCTCACATAGTGGGTGCTAATCACAGGCAACACAGACCCATGGCTCCGCTCATATGGTGGTATTGACCAGACGTCCTCACGTAGTTGCTCTAGGGAGGCGGTGTTACTTGCTCCGCTCGGGACGGGTGTTTGTCACGTGACAAGAGAGCAGCGGTCAGGCGGGTTGCATACCGTGGCCGTACTGTACTTCAGTACATACGTCATGCACTTCCCCTACTTCTTCCCCTACTTGCCCGCTAAGGTGCTCTCGTTCCTCGAGAGCGGGGAGCAAACTGGCTCCGAAGGCATTTCGCTCTCGACTGACGATGCCTGGTATTGACCACTGGCAACGCCTAGACCCGTGGTGTTCCTCGGAACGTAGAGCCATGATATCCACAACCAGATGCCTCTTTTTTCTCTTTGTTGTGTTCCAACCGAACTTGGACAGAGGGGATCCTCCGTCATAGTGGCGGATACTATACACGGGTACTGTAACCCATAGTGATCCACCCACAGATCCATGGTATTCCTCACATAATGCTACTAATTGCAAGGAAAGTCGACTCATGGTGTTCCTCGCGTGAAGGTACTAAACACAGGTACTTTTCATGGTTCAAAATTCAGCATCCCTTGGTCGCCCTTTTTAGCACATTCCCTACCAGTTATTTACCTAATCTTTCCCTAAATTATTTCAGAGATTTTAGTAATTTATCAACTCCTTTGGTAAATTACTTTAATCCTCAATTCGCCTTCCTATAAATTAATATTTTCCCCAATTTATCTTCTTGAAATCAAAAATGTATTCTCCTTACGCTCTTTCTTACTTTTTAAGAACTCCATTCAAGTTTATTCGTCCACTACTTTCATTTCACGCCATCTCTCCATTGACAATACGGAATACTCCGCGACGTCGAGCATTTCGTCTCCTTACTCCCAAGTCTTCCCAGGCCAAAGTTTGCAACACTACTCCTTTGCCGGAAATCACCCAGAACAAATCGTGCTGCCTTCCTTTGATTTTTTTCCAGTTCTCGTTTCAAGTACTCCTGGTGAGCGTCCCTTTCACTGGACCCATAACCTGCGGTCTTACCGGGGACTTACACGCCCTCACCTTTACAACCTTACTGAATGAAAACCTACAACCTGTTTTCCAGTCAGTGACCGGGTCAGGGATGTTATGAATGAATCATATATAGGCTATTAGTACGATGGTGTCGCCACTCCCAAAGTGATTTATTAATGACTGATAGATGCTATGAAATGAGAATGGAGAATGTTGCTGGAATGAAAGACGACAGGGAAAACCGGAGTACCCGGAGAAAAACCTGTCCTGCCTCCGCTTTGTCCAGCACAAATCTCACATGGAGTGACCGGAATTTGAACCACGGTATCCAGCAGAGAGAGGCCGACGCGCTGCCGTCTGAGGCACGGAGGCTCCATACATTCTTACTACAACCCGTAAAACCGAGTTCGCTAGCTGCAGTCGCTTAAGTGCGGCCAGTATCCAGTATTCGGGAGATAGTAGGTTCGAACCCCACTGTCGGCAGCCCTGAAGATGGTTTTCCATGGTTTCCCATTTTCACACCAGGCAAATGCTGGGGCTTGTCCCACCAGTTAAGTTACCCGGTGTCAAACTAAACTGATTGGCAGTAAAAACACAACACAGGACAAAGATCCCGTAGAAAGGAACAAAACGGAAGCGTGATAAACACTACACACCCAGAAAACACCAAAAGAACATAGTAAAAGGCAAACTTACCTCCAGGTGGTAGAAAAAAAAACAGGTGGATCAAGCTACCAACCGACAGTGTGTCAAATAAATGTTGCGTGGAAATAAAGACCAAACTTTCTTTTTTTTTAAAAAAGAAAATATATAATTCATGAAACTCAGATTAACAAATGTTAAATAAATGACATCCTCGTAGTTAGTAATATTTAAAAAAAACTAGGTACCAGAAACCAAAAAAAATTAGGTGACATAGGTTTAAAATAAGGAGGCCTTTAGAATTTTAAAAGATTAATTTAAGTTAGGTAAAATAAGGGAAACAGACCTCACTTAAAACCACAGGAAAAACACAGTTAAACTCAAGAAACACCAAAAGATAAAATTAAAGAAAAATTATTTTAAAACCGCCGGACGGTAAGAAAGTAATGAGAGTAAATAAATTGGTACCTAGAGCTTGAAAAAGACCAAAATTAAGGAATTAAAACACCAAACGCCAGTCGGCAAGAAAGATATAGTCTGCAGGAAGTATTACAAACACCTCAACCTGTTTACTTAGTAACAACCACCAAATCAATTATCAGTGGATTCCATATGGAAAGGATACCATGTTAAAAATTAGAAAATACAACCTTCTTGGTTCACCGTTATTCCATGAGAGATACAAACTCTCTATCCGTTTCACATCAACAAACTGGTACCATTAATACGGTGGGAGTTCCAGTCATGGGATGCTAAGTGCTTTACGTAAAAATTTACCAAGGGAAAGAAAGCCACCACAACAAACGTAGAAGGAAAAGGAAAGAAATCAACTGGGGTGCCCGAGAAACAGTAAATGCGCAACGGGGTGACAAAATACTGAAACAACATCAGACAGGGTAGTCTCCCAACATAAAAATCATCACCAACATCATTCCTTTTCAAAAATCAACATCCATTACCCCGGCAACAAAAGCAATTGTTAAACCATGGGAGAACCAATCCCGAAGGAAGAACCAACAATGGCACCAAAACAATGGAGGCCAGAAGGGCAAAGATCAAACGCAAAACACGATTAAAGCCCCAAAAAAAAATAAGGTAAATAAATTAAAATAAACCAGCATAGCACAAATAATCCCTACTGGATCTCCCACGTATTACTCCACTTTTAAAACCAAAATAAATTTCAGAGCAGCAGTAACATCTTTACGGTGTGATGATAATAATAATAATAATAATGAAAATTTTACACCACTGCTTTTCTTTGGAAATTACCCCCAGTAACACTTAAATTCCATTACAAGAAATGTTATACACTAGGTAACTGAATTAACAAGGACTTTTCAACCCGATACTTGGTTTTGGAAGAGCACAATAATTTTTCCCAACAGTGAAAAGGTCCACATCATTATAATCGAAACGCACAAGTTGATAATTAATAAGTTTCCTCCGAAGAAATCACACGAACAGTTTTCCGTTGATGAAAATACTAAAATAACAAGGTTGACTTACGGTAGGTTGGTTCTTCAATCAGTAGAATGATAATTCATGGCTCGGCCATGTGTACTTTACCAAGTTGGAGATCTTCCTTGCAGCTTTTTAAAACAATCACTCACTACGAGGTTACAAATAGAGGAAAAAGAAAATATTATTAGGGTGTGGAGCACATCCCCACATCCTTACGATTTACTATCCACCGTCCATGATGATATCCCAAAGCATCGCCTTGAGTACAGAACGCCAACGACCTTTAGCCATGTTTACCAAGCCGCAACTGCCTGCTCGCTTTTCTTCCCTCTCTCTCGCCCCAGAGAGAGTGACTACATCAAGATGGCTGACACCAAGCGCTGATTGGCCGGAGCAGCTTCAAGAAGAAAGCGACAAATAGTTCTCATCATAGCCGTAGATGGCGGTAACGATCAGAGCTCACATGCGCTCGCTGAGTTAAACATGAAATATTGTGAGAACTCCGTTGAAAGCAGAAGAAAATTAGAATACAGTTTTCTACACCGTAATAGGCAAACTCAAAACGTTGGTGGAAAGGAGACAAACGAAACCTCGGTTTCAGCCTCCCCCCCTTTAAGGGTTACATATCTTCTTACATCACTCCATGACGAAGTCCAGTGTATGAAATTAAGCTAGATTTTAAGTGTTTCAGTCCACAACAAATAAAAGTCACTGGTACCAAGTCCATCTCCAGATTGTCATAGCATGCAGAAGTTAAAGCATTCCAAAACGGGCAATGTACATAGCTCAGCACCAATCAACCATTAAGTTCATTAAACACAGTTCAAGGTCCGGAAGTTATAGGATACGATAAACTTACACAGCGCCACAACACAGTTTTTCTTTTGAAATTCACAATCTCCAAACAGATTAAGGATTCAATTTTCCTACATGTTTTACACCAAGTTCGCTTTAGATTACCTTTCACATACAGTTTCATAGCAAACGCTTTACCATAACCATTCCTGAGTTCATGTGGAATCTGGAAGTTTTTAAAAGTTTTCACATAACCAGAATCAATGTTCTTCGCTTGCAGACTTCAATCACCAAACACACCTTGTTTACAAGAGAAGTTCAATGGACCTTTAGAAACCAGTATTTTAAGTCCACTACAGTCCAGGGTAGATCACCTAACATTTCTTACAATACCCTTCCAACCTTTAAACCAATTTTCTTTATTAAATCGGGTTGCTAATAAAGAAACGCACCATCAAGATTGTTTCAATTACAGTGAAATGGCCCGTAAAAGAAAAAACAAGGACCAAAGGGAGGGAAGAAAAATGCAACGTTGGTGAGTAATCATACATAAGGTGATAAAATCCAAAATATCCAGGTCACGTGATAAATTAGGTTGGCACTAGTGTATATCTTTGGCTTGAGAAGGTACCAAGAGCAAGGAAAAGGAAAAAAAGGGAAAGAAAAGGAAGGGAACCTTACTAAACAGAATATACTCCCCAAAAAAAATAGCAAGGAGCAAAATTACAATAACAGAAAAGTCACAAGCATACAATCGGAGCACAATCAAAGTTTCCGATATCAGAAAGAAACCACCTTAAATAAGGTCAATTAAAATTTACACAAATCAATTAAGGGGAATAAAGCCCTCAACGAAGGAGCACACTTACACATAAATACAACACGGTAGTAGGCTACGCACAGACACAGCTTAACCTAGGAAAGGAAAACTAAACGAACCCCAATTACTCACTTTAGGGAGTTCCAACAAGATGAGGAGACGGTAGATACATGATAGCAAAAAAAAAGTACCACGTACCTCGAAAAATACAGTTTAGGAAATAGGCAACATGACCATGCAATTCCACAGAACTGCCACAGAAACGCCGCAGAACCACCCACAGTGGGGCCAACTAAAGGCTAGCTTACTAAATATACTACAGAAATCTTCCCGAAAATTAGTAATACTCAGGTTTACAGTGCCACACAAGAAATCACATACATAACCCAGTAGAAGGAAAATATGAAACAGTATAGCGATCAGAATAAGTACACCAGAATGACAAGTTTAGCAAAAAACAAATCCATGGCTACAGGGTAAAGGTTTACTCAGAAAGAGCAAATTGATAGAACGGACGGAGACATCTAGAGCTCAAATAGATGGAGGGCACGCGTTCAAGTTGGTCATCAACGACCAAACTATCAACAGCATCAGGTAACGAGTAACCGGGATGGACAGAATTAAATTTCACAAGACCATAGCAGTACCATGGGAAAAACATAACAGGAGAGGTTTTGAGAAAATAAAATTTCACGAGTTTAGAGACAAGCACAACCCAAAGACCAACCAACGTCCGCAAACTTCAGTTATTTCCCAACCCGGACAGCTAATCAAATTAAAAGGAACGTGAAATACGCCTCAGATCAGTTGACCAGCAGGAAGAAGAGGAACCATGTCCTACACAACATAACCTACCAGTAGCCCGTCAGGACCTCGACACAAATCGGACTAAAGATAAGTGACATCACCCTGTTGCTCAACAGCAGACAGGTACCTATCTCCATTTCCCAAGGAGATGAGGTAAATAAAAGAATAAATGGCAGAGACGAGGCAGGACAATAGAAAAAATATTCCATAAGACTAGGAAGAAGGAAGGAAGGCTACCCACAAACCTCATGATCCTTTAGCGGAAGGACGCTAGCATACATCCAGAGTATCCTCAAATAATCCCATACTTATTCGGAGAAACACCGAACGACAGATGTTAAAACGACCATATCGACAAGCATCGAAATCCACCAAGCAACACCTAGAGCGGTAGGTCGACATTAAATGAACTTATAGCAATAATAAAGGAATACATGATGACGTCAGAGAAACAGGTTATGCATGAAAACAAGGGAATGGCCGAAACAAAATTCAACAGGAAACCAGTTACCTAAATCCACCTTTATACAATACTACAAGAGTTGCGTGCAACCTAAAAACAACAATTCCCAAATCTACCAGGACACAGGAGAAATCAGAAGGCCGAACAATCTTCCATCAAGTGTCATAACTACCCAATAACGACTACACAGCATCAAAACGACAATAACTTCCAAAAACATGTGCCAGCCCATCAGGGATTAAAAGATTTCACAATCTTCAACACCATGTTAAGAAGTCAACATGCGACCATCAAAATTTTACACATCAAACAACACCTCGGTACCGAAATAACACCACCAGATACAGGCCCAACACCAAACCTATCGCGGCTAAAGAAGTAGAATTCTCAGGTTAAGGACCTTACCTTGACAACCAAACGCTACAACAACAGGTAGATAAGGTAGGATACTCGACATACTACAAGAGCACACAACTCGCATAGAACAGCACAGAACAGGAAACAGACCAAATAATTTGAAACAAGGAACCTGGCGAAGAAAGCTTCCAGAGGAGCACGGAACTAAAACATTATCGTGGTGCTACAGAAAACAATGATGAAAAGGAAATTTCCAACAGTTATCAAATTGAGTACGAAGAACTATTAGGAACAACGAGCTAGCTACGAGCCAATCTCAAAAGGAACTCACAACTCCCAAAGACATGGGAATAGTAAGGAACATAACATTAGATGAATTAGCAAGGGAGGAGCACCTATTACCAACCGTCAGGCAGTGGAGAACCAGGAAGACGCAAGTCCATGCACAAGGCAAACAGGTTACCACTCTCAACACCAATCAACAGAGCTCCTTCACAACTAATCACATCCGCCAAAGATTTAACATAAAGAAGGCTTCACTGACATTAGAAGGGTTTTTCAACCTACACCAATTAACAAATGATATTACAAGGGAAACCAAATCCTGGGATGACACCTTACTGTCAGCAGGAAAGAGCAATCTTACAGTAGAAATGAAACAAACAGCCCAGAGACAGAAGAATCAGAGAAATCAGAGATAATGATAATGTACAACATCTCGAAAGGGAGCCCTAACCCCACATTGCATACGCAAATCACGATGAAAATCAATAGCTACAGATTATGCAGACTTAATTTTTTTGGGAGAACAATCCAGGGTTGTAGACAAACCCAAGCTACCCTAGAATGGGAACAAGAAATAGAACCTAGTAGGGCACGGAAAGATAGCACAAGCAGAACGATTTTAACCAACAAGTTTTAACTTAACACGGGTAGATAGACTAGAAATTCACCATATAGCGGAGCTACAAGGTCTGCATAAGATAATAAGCTTCACATGCCAAGTCCGTTTCATCACGAAAAATCAACAAGGGACCTTACAGGATAATTTTCCCAGACCTATCAAAGGAAAAACTCACACAGGAAACCATCATAAGCCAGGGAATCAATACAGAGATTAAAAATCAGAAAATATTACACGGTTTACACACCACCCATGATTTAACCCTAATTAGCCCACTAAAGGTAGTTCTTAGGCGCATCTTTAAACCGTACACCACATCCTACCAAAGGTTGTACCAAACACCAAAATTAAAGGGAAACCAAAAGGGAAACTACACCTTAACCAGATTTGATTTGAGACAGATGAACCCGCCTAATTCTCTTAGCGATGGGATCACTAACTAACACTGATACAGGGGACAAGAACTGCAAAATGGTACAAGGTCCTTGGTACCTGGGAGCCAGTTTAGCAGTAAATTTTTTGATAGCTTTACTAATTGGGTAGCATTTAATGAAGACTTGGTCTCCAACCTTCAACCTTGTTGTTTTTCTACCCTTGTTGTACCGTTTCTTAGCCTTCTCGTACGATACAGACAGATTTTTCCTCGCTTCATCCCAAATTTTCTGAAGATCATTGGGCTTAGACAGGTCCGGAAGAAGGTCATCGATTCCAAGTAGGTTGGACATGGGCGAATACGGAGGGTAACCAAACATCAGAGACATAGGCGTCTTACCATGAGTTTCGTGTAAGGCTGAGTTGAACGCATGGGCCAACCAGTGCAGGCAAGAATCCCACTTGGACTGATTGTTATGATGAAACGCAATCAAGGCGGACTTTAGATTCCTGTTCATTCTCTCAGCGTAAGATGGGTTAGGATAGTATGGAGTAGTAGTTACATGTGAGATGCACAACTCAAATAAATATTTCCTGAATGAATGGCTGGTGAAAGAACTGGCATTGTCGGAAACTAAAAACTTGGGAGGACCAAAGGATGCAAAGATAGAGTTCAAACAACTGATAGTCGTTCGAGTGTCAGTAGATCTCGTAGGGATAATCCAGCTGAATCGAGAAAAGGCATCAATGCACACGAAGATGTGGGTGTTTCCTAAGGTAGAACGGGGGAGTGGACCCAAGAAATCGATGAAGAGCCGTTCCATTGGGCGAGAGGCTTGAGAAGAAGATAAAAATCCCACACGGTTGTTCAAACTCGGTTTACTAATAGCACAGGCTTGACAAGATTTCACCATGTTTCTAATGTCATTATCCATCTTTTTCCAAATGAAGATCTGTCTAATCTTTTCCCTAGTCTTGAACGTACCCAAATGTCCCCCAATGGGAGAGCAGTGATAATATTTGAAAATTTCCGGGACAAGGACCCTAGGGACAACAATTTTGAAATTCCGACTCTTTCGACCTTTACAACAAAGAACACCCTTAACAAGAGAGTATGGCTTTACTACAGATCCTCCGTTAAGCTTATCAATGATATCCTTCAAATCTGGATCAGTTTTCTGATGATCAGCAATTTCATGATATAGTAGAGGAAGATCCGAAAGAATGGCATTAACTCCAAAGACGTTAGTTACAACTTCTTTATCATCAGGATTTACATCGGTGCCAAAATTATCTTCAAACATCCTACTTAGGCCGTCGGCGATGACGTTCTCAGAACCCCTGATATGCCTGACATTGAAATTGAAAGATGAAATCCTCAAAGCCCATCTAGTGATACGACCAGTTCTCTTGGGTCGGTTTAATACCCAAGAAAGAGCTTGGTTGTCAGTCTCGAGATCAAAATTAACATGCTCGATGAAGGGTCTGAATTTTTCCAGGGCAAACAACACGGCCAGAGATTCCAACTCATAAATGGAGTACTTGTTTTCTAAGTTGGTAAGAGTCCTGGACACGTAAGCTACGGGCCTACGCCCATCCTCGTACTCTTGTAGAAGAACACCAGCAACCGCTTTGCCAGAAGCGTCGGTTTGCACAATGAACCTTTTATTAAAATTTGGAATAGCCAAAACGGGAGCATTCATCAGAGCGGATTTCAAAGCTTCAAAGGCTTCTTGCTGAGGACGACCCCAGAAGAACTTCACGTCTTTACGTCTAAGATGATTTAACGGAGCAGCTATCTCTGCAAAATTAGGAATGAACTTCCTGAAAAAATTGACCATGCCTACGAACCGTGCGATGCCTTTGACATCTTTAGGGGGACGAAAGTCCCTAATAGCCTGAGTCCTAGAGTGGTCGATGGAGATACCATCGGAGGAAACTACATGACCAAGGAAAGACATACTCGGCTTAGCAAACGCTACCTTTGACAACTTGACAGTCAGTCCAGCTTTCCTCAAGCGATCCAGGACTTCTCTAACATGTTCGACATGTTCTTCGAAGGTTTTTGAGAATATAACCAGGTCGTCAAGGTAATTAAAGACGAACCTAAACTTAATGTCAGAGAGAATGGTGTCTAACAGCCTCGTGAGAACAGCCGCGCCACAAGATATGCCAAACGGAAGTCTCAGAAATTCATAGAGGTTCCAATCAGTGATGAAGGCGGTCAGTGGAATGGAAGACTTAGACAATGGGACTTGGTAATATGCCTGATTGAGATCTAACACGGTGAAAAACTTGGCACCCGAGAACCACCCAAAACAAGTGTGCAGATCGGGTAAAGGGATGGATTGCAAGATGACCTTGCGGTTTAAAGCCCTGTAATCGATAACAGCCCTGAAACCTCCAGAGGGTTTAGGTACCAGGAAGACCGGGGATGCATAGGGAGAGGTAGATGGACGGATCACTCCGTCAGCTAACATTTGGTCAATAATCTTTTTAAGTTCGAGCATACGAGGAGGTGAGAGGCGGTAAGGAGGGGATCTGACAGGAGTGTTATCAGATAACTCAATCTGATACTCGAGAACATCAGTAACTCCTAGCTTGCTAGTAAACACATCGGGGAAATCATTACATAGAACACGAATACATTCAGCTTCCTCCTCACTCAAATGGCTGAGATCCAATTTATCAATTTCACCAACTCCTTCCGGCACTGACTCGTCTACACAGGAAACCTTGATTGCACACGAGGAAAGATCCCTAAAATTAAATTTCGAATCAGGAGAAAATTTAAAGAAAAACATTCTAGCTTGAAGATCCATAACTAGTCCCGTTTTCGACAAGAAACCTGTCCCTAAAATCATGTTGCAAGACAGGTTAGGTGCCACAAGGCACGTGATTTTCCAGGTGAAATTCCCAATTCTTACTTTTACCTTTACAGCCCCCAGAATTTCCAACTTGTTCCCATTAGCAGCCACACACTTCACACCAACAGGTAATAATTCATCCAGTTTACAAGCACTCTTCAGCTTGGAATACCATCCAAAATTGATCACGTTGACAATACTGCCAGAATCAATCAAAGCTAACAGGGGTTCGTTATTTACTTCCACTTCAGCAAAGGTACCCTGGGAAACACCACAGGTAGAAATCTTATTACACCTTTGGGGACAGATAACCTTAGCAGAGCCCGGAGACCTTCCAAAATTAGAATTTTTATACTTTATTTGGGAAACTCCTAGTCATTGACCTGATTTTGGAGCAGACAAGGGGCAATTATTCTTAAGATGCTGAGCAGATCCGCAAGTATAGCAACAACCCCTAGAGTTGCGCTTAACTACAGTACAAGCATTCCTGAGGTGATTCCTAGAACCACAGTTAAAACACTTCTTGGCATTGGCATCATTATACATAGAAGAGTGGACAGGAGGAACAGGTTTGGCAGGAGGAGGTAAACTTACAGTTCTGGAGGCATCTCCATGCTTGACGTCTTCAGCGAAGGAGCATGCAACCTCCAGTTCATCAAAATTAGTGGGGCACTTACTCAGGGAAAGGTAGGACCTGTATGAAGGAGAGATCCCTTTTAAAATTCTTGCCACCATTTCTTCCTCGGGAACAGTAATTTTGAAAACTTTACAGAAAAATCTGAGGTCAAGGATATACGAAAGTAAATTTTCATGAAGGAACTGCATCCGAAAACAATGTTGAGGAATTAAGCTCTGTAACGCCAAGGAGGGAATAAATTTTTTCAACACCGATTCATGAAATTCATCAACCTTAAGTTTTGATGAAATGGCCTCTGAGATTTCCCGTTTCAGAATACCTTCACAATGGGAGAAAAGAGCACGAAGGATACCCAAATCATCGATAGAATAAACTTTACCGGAATCCTTCATTTCTACTAGAAACCGCAGAAAACGAATGCTTTCCTCAATCGAATCTACTGAGAAATTTTTCACCCCATGGAAAAGCTCCTTTAAAGGGTAGTAGGTGGGAGTAAGGCTCATCTTAGACAACAAACTTTCCAGGACGGGAGAGGCAGCACAACATAAGCCTTGGTTATTAGGAGGGGTAACTACATGGTTTGAGGAACACTGAGGAATAGGGTCAGAAGGATTACATTTTTGACTGATTTTTAGGTTATCCATATCTCTGCTGGCAATCATCAGGTCCAGCTCAGCGGAAATGCTAGAGGCAATAGCCAACAATTTGGTGCACTGGGAGATAAACTCGGGTTCAGGTTTAAGCGACAACAAATCATGGATCCTTCCCAAGTAGTGATATACTCTGGCCTTTAAACGGTCAATTTGTGCTTTAGAAGGAGACAATTCCAAGAACTCTTCCCTTATTACTTCTATCTCAGTCAAGGCCTCAGTGATAAAATGAAGTGACTCACCAACATTGCTGGGGCGAACACGGGATGGATTAATGGGCACCTGAATAAGCTCGGAAAGAAGATTAGCACAATCAGCAACAGAACCAGCAGGACTAGCTCCACGTATCGCTAGCTCATAGGTTAACTCTGCCATACGGAGCTTGTGGGGAAACAGGACCGCTCGAGACATCGTGGAGGTACATGAAACAAAATTCCAACGAATTAATCAAGATAAATGCGCTTCTTTTCACAAAAGTAAGTAACCTTTAAGACCATTCGCCTTTTTTCCACCACTCAACTATTTGACACACTGTACAGTTTTCAGGAAAGGGGGATACGACCTACCTACAGGAAATTAACACTAGCACGAGCGTAGTCAACTTAGTAACCACGCTCTGAAGCTACCACTTACTGTCCCACCAGTTAAGTTACCCGGTGTCAAACTAAACTGATTGGCAGTAAAAACACAACACAGGACAAAGATCCCGTAGAAAGGAACAAAACGGAAGCGTGATAAACACTACACACCCAGAAAACACCAAAAGAACATAGTAAAAGGCAAACTTACCTCCAGGTGGTAGAAAAAAAAACAGGTGGATCAAGCTACCAACCGACAGTGTGTCAAATAAATGTTGCGTGGAAATAAAGACCAAACTTTCTTTTTTTTTAAAAAAGAAAATATATAATTCATGAAACTCAGATTAACAAATGTTAAATAAATGACATCCTCGTAGTTAGTAATATTTAAAAAAAACTAGGTACCAGAAACCAAAAAAAATTAGGTGACATAGGTTTAAAATAAGGAGGCCTTTAGAATTTTAAAAGATTAATTTAAGTTAGGTAAAATAAGGGAAACAGACCTCACTTAAAACCACAGGAAAAACACAGTTAAACTCAAGAAACACCAAAAGATAAAATTAAAGAAAAATTATTTTAAAACCGCCGGACGGTAAGAAAGTAATGAGAGTAAATAAATTGGTACCTAGAGCTTGAAAAAGACCAAAATTAAGGAATTAAAACACCAAACGCCAGTCGGCAAGAAAGATATAGTCTGCAGGAAGTATTACAAACACCTCAACCTGTTTACTTAGTAACAACCACCAAATCAATTATCAGTGGATTCCATATGGAAAGGATACCATGTTAAAAATTAGAAAATACAACCTTCTTGGTTCACCGTTATTCCATGAGAGATACAAACTCTCTATCCGTTTCACATCAACAAACTGGTACCATTAATACGGTGGGAGTTCCAGTCATGGGATGCTAAGTGCTTTACGTAAAAATTTACCAAGGGAAAGAAAGCCACCACAACAAACGTAGAAGGAAAAGGAAAGAAATCAACTGGGGTGCCCGAGAAACAGTAAATGCGCAACGGGGTGACAAAATACTGAAACAACATCAGACAGGGTAGTCTCCCAACATAAAAATCATCACCAACATCATTCCTTTTCAAAAATCAACATCCATTACCCCGGCAACAAAAGCAATTGTTAAACCATGGGAGAACCAATCCCGAAGGAAGAACCAACAATGGCACCAAAACAATGGAGGCCAGAAGGGCAAAGATCAAACGCAAAACACGATTAAAGCCCCAAAAAAAAATAAGGTAAATAAATTAAAATAAACCAGCATAGCACAAATAATCCCTACTGGATCTCCCACGTATTACTCCACTTTTAAAACCAAAATAAATTTCAGAGCAGCAGTAACATCTTTACGGTGTGATGATAATAATAATAATAATAATGAAAATTTTACACCACTGCTTTTCTTTGGAAATTACCCCCAGTAACACTTAAATTCCATTACAAGAAATGTTATACACTAGGTAACTGAATTAACAAGGACTTTTCAACCCGATACTTGGTTTTGGAAGAGCACAATAATTTTTCCCAACAGTGAAAAGGTCCACATCATTATAATCGAAACGCACAAGTTGATAATTAATAAGTTTCCTCCGAAGAAATCACTCGAACAGTTTTCCGTTGATGAAAATACTAAAATAACAAGGTTGACTTACGGTAGGTTGGTTCTTCAATCAGTAGAATGATAATTCATGGCTCGGCCATGTGTACTTTACCAAGTTGGAGATCTTCCTTGCAGCTTTTTAAAACAATCACTCACTACGAGGTTACAAATAGAGGAAAAAGAAAATATTATTAGGGTGTGGAGCACATCCCCACATCCTTACGATTTACTATCCACCGTCCATGATGATATCCCAAAGCATCGCCTTGAGTACAGAACGCCAACGACCTTTAGCCATGTTTACCAAGCCGCAACTGCCTGCTCGCTTTTCTTCCCTCTCTCTCGCCCCAGAGAGAGTGACTACATCAAGATGGCTGACACCAAGCGCTGATTGGCCGGAGCAGCTTCAAGAAGAAAGCGACAAATAGTTCTCATCATAGCCGTAGATGGCGGTAACGATCAGAGCTCACATGCGCTCGCTGAGTTAAACATGAAATATTGTGAGAACTCCGTTGAAAGCAGAAGAAAATTAGAATACAGTTTTCTACACCGTAATAGGCAAACTCAAAACGTTGGTGGAAAGGAGACAAACGAAACCTCGGTTTCAGGCTGTACCTTAATTAAGGCCACGGCCGCTTCCTTCCCACTCCCAGCCCTTCCCTGTCCCATCGTCGCCATAAGACCTATCTGTGTCGGTGCGACGTAAAGTAGAAAAAAAAAAAACATAAGTACTCTCATAACCATGTGAAGAGATTTGTAACCTTTCTTAAGTACCTCGCTAATATGATTATCCGAATGAAGATCATTCTTTATATTAACACTTACGTACTTACATTGTCCCTCATGAGGTACCATCACCCCACGCTCTGTGAACCGAAGGCCAGTACGTTGACCATTCAGTGAAGGAGTCGGGAAATAACGAGAGTTCTGGCCTAGAAGCAATACCCTTCATTGATGGACAATCATATAGAATTTGCAAAGTTAACTCCCCGTCTATCGGAGATATGCGGCAGCGGAAGAGACAAATCACATCATAACAATGGTGAATATAATGTTACTGTTGTTATTATTTTTTAATGTTATTGTTTTCTTGCGATTCTGTGACATTAGGATATCTAATATATCTCCGTCCTTCCTCCATGCTTCCCTCTTGTCTTACCCTTAAAGTGATCCTTAAGACAATCTTGAGAAAAACAGTCGCCAGTTGAAATGGCGTATGGCTTTTAGTGCCGGGAGTGTCCGAGGGCAAGTTCGGCTCGCCAGGTCGTTTGATTTGACACCCGTAGGCGATCTGCGCGTCGTGATGAGGATGAAATGAGGATGAAGGCGACACATACACCCAGCCCCCGTGCCAGCGAATTTAACCAAGTATGGTTGAAATTCCTGACCTTGCCGGGAATCGAACCCGGGACCCCTGTGACCAAAGGCCAGCACGCTAACCATTTAGCCATGTCGCCAGTTAACACTATTGAACACTATTTCCATGCTAGCAATCCTCGGCGTTGTTATGGACTAAGCAACGTAAGTCTAAATTCATGAATTCTGTTATAGTCGGTGCGATAAAACTTTGTAAGACATAAATGATCGGAACTCGTATGCTCTATAACTTTTGTTACGTAGTATTTTTCGATAGGACTAATAAGATAGGCATTAAAAATTAAATTATAGGTGCCTTGCCCTAAACTACGGTTTCATCCAGCGTGAATGAAATTATTTATAGTCTACACTACAGTACATTATTCCCTGACTTTACATACCGATTTTTATTAAATGCCGTTCCTCCATTTTCTCGTAGTTTGGCGTTGATATGGACTTAGCAAGAAAAATATCTGTTATAATGACCGGTACTGTAAAAATGTATAAGACATAAATGATCGGAAATCTAATTCTGTATAACTTTAGTTGCGTAATATTTGTCAAGAGGACTACTAATCACATGGATATTTGAGAATTAATTTTTAGGCCTTCCCCTACACTACCATTTCACTCAGCGTGAATAAAATTATATATAGCCTATATTGAAGTGCCTCATTCCCTGACTTTACATACCGATTTTCATGAAATTATCTTCAACAATTTTCTCGTGATGCCCGTACATACATACATACATACATACATACATACATACATACATACATACATACAGAGATGAGGGAAAATTAAAAGAAGGCATTTCCTTGTTACTGTGCACACGACGGACACAAAAATACCATTCATTTTGAATTCCGAGCTATGTACAGACGAAACTTATTTTATATAGAATAGATGAATGATATTTTAGTTTTACGTCCCAATACTTACTTTCACGGTCTTCAGAGACGCTGAGGTGGCAGAATTTTGTCGCTCAGGAGCTTTTACGAGCCGGTAAATCTATCGACATGCTACTGGTGTATTTGAGCACTTTCAAATAGCACCCGCCGGCACAGCTGGCTCAAACCCGGCAACCTGGGCTTATCTCTATCATATTATTATTATTATTATTATTATTATTATTATTATTATTATTATTATTATTGCATTATGTTCTTTATTTGTCATAAACAACGTCGGTACAGATATTACGGAAGGCAAGAAGAACAAACTAGCCAAATACAGAGTGCTTTCCTTCACCTATGAGATAAAGTCTTATTGAGTATCAGTTGGTCGGACAATGTGTGAAAATTGCCGTCGAATAATCACATGTCGTGATAGAGGGGATCAATGATTCATTGTCATCATGAAATGACAAAGCTGTATTTAAAACATTGCTGATGGTTCACAATACAGTAGTAAATACAGTCTGTACCAGCACATTTTTCTTTAACGTAACAGTTAACTGACGCTGACTAGGCCAACCCGCTCGGTTGAAACACTCATTTAAAGGGAATATTGTTCCTCCAGCATAACCCCGCCTGGTGGCCACGATCGTTACGGCGTTGAAGTCTAAACGGTCCGACACAGTGGTTAGCCGGTTCGAGTCCCGTTGGTCGAAAATAATTTTCACCATCAGAATGTTGGCCGGCAGGAAAAGGGGTGTGGTGGTATACAATTTAGAATCACTAGATTGCGTGTCATAGGCCTGGATTAAATTCCAAACCTCTCCGCAGTGATCATATGGAGTGAGGGCATACGACCCTGTTGACGGCGATTTGCCCGTCGGATACGTAAAGCCTTCAGCAGACACCTTGGTGTTATTAAACAGGAATAAGCTATGTGCTAGCACCTGGTTTCGCCCTCTGCCTTCCTACTATCATATATCGCGTCATTAATTTCATCTCTAACTCCTCTGATGGGGCTGACGTCAGGAAGGGCAACCTGTCATAAAAACCCGCCACGACAGATTCATCTCACCTCATACCCAACGGGTTGGACAAACAGACGTTCTTCCAGCATTAATCCACTGACCAGAATTCAACACTTGATGAATATGAATGTAAAATGATCAGCGGATCCAACTCGCAATATTAAAAATAATTCGAAAATCAATCCAGTGAGTAGAATTCAAAAAGCTGACGATGAACATTTATTCAACGACAAATTTTATGTGGATATTTTAGGAATTTTGAATGTAAATACCAACTATTTTACTGATGATTTTTTAAAATGTGTTATTAAACGATTAATTTGTGCCGATGCAGACTGGCATTTGTTTATTACTGTAAAGGAGATCAAGGTAATTAAATATGGGAAAGAACCAACCCTCTAGTACGTAATTTTCATAGAAAGTCTACCGGAATGAGTAACGTGAGGTATTCAATTAGTCATGTTGCGAAACCGCACTCTTTTGGTGTCTAGGGGGTCACAAAACGTCAAGATCCACCAAAAACCGAATGTCGGACTTTTTGCACATGAAACTGAGATCAAGCAGGACATTACCAAATATCTGAGTGGTGGTATTGGTGTTGTTCCATATTAGGTATTCGGGACAAATTTTGCTGATCAACACCCTAAATATACAATACAGTTATTATAGACATTAGTACTGGAGCAGAGAGTCGTGTTCATCAATCAAATCGTGTACAGAACACGACAAGAGGATGTGTCAGGCCACCTGAGCGGCCAGCTGGGGATAGTGATAGTATTCTCCTCCAGAAACAATGTGATGTTATCGGCCACGCACACATGGGCCTCGCCCTCACTCCGTTGTAGATAGGTGCAGGTTTCAGATTGTAACATAACATCTCTCTTAAAATAATAATTGACCATTAATTACAGTTTTATTATGTCAATGTGTTATCCGTTAAGTTTCTCTTCCCAGTCAACTGGAATCGGGAAGAACAACGTGAAGGTGGAAAGGTTTTTGTAACGCTATGTTATGTGCAACTGTTAATAACCACAACCTCTATCTGTAGTTGGCTCTACATACTTTCTTTTTCTTCTTCTCCTTCCTGCGAGTACTTGGGGTCGGAACTATTTATTTATTTATTTATTTATTTATTTATTTATTTATTTATTTATTTATTTATTTATTTATTTATTTAGGTAACCAAAATAGCAAGAAGCCGAATTGCAGAATTCCGCAATGAGAAATATATTTACAGTGGAGTAGCAGAATGCAAACATACAAAATAAGTGAAAGAACAATGAAGAACTCATCTAATGACAAAAGTAGCGAAAGAAAATTAAAAACAAACACAATAACTGTAGAGAGACAACAATTAACAATAAAACAAAGTCAAAAGGAAATTTTAGAAGTTGCTTTACATCGCACCGACACAGATTGGTTTTATGGTGACGATGGGACGGGGAAGGGATAGGAGTGGAAAGGAAGCAGCCGTGGCCTTAATTAAGGTACAGCCCCAGCATTTGCCTGGTGTGAAAATGGGAAACCATGGAAAACCATCTTCAGGGCTGCCGACAGTGGCGTTCGAACCTACTATCTCCCGGATACTGGATACTGGCCACACTTCAGCGACTGCAGCAATCGAACTCGGTCCCTAATCTCTAATGCGTGTTTTGGCAGTATGAGGGCGGGCACTGTCATGAAGGATAATGCTGTTCGATAGCATGGCCGAGTGTTGTGACTTCATGTCGTGCCTCAAATTCTGCAAAGTGTCTTAGCAGCTCTGTGCATTGATTGTGGCCCCATGCTCGAGCTGAAGAAAAACGTTTGTGGGCATCGGCTTGCATCAGCCCATGACGTGTGTGACTAGATACAGATATGGTTGCGTAGACAGCAGATCAGCTTTTTTTTTTACTTGCTTTACGTCGCACCGACACAGAGAGGTCTTATGGCGACGATGGGACACGGAAGGGCTAGGAGTGAGAAGGAAGCTGCCGTGGACTTAATTAAGGTACAGCCCCAGCATTTGCCTGGTGTGAAAATGGGAAACCACGGAAAACCATTTTCAGGGCTGCCGACAGTGGAGTTCGAACCTACTATCTCCCGAATTCTGGATAATGGCCTCACTTAAGCGACTGCAGCTATCGAGCTCGGTGATCAGATTTTCAAGAATAGAATTGACCGTCTCATCATCGAATAAATGAATGTCTTAAAAGTCTGGTGATTATTTTTGAGGTATGAAATGTTGTACCGCACATTTTGGGAGGTGAATCGTTCCCATTTAACTGCCCCTTCTAGTGTAACTCGGGACTGTGACTTTATAGCACTGATCACGAGATGTCGTTCGTTCCGTCTCTGCGGTACCTATTGACAGTGGTAATAATATGTGTGACTTAATGTCTAGGGCAAAAATAAAACTGCGATTTAGAGATTAGGTGTAAATCAGGTCCTCTCAAACTCCCAAAATTTCACACGTGCAAACCGAGGCGCAGAGGTTCTCTGCACTGTGCATCGCTCCGACTCGGCTCGCTTCGAACAAGCGTTTTGTGTCGAGGCGGCTAAGCTAAGCTCAGCTCAACTCGGCTCGGATGGAGGAACGTTGAGGAGCAAGTGAGGAAAGGGCAGACAGGCCGAGTGAACAAGACAGGTGTAGGGAAAAAGAGAGACAACGCTATTGTTCAAAATCAAGGAGTGGGGGTCTGCACATTGGTCAACCTAGCTAAGTCGTCTTTTGCACCTTGCACTGCGCAATACACCGGTGCATACACCCTGAGAGGCTCTGATGTAAATAGTAATTAGGTGTAAGTGTAATATTTAAGGTAGTAAGTTAGTAGATAAATTTAAATGCAATAAGAAAAGCATTCATGTATCAAAATAATATGAATTACAATAAGTGATTACTTTCTCCTCAGTTCCAGGCGATCCGGAAATAGGGGATGGGACTATTCTATTCTCTTCAAATATTGTGAGAAAACTTGGCTGTGCGCGAAATATTGTGAAGGAGCAGAGAGTTTTGTGAATATTTCCAAAGTGCCTCAATATTAATTTATGGAAGTTCCAGGCCTACCAAGTAGAAAGAATGTCAAAGAGAATAGAACAATCCCAAATTGTTCGACAATGTCTTATGTATAACGTAAAAAAGCCGCGGCTGCAAAGCACCGCGACTCTCAACCGAGTAGGTCTTAACTTACTGCTCCCATGATACAGATAACCTTGAAAAGGCACGGAAGATGTAATTGAGTGACCAGTCAGAAGAACGAAAATCTATAGGCCTTAATTCAGCGCATTCCTTTGTCTCCAATATATACCCAAATCTAGTGTAACTCTTCTTCGTAAAAGGAAAAAGAATTTTTTTAAAAAAAATGGCCTTAGCTTCGACGCAGCCTCCGTACACTTTTTCTCATTTTTTACTCATGATGGTGTGTAGTCCTTTCACTTGGGAAGTTGCACATGCCAATTTTACTAAAACTATTGCACTAACCTCTTTTTTTCTTTCTGCCTTTTTTTCACTCGAGATGAACCCCTGTGGGTTGAGGCGGTAGAATTAACACCCACGGAATCCCCTGCCTGTCATAAGAGGCGATTAAAAGGGCCCCAAGAGCGTCGGTTGGCGACCATGGGGCCCTCAGCCAAGTCCTGGCATTGCTTCCACTTACTTGTGCCAGGCTCATGACTCATCTATCTTATCCGACCTGACTTGGTCAACTCTTGTTCTTTTCAGATCTCGACGGTATTAGAATACTCGAGGCCTCTGGAGTCTTTAAATGTTGTACCCTTGTCTTTATTTGGCCGATACCTTCATTTTTCGAAGGATCCATTCCATCTTTTCTCTGTGATTAGTGTTATATAGAGGATGTGTGTCTAGTTGTGCTTCCTCTTAAAGCAATAATCACCACCACCATTCACTCTTCCATTATTTGTATCAATACTATCATCATGACGATCATAAGAACCTCTTTGCATTTTTATTTAAAATATACGCCTTTGCTAGCAAGACCTAGTGTCTTCTGGTATGGGCTAGTACAAATTTACTACTTTCATTCACCTGTCTCAGTCTCGTGAAAGTGACTGAGGGTTAAGTGATGCTAGTATTGCCATTTTTTATGCAGCCAGACCCTGTTGTGAATGGTGTGAACATGTTGTTCATTGGGATGGTTGGTGCGGGCATTTCAGTGGGCTTGGCAGACTGATATGTAATAGCAACTTCTGGCTCAGTGAGGAAAGAAACGGGAAACTGTCTCACCCCTTACTTCTCTAGTACGCCTCTTCAGTGATGCCTGGGCCACCTGTGACGGCTGATGGTGAACCTGTTGAGGTCCAAACCAGCATCTGGGCTCAGCACTCAACATACATCTGAAATATTACTAGTTCCTTAATCCATATGTGATTCGTGCATTTTGCCTCAAATAGTACGGAACTATTTCTCTTCGGAAGGACTTTCAGCCATACAACATAACCTTCTATGATAAGAAAAATGTCTGCCTCTATGGTGTAGTGGTTAGCATGATTAGCTGCCAGTCCCGGAGGCCCGGGTTCGATTCCCGGATCCGCCACAAAATTTGAAAAGTGGTACGAGGGATGAAACGGGGTCCAATCAGCCACGGGAGGCCAACTGAGTAGAGGTGGGTTCGATTTCACCTCAGCCATCCTCCTCCAGGCAAATGCCATGACCGCTACCTTCTCTCTTCCTTGTCTATACCTTCCAAGCCCCCGTTCAGCATAGGTCAGATAGTCTGGGTTAGGTACTGGTCCTTCTCCCCCTTTGTATCCCCCGACGCAAAGTTCCATGTTCCATGACACTGCCCTTGAGGCGGTAGAGGTAGGATCCCTCGTTTAGTCCGAGGGAAAAAACCAACGCTGGAGGGTAAACGGATTAAGAAAGAGAGAATAAGTAAATATGGCATTAATTTAAATATTATTTATTGGTGAACAGACTGATAGTAAAAATGTCAACAATTACGCTGATAATTTATGTTTACTCATAAGCGATTTTCGATAACCAATACACAGACGAAAATACGAGTACACTGCACGTCACACATAGCTATAGGGTAAAAATGTATATTAATTGAAGGGACGTGAAGTAAATAACATTAACATCATCAACATCAGCATAATGATGGACTAGTATACGCCGTAGCCGAATATTATGCGTCAGCTTGACTTAAAAGCTGTCACGTAAAGAAGATGGATGTCCAGCTAAACCAGACAATGAGGCTCATCTCAGGGACTATTAAATCTACCCCAGGCCGCTGGCTGTCTTCACTGTGTGGTATCGTTCCTCATATCAGAAGGCAAAACGCTCTAGTTCGAGATATTGTCCAGCCACCAGTTGCCAGCCCAAGCTGATATTTCAGACCAGAAAATCTCAAAAGCTAGACTACATTCAATTCTTCGGATGGGGACGCTGGAATGCATCTTCGTAAGAGGCGACTAAAAGGAGACGTAGGGGCTTTCATCTTGGGAGATTCTATTAGTGACCACGGGTTCCTTAGCTCGGTCCAAAATTGCACCCCCTTTGTGTCAGGCTCCTGGTCTTCATCTGTCCTGCTCGACCTCCCTTGGTCAACTCTTGTTCTCTTCCTACCCCGATGGCACTAGGTTTGCGAGGCACGGGGACTCTTTCATTTTCACTCCCTTTGTAGCCCTTCCCTTGCTTTGACCAATACCTTCATACTTCCAAGTGTCGGACCTCTCCCTTTCTCCCTTCCGATCAATGTTAACAGAGGATGGTTGCCCATTTTCACTCATTTTAAAACGACCACCACCAGGACTTTATCTGTGTTACTTCTGAAGGAGTAGAGTGGTTGAAGAATCTTCACTATAATCTATAAGGGGCGATCAAGTTCGACGGCCGTTCAGTCCTGAATCGGGATGCCAATCAGGTAAAATCGCCGTGAGCATTGAGACACTCATCCCACCGACGAACCAGGTTGAAGATCCCCGTGTGGTAAAACACCTAAAGGAGTCCGTAGCCGCCTGCTGCACAGTCTCGCCCGACAGCAAGCGTCGACCTTTCAAGGCCTTTTGAGGGGACTGAAGGCGTGATAATCGCATGGGGAGGGATCAGGTTATGCGCCAGTCCGCCCTAATCGCCTCACCCACCGCTGACTTCTTGTTCGTAATGGATGAAGCTGGCCTCCCAGATCGACCGATCACGCCTTATATAAGAACTGTTGGCCCAGTCAACACCATGAATTGTCCTGTTTTATGTTATTTACTTATTTCATAATATTGTTAATGTCTGCAGTCTAATTGTTTATTTAGAGAATGACATTACACAAAGCAAATCTTTGGGTTTTTTGTTTTGTGTTTTACAATTTGCCTTACGTCGCACTGACACAGATACGTCTTACGGCGACGGTGGGATAGGAAAGGGCTAGAAATGGGAAGGAAGATTTCGTGGCCTTAATTAAGGGAAACCATTCGAGGCTGCAGAGAGTGGGGTTCGAACCCACTATCTCCTACAGCTGCGCGCCCGTAACCATAAAGCCAACTCCCTTTGTCATCATCATTGCACTACAGGGACTAAAATCTCTTCTGAATAATAACCCACCTAGTTCTGACCAAAGGATGTCTGAATTTGTCCATGAGGAGAGATTTTTAGCTCAAAGCTTCAATCTCCCTTTCACTTACCCCTCTGCGCCTTAAATACCCCACTCTTCTCCACCACAATCCAGTCCTGATAATACTCCTGTGTAGTTTGATATCTATACCTTTGTATACGTAGGCTACTTTTTATATCCACAGGAGCAGTGCCGTGGATAGTAATTAAGGACTTTCAATGAGGCAGAGCAGGATCATCTTTCACTCTACATAGTCCTTTCATCTCCGTACCGTCAGTAATACCACTGCTTTTTACTTCCCTCATAAATAAGCTGGACTGAGAGAGAATGTAAATGCTCTTGCGTCATAATGGGTAGTCACAGCACAGAGAGAACATGTTGAAGTAGCTTCCCACTTTCTCACGTTTGTGTATTTATCCCAAAGCAACTTGCTGTCATAACACAACACCATCAATAATATGTGTTTATTCAGGACATTATAACCTATTAATGACTAGCAAATGTACCCGTGCTTCGCCACGGATTTCTACATTGTGTACGGATTTCTACGTAAATTCCTGTGCACGCAGGAAGATAATATTAAATTGCATTTCTCTTAGCGCTATCCAAGAAACACCACGGGGACGTCCCATTACGTTGTTTCCCATGTAAGATGCGCGTTGAGGAGTTTTCATGATAATGGCAGGCTACCTTTCCTACTGACATTCTCAATAGAGTTTGGAAGTTTCTACTTTAATGGCAGGCTAACCTACTGTATTCACAATCGAGTTGGGGAGTTTTGATTATAATCAGCAAATGCAGCTCTATCTAACGTATAAGGGATCGAACACGACAAAATGCCATTGGACGAAAGTTGTACATATCAACAAACTGAGCGGCGATTGTGCTATCTCTTTTGTGATACGGCTCACTATTTAGCTACCAATTACCCGAAACGAAAGTCTGCACCGTCATTTAATTTGCCTCCATATTTCGATAGTTGCCGGGGCCAAAAAGTTACACATTTGACCAGCTTGGAATATTTTCTCGAAGGAAAGAGTGTCCAGGTTCTGGAATTAGCACTCGTACACATACGGATAAATATAAGGAAGAAATTTGATATTAACTGAAGATAGGAATGTAAATGAGGACAGCTGGATTCGTCAAATATGTAAATACCAAGTGGATATCTTGGAAAAATTAAATGTTCCTCCCTAAATTCTAATGCTATGAGTTACGGATATAGGAAACAGAATAAATTTAGGTGCAGGGATTCTAAGGTAATCAGATAAGAAGATGACTTATGGTATTATTTAAGCATAAAGAGGCAAGGCAGAGGCAAGAGCCAGTAGAAGAGAAATACAGTAAAACTTATAGCAAATACCATGTAATACCTTACGGTGTGAACAAATGGGCTAAAATCCGCGGAATTGTTGAAATATTAACAGCCACCCCTAGTGCTATTAGAGGACGAATGTAACGGCATTCCGCAAATATCCCGCTGGATGGCAGCTTGACATCTTTCTCGCCTTCTACCCAGCGAACAACCACAAGTTTACGGGAATGATGACGAAATTGGCATTACGTTACTTCCCTGCTGGCAAGCAGCCAGACACTTTGCCGTGGTAACCGGTAGGTTCGTTGTCGCTCTGCGCGGGTGTCGATCACTCAATGCAGAGCGCGAAACCCGACGAAAATAGTAATTCTCTCAGTCATTTGAAGAGAAAGTGAAATTATGGAGATAACAAAAAAAAATTAATGAAGGGGCGTTCCACATATAGTCAACAGATTTTAGAGGAAATCAATAGTGTATAAGAAAATATAAAAGAACTCCTTTGATCTCCTTATAAATAGCCTGGCTGTTCCGTAAATTTTAAATAATATGCTTATCAAACCTGCTCTTGGATGATTATACTCCAGACATGAAGTTTGGTCGAGATCTATCCAGCCGCTGCACCGTAATGGTGGAAAAGAGACACTAAAACTAAAACCCACTGATAATTATTGTCTTGAGTTGACCTAAAACGGATAAATATCTGAAAAATTGGCAATATAAACGAAATTAAAGACATCAGACCCCCTAAAACTTTATTTATATAGATCTACGGTTCTCTACAGCCGTAGTGTTCAACGAGGAAGGTGAAGTTATCTAAGGGACGTTCGTACAGTTCTTTCTTCGAGTGGTTTAACATCGCACTACTCACGCAAGAGCTACGATTCGGAAGGTGACAGCCAAGGCCTTATGTAAGGTACAGCCCGAAAATTGTCCCGATGTGAAAATAGGAAACCACGGAAAACTATATTTAGGGCTGCTGACTGCAGGGTTCGAACCTAACATCTCCCAAGTCCAAGTTCACAGCTACGTAATCCGAAGAGCGCAGCCAACTCAGACAGTACAATTAATAATATACAGGGTGATTATAACTTAATGCGCATAACCTTTCGTGAAATGTTCTTGGTTGAATTCTGCGTTCATTTCAACAAACAGTTTTTCGTACAATTCTGTTAGTTTACTAGATGAACAAGCTTCAAGTTGGAAAATTCAGATTTCTTTAGGAAATGTTACAATAGGGTAATAATAACCACATAACAAAAATCCTCCGGTCTACCCCTTTAGGCGAGCAACTCAATGTTGAAAACATGCTAGGGATATGAACTGCGAATTTTAAAAAAAAAATCAAGAAACTCCTGAGGGTATTGAACTAGGAACACATTACAGAATGAATGGCGAGGAGGTGAATCAAAAAGAAAACGAGTAAAGAAATAAGCAATTTAGGCTGTTTTTCCGCCGGAGTTTAGAGTACTGCTTTGGATTACTGAGTGTGTACTACTGTGGGCTAAGAACCGCTGTGGAGTAGCTGTCATGAGTATAGTCCGGATTATTAGGTACTGATAGGTTAGAATGCAAACTTGCTTAAGCCAGTAACAAGTATACCCTACACTGTACAACGGTTATGCTATGAGATTTGCATAGATATTAGGGGTAAAGCCTATAGAAGTCCTTGAATTTATGCTACTCTTCCTACATTGTAGTACAACGGGTTGCATCACACTTTCTACAAACCAAATTACTTTGCATTCTAACCTATTATCACCTAAAAATCCGAGGTATAGTCATGAGTGTAGTTGGAAGAGTGTTAATGGCCGTTGTTGTGAAGAGTATTCTCCTTTTGGTTAGCACTGTTGAGCCGTTTCTGTGTAATTTTCGGTGTTGTGTTTTTCATCAACTCTCTGCTGTTGCTTATGCATCGGAATGTTGGGACAATAGACCTACGCGATGTCGATGCCGTCTGAATGTTCTTTTGGAGAACAATGCAGAAACTCCGGACTGCTAAATCAACTACTACTTCGACTGCTTTTACCCAAATCCTGGTAGCGTCATGAGTGCAAATATGGACTTGGTCCAATTGTACCGACCGGATGCCCTTCCTAACAAAACCCTATATGGAGATGCGTTTCTGTCGTGGTTCGTAGTGTATTGTGTTGTGTGTGTGTGTGTGTATTAAGAGTTGTGTACTGAGAAACACAAAACCAAGTCCCCGAATCATACGAATTAATCAGATCGGCTAAAATCCCCGACATGTCCGGGATTCGAACCCGCGACCTTCCGAACCGAAGGCGGTGATGCTTAATGTTTAGCCAAGGAGCTTGACTGGACTGCCAGGAGAACTAATTGGTAAATATTAAATCAGCTGAAGGTCGAAGTACAATTTATAAAAAGAGCCAATTGACAGATATTTTAATCTAAGTGACAGAAGAATTAGTGTAGAAAAGTTATCCTACAGGGCACGGCTGAGAGGTCATGAGACCGTGGGAGAACTCCAACATGTTATATGGACTTAATTAAATGAACAGCTGACGCTCCTCTCCAACAGAACATGAGAATGGCTGTAGATTGATATTTGTGGCACAAAATAACGGCCATCATTACAAATTAGTCCATCATTTCACGATACGCGAGAGTATTATTGAGCATGAACAATTTGTATAGCATGAAACGCTTATTTTTTCGGATTTTTTAAAATAATGTCCAATTGGCCGACTCTGTGTTGTGATCGAAGCACGTCAGCGTAAACGCAAGAGAGGTGGGTAGGTAGCAACAATGCCTACCTGTACAACACGAAAGGATTTTGGACAAAAACAACTTTATCACTTACGATGTGTACAGTAGTTTTAGACAAAAATACGAGAAAGAGGAATAGTTCCGAAAAATATCGGATGCATTCGCTGCCCCCCCTGTATACTTATTTTCGTACAAAGAGACTCTTGAACGTGCCAGAAATTTTTTGTTGCAGTGATATACCCTTAAATGCCAATCGACAGTACGAGGATTCTTTCCCGCAACCGAGTTGTACATCCTGTCGAGTTGAACAATGTTCCGTGGTGTTGAGTACATTTCGTTTCTGAAGTCCTCCAAACCAACTTTTAATTATTGATGGTCCTGGAAGAAAGCAAAGGCCGTTCTAGTGGGTGGAGAACCGATCAAGACCATAAAATACGCAGTTGATGTGACGGTATTAGCGAAACCAGAAAAAATCTGCAAGTCGTGTTGAAAAGTGTCGAGAGAGTGGGCAAAGAGTTCGGAATGAAGATCAACAATGGAAAGACTAAGGTGATGAGAATAGGAAAGAAGGAGATTGCTGTTAATATAACGCTAGAGGGGAAGAAATTGGAACAAGCTAAGTCATTCAGATATTTGGAAAGTTTGTTGACGTGTAATGGAAGCTGCACAGAAGTAAAATATCTATGGAAAAAGAAGCTTTAGGAAAGGTGAAAGGGCTTTTAACATTTAAGGCAATCCCTATTAATTTAAGAAAGAGGTTCGCACAGTGTTTTGTGTGGAGTAGTGTTGTATGGAGCTGAACATGGACATTAAGAAAGAAAGAAATAATTTGGAAAGTTTTGAAATAAGGTTGTGGAGAAGAATGGAAAACGTGAAGTGAACAGATAAAGTGAGAAATGATGAAGTGCTAAGGAAAGTAGGAGAGAAGGGACACGATATGAAAACGATAAGGAAGATGAAATATCCTGGTTGGGTCACATAGGTCTACTACGTAAAAATTGTCTTCAACAGAGGGTGATGGAGAGGAAGAATGGACGGAAGAAAGGTAAAAGGAAGAAGGTCGTTTGAAATGTTAACAGAAGTCAAACAAGGGAAAATCTATGAACAACTAAAACAAGATGCTCAGGACAGAGAATCATGGAGGATGTCCAGTTGATACTTGTCCCAAGACAGATTCACAGAAAAAGAAAGTTTTATGAATCGAGCCAGACTATAGCGTGGTTTGAGGGGAAGCCGGTTCTTTTTCTCTCATCGTTTAAATGAGCAGTAGTTACATTCGTCCGGCTGTAAGCTGATTCTTTTAGCGCTAACAGAACGGAAACGGAAGTACGGAAATAAATTGCATCCATTAGGCTGCAGATCTCGTGACCACGGGCCTCAGACCTCCTGAAACATCACTGACCTCCCAATCATTCAAAACCACAGTTAACTCACAAGTACCAGACAAGACAATTGAAATCCGGATGTCAATAAAAATTTCAGATGAAAGTATACACACAATACAATTTGAATATTTAGTTCCAATGGCCATTGGAGTCCTAACTGTAAACGAGTAAGTTTGGTGGACGCCTACCTGTCCCTAAATCACGTTCTGTTAGCGGCTAGCTCAGCGCTAAGACGGTTGTCTGGGGATAATAAATAAATAAATAAATAAATAAATAAATAAATAAATAGTGTATGGCTTCCGGAGAGGCCTGGTGCGGGTCTTTTTCTCGTAGACGGCCTATTAGGCGACCTGTATGTCTGAAGATGAGGGCCCTACCTAGGATGATTACTAATGCTGAATAAGCCACACACACACACACACACACACACACACACACACACACCCGAGCAATTGGAATTAACCAATTAAGGTTAAAATCCCCGACACGGTCGGGAATCGAACCTGGGACCCTCTGAACCGAGCGCATTATGACAACCTGTCAGGCAGTACGCACTACACCAGGCATTTTTATCGCGTGTGTAACTCCATACGACGACGAGTGGAGGCTTGTATTCAAGCTAAAGGTCGTCACTTTGAAACTGTCCTCTGATACATGGTCAACGTGTTCCAGCTGCCGTTACAGACGTACGATGTACAAAAGTTTGAATAAATCAGTAAGTATACGTTTCTGGATCCATGTTGTCAAACTTTTTCTTCTCTCTACGTAAGGAATCCATTTCTAAATTCTTGCCGTCGAGTTTTGGTACACCCTGTATATCGATAGACGTATGATATTTTATGTTCCAAATATTAATATCACTACCTTAGATTTATGGGGCTGCCTGGCCGAGGCGTTAAAGACGTGCTCGGTTCACCCAGATGGACGTGGGTTCGATTCCCCGTCAGGAAGTCGAAACATTTAAGAAACGAGATCTCCACTTTCGGAGGTGCACATGGTTCTAAGGTTCACTCAGCCTACACCAAAAATGAGTACCAGGTTAATTCCTGGGGTCAAAGGCGACCGGGCGTAGATCTAACCACTCTACCCCATCAAGTGCGAGGTTACGGATAGTGAAAGCCTTTGCCTTCCATCCCTCCAAGGGCATTCATGGCCTGTACGGAGATGACTTTGCTCTTTTTTTTTTTAACCTTAGATTCATCTTCTGCCGCTATTCCCAAACCCCGGTGTTTTCCCGCTGCGAACTGTTTTGTGCATGGTGATTTGACCCTGCTTTAGGGCCGGATGCCTTTCCTTGACGCCAACCTTACCTGGAGGGTTGTATTCAGTCTTGTATGTTTATGTGGTGGTTGGTAGTGTGATGTGCAGCGTGTACATGAAGAAGTTTGTACTTGAGACAAGCAGGAACATCCAGTGTCCTAGCCAGAGGAATTAACGACACACGGCTAAAATCTCCGACTCAGTCAGGGATCGAATCCCAGACCCTTTCAACCGAAAGCCAACACGATGCCCTTTCGGTTAAGGAGCCGGACGTCTCTAAGGCAGATTATTATTACTATTATTATTATTATTATTATTATTATTATTATTATTATTATTATTATTATTATTATTATTATTATTATTATCGTCATCACTAACCATGAAATGGTAAGGCCATATCTGCATTATTATTTGCACAAACAATAAAGCCCGCTGCACGGAGAAATACAACGGGTTCTACAGGAACGTGTTACTGGCAATTTCTTTAAGAGAAAACAGAAAATTCGCAAGTACGGTAAGCGGTGTAGATCCCATTTCGAGCTTTCTTCCATGCCATTTTCTTCTAATCTTTAAGTAATTTACATGATTTTTATGATTTTATTGTTCTTTAGCTCTATAAACTGAAACTGATGCAAATAGCTTTATGCTCTATGCACGGTTCCAACCATACTGACTGACCAATACTCTTTAACATCATGTATATCATGTTACGTCACGTGAAGTTACATTCGGTCTTCGTGAAGCGCCGTTCCACTTGCAATTCGTAACAGAAGGGGCGCATTAAGTGCACAGTCTTTAAATCAGTCAATATTGATTCAAGGTGTGTGGTAATGTTGACGGAGTTCACGTTTCGACACGAAACGTCTCTAGTTTTTGGGTCGATGAATCGAATTAGAAATATCCAAACTCGACTACTTTTATTATTTTCTATTTATTTTACGTCACATCGACACAGAGGTCCTACGGCGATGTTGGGATAAGGATAGGGCTAGAACTGGGAAGAAAGAAAGAAAGAAAGAAAGAAAGAAAGAAAGAAAGAAAGAAAGAAAGAAAGAAAGAAAGGAAGAGCTCGTCGCGTTAGTTGAGGTACAGCCTCAGCACTTGCATTGCCATTTTCTTCCCTTTGCAGCTATCCACTTGTGAAAATGGGAAACCATGGTCAACTATATTCAGGACTGCCAACAGAGGCGTTTGAAACCACTACCTCCAGAATGCAAGTTAATGCCTGCACGCCTGGAACCGCGGAGTCAACCCGTTCGCAAAATTCTCTTTAACGGTTAACAAGTTTGCAGTTTAACCTAACATAACATAATTTGTCACAAATAAGTTTTTTTTACAAGTTAAGTCGTACCGACACAGATAGGTTTTATGGCAACGATGGGATAGGAAAGGGCTAGGAGTGGGAAAGAGGCGGTCGTGGCCTTAACGTACAACCTGGTGTGAAAATGGGAAACCACGGATAACCACCATCAGGGCTACCGACATTGGGGTTCGAACCCACTATCTCCCGGATGCAAGATCACAGCTGTGCGACCCTAACCGCACGGCCAACTCGTTCTTTTGTCACAAAGAGGGATGCGGTTAGAACACAGTCAATCCAAGCATTTTTTTACGACCCTGATGTTTGGATTCCGTGTAAAACTAAAGTTGCTGCAGAATATAGCATAATCACAAGATTTAGAGTATCTACCAGTGGTCGAGCCTCAGTCACCGAATATCAAGATTCCAGATTTAAATCTAGTTGCGGTAGTCGGATTTTTGAATAGCGGAAAAGGTACATTCGACACTCCATGTCGCACAATGTCCGCTTGTAAAAGATTTCTTGTAACACGGTATTCTGTGGTGTTAACCCAACATCATTTTTAAACTCAGCTATGGGTCCTCAACAGTCCTGGTTTCTCTGTCATCTGGTAAAAACGTAAGTATTGAGAAACAAGCAGCTTAGATAGTGCCAGATCAAAAATTTCTACGAATCCATACGATTATTATTATTATTATTATTATTATTATTATTATTATTATTATTATTATTATTATTATATAATACAGGAATCAAAACATAGTGCATGTATGCTAGTGAATGCCTCCGAATGACAGGAATGCCGGGAATAAGAGAAGCCGAGAAATTTGAGAGGAAGCTACTCCGCAAGATAATGGGTCCAAACATCGTGGATGGCCAGTAGAGGTTACGAGGAAGGGGAGAAATGTACCAAGAAAGTGAAAGACTGATTAAGTCAATGAAGAAAAGAAATGGACATCTGTTTAGAATGGACAAGAACAGGCTGACAGAACAGATTTTTGAAACGCTTGACAGGAGACCTGAAGTTTCCGACAAATGGTTTAGGGAGGTAAGAAAGGATCGTGAGCAGTCTGGACTAAATCGAGAAGACATTTAAACCGAACAAAGTATAGATCAGTGATCGACAGTAACGTGTGATTGTTGCTTTATGTGGTCTTAAATGGCCGTAAACGAATATTATTATTGATCATCATCTAGTCTCGTAAAACAAAGATGGTTCTCTCTCTCTCTCTCTCTCTCTCTCTCTCTCTCTCACACACACACACACACACACACACACACAAGAATGTAGATGATGTCCCAGGACACTAATGTGATATAATGACTAGGCCTGCGATTTTAAGGCAAATGCCTATTTTGTTCCTTAAGAAATAATATGTTGACGTTTCATGGTAAATGCCTTGGACTTACAGAGTTTTATAGTGCCCTAACTTGCCTATCTGCACCTTTAGAGCCTATTTTAATATTTTAGTGCCTAAAATGAAAGCAAAACCTTCAGTTCAACTAGTGAAAATCGTAAGTTGAAAATGAAGAGTTTATAAACTCCAGTATTCAATTCGGTAGGGGATAAAATATGGTCAAGTGGGCTCGGGTACTGCAGAAGAATCCAGGTTATTCAGTGATGAAAAGGCTAAATCAGGTAATCGATGGGGGGGGGGGGGAAAGGGAAGTAGACTTACCGACTGAAAATGAACTGAAAAATGTAGGTAAATTTTCCTATGCCCCTCTAACATCTGTGAGTGTAAAGCGCTCTTTGCTTTCAAAATGTTTTTAATAGACAAACGACACAACTTGACAGTGGAAAATTTGGAAAGATTAGTACTATGTACAGTACTGTAAAGCAAATTACGAATGTAAGTACTGTAGGAATGTTCCTCGCAAATAAACACATACTCCGTTCGCGTTTACACCGTTATGGGATGCCTACAGTACTGTAATTGTATTCAGTGATATTATTATTATTATTATTATTATTATTATTATTATTATTATTATTATTATTATTAAGGTTCCAGTTCAGCACTGATTATGATTTTTCATATAATCCATAACTGTTTTTGATAAATGTCTAATTCTGTCTTAATTCTGGTGTTTTTTTCTTTAAGAATACCGTAGGTATTCCAAGTTTCTTAAACTAAAAGAACAATAACGTTACAGTTTAAGTGTATATTGTAATATTTTGAAGTCTATTTTCTGTCTATTTACATACGTTAAAGCGTATTTGAAGTGTCTACCCTCTCCTATTCGCTTGTTTTAGAAGCCTATTTTAGGTGCCTAAAAGAACATTCTTTGGAGCCTAAAATCCCATGTCGAGTAATAACATATTGGCTAGTACAACGCAGTAAGAATATTAAAATGTCCTAGAAGGCCTAGTAGGCTATATTTACATAACATGTATTTGTCATTTGTACAAACGTAATAGTTTAAGGCTTACCATAAGTCGCCCTTGAACCTTCTTCGTTCCCCACAACCCCTTGAGAGACCGGAAGCAGGCTGCAATTTGTTCCGCCAGAGATATTGTTGCATTCACCTGGCAGGCACACAGGACTGTCTTGGAACACTAATAAGGTGACACTGTCCCTCCTGACCGAGTGGTAGTCCCCACCGGAAGACTGTTATGATTCTCTTCCCGCGCATCACGTCTCACCTGAGCACAAGTAACAGGTAACTTCCCGTCAAGGACTTCCATTGCGGGCTTGGCCACGTCCCGAGTACAGCTACAGGAACACAATAGTAATTGTTGCTGCTGAACATTCCGGCACGGTCAGGGGGTGAGAACTGGGCAATTACCTACCAGCCATAGATATGATAATAGCTCAGCCAGTGTTATGGTAATAATCCGCATCTCATCTCCCTGCCCCATTGGAGTCGTAGACTCGGAGCGATTGATCTGTTCGATATGTGCGCGACCACGGGTTCTCAGCCTTTCTAATGCCCGGGTGCACCATTCTCGGTAAACACCAGGCGTTATGAAACCGTGTTATTGTCATTAACCTGTTGCACCATTGCTAATCTTTTGTTTGGAAACCGCTGTTTCATGACACTCGCTATTATTCCCCTAGGAAGTAATTCAAGGTAGTATTCAGAAGGCAGTGATATGTAGTATTCAGAAGGCAGTGATATTTTCGTATTTTCGACAGTCATGTGTCCCTAATGTATTCAGTTCCCAGGTGTTTATATTTTGTCTGGGATCGTCAGCTGTCTTTTTATTTCTAGGATGAATGTTTTGTTTTTTCAACCCCTATCCCGTTTCTCTACGGGGTCGGGTATGAGGTGAGACGAATCTGTCGTGGCGGGTTTTTATGACCGGATGCCCTTCCTGACGTCAACCTCATCAGAGGAGTTAATGAGATGAAATGAATGAAGTGATATATGACAGTAGGAAGGGAGAGGGTGAAACCCGGTGCCGGCACATAGCCTACTCTTGTCGAATAGCACCAAGGCGTCTGCTCAAGGCTTAACGCCCTCATCCGACGGACGAATCACCATCAACAGCGTCATATGCCCTCACTCCATATGTGAACTGCGGAGAGGTTTGGAATTTAATCCAGGCTTTTGGGACGCAGTCTAGTGATTAAAAATTGTATACCACAACCTCCCCTACCCTGCCGGCCAACATTCTGATGGTGAACATTTTTTCGACCAACGGGACTTGAACCGGCTAACCACTGTATCAGAGCGTTCATATTTCAACGCCTTAACGATCATGGCTACCAGGCGGGCTAATTTCTATGAAGAATATTATTTAATAATAATGTTATTTGTTTTACGTCCCACTAACTACAATTTTAAGGTTTTCGGATACGCCGAGGTGCCGGAATTTAGTCCTGCAGGAGTTCTTTTACGTGCCAGTAAATCTACCGACACGGGGCTGTCGTATTTGATCACCTTCAAATACCACCGGACTGAGCCAGGATCGAACCTGCCAAGTTGGGGTTAGAAGGCCAGCGCCTCAACCGTCTGAGCCACTCAGCCCGGCAGGAAATTATTTAAATTACTTCACAATTGTATAAAAATGTGTATAATTATTTTTCTCTTTCTCAGCATCATTGTAGTAATTTCTATCATTTCTATTACAACCCTTTATTTCTAAGATTAAATCATTTTGTTTCGTTAGGGTAGGTTAGATTAGGTTGTCAGTATCAGCCGATATGGAAAAGGAAGGGCGAACGAGGACGCCAAATTTCAGTTCAAAATGCTCACTGACTTAGTTTACTTTTTGGCGAAACACGATTATTTCTGTGAGTTGGGAACTCGAGTTGGTCACCCATTAATTGTAACATGGACGCCACAGTCTCTCTCTCCCTGTTCATCATCCTGAAGACATTGTAATTATACGGTATGTGGTGCCAAATCCATTTTAACAATAAGATCACGGCACTTTGGGGGCACGCAATGCGAGTTCATATCGCTCGCTCACGACCGGTTAACTTTTAAACGCTGTAAAACGTCACAAATTTCAAAACCGGGCTTGATGCAACAGAAATTCAACTTAACCGTGGTAAGCTATCCATTCTACCGCTAACCTTTGCAGTACAACCATACCCTCCTCACTCGCCTTGGTTCTCCAAATGGAATTTTGTCGCCGATACGTCACTTCTCTTATTCGCATGAGGTTCAATCACGCCACCTTTGCAAACCATTTCTATAGGACAGGAGTCCTAAACTAGCCTTACTCTTCCTGTGACCGCCAAGCAATCGCTGGCAACCACATCCACTTCTCGTGCCATCTTTATAATGTGGAGCGAAAAAATTAACAAAAATTTTACTTTCAATCAAATTCCAACTACCAGTCAGCATACAGTGCATTTTTTCATCCCAGCAACCAGACGTGTACAGTGCAATCGCCATATTCTTAAAAGACGCCGATTTAATAGTATAAAGTTTGACGTGCTACAACAACGGAAAAAATAACTAAAATTTATTTTGTCTGTCTGTCTGTCTGTCTGTCTGTCTGTCTGTCTGTCTAAGACTGTATGCGTAATCTTAGTGCATATTTACTGTTCATATTTTGTATTCCAATGTATTTCTAGCTGGCTGTTTGCCCTGGTACTTAAAGCCAATAAAGAAATATAGCAAGAACCTTGCTGTAGTTAGGAAAAATACGCGGTTAGCGTACCGGAAAAATATTATAAAATTGAAAATACCACTGTCCGCCTCTGTGTTGTAGTGGTTAGTGTGATTAGCTGCCACCCCCAGAGCCCCGGGTTCGATTCCCGGCTTTGCCGCGAAAATTTGAAAAGAGGTAAGAGGGCTGGAACGGGGTCCACTCAGCCTCGAGAGGTCAACTGAGTAGAGTTGGGTTCGATTCCCGCCTTGGCCATCCTGGAAGTGGTTTTCCGTGGTTTCCCACTTCTCCTCCAGGCAAATGCTAGGATGGTACCGAACTTAAGGCCACGGCCGCTTCCTTCCCTCTTCCTTGTCTGTCACTTCCGCTCTTCCCATCCCACACAAGGCCCCTGTTCAGCATAGCAGGTGAGGCCGCCTGGGCGAGGTACTGGTCATCTTGCCCAGTTGTATCCCCCGACCCAATGCTCACGTTCCAGGGCACTGCCCTTGATGCTGTAGAGGTGGGATCACTCGCTGAGTCCGAGGGGAAAACCAACGCTGGAAGGTTAACAGATTAAGAAAGGAAGAAAGACAGAAAAAAAACCTTTAATGTTTGTTAAAAGCTCCGTCTGTGGATAAGAGGTGGTGTGTCGGCTTCCGAGATCGCAGGAAGCGATAGTCGGAATATTTTTAAGGGTGTTCGAAAGTCCATTCGACACTCCATGTCGTATGATGTCTGCATGTAAAAGATATGTGATGATACATTTAGTGTTTACCCGACAAAATTAATTTTTAAAAACCAGCCACAAGTTCCCTTGATAGATCCGGTTTATTCTGCCGAGTAGTCGGTGTAGAGGAAAATAGAACGTCGAAATTTACAAGCAGGCAGCCAGATGGCATCAAAATGCCTGCACTCGGTAGCCGAGGCGTCAAGATTTTTTTTAATACAATTTGCTTTACGTCGCCCAGCCAGGCCCCTTATCCGCCACCTTGAAGTATCACTTCTCCCGCTGCTACGCTTCCTCCACTTGGGCCTGGAAAACTGTTGGTGGTCAGAGATGGTTTGCGAGAGGCTTTCAGCACTGCTTGGTCATCTACAGCCGACTCTCAGCCCACAGGTTGCATGGGCACGGTAGAAGTGCGGTGCTGTACGCCCTGCTGCGCGAACCCCCACTGCCACAGACACTGCGGCTCAGAATGGGGTAACTCGTCTCATGGTGTCATGAAAAGTGATACATTACACCGGGAAATGAAAATCTGTGAACTAAGGTAAAAAAAAAACACTAGAAAGTAGTGCCAATACCTGTCTGAAAGACGGACGTAGTTAAATTTAGCGTGAGAATTTAAATGGTGTGCACACAGTATAAATACGTTCATTAATTAACAAATTTAACAGACTGTTGTATCCACATTCAGAAAAGAGAAATGGATGCAGAAAGAACACCAAGTGCTACAAATTAAAAAAAATTCACCTCTGTGAAATGTACTCGCCTAGCTAAGAATAGAAATATAAGAGTGTTAACGAATTTATACTCGAGCTAATTGGTTGAAAGAACACCCGAGGCAGCGCATAAAAAATAAGAGAGGTGAACGTAGCCTGGCCAAGGTTATAAAAGGCAGGATCAGTTCCCCCGACAGGATGCTGGTTCGATTCCCTCTCAAGACCTTCTGGAAAGGTATATAACCGTGGAATTACCTAAAGCTACAGTAGACTTGAGTAACAAGTAATTTTGTGGGGGCAAAAAGGATTATATATAGAACCGATATACCTCACTTGCTGAATGCATGATGCTGACTTGTATGATGAGTGAAGCATGATTAAATGAGCATATTTCGTAAAATTTAAAAACGTATTTGAGGCTACTACTTACAGGTTAATGTTACCATTTCCTGTTTCCATTATTACTGTTATTTTTATAGGAATTATTTTCATTTTATATTTAACAGTCGTTCAAAAACGATGAGTGTGTGGTATTTTATACATTTCTCACAGGTGCATTTTTCTCAGAAAGAAAAAGCGTTTTTATCCTTCTCTTGTTAAGAGATCTTGATTCACATATATCGTGAATTCAGTGAAATAGGTAGTGCTTTAAATACTCTTATTTATTTGAGAAGTATAAGATTCCTGCCTAATTGGTAACTGCTCACTCTGCTTTTTCAATTAATTTAAATAACTTGAGGAGGCTGTCCTTCGCATATTTTAGTTTAATAAGACCAGTCTTTTCTGAATCTTTGGGGCGAGCAGAATTTCAAGAGAAGTGAGAAGACATTTCTTCTGCACTGCACTCTCAGAAAATACTGTACAGTAGAGCCAATGACTAGTACGGAACAACATAATATATTATGATAATTTAAATTTATCCTAGAATATAGTTAAATTATGCTACGAATGATGTCAGGTAAAGAATTTCAATATCACTACTGTTTGAATTAGTGCATTGTAAAGGAAGTTCTGGCTGGTCAATTAAGCATTTCCTGAATGCTTCCCTAAAACCAGAAGAGTTCTGTGTGATCTTAAACTACTTCGTTTCAGCGTCATGGCCTTCAATTCAGAATTTTGGTACAAAACAATTACTTTTAATTACTTTAATTACTTTTAATTTAACAGTACAATTGCTCCTTATTTTACGGGTCTAATATATTTTTAATACTGCATTTTCATGCCTTACGGATAATTAGTTTAAAGTAGTAGTTTAACCAAATATCCGCCTCTGTGTTGTAGTGGTTAGTGTGATTAGCTGCCACCCCAAGAGGCCCGGGTACGATTCCCGGCTCTGCCTCCAAATTTGAAACGTGGTACGAGGGCTGAAATGGGATCCACTCAGCCTCGGGAGGTCAACTAAGTAGAGGTGGGTTCGATTGCCACCTCAGCCATCCTGAAAGTGGTTTTCCGTGGTTTCCCACTTCTCCAGGCAAATGCTGGGATGGTAGCTACTTAAGGCCACGGCCGCTTCCTTCCCTCTTCCTTGTCTATCCCTTCCAATCTTCCCATCCCCCCGCTAGGCTCCTGTTAAACATAGCAGGCGAGGCCGCCCGGGCAAGGTACTGGTCCTCCTACGCAGTTGTATTCCCGACCCAGAATCCAAAACACTGCCCTGGAGACGGTAGAGGTGGGATCCGAGGGAGAAAGACCAATCCTAGAAGATAAACAGTTTAAGAAAGAAAGAAATGTTTAAACTAATTAAGAGTAGCGTAACGAAAATGTTGCAAGGGAGAAAGGAGACAAGCTGCTTGACTAAGTGGTATGTTCCGAGCTGTCGGTAGAGAGATGGCATGGAATGACATTAGTAGACGAATTTGAATGGTATTTTTAAAAGTAGGAAAGATCACAATATGAAGATAAAGTTGGAATTCAAGAGGACAAATTATGGCAAATGTGTGTTTATAGGAAGAGGAGTTAAGGATTGGAATAACTTGCTGAGCCCATAATTCTACCTTGCTGAAATTTCAACTACAAGATGGAGTGCATCCATATTTTTGTTACAAGCTCATCTCGCGTTCCGTGGCATGGCAACTCACAGCAGGAAGCGGCCCACCAAACATCGAACGAGGTCCAAACATTTTGGAAGATCTTGGGGAATTAATAATGAAATTCTGGATAATAACCCTCATTGCAAGAGATTTCGACACTGTCATTAACAAAGAAACAAGTAATTATGATTTTGGGAAATATTTGATGAAGCTCAAGTCCACAGGGCGGAAATGTATTTAATTAGGCTCGGAGAGAAGGTAGCACCTATCCTGGCCGAGTGGAAAACACGTGTCAAGGACATACAGTCAAAATGTGCGGGAACCCTTGTACACGAAATTAATTAATTAATTAATTAATTAATTAATTAATTAATTACGCGCGTTAAAGGAACAGGAAAAATCAGCAAACAACACCATCATGACTGGAAAAATGGGTGGAATCTCTGGGGTGAGTCTCGAAGAAATTGGTCTAGCGCTCAACAAATGGAATGATTGCACAACAGTAGATAACGCCAAGCAGAGCGTCCCAAGAAAATGCATAAATACCACCTCTTCCTCAACCAATTGCCCGAGAAGGTGAATCTGCGTCAGGCGACATTAAGAAGAAGACTTAAAGTGGACGAAATAGACTTGTAAAATCTCTAAAACCAGTTGGCTAGAGGGATGAATATTACCAAATGGTACATGGTGAACGGAGACAAATGAGCTATTGAAACTTTGTATTTAAGATATCCATCCCGATCGGGGAAGAAATTCATAACTTAAATAATTGTAGGATTTCTGAACTTTTGCGTAGAGACACACCAGGTTCCTGGATAGCTCTTGTGAATTATTGCGGATGATGTTATTTTGTTAATCGGTAAGAGAGGACTGTTGTAGTCTGGCGGAGATAAGCTTTTGTCTCACGGTCAGTCACACCGTGAAACACCTGGAGAGGAAGGAGTTGGAGGTCTCCGCAAACTGTATTAGTTTAGTTCTCGACACGAAGGTGGGGCGGTTTAACCGTTGTATATGTGTACAGAATAAAATTAATTGTAAAGTGTTATATAGAAAAACGAATGTGTTTTGCTTCAAGCCGAGTGCAGAATCGGTGTATTTATAAGGTAGTATTTAAGCGAAGAATGTGTCCTGCAATTATGAGAGGCTAAATCGCTAGGTGGTTGGCGTAAAATGAAGCCGAAATAACGCCATGCCGACGCTGCAATTACAGGTCTGGCTAATTTAAACATCATATTTTGTAGTTAGAAATGTAAATGTCCCTTTAAGTAATTAATGAATCATAACATCGCGTTGTATATGTAGCGTGTGTAAAATTTAAGTGTTGCGATGACGAGGATATATCCTGTTATTCTGGTGTGGAAGCGAATTGTCTGTTATTTATGTCAGCGTGCGAGACTTTAAAATTTGTTTAAATTTCTTAAAAAAAAAATTAAAAGTGAACTTAAATGTTGCAATGAAAATCTATGAAATAATGTTCGGGCCGGTGAAAGTTACAATAATGATACCGATAAAAAACGTTGTGAGTGTGATAAAGTCAAATATCCACGTATCCAATAATAATAATAATAATAATAATAATAATAATAATAATAATAATAATAATAATAATAATAATAATCACGTCAGGATAAACTTTGATATGGTGGTAATTATGCGTTCAGCAGTTAAGCGATATTTGCGGTTTATATCGAAATCCAGTGAAGGATGTTTAAGTTGACTTTTTGGGAAACTTAAATTCTGTGACTCCGTGTATTTGTGACACACAGAATCACGGTATACTATTTGGCTCCTGAGGTCAGGAAAAATTTCGAGAAGTTCATTGTGAGATCATTAGAAAGGTGTTTGGTCATGGGATCGCTTGTATTTAAAAAAGTTTCGAGCAAGAAGGAAATGGATTCTAATGGATATGAAATATTATGAGAAAAGTCAGGAAGATTTTAAAGGCAGAGTAAGCCTGTATTTTATGAGTGATGTAGAATAAGCAGGATGCTGAGGGTAAGAGACCCTGTATTTCGACGGAGAGGAATTTTGTGACATGGTGTATAGGTTGAGGTGTAATATTTCTGAGACAGGCTGTCTAAGAGGAACGATGTCCTGTAGCAACCCAGAACAAATGATGAATGTAACAGTTGTCAAATCCAAGTGAGCGCATTGTAACGCCTATTTTAAGTAGGTACTAGTTTGTATTTATTTATGAACAAACAGGCTTCCAGCCCCAGTACATGTTCAAAAAGCAATAAGTCTATTGAAAATCCGGTTTAGAAAGCCAAGAATAACGGCCGAAAGGATTCGTCATGCTGACCACACGACACCTCTTAATCTGCAGGCCTTCGGGCTGAGCTGCGGTCGTTTGGTAGGCCAAGGCCCTTCAAGGGCTGTAGTGCGATGGGGTTTGGTTTTTCTATTGAAAATAATATTAATAATTGTAGTAATAATAATAGTAATAACAATAATAATAATAATAATAATAATAATAATAATAATAATAATAATAATATTTAAATAAAAATATAATAATAATAATAATAATAATAATAATAATAATAATAATAATAATAATAATAATAATAGGCCTAAATAATAACTAAAATAAGAACAGTTAGCTGTAGCAGTCACCGACTCATGGTTCCAGCAAACTCATCACGTGTCCTTATGCGCTCAACACTTGCGTCACATTCATTGTTCCCTGACCTAATAAGTACTAGTTGACGTTCTCCCATGATTAGTATTTTAGGTAAGACCGTAGGTAACGGCAGTTGAGTCTAAGTGACGGTTCCATCTGATACCAGCGTTTTTGCGATAGCCGATCTCAAGGACAAAATGCAATCTGACACACGGTCAAGATAATACTTAATTATCGTAAATTGAATTCTATTATGTATCTTTACGAGACGAAAATATCGCGGACTGGAAATATTGCGGGTGTGAAAAATGAATTTTATTGGAATGATAGTTTAGCTTGCTTAGGTTGATGAAAAGTTACTTCACTGGACAGTTCATTATGATACATGTTTGGAGTGGTGACATTGCAGGTCAGCTGGAACCTCAGACTCGAGTTATGCCGTGAATATCGTGATGGTAGTGATTATTGTTTTCAGATATATTACGTACTATCAAACGGAAGTTGAGTTTATTTTTATTTAGCGAACTTCACTACATGTGTTGAGATTGTATTGAGGAATAGATTAAACTATTCGGACATTTTGTTTAATTTCGATTTCACACTTTATTGTAGAAAATAGTCACAGTAATATTTCCAGGTTCGAGTTCATTTTTTGTAGTGAATTTCACTTCATGGGTTAGAGTTTGAACGAGAATCAGACTTAAATATCTAGACATTGTGTTGTTCCATTTCGCCTGGCAGTGCAAAGAATGGTTTGTAGATACCATAAAGTTCGCTCAACGATAGATTTAGGGTGCTGCGTTTATTATATTACTTAAGGATGAGTAGACGCTGTAACGTTGGCTCAACGACAGGATTAGGGCGTCGTCTGTACATAGTCAAGTCGTAAGTTAGGCATTTTTTGCGAATCGACTTAACGATGTTAGTGTTTGCAGTAGTGGATACGAATGTGAAAGAATTAGCAAGTGCTATTTAGGCCATGTTTCGGCATAATTCTTACTAGCCGTAAGGTGCTCCCATAATAGCGTTGCATCAGTAGCGGCATGAATGTAAGGGTTGTCCCACGTGGAAACCTAGCTAATGGAGATTGATCCCTACTACTTAGCCGCGTGAGTTCAAGTTCGATGAACTTTCGAAATTTTTTCTCTAAGATTTATTGTTGAGGTGTCCGGAATATTATGATAGTGCCGTGTGTTGACACTTAGTTCATTTTTGTAGGATTTACACTACGAATGCAGTTTCCATTCGTCAGCTGTTAATATATATATATTTTTTTTTTCATTTTTTCGTTATTCACATTATTTATGTGAGACTTTGATCTACCGATCACTTGTAGTTTGGTTTAATGGGACAAGTGTAGGTAGACAGATTTGTAATTGTAGTCGTAGTTATAGAAAATTGGAAAGATTTCCTTTTATTATTTATATTGTGGATTTGTATTTTAACTAATTTAACGACGTAACTGTTTCATAACCTGAAGCTCGGTTTAATAAGAACATTTTCAACCGATTTATCACTTTTCTTTAGCTTCAGTGTTTGGCGTTCCTTCTAAATAAATAATGAATTAACGTTTTCCTGCATTTCGCAGTTTTGTTCCTTCAGAACGATGTAACGTAAGATCCCATCGTATGAAGTATTGTTGGTTCCTTCTAAATATCTGTTTGGGGTGATGCATGTTTCAGCATCAGGATTCCTCTGTAACTTAAGGGTGTTACGAAATGACAATACATGGTGGAATTTTACTTTTGATTTTGACTATTGTTGTTAACTTGTAATGAACACCATGTTTTGAAGTAATATTTCGCAACCTATCCAAAGCAAGTACAGTAATAGTCGATTTGGTTCGGTTAAGGATCCATTCGGGGGATGTTCCACAAAAGCCTCCGTGGCTCAGGAGGCATAGTGCCGGCCTCTCGCCGCAGGTTCTGTGGTTCCAATCCCGGTCGCTCCATGTGAGATTTGTGATTGATAAAGCGGAGGCGGGACAGGTTTTTCTCCGGGTACTCCGGTTTTCCCTGTCATCTTTCATTCCAGCAACACTCTCCAATATAATTTCATTTCATCTGTCAGTCATTATTAATCACTGCCGCAGAGGAATGCGACAGGCTTCGGCAAGCGGTTCACGATAGCGGCTTCCCATGCCGACTCACGGCGATCTTCAGTCTACAGAAATACCCGAATACACAGTATTCTCGGGCAGCACAGTTTCTTCTGTTCCGTACGTCCTCTGCAGCCCACCTACTCACTGTTTTGTCAGCCTCTTCTCGTCCATTCTAAACAGATGTCCATAAAATTTGAGTCGTCTTTTCTTCATTAACTCAATCTTTCACTTTCTTGGTAAATTTCCTCTCTACCTATACTGACCATCCACGATTTTTGGACCCATTATCTTGCGGAGGATCTTGCTCTCAAATTTCTCGTCTTTTCTTAGTCCCCACATTCCTGTCATTCACTAGCATACAGACACTCTGTTTCGATTACCGTATTGTGGTGGCTTAGTTTGGCTCGCCTTGAGATGGTTTTCCTCTGTACAGAACATGTGTCCTACGAAAAGCAGCGGACATCTACTCTTGTCTGGTGTAGTTCGCTTCTCTCTCGCTAGTTTCCAACTTTACGATTTCTCCGAGGTACTTCAAGCCATCAACACTTTCTATCTTACCATGTTCTGTCTTCAAGTGACGAAGGGCTGCTGTGATGTTTGTCATATATTCTTTTAAAGGAAATTTGCAGTCCTGCTTTATCTGCTCCCTGCTTTAGTGTATTTATTTGCTCTCTATGATAAATAAATGATGATATGATAAATAAAAAATATTAATATAGTGTTATTACATTGTACTACCGAGATTCTCATTTTAAGGCCTTTCATTCCCTTGTTCTCTCCCAGAAAATTGTATTCCGTGATCTACAGGTCGACAGAGAAGGATAAAATTCCAATAGCTACTTGATAACACTAAGAGTAATGAACGCTGTTGGTATTAAAAGTAAACTCAGTGATAGCAGGTATGGAGGGAATAATATGCAGATTATATTGAAGTAGGGTTGTGTGTAGCTGATCTGAAATAACGATTGAACACCGTTCTCGTTGGAGATACGAAACTCAATTTCACGTCTTTCGCGCGCCGCTTGAGGGGTGTACAGTAGCTGACTGGATAATATGCTGTCCAGTTCTATTGTTTGTTGCGGGAACAGACAACTTAATTAGATCAGCCTCGTAAACAAGTTGTGTAACGAGGTCGTACGTCCCGGCTGGCGTCTGCAACATCACACAAGTAGAGAATGTTGCTCTTCTAGGCTTCGATAAACATTGAAGTACCGAGGTGAGGCATTCTCCTTCATTACCTCTCCACCGCAGAGGAAATACAAATCAATATGTCTCCCCAAACCGCCGGTACGCCGCGCCGTGTCTCTTCCTGTGTCTGCAGACGCCCCGTCACACCTCTCGCATCGCCGGATTTACTGCACGTAAAAGAATTTCTACGGGACCACGGCGTTTCCCAAAACCATTATAGGCTAGTAGCTAGTGGGAAGTAAAACTATTATTATTATTATTATTATTATTATTATTATTATTATTATTATTATTATTATTATTTCTTCGTTATCCCCGTTTACAGAGCGCGTTGGAACTTGTTAGCTTGATGATTGTTTCCCTTTCTTCTTCTCCTCCCAAAATCTCTTCATGAACTCGCTATGCTGTTTCTTGCGTCCTTCCGTCCATTGTTTCCCTGTGGTTCTTTTAGCCTTTGCCGTGACCGTGTGCTTTGCAACCAGATTCCCAAAAGCCTTGCGATTCCTGATGGTATCTTCTGTGTTGTTCATTTCTTTTAAGTCCTGCTTTATTTCCTCTAACCAGCTGATTTTGACCTCCTTTGAATTAATTACAACCAGGGAGTTTTGTTTTTGTTTTTTGTTTTGCATATCTAGTGTCGTCCATTCTACAGATGTGGCCATAGAATTTCAATCGTCTCCTGCGTACGTTATCGGTGAACTTGTCGATTGCTTTGTACAAATCTACAGTTAAACTTTTGATCCATATACCATTTACATGAACGAGGCTATATATTTTCCTAAGAATTTTTCGTTCTTGTTTTTCAGTTTCATCAATTTTAGAGTGGCCTTCTAGAGTTTTCTGAGGCATACAAAGCTTCCGGAAGAACAACACTTTTGTAACGTCGAAGTTTTGTATTTCGTGACATTGAAAATGCACAGCCTGTTTCTAGTCATTCGACCGGGTCAGGAATGGAATGAATGAAGCCCCATCTAGCGGCGATGACAGGAATTGTGCCGGCTGCCGAAGCCTGTCTCACTCCTATGGGGCAATCATTAATGAATGACAGATGAGATGAAATGATATTGGAGAGTGTTGCTGGAACGAATTATGACAGGGAAAACCGGAGTACCCGGAGAAAAACCTGACCCTCCTCCGCTTTGTCCAGCACAAATCTCACATGGAGTGACCGGGATTTGAACCAGGAACCCAGCGGTGAGAGGCCGGCGCGCTGCCGCCTGAGCCTTCGTGACATTAATATATTATTATTCGTGACATTATTAGCTTATATTATTTGGCTCAAGTAGTGGTTTTCTTCTGAAGTGTCCAGGTCTATGGCTAAATGGTTAGGGTACTGGCCTTTGGTCACGGGTGTCCCGGGTCCTATTCCAGGCAGTGTCGAGAATTTTAACCATCATGGTTAATTTTGCTGTCACGGGGGCTGGATGTATGTGTCGTCTTCATTATCATTTCAACCTCATCACGACGCGCAGGTCGCCCATAGGAGTCAGATCAGAAGACCTCCACCAGGCGAGCCGAACATGTCCTCGCACACTCCCGGCACTAAAATCCACACGCCATTTCATTTCTTCTGAGGTAATGCACACTCTAGAAGAAAATGTTGGAATTCTATATTATATGTCCTGAGGCATCTATTCAAATAACTTTTTCCCCTGTCGCTTTTTCCCACTCCTGTGGAGTCGCGGGTGCTAACGGTGTCGTGCAATGTGGATTTGGCCCTGTTTTACGACCGGATGTCCTTGCTGACGTACCCCCTCTGGGTGAGGGCGGTAAAATAACATCCACGGTATCCTCTACCTGTCGTAAGAGGCGACTAAAATGGGCCCTAGGCACTCTCGACTTGGGAGCGTGGGTGGCGACCACGAGGCCCTTAGATGAGTCATGGCATTGCTTCCACTTACTTGTGCCAGGCTCCTCACTTTCATCTTTGACCTCCCTTGGTCAACTCCTCTTCTTTTCCGACCCCAATGGTATTAGAGCACTCGAGGCCTGGACAGAGTTTCATTTTCACGCCCTTCGTGGCCCTTTTCCTTTGGCCGTGACCTTAATTTTTGGAAGTGACTGATCCATTCTTTCTCTCTGTTTAAAGTTCTATAGTTGTACTTCCTCTTAAAGCAATAATCACCGGGCGAGTTGGCCGTGCGATTAGGTATGCGCAGCTATGAGCTTGCATCCGGGAGATAGTGGGTTCAAACCCCACTGTCGGCAACCCTGAAGATGGTTTTCCGTGTTTTCCCATTTTCGCACCAGGCAAATTTTGGGACTGTACCTTAATTAAGGCCAAGGCCGCTTCCTTCCCTTTCCTAGACGATTCCTGTCCCATCGTCGCCGTAAGACCTATCTGTATCAGTGCGACGTAAAGCAAATAGCAAAAAAAAGAAAAAAATCACCCCCACCACCATTTCCTGACGCAAACCCCACGTGGACAAATGTAATCATTATTGCGTGTTTCTGTGGTCGTTGATAATATGGTGTGGTGTGTAAATATGAAGAGAGTGTTGAGACAAACACAAACCCCCAGTCTCCGAGACAGAAGAAATAATCACACGCGATTAAAATTCCCAATCCGGCCTGGAATCGAACTCGAGACTCTCTGAAGCGAGGGCCTCAACGCTAAACATTCAACCAAGGAGTCGGACGCACGTATTCAAATATAACCCCCAATAATTCCAGTCACAGTACGCACATTAAAATAGTAACTTCATTAACATCTGACAGACAAGGCTGAAGGGAGGAGCATTGCACGTGCCACTGCACGGTGTTGCCACAATCCTGCATTCCTTTCTCCTTCCCTTTGCTTCTGGCTCACTTGTTCGTTCGTTCAGACCGCTGTGTTCTGTTGTGCACAACTCAGAAGTGAGAGGTTTAGCAACTCCAAGCAACATGAGCCGGCCAGCGGGCTTATCTCCATGGCAACCGGAGCACATCCACCCCCGTTTCCATGGCAACCATACCCCGTACTGCCTTCTCCCCACCCCGACAGGCAGTAATCGGACCTCCCCCTAAGAACTGTCAGAACGCGTCTTTAAGTATTACGACCTTAGTACAGCACACAAGGGCAGTAGCCTATGATCGTTTAAGCCCCTGAAACAAATAAGCAATACACTGACTGAACTTTGTTAATTGAGATGTTCTCTGTAACTTCTGCTGCAACTCATCACCGCTAGATGCCAAGGACGCGAACAGCAGGTATAATTGTAAGCCATACATTTGTGGAACACAACGCTTGATCTACGTGCGGAGATTGATACAGGAAGTCTGACAAGCGCGAACAAATTCAGAATGCAATATACGGGCTATATTGTAACAACACGTTGAATTTAGTCGTTCCATGCATGGCAGCTGTCAATAATTGCCACTCAAAAACGCTATTCCTCTAGGCGCCGAATGCACTATTAACCGCACCACCTGTCACGCGTGTTGCTTGTGTCCTGAGGTGTTATCGTGCTGTATGAAGTGAATAGTCTATGCTGCGACAACGTAACGTTGTCACCCTTACATTCGTGACAGATTCAGAATGGAAGCTCATTCATTTATAGTTGCTAACGGGGTCACACGCTCACTGCTCGATAGGCACAATGCAGCACGCATCCAAGGTGCATTCTCGCAGATGGTTAACGTTTGTTTGAATCATTAGTCCATTATCTAGTTTGATGCAGCTTCCATGGCACCCTGTCCTGTGCTAATCTTTTAATTTCTACGTAACTACTGCATCCCACATCTGCTCTAATCTGGTTGTCATATTCATACCTTGGTCTACCCCTACCGTTCTGACCACTACACGTACCTCAAAAACCAGATGAACAAGTCCTGGGTGTCTTAAGATATTACCTATCATTCTATCACTTCTTTTCGTCAAATTTACCCAAATCGATCTCCTCTCGCCAATTCATTTCGGTGTATCTTCATCTTACCTTCAGCATTCTTCTGTAACACCACATTTCAAAAGCATCTATTCTCTTCCTTTTCTGAAGTAATCCTCCATACAATGCCACGCTCCAGTCGAAAGTGTTGCAAAACATCTTTCTAATTCCTATTTCAATGTTCGAAGTGAGCAAGTGAGAAAGGCCTTCCTTCCTTGTGCTAGTCTGCATGTTCTGTCCTCCATACTTCTGCCATCGTTAGTTATTTTTACTACCCAAGTAACAATATATTCATCTCCTTCCTAATCTAATATTACGGGCATCACCTGACTTCGTTCGACTGCACTCCATTACTTCTTTTTCCGACTTATTTTCATTTTGTACTCCTTACCCAAGGCTGTGTCCATACCAATTCAGCAGATCCTCTTCAGACTCAGAATATCATCATCGGCAAATCTCAGGGTTTTCATTTCCTCTCCTTGGACTGTGGTTCCCTTTCCAAATCCTCTTTGATTTCTCTTACTGCCTGTTCTATACAGGGTGAAGCGAAATTCGCGCACTCGGGCGTCGCAGCGCGACTCCTCACATGTCAGCAATAAAAAAAATGTCTCTCACAAAAGTTGGTCCTGCGAGTATATCCGGGAGAAAAGGGTCGTTGAAGAGTGGCAATCTGGCAACACTGTAACCACATGTAGGGTAACAACCTCTGTCAGCACATATTAGCCGTGCTGTACAGTTGGAGCAGTGGGTAGAGTTTTGGGTTAACATGCAGGAGGGCAAGGGGTCGATTCTGGGTTGAGGCGTATGTTCTTTTTATTTCGTAAATATAGTCCAGGTGGTATGGTATCTGGCATCTTAATCGTCAACAGCGATTGCAGCCGGTTCTCTAGAAACCATTTGCACTTACATACTACGATCCTAGAAATGGACAAACATTCGTTTTCATTGGTCAGCTTTGAAAGGCGCCCTTTCCACGTCGTATGCGTGAATTTATTCGCACCACTTCATCTACTAGATGCGTTACAACGTGTTCAGCGTTACTAAATTTTGTAAATGTAGGATACATGTGATCTAAGAAACGGTGTTTTACTGTATTACAGTATGTAATGTCCGATGGAAATTAGCAAATAAAAAAGCGCCTCAACCCAGGATCGAACCCTCGACCTCCTGCATGCTAACCCAAAACTCTATCCACTGCATCAACTGTACAGCACGACGAACACCTGCTCACAGCGTTAGTTATCCTACATGTGGGTACAGTGTTGCCAGATTGTCACTTTTCAACGACCTTTTTCTCCAGGATATACTCGCAGGACGAACTTTTGTGAGAGAAACTTTTTTATGGCTGGCATGTGAGGAGTCGCGCTGCGACGCCCGAGTGCGCGAATTTCGCTTCACCCTGTATAAACATTGAAAAGGAGTCGGCTCCGTGGCTAAATGGTTAGCGTGATGGCCTTTGATCACAGGGGTCCCGGCTTCGATTCCCGGCAGGGTCGGGAATTCTAACCACCATTGGTTAATTTCTCCGACACGGGGATTGGGTGTATGTGTCGTCATCATTATTTAATCCTCATCACGACGCGCATGTCGCCTACGGGTGTCAAATCAAAAGACCTGTACCTGGCGAGCCGAACATGTCCTCGGACACTCCCGCCACTAAAAGCCATACGCCATTTCATTGAAAAGGAAAGAGGAGAAATTGCATCGTTGCCTCACTCCTTTCTACATTGCTGCTTCTTTTTCAGAGCCCACTATTCTGAACACTGCCGACTGTTGGAGCAATGTTCTAAGCAACTAAACAAATCTCGGCCACGATGCTTGAAAAGTCAATATCTTCCCTGAGCAAGTTTCATTGTAGAGATTGTTAATAATGCCTTTAAGAAGCACCCGATACATCAACAAGACAGGACGAAATATACGTGAAACATTAGGTGTATGCAGAATGGTGGTGAGTGTAGAACGATTGAGATTGAGGAGGTATAGGCATGCGAAAAGAATGGGATGAACGAGAATCTAATAGTGTGATGCTTGACCTGGAATCTAGAGGGAAAAGACCAAACGTAGATCCAAGGTGTAGGTAACAAATTGAACAAAACCTTAGGAAGAGTATGACAAACTTTGAAGACTTTATGAAGGATGGTAGAAAGACAAGCAACGATACAGATCGATTATCTACAACCCAATACAAAATTAAATAGGACAAGGGGAATAACGGTTACAAAAAGCTATTGTATACGAAATATTATTGTGTCGCCTTAAAAAAATATGTACTGTATTGTCCCTATCACGAGCCAGAGGCTCATGGGACCTTTTGTCACCAATAAATAAATAAATAAATAAATATTCAAAATCATCCCAAACAGATTTAACGACTTAATAATAATATAATACAAATATTTGCTTCAATTGTTGGTCATATTTTAATCTCGCAAGAACGTCATGATTTATCAAGTACAGGCATAAACAGATGTAAAGGGAGAAAGATTCGGAATCTTCATAATTATTCTCACAACAGGAGGTCAGTCTTTGTTCTAGACACTTCATACCGAATAAACTATCCTTAAACGAATCTTACAACAAGTCTGCTCTGCTGAGGTCTATACCACAGTCACAAATCGGGCCAAATATTCATTTATAGAGCGAGGAGTAAGGGATTGGAATAAACTATCTCGGGGAATGTTCGATAAATTTCCAATTTCTTTTAAAATATTTAAGAAAAGGCTAGAGAAACAATTTATAGGGAATCTGCCACCTGGGGGACAGCACTAAATGCAAATCATTGATGACTGGTAGATCATATCCACTGATCTGTATACATGGATCGCTGATGGCAGCTCTCTGCTGCAGGAGAAAGTACGCCAAGTTGAGCACGCGGTCCGCCATGTTGATGTACCCATCCTAGAGCTCGCCTTATGGGGAAGCAATGATAATATAATCAACTTTAAATCTCAATTAATAGCGCATTGGAATAATTAAAAATACAGGGGCATGTTCACTCAAAGCATAAGGACATTGGGAACACCGACAAGTCATTCCGAGTTCAATAAATCTCCGGGATAGCAATAAAAATGTGTGTATAATAACGGCGGATAAATATTAACTTAGGTGCTGAATACGTGCAATTAGCGATCGGTAATACAATACGAGTGAAAAACAGTTTCTGGAAACATTCCTGTAAATTTTATACATGTGTGCCATTTCACCGTTCTATAGTTACTATATTTGGAACAAAAATGGCGCTTCGGCTATTAGCGGGTCAGAATAAAAACAATTAACAGCTGTATGAACTGAAGAGATGATAAATTCAACCGGCAATCACAGAAGGAATTTTTTTTTTAGAAGGCAGTGCGAAAGAATGACGAGAGCGGATTATTTAAATCCATTATTGAAAAAAAATCTTCCATTAGAGAAAGGATTCTTAATTGAGCACTACACCAAGAAAGACGGAATCGCGTAAAGAAACCCAGTAATAATTGGAGAGTTTAGTCTACTGTTAGAGATAAGATCAAGTCAACGATAACCCGCCGAACACCAGCTGTATTTGACATATACGTGAGATAAAAGACCAGCTGATAAGAAACGTCAAGTTGGAGCTTCACTACGTCACGGTTGGGCTCGGAACATTTTATTTGCCCGATACTGCATAACATCAAGAGAACTGAAGTAGACGGAACAGAGTGCAATCCTTAAAGCACATAAAATTCATAACGTTTCGGCGAGCAAGGCAGTTTGAAACAAGACGATATTTAGAGTCTTATAGGCAAATTAAGCGGAACAGAAAACAAATATACTGACCACATTAGCATTACTAAGCAGATTACCATGTATAAATCCACTAATGCCTTGTATTATTCTGTCCTTGATGCAATGGAGGCCGTCATGATGTTCTAAGAAGCTGAGGCGAGGACTACTCTGGCTATGGTAACGCTTGACGAGATGGATGATCCAGGAGGATAGTAGTCAGCTGTGATGACGAGATGATTCCTTGTTACTTAAGCCGAACCAGGGAGCAAGACCTACCATCCCATGACGATCAACAGCGAGATGGAAGCCAGATCCAATAAGCAAAGATAAGTCCCCATTTAAGTCGTATCGTAAGTAGAAAACCTTATTCTTTGGGTTAATGTATAATATATGTAGTAACATTTTGTGTGCGTAATTAATATACGTGTGTGTGTTCACAAGGAAATAGGTATTCATCCAAAGTTACCGTAAATTCCAAACATAGGCGTTAAAGTACCAGTGAAATGCCGTTCGTAAATCTGTCAATATGAGAGTGGAGAAGTGATTGATATTTTTTTTTTCATAATTTGTTGTCAGTGAAATATTAGAGTATTATGAGGAACCTAATATTTATATGCATGATGGTTTTGACTAATAGCAAGCGTAAAGATCGTATTTAGGGAGTATTACAAGGAAATTTGATGGCACAATTTTAAGGTTACAGTGTACTATTTATTTGATACTATGACAGTAATGGTAATGAATATATATATGTGCAGGTGATAGTACATATGTTGTGTTTTGATGGAATGAGTGCTTCAATTATAAATGCTACGCGATAATGGAAGTGTTAAATAATGAATATAGTTAGCATATGAATTGCTAGTGTATTTTGATGATGATAGTTACTGTTATTTAAGGTGTCGGTCATAGTATTTCTTCGAGAAATGGTAGTATGTGTGGGTTGCACATGCTAAGGTGTCGGAGGTGAAACGTACTGTTTCTGATTGCTATTTTATTCCCTAATATATATATGATACAGTTTAGAATACGATCTTAATGCCATCACTAAAGAATTAATTGAATAAGTAGGATCTTCGAAGAGCCGAGAGATCACTTACATAAACATTTAGACCTTCACTGACATAACTACGACTGTTTTCATATGTTCTCACTTACGGCAAGTCAGCTTACGATTTATTTATTTTCTCTTGGAGCAATATTAGTCATCACTGGTAACTTAGACTTTCATATGTGGATTTTAGATGAGGATAGAGTCTTCCTATGTGTTAGTTTGTCCATACATGGTATTTCGTTGGATTATTAATCGTGATATACTTGGAAATGTTATGGTAAGTCATATACGCACTTTAGCTGAAATTTAACCATGAATTAAAGGAATAATTGAATAATTTAGCAATGTAGGGTCAGTTGGTGCATGCATTTCAGTGGGCTTGGCAGACTGATATGTAATAGCAACGGCTGGCTCGGTGAGGAAAGCAACGGGAAACTACCTCACTCCTCGTTTCCCTAGTACGCCTCTTCAGTGATGCCTAGGCCATTTATGACAGCTGATGGCGGAGCGGTTGAGGATCCAACCAGCCTTCGGGCTGAGGACTAAACATACATACAATCCTTACGATGGAAATAATTTGAAAATGCTTACGACTTAAAGTGGACTTAGTTTTGCTTATATGGAGGCTAATTGGTACAAACATTGAACAAATTGAAACTTCGAATAGAGTAGATACCTAAGAATCAGACAGTAATCTTTTCACACGATTTTTCTACTGTGCGTGGACATTGAGATGAACTGTTTTCAACCGAGTGATATACATTTCTGTAATTGTATGCGAATTTAATTCAGGCAATTGAATCTTGATGGTTTCGAGAAGCAACTTAACTTAATTTTCAGAGATTCCAGATCTTAATTAATTAATTAATTAATTGAGTCATTAATTATTGGCCATTTTCTTTGCGTTTTCCTCATTTTCCAATTGAACTTTAATTTGAATTGTATATAGTAGGAATATAGTTTATTTTACTTAGAACTTTCGGATGCATCCAAATAATTCATTCATTACAAACATTATAATAATTATAATTATTGCAATTATCCAACTTTTTCAATTATGTTGAGTAATTTTACTTATTATGTAATTTAATTATTTTTCCTTTCATTTGAATTCCTTGGAAACTACTTAGTTATAATACAATTTTTCGATAGGCTAAGATTATGATTCAGATGAATAAGGCCTAAGTTCATTATTTTATTTATTTATCAGAGGTTTTCCCAAACCTATTTCTTCAAGACAACATCAATATATTTATTGAGAAACTGATTGAATAGGAAACCTGCTATACTGTATAAATGATTTTCAAGGTAATCAACGTTTATTCCAATTCATCCATAAATCAATTTATGAATAAAAGTTGAGTAGAGTAATATTGGATTCTTTCAATGACTGCTTAGAGTAAGTACTAGATATAGGCTTGGAATGATTAATTTTCATTGCGATCATGATGACATCATGTACGGTGTTCTTGGCAAGCCACGATAATCTGATTTTTGCGATAAATTTTGGTATCAAAAATATACGGTAACCGACTAATAGCGTGTTGAAGACGTTCATTTACGTAGGTTGGTATTTACCGTAGGCCGTCGGTGTTTCTTTCTCACGCGGAACTCACAACCCAAGAATATTCGGCAGATGAAAGTATTATCAAGAGCTAGTCTGGAAACTCGTGTAGTCAACCTGGACGCGGGATGGTGCACATGTATACACGAAATTATGCATTCATAAGGGGACGTATGAGTGAAATCTTCGTATTTTGAGCCAAAACCTCGGTTTTTATTTTTATTCATACAAAAATAGCCCTATTCTTCCTCTTTCAGAATTTTATTTTATTTTAGTAATTCCGGCTTGTTTAAAGCTTGTAGAAGCCTTTTAATATGAGCCCGCAGGACATTTAAAAGCCCAGAACCACACCCACTTCTCCTGTAACGGCATAATGATAGTTTACTGTGTGTTTTTCGCTGGATATTCAAGTATTTCACGGCGTATTTTCCGTAGAAGTACACTTCGGCATACTGACAGTCACTTGTTTACTACGTAATCTATACAATTGCGTTATGTTAGGAAATATTGTAATTTGAACTGACGGAGAGAATGTTTGTACCTCTTCCAAATAGTACTCAATTTATATCTGCCAAACATGTATACTTTGATGGTTTAAATATATTATGTATTTGTATTATTTACATTTAGGAATTCGTATGTGTGTTAATCGTAGTAGTACAAGCATGGCTCCCTTATTTGTTTATATTTTACTTAAATGCAGAAGTAACATGTGGTTTCAATTCAGCGAGTGAAATATCTAAACTAGTGATTTTTCATTGATGTATTTCATCTTAATTCCTTTGTAAATACGTGGGGTATTGCAATAACACAGCACAGAACACTCGTGGAACTACAATAAGGAGGTTTGGCGTCACTGATCTAAGCATAAACAAAGCAAACGCGCTCCTCGTGGTCTACTGCACCGTGCGCTCGCTGCCATCTTACTACGCCAGTCATCTTCTATTCGGCTTACTGCTACCCAAGCTACCAGCCGTGCCTGTATAGAGATCAGTGATCATATCCTAGCCTATAGACTGAGACGACTAATTGACGCATGTCAGGTGCTGTTCGGAACTATGGTCGTAATACTAAAGAATCGTTCTGACATTTCTTAGAGTGAGGTCCATTTACTGCCTGTCTGGGTGGGAAGAAGGGTTGCCATGGAAACGAGGGCGCATCCACTTCTGTTGCCATGGGGATAAGCCTGCTGGCCGGTTCGTGTTGCTTGGAGTTGCCAAATCTCTCGGTTCTGAGCTGTCTGAACGAACGAACAAATGAGCTGGAACAAGGGGAAGGAGAACGGAATGCAGGAGTGTGGCAATACCGTGCAATGCTCCTCCCTCCAGCCCTAACTGTTAGAATGCTTCTTTCAATATTACGGGTATTACTGGAAACGCAGTGCCTGCCAGTCTGACTCAAGCGCAATGATATCTGTCTTCCTAAAAACACCATGTGATAACATCCAGAGCTCACAGAAAGCTATTTCAAGAACTCTAGCTCAATGACATTTTCACTTAAAGGACAATTGTCACTGGTCATAGCATGTATGATGCTAAATCCAAAGGTCAACACCAGGTCTGAGGATATAAGAGGCAGGTGGAGAGCGAGTATCTGCCATTACAATGAAAACTGCCCTGCTCGATTGTGACAGGCAGTAGTCGAGGAGGAGGGGGAGGAGCTGCCATTACAATGAAAAATCCCTAACTCGGTCTTCACATGAGAAACGACGTATGGCGACCTGCCCGTCGTATTTCTGGGGTAATGCTAAGAGCTATGCAATTTCATAAAGTCTTACTCACAACGTGCACAAAACTTCATCTAGAATTCTGTATACAATGTAGAATTCCGTAGCGAAACACGAGTACATCATATTATTCTTCTTAAGACGCTGTCTCCATACGGAGGTTGGTGCTCCACGTACCCAGCTCTGATCTTGACAATGCAACATGAAAAGCTTCTCCTGATGTACCATCTTCGAATGTCTTTTAGCCATTCATTTCTAGGTCTACCAACGGACCGTTTCCCTTCTATCTTTCCTTCAATAATTAGCGGTAGTAATTTATACCGCTCGCCCCTCATAACATGCCCGAAGTATTGTTTTCCTTTCTTGTAAGTAACAGTTCTTTTTGCTTTTTCATCCAATGACGGACCTCGACATTTGATATTTTCAATATACAAGGTATGCGTAAGAGACGGCGGTACAGATACATTTCAAAAGCAACTATGCGTTTTTTAGTACCTGGATCCAGAGTTCAGCTTTCGCATCCATATAGGAGAATAGGGAATATGTAGCAGCGGATCATGTCGATTCATAGCTGCAGACTGAGATCTGACCTTGCAAAGAATTTCTTCATGGAAATGAATTGTTTCCTGGCCTTCTCAATTTTAGATTTTATTTCTCGTTTGGAAATCACATTGATCGTTCAGAATGGTGCGCAAGTACTTGGAGGATTCTTGCTCTACTAGATGAGCTTTCATTGTGAGATTTGCTCTACTGACTGTTTAGAAAACACCATCACCTAGTAAACACAATAATAATAATAATAATAATAATAATAATAATAATAATAATAATAATAACCCCATGGCACTACAGCCCTTGAAGGGCCTTGGCCTACCAAGCGACCGCTGCTCAGCCCGAAGGCCTGCAGATTACGAGGTGTCGTGCGGTCAGCACGACGAATCCTCTCGGGCGTTATTCTTGGCTTTCGAGACCAGGGTCGCTATCTCCCCGTCAGATAGCTCCTGAATTCTAATAACGTAGGCTGAGTGGACTTCGAACCAGCCCTCAGGTCCAGGTAAATTCCCTAACCTGGCCGGGCATCGAACCCGGGACCTCCGGGTAAGAGGCAGGCACGCTACCCCTACATCACGGGGCCAGATAATAATAATAATAATAATAATAATAATAATAATAATAATAATAATAATAATAATAATAATAATAATAATAATAATAATAATAATAATAATAATAATAATACAGCTTTTCCTGTTTTTATACAGTGTCGCTGTGTTTGATGAGCTTCCTCCATTTCTCTCCGTCCAGTTTCCACTGTTTACGTAGGTCCTGTCCCTTCAGGTCTTCAAATATTAGTTGCTTCCACCTTCTTCTCGGTCTCCCTCTTTCGTTTACCCGCAGTTTCCATCTTTATTACCCTCCTCCCCACATAATCCTCCTCTCTTATTGTGACGTGGCCAAGCCATCGCAATCGTGCGTCTTTAATTTTTCCCGCTATTTCAGCAACTTGCACTGTCCCTCTGGTACGCTCATTTCGGACACGGTCTAGGTATTCCACACACCCATCTCAACATCTTAATTTCTGCCACTTTCACTCTGTTAATATGACCTTTATTCAAAGGCAAAGTTTTGATACCATACATTACTGGGCTCAGTCCGACTCCTGGCTGAATGGTCAGCGTTGAGGCCTTCGGTTTAAAAGGTCCTGGGTTAGATTCCCTACCAGGTCGGAGATTTTAATCGTGTTTGATTAATTCTTCTGGCTCTGGACTGTGTGTTTGTACCAACGCTCTCCTGTTCTTCATATTCAGACAACACACTAACAACCTCCACAGAAACACGCAATAGTGGTTACATCTTTCTAAATAGGGTTGGCGCCGGGAAGGGCATCCGGCCGTAAAACAGGGCGACAACCAAATGTGCTACACAGTTCGCACCCGCGACCCTACATTACGAGAAGGAGAAGATCGTTGCTAGCCTCACCACTGTCTTGCACACTTCTCAAGCCGTCTATCACAGATTACCCCCATTGTCTCCTTCCAGTTCTTCCAGCCTTCCTGTATTCTGCTTGTGTGTTCCAAATCTACATTTCCAGTTTCTTACAAGACTGACCCCAGGTATCTGAAGTGGCTCACTCTCTTGGTGTCTTCACCATTCAGCTGTAGATTTTTCTCCACCATCGTCTTCTCCGATATGAAGACTCGGATATTCTGTGTTCATCCTGCTGATCTTTAACCCTCTCTCCTCCAGCGCTGAAACCGACGGCTCCAGTTTCCGAACAACTCCTTCCTTAGTCTCTGAAAACAGTACCACGTCATCTGCATACATCATGGTGCCACTTCCCTTATCTTATCTGTGTTAAACAGGAATGGACTCAAAGCAGATCCCTGGTGCAACCCAACTTTTATTTCGAGTCCCCTATTTCCTCCAATACTACTGTGGATGTGGCCGGAGGTGGAGGTGGCGGCAGGACCCGTGAAAAAAGCACTACTTTCGCTCTCACATATCTGTAAATCTCCTATTCCAATCTAACGTATTTCTCAGGGGCATTCCTTTGCATAAGTCTTCTCCATACGTCTTATCTGGGCACTGTATCATAGGCCTTTTCCAAGTCTGTGAACAGTAGGTGAAGGTCTCTTTGCTTTACCCGAAGTCTTTCCATTGTTTGGCTCATTCCAAAAATTGGGTCTGTTGTGCTGCTGCCAGGCATAAAGCCAAATTGTTCCTTTGATATGATAACTTATTCTCAAAGACTCGCCTATAATCATTCCAAATAACTTCATAGAGTGATATGTCAGTTTAATGCCTCTAATTTACACAGTTATGAGTATCACCTTTGCCTTTAAAAGTCGGTACAATATTGTGCTATTCCTCCACTCATTTGGAATTTCTTTTTGCTGCTAAATTTTTCTCATCAGGTCGCACAATAATTCGACTCCTCCTTCATCTACTATCTTCCATGGTTCAACTGGGATCCCGTCAAGCCCAACCGCTTTCCCATAGTAAGGCCTTTTCATCACCCGCCTTTTCTCAGTATCTCCTGCCACCCTTTCATTGTATGTCTCATTTTCTCTGTATCTCCTTTCATTTTATTCTTTCAATAATTCTTCAAAATAACTCTTCTATCTATTTTGAATACCTTGCTCGATTAATCCACGCCACATTTAGCCCCTTGATGATAATGATATTTCCCACTCCCTGGTGCGGCCGCGAAAGCGAATGTCTCGTGCAAGTGAACTTCGCCCTATTTTACTGCCCTATGCGCTTCATGACGCCAACCCAATGTGGAGGGACGTATTCACTATTGCATGTTCCTGTGGTGTGTAATATGCTGTGTTGTATGTAATTATGAAGAGGTATGCATTAAGATAAAGCCAAAGGAATTAACCAGACGTGGATATAATCCCCGACCTTGCTGAGAACTGAACCCGGGAACCTTTGAATTGAATATCTCAGTGCTGGCCATCCAACCAAGGAGCTGGTCTCCTAATTTGCCAGCGTAGGATACTAAAAATTTTCAGGAACTGTGGCCGCTAATTTTTATAGATTAATATTAGGTACTCTTTAATTTCGGTCAATATTCTATATTATTATTATTACTATTATTATTATTATTATTTCAATATTCTTAGAAGAATACTTGAAAACAAAAAACGAGAAATATGTCGAACGAAGCGTGCTGTACAACGCTATTTTTAACACAATACAAGGCAAGAGTCTATAAGTCTTCTCCATACTTGTTGTCTGGGCACTGTATCATAGGCCTTTTGCAAGTCTGAACATTAGGTGAAGGTATATTGTTACATAATGACGAAAGATCACTTTCATTTCATAGGACCTTAGAGATTAACAGGAAGCATCTAAAATTTGAAATGAGCAAAATTATCCTTGTATTAAAACGAAATTCTAAGATAGGAAGCGTCAAGGGAATGTGCAAATTATGGAAAGAACAAACTTGGGGAAGTTCTGAGAGTTTCTAATCGTAGAGGATGCTATAACGCTACTCCTATCGGGGATATAAAGAGTACTGAAGCTGAGGGTCGGACGAGGGAGAGAATGTGTTGTCCAGCTCTATTGTTTGCAGAGAGAGCGGACAATTTAATTAAACAGCACCGCGAGGGCTCATAAACAAGTGACAGCCAGGCCTCACCTCTTTCTTTCCTCCAAAAGGTAATATTTCACAGGTGAATGGCACGGTCTTTCGCCCCCTGAAAGGTTCAGCCGTTGGTTAGGCGTAATGAATGTGATTTATATTCCGTTGGAAGAGCACCTCTCCAGGCTACGAGTTAGAACGGTCATGCGTTATGTTAGGTGCGTCCGTCGACATTTTACTGCAGCGAACCCTTGGCATGCGTAGTGGCCGCACTGCAGATTACTGGTGCAGGCCAGGACTTCACAGACTTACTCTGCCACAACCATTTTATTTCTAAGCTCTAATTCAGAAAATTTATAGTATGATAATTTATATCGCATTTAATGTTTTGTAGAATAAGATTATGATGCTTCTTGTTTAAAGGGACCCAACATCTAGGCCATCGGCCCCTAATGGTACAAAATAAGACGAAATGGAGTGACAAATTAAAAGGCCAAAATCCTCCACTGACCAGAATTCAAAACATGAGGACGATGGATGGATGAATGAATGAATGAATGAATGAATGAATGGATATGAATTTAAAACAACCAGTGGATTCGACCCGCAATGTCTCCCATTCACAGAAACTGACGTGAAACAATAATATTACTGACCAAGGGACTACGTCTATAGCATAATACTGAATCGATGATGCTATTAGTCTAGAGAGTTCCAAAATCCATGTTATCGGCCCCTCATAATGGTACTTATCGCTAGGAAAGCAGAACCATAGTATTTGTCATGTCGCGGTACTAATCAAAAGTAGCGTAGACTCGCGGCATTTCACACAGTATGGTACCATTCTCACGTAAACTTATTCGCACATAGAATACAGACCTATGGTGTTTCGCACATTGCGGCGCCATTTACAGGCAACGCAAACCTATGGTGTTTATCACATAGGTGTACTAACCTCAAGGACCCGCACTATCCCGTGGTGTTCCTCATATAGTAGGTACTAATCATAGGCAAGCCAGAATCATGGTGTCGCTCCTAAAGTGGTACTAACCACAGGTACTGTAAAAGCCGGCAACGCACTCTGTTGCTACTAATCAAAAACCTATTTGGTAGCTAACATAGTGGTACTAAGCGCAAGTACAAGCGACCCGTGGTGTTCCCCGCGTGGTGGTACTAATCACAAGTAGTTTCATGGTTCTAATACAATCATCCCTTGGTCGCCCCTTTTAGTCGCCTCTTACGACAGGCAGGGGATACCGTTGGTGTATTCTTCGTCTGCATCCCCCACCCACAGGGGGTTGTGTGTTTGGTCCGCGAGAGGTATTTTGTTTCCCTCAAGTTCGCCGACAAGCCGGTTAGGACCCCCCTATCCGCCAGCTGGGACGCGCCACGTGGGAGTGTCACCTCTCCTGCTACTCCAGCGTAGTAGGTTCGTGGGTGTAGAATAAGCTTCATATACTAAGAGAGAGAAAGTGTGAGTGGTGGTGATTAGTGTTTTAAGAGGAAGTACAACTAGGCAACCATCCTATATATAACACTAATCAGAGCCGAAAAATTGAAGGTGTCCGACACTTTGAAAAATGAAGATATCGGCCAAAGAAAGACAAGGGCCACGAAGGGCGTGAAAATGAAAGACTCCCTAGGATTCGCAAACCCAATGTCGTCGGAGTCAGAAAAAAACAAGAATTTACCAAGGGAGGTCGGATAGGATAGACGAAAGTGAGGAGCCTGGCATAAGTGGGAGCAGTGCCAGAACTCAACTGAGGGGCCCGTTGTCGCCAATCCTTACTCCCAAGTTGAGAGCTTCTGGAATCCCTTTTAGTCTTCTCTTACGATAGGCAGGGGATACCGTGGGTGTTATTCTACCACCACCAACCCCCACTCACACGGGTAAGAGAGAGAGAGAGAGAGAGAGAGAGAGAGAGAGAGAGAGGAGGCACATGACGATTAACTTATTACGCCACTTATGTAGGCAGGACAGATTTTTGTAAAATTTCTAATAATTCTATTTATAGACCTTGTGACATAGCATTTAGCTCACATATGGGTATTGGGTGGGCCAATGTTCGTGTAGAGTTAGATGATTCTATCTTTCCTGTAAATGATTGAAAGTATGAATTATGCAGGTAAAATGTCCAAATTTACTTAAAACCGAGAAATAGAGACGAATCTAATGTATAAGGGATGCAGATACGACCAAAAAGTCATAAGACCAAGGTTGAAGATCACTCTAAATTCAACGGAGATTGTGCCATCCGTTATGTGATAGGACTTCCCGTTTATCCCACGAAATACCTCGAAACGAAGGTCTGCACCATAATTAAAATTGACTCTATATTTCGATATTCTTCGGGGATAAAATTTGAAAAATTAACGATCTTGGAAGTTTTCCGTCCGTTACAGGCTAAAACGTATAATTTTGTCAAATTCCAATTTTCTTGTCATCTGGCAGATTATGCCGCAATCTGGATTTTTGGTGAGGGGAGTAAAAATTAGGACTTTCAGGAAACTACACCGAAAATATGCAGATGGTCATTATTACTCCTGAAACGGGTAGCTGTACGAAAATTTCACCAAAATAGTCAATTTACAGGCACACACGGTCATTATGATTTTATTTATATACATAGATAAGGGATCTTCTCCACGTATAACACCTTTTGGGCTACGTCCGCTGCACTTAACCTTCAAAACGGACTTATTAATCCTCCTGTCGAAAAATTCAGATGAGAAAAAAGTTTTAGGAATGGATTTCGTTAATTTCGGATGCCCATATTTTGAGGGAGTGCAAAAACATGGTTCCGGTTTCGAATAAACCCCCAGTAAATTTAGGTGTTCAGAAATAATTTAGGCCCTACAACCTACTTAAGGACAAGTGGATTCTAAATATCAAGTTTGGTAGAAATATATTCAGTAGTTTTCAAGTAATAAAAACTCATACAATCAAACAAACAGACAAGCAGACACCAAAGCTAAGAAATAAGCAGATGGTCATTATTACACCTGAAACGGATAACTGTATGGAAATTCCGCCAAAATAGTCAATGTACAGACACACAGTCGTTACGATTATGTTTGTATAGATGGCAGATAAGCATGGGCATGTTTGTAAGTGCAAACCTTCATTTCGAGATTTACTGCTCGTAAACGGAAGATCATACCAACAAACGGTTTGTACTCCCAGACGTCCCTTTTGTCGCTCTACATGTTTGGTCTTAAAACATTTTCTTGTATCTCCCATATTTATGGCTTCGATTGAGTTACGATACTTGAACAGGGTGAAATTTGGGTACATTTTTAACATTTTACATTATTTTTCACATACATATGTGGAAGCTAGAATCATGAAATTTGGTTCTCATATAGCCATTGATAGTGTCGATGTGCGTGCCGAATTTGACGACTATCTTTCCTATAAGTATGTCAAACTAAGTAACATACGTGTAAAAAGCACGAAATTTACGAACAATCGAAATATACAGCCGAATCTACCCTATAAGCGAGAGAGAGAGACGACAAACTATCACAGGACCAAAGTTGTAGATCACTCCAAATTGAACGGAGATTGTGACACCCATTTTGTGATAGGAATAACCGTTTAGCCGCGAAATACCTTGAAACGAAGGTCTGCACCGTCATTAAATTGCCTCCATATTTCGATATTTTACGGCATAAAATGTGAAAAATTTAAAGATCTAGGAAGTTTTCCTTACGTTACCGGCTGAAACGTATAATTTTGCTTAATTTCAATTTTCCTGCTCGTGTGGCAGATTGTGAGGCAATCTTGATTTTGGATGAGGAGGGTAAAATTTAGGACTTTCAGGAAACTATAGCTAAAAAATATGCAGATGGCCATTATTAACCCTTAAACGGAAAACTGTACGAAAATTTCGCCAAAATAGTCAATGCACAGACACACGGCCGTTACGATATAATTTATGTAGACAGATAAGGAATCTGGTCCACGTACACCACCTTTTGGGCTATGTCCGCTGGACATAGCCTGAGAAACCGACCTTTCATGATATCTCCATTATTAATCTTCCTGTTGAAAAATGCACATAAGAAAAAGAATTAGAATTGGATATCCATCAAGTCTGGTCGATTTCCAGTAAGGTTGGTCTTGTACTTTATATATTGTGGGAGAGTAAAATCACCATTTCGTTTCCCTATAAAACCCCAGTCCATTCCGGGAATCTGAAATGGTATTGACCTTAGAAATTAATTTTCATTAAGGCAGGTAGATTTCCATTAAGTTTGGTTGTGTATATTTTGAGGGAGTGCAAAATCACGGTTTCGGTTTCGTATAAATCCCCAGTTAAATCAGGGATTTAGAAACAATATTTGTGCTAAAACCTACCCAAGGACAGTTGGATTCTAAATATGAAGTTTGGTGGAAATATATCCAGTGGTTTTCAAGTTATAGAAGGACAGACAGACACACCGACACCAAAGCTAAAAATTATGCAGATGGTAATTATTACATCTGAAACGGATAGCTGTACGGAAATTTCGCCAAATTATTCAATGTACAGACACACGGTCGTTACGATTTTATTTATATAGATTAGCAAATGTACCCGTGCTTCGCTACGGTATTCTACGTAAGTTACTGCATGTCTCTTAGCCATCCGAGAAACAAAACGGGGAGAACCCCATACGTTGTTTCTGGTGTAAGGTGCACGTACGGGAAATTAAGATAATGCCAACTGCAATTCACAATGGAGATAGTTTTTACTATAATGAGAGGCCCCCTTTCCTAGTGCCAGTTACTATCGAATTTGAGAGGTTTTAATAAAATCGAGAAATGCCGCACTATCTAATGTCTAAGGAATCGAGACATGACAATAAGGCATAGGACCAAAGTTGCAGATCTTTCCAAATTGAATGGCAATTGTGCATTCTGTTTTGTGATACGACTTGCCGTTTAGCCACCAATTATCCCGAAACAAAAATTTGCACCGTCATTGAAACTGCTTCCATATTCCGATATGTTGCCGGGCCAAAAAGTTGTACATTTTTACAGCTTGAAACTTTTCCTCATAGGGAAGAGTGCCCAGGTTTCTGGATTAGCACTCGCATACATACGGAGTAATTAACGCTTTCGCACTCAGCGCGCCGATCTGTCGGCGCGAGAGGCTATGACGAGAAAGCTCACGGCGCCGATACATCGGCTCTGTCCTATTCAGGGATTTCGGTCATTTGCGTGGCTGTTAAATCGTAACAGTTGATCGTGATGGTACCTTAAAGCATTGAATTTGCGTTTTACTCTACAGATATATCCACCAGCCCTGCAAAATATTTTTATTTTCGACAGATGAAATCTGTTCACCGTGAATGTTTATGTTGTAGTTATTTGAAGTTGTTATTGCATGGATCGGTTTGGTTAGCTTATGAATACAACTATTTCATCTTGCTATGAGTTTAGAGTTTATTTCGTTTCTTTGGTATATCGTGTGTTCTCTGTACTTCGCAAACTACAATTTTACTCCTTCTCATAACTCCGTTGTTGCACGTGCTTGCGTCATCTTTTTATCGTAATGGCTAAGCCATATTCAAGGCCGAAAGAGGCCGATATCCTTGAATTTTCAGATGCTTTAGACAGTAATAATGACCTTTTGGCGAAAGTGATTCTCATTATGTGGTAAATGACACAGTCACAGCTGCTCACCGTGCATCGGACCGCAAGGACCTGATATCGATGACCGTTACATGTACAGTGAATAACTTTGTGCCATGCTTCACGAGTTAATTGCAGCTCACATATCATATTGATATCAAATTATACAGAATTAAATGTTCTTTCGTTCACGTCTAAGAGAAAAGAAGGAAGACGCAATCATGTCTGATTTTTCTGTCATTGAAAACTATAATTTATTTTTTAAATTTATTTTCAAAATTTAATAATTTTTTGGCTTTACCAATAACAATACGTCCTATGAGTCATTGCTGAAATGCTCATAGTTTCGTGTATTAGTGCGATTTATTTTATTTTAATGTGTGTTAAACTGTTTACGTGTTGATTTTTTGTAATTTGGTTTGGAAAATCACAGAAATTAGTTTGAGTGTCTTCGAGCAAACCCCTGAATATCGGCTGAGTGCCAAAGGGTTAAGGAAGAAAGTATTGCCGTTAAGAGTTGAGATTGATATAATATAGAATTATAACTAATGACAGCCGGATAGGACAAATATGTAAATACCAAGTGGATGTATTGTAAAATGAAATGCCCCTCACTAAATTGTGATGACATGAGTTACGGATGTAAGAAGGCAGTAACGGAGGAGAAATTTAGACGTATGGATTCTTAGGTAAACAGATAAGCAGATGGCTTATGGTGTTATTACTTAATTCTGAAGAGGCAAGACACAGGCAAGAAATTAAAGCTGAAAATAGAATTAGAAGAGAAATACGGTGTGAAATCATGGACCACACTCCGTGGTACTGCTCAAATATTAACAGGCCCTTTAGAACTATTTAAAGACGATTGTAACGTCCAATGTTATTCCGCAAATATCCTGCAGAATGACAGCATGACGTCTCTCTTGCCTTCTATGTAAGGAAGAACCACGAGTTTACAGGAATGTTGACGAAATTGACATTAGCGTACGTTACTTTCCTGCTGGCAAGCAGTCGGAGACGTTGCCATGGTAACCGACAGGTTCGTTGTCGGTCTGTCGACCACTCAATGCAGAGCATGAAACCCGCACAATGTAGTACTTTTCTCCGTTATTTGAAGAGTAAGGGAAATTATGCTCATAACAAAAGTTATTTAAAATGAAGGGACGTTTCACGCGCAGTCCACGTATTTTACAGACAATCAGAAGTATAAGAGAAAATGGAAGATTAACTGTTGCCGTTTCCCTATAACCCTCATTCTATTCAGTGACTTAAATCGAATGCATATCTAAACCTTAACCTGGATGATTATACTCTATATATGAAGTTTGGTCGAGATCTATCCAGCCGTTTCGCAGTGATGGTGGAGCAGAAAAACACGAAAGTTAAAAACCACTGATACGATCTTCAGTTGACCTAAATCGGATAAATACCTCAAAAATTGGCAAAATAATCTCAATCACAGACAGCGGACCCACAACTTTATGTATATTGTACCAGGAAGGCATAGGCCCTGGCACATACGAGTTATAAATTTTATTTATGAGCGTACAGTTAAGTTCCGATGCATGAACAGCTGTGAGAGAGACGGTTCTCCTTCTCACTGCGCTGCGTGAGGGAGAGCGCAAGTCGAGCAAGGTCAAGTGACGTCACCGCTGCCTATAGCTTCCCTCCCCTTCGGAATTCTCTCGAAAATTATTTTATGAACTTTTTAACGCCTGGACCAATTAACATGAGACCAGCGCTGAATTGTATCCAATATTCTGGAACTGAAACCCTGCAGATTTGAGATCAATCCGTCCAGGGTTTGGAAGGAATTATCATCCCTTCATCACCTGATTCCGAGCGCTCCTCGCAGACCGGTATATATAGGTCAGTGAACTAAGGTTATAACCGGTGTGTGTATGTTACGCATTTATGAAGGACAGTATGCTCCGTCGCGATTCGCGAGGACATAGTAGTGGCCACACTCGAACGCTGTGAAAATAGTACGAAGACGTCGCAAGTCAAGTTTCTGCCGCGCCGCGACGACTGAAATATTATAAACGTTTCTCCGACTAAATTGTCGTGATATAATACTTAGAATTGTGTCAACTGAGTGAAGCTATAGTAGGAAGTGTGAATTGAAGTGTCAGGTATTTCATTTTGTCAGTAAACGACATTGTGAACTTTACCATTTTACGTAATTCTGAACTGTATCTTTGAATTGTGACAATATTCTTAGTCATTGCGTGTGGTGAACTAAAATCCTAACTTGAGACCATTTTTATCATTCTGAGGCGTATTTCACCTACAATAATACAATAATGAACTGTTTGAGACATTATTTCACTAGACATTCGTCCAATAACAGGGCTAGAAGTAACTATTTTTCTTGTGCATTTTCTCGATCTTTCGATCGCTACTACGAGAAACTCAGTGAACAGTAAGGACTTTTTATGACTGTATTAAGTAGTACTGACTCGTGTGGTGTAAATCCAGCCATAAAATCGCCTTAATCTGCGAACAGTATCATTTCAGAAACTGTGGTAGAGACTGTTGTTTAGTGCTTGTGGACTGTGATTATTCGACGCTCGAACCTCAGACATAATTATTGACAATTATGAACGGCGACAGTGTTAAATCTTAATCCCATAAACTGTGTGTATATAAAAACTGTGTTTTCCGTAGCACGGACTGTGGATTCTAATTCAACACCGTAAAATTAATATATGAATAGAACTGTGCATTACAACTTGTGTTAGTGATATTTGAGAGCTCCATAGCGCCAATTTAACTTTCCGTATTCCGACATTACCTCAAAGAACAACGGAAATCTTGGCAAAGTGCTGTGATATTCTGCTATATCGAAGGTCGCTTCCATCGTGGGATTTACGTGGTTTCTTCAACTATGGTACCCATCTATGGACGTCGACGAGGGAGATTAACGTAGTATCTTCACTGAAGACGTCGCCGGTGCTGAGTTCGAGCCTTGGCTGCACGTTGCGGAATGTTCCAGGCACCAAGTCGCCGTACAGCACAACTCCAACACTTGTAAGCAGATCTTCTCGTATTCTGAGTGAGTAATCCTACTGACTGACTTTTTACAAAGCACTCAATCCATTACAGTGCTCTAAAAAGTGCTTCGTGTGAATATCAGCTCGTAATTTATAATCATTCAAGAGAGGTTCATATCATGGTTTTAAACTGTAAATCCCTTTTCAAAATCATTAATTAATTGCATTAATTTCACACAGATGAACTTTAGGATTTACAAGTGCACTATTTATTTCATTTTTCAACTTAAAAGAACTGTAGAGACATACAGCAAGTGATCAAATATTTTCATTTAATCTATCAATTTATTCATGACAGTGTGTGCTCATGTTATGCTCAAAATGTTAGAAAGACCGTAGACCAGCACCATAAGTGATGGACTTTATAAAATTCAAGGTGCAAAGTGATATTTTTGTATGTGAATTCATATTAGATGAACCGTAGGGTGTATTTGATCTATAAAAGAGTGATACTTATATGGACATTCCTAAGACAATAGACGTCTCAGAAGATAACATCGATCTTTTATTTTGCACTTTTTGGAAAATATTGCCTGGAAATTTGAGTTTGAAATTCCAATTTCAGGGAGATTTTTCTGTGAATATTTTTAATAAATTCTATCAAAAAGATTTACCATCTATTATTCGTCCTGCGATACTATCCATCTCTGTACCTTCTCCAATAAGAAACCGAACACTACCTGAGATCCTTCCCATGCTCTGGCCCCTTAATCATTTCCTGGTACAATATAGACGAATACAATGTTCCTGAGAAATTCGATGAGCTACTAGGATAATCCAGGAGCATAAATAATTATTGAAGGTGGTCATCTAATAATATGAACACTGCTGGTCTGAGTGGCTCAGACGGTTGAGGCGCTGGCCTTCTGACTCCAACTTGGCAGGTTTGATTCTGGCTCAGTCCGGCTGGTATTTGAAGGTGCTTATATTCGTCAGCCTCGTGTCGGTAGATTTACTGACACGTAAAAGAACTCCTGCAGGACTAAATTCCGGCACCTCGACGTCTCCGAAAACCGTAAAAGTAGTTAATGGGACGTTAAGTCAGTAATATTATTATAACTTGTAGACCTCAGAAGTTAACTTGAATTATCGGTTTACAGTAGGTCAATTAAGTGCCTCTTCCTAGCATACTAAATTTAAAACAAACAAAATTATGAAAAATCTGTAATATTCTCCGGCGTCCCTGAGAAATCCTCGGTTCCTCAAGGTACCGTGGCACAAATTTTGGGCTCCACTGGCATTGTAAAATAACACTCTGATAAAAATCAATGGGCATCTTCGAATACATATAACTTTCATAGGTTCCTATTTGCACTGAATGTCTTCCAGAATAATGCCCAGGTCGGATATATCCATTATGAAACCACTACCATCTGTTTCCTGCCTGCAAGTCAGCTGTTTGTATTCCAGCGCCGAGGACGAGCAATTTTTCTGGCTAGCCGGATGTGGAAAGCCTCTTTGCAGCGTTCGGTTATTCAATATTATATTCATGAGGCAGGATTATCACTTGGGACTGATTGTGCAACTATTGTACGCCCATAGTTCTTTCTCTCTCAATAAATCAGGAATGCAGAGGGAAGGACGAATTTATATGTATAATCGTGAAAGCATTTCGAGAGGGAGGTAGCTAACAAAATGGCACAGAGAAATGAAAGGGAGAGAAAGATCTGGAGGAAAGACAATGAACTACTTTTATTGGGGTAGTTGTTTTAATAGCCAAAATAGCGAGATCAATACGAGGCGTGTTTTTTAAGTAAGGGCCGTTTGAAAATAACTACACAACGAAAGACGTTTTTCAAACACCACATTTATTTGCAGATTCTACATACTATTTTTCAACATAGCCGCTATGTTTAAGTAATCATAACTCACAACTAAGCTCTGAATACCCTCTTCATAGACAGTTACCGCCTGCTTCGATAACCAAGAGTTCTTGATCTTCATCTTGCGCTGGGACAGAGTCTATTTCGTCTTCACCTTTACAGGCGAATCTTTTGTTTTTGTACAGATTTGAATGTTCGATGACGTTTTTGACTCGTTATGCGGAAGAGGGTGACGACATGTGGGGTCTGAGTGTAACGAGAGACGAATCGTGAGTTTCGCATATCATGCCCGAATCGAAGCAACAGAGCCTGGAATGGACACACACACACACACACACACACACACACACACACACACACACACACACACACATATATATATATTCGCCTGTAAAGGTGAAGGCCAAACATACTCTGCCCCAGCGCAAGATCAAAAACTCTTGATTATCGGAGCAGGCGGCAACTGTCTATGAACAGGGTATTCGAAACTTACAAGGGGGCATTCCCTACTCGTCACCACCGATTTCGCCCAAATTCATAGAGCATGTAGGGCTTGGCTAGAAATGAAAGTACCTAAAGTGTGAACTCCAGATGGCCAAGCGTACAGAAAATAAAAATAAAAGTGTTGACGCGGCTTTCGCACCGCATAAGCCACTTACGTTAGTGCGCACGCCGAGCAGTAGTTGGCGTAGCGGTAAGAGCTTGGACTAGTAATTCGATGTTCGTGTGTTCGACTCCCCGTATGGAGAATATTTTTCTCAATTTTTATATTATTAATTTATTTTAATTTTATTTATTTATTTATTTATTTATTTATTTATTTATTTATTTATTTATTTATTTATTTATTTATTTATTTATTTATTTATTTATTTATTTATTTATTTATTTATTTATTTATTTATATGCAAAAGGCATATAGAACGTCATTTTTTTAATGAACGCACAATTGTAGAAAATTTGGAGTAGCGAACTTTCCCGACGTGTTCAAACAGAAAGTCTTCCTTTTTTCTCCTTTATTGGCTATCTCCCTTCCTTGGGGAATGTGCCATGAACGTGAATAATCGTTTCGCTGTAAGATTTGTTTTCACCTAACAAGTGAAGGTTGCTCCTGGCGGCTGTACACAAACAATAGATTCTTGGCGCAGGTAGAAAAAAGTCTGACAAAGAAATACCGTTTCTTTTACCTTTTCTATGCATTTTGCGTATAAATAAATAAATAAATAAAATGAATTATTTGCCTCTTTGCTAAATTGCAAAATGAATAATATAAAAGTTGACAGAAAAAATTCTCTACGCAGGGAGTCGAACCCACGACCAACGAATTACTAGTCCAAGTTCTTACCGCTACGCCAACTACTGATCGACGTGCGCACTAACGCAAGTGGCTTATACGGTGCGAGAGCCGCGTCAACATTTTTATTTTTATTTTCTATACGCTTGGCCATCTGGAGTTCCCACTTCGGGTACTTTCATTTCCAGCCAAGCCCTGCATGTTCTATAAATTTCAGCGAAATCGTGGTGACGAGTAGGGAATGCCCCCTTGTTAGTTGTAAGGGATGATAAGTGTTTAAACAAACTTTGCGGCTATGTTGAAAAATGGAGTAAAGTATGTAGAATCTGTAAATGTGGTGTTTGAAAAACGTCTTTCATTGTGTAGCTATTTCCAAGCGGCCCTTACTTAAAACACGCCTCGTATATAAGACTTTATTCATATTATTATTTGCTTTTACGTCGCACCGACACAGATAAGTCTTACGGCGACGAGAGGCCTAGAAATGGGAATTGGCCGTGACCTTAATTAAATTACAGCCCCATCATTTTCCTGGTGTAAAAATGGGAAACCAACTTCAGGGCTGCCGACAGTGGGGTGCGAACCCATTATCTCCCGGATGCAAGCTCACAGCTGAACGCACCTAGCCGTACGGCCAACTCCCCAGTATATGTAAGACTAAAATATAAATAAATCTAATACGTTATATAGGAATGTGCTGATTATTATTACCATCACTTTCTAGCACGCGCTGAAAATGGCATATAGCGTTGCACTTGCAAGAGCTGTATCGGGAAGGTCCCTTGATGGTAACCGCTGCAAACGTTGCAGTGAGACTGAGGCATTACCTTACGCCTTGGGCTCCTGTGCGTTCGGTGAAGCTCTTCGAAACAGTAGACATCACAACATCAGGTCTTCCATAGCACAAACGCTCCGTAAGAAAAGATTGCAAGTACTTGAGGAAGTTCATGGCATCGGAGTAAATCGCAGCACGAGAAGGACAGACGTGATCACGATTAAAGGGAAGAAAGCATATATACAACCTGTGACAAAGTTCGGTGAATAGTCCTGTACTATCAACATAGATGAACAGTGCACGACAGTGACCTTACTGTCCTTCGAAATAGTCCCCTCCCATAACGTTGCACTGCTGAGATCGGCGATACATGCCCTGGAAACTTTGCAAGAAGGCTTCCTTTGGGATGGTGTTCAAAAGCCTCGTCATTTTTCGTTGGATATCAGGAATATCGTCAAGTCTCTTTCCTTTCAAAGCAAGTTTGATGTGTGACTTTTCGGCTCTGACATTTTTCCGACGAGGGGATCCTGGAGAACGCCATTCCATGCTTTGGCGTTTCTTTTCAGGGTCGTACCTGAGACAGCAGGTTTCATCCTCAGTGGCAATACAGTTCAAGAAATTTGGTGTCCCATCCGCCGTTTCGACAAAATCCTGTGAAGCCTCTAAATGTGCCTGCTCCTGATCGTCAGTCAAGTGATGTGGCACAATACGAGAGCACGTTTTCCTCTTCCCTAACTTCTGGGTAACGATTTGTCGCACGGATTCACGGTTAATCTGCAGTGCATCCACTATCATGCGCACAGTTAATCGCCGATCGTTCGTGATTAACACCTTCTCATTGTTTTCGTCACTGACGGCGGTCGCTACGGGGGTTGTCAGAAACACTTTCCCGGCCTCCTCGAAAACGGGCGAACCACTCGTACACACACTTCAAGGACAGTGCTTGATCTTCATAAACACGAAGCAGCATCCCATGCGTTTCTTTCGGTCTCTTGCCAAGCTTAAAACAACAATGCACATTGATCTTTTGGTCGTTCATGTTCCTGTTCGCAGCTCAGAACCAACGCACTAAACACGCACTGTGTCAAACAGGTCTTACACGGCACACACACACGATGCTAAACTGAACAACGTTGAGAGCAGGTGATCAAAACCTGCTGCTACGCAGGTGCAGCGTTGTGTGCCGCCAGTGTTGCCGGATCGACCGTTCTGACTTCATTTACCGAACTTTGCCAGAGGTCGTATTAAACCCCACAGTAAGATTTGAAACACGCTCCACGGAGCTCGATAGCTGCAGTCGCTTAAGTGCGGCCAGTATCCAGTATTCGGGAGATAGTAGGTTCGAACCCCACTGTCGGCAGCCCTGAAGATGGTTTTCCGTGGTTTCCCATTTTCACACCAGCAAATGCTGGGGCTGTACCTTAATTAAGGCCACGGCCGCTTCCTTCCCACTCCTAGCCCTTTCCTGTCCCATCGTCGCCGTAAGACCTATCTGTGTCGGTGCGACGTAAGACAAATAGCAAAACAAAGAAACACGCTCCGATCAACGAGACGAAGTAAACAGAGTGCCTACAATGTCGTATTATAAGAATAAATACGAGCTGAATGACGTAGAAGTGAGGGGTCTCATGATCGGCGCGAGAGGGACAGTCCCTAAGAAGACGATAGAGCTAATAAAGGCCTTCAACATCAGTTCCAATGAGTTCATCGACTGGAGACTGTAAGCTCTCAGGGGTTCTCTTCTGATACTCAAGACACCACTTATATTCGCCAGAATGAGACATAATTCACTTCTATTGTTTGAATGAAATTAATTTTGTGTATTTGTCTTGCGTCCGTGATTTTTCTTACAATTATGAAATACTCGGGAACTCTGCACCTTTGAAATCCTGCCTACACTATCTTCACACATGTACAACATCCATTCCTTTATACCTATACTGGCGTCAATGTACTCAGTGGACAATCAATTATAAGAGGCGAAAGTCACAAACAAAAAGAAAAAATTAAAAAATTGAAAATCAAATAAAAACATACATTACAGTGACATCACATCAAAAACAATATTCGTTATTACATTATATTTAATTTCAAATCTTGCATTCAACACTACCTAAAAGAATAAGTAGAACACGTGTTTGAACGTATTGTGACCTTTCATATTTGCGGATCAAAAATGGCTAATGACGGAGTCTCATTACAGTGAAAAAAAATGATACTGGAGTACAGAGTAGAAATAAATGAGTACATTTTAAACTCAATCTCAGGTAATGCACATCTATTTATTCAAAGACCTGCAAACTATTTTACTATGTACAATGAGAAGGAAATGATGAATAAAACAGACAATTTATCATATATATTGTGATATTTTATAATGCAGAACGTTATGGGCCATATATTATAGGAAAAGGCACTACCGTACTCAAGTTGTAAGCAAAGAATGATAGGAGCACAGCTGTAACAGTAGTGGTCGCCAGAAATAAACTTTTATTAAATTGGCCCTTATTGTAATTTTGATGGCTCAGACTGTTGAGGCGCTGGCCTTCTGACCCCAACTTGGCAGGTTCGATCTTGGCTCAGTCCGGTGGTATTTGAAGGAGCTCAGATACGTCAACCTCGTGTTGGTAGATTTACTGGCCCGTAAAAGAACTCCTGCGGGACTAAATCCGGCACCTCGACATCACCGAAAACCGTGAAAGTTAGTGGGACTAAAATAATAATAATAATAATAATAATAATTATTATTATTATTATTATTATTATTATTATTATTATTATTATTATTATTATTATTATTATTATTGAGTTCTTTCCAAATCTTTCTTGACTTCATGAATTTAGATTGTTGATCTCTTTCCAAACATATTTGAAGATCTGTTTGGTTTACCTGCTGTCATCCATTCTGTATAAATAATAATAATAATAATAATAATAATAATAATAATAATAATAATAATAATAACAATTATTAATTGGCTGCAGTTCACTGTCAATTCCCTTGCTGTAAGTGACTAATATGTAATAGTGTATGCAGGAAGGGAGAAGATTTAGTAAGTGAGGACCCGCCCAAAACTAATGGGAATTAGGGTTATGTGAGATACACAACAAATATTATCGGCTTATTTTCACAGAAAGATATAACTAGGATGTGAAGAAGGCGATAAATTAAATGCAAACATTTTTAATATAAAACACCAAGTTACTAATTACTGAACATATTCATCGAGCATAACATGCATGGATCCAATTCCATCGTAGGTTGATTTACTACCTTATGAAAGAACTCCTGTCGGAAAAATATCCGGGACTTGGCGTCTCCGAAAAAAAATAAAAATGTAGTTAGAGGGACGTAAAACCAATGACATTATTATTCGCATCATTTTTTTTTCTCGGTTAGAGTCTTCTAGGGATCACGTGACAATTTCAATGCTTCATCCTTTGTTGTTCCTCCTCCTTCCTCCAACACTTCATCTGCTCACTACGCCTCCTTTTCCTCTCCTCCGACCATTTTGAGCCTGTTTTCTTTCCCTCCTGACCTTGGAATCCTTCCATTTTTAATACTTTCTTTCTAAAAAACCGATTTCCCTCTGTTGTAACTTCTTCCCTTCTGTTTCTTTCCAAATCTTTGACTTCATGAACCAAGGTTGTTCAAATTTCTTAGGAACAAGAAGTCAACATCTGTTTGGTTTACCTGTTGTCCTCAATTCTATATAAATGTCCAAAAAAATCAATGGCCTCTTGCGCATTGTATCTATTATTATTATTATTATTATTATTATTATTATTATTATTATTATTATTATATTATTATTAGTATTATTATTTCATCGTCGCCATAATCCTATGACGGTGCGACGTTAAATCACTAGCAGATCACTCAATAATGAAGCCATATAACAACATTACTGTAACAGAATTGTTAAATGATTCGATCCAATTTTTTGTGGGATACCAAAGAGTTGATTATTGAATGTTTTCTTAATTTTTGTCTAAGTTTAAACTAATGGTGTTCTGAATCTATTCTAAGCAATGAATGTACTAGTACAAATGTTTATATAAAAGAATGCATACTTTTTCCTGGTACTGGGCTTCAAAAATCCTACTATATTTTTACAAAATACATTCTAAAAGGTTTCTGTCTTAGACTTCAAAGTCTGCACAACGCTGCAAACGTAAGAAGAAAGCGTCTGGTTGTTACGCCTGCGGTAGTCATAAAGAGTCTGAGAGCGAAATACCGCGCCCTCAGTGAAATCTGCCAACTCAAATGCAAAGCAAGTCAAAGAGTTTGAGAGCTTCAAGGAGGACATTCCAATGCTGTAAAACTCAGCCACATATTCATTACAACATGTGCAACGCCGGGATACTGCGAAGTAATGTGTAAAACAACCGCGTATTAAGGAAAGTATAGTAGATTGCATGGCAAATTATTTTAACAATGTGATGGTGCAGCTGTAATGATGAGCTGGGGAAATACCGGTCATCTTGATCACGCAATTGCGTCCGTGATTTTTCTTACAATTATGAAACATTCTAAATCTCTGAATGAATGAGGGAGCTACTTTACTTCTTGTAGCAGAGAGTACCAACCCTAGGGATGTGAAATGCCAGACTAAGTGACTCAGACAGTAGAGCAGTATCCTGAACATAGGCTGATTGGTTCGACCCCGACTCTATCCGGTGGTATTTGTAAATACGTCAGCCTCATAAATCAACTCACCGTCGTATTGAGCCCAGGATGAGCTGATACTTAGGACTACTTACTTATCGTATGGCTTTCATTCCTATGTTACACGTTGGCAGTTGATGAGACAATTGAAAGAAGACAAGTTGACTGGCTACGTGTGAACACTTCGGCCCAGTTGTCTAGGCAATTGCCCTCACAACTGCCCAGACAATCGATTGTCTCCAGGAGTAGACTGAGGACAACCAACTGGGCTTAGCTGCAAACCCCACCACCCGGAGCTGGGAAGTATGGAACTGCACCCAAGCTTCACTAACGACCCTGGTCATTAGCGTCAACCTTCGAAAAGTAGCAGTGGAAGTACGCCCACGGTTATCGTTCAGGTAGGTTCCCCCCTCCTCCCCTCTACCGAATTTTGTGTCGAGTGATGTAAATTTTAAATGGCTCATTCATATCTATGTAAACTTGCAGGTGGCAAGTATGAAAAACACAAATTCGTTGTCAAAAACACACCACAATCTAAGAACAAGAATGCTTGCGTTAATTTGCCATGCTCACGTGCAGGGAATCAATTCAAGGAAAAATGAATCACATATGAAAACGAAATGACTAGGACACGCCAACCTTATATCGAGAGATGTAATCACTATTGCGTGTTTCTGTCGTGGTTGGTAGTGTAGTGACTTGTGTGAACATGAAGAAGAGAGTGTTGGGTGAAACAGCCAGTCTCCGACACAGAAGAATTAAACAGAGGGGATTAAAATCACCGACCCTGCCGGGAATTAAATCTGAGACCCACTGAACCGAACCGAAGGTCTCAAAAGAAAGAAAAAATCGAGAACGGTGACGAGAACCTTTTACCGTCCGAAACAGTTCTTCGCCGTTTATTGAGAAAGTGGCATATGTTTTCACTACTTTCCCCTTGGACCACTGATAACTGGTAGACTTGTTGTGTATCGAACGTTGTGCCACAAGAAAAAACAATGCCGTTATAGTGTGTTTTACAACCCCCCCCCCCCCACGCCATGGTAGGTGGGCAACGGCATGAAGTAGGGGATTGTCTCTGGGGGTGATGTACAGTGGGAACTGTGTGTTCCCCATGACCGTTACGGTAGCTGTGAAGGCCCTACAGAACCCTGAAAAGTGACTGCTAACGAAGCTCTGGTGAATACCTCAATGGCAGCAACGGTAAAGAAGAGACCTCTGGTACAGCGAAGCTGGCGGAGGAGGCAGCCCTTCTTTTGGGGGATAAACAAAGAAGAAAGCCCTACCTTGTGGTAAAGAGGGATATTTAAAGGCTAAGGGGGATAACCCCTACGGAAAAATCCTGCGTCCAGCGCAGATACGAGGCAGCCCCTCCACTGGACTTGCGGGTGCTGTGGGCTAGTAACTCGCACACCTGAAACTCATTACAGAAACCAGAAGAACCTCCGTGGCTCAGGCGGCACCGCGCCGGCCTCTCACCGCTGGGTTCCGTGTTTCAAATCCCGGTCACTCCATGTGAGATTTGTGCTGAACAAAGCGGAGGCGGGACAGGTTTATCTCCGGGTACTCCGGTTTTCCCAGTCATATTTCAGTCCAGCAACACTCTCCAATATTTCATTTCTTCTGTCATTCATTAATCATTGCCCCAGAGGAGTGCGACAGGCTTCGGCAGCCGGCACAATTCCTATCTTCGACGCTAAATGGAGGGCTACATACATTCCATTCCTGACCCTGTCGAATGACTGGAAAAAAGGCTGTGGATTTTCACAGGAACCGGACGAAATTTATGCCGGCCGTATTTTATGGAGTCGAATTTCGCAATGAAATGCAGAACACGAATCGGACTCTGGAATGTGAAAACTATGTATGAAACTGGCAGACTCAGAGAAGTAATGGCATAAATGAAAAGATATAAACTGGAGTTACTTTGATTGAATGAAACAAGATGGACAGACTGCGGAGAGATGCGGACAGAAGAGGGTGGTGTCTTCATCTACTCTGGAAGAGGAAAAGATCAGCATTCAAGTAGAATGGGTGTCATCCCCACAAAGAAAGAAAAAGAAATAGCATAATGGAATGGACCCCGGTTTAACACAGGATTACTGTACGAATAAGAACCAAAGTTAGACATGTGACCATAGTACAGTGCTACGCGCCAACACAGGTAGCAGAAGAGTAAGAGGAGGAGTTTCATGATAGGCTGACAACACTGGCAGGGATAAAGAAGGAGGACATTGCGGTATTGATGGGAGATCTAAATGCAAAAATCGGTTGTGAAAATGAAGGAAGATAAAAAATCACGGGGGCACACGGAATAGGAGAAGAAAATAATAATGGCCAGGGATTCATAGTCCTATGCTGCGATTTGGGATTGGTTACAGGTGGATCATTGTATCCACGTAAGAACTGTCACAAGATATCGTGGGTGTCGCCTGATCTCCGGACATAAAACCAAATTGATCACTTGGCAATAAGTAAAAGATGGAGACATTCACTCCTGGATGTGAGGAGTAAACGTGGATCAGATGTAGGGAGCAACCATCACCTTATGATTGCTGATATTAGATTGAAGGTGGCAGCACCAGTAAAACAGGCAGCAGCACAAATGAAACTTTTCAACTCCAAGAAATTTGGGGAACTTGACGTTCAAAATGAATTTAAGATACATTTGAAGAACAGGTTTAAAGCCCTTACCGAACAACCAGATGAATAGGTAAGTACTCAATGGAACACAGTCAAGGAACGCTTTCATGACATATGAAGAGATAATGGGCTACAGAGAACCAGGGAGGAAAGAATGGGTATCGGATGACACTTGGGAATCAATCCAAAATCGAAGAGAGTGCAAGGCACTCGTCATCTCCAGTAGAGCAAGAAACCAAGGAAGCAGTAACAATGGAAAAATACAGGGAGGCCAACAAGGAGGTTAAGAATAAAGTGAGGAGAGATAAACAAGTGTTTACAGACCAACTGGCAACACAAGCAGAAGAAGCAGCTAGAGTCGGCAACAGCAAAGAAGTATGTGCCATTACGAGAAAGCTTTCTAGGAGGAACTTTTCAGGGGAGAAATCAGTCAGAGATGCAAACAGAGTAGCCTTGACGTCTGAGACACAAAAGTTGGAAATATGGAGACATCACCTCATGGAAGTACACAATCTTGGTAAGAAATCAATAACTGAAGAAGTTGAAACCATTCTGGAGGATCCAGACATATCTGTAGAACCATTAACACGACAAGAGATTGCACAAGCAGTGAAACAAATGAAGAGTGGCAAAGCACCAGTTGTAGATAACATTATCTCAGAAGCCCTAAAGAGAGATCCAGATTTAACAGCGGAAATCATGGAGCCAGTTCTAACACTAATATGGAACGAAGAACAACTTCCTGAGGAATGGAAGAAGGGAGTCCTCATCAAGATACCGAAGAAGGATGACCTCTCAGATTGCAATAACTGGAGGGGAATAACGCTGCTCTCATATGGAGGAAAAAGTGATGTCAAGAGTCATACTGAACATAATAAGCACAGCCGTTGACAGGAGACTACGTCAAGAACAGGCAGGTTTCAGAGAAGGTCGGTCTACTGTGGATCAGATTAACACACTAAGGCTAATCATTGAACAATTTGCTGAGTATCAGACATCTCTGTATATACTTTTCATTGATTTTGAAAAGGCCTGTGATTCTGTCAAATTAAGGAAAATGTGGAAGGCTATGGAAAAATTCGGAATTCCACAAAATATAGCCCGTCATACACAGGCAATATATGATGGATATACTTGTCAAGTAGAACATAAAGGAAAGCTGTCTGAACCTTTTGCTGTCTACTGTCGCCAATCTTGTTTATCATGACAATGGATTGTATGCTGAGAGAGGCAAGGAATCGAAAGCGTGGCATTCAGTGAGGATTAAATAACCGATTGGAAGAATTGGATTATGCGGATGATCTCTGTCTTCTTGCAGAATGTTTTCCGGACATGGAAATAAATCTGAATGGTTTAAAAATAGAAGCTAAGGAACTAGGCTTAATGATTAACAAAAAAGACTAAGGAAATGCGCACAAACCATCGTAACAATTCTAGCTTGACTCTGGTTGGAATGGATATAGAAGGGGTAGAGGAATTTTGCTACTTAGGAAGCATGGTAAGCCAGGATGGAGGTGCTTTTAGAGATGTAGTGAGTCGTATAAATAAAGCCAAAGGAGCTTATGCACATTTACGACCAACATGGAGATCCCCTCACATTCGTATAAAGACGAAGCTAAGGATATTCAACTCAAATGTAAAATCTGTTTTACTGTATGAAAGTGAGACCTGGAAAGTGGCCAAATATATTACCGCAAGGTTACAGATTTTTATAAATCGGTGTTTGAGGCACATTATGAGAATATGGTAGCCAAAGACCATCTCCAACAAAGACCTTTCGGAGGCCACAAGTCAAAGTCCCATACAGGAAGAGATAAGAAAATGGAGATGGATTGGGCACACCCTGAGAATTCCACAACAAAGTATCACAAGGCAGGCATAGAGTTGGAAACCACAAGGCAGTCGCAGGTAAGCCAGACGGAGGACCTGGAAGAGAACCACAGACAGGGAGATTGCTGGAGTTAACAAGACATGGAAGGAGGTGAAAGCATTGGTGGCAGATAGAACAAGCTGGAGAAATTTCCTCGAGGCCGTATGTTCCAGCTGGAATTAAAGGAAATAAGTCAAGTAAGTCAAGTGTTTACAACGAGCTCCTCTTCTATTTATGCCAACATAATGTCCGCATCCATCTAGTGTTTGCGTGATGAGCCACTACATCATGACTGTGTTCGTAAAAAGAGAAATGGCGTATTGCTATTAGTGCCGGGAGTGTCCGAGGACATGTTTGGCTCGCCAGGCGTAGGTCTTCTGATTTGACTCCCGTAGGCGACCTGTGCGTCGTGATGAGGATGAAGACGACACACCCAGCTCCCGTGCCAGCGGAATTAACCAGTGATGGTTAAAATTCTCGACCCTGCCGGGAATCGAGCCTGGGGCCCCTGTGACCAAAGGCCACGGAGCCGGACACTGTGTTCGCAAAAGACTTGCCGCATCAATACAATTTATTATTTCATGGCAACAATTTATTTGTAGTAGAAATTGTAGATTCCTGTACACAGGATGGCTGCATTTACGACATACCACTGCAATTCTCTCGTCCATTCTAAAGACGCTTACCTTTATGAACTCTTCCTTCAAACGCCCAACTTCGTCGCCATGAACCTGTAAAGAGACATGAATGGTTAAAACATATAATTGATTTCTACTAACTAGAATTAGTACATACTTTGCAGTTTGTTTGAAACATATAGTAGCAATTTGTTCCGATACAAATCGAATGAGTGCAGTACAGAAATGTAAATGACAATCCCTCTGATGATACTCCTTAATAAGCCGAATATTTGTCTCGGTAGCAATTTACAGAGCTCGAATTTGAGTTTCAGGAGAAGTAAGTTAATAATTTCTATAACTAATAAGGCTCTGTCAAAGAGGAAGCGAACTGTCCGCGCGGACGAAATGACCGCAGGCCGTCGCGGACTGGGGCAGTCAAATAGAATGCGGACAAGTCAGGGCGAACCCGTGTGAAAACAGTCGCAATCAAATGCGTACCGACTCAATTTTTTTTCTTTCTTGAACTGGTGTTATCATTTTGTTGTTTTAATCAAATGTCCAGCAACCGCTGTGGGTGGGGTACGCAGTCGAAGAATTCACCCACAGTATCCCCTGCCTGTCGTAAGAGGCGACTAAAAGAGTCGACCAAGGGATGACATTAGAAACATGAAACTACTTGTGATCTTTGTAATCGACGTGCCGTGTGTCGTGCAGGTGTTCATGACCGCGCACTAGATCAATTAATTTCCCCGTATCCCCTGAAGACATTGTTCAGTGTTGGCCGCGCGAACTCTGATTTATGTACAACTGTCCGCCAGTCCACTGCGGTAGGCCGCCTTCTGTTTGACCAGGATGATGTAATATCACAGTGGGAGCCCGCGCGGATGGAAGCGGCCAGTCCGCGCGCACAGCCTGCTTCGTGTTTGACAGAGCCGTAAGTGCAATGGTTGTCAACAGTGAGAGTTATTCTTAGAAAAGGGTGCCCAGCGTCAATAGTGACACTGCCCGAGATGGAAGAAAGATCTTACAGTTGTAAGAGATGATGTACCTTATAAGGGTGCGTCCACACTTGTATCATATCACCGTAACTGTATCAAGAATTGACACGTGAACATGATACAGCCGTCTGTTGACAAGGCTGCCCGAACTGTATCCATGGGTCTACGTTACCTGTAGTATAGTACCACTATAGGAGGAACACCATGGGTCTACGTTACCTGTAGTATAGTACCACTATAGGAGGAACACCATGGGTCTACGTTACCTGTAGTATAGTACCACTATAGGAGGAACACCATGGGTCTACGTTACCTGTAGTATAGTACCACTATAGGAGGAACACCATAGGTCTACGTTACCTGTAGTATAGTACCACTATAGGAGGAACACCATGGATCTACGTTACCTGTAGTATAGTACCTCTATAGGAGGAACACCATAGGTCTACGTTACCTGTAGTATAGTACCACTATAGGAGGAACACCATGGATCTACGTTACCTGTAGTATAGTACCTCTATAGGAACACCATGGGTCTACGTTACTTGTAGTATAGTACCACTATAGGAGGAACACCATGGGTCTACGTTACTTGTAGTATAGTACCACTATAGGAGGAACACCATGGGTCTACGTTACTTGTAGTATAGTACCTCTATAGGAACACCATGGGTCTACGTTACTTGTAGTATAGTACCACTATAGGAGGAACACCATGGGTCTACGTTACTTGTAGTATAGTACCTCTATAGGAACACCATGGGTCTACGTTACCTGTAGGATAGTACCACTATAGGAGGAACACCATGGGTCTACGTTACTTGTAGTATAGTACCACTATAGGAGGAACACCATGGGTCTACGTTACCTGTAGTATAGTACCACTATAGGAGGAACACCATGGGTCTACGTTACCTGTAGTATAGTACCACTATAGGATGAACACCATGGATCTACGTTACCTGCAGTATAGTACCACTATAGGAGGAACACCATGGGTCTACGTTACCTGTAGTATAGTACCACTATAGGAGGAACACCATGGGCCTACGTTACTTGTAGTATAGTACCACTATAGGAGGAACACCATGGATCTACGTTACCTGCAGTATAGTACCACTATAGGAGGAACACCATGGGTCTACGTTACCTGTAGTATAGTACCACTATAGGAGGAACACCATGGGTCTACGTTACTTGTAGTATAGTACCACTATAGGAGGAACACCATGGGTCTACGTTACCTGTAGTATAGTACCACTATAGGAGGAACACCATGGGTCTACGTTACTTGTAGTATAGTACCACTATAGGAGGAACACCATGGATCTACGTTACCTGCAGTATAGTACCACTATAGGAGGAACACCATTGTCCGGCTTTACCAGTGATTACTATTGTGAGGGGCCGTTGATCTGGATTTTGGACCCCTTTGGAACAACAAGCATCATCTCTGAAAATAAGGAGTAGTGAATTGGATCCACTGACTGTTTTGGATTCATAGTTGTTTCATCATCATCATTTGTTTTAGATTCTAGTCAGTGGATACATTTGGAACTTTTAGTTATCGTGTCATTTCGTTGTACCTTGAACTGTTAGGGGCACATGTGCTACCTATCAGGCCCCTTTAAACAACAAACATCATCATCATTCCAACTATCGGCAGCCCTCAAGATGGTCTTCCGTGGTTTCCTCTTTTCAGACCAGGCTGGGGACTGAACCTTAAATAAGATCTCGGTCGCTTTCTCCCCACTCTTAACCCTTTTTTAACACATCGTCGCCGTAAAATCTGTACTCTCTGTCTCTGAGTGACGTGAATGAAATTGTAAAAAAAAAAAAAAGACGAGCCATATTTCGATAATGTCCAGAGATGTAATAATTAACGCTGCAATGGACTTAAACGACGAGGGAAGTCCGTGTATTACGTTCGCGTATGAAGTCTTGTTTACAGTATGGTAGAATGCAGCTTTTGTTTCAGTTAGCTCGATAAAGATCGATGCAGAGAGCGAGCTAGTGTATCGCATGTGCATTATACTGGAGATGTCGCTCATTGTCTGTGTAATTGTGTGTTTTTAGGCTTTATATGAGAAAGGCGGTTCCAGTCTTTGAACAGAGTACCATGCCGCCGTCTACTTGAAATGAGTGGAGAAAAACTGATAAACTCTCCGTGCGTCGCAGGACGGTAAGTCCAATAATGAAAAAAAAAACCCATTTAATCAGATGCCCGATGTGGTCGTTGCTTCATCCAAGAGCTTGGGACACACTGGATAGCAGCCCCATTAACTTGAGTTGGCAAGTTAAGCTAATAACCTGTATGGTTGCGATGACGTAATGGTGGATTTATTCGTATTTAACTGGGGAAGAAATCGACTTTAGCCTACAAATTAATATTCTGTAAAAAAAAAATCTCGGTACAGGCCTCTACAGGCCCTTGGAAGAGTGGAAAGCGAAGGCTATTTGTCCATATACTCGGCACAAAGTGGAAGAGAAAGGTTCGCTCTCTGCTAGACCACCTTTGCCCCAAGGAATCAACCTGCTGCTCATTGTTGGCTCAGAGTGAGTGAACGTAAGTTGTTACTGTTAAACTATGGAATTATTGTAAGGAAGAAAACAGAATTACGTAATTTATTACTGTATATACAGGGTGAAAAGTTCTGCGTGAGAAAGGAAGAGAAAGGCCGAGGAAGAAGTAGCTGGATTTCATGATGGATAGACTGAATTAAAAAAAAATACGTTGACGTAAAACGCTCAGCAGAGGAGAGAATAATGTGGTTGCAGCGACAAGGCCTTGCCTTTAGGATATGAATGAATATACAGGGTGATTCACCTAAGTTGTCCACTTCAAATATTATCTGGACCGTTAAAGATATAGACATTCTGTTTTCGAATTCTTAAATCGTATTAACGGACTTATGAAATACTGTCCTATTCCTCTCAATTACATACGCTACTACCGAGGAACAGGTAACAACTTTGTTTATTTAAATAGGACTATATTAATTTCAACCAATAGAACAATTAAGAATAGAGCGAAGAATTCAGTGTTGTGCTTTGCAAATCAGACGAGTACTTTTGGAAATATTAAAGTGTTTCAAATGTGTGGGTATTAGAGAGAAAGTGATGCGCCACTCGCTGTGATATGCAGTATATTGTCCTCCTTCATAACTCACGTCTTGTTGAATAATAATAATAATAATAATAATAATAATAATAATAATAATAATAATCGTAGCCCAATTCCTGGGGGCTTTAAAATACTGGGACACCCTCTCTCTATGGGTCATAAATATGGAAGGCCCTTAGCCTGGGTTATGGGTGAAGTCCTCAACGGCATCTACGGCGGAGAAGATGACCTTCGGTACGGTGGAGATGGCAGAAGGGACATCTCCTTTAGGTGAAAACTGGTCAACGGTCTCAATGGCGGAGGAAGAGAAGAATCTCCCAACGGCAGAGAGGGCGGATGAGCTACCTCCAAGAATTGAATCTTGGTTGAAGAACATAAAATTCCCCAGGCGTCTGTTGCCAGATTGGGCGGCCTTAGGTCAGCGTCTGTACCCCAGGTTAGGGGCGGCTGGAAGAAACCTCCGAGGCTCACAACTTTGGTTGTAAACTGGTGACTCAAGTAGTTACCCCAAACTCATATTTATCGTTTATGGGAAAGTGTAATGTGAAACAAATTACCTCAAGTGCACCGTTGTGCACAAGCAGACATTCGGATTCCGGGGAGTCCGCAGCGTTACACAGAAGAGTCGGAGCGTCTTGGAACCTCAAGCAAAATAAAGTGCAAATACCCAAATTTCATAGCCACCTTCAATGCTGATTCTCTTATTAAAACTGGGAAGTTAAAACACCTTACACACACGGCACTTCAGGAGACCAGATATATAGATGAAAACAACTTCGACTCTGAAGGGTTCAGGATATACAAGTTGGTCAAAGGGTCATGAAAAACATGCCACACCTAGGAACTGGCTTCATAATAAACAAGAATGTCCTGGATTCCATACTCCACTTCGCGTCCCAATCTGAAAGACTATCAACTTTGGTTTTCAAATCTACCTATAGAATGCTCATGCCCCCATAAATGAGGACAACAGAAAGAACAAGGAGAAAGTGGAACTCATCCAAAGGGTACCTGAAAAACACATCATACTAATGGGAGACTTCAACGCCCAGATAGGGAAGAAGAGACAGTATTGACATGTAGTCGGGAAATACCCAGCTCATAACAGGACCAATCAAAATGGTGTGATACTGAAATCCACAGCTTTTAAAAAGCATCCTAGAAAACAAAAAACGTGAGTCTTACCCAATCCTAACTTGGGTGAATTTCAACAGGACCATGTGGCTTTTAGACGGAAGTTCAATAGGGAGATACAAAATGTCAAAGTCCTCAGGGGAGCTAATTTAGACTCGGAGCATTACATGTCGAAGATAAAGATCAAAATTATCCCCAGAAGGAGAGACAAGCTCCTCAAACACACAATTAAACGATATGACCCGGAAAAAAATGTTTAAATTCAAAAGAATACCATCTTACGACAAAGGATATACACAAACAAAATTGGGATCAAATAAAACGCTGTCTCTACGTGGTTTCTACGTATCATTTCTACGCATTTCTACCGTTCCGAGAAATGTTTACGCTCTCTTGGGGATTATGTGGGGAAGTGAATGTACAATGTATGTTGTCACAGACGTGTTGTCTGTGTGTAGGTGGCTTCATAAATAACCATAACTTGGAAGTGTAACTTACTTTTTAATTCGCCCTCGTATGCAGGCACACTATACTTTAGTAAAGATATATACAAGAAACATGGAGTTAGCTACGCAAAAGCAACAGGGACGCAAGAAATGTACGAAGTTGGTTAACGTGGGATTTTGAACACAAAATTATAATGTATTGTGTGATAGATACATACCGCGCATCACAACGAACTTATATAGCTCGATGGGTACAAGAATGAAGACATGGATGGAAGAAGGGCGTAACTCAAAAAACACTCTTTTGATATAAATGAGTTTAAAGAATTACAACATCAAACACTTTTCTCAGAAATACAGAATTTTGGAATAATATACTTAACTACATTCTTGATAATTTCATAATATGTACATCAAAAGTATTTATAAATTTTGTGGTTTGTTGTCAATTTTGTATTTTGGAGTTACGCCCTTATTCCATTTTCAAGAAACATTTTCGTTGAAAATTAATGTTATTTACATTGTTGGAAGCATGTAGGCAAGTTTTACAGGTTAGAACATTTGACAGGTCACAACATATTATTAGGGGACTCACTATATCGAGAATTTCCTACCCCCACAGATTCAGCTCCCCGGAAAATATTTTCAAACCATGCACGTGCATCTGCGCATAGAAAGCTTACTAAAACTTTATAACATATTTTAATTTTCCAGTTTCAATACCTACATGAGGGACTGGAAAGCTACCCAAAGTATCTACAGACCTCATATCCTTCAATAACTGAAACTTATCATGAAACGAAATATTATAAGTCTGTCTTCCTCATACAGTTTCTTCAGGAGAGTGACATAATATTACATACTTTGGAAGAGAAAACTTAAGTCCTTTTGTTTGTGGTGTTGCAAATGACACTGGGCTGAGAACGGCAGAACATTCGGATAGTAAGGATTTAGTATCCGAATCATCTGAGGTTTCACTTGGTATATATTCACTGTCATCTGCTGAAATATCAGATGTTTTTCCTCCTGACATTACTCCTGCGTCAGCCGTTTCGCTTCTGATGAGTGATGATTGCTGGCTCGCCGTAAGTCAGCATTGGAGTGTATTTTAAGTCGGGTACGAACAATATTTGGAAGAACGGCGCAACTCAATATAGCACATCACACGCCATCTATTGACACTACCGAGAAGCCATTTAGGTAGAATCTAGAACAGCCTCCAAGGAACGTATATATGCAATTTACCGAATAACGCCACAACCTGACTTAAGCCCTTCTTCCATCCATGTCTTCATGTCGACTAGTGTATATCCATCGCCCACAGCGAGAGCAAATCCTGTAGCATATATAGTACAGTTACTACTGGTGGAGCGTAGTTTATATAATATTGAATAATAATGTATTAGCTTTACGTCCCACTGACTACTTTTACGGTTTTCGGAGACGCCGAGGTGCCGGAATTCAGTCCCGCATGAGTTCTTTTACGTGCCAATTAATCTATCGACGCGAGGCTAAAGTATTTAAGCACCTTCAAATACCACCGGACTGAGCCAGGATCGAACCTTCCAAGTTGGGGTCAGAAGGCCAGCGCATCAACCCTCTAAGCCACTCAGCCCGGCAAAGATAATTGAAGTCCTCAAGGAAGGGCGTATTCTCATCTTTCAGCAAAGTACAACATTTCTTTGGAGACCCGTCGGCACACTTTTTGACATGAAAACAAACACTCCAAGAGGTGCGGATAGACAATTGGATGTAATGAAGACCATTATCCAACAACAAGCTTTTCAAAATCTGTCGTGTTCCTCATTCGTCACTAAGTGCCCCGCATTCAGACGTGAACATACTTACGGAACTCATCTCCCTTCACTCATATTCCATTAACTCGAAGTCGTGATTCTCCCTACTTGCTCTTTCAGTGTTCTTGTTGTAAATGGGAAGTGTTGTGTCCAAGACTGAATTTTAGTTTTCTGGCCCTGAACTCGGGTTAATGGCCTTGAGGAAACGCTAATCTTACTCAATATATTGGAAGTGTTTATGGCATATTTTGGAAGTTATGCAAGACTTAGTTTAAAGTAGTACATGGTATTAGAAAAGGCTGTAATTTTTCACCAATATTGTAATAGTTTACATAGACCTTTTACTTATTTTCTTCCTTGGTCTTTCCCCAATTACTTCAAGTGGGCACTTCGTACAGATTTTGCCCAGTTTTACATTTGTATTCTCTTGTTTGATAGCTGACGATGGAGCTTACAGAGGTGGGAAACACGGTTCGGATTAAGATCACGATGTGCGTGGGGGTGGTGTTGACGGTGGACGGAAGGATGCAGTTGTAGCCTACATACAGAATGGTACTTTCAAGCTACGTACTCGGCTAGAGATATAGAAAACTCCTTGTAGTATGTTCACAAGTCTAAAGTAAATTCCCTTTCTCTATTGTTTTATTGGGATTTACGTATCCATTTGATATCTCAAGCTAATCTTAAATTTGTGACTGAACCAGAAGTCCAAAGTGAGTAAGATCATAGAAGAGCATTTTGCGAAAGGTGGTCAATAGCTTGAACTCAAGTACTTTGCCACTATTTTAGAACTCACTCTGCGGTTCAGTGGAAGAGCATAGATTTTTGGATCCCTAGATCACAGGTTTAAACTCGGTAGTGGCAATCGGATCCTTGGAGGGTCGAAAATATTCATTCGACACTCCATGTCGTAAGATGTCCGCATGTACGAGTTATCTGGTGACATATTTTGTATTTACCTGAGAGAATTAAAACCAGCTACAGGTTGCCCTATTGAGTTCTGGTTTCTTTGTCACCTCAGAGTAAAAATTCACGTGAAAATTGACGTCCAGGCAGCCTTAATTACATAGAATAAAACTGCTTGCATACGGTAGCCGAGGCCACAATCATTTATTACTACATGCTTGTGAGCACTTGAATTAGAGATGCCTGGCTTATAACGTGTAGGGCCACCTTTCGCCCTGATGACAGCGGCGATGCTGAGTGAAATAGGGATGGACCAAACAATGGAGGAATTGTGAAGCCATCCTGATCCACGACGCTGCACAACTTCCCATAATTCACGGAGATTCGTCGGAGAAATGGCCATGATTCGAACATCTCTCTCTATAGCATCCCATTTGTGTTCAATAGGATTGAGGTTAGATGATCTTGGGGGATAGGCAAGCATCCTCATTCCCATGGAGGTTTAATCGAAGCAGTCGGCCACAGTTCGGGGTGTGAGAAGCGAGTGCAATGCTTCGCTGCAGGCGTAGGTCTCCTGCAGTGTGCTCAAGGCGAACTAATGGTTCGATATGATCTGACACCAGTTTCTTGTATCGTTCGACGATGAAGGATGTGTGCAGAAGTACCAGAGACCACATTTCATCTCGCGCGAACAGTCTTCTCCAAGAGGGATCGGTCTTAATGCCATTTGACCTGCGGTGGCTTCTGAACCCCGCCATTGGAGGATACGTTTCTGGATGGTACGTCTTTATGTACCTAGTATTGAATTTGCGGGTGATCTGCTGCACTGTTACTGGTCTATCAGCTCTTACCATTCGAGCTAAGTGACGGCGACGCCTGAAATCAACACCTTCTGCACCATGAGAGTTGACTCTGACAACGGTCGTTTTTCCCGTATCACCGAACTCACGGTGCCCTCTTGACAAGGTGGCCAGCGGAAAGCCCAGTGCCTGCATGACTTCAGAGATGGAATGACCCATACGTCTGGAGCCGACAATCTGGCCGCCATCAAATACACTGAGACCTTATGTCTTACCCACTCAGTGCTTACATGTTACTCGCACGGCCAATATGAGACCTGGCAACATCGCTGTCATGTGCCACGCTGTACTATTTCATTCAATACAGGCCATTTCGCCAAAACGGCATCTATCTCTGATACAATTGTTCATCAGGGTGTATTGTGGTTATATATAATTATTGTTCGACTCCCTGTTTGAGAAGTTGGCGTCCCGGCTTTCAGTTTAGAGGGCCCTGGGTTCGATTTCTGGCCGGATTGGAGGCATTAGCCGCGACTGGTTAATTTCTCTCGGTCGGGGACTGGATGTTTGTGTTTGAACGCACACCTCTTCATACACACACAATACACCACACTACCAGCCACGACAGAAACAGGCAATAGTGAACGAATCCCTCCACATGAAATTTGTGTTCGAAGGGCATTTAGCTATAAACCAGGGCCAATTCACATGTGGGACCAATTTACACCCAAGATCTCACATGTCGGTATTATTATTATTATTATTATTATTATTATTATTATTATTATTATTATTATTATTATTATTATTGTACCGGGCGGTACACCTCCACGCCGCTTATTTAAAAGTTGCGCCAGTTGCAACTCCTCTGCTGGAGGAAGTCTGAACTTTATCTACGGTATTAATTTTCAAGTTTCTCAGAAGATGTCACTACTTGGAAAGTTTGGAGTTTTTGAACTGTGCCACTTTTGATGTATTTTTGTTTTACCGGTAGTAAGAAGTGTGAACTTTCTCTTCTAGAGGACACTACTGAAAAATTACTATGGTGCACCCTAGTGCGATGTGAAAGAACTGCTTTTTGGAGAAATTTGGATTTCAAAAGTTTGTTTCTTGTTAAATTTCTTTCTGTTATTGTTTAAGTTGGCTGTATACCCCTCTCTTTCCCCTTGTTTTGTATTTAGCCAAACCCGAATTTCTTTAATTAATTTCTGACCAATCTGATGTATCTTCCCCCAACTTGAATATGCTGCTTATCCCTAACCAATAAAGTGATTTTGTGGGCGGGTGTTTTCTTCCCTGAAACGCCTCGAACTTTCCGCGGGAGTATATAAACTGCTGATTTTAGGGTCTCGGTGCCACTTCTGTTCCATCTTTTAGTGTGTAAAGTACATAGCAGGGGGCGGGAAGCGCCTCTTTCTTCGGGGAGTAGTTCTACACCAAGGTAATGGCCTTTTAATTTCTTTTCTTGCTAGCTCAGCAGTTTAACTCTCGGGGCGGGTCCGAAGCGTTTCTATCATGTAACCTTTTCCTAAAATGTAACTACTCTTAGCATCTGTTATCTTTTAAAGCTACATATTGGGATAGAGAGTGCTTAACCCTCTCGAGCTCCCACTCATTTTGTTTTGAGGTGAACTTGTTTCTCACAACCGATTCTTCCTTAATTGTAAAGTAATTGTCCTTTTCTAAAGTCACCTCAGTAGTATGGGATTAGCCCTTGCATTAGTGGCCTAGAGCCAAATTAGGTTTTAAAACAAATACACTAGGAGTGCAGATCGCCTCCTCTCAAATTGTTATTTTAGAGGTCATGTAATTAACCTTTTTCATTTAATAGACCTCAGTAGGTTGGGTATGTTACCCCTGTGTCTATGTCCTGAGAGGACAACTTGAAGGTGGAGTTTGGTGTGGCCTTTGAGAGGCCTAAAGGTTGAGAGCGTGTGGCTCTTTCTTGAAAATTGAGTGTTGTATGCCTCGAGGAGGCTTTTCTGTGTAATTTGGAGCAAGTGCTCCTGAACATGAATGGGGTTTTCTGCCCCTCTGGTAAAACTTATTTTTGGAGTAAAATTGGGCTAATTGCCCTAGAAGTGTGAATTCAGGGCTCGAAGCCCAAATACTGTAAATACTGTAATTGCTCCTTTTGTTGCCTTGCTACTCTGTACCTGCCGTACTTGTTTTATTTCTTAATTTTGAAAAGAAAATATAACCTTGTTAAATTTTACATTAACTTTGATTCCGTAGTTTGAGACCCGTTCAAGCCCGCACCTTCTTTCACCTCTACCTACCGCTAAAACACGGTAACAATTATTATTATTATTATTATTATTATTATTAATCTAGAGTGAGTATAGATAAACGTGTTGTGAACAGTGGCGGCGATAAGGACCCCACAGACCCCGGGGGGCGGGGGGCCCATGGCTTGTGAGGGGCCCATGACTCTCCCGTAATACCGTAGCTGAAGAGTGATTTTACAAACTGATAAAGCTACAGCACACAAACACAGTATTATTTGTATTACAGAGGGTTATTCCAAACTTAGGCCGTCGTAGTGCAGAGATTCTTTCGTCAGTATAAGTACGGTAGTTATTTCTGAAAGAATGTGGGTTTTCCACCCTGTTCCAATGATAGCCATACCTTGCTGCCACTCACAACAATCAACAAGGCTTTTGAAGTAATTAGCCAGTTCTCAGAACCCAGTAATCAGCGACGATGCGATAACGAAGACATCCTCCTTATCTAAATGGCAAATCCTGAAGTCTCGATCCTGTTTATAACTCTCGGCAGTCAGTGTAGCTAAGTACTACGATTTGCTGTTGAGTTGTAAGTTATTTGGTCCTAGAAACGACATTATTTCTTAGTATTGTGATGGTCAACGTGTTTTGGTTACTATAATTGGAATATGCACTGTGTGTGTGTGTGTGTGTGTGTGTGTGTGTGTGTGTGTGTGTGTACCATTCAAGTGTATTACTTCCTTCGGATTTGAAAACTAAATTGTGTAACTTAGTGCTGTTATTATCGTCGTGCATTGCTGCTCATTGTAACAATATACAACCTTGTAATACGAAATAAACTTGTAACTTTCCTGATCAGAAAGCGAGGGGCCCCTTTTTTAACTATTGCGGGGGGGGGGCACAAGCTTCTTAGTGCCGCTACTGGTTGTGAAGGTTTCTACTTCTATTATAAGGTGTGACTGATCACACCAAATTACGGAAATGGGATTGAAGAACGTATATGCAGCCAGGTAGAGATAAGGGATATAAAATAGATGCCCTTGCAAGTCATCAGCAATGAAGACGAGATATTGAGTCGCGCTACCAATTGCTAAAGGTAATTCAGTTCTTTAAAAGAACAAGTATATGCTTTCTCTGTACAACATAGTTAGCCATTACTCACTGTGACAGAAGCAATAATGTTCGGAAGTTGATGTTGACGTAGGTGGCCATTTGACCTTGAACTGCCGAGTACGCATAGCAAGGTGAAGTTCATGACCTTCAAGGTGAAAGCGAGAGCTTCGTGTAGTAAAGTATGATAGCGATGGAATGAAATCTTCTCGCGATTAGCATTCTTACTTCGACCGTGACGATACAAAGGAAGCTCTACACTGCCAGGAAGTCTGTACTGTGTCTTAGGAAGATAAAGACTAAACATGTCAGTGCAATGGATAGTATACCGAAAGTCATCACACGTCTTTTACAGGGCAGGAAAGAAAGGTGTGGTGGGTCAGGATAATAAATTTTTAGATTGCAGAGTTACGTGGTAATATGACCACAGTGTTCCGAATATAAATAAAAATTACATAGATAACTTCACTACACGGAAACAGAGCTGCTTCTCCAAACAGTTAGGTGCCACATTTTAAATATTCCATTAAAAACTATGTAAAATAGTTTGTGTAGGGCCACCTTGTCAATACACTTGTCAATATTATTTATTCATGCATACATGTTTCAGGAACATTATGCATTATATTCATCAATGAAGTTCTTTAGTCCATAATTTAAAGAAGTATTATATCATAATTCACCATATCAATGTATAATCAAACACTAGTAACAATTATGAAAATTATCATTACATAAAAACTTTAATATTTCGACGACGTTGAATGAATACCCCCAAAAAAATGAAGGTCTTCAAGTCTTCTGTTTTTCTTTTTGTTCCTTAAATGAGTAAACGCTAGTTTATACAATGGGTTATCATCTGTACTTCTTCCATTTAAACCTGATTCAAAGTTGTTTTCTTTTTTGAGCAAGATACATTTCAAAATTTCGGTCTTATGTACTGCAGTTGGTGCCGAGTTCATGGAGCGTACACCAGCATCAACAGCATCCCATAAATTCTCCATTGGATTAAGACTGGGTGATCTGGAGGGCCAATCCAGGGTCGTAACTGCACCGGAGTGCTCCTCCAGCCATCTGCGTACCACCACAGAGCGCTGACATTGCGCATTGTCCTATTGAAACAAGGCATCTCCTTCAGGGAACTCTAGGGTGAGAAAGGGATGCAGATGGTCTGAAAGAATGTCCACATAACGTGCACCTGTCAGCGCTCCCTGCAGCCGGAGAACAGGGCCTAATTGCAACCATGAGAGCGCCGCCCAGACCAGAACTGAGCCACCTCCGGTCTGGACACAAGGTTGTTGACACGCAGGATCCATAGCTTCACGGGACACACACACACAAGCACGCGCCCATCAGCTCGATACAACCGGAACCGGGATACATCGGATCATACCACACCCCGCCACTGTCCCATGGTCCATTGCCGATGTTCGCGGGTCCATGCAGCCATTGAGCTCTGTGTTGAGGTGTCAACAAAGGGACAAGAGTTGGTCGTCGGCTGGCGAAGCCTATGCGGTGCAGTTGCCTCCTTACAGTCCTGGTAGAAATGGGTTCCTGACTCCCAACATTCAATTGGGCGGTGATCTGACTCACAGCATCCCGTCGAGCGACTATTATGGTTCTGCAGAGGCGGCGTGATGTCCGTTCGTTTAAACACCTGTCTTCTTCCCGTGCGGAGTTTTACGCGGGGAGGGGGGGGAGACAAATTATCTCTGCGATATTGAAGATCTACCCTCGACACTGTTGATCTCGGAAACCCGAATTCGCGTGTAATTTCCGCAATGCTATGACCCACGCGCCGTGCGTCGATGATCATCCAACGTCCAAAGTCTTAACTCGCGACGTGTTGCCATCTCAAGACAATGGTATCTGTGACAGACTGCTCAGATACGCCGCAGCTACCCGCAATGCTCAGGGGTCATACACGGCACATTTGCTAATTGGACACCCATTCCCGTGACTTTTGGCCATTCAGTTTAATTAGTGCACATTTACTCAGGTAAAATTAGAAACCATTACCTTTACCAAAGGCCCTAATTCTCTGAGGTCTCCTAGGGTGGCTATGGTCGTAATAATTTGAAATTGTCGACATGAATTACCGTATTGATTCTCTGCCATATATTTTATAAGCTCGTTATCTTCAAGCTTTTGAGTGCGCAGTAAAGCAAACGAACCACTCACCTGTCGATATTCAGCTGTAGCCTTATTACTGCGGATAAATTCTTTACATGAAGCGTAAGAATTCCTTTTACAGAATTCCATAAAGACGAAATACGTTATCACAGAAGTTAATGGCTTGCGGTAAAATGTTACTTTACAACAAGAGCTAGAGCTAAGTTTATTTTTAAAATACCATCAAGCAGCGTATGTCGGACTATGGGGTGAGCAGACTTGTACTTATTAATGCACTTTCACATTTGCTTTGCATAGTAGATATTCCTTCGCAATAGAAGTAGAGCCAGTAATGCGAAATAAAGCAAATAAATAATCACTGGTGGACTCGGGAGCTAACTCACTAAGGGCTGGTATTATTATAGAGGTTTAAACTGTTGATTTAGTTTAAACTTCGGTTTATCTGTTAGTCGCGTATTATAAAACTTAAGTTTACCTAGAGATTAATTTTACTGCCACTCATCTACTGTTTAAACTGAAGTTGAGGAATACAAAACCTTACAACATCGCAGAACAAATGGATCTCGAAGATATTTTTGAGGTGTTTGAAGAAATACTAAGCGATGACGAAGGGGTTTAAATTATTGAACGACCACGGTCACAACGAGTTTTTCGAGCAAGGGCACGTCACTTTCAGATACGGAACGAAACAGTTTTTAAATAGGTTTAGGCTTACAAAACAGACAGTCATAACCCTATTTCGACAAATTGGTGCTGGAATAAAACATGCAACGAAAAGGTCAGACCTTAAAAATGACTTTTTGAACTGTTTGAATATCAAAAGTGTGAATTTTAGAAAATAAAGTAACTTCCTTCTGTTTTATAAATCATGCTGTAGCATTGCGGTTTTATGCCTCCGGTAGTATGTTTATTACAATGGGAGATTTCGGAGGAATTCATAAGGCCACAGCTTCACAGATTATATAGGCTATAAATATTTCTGTACTAATTGCACAAGCAATTCTATTCCCTTACAACGTTAAATTAGGACAATGTTTATTGCTTTATCCGCCATTTTACCTACAAGAAGTAAACAAAACATTGTCCATAGTTATCTTTTTTCGCAAGTCACTGCTACCAAGATCGTATATTTCCTTCTTCCCCTCAGTTTAACTTAGGCTGGCCATAATAAGACTCAACATCGATTTAAACTCAAGTTACAGTTTAACTCTATCTTCAGTTTAAACCTTCATTATAATACTGGCCCTAAGGCTATGTTAGGCGACATGGAAACCTCCCTTGAGTATTAAAATTAATCTTATGAATAATTTATTCTGAGTCCATCCAGCTTTCACTCACATACAGCAAAATCTGTCTGTAAAAGAACAATGTAATGATAGTTTCGTCCGAAAGCCCATTTCTAGAGGCAGGATCTTTCTGCATAAATTTATGTTCAATTTCGCGAAAAGGAAACATTTTTTCGCATTATTTCGCGAAAGAGAACTTGACCATCGCTTGAATTTCGCTTTAATAATTTTCTAAAATCATTCATAAAATGTCTCGTTCATACAACTTGTGAATTATTTGTGTGATGGATAGACATATAAAGAGAAACAATATTGATATTCGTTCATTACTGCATATGTATTATAGCCCTAATCAAGATTACGTAACAAATTACCCTTTCACCCAGCATGGCCATAACTTTCACCCTATATGAGCATACCATTAAGGGAGTTCCTAAAATATCACAACTAACAGGTATTTCTGTCGATTTGAGAAATCCTAATTCTGACTTCCATTTCTCCTCACACAGGTAATACGGGAATACAATTTCTAACTCATTATTGTCCATGAATTTCGCTGCAGTTTCGCACTTATCGAAAAGTAAGTACATTTCGCTTGAAACTGGCGTTATCGCTTTAATTCGCTGTAAATCGCGAAATCAAAGACTATTTTCTTAACCAGAATTATATTATTCGTTAAGATATTTCAGAATCACAAATTTCGTCGCGTTTATCGCTAATGCGATAGGGGCAAAAGATCCTCAAGGGGTGACGCCCGAACAAATAATTTTTTTAAAAATCGCTAAAGCGAAAAAGGTTATGCCTCTATTTATTTATTTATTTATTTATTTATTGCTACTTGCTTTACGTCGCACCTACACAAGTCTTATGGCGACGATGGGTCAGGAGAGGGCTAGGAATGGGAAGGAAGCGGCTGTGGCCTTAATTAAGGTACAGCCCCAGCATTTGCCTGGTGTGAAAATGGGAAACCACGGAAAACCATTTTTAGGGCTGCTGACAGTGGGGTTCGAACCTACTATCTTCCGAATACTGGACACTGGCCGCACTTAAGCGACTGCAGCTATCTCGCTCGGTGCCATTTTTTTTAAAGAATACAATTGATCGCAACTCTGAGCTCACTACCTTCGCTTTACTACTTCACTTATTATTATAATACCGTCCTGGGAGAAAACACACCGTAAGTACTTGAAATGATGGATCTGTTAGAGTATCATATTCCTGACGTTCAGTTTTCTTTAAGAGTTTTCCCTGCAGCCATCACTTTAATGTTAGCAATATTAATTTCATATTACTCACTGTGCCACTTTTCAAGCTCTAGAATTGTTAGCTTTCAGCACAACTCCCAAGTCGTCGGCATAAGAAATTTAATTTAGTAATAAATTCGATTAAGGATAACATTATGGCAAACGTAATTGGAAGTTATGTGCATTTCAGGGGGAAATGGAAGGTTATGTATACTAAAAAATATATTAAATCAACAATTGCATGCAGGCGAAAAGCAGTTTTAATTTTAGCCTGACATTATCATGAGCTTCATAACATGCCGGATTTTTTACGGCTATGCTCACCCAGTAATGAGCAAATAGTGTTTCACAAAATGTACAACAACCTTTTTTACAAATATCAAATCAAATAAAAACTTGGTGTACCGATCAACAATAAGTTACTTCAAGATGTATTTAAGTTTGGTAACGATTAGATCAACACTTTTAAAGTTATGAATTTTCAAAGTGAGCGCTTCGTTGGAAGTGGAAAACGAACCGGCACCTTTTTGTTCAACCTGCGTTAAAATGTTAACTGGTTACGATAAAAACTTCTACTACACATAATTAAACGTAGATTGTGTATGTTGGGTAATCAGCCCGAAGGCTGGTTTGATCGTCCACAGTTCCACCAACAGCTGTCATAGACAACCTAGGCGTCACTGAAGAGACGTACTAGCGAAAAGAAGAGTGATGTAGTTTCGCGTTGCTTTCCTCAAACGTAGAATAAAATAAGCTAAAGTTTTTTGTAGCTTGTTTCTATATTGGATAAAGGATAAACTGTTTATTAATGTATTAACTCGGGTGTCTATACATTTTTCCACGACAGTAGGTACTTTAATGCAGAAAGAGTTTCCAGGAAGGATATTCCAGCGGCCATTAATGAACGGTGCATATGTGAGGACTTGCAGAAAACAGAACTATTCAGTCAGCAGTATATGAAGATAATGTCCAGGTAGAGGAGGTGCCTATTAGCAATACTGGCGAAGTACTGTACTGATATTTACCTATGATAATAACGACATTTAGGCTATAAATCATTAAAAACATTGTCGATATTATCATCATAGCTATTCTCGATTAACTTACTGATCGCCTCTTGAACTTAAACTTTGCAGACGACGGACACTGCTATTTTCCGTAGTTTTCTCTGTATCGAAAAATGTTTGTACATAGAATTGTAAATAATATACTAGATATTTTTTCATGAGCAATTTTCCTGTAAGAAACGTAAGAAAGATACATCTAGGTTTATGTTTTAGTCTTCCTCTAAAGCCTCCTGCTTGCTGTATTTCCATGAACAGTTTATGGCTAAAATCTGACTCGGCCGTATGCTAAACTTCAGTACCAAGTTTCATGAAGCTCCCACTAACCATTCTCGTGTGATGCTGTAACAGACAAAAATTGAACTGAATCCGACATTGGTTTATGATTTGTCCTGTCCGGTATAAAAACAAAGTATCAGGTTAATATTCACTAACCGAGCTCGATAGCTGCAGTCGCTTAAGTGCGGCCAGTATCCAGTATTCGGGAGATAGTGGGTTCGAGCCCCACTGTCGGCAGCCCTGAAGATGGTTTTCCGTGGTTTCCCATTTTCAAACCAGTCAAATGCTGGGGCTGTACCTTAATCAAGGCCACGGCCGCTTCCTTACCACTCCTAGGCCCTTCCTGTCCCATCGTCGCCGTAAGACCTATCTGTGTCGAAGCGACGTAAAGCAAATAGCAAATATATATATATTCACTAAGTGCAGACAAAAAGACGATTCAAAATGAATCACAGTGGATTAAAAATCCACCACTTAGGTTTACAACCCTAAGGTTTGTTGGCAGCAGCTCTCCAAAGGTTCCGGTTTTGTGCCAGTCTCTTCAGTTCTACACAAGATTGGCATCCCAGCTCCTCCTACATTTGACCAGTATCTTCCAGTGTAGGCCTTCTCCTAAAATTTCTTCCTTCTACAAAGCCTCTCAAACTCTCGTCTCTGATTATATGTTCAATCCATGTATATCTTCTTTTTTTTTCATATTCATAGAAAAGCTCGGTGATTCCCGAACTCGTTCCATTACTTCCTCATTAGTAACTATCTATCCAAGGAACTTTCAGTATTCGCCTATAGCACTATTGTTCAAAGACCCTCTTCCTCTCTGCCACCCCTAGTGTCCAGGTCTCACTTCGGTACAGAAATACGCTCCATACACATGTTTTAACTAATTGTTTCCTCAGTTGTAAGCTGATATTTTCAGATGTGAAGATCTTTCTCATTTTATTAACGGCTATCTTTGCCTGGTTAATTCCGCTGACCAGATCTCTCTTACTCCTGTTATCAGCTGTTATTTTGCTTCCTAAGTAAGAAAACTCTTCACCGTTACTAAGATGGTTCTCACGCAGAGCTATCTTTATTTCGCTTTGTTGTTTACTTATCGCCATTACTTTTGTTTTGTCTGAATTTATTTTCATGTTATATCCATATGTAAAAGTACCGTCCAATACTTCCAGCATTGTCGTTAAATATTGTTCTTCGCTCTCGCGAAGGCCTGAAAATTACGACGAATCCTCTCGGCCGCTCTTCTCTGGCTTTCTAGAAAGGGACCGCTATCTCACCGTCAATAGCTCCATAATTGTAATCACGTAGGCTGACTGGACTTGAAAACTGCTCTCAGATCCAGGTAAACATCCCTGACCTGACCGGGAATCGAACCCGAGACCTCCAGGTAAGAGGCAGGCACGCTACATCGCGGGTTCGGATGGTGGTGGTTATTATATTACAGGAAGTCAAATGCCCCCTCTTCGTCTTCAAGTTTAAACGTATGATCACTTTAATGGTACGCTGTTTTCTCTTAGAATTGACAGGGGGTTGGACTTAAGCATTCCATTACTCGACACTCTTGGACCCTCACATTACAAATGTTAGAGCCACTTGGGAATATATCAGTATCTGTAGTAATGTTCACGAGCACCAATTGAAAGGTATTTTACGCTCATAGCCTACAACATTGACGGCTCGACGTCTCGGCACTGAGTGTATTGAGTTCACAGAGTGCAATTGCGTCAGTGCTATTTCGCTCGAGGAGGCCAGCCATAATCTTTTAATGGCATTCTCGAATGATGGCATTCTCGTGTCAAATAGCTCGGCTGCGGTACTTCAATTCCCAGTGTAGAACACTTCTCGTGTAGCACTGTGGTCATTTGAGCGGCCACAGATGTTTTCTATAAATCGTTACTTATTTCTGCCTTTTACACTTCCACCTACCCTGAAGGTCCGACAAGTAAACCTACGAAACTGCCATCCTGTCACACTTTTGCTATGAAAAATAAGTGCACCCCTGTGGGTGGGGCCGATGAAACACATCCACATTATCCCCTACCAGTCGCCGGACTGATTGGCTCAGATGGTAGAAGCAACAGCTTTCTGTGCCAAAAGTGACGGTTTCGATCCTAACTCAGACCGGTGGTACTTGAGGTGCTCGAAAAAAGCCTTGTCCCGGTAAATTTACAGGTGCGTGAAAGAACTCCTGCGGGGCAAAATTTCGGTACTTCAGCGTCTCCAAAACCCGAAAAATTAATAATATGGACATAAAACTAATGATATCATAATCTCCTGCCTGTCGTAAGAGGTGGCGAAAAGGGTAACTGCCAAGGGTCCTCCATTTGAGAGCGTGGGTTAGCAACCATAGGTACCCTAGCTGAGTCCGGTATTGTTTCAACTTGTGCCAGCTTCCTCGCTTTCAAATTTTCATCTCCGAACATTTGTTCTTTTCTGATCCCGACGGAAGTCCTTCATTTTTACTGTCTTAATGGCCCCTCCCCTATCTCTTGCCGATATCCGAAGGATCGGAAATCTTCGATTTTGCCATCCTTTCATTAACAAATCAGAAATCACGGTTCCACACAAGATATTCTTGTTTCAGAAACACTTCCTGTAGTGCCGATTGAGGCGTCGACAGAAACGTAATCAAACACATGCTAAATGACAGTTCCATCAACAGCCAACTGTAAGAGTGCGGTGGATTAACAAAATACATGTCGGATATATATGAAGCGATTTATTTTTTAATTGTTTATTTTTGGCGGTCACAGAAACAATTTTATATATAAGCTTATCAATACATATCCTTCCGGATGGGACGAAAACTATGAGTTAGAAGGTCGGTTCTTTTCCGCACTTCCATTTAGAACGTCGTGCGATTACTGGACAGCATTTTTCGAACAGGTATAGGCATAATTTTACATTCACAATCAAATGTATAAGTTATCTTTTCTCTTTTTGATAGCGGATAACATCGTACTAGTGTTACGGGATAGGATAAGGAAGCTAACGGGCGTGGTCTTAATTAGTCGCCATGAATGAGAAATGGAGGCCACGCAAAATCATTTTCAGTACTACCGACAATTTCCAAGTACAATAACAACAATAATATTAATAATAATTCATTTACGTTTATAAAATGTTTATTCGCTTGTGTTCAAATACGTTCTCAAAAAAGTATGGTACGTTAAAACAGAAAATCCAAGGAACAAACTGCCATTTCACAGTAAGCGAAAAGAGATGTGTACTCAATGAACCGCTAGTCTTCTCTCTCTGCATTTTAAATGTAATTTCTTTAGTTTGATTGACAGTCTTTTCTGCCCTCTGAAACTCTATGAAGGAGATGTTCACATATTCTCTACGATGGAAGATTTCCGTGTGAAGTGGTCGTTTTGTTAGTCGTGTCAGCTATGTTCTATATACTTGGTGGTCCATCAGCCCCTTGCGATCCAGTTTTATATATCCCTTATTTACTACAGTTCTGAAAGACATCGGTCCCTCCCCCTGAACCGAAGTAATATAACGATGTGTGCCTTTACGGGCTGGAAGACAGCAGGAATCGTGAGCCCCACTATTAATTCATTATGGGTACCTCCAATGAACCCGTTAAACGAGTACAGATACGCATAACACGTACTTCAAAACAGGAGGTGGAAGCACAGGCCGAGAGTACGGTACTGTATAGGCGGGAAAGTGAGCGCCGTAGGTCAAGTGTCGCAGTAGCTCACATGGCAAGCGGGCGGGGAGATATGTGAAAGCGGACAGTGCTGTTGCTGGGATGCGGTAAGGTTGCATAGTTGATAGCTTCCAAGGAGTGACTGGTTTATTTGACACTGTAAAAGACCGTATGTGTCGTTGCATTGGGTATGGTGCTGGGTTGGACGAGGATGACGGGATGATGGTCTGTGGCCAGTTAGCTACGTCGTATATGTTCCAAGCTTCGTAGGCCACAGTATGCCCCTTTAGAACGATAACATGCGATGGCAGGTAAGTATGTAGCTGTGCGAACTCCCCTCCTTCGAAACAATTTACAACACAAAGTTATTCTTATTTTCTCCTCAATTCACTAACTGTGGGGTAACCAAGGTTTACACGACAGGCATGCGCACAAAGTGATTGATGGAAGTGGCTTGTGATAGGGGAGGTTCCCACGCTGTTTCTTTGCTGTGATTTATACTGAACGAAAGAGATACTAATTGGTAGTTTCGAGCACCATCTTCAGTCAAACAGGCTGCTCTGCTGAGGTAGAGGTCATTTTGAAACTGAAATTAAGGCGAAGATATTTATATCCATGTCCCATTACAAGGATACTAGGGAAAAGAGGAACGGAATGCGGATATACAAATCAAAACCAGAATCGGCATTGCAAGAAGTGTGTTACTGAAACTCCGTGACCTCAAACCTGACAGGTTACTGGTGCTACTTTTGCGGAGTCAAAGGTTGGACATTAAAAGCTTCGTCAATGAACTGCAGGGCTTAGAAATGAGAATGTATTCCAGAATGTTCAAGATCCTGCGAGCGCACTACGAGGAGGTTCTCCGTCGTGTCAAGGAGTCAAGCGAAGTCTTTAACGTCAAGTTAATCTTCACGTGGATACCATAGCATTCTGGCATCCTGGGCAACATAACAGTTGACACACTTGCAAAAGAGGCTGCGATGGTAACGGATTAGAATATTACATAGCAATTCCACACACAGACCTTATGGGAACACTGTCGAATATCCATCAAAGACCAATGGAACGTTGGTTCGATCGTCACAGATTAGAGGTAAACACCTCTTTAATATTATGAATGACATTCCTAACAAACTGTGGTTCGCTTCCGGAAAATACAAACTTCGTCATATGTCTACAATTACACAGATCCGTTTAAACCATATATATACGCCGGAACACTTTTTTCACCTCAATATTATTGAAAGTAATATATGTCCCTGTGGACAGGCACTTGGTAGTATAAATCATATCTTCTTTCAATGCCAAACGTACGAACATCAACGGCGTGAGTTGATAACCAACCTACTCAAATCAGGCTTAGAACTTCCTTTAAATGTTTCATGAGAGTTCACATTGCAGAATTAATAACCAAAGTGCATGTAACATCGAATTGTGAAGTTTTTCTTTCACACAAGGTATGTACAGCAACATCCCATTCCTTATTTGTGGTCCGGTCTAGTTCGTCTGTAATTTATGTATTTATGTATTTATCGTATGGCATATATACATATATACAGAAACAAGAAAGCAAGTACATTATATTTTAATGTCCAAAGATGTTATCCATTCTAGAGCCTCTGTATTGGCCTCTAGAAAATCAAACCAATCTCCAGGGTAGGCTCTTCTGCTACACTCCTTTACAATGTGTTCGATGGTTTGAAAAGGAGCACCACAGTCACACTCGGGGGATTGTATCTTTCCCCATTTATACAGGGACGCAGCACAGACACCATGACCACATCGAATCCTATTAAGGATGGTCCAAGTTCTTCTTGGGAGATCAGACCTCGAATTAGGTGGGAAGAAAGGCCAGAGATGTTCACCTGTTTTTGAGATCCAGTCTTCCTTCCATTGGGCATAGGGGTTGATTCGTCTGTAATAAGCCATCGTGATGGATGACACAGACGTGAAGACTTAGAACCTTGCGTCCCATTGTTTTGTGTAATGTCCAAATAATATAACCCTATTAAAATTAATTAGATAATTTAGTCATTTCCCACTGTGAAAGAGTCCCAATAAAAAGGCATCCCTTCCCTTATATTGCGCACCTGTCTTTTTTAGTTGGTATCTCCAGTAGAATATTACTAACCCACAAACCAGTGACTGGACGCAGCATTTTACTACGATGTCCAAAAATTAGACAAGAATCGAAGGCTTAGCCCTCAAGAATTTTTTTAAGTTGCTTTGCGTTGCACGGACACAGAGGTCTTATGGCGACGATGGGATAGGAAAGGGCTAGGAATGGGAAGGAAGCAGCCGTGGCGTTAACACGCAAAACAAAAGAAAGTAAGACAGGAGAAGTCCGTGTAATTTGGACCGATATTATTTTTGATATTTGTAAGTCTGGTCACCCCCTATGTGAGGCAAAGTCAACAAGACAGCCGAGGGTAGCTTTCTACCTAAAAGTTGTTTTGCTAATGGACTTAAGGTTGAAGGGTGAAGAGTAAAATAATCTTAATACCAATATTCCTTGTAAGCTTATACGGTGACAAATAAGTGTACTGTGTAGTAGTAATTTCAGCCAAGAGGGTGTTTAGCTTTTACAAGTACTGACGAAATATCTAGGTAAGTTTTATCATAGTTAAATTCATAAATTTTAAATACTTCGAAAATTTAGATTTTGATTAAATCTTTGCATGTCGTGTAATTTGGACCGTTGAAGCAATTGTTATAATTATGTTTCTTCATAGTTTTACTAGTGATTCTAAAATAACTTGTTTTATAATTTTAGGCCGGCCCCGCGGTGTAGGAGTAGCGTGTCTGCTCCTTACCCGAAGGCCCCGGGTTCAATTTCCGACCAGGTCAGGGATTATTACCTGGATCTGAGGGCTGGTTCTAGGTCCACTCAGCCTCAATGATTACAGTTGAGGAGCTATCTGACGGTGAAGTGGGAACTCCAGTCTGGATAGCAAAAAAAAAAAAAAAAAAAAAAAAAAGCCGAGAGGATTCGTCATGCTGATCACACGAAACCCCGCAGCGGTCGCTTAGTTGACCATAGCCGAGCGAGCAACGCCGACGTCAATACTACTCACAAAAAATAAGAAAATGTTCGCTACAAACGCAAGAAAAACATCAAGAACAGTTTGTGTTGTATGTGACAAGTATTATGACGACGATAGAATTCAGTACAATAATTGCAAAATGTGGGCTTATGAAAACTGCACCAAAATTCAGGATGAACTGTTTTCTCATTGTACTACATGCCAAAAGTGACGACCACAATTCATACTGTACTTAGTATTTCATAATAAATTCATTAAATAACTTATAAGTATTTATATTTACCAGTCCAAATTACACGATCTCCTGGTCAAAGCCACACGCTGTCTTCGTATCGTTTCCACCGAGCTCGATAGCTGCAGTCGCTTAAGTGCAGCCAGTATCCAGTAACCGGGAGATTGTGGGTTCGAGCCCCACTGTCGGCAGCCCTGAAGATGGTTTTCCGTGGTTTCCCATTTTCACACCGTGCAAATGCCGGGGCTGTACCTTACTTAAGGCCACGGCCGCTTTCTTCCAATTCCTAGGCCTTTCCTATCCCATCGTCGCCTAAGACATATCTGTGTCGGTGCGACGTAAAGCAAATAGCAAAAAAAAAAAAAAATAATAGCGTATCGTTTCATTCCTTCTGTCATGATATTTCTAATATAACTTAATTTTCCTTGTTCTTTCCCGTTCTCCTTCTGTATTTATTGTAAATGTATTTTTTCTTTGTTAATACCGTCGTTTATGTAAATATGTATTATACATGACTGTATATTGTGTATATTTGTGTCCTTTGTAAATATTTATATATCTTTCCTTTTAGATTCACATCTATTGTACATAGCTCGGATCGTTGTAATTCGGCGTTATGCTGTTGTTGATCGTGAATAAATAAATAAATAAATAAATAAATAAATAAATAAATAAATAAATAAATAAATAAATAAATAAATAAATAAATTACACGATCACAAGTTTTTTAATAAAAATTACTTTCAAACAAATCCTACAGATAATATTAATATTTATTTCCACCAAATCATTTGATATTATTATTATTATTATTATTATTATTATTATTATTATTATTATTATTATTCTACCGCTTCTCCCACACTTTTGGGGTCGCGGGTGTGAACTGTGTCACACATGTAGATCTGGCCCTGTTTAACGGCTGGATGTAATCACTATTGAGTGCCCCTCTGGTGGTTGGTAGTGTAGTGTTTTGTCTGAATATGAAGAGGAAAGTATTGGGACAAACATAAATACCCAGTCCCCGGGCCAGAAGAAGATCAGATGTGATTAAAATTCCGGACCCGGCCGGGAATCGAACCCGGGACCCTCTGAACCGAAGCCAATGAATCGGACTTCACCAAGTCATTTGATACACTGTACTAATCGTGTATAAAATCAGTGAAATGTTCATTATGGTCAGTAGAGTTATGCACGTTTAAAATTACGTCGTCAAATTATACGGACTTTGCCTATTTCGGTCACATCCTCCGAAATGACAAATGCAGTCGGATGCAATTGATCATAAAAGGCAAGATAGAAAGGACGCGTGAAACCTCTGACAGTAGTTCGGCAATCACAATACGCCAAAAGTGATATGAAAACAGAAAATAGGGAAAAGTCACTCCACAATCGTTGCCAACCCTCCGTGAAGAAACGGCACCAGAAGAAGATGATTTATTACTCAGTTACATTTCACATTTCAGTGCGTAACGGCACAGTCAGTCATGGTTACTAACTCCGTACTAGGAAGACAAGTGGGTTAGACTCCACCGTCGGCCATCCTCGGAATGGTTTTCCGTAGTTTCCAGTTGTATCTCTAGGCAAATGTCGGATGATACCTTCCTCAAGATCACAGCCGCTTCCTTCCCATTCCTAGCCCATACAATTACACCTACACTCGCAGACAGCGGTACATTAAGCTCGCCCCCATGAGGTGTACCGGCAAAAGCAGCTGCAGAACTAGCGAGCCAAACATCTCCTTGAACACTTCCGGTACTAAAATACATACCCTAAAAAAAGATGTAACTGTTTAATTAAATAGCTGCAAATAGGCATCCATTCTGACATCGATGCTAGCAGTAATGCATCACTAATAGTATAAACCATTCTCTATGGCCTTTGTAACAACAGCCATATGGTCACCAAGTTGTGAGCTCCTGCCGGTTGTCCTTTCTAGTCCCCTCTTGCAACAGGCAGGGGATAGCGTAAGAAAATTCTACTTTCCCCACCTAAAGAATCATAGCTGAATAGCATCATAGCTGATTCCTCAAGGTGCCTCGTTTCGAATGCCGGCCAATGCACGTGAAATTTTTGAAATGAATAACAAAAGCTATGATCACTACAGTCATGTAAATCTAAGTTTGGCGCTTTGCATATAAATATCAAAGTTTTAAAATTATTCAAGTACAGTAGTGTGTTCGAAAAGTCATGCCGCTCTGGTTTGGATTCAACGTTAAACTGGAGGTTCCATGGTTATAATCACGATATCAACAATTATCTGAAATGAATATCTTGAATATGAAGTGTCTTGATAACATTGTTATCTCTACGTCTACTAACTACTTTGAAGGTTTTCGGAGACGCCTAAGTGCCGGAATTTTGTCCCGCACTTGTTTTACGTCCCATTAAATCCACCGACACGAGGCTGACGTGTTTGAGCACCTTCAAATACCACCGGACTGAGACAGTATCCAACCTGCCAAATTCGGGCCAGAGGGCCAGAGCCCCAACCGTCTCAGCCACTCAGCCCCGGCGTAAAGTATATTCATGCAACAACAACGATAAGAATGTGATGTGGACCTGTATGATGTTAAATTTCGGGAAAAAACTATATTAAGCCCCAGATCATGGTAGTGACTTTTTTTATCGTAAAAGGAGTAAATTTAAAACTGTATGAGTGAGAGAAATTTGACAAAATGCAATCGAGTTGGAGGAATTTGAAAATAAACGTCCGAGAGGAATTCTAAAATATATGTCCGACTGAGGGAAGCAAGATAAATTTGAAAACACTCTTAGGAGTTCCTCATGGGTTTCAAAATTATTGATTGATACAATTTTTGTTAAGTAATAGGTAGACCATGTCCGCCTCTGCGGTGTAGTGGTTAGCGTGATTAGCTGCCACCCCCGGAGGTCCGGGTTCGATTCCCGGCTCTGCCACGAAATTTGAAAAGTGGTACGAGGGCTGGAACGGGGTCCACTCAGCCTCGGGAGGTCAATTGAGTAGAGGTGGGTTCGATTCCCACCTCAGCCATCCTCGAAGTGGTTTTCCGTGGTTTCCCACTTCTCCTCCAGGCGAATGGTACCTAACTTAAGGCCACGGCCGCTTCCTTCCCTCTTCCTTGCCTATCCCATCCGATCTTCCCATCCCTCCACAAGGCCCCTGTTCAGCATAGCAGGTGAGGCCGCCTGGGCGAGGTACTGGTCATTCTCCCCAGTTGTATCCCACGACCAAGAGTCTGAAGCTCCAGGACACTGCCCTTGAGGCGGTAGAGGTGGAATCCCTCGCTGAGTCCGAGGGAAAAACCGAACCTGGAGGGTAAACAGATGATGATGAATAGGTAGACCATAATATGGTAAGGGGCTGCGTGGCCGAGGCGGCAAAGGCGTGCTCGGTTCGCCCGGAAGGACGTGGGTTCGAATCCCCGTCAGGAAGTCGTAAAATTTAAAAAAAACCCACTTCCGGAGGTGCATATGGCGCTGAGGTTCACTCAGCCTACACCAAAAATGAGTACCAGGTTAATTTCTGGGGGCAAAGGCGGCCGGGCGTAGAGCTAACCACTCTACCCCATCACGTGCCGAGGCTAGCAATGGTGGAAGCCTTTACCTTCCACTCCACCAAGGGCCTTCTTGGCCTGTACGGAGGTGACTTTGCTTCGCTTAGCATAATATGGTATATTGATCATTTATGGATATATTTTACAGGAATCTTGTACATATCATTTAACATTTTATGTACCAGCAAATTTTGTCTGGGCAGCCTACAAATGGGAGAAGCAGAAATAAATGCATTTGTCTCTCTGTACAGGAATTCGAAAATACAGTCCAGTGAGAGGAACGTGTGCCTGTGTGACAGGAATTTCAAAATATACAGCGAATAATAAGATTGAGAACAAAGTGTCCATTTAGAGGATTTTTAAAAAAAATTTGCTTTTATGGCACACCGTCACAGATAGGTCTTAAGCCGACGATGGAATAGGAAAGGCCTAGAAGTGGGGAAGGAAGCGGCTGTCGCCTTAATTAAGGAACAGCCCAACATTTGTCTGATGTGAAGTGGGAAATCACGGAAAACCATCTTCAGGGCTGCCGACAGTGGGGTTCGAACCGACTATCTCCCGAATGCAGCTCACAGCTGCGCGACCCTAACCGCACTGCTACTTGCTTGGCGAGAGGATTTGAACAACATACGACCAAGTGAGAGCCTCCGTGGCTCAGGCGGCAGCGCGCCGGCCTCTCACCGCTGGAATCCGTGGTTCAAATTCCGGTCACTCCATGTGAGATTTGTGCTGGATAAAGCGGAGATGGGACAGGTTTATCTCCGGGTACTCCGGTTTTCCCTGTCATATTTCATTCCAGCAACACACTCCACTATCATTTCATTTCATCTGGCATTCATTAATCATTGCCCCAGAGGCACAATTCCTATCCTAGCCGCTAGATGGGGGCTTCATTTATTCCATTCCTGACCTCGTTTAATGACTGGAAACAGGCTGTGGATTTTCACGGGCAAGTGAAGAGAATTAGAAGATATCCGATACAGTTGAGGAAACTTCGGTATCCGAGCTGGAGGACTTTCGAACTGAGAGGTCAAGCAAATGAAAATTTGATAATATACGGGCATGACACAGGAAAGTATTCATCCAAGTGTAGAGAATTTGTAAGTAAGTAGCCATGCGAGGCAGATATAAAAAGAGAGGGAGAGAACTGTTTCCTCAGAAATAACCGAGAAGGTACCGAGAACAGGATTTCCATGGTCGAGACTGTTTGTCTCCAAAATTACCGACCGCCGAATGGCGCCATTCCCTTAACATTACCTACGATGTATTGTGTTGAGGTAGGCCATACGGTAAGGTAAGGGTGTATTCTGCTCGAAGGCAGGTCCGAACCTCCGCAGAGGTGCGCCTGAGCCGGAGTTTACGTGCGGTAGGGTGGCCAATTCCTTTACGCTCCTCCATTCCCTTACCCCCACTAACAGCGCATGGCAACCCATCCAAATCTTGACCACACCCAATGTTGCTTGACTTCGGAGATCTCACGGGATCCGGTGTTTCAACAAGACTACGGCCGTTGGCCAGTAGGCCACAAGATCTGTATAATTTCATTGATCTCATGCCACGGAGGAGAATACCTGAATGTAAGATAATTCGTATCCTTCAGGGAATTCCCGCCCCCGATACAGAATGTAGTGACACAGTACCCAGATATTAAGGAAGGTTATACGTTGTCATGAACATGCTATCAATATATACTCACTAGCTTTCTGCATTGCGCGAGTCATAACGTGCGAGGAAATGGAAAGTAGGTCAGTAACTCTATATCGCCCGACTTAGCGACGTCAGCAGTTCGCTTTTGAGACCTGTCATTTTACATTCTACGTAATCGGAGAACATAATAAACATATATTTTAACCAAAATAAACTCTTCAACCAGAAGACATTCCCTTATTTTCTTACCAATACAGGATAATATGATTATTGGATCTCGTCTAGCAAGTCAGAAGGTGGAAGTAACAGACATGAAAGTAGTGTGAATGATTCCTGATAAATACATGTGAAAACAATGGCAGAATGGCTCTCACAACAGGGAGGTGAAGAGTAACTTAGGAGACGCGATGGATGAAACTACGTGTTGTATACAAGGAACTTAGTATGCAGTAACACAACATAAAGTTTATTGCTTCAATAGTTTTATCAGTATTTACAAGAAATATAACTAAACTTTTATTGAAGCTTGATTAATTGCACGCAGTTAATGCTGATATTGACTGAAGGTCTGTGGCATATATACATTTATACAAAGTGAGAGTCCTATATACACATTCAATCCTATCTTAATGAGATAGTCTGTTCCAATTAGAATGTCCTTGGATAGTCGAAAACTATCTGCTGAGTAATAACAACTGTAACTCGTAGCGAGAGTTCGTATTAACAGGAAGCTAGTATTAGACTTAGACTTGCAAGGAACTTGCATTAATATTCTTAATTAGCAGAATGCTAAGATTGACGTCGGAGCACTGGTGAGGACTTGGAGTAGCAGAATGCTTGACTCGGGGCTCGACGTGGCTACAGGGATCAGGGAAAGTGAGGCAATGTCCAGAGGTGAGACCTCACGGCCAGAAATCAGTCCACCTGTTCAAACACATTTTAAAGAGGATGCCTCCGTGTCTGACTTGCGGTGTGGTCTGGTCGTTGGACACTGGGGTAGTCCTGGAGAGGCGAGGAACGTTGCTCCTTATATAGCGCTGACTGACGTCACAGACGAGCATGCCAGGCGCAGTGCAGTCACCTCGTAGTCTCTGAAAACATCGGTGATGCGGCGGGCTGCGGAGCTTGTAGGCGCGGAGCTTTAGGTGCGGAGGACACACACAACACTGCGGGTATATCTGAGGTGAATGGAGAATGATAAGTTATTTTTGAGAATAATGAATAACGGAAACCGAGGGAGAGCTTTGCGACGAGGCTACAGAATTAGTTGTAAATACAGGGTTGTGGAGGCACTTAGTTCGTTCATTGAGGCTTTCAAACTGAACACCAAGAAGTCTAAGAGTCTACAGGGTGATTCATAAATGAAAATACCCCTTTCAAATTACATGTAGTGAAGGGACAAAACTTGAGAGTGAGGTTAATGTCCGTATCACAACAAGAACTTTGAAGAACTTCACTAATTTATCTTAGTTTCTCAAGTCCTTAATTCTTCTGCTTCACATCATTGCTTCATTTTACACTAATTGCATTCACACTTTTGATGGCGGCACCAAGCAACTTTGAACTTCCAGAAGCTCCACGTTCTGTTTTTCCAATTGCTTGATACTGTTGCACAGATTGAAAATTTGATTTTGTGTATAGTCTGCACAGCATTTCCAAGATTACCACGGTATTACCACCTTACAATTAAAGGTGGTCTGCTGCATGTTGTTTTACCGATATCCAGAAAACTCGAAAACAGTATTAAGCAAAAGAAATTATAAATACGCACTAAATATATTCTTGACAACAAAATCCAAAATACGCACATATATCCACGAATAAACGTGCTCCAATGGTCTGAATTTAACATGAGAGATAATTTTACGGTACTAAGTTGGATGATTACGATGATGATGCTTGTTGTTTAAAGGGGCCTAATATCTAGCTCATCGGCCCCTAATGGTACGAAATGAGACGAAGTGTAATGACAATTTAAAAGTTCAATATCATCCACTGACCAGAATAAAAAACGTTATGATGAATGAATGGATGGATATGAATTTAAAACAGTCACCGGGCGAGTTGGCCGTGCGGTTAGGAGCGTGAAGCTGTGAGCTCGCATCCGGGAGATAGTGGGTTTGAACCCCACTGTCGGCAACCCTGAAAATGGTTTTCCGTGGTTTCCCATTTTCACACCAGGCTGTACCTTAAGGCTACGCCCGCTTCCTTCCCATTCCTAGGCCTTTCCTGTCCTATCGTCGCTATAAGACCTATCTGTGTCCGTGCGACATAAAAGAAATAGAAGAAAAATTGAAACTATCAGTGGATCCGACCCAAAAGCTATCATAAACTATAGTATTGCTGACCAAGGGACTACATCTAAAGCACAATCCTGAATCGAGGTTGCTTGTTGTCTAAAAGGGTCCAAAATCCAGGTCAACGGCCCCTCGTAATGGTACTTATCGGTAGTAAAGTAGAACCGTGGTATTTATCATGTTGCGGTACTGATCAAAAGTAGCGTAGACTCACGGTGTTGCACACATTATGCTACTACTCACAAGTATCAAGTACTCAATTCATCTTTCTCCAACGTTGCACAGGTAACGCAGACCTATGGTGCTTCTCACATAATAGCACCACTCATAGGCAAGGCAAACCCATGGTGTTCCTCATATAGTGGTACTAATCACAGGCGACGCCCAGATCCGTGGTGTTTCTCACAATGGTACTAATCACGGGAACTGTAAAACCCCGCTGTTGCTACTAATCACAAACCTATTGTGTATCCAACATAGTGGTACTAGGCCTACTCGCAAGTAAAGGCTACCCGTGGTGTTCCCCGCGTGATGGTACTGATCACAAGTAGTTTCACGGTTCTAATACAATCATCCCTGGGTCCTCCACCCACAGGGGGTAGGGAGAGAGAAAAGAAAAAAAGAAGGGATCCGTCACTTCTAAAAATGAAATAAAGGACGAAGAAAGCAAGGACCGCGAAGGGCGTGAAAATGAAAGGCACCCTAGGCCTCGAATGCCGTAATACCATCAGGGTCTGAAAAGAAAAAGAGTTGACCAAGGGAGGTCAGAAAGGATAGATGAAAGTGAGGAGCTTGGCACAAGTAAGTGGAAACAATGCCAGGACTCAACTAAGTGCTTCGTGGTCGCCAATCCACGCTCCCAAGTTGAAAGCCCCTGGGGCCCCTTTTAGTCGCCTCTTACGACAGGCAGGGGATACCGTGGGTGTATCCTTCGTCTGCGTCCCCCACCCACAGCGGGTGATACTTTTATTACGATATGTGGCTAGTACATTAAATCTTTCCTTCATTCCCGAGAAACAACTTCCCACAGCGTGATTCCTTGCCAAACATCCGTTACAACTTAGATCTAACTTTTTTTAATATTAAATTGGTCGTATCTTCATTACATTATCGTCAACAAGGTTAGCGATTATTTAATAAGAGAAACGTTACATTCTGTTTCGGTTAAAATTAAAAGAGAAACATTTAATCCTGTTGTAATTGTGACAAATGGAGCGTGCAGTCGTTTGTCCTCATTATGAATTAAATAGATTTAAAACTTTAGTTCCAAGGAGCGTGGAGGTATTCAGCAGGTTCAGCAGATCGGGAGTATTCACTTTCTATAAATAGGTGTTTTGATTGTTATTCTAGGACATCAAACTGAACTGTACTGTTGCAGCGGTCTGGTCACTGGACCCCAGTCTGAGTGTTCTGAGTTCGAATCCCGGCAACACGAGTGGGGTTTTCACTAGGACCAACGCGTAGTGGCAGGAAGGCCGATTGCTCTCAAACCACCGGTCAAGTCCGACTTACGGAATTATGCTTGAACCAAGAGAAAAATCAGTAAGAAAGCAGAGTCGTTAAAGAAGATTAGACAAATAGAACTCCGAAGCCTCTCAGCGTCTATGAACTCCAAAAATATCCGTAAGAAAGAGGAAAGCATTTTTCAATGGACTGTTCAGTGGAAGAAGTCAAGGAGTACAGGAGATGTACAATATGTAAATTCCCTTCCCGTCCACCTCCTTGATTGAGTGGTAGCGAACTAACTTTGGTCTGAGGGAGTCTGGGTTCGATTTCCAGCCAGGCTGTGGGTTTTTAACCGATGGTGCTTACAGTAATTTCAATGGGTCCGCGGCCGACTGTTTGCGCTATCTCGGCACTTCTTTGAATTTCTCACAACACGTAACACGTTCCTACACCAAAACTACAGGCCGTGGCTCATGTGACAGGTGCCGCCCACCCTCCGCGAAGGATCTGCCTAAGAAGAGTTGCACCCAGGGTACAATAGCCCCATTTATTATTATTATTATTATTATTATTATTATTATTATTATTATTATTATTATTATTATTATTATTTTACAATTTTCTTTACGTTGCACCGACACAAATAGATCTTATGGCGACTATGGGATATGAAAGGGCTAGAAGTGTGAAGGAAGTGGCTGTGGCTTTAGTTAACGTATAGCCTGGTGTGAAAACGGGAACTAATGAAAACCATCTTCAGGGCTGACGACTAACTACCTAAAAACTGAAGACCGTGTTACAAGTTAAAATCTGATAACGAAAACCAATGGAGTACTACAAAGCGACCCACTCAGCCCCCTGCTTTAACATAGCGACATACGACGTGGTGATCGCAACCAAGCTTGGAATAGTAAACTTTAACATTTACGTGTACGCAGATTATTTCCTACCTGAATTGCAAACATTCATTGACAATCTAGCTAGACAGATGAGCACAGGATAACAAGAAGAAAATCAACACTGGGAAAACTATAAAAATGACGTTTCGGAAAGGAGGCAGAGAAGCAGCTAGTGACAAGATTCACCTAGGATCAACACCCCTCAAGTCAGTAAATATATTCATATATCTAGGACTGACATTACAAACAACAGCTAGAGTCTACAGGGCCCACAAAGTCTCGAGCAACGGCGGCAACCAAAGCCATACAGTATATGATATTACAACAATCACGAAGCTTTCACTGGGAACCGCTAGGGATTATTTGACGCGAAAATAACTCAAATTGCTACATACGGGCTGGAAATCATCTAGAAGAAGCTGACTATGGCGGACTTCAGGACACTCGAAGCAGTCAAGTCGCGTTTCCTGAAAGCTACCCTGGGGATATCGAAATACGCAAAACCTCGACTGGCATATGAACTTGCCAAGGAGACCTCCTTCATCGAGCACCTTCAGATGAAGAAAGGGCTACCATTCACAGACGGCGGGGAGAAACTAATACCGGACAGAGTGAAGAAAAGAACGGAGGCCATGATGAATAGGGCATGGACGAACACTATTCAAGACCTGCGACACTTTGTTAACTCTATGGCGGTACATGGGTACCACCATAAGCTCTGTAATACCGAGTCCTTCCATGACCCAGACGAATCCTGCATATGTAAATTACGCGCAATACAGCTGATACCATGTACTAACTTTTACAAATCGGAGATCTACTATGACCTTTTGTAAAAGTGAGTGATGTCAGTATACATGATAATTCTATTTTGTTCTATTATTATTATTATTAGTAGTAGTAGTAGTAGTAGTAGTAGTAGTAGTAGTAGTAGTAGTAGTAGTAGTATAACTTCTTTCTACAAGAGTGTCCCATTTTATAGCCGTACGCGTTTAGGCTCTTTTTGTGATTTATCTCGGAAGACAACGACGAATGCGACGAATGTTTCATTAGTACGCTATGCCACGCTGACCTCGAGTAACTGTGCTAGAAGTGTACCATTCTTACTCAGTACAGTGAATGTAGTTTGGTACTTCATTTTTATATCCTATAAATTATATGCCAGTCGTACGCCCAAGGATTTAAAGTGAAATAGTAACCATACCTATACCATTATAACTCAAAAATTCTTAAATTGTTAGTCTTCTAAGATTTGTATCACATGCAAAAGATGTACAGTAGTTGTAGTTTTGTTATTCTTGCTTATTCTCTTTTTGATAATAATAATAATAATAATAATAATAATAATAATAATAATAATAATAAGAGGAGGCTGAGTCAACCTGATGAAGGGCCCTGTGCATTGACTATTTGTAAATTTTGTATTGAACCATACCGTATCTATATGCTTTATGATAGCCTCATGCATATTAAAGCCAGTGCGGGGATATGAACTGAAGGCGAACTTTGCCGCTGAGCAGCCGGATGAAGTTGCAAGGGGCAGTAAGGTACATACGTGGCGACACAAAGTACGTGGGGCTTTATTGTTGGAACAACTGGGTTGATTTCCAACTTGGTAGACAATAGCGAGTGATGTTGTTGAGGAAATTTCTAGTTAGATAAAGGTGAATGAGTGACAGATGGGACTAGTTATATTGCACTGATTTAAATGAACACTCCAAGGACATGTCGAGTATTTAAATGCAGTCTATTAGACTGCTTCGATCGAACTCGATAGCTGCAGTCGCTTAAGTGTGGCCAGTATCCAGTATTCGGGAGATAGTGGGTTCGAACCCCGTTGTCGGCAGCCCTGAAGATGATCTTCCGTGGTTTCCCATTTTCACACCAAGCAAATGCTGGGTCTGTACATTAAGGCCACGGCCGCTTCCTTCCCACTCCTAGCCCTTTCCTCTCCTATCGTCGCCGTAAGACCTATCTGTGTCGGTGAGACGTAAAGCAACTAGCAAAAAAAGACTGCTTCGAACAGCAGAATGTCTTCCCTACTCATGAGGCACGGTGTGTACCATCACCGCAGACATGATGAATATTAGTAACAGTGTAAATGAGGCAGCCTCAGACTCATGTTAGGAAATGACAAATATTACGTCAATATCAACGGTTCGGGGCATCGTGAACCTGTGTTTCGGAACATACTAGCCTCAAGTCGAAGGTACTGACGGATATTTGGCATGTAGCCTAATGTGTGTTATATGGTAAATTCTGAGCCCAAATATAGGAGAAAGCGATAGATCCACCATTTTGGTCATTTGTATAGGGTGATTTTAATGGGAAATTTCCATGTTTTTCTTTGAGAATAAAATTAGTCAAGCCGATCTTGATACTTTCTCATTCAGAAATCTGTACGTTGAGTTCTGCCCTGGATCTATTTGTTAGAATACTTGTTATGATATTAAGACCCACTGAAGAACTGAAGGCGGACTTTGCACGCCGAGCAGCCGGATAAATATGCAGGGAGGAAGTAAGGTACAGTATGATGTATGAAAGCAATGGCGAACTACCTCACTCCTCATCTTGCTAGTACGCCTCAGTTTAGTGCCACCATTGGCTTTTGCGCTTTACCTATAACCGCATTACCTTCGGTGTTACTATTTGAGGATCCAACCAGCTTCTAGGCTGATGAGCTGACAGACATAACCTGCGCTATACATCTCTAATGAGATACTGTACCTCTTCTGGTATGAGGAAGAACAATGTTCCTTTCAGTTATCTGTCTGTCTCGGAAGTAACAGAGAAACGAAGGATGCTGGTAAAACTACGCCTAATACTGTCACTGTGATGAATGTTCTGGAAGTATCACTCTTAGGGTCAATGAGAAGATATGCATTTCGGTGACCATGTCAGTTTGATATCGTAACAGAACTGTTCGTGTGAGGATGGCAATGGGAAATTTCCTCACTCTTCATATCCCTAGTATAACTTATCTCTCCAGTAACACCTCAGATACATATGACAGTCGATTATGTACCTACTAAGGATCCAACTAACGTTCGCATCGACTCTTCAACATGCATACATAACAAGAACATACGGAGAGGGCATATAAGTCTCTGGTAAGACCCCAACTAGAGTACGGTTCCAGTGCATGGAAACTTCACCAGGATTACTTGATTCGAGAACTGGAAAAATCCAAAGAAAAGCAGCTCCATTTGTTCTGAGTGATTCCCGACAAAAGAGTAGCGTTACGAAAATGTTGCAAAGTTTGGGCTGGGAAGACTTGGGAGAAAGGATGCGAGCTGCTCGACGAAATGGTAAGTTCAGGGCTGTCCGTGGAGAGATGGCGTGGAATGACATTAGTAGACGAATATGTTTGAGTGGTGTCTTTAGAAGTAGCAAAGATCACAATCTGAAGATGAAGTTGGAATTTAAGAGAACAAATTGGGGAAAATATTCGTTTATAGGAATATCAGTTAGGGATTGGAATAACTTACCAAAGGAGACGGCCAATTGATTGATTGATTGATTGATTGATTGATTGAGCTACTGCGGTGTGAGATATGATTGTGCAGGATGGACCTGTGTCCTGTATGTAAGTACCATCCCACCATCCGCCTGAATATGACATTGAGGCGGAGTCTCGGAAAGCTACTCCTAATATGGCCGGAGTATTTTAACGCACTTCCGTCCTAGACCTGACGATGAGTGCGCATTGGCCTAGCCCTAAAACCAGCAGAGATAAGAACCGAACCAGAACCACCAAGATGGAAGGAAGAAAGAGGCAGGAGACATTGAAGAAAACTTTCGAGTCACTCAAGGTTTAAACCAGTTAATGTGCGCCATTCAGAGCTGAAACAATACCCTAATGCGAAACATTTCTTTCCACCATTGTGTATCAACATCACCAATACTTCTACCTACGTAAGCAAGTAACGATAGCCTTACAAAACATGCACCTACATGATGCAATCAGCTCACGATAACACAATGCCGTCGTGCTGTTTACAAGAGTCCCATTGCATATTACACGGCCGATACATTAACAGCGCAGACCACAACAAAGGACCGCGATGAAATGTTGAACAAAAACAAATCAAAACTTCGCCATGAATGGCGTCATGGCAGTGTTCTGTATGTAATTCAGTCCTGCAGCGTAACGATAGTGGTGGTCATTATAATTAATAGGCCTACTGAATTTTTGGGGAGGGGAATGGCTGCGGGTTATACAGGTTGTATCAGAAATAAATTCACACCTCCGCGAACGAGACTGAAAAAGACTCTTCCCTTAAGGCTAACAAGGGGAGGTCACGATTTCCGCATCACCGATTTTGTTCAAACTTTATAGGTAGGTAGTACTACATCACAAAAGCACACTGGCAAAGTAGTAGCGTGCAACTCTCAAAAATTTCCGGAAAAAGCGATTATGAAAATGTCGAGAAAAGTTACGAGAGGTTTAGGAAGCCAGGTACCATCAAGCTATAGACCGTGGCGCGGTGGTCGAGTGGTTAAGATTCTCCACTTCAGTTATGAAGATGGCGAGTTCGAGTCACGTTCATCTCAACTTTTGTTCTGGCTTTTCCTGCTCCCCTTTTTCTCGTGTTGTGACGGAGAGCAGCAGTTAGTCACTGTCTGACCGCGTTGTGTCGTAACGGTTGTGTGCGATGTAACCAGATGTGCTCGTCGTAAGTTCGATCGGCATCGAGATCTCACATGTTGAATTGTGTTCGAATGAAACTGCTTTTGAATGTGTAGTTACGCAAAGTGCAAACGAGCTCCCGGGAGAGCAAGCAATAAATGAACAGTTGAAAAGGGTCATGGCTTACGTCGAGCACCTTCTTCTTCTTCTTCTTCTTCTTCTGTTTATCCTCCAGGGTCGGTTTTTCCCTCGGAATCAGCGAGGGATCCCACCTCTACCGTCTCAAGGGCAGTGTCCTGGAGCTTCAGACTCTGGGCGGGGGATACAACTGGGGAGAATGACCAGTAACTCGCCCAGCGGCCTCATCTGCTATGCTGAACAGGGGCCTCGTGGAGGGATGGGAAGATTGGATGGGACGGGCAAGGAAGAGGGAGGAAGCGACCGTGGCCTTAAGTTAGGTACCATCCCGGCATTTGCCCGGAGGAGATGAGGGAAACCATGGAAAACCACTTCGAGGATGGCCGAGATGGAAATCGAACCCACCTCCACTCAGTTGACCTCCCGAGGCTGAGTGGACCCCGTTCCAGCCCTCATACCACTTTTCAAATTTCGAGGCAGAGCCGGGGATCGAACCCGGACTTCCGGGGGTGGCAGCCAATCACGCTAACCACTACACCACATAGGCGGACGTCGCGCACCTTCTTTATATAAATGGTTTAATGGATCGCGGCGACTCTGTAGAGATTACAGAAGAGGCCGAATCACTGGGAAAGAAAATGTTCAAATCTATTTTGACAGTAATAGAAGAAAATTAATTTTAATAGATTAAAAAAAGGGGGAAAGTGGGGTAAAAAGCTGGTTGCAGCGTGACTCGAACTCGCCATCTTCATAACTGAAGTGGAAAACCTTAACCACTCGACCACCGCGCCAGAGTCTCTCATGATGGTACCTGGCATGCTCAATCTCTCTTAACTTTTTTCGACATTTTCAAAATCGCTGTTTTCGGAAATGTTTGAGAGTTGCGCGCTACTACTTTGCCAGTGTGTGTGTTTTTGTGATGTAGTACTACCAACCTACAAATTTTGAACAAAATCGGTGGTGCTGACATCGTGACCTCCCCTTTTAAGTGCGCATTTGCAATTTCTGGTCTCTCTGACAGAAAAATCGATAAACCTTTATCGCAGGAATTTATTGCAATGCGCATTCTGCGATAGATAAATGTAATTCTAACCGCTTTCAAGATTGCGCGCTATTGGTTTCACCCGATTTCAAGCAAAAACTACTGGAAAGAAATATGAACGGAGCACACTGCTTCCGTTCCGTTCAGTTGACCTTGTATGTTATAATAACTTGGAACCAAATGTCCACCCCCACACTGCTTCAGTTCAGCACGCTTCAGCGTTCCTTCCCCCAGCATCCGTTCAGTCGAGCTTGCCCTCACAAGCAAAGTTGACGGAAGACGAAAGGCAGACCCCACCTTGCGAGCCTTAAGCGAAAGTTTTATTTGCGTTCAATGAGTGCGCTCAACGAAGAAATGCTGATTGAAGTCTTAAAAAGACATCCTGATATCATGATATGGCAAGGATAAAATATTAAGTCAATCGACAAGAAGTAACAGTGACGCAGCAACTCCGTTCACGGCTTCTATGCAAAGAAAGAGATCAAATACACCGGTCGGTAAATGCAGAGTGGGTCTCGGCCCATAAGTGACCACGACTGGTCCGTGGTCCAACAGTTCTGCGCTCTGGCCGGCCAACCGTGCAGAGAAGGTGTCGCCCGGGCTCTAGCGTGGCTGTACGCCTTTACATTCGGGAGACGAGACGAGACGGCTGGCCCCAACCGTCGGCTCTCCTGAAAATAGTTTTCCGTAGTTTTCCATACTCCTCCAATATAAGGCGAATTCCGGGACAGTTCCTAGGATAGGCCACGGCCGCCAACACCCTCACCTTCTCCTCCGTGCATTCCATCACCGTAACAAATCCCCCGGCCTGAAATACGGCGTTACCGTGTAAGACTGTAATAAGTTCCTAACTCCTTTACTGAATTTACAAACATATAAAACTGCATTATATAGAGAAATTTGGAATTCAGCATTTAAAATAGAAATTATGAAAATTAACATTCATTAAATAAAATACACAATCGTCGAATCCTGGACTCTCACTTACTTCTTACCTGCTTACTTACACATGCGTTATTTGAAGGGCACCAGCTACCACTCAGTGCAGCAATAATAGAATGAGAATCTTGACTATCTCTAGGGTGTGGGGTAATAAGCTTACTTTTGACAACATACCATATAAGTTCTGGGAAAAGGAGATTAGCTTTCGGTTTCCCCATTAATTTTGATGTTAAGGTATTTTACTGTCATTGAAATAATACTATAAATTCATTTGATAGAAGAAAATATATTCTTTAAATAATATATAAAAAATACTGAGTCTTGTTGCGATAAAACAGATGAGAATATGAAATTATGACATTGCAACTGAAAGAAACTAGGCATGAATTTGAATTATTCTTGACCGGACATTTAACAATTTATACAAAATATATCCCTCACTGTTTCACTTGACTGTACCTTCAACACTTTGAGTGTAATTACGACGTATTCCTTAAATCTGGTGTTTACTGTAGGTGTGTCACGCCTAATTTGGTGATGTATCCATATGACTGCTTCTTCTCCATATCATATGATTTCTTGGTAAATCTGTATGGTATCACTTCTATGCAAGTGTGTCCCTCTGTGACTCCATGGTAAGTCTTTGCGTCCGTATCTTCAACTAGGTGACTGACCAGCTTTGGCCTCGCTCTCTCAATGACCAACAACTAATGGCTCATTGAGTCTTCTGCATCTCGTTCACACAATGGCCAACTGTGGTCTCTGCTTCCAGTAGAATAATGACTGTCCACTTATCCATTTGACTTCTTCACTGTTCAGCTTCCGTTTAACTAATGACTGACGCTACAATATGCAGCCACCTTTTATAGACGTTGCATGGCACACCTACGTAATCTCCAGAAATAACCATGACCTACTCCCACATACGCGACAAGTATTACATGTAATGGTGAAATCCCCTGGGGCTCCCTAAGAAAATCGAAGGAACAGAGCTCAGTGCTAAGTGAGCACGATGACGTAGCCATGACGTGGCGATGACTTGACAATCACCAGCAGTATTGCACAATGTAAGGATGTCACACTCAACATCTGATATATAACATTTCTCATTGTACATGACTTGAGTGTTATTCTACACATACGTATATATGCATACATCTAAGTAAAATCCTGCAAGCGACAACCATTGAAAAATTGAATTGAATAAGAATGATAATTACAATAATAGTAATAATATCACAGATAAAATAATACTGACATAATAATAATAATAATAATAATAATAATAATAATAATAATACAGATAAAATCATAAAATAATAAAAATACAGATATCATCTTGTAACGGGATTTGAACCGTTACAAGACGAACATTTTAATAGTAGTAGTAGTAAATACCTCTGTGCCCGAAGTGCTGGGCAATTCGTTAAATGCCAAATATGCAAAAGATTATAGAAAGTCCGCGGATTCCCTAAAAATAAGTGTTTGAAGTCGTGGAAGAAACAGTTCAATCTTTTAGTCCTGTGCTGCAAATTTAATTTAAATCTAAATGTAATGCTCTAGTGACGGAATGTGACAGACGGTACACTGCCGTTCTACTTTTACCATGTAATATTGTTAAACAAAATATGAAAGGAAATCATTAGTTACTTCATTTCTTACTGTTAATCTCTCACCAGGTGATAACGGTTTTCTGAAATTTGATTCCTTTTTTTTTTTTTGGAGGGGTGAAACACTTAGCAACTAAAGTTTAATCTTGATATTCTGAAATATTTAAAGAATTTGTCCTCATCAAGTAGCAAGTCTGGAAAGTGAAGGTCATATTCACCACATTGTACCCTTCTTAAATGTATTTCATGTATCCAAAACGTTCGCTCCTATCTCTCTTCTTTGCAGGCTGTAATTTCTCTATCTTCGGACGAAGTGCTCGACATCGCTATAGGCGCTGTTCCAACCAGGTTTCACCGCCTGTTTCCCAAAGAGGCGGAAGGTATGTGCGGCACACGAACTGATGCGAAAGGATACGATGGAAACTGAACTGAACCGAGGGGACCGGATGCAATATGCTCCCTGCTTTATGTGAGCATCGTGGTGAATCTTTTCAGTATTATCGAATGAGTATCCGTTCGCATCAGTTTGTCTACCGCATATACCTTCCGTCTCCTTCGAAAGCAGTGAGTGAACCCGGATTGGAACAGCGCTTGTACCTATGTCGAGCTCTTCGTCGGAAGATACAGAAATTGAATGGATGCACGCAAAAACGGGTTAACCATCATTTTCTTAAATTGGAGATAGTTCCTCACTGATGGAAAAAATAAATGTTTGGAGGACAAAATGAACTTATCTTTTTGTTTTCATCTGAAAGAAAGCTGCCTCTGTGGATCAGCGGTAGAGTGTCGGCCTCCGGATCCCAAGATAGCGGGTTCAAACCCGGCAGAGGTAGTCGGATTTTTGAAGGGCGGAAAAAAGTCCATTCGACACTCCATGTCGTACGATGTCGACATGTAAAAGATCTCTGGTGACACATTTGGTGTTTACCCGACAAAATTCATTAAAAATCTCCGCCATAGACGCCCAAGAGAGTTTCGGTTTACTCGGTCTGCCATCTAGTGGGCCTAGAGTAAAACGGAACGTCGAAATTGACGAGCCGACAGCCAGATGGCGTCAAATTGAAATGTCTGCACACGGTAGCTGAGGCCATACGATTATTATTTATCTGAAATAAGCTTTATTTTAACATTCCCAAACAAAAAATACCATTAATTTTGTCCTCCTAAAAGTTATGTTTCCATCGGTGAGGAAATTCCTCCAATTTGGGAAAAATGATGGTTAGCCCGTTTTTGCGTGCATCCATTCAATTATAGCCTGCGAAGAAGAAGAAGAAGAAGAAGAAGAAGAAGAAGAAGAAGAAGAAGAAGAAGAAGAAGAGAGAAGCTTTTGGATACATGAAATAAATTTTAAAAGGGTACAGTGTGGTGAATATTACCTTCACCTTCCAGACACATTGGTTAGTTGCTTCAAGTGATCGGACCAAAAATGGAGAACAAAAACACAAGAAACACAAGAATGACTATAGGTCTTCTACCTGAGGAGCGTTTATCAGTAACATTGAGGTTAAATAGTTTCATGTCCAATGCACACACCTTGATTTTTAGTAGTTCAAGTATACAGATATATATTTATTTTTTTGCTAGGGGCTTTACGTCGCACCGACACAAATAGGTCTTATGGCGACGATGGGATAGGATAGGCCTAGGAGTACGAAGGAAGCGGCCATGGCCTTAATTAAGGTACAGCCCCAGCATTTGCCTGGTGTGAAAATGGGAAACCACGGAAAACCATCTTCAGGGCTGCCGATAGTGGGATTCGAACCTACTATCTCCCGGATGCAAGCTCACAGCCGCGTGCCTCTACGCGCACGGCCAACTCGCCCGGTTACAGATATCTTGAACTGCGCTTGTGCGTTCAGGTTTGTTCGCGTCTATGTAGACCATTCGTTCGTATGCCCGATTTTCGCCCCCCAAAGCAAATTATGTATGCGCAGCTGAAGGGTGGCCGCCGACACCACGGAGGACAACAAAAAAGATTCAGGGACTTACTGAAGTCAGACATGAAAAAATGCAGCATCGACACAACTGGGAAACAAAAGCAGCGAAACTTCCACGAAGGTTCTAAGAACTTCAAACAACAACGCCGGAGATTTGAAACTGGCAGGCGTTCTTCAGGATGAATAACCCTCAACAACTGGATCTCAACGCTGGCAATGTGGAAGAATTTGTGGCTCTAGAATTGGCCTCCACAGTCGCCTAAGAACTCACAGACTAACCAGTTACATCTGAGGAGGACAATCATACTCGTCAGCAAGTGATAGCCTATCAGACTATTCCAGAGACAGCGACAGTCGCGTCGCGAAGGAAATAGATCTGGTTGCACCTTTTTAATCGCAGCGACAAGTGTGTTCGTGTGGATAGCAAAGCGTTTTGCTCAAACTTAATGCATATATGTCGTACAATCTTCTAAATGTATAAATGCAAGGAAACTTATCATGTGGGTTTCAGCCTGTAGATGCCGATATTTATTATTTTTTTTTTTTTAAGTTCCGTTTGGGCCTGCTATGGACCACGTGGTTCTTATCTCTAGCAGCTTTCTTCTTTGACCAGTACTCCTTCATTCTTGCACTGTGAATGTCTTTTCGCTCCTGAGTCCATTTCACACCTCCTCCCGGACGTACTGTTTTTTCTGTTAGTGACTGGAGAGAGTTTGATGTTCTGATCAACGTTCTGTACCTATTCCTGTCATAAATTTCACTGGGAGCAATGTCCAATTTTTGAAGATCTTTTCTGACGAGTCTTGCCCACTTGGCATTAGTCGCTTTCCCTCTAGAGATGGTGTGGAAGATTCTGGAGGTGAGCCTCTGATTGTCCATTCTCATGACATGACCGTAGAAGTTCAATCTCCTCTTCCTCATAGATGTTGTAATGCTCTCCAATTGTTGGTACAGTTCGTTGTTGTGCCTGATTCTGTACTTGCCTTCTTTATTTATTTATTTATTTATTTATTTATTTATTTATTTACAAAACACAAGGTACACTGAGCAAATTTTACTTGTCTGTCAACAGACTAAGAAGTGTAAACTTTCATAATAAAATATAACAAACATAACAAAAGAAGATCAGGTTCACTACCTGCTAATAACTGTCCAATCTAAAACCATGGGAATGTCCATGTTCATACCCAAGTCGTCGTGGTTCAAAATGGGGGTATAACTACCCTTCTCGAATATATTTTTACTCGATGCTATATCAAGCTCTTGTCTCCTATTAATATTGTTAAAGAGAGTTAGGTGGCGGATTAGGAAAGATAGTTGAAATATTGAGTGATGAGTGTAGGGAATATGTAGAAGGTCTTTGGTTCTGGTGGAGCGGGAAGGAACACGGAGAGAGAAGAGTGAAACAAGATATTCCGAGCGGTAATGCCCATTTACGATCCCGTGGAGGAAACTCAGGTCAGCTACCTGTCGCCTGATGTGCAGAGGTGACACATGTATTACCCTTAATATCTGCTGCGTAGACCGATTTCTGAGCTTGGGGTTTCTGTTCCTAACAATTGCAGCAAAGAAGGACACTGCCTCTCTCTGACTGGTTAATATTGGAGGGGGAGGCTCTTGTCCAAATCGGAGAGCAGTAGTTCAAGAGAGGTTGAACGTGAAGAAGTGACGAAGAGCAGTGGATTTCCTTAGTTATTACACTCCGAGCGAGTTGACTACGTGGTTTGAGTCATTCAGCTGTGAACTTGAATTGGAGAGATGGTGGGTTTGATTCCACCGTCAGCAGCCTTGAGGAAGTTTTTCCATGGTTTCTCACTTCCACACCAGGCAAATGCTAGGGATGTACGAAGGCCATCCGGAAAGTGGTACCCGTTTGCGCAATAAAGACACAGGAGTAAATATTAACAAATATACAAATTTTTATTGGAAAGAGCATACTTTACACTACTTCTCCACATAAACTCCAAGCAAATTTAGGCATTTGTCATAACGTGGGACGAGTTTTTGTATTCCATTGTCATAGTCCTCCGCCGCCAGCGTATTGAGATACGTAGTCACCGCTCGTATAAGTTCTTCATCGCTGTCAAATCTTTTTCCCGCTAGAATGTCTTTAAGCTTCGTAAAGAGGTGAATAACCGAAGGGGCCAAGTCCGGGTTATACGGGGGATAGTCGAAGGTTTCCCCACTTGAACTGCTGCAAAAGTTGTGTTATAGCAGCTGCAGGAGACCTGGCATTGTCATGAAGGAGAATGACGCCTGTAGACAATACCTCGCCGTCGATTTTGTATTGCCCGCCGTAATTTCTTTAATGTTTCACAATAAACATTAGCATTAATTGTGTCTCCACGGGCCATAAAATCAATGAGCAGTACATCTCGGCGATCCCAGAAAACGGTTGCCATGAGTTTCCTGGTGGACAGAACTGTCTTGAATTTTTTTGGTTTGGTTTGTGATGCCACTCCATTGACTGTCGTTTACTCTCAGGTGATACATAACAAACCCATGTTTCGTCCCCAGTAATGATGCGAGTCAGGGAAGAGTCTCCTTCATCGGAATAACGTCCCAGAAACGTCAGTGCTGTAGCCATGCACTTCGTTTTGTGCATGCAAGGGACCCACCTTACACAGAAGATTTTTGAATAATGCAGATGGTCTTTGACAATTTCATGAACAATTGTTCGAGACACATTAGGAAAATGTTCACAGAGTTAATCAATTGTGACGCGCCGATCGTTCCTCACGCATTCGTCTACTGCGCTCAGCAGTAATGACAGATGGTCTCCCTGAACGCTCCTCGTCGTGTGTATTCCCCCTCCCCAGGTTGAAGTTGCGACACCAGCGCCAAACAGACGACTCGTCCATCACATTGTTTCCTTACACATCCGTTAATTGGCGATGGATATTGTTACCGTGTTTTCGCGGTAGGTAGAGGTGAAAGAAGGTGCGGGCTTGAACGGGTCTCAAACTAGGGAATCAAAGTTAATGTAAAATTTAACAAGGTTATATTTTCTTTTCAAAATTAAGAAATAAAACAAGTACGGCAGGTACAGAGTAGCAAGGCAACAAAAGGAGCAATTACAGTATTTACAGTATTTGGGCTTCGAGCCCTGAATTCACACTTCTAGGGCAATTAGCCCAATTTTACTCCAAAAATAAGTTTTACCAGAGGGGCAGAAAACCCCATTCATGTTCAGGAGCACTTGCTCCAAATTACACTGAAAAGCCTCTTCGAGGCATACAACACTCAATTTTCAAGAAAGAGCCACACGCTCTCAACCTTTAGGCCTCTCAAAGGCCACACCAAACTCCACCTTCAAGTTGTCCTCTCAGGACATAGACACAGGGGTAACCTACCCAACCTACTGAGGTCTATTAAATGAAAAAGGTTAATTACATGACCTCTAAAATAACAATTTGAGAGGAGGCGATCTGCACTCCTAATTTATTTGTTTCAAACCCTAATTTGGCTCTAGGCCACTAATGCAAGGGCTAATCCCATACTACTGAGGTGACTTTAGAAAAGAACAATTTGCTTTACGTTAACGAAGAATAGGTTAAGAAAAATAAGTTCACCTCAAAACAATATGATTGGGAGCTCGAGAGGGTTAAGCACTCTCTATCCCGATATGCAGCTTTAAAAGATAACAGATGCTAAGAGTAGTTACATTTTAGGAAAAGGTTACATGATAGAAACGCTTCGGACCCGCCCCGAGAGTTAAACTGCTGAGCTAGCAAGAAAAGAAGTTATTAATTGGCCATTACCTAGTTGTTGACCGCTGCCGAAGAAAGAGGCGCTTCCCGCCCCCTGCTATGTACTTTACACACTGAAAGATGGAACAGAAGTGGCACCGAGACCCTAAAATCAGCAGTTTATATACTCTCGCGGAAAGTTCGAGGCGTTTCAGGGAAGAAAACACCCGCCCACAATCACTTTATTGGTTAGGGATAAGCAGCATATTCAAGTTGGGGGAAGATACATCGGATTGGTCAGAAATTAATTAAAGAAATTCGGGATTGGCTAAATACAAAACAAGGGGAAAGAGAGGGGTATACAGCCAACTTAAAGAATAACAGAAAGAAATTTAGCAAAGAACAAACTTTTGAAATTAAATTTTCTCCAAAAAACAGTTCCTTCACTCCGCACTAGGGTGCGCTATTGTTGATTTTCAGTAGTGTCCTCTAGAAGAGAAAGTTCACACTTCTTACTACAAGCAAAAAAAAAAATACGTCGAAAATGACACAGTTCAAAAACTCCAAAATTTCCAGGTAGTGACATCTTCTGAGAAAGTAGAAAATTAATTCCGTCGATAAAGTTCAGACTTCCTCCAGCAGAGGAGTTTCAACTGGCGCAAATTTTAAATTAGCGGCGTGGAGGTGTACCGCCCGGTACAGATATAACAAGGTCGAACGTTTCGTGCATTAAGAAATTTAATCACGGCCCTCACTTTACAACTGGCGGGGTTTTCAATTTGTTTAAACATTTTAAACGATCACAGACACAACACAGGCAATGCATTTCGTCACGCAAGCTCGCACAGAGCAGGCAGACAAGCCACTGACGCGGTCTGACCTTGCCCAGCGGCTACCCGAGTCGTCAGCGCGCTAACGGGTACTACTTTCCGGACGGCCCTCGTACCTTAATTATGGCCAGGATCACTTCCCTTCCTAGTCCCAGAATTGTCTTATCTCATCGTTACCTTAAGACTTGGTTTGTGTCGATACGACGTAAAACAAACAACAATAACTTACAAAAAATTACACCCCTCTGGCATTCGGTGTAACTTTCGCACTGAAGCGTTACTTCTTTTACAAGGAAACCCATACTAGTCGGAGGGTCAAATGATAGGAATCTTTTCTCCCGTAAGATTCAGTGGAATTCAATTTCTACCGTTCAACGAACCTCAAGCAGCCTCCTCCCCTGGTCAGTCTCCTGTCTTCGCCAAGAATGTAACAAAGACAAAAGAATTCTTCAATCGATCATCTGAACGACCAGGCCGGAAAAGTGGGCCACTGAGGTCATTCCTGTGACATTAGATACTCAAGAGAACATAAAATACTTTGTATTGGTCTGATCTTACCACAACTAACCATATAAAACGATAACGTATAGCTATTTACTGGACTGCAAACCCAGTTACGGTTAACAAAGGTGTTACATGATCAAGCTGTGCCTGCGATGGTAATTTATTTCATTACACCAATATAGGTGCGACCCTCGTCTACGTAGATAATGTGTAATGCTATTTATGTAATCAAACCTCTACAATACACAGTACAGTCCGTGTAAACGTACTTTTTCAAAGCTTTCGACTCTGTGCAGCTTAATGCCCTTCTGACTAAGTGCTATCCTGACAACATGAGGTATTCAATAAAATATGACGGTCTCATTTCTCGTCCTTATCAGCCTATGTCTCGAGTTCCACAAGGTTGACTACTGGGACCTTTGTGTTTCTTATATTTGTTAATTATCTGCCAGCACAAATCCATTCGAGGAACCTGCTCTATGCTGATGACCTTGAAGTCTACAGAGTAATTGAAAAGATGAGTTGACTGAATTGTTACAGTCTGATATAAATAATATTAGTGACTGGTGCAAAAAGTGGCATTTAACCCTAAATATTTCAACGTGCAATGCAATATCCTTCACGAGAAAATCGCAAGTTAATGTATTCAAGTATCATGTAAAAGATCAAGAAATGAAGCGTGTTACTAAAATTAATGATCTTGGTGACCTTTTTAGTAATCAAAATGGATTACCTTTCATTGAGCATGTGTTAAAAATCGTGAGCAAGGCATTTAAAATGTTAGGCTTTCTCAAAAGAAATTGCAGGAGTTTGAAATCTGTTGTCTCATCGAAAACCCCGTATCTCTCCCTTATATGGTCTCGTCTAGAGTACTGTGGATCCCTTCACGGCAATACTTAGTTAATGCCTTAGAGCAGGTACAGATCAGATTCTCAAAATGGATCAGTAAAAAGTGTTTGCGTATGAAGCCGCCATCGATAGATTATTATCTGTTTCGTACGAAGATGCGTATTGAGTCTCTTAGAACTAGGCGCAGGTATGTTAATGCATGTTTCACATACAAAGGTATCGGCAATTTCTTTGATTGTCCTAAGTTATTCCAGTTGCTACCAACACCCGTAACACCCGACAGGCTGTCACTTTTCACTTACACATGTGCAGAACTGAATCACACAGGAACTCTTTGTTTAGGCAGGCCCTAAGATCCCTGAATGAACTTAGTGGGATGTTTGATGTATTCCATTCGTCAGCTAGTGAAATTCGTACACGTCTTACGGACGCCTCATAGGCAGCGAGTTCATTGTATCCTGTTCTGCGTATTTGGTAGCTGAAAGTTATATAGGTATTTCCCTTTATCTATCGGTCATTTCAAATGTATGACCATTTTTCTGTATTCGTGTTTTTTTCTTCCGTATGTGTTTTGTAAATAAGTATATATTGTGTGATGATAATGATGCTTGCTGTTTAAAGGGCCTAACATCGAAGGTCATCGGCCCTATATATTGTGTACGCTTAGTAGTAGTAGTAGTAGTAGTAGTAGTAGTAGTAGTAGTAGTAGTAGTATTGCTATTTGCTTTAAGTCACACCGACACAGATGGGTCTTATGGTGACGATGGGATAGGAAAGGCTTAGGGAATGGGAAGGAACTTTTTTTTTTTGCTAGGGGCTTTACGTCGCACCGACACAGATAGGTCTTATGGCGACGATGGGATAGGAAAGGCCTAGGAGTTGGAAGGAAGCGGCCGTGGCCTTAATTAAGGTACAGCCCCAGCATTTGCCTGGTGTGAAAATGGGAAACCACAGAAAACTGTTTTCAGAGCTGCCGACAGTGGAGTTCGAACCCACTACCTCCCGGCTGCAAGCTCACAGCTGCGCGCCTCTAACCGCACGGCCAGCTCGCCCGGTGTAGTAGTAGTAGTAAGTGCTGTTAATATCGTAATTATTTATTTGAATGTATTATATCATCGGTAATTGGAGAAGTAATAACTCTGTTGATGATAAATAAACAAATCAAATCACTTAATATACAATACATAATTACTTGTACTCAAGATCAGGACATTGAGCGATTCAAGTTCATTTTGCCTTATATGTATCATTGACGCATGTATGGGGGAGGAGGGTTCTAACCACGCCATCAGCAACATTGAAGGCGTTTGCCTTATGGTTTTCCATTTTCAACCTAGTATCTTCATTGACGCCATAGCAGCTTACGTCCCAGCCCTAGACCTATTCATTCCCAGAGTCACCGAAAAATTATGTTATTATGCGACGGAGAAAACTTGTAATTATGTATCATTTCCTGTTCTGTAGATAATAGTTTGACTGAACTCAGTTGTAAACTACTTAAACACTTCAATAGTATTATTGTACCTTACCTTATTTAGGATTGTATAGACGCTAGGTCATCTAGATTTAATTTATTCCACATACTAAATTATTGTTTGGAAATGAAGAAAGTCCGGCTCGTTAGCTGAATGTTCAGCGTCGAGGATTTCGGTTCACAGGGCCCTCGGATTGATTCCCAGCCAGGTTGGGATTATTATCTTTTAACAATCTGCTTTACGGCGCACCGACACATTTAAGTCTTATGGCGACGTTGGGATGGGAAAGGGCTAGGAATGACAACGAAGCGGTTGTGGCCTCAAGTAATGTACAGCCCCAAAATTTTCCTGGAAAAGCAATCTTCAGGGATGTCGACAGTGGAGTTCGAAACCACCATCTCCCGAATGCAAGCTCACAGCTGCAACGCACGGTCAATTCACTCGGTCGGCCGTGTTATGAACACAGACACTGCACGTGTTTAAAATGTTACGTAACTACAGAAATCACGCGTGCAAACCGAAGCGCCGAGGTTCTGTGCACCGAGCATCGATATGACTCGGCTCGGTTCGGGCCCGCGTTCTGTGTCGGGGCAACTAGGCTAAGCTCGGCTCAAATCTATTCGGATGGTGGAGCGCTGCAGAGCAAGTGAGGAAGAAAAGGGAGACAGGCGAGAGAGTAAGACAGGCGTAGAGAAAGAGAGGGACAGCACTATTGCTTAAAATCGAGGAGTGGGGTTCTGCACTCTGGTCGACCAAGCGAAGTCGTCTTTTGCACCTTGCGCCGCGCAATGCACCGGTGCATGCACCCTGAGAGGCCCTGATATGGGTTGTTGTCACATAGTTTTATTTTCAGTTCCAATAGACTAGACAATAGGCCTTCGAGAAAAAATATTCGTTATTTTGTAAACAGTTTTCAGCAATACGAGTTATTTTATCAACCAAATATAGTTAATGAATATTGAATTTTCACGACTGCATTGTAATCGAAACAGACTTCCAACGTATTAGGTCGTTACGTAGGCCTACATGTAGTACGTGTTGAAGAGATGTTAAGTACAGAACAAAAATGGCCAGCCGGACACCAGTGGGATCCGAACCCACAACCTCCCGATTTCGCGTCGGTTGCTCTACCAATTGAGCTATGGTGGCCCAGGCCATCTTTGTTCTGTTTGAAAGGATCTGAGCTACAGGTACTGTACTTAACATCTCTTCAACACGTACTACATGTACGTAACACGACCTAATACGTTGGAAGTCTGCTTCGATCAAATATAGTTACTTAACGCTAGGCGCGCATTTGCGATTTATAATCGCGCGATTATTTTGCAGCAAAAATGAAACTCATTGCTACAAATACGAGTGCACATAGTACATGCGACCGTAAAATCGCAGGGATTTAAAAGATCCAACCTATTTTCTTGACAATCTCGGAATGAGCTATCTAGAAAGCAATGAATCTGCGCGCACAAGCGACCATTTAGTCACAGTTCAAGCAACTGTCTTCACTGTCTTACTGCATGAATTTTAGAATAGCGCCAGAAATATCTGACAGCAAATCAAACGGTGATAACGACCTCATAAATAGTGTGCTCGACACCGGCAGATTGATATTGGAGTCAGAAAAGGAAAGCTCTTTAAAATACAGAACTTAAAGAATATGGTGATCGCAATACAAAAGAAAAACTTCGAGGAGAAATGTGTTCAGGTTTAGAATTGATCTTTCGGGGCAGAGAAGAAAAAAGGTGTGTTTGATACCCTATTTGAGTTCAGTTTAATTAATTTACCTTTACTACGGGGGGAGGGGCGGTTGTGTAATGCTAGATCCTTGTAGTGTTTCAAAGATGGTGGGCGTAATGACCTTTCCGGGCAAATTATATGAGCCTATTTCTTTTTTTTTTTTTTTTTTTTGTTTTGTTATAAGTACCGGTTCGCACATATGCCTTTTGGATACAACGAAATAGAGTAAAACCAATAATTAGGACAATCGATGAGTTAATTATTAGCGTTTACATTAAAAGCAATAAAAGTATCAAACAATTATAATTGTGATCTTGGGGCACTCCAAGTAATTAGTACGACTGCAACACTGACTAATTAATGAAATTAATAATGTGCAACATACTCCAATAATTGAAGTAAGAGATCAACAGTCATGCTTCAATATTATTTGAAACACATTCCCCAGAAGAAAGTTTTCAAATGTTCTGAAGAAGGGCATAGCCCCCAACTAAGCAAAATTTATAAAGATAAAAAAATCTACAGTTAATTTCTGATTTAGAAAAAGTTATGGTAAGCAAAATTCGACAAATTAGCACATTATCCACCCTTCATTTTTAAAGAATCAACGACTAAACAGTCCTAGAGCGCGCATAAGAATAAAATACTGCGACGGAGATTTTTCTATTGCAGCGACCAGAAATCGCAAGTGCGTGCCTAGACTAAATGTCAATAATATTACATAATGTTTCCGTAGTTAACAAAAATAAAGGTAATTACGTTATTTCAATTCACATACTGGACGAGTTCGGCGTGCGGTGAGGGGCGCGCAGCTTTGAGCTTGCATCCAGGTGGGTTCAAACACCACTATCGGCAGCCATGAGGATGGTTTTCCGTGGTGTCCCATTTTCAGACCAGGCAAATCTAGCTTAACTAAGGCCGCGGCCACTGTCTTCCCACTCCCAGGCCTTTCCTATCCCATCGTCGCCATAAGACCTATCTCTGCCGGTGCGACGTAAAGCAAATTCCACAAGTAAAAGAACTTAAATTCATATTTGTCAATCTTTTGTAAAATTACTTTTTGTAGTTGGTGTTGTTTGGCTTAAAACCCTCGATATATAGACTGGAATTCGAACCGTGGTTGCCTCGATGAAAAATCAGAGAGACAAAGCCATTCTGCTATCATCCCCCAGCGATATCATGCTTCCTCCTGGTAAACGTCATACATCATAATGGTATATACTAAATCATAAATGTAATTTCCCGTAACTTGACGTAAATTTTATAAAAATATTTATGTTTTTCTCTTGGTTACTGGATTTACGTCTCAACTACTTAAGACAGGTCTTATGGCGATGACGGAAAAGTATATGACTAGGACTCGAAAGGAAGATTTTTTCCTATTGGTTTTACGTCGCACCGATACAGATAGGTTTTATGGAGACGATGGAATAGGAATGTGCTTGGAGTGGGAAGGAAGCGGCCGTGGCGTTAATTAAGGTACAGCCCCAGCATTTGGCTGGTGTGAAAATGGGAAACCACGGAAAACCATTCAGAGGCGCCGAGAGTGGGGTTAGAACCCACCATCGCCCGAATGCAAGCTCTCAGCTATGTGACGCGAACCGCAAAGCGAACTCGCTCCACTTTAATGGTACTTAGACACTATATATTAAAAGAGTTTACAAAAAACAGCTTTGGCAAATCCGTCCATCCGTTCTACTTTGCTTCATGTTTGGTTTTTCTCCGGAATTTCCTGTCGTTGAATCATGAGACATTGACAGGTCCTGATCATTCCAATAATTGCAGGCGAAGGCTTACTCTAACCCGCAATACATTCTGTACTTAGCAGGCTGCTAAGCGACTAACACTTTAATTAATATTCTGATATAGTCTATGTGATTTTCATCCTTAGATATGTCACTGCATGGAGCTATTACTTTTGATTACTACCTGTCAAGCCAGAGAGTAAACACTTCCTCTGATCACGGAAGAATACTATTCCCTGGTAGATACTCTTTGATTCTGTAATCTTTCCCAGCTTCTAAATACACTGACTGACAGAGCAAATGCAACACCAAGAAGGAGTGGTCAGAACTTTATGCCAATTGCAGGGTAGACTGACGTCACTGAGGTATGCTCATGATGTGAAATGCGCCGCTGTGCTGCGCACGTAGCGAACGATAAATGGGACACGGCGTTGGCGAATGGCCCACTTCGTACCGTGATTTCTCAGCCGACAGTCATTGTAGAACGTGTTGTCGTGTGCCACAGGACACGAGTATAGCTAAGAATGCCAGGCCGCCGTCAACGGAGGCATTTCCAGCAGACAGACGACTTTACGAGGGGTATGGTGATCGGGCTGAGAAGGGCAGGTTGGTCGCTTCGTCAAATCGCAGCCGATACCCATAGGGATGTGTCCACGGTGCAGCGCCTGCGCCTGTGGCGAAGATGGTTGGCGCAGGGACATGTGGCACGTGCGAGGGGTCCAGGCGCAGCCCGAGTGACGTCAGCACGCGAGGATCGGCGCATCCGCCGCCAAGCGGTGGCAGCCCCGCACGCCGCACGCCACGTCAACCGCCATTCTTCAGCATGTGCAAGACACCCTGGCTGTTCCAATATCGACCAGAACAATTTCCCGTCGATTGGTTGAAGGAGGCCTGCACTCCCGGCGTCCGCTCAAAAGACTACCATTGACTCCACAGCATAGACGTGCACGCCTGGCATGGTGCCGGGATAGAGCGACTTGGATGAGGGAATGGCGGAACGTCGTGTTCTCCGATGAGTCACGCTTCTGTTCTGTCAGTGATAGTCACCGCAGACGAGTGTGGCGTCGGCGTGGAGAAAGGTCAAATCCGACAGTAACTGTGGAGCGCCCTACCGCTAGACAACGCGGCATCATGGTTTGGGGCGCTATTGCGTATGATTCCACGTCACCTCTAGTGCGTATTCAAGGCACGTTAAATGCCCACCGCTACGTGCAGCATGTGCTGCGGCCGGTGGCACTCCCGTACCTTCAGGGGCTGCCCAATGCTCTGTTTCAGCAGGATAATGCCCGCCCACACACTGCTCGCATCTCCCAACAGGCTCTACGAGGTGTACAGATGCTTCCGTGGCCAGCGTACTCTCCGGATCTCTCACCAATCGAACACGTGTGGGATCTCATTGGACGCCGTTTGCAAACTCTGCCCCAGCCTCGTACGGACGACTAACTGTGGCAAATGGTTGACAGAGAATGGAGAACCATCCCTCAGGACACCATCCGCACTCTTATTGACTCTGTACCTCGACGTGTTTCTGCGTGCATCGCCGCTCGCGGTGGTCCTACATCCTACTGAGTCGATGCCGTGCGCATTGTGTAACCTGCATATCGGTTTGAAATAAACATCAATTATTCGTCCGTGCCGTCTCTGTTTTTTTCCCAACTTTCATCCCTTTCGAACCACTCCTTCTTGGTGTTGCATTTGCTCTGTCAGTCAGTGTATATTCAACAGATGGCAGAGCGTTCCTAATAACTCAATCATGCTAAGAGAAAAAAGTCTACGTACTAACAGACCCCATCATGACATATGCCTTAGACATTTGGAAACTCGTATCGAAGGATAACCTAGCTACACTAGAAAGAGTGAAGGCCATGTATATTTAAAAAGTGTTCTCCCTGGCAAAAAAAAAAAAAGTTCCTTTGAGATTTATCTATGAGCCTCCACATAGAAGAAATGCTATTAAAAATACCATTGCCTTCTACGACACAATATGAAGCTTTACATCAGGAACTACAGGATAAAAAAGCTAATATATGAATAGATTTTTACCAAACAGACGGCATGATGACCTCTTTTTATTAAATGTTCATAAAACCACTGAAAAGGGCAGGCAAAACAATATGACGACAGGAATATCAAGACGAGTTATCTGACTTATTTATAATGAATGCTGCGGAGTAGCTCGGCTCCTCTAGTTTCATATGAATTTTCAAATTCCTGTGAATATAAAATTACAGACTTTGTAACCTTGGTCAGCCCTAGAACAGGTGTTATCGTTGTTTGGAAATGGAGAACTACACATTCCTCAACAATATGATAATCATCTATTGTTCACAGTAATTCAGATGTTATATTTATGCCAAGAAAGTGATTCATTGAAACTGACTCACATAGTCTGCTCTACGTACTGCTATATTTCTTGAAATAAAGTAATACTCACAATTACAATCGCCCGCGGTACAGAAAGAATAGCACACTTTTTTTACCTGAGGATGAATTAAGAGCCCGCTTAAATTTGCGAGGTACTTAGACCTATACACTACGTAGGTGGCAAAGGTATGAAGAATTGACTGAAAAAAGCTCCCGATTTCCACTGAAAAATTTCACATAACAGAAATATCGATCTTAAGGTACATTATAGAAAATACATATATGTTACAATTTGCTTTACGTCGCACCGACACAGATAGGCCTTATGGCGACGATGGAGAGAAAATGCCTACGAGAGGGAAGGAAGCGGCCGTGGCCTTAAAGTACAGCTCTAGCATTTGCCTGTGTGAAAATGGAAAACCACAGAAAATCGTCAGGGCTGCCGACGGTGGGATTCGAACCCACTATCTTCCGAATGCAAGCTCACAGCTAAAAGGAAGCAAAGTCATCTCCGTACAGGCCATGAAGGCCCTTAGAGGGGTGGAAGGTAAAGGCTTCCACTATCCGTAACCTCGGCACTTGATGGTGTAGAGTGATTAACTCTACGCCCGGCCGCCTTTGCCCCCAGGAATTAGCCTGGTACTCATTTTTGGTGTAGGCTGAGTGAACCTCAGGGCCGTATGCGCCTCAGGAAGTGGAAATCTCGTTTCTTAAAGTTTACGACTTCCAGACGGGGATTCGAACTCACGTCCTTCCAGGCGAACCGAGCACGCCTTTACCGCCTCGGGCAGGCAGCCCCTAAGCTCACAGCTGCGCGACCCTAACCATACAGCCAAGTCGCTTGGTTCAGTGCATAAATAAATACAGGCTTACATTCCATCGTGTGTATTCTACACTGTAGCACCCATCCTAAGTGAGACATCATACAAAGTCATTTGGAAAAGTGAGAAACGATGAGCTTCCTTGGGACATGTCGTTGAAGAGGAAAACATTTTGTAGCTACAGGGTTCTCGTTATTTGCAACAATAGAAAATTATAGGATGTGCAACAGGAAAATAAAGTGTTATAGCCGACCCTCGAAGTGTGGCGATCTATCATGTTCGAATAGCATCATGGTGCGTGAGCCATCTCCGTGGTACGTGCTTGTCTAAGGAGCATGGGGCATGCTATTGCCTTCCAGTGCAATGCCCTGAACTTTAATCCCAAATAAACTTCACAACTTATCTTCTACAAACTGAAAGGATATGCTATATTCTCTCCATTTAATGAAAGTAGATTCCACAAACAAACGCAACCATTATAAAAATTTAACATTACCTCAAGGGACAGTTCTAGGACCTATCCTATTCGCGTAATAAACTCATGATCTTTATTATGAATATTGCACCTTCATATTAATTTGTGCGATTTCATACATAAATACTGTTATTGGTTTTACGGCCTACTATTTTTATGGTGTTTGCAGACGCTGAAGCGCAGGAATTGTGTTCTGTAGGAGTTGTTTTACATGCTGGCAATTCTATGGATATGAAGCTGGTGTAGTTAGATATCTTCAAATACCACTGAAGAGAACCGGACAAAAGTGTATGGAGGGCAGGAATAGTACAATTAATCCTGTGGCAGGATCTCATAACACTTGCGAAGGGCGTTCAATATATAATGCAACACATTTTATTTCTCGGCCAATTTTGGTTTTAAAAAATTGGAATTTTGTTTCGGACATCTTTGAATATTCTCGCTTCGTCTCGTAGAGTTTCATTAATTTTCTATAGGTGGCAGCTCTATAATTAGATGTCAAAATGGTGTCTGTGATGGAGGTGCGTACTAAACGGAGAGCAGTTTTTAAGTTTCTTTTGGAGGAAAACCGGGGCATCACAGATATTCATAGTCGCTTGAAGAAAGTCTACGGAGACCTGGCAGTGGATAAAAGCACGGTGAGTTATTGGGCGACGCATGTTTCATCATCACATCACCAATAGGAGCTCACAAAACTTCAGTGAACTGTTCTTCCTCATCCACCCGACAGCCCGGATCTCGCGCCTTCTGACTTCCATCTGTTTGGCCCGATGAAAAAAATGAAATGGCGTATGGCTTTTAGTGCCGGGAGTGTCCGAGGACATGTTCGGCTCGCCAGGTGCAGGTCTTTTGATTTGACACCCTTAGGTGACCTGCGCGTCGTGATGAGAATGAAAATGATGATGAAGATGACACATACACCCAGCCCCGGTGCCAGTGAAATTAACCAATGATGGTTAAACTTCCCGACCCTGCCGGGAATCGAGCCCGGGACCCCTGTGACTAAAGGCCAGCACGCTAACCATTTAGCCGTGAAGCCGGACTTGGCCCGATGAAGGATGCACTACGTGGACAGCGGGGAAGTTATCAATGCAGCACGACGTTGGCTCCGACATCGACCAGCCGAATGGTACCATGCAGGCATACAGGCCCTCACAATACGGTGGCGTAAGGCCGTAGCATTGAACGGAGTCCGGCTCCACGGCTGAATGGTTAGCGTGCTGGCCTTTGGTCACAGGGGTCCCGAGTCCTATTCCCTGCAGGGTCGGGAATTTCAACCGTAATTGGTTAACTTCGCTGGCCCGGGGCTGGGTGTACGCGTCTACTTCATCATTTCATCCTCATCATGACGCGCAGGTCGCCTACGGGAGTCAAATCAAAAGACTTGCATCTGGGGAGCCGAACTTTTCCTCGGACACTCCCGACACTAAAAGCAATACGCCATTTCATTTTCACTGAATGGAGATTATGTTGGAAAATAGGTTGTAGTAGCAAAAGGATTGGAGAATAACAAGGTGTATTTGAATCCTCAATAAAACCAACCTGCTTTTAGAAAAAAATGTGCTGCGTTATATATTGAACTCCCTTCGTAATAATAGTATTCAAAATATTAGTTACAAATTGGCTGGTATGTGTGGCAGAAAAAGATATGTTTGTGTAAGACTGAATATTGTATGTGCCTCCGTAACGTAATGTTTAGTGCTATTAGCTGCCCAGAAATCAGCACATCGAACACAACGCGGGTTTCAGCCGGTATCAGCGTAGCGTACTTGATATGGCACGATCCTCTCAACTCGAAGGTCCTTGTTCAAATCTTTCCCCTGGAAATTTTGTTTTTCTGCCATTGGTGCTCTCAAGCCCGTCTTAAGCCACGAGGAGATTTAGCAACACCGCATCGCAAAGTGACCTCATTGGCTAACTTCAACAGCTGATAAAATTACAACGGTGCGAGATATCGAATTATTTCTTTCAAATTGTTTATCAGTATGACCAACCCTCTGACATTTATATACCCGGTCCACGTTGTTTGCAACCACCCAGTCCAGCCATCGATTATCTGCAGTCACATCCCACGGTCTTCAGCAGTCCTTTTCATCGTGACATAGGAAGGAAAACCCAGCTGAGTGATTATGTTACTAAGGCATGAGAGACGCGGTCTTCCTCTCGACTTCGAAGACAGTCTGGAGAAAGCTGTCATGTCGTAGGACGTGTCCAAGAAATTTAACTTTCTTCTGCTCCACTGTATAAAATAAAGGCGGTTTTTCATTAACGCCATTCAAGATTTGGATATTAGTGTTCTTCTCTTTCCAACTCGTCCCTGTCAGTCTTCTCGAGAACCACATTTCTTTAGCTTCTAGTCTTGATTGTCCTTGTTTTCCCGAAGTCCAGGTCTCAGAACCGTAAGTTAGCACACTCCAAACAAAGGTTTTAACAAATTTCTTCCTGGTTTCAATTCCTCTTCAATTCTTCTTTGACTTCTGTCAGACACTGATTATCATTGATAATAACACTATCCATATAACAAAATTCTTTAACCTGATCTAATTTTCCAGAGCCTAATTTAATGTTATTTTTCAATTGTCTTTTCCTTTTGAACGACCATCATTTTCCTTTCCTTTGTGTTTATTTTTAGCCTGAACTTTAACGTGTTCTTAGTGTTTAGTATACAGAGCATCCTAGTCATTTTGTGCTCTGAGATAAAAAATTTTGTGAGAACGCTCAGTCTTAATCATACCAGCATGCAGTTCGCGTGATGGCATACAGAATAATTTTGCCATCGTCATAGTTACTTCACTGGAGTACAATCCTGTGACCTAATTTGCCTTATCCTAAAAATACCAAGTAAGATAGTGGTGGTGGAGGTGGTGATTGTTTTAAAAGGCAGTACAACTAGGCAACCATCCTCTGTACAACACTAAGCAGGGAGAAAAAATGGAAGGGATCCGATCCTTCGAAAAATGAAGGTATCGGCCAAAGAAAGACAAGGACCGCGAAGTGCGTGAGAATGAAATACACCTTAGGCCTCGAGTTCTATAATACCGTCCGGGTCGGAAAAGTACAAGAATTGACCAAGGGAGGTCGGATAGGATATATATGTTATTATTATTAATATTATTATTATTAGTAGTAGTAGTAGTAGTAGTAGTAGTATTAACAAATACGTCGCAAAAGGGAAATATCCCGGTGGCAATAGTCATTTACAATAGTAATTAACCAACAACAATAACAAACAACAAGAAGAGTACACCAAGCAATTCCATGGAAAGAAAATATGACAATACTGCTAGTTTAACTTTCTAAATCCAGCATCATTATTGTGCCCGTTCGCATCTTGTAGACCATTTACAAAATGGCGGCGTACGAAGGTATGGCCCATGCGATCTATTAAGGCAATGAACTTCTCATTAATACGGTATATAGGAGACCATGCACGTCACGGAACGGATTGATTTGGAAGACACTGCAGAACAGTAGAGGCTCAGTTGGATTGTTTTATAAAAACATATAGCAGCGGACTAATTGTTTAAAAAAATACTCTAAAATTTTCAACGGCAGAAGAAAGACGCAAGTACAAGCTAAGCTTTACATCTGAAGATTATCCTAAACTTCTGAAGAAGATATTGACTATTTTACGATCGACGATAAAATCTGACAAAATAATTCACCGGCGTACATTATAAAAGAGACGAGATATTATAAAAATAAGTAAATCGCGGTGAGATACATCTGACTTGGATCCGGTGAGCAACCACTCTGCGATTGGCGAAGAAGGACTCACTATATCGGAGGACCGATAATTTCGTATGGGAAGAAAGTTACCCCTGTTGTTATAAAATTAATGTATATATGGAGAACTTATCCCAACTGAAGAAAATTTCGTCGTTAAGAATAAGCAGTAGAACAATGGAATATATCATGACTGATTGCTCCGCAAAAGGAATTTTCTACGCTGTCTGCAGATTTGGAATGATGACTGCTTGCTAAATCTACATGATGGACTGACTGGGGATAGGCACCGGCCAGCCAGTAGACCAGCCGATGAGGATAGGACCGGCCAGCCAGATGACCAGCCAATGAGGATAGGACCGGCCAGCCAGATGACCAGCCGATGAGGATAGGACCGGCCAGCCAGATGACCAGCCAATGAGGAATGGACCGGCCAGCCAGATGACCAGCCGATGAGGAATGGACCAGCCAGCCAGATGACCAGCCGATGACCGGGAAGACGTTGTCCAACCGGAGATCCAGATCCTAACAGAGGGTCTAACCACAAACAAGGAATGGAGCGACAACCAGACCAAACATAACATCTGACGAGCTAAGTCTTTACATTTTTTTAGTAGAGTAGTTTCTTGCAATCCACGCCCTCGCTCTAACTTCGGCATGTGCGGATTAATTGGTGATATTTATGAATTAATTAATAACGTGTGTGAATCATAAAGTGAAGTGTGAGATATTTAAGGCTATAAGATAAGATGGCAGTGTAGAATTAGAATTCTATTATATCATATACATGCTACCGCACTTGCATACATACAGTAGAAACTAGCATGTGTAAATGAAAGAAGTGTTACTTGTGAAGATCTAATAGCAATGAGTCTATACAACTAGTGAAACTTCGATTAATCTCGTATTACTTGTACTATGATTACGTCACGAATTTATCTGCGCGACACAGAGGAATATAGTTAAGTTACGTATTCTTTTCTTTATAGAAAGAGGGCATTGAACTCCAACTGCTGTTAAAAGATAAGAGGTTATTAAAATGCGTTTATAATAAGGCAATTCTAAAATGTTTGGCATATAGCTTTAAGAGTAATCGGCGATATGCGTACGGCGATAAGTATGCCAGTGGAATGATAATGTATATTGGAATGGTGTTAAAATATGGTTATTTCTCGGAGTATATTAAGGAATATTTGAAATGAAGATGTTTGTTTATATTCTGCGGTATGAGAAAGAATTGTAATTCGCCGAGGAAACGTTGCGTTAGATTAACATGAGGTGAGTTTCTATGTCATATGGAAAGAGTATGTCAAAAGAGTGAACATCGCGCAGATGACCCATTTTAAGGTAAGATTGACATGTATTATGGTAGAATTGTGAATCGTGACAGTTTTTGTCTGACATTGGTTAATGGTATGTAGCGAATACAAGAGAGTTCTTTAACATACGGTTTAACTAGGCTCATGACTAAGTACACATGTGATATTTTTTGGTGCGGTGACATTTCAATATAATACTATTAATTTTATTCTGTACTGACCATACGAGTTGAGTAGCTCGTACACATGAGAGATATTGAGTAATAGGAGATAGCTAAAGCACATTGAGCCGTTGGTGGAGGAGTGTGTGGATCGGAAACTACCTAAACAGTTAGATAGATGTTCATTTCTTTTCACGCAGATATGATTTGAGTTGAAGTGTTTAAAATATAAAGAATAGGAAAATGGTTAGTTAGGAGCCATATGTCATAGGCTCAAGGGAGGTATTGTCTTAGCCCGTAAGTTGTTATTTATGCGTATTCAAGATGAAGGACCAAATAATCAGAGTTCAGATTTATGAATGGAAAATTTGGAGAGGAGTTTTACGATTTCATACTCACGCAAGAGTTTATTTGGGAGATACATACGCAAAGATATGGTCAGATTTACATTCGCAATCTGACTTTATGCCATTTAATTTTTATTATGTTTCAATTTAGCAAACCATCCATTTTTATCACAGTGAATTGACTTAAATGTGGTGAGAATAATTAATATAATTATCGTGACAGTATTCACATCGAGTATTTATATGGAAACCGTGATTGGTCAGTGATCTCTTAAATATAATTAGAGTAAATCAAATACACTTCGGAACATGGCTACGAATATAGAAGTAAATAACTAATATGAACTTGAACATTGAATGAGAATGAGTGTAAATAATTTAAAATCTTAATTATTTTACTTCATTTGAGCCAGCGCTGACTCTAATCCTTTATACATAAATGTTATTAAGATAATACTACCCAGAATTCACATTTAACTTTACATTGAACATGATTTATTCCAATAAAGTTTCTTATACTATTCTTTTAGAAAGTGTCTGTGTTATGAATTCCTTTTGGGTAACAGCTAGTTTGTAAGTTAGCTATTAAGTTTAGTAGATATAAGTAACTGATGAATTTGACAAAAGAGAGAGACTCTTTTTGAGGTTTTCGGCCGCAGGTCCTTACTTGAGTGAATAGGTTCCCCCAAGATGCGTGTCTCAGCAGACCGAGTCTCTTCCGAAACCACGTTAAAAACAAACACATATAAAATCTCAGATTTTATGAGCGATAGATAGAATACCCTGAGAAGAAACCGAGTTACCGGGAGAACATTGCACTGACCGCTCGACTGTCGGGTGCATTATATACAAACACACACATAACTGAAATATTTCCAGTAGTTAACACTACATATTACAATACTATGGGCTGAACTTACTATTAGATTAACACTACAAGTGCTGATGAAGTAAAATTAAAACATAACTACACAACAACAATAGTACAAAAAGGAATTCCATGGAAAACAAAATATTACAAGAAATACTACTAGTTTAACATTCTAAATCCATTATCATCGTATACAAATTCATACACAAGTAAAATATGAATGTGAGGAGCCTGTCAAGTAATGCCAGAACTCGGCTGAGGACCCGGTGGTCGACAACCCACGCTTCCTAGTTAAGAGCCCGTGGTGCCCCATTTAGTCGCCTCTTACGACAGGCAGGGATACCGTGGGTGTTATTCTACCGCCCCCGCCCACAAGGGTAAGCGGGTCACGCAGATCATCTGTAGTGAGAACGACAAGTTAGGTTCTGTTGTTTTACATCGCACTGACACAGGCAGGTCTTATGGTGATGATGGGATGAGAAAGGCCTAGGAGTGGGAAGGAAGCAGCCGTGGCCTTAAGGTATAGCCCCAACATTTACCTGGTGTCAAAATAGGAAATCACGGAAAACCATCTTTAGGGATTCAAACGCACTATCTCCCGGATGCAAGCTCACAACTGCGCGACCCTAACCGCACGTCCAACTCGCCCGGTAGTTAGGTTTCCCTTTGAAGTATTCCGGATTTAGTTTAATAACTTCTCACGTGCTGTGTAAGGGCACAAGTTTACCCATTTCCAAACTGTAGAAGTTCATTAACTAAGTGTGCTGAACGTCAGTCACTCACCGTCTCCCAGACAACCACACTATCCGCTGAAGGAACGACACTCAACCTGCAAGTTATGTATGGACAAACCACGAACCACTAGATAAGCAACCCACAAAGTCAGCGAACACCACGTACTTGGGAAAGAACTGGTAGGCAGAGGAACAAACTAACAATGATTCAGCGGCGGTTGCTGATTCTTAGAGACAAATATTGAATGCGGTCTGTATGCACTTTATATTTATACCTGTCAATCAGGTATAGTAACTTATGGAACAAACAGTCTGAAGAATCACTTGTTTAAAATTTACGACGAACTACCTCATGAAAAAAAATATATTTCAACAATTAATAAATTCAAACTAAATTTAAGAAAAGTGTTTCAGTCCACTCTGGTATTAAAAATTATGAAAAAAGTGTCTTTGTAAATTACAGGATTAAGTTAAAACATGTAAACATTGTTTTTGTAATTAGTTAGGCTATAATCGTCTTTCAGTTTTATTCTAGTTTTTGTTTACATTATTATTTGTATTATTGTAGTAGTTTCGATTTTAAATTCCATTGTAACGAACAGATACCACACCTTGAATATGTTCGATTTTTGTGTATTTTGAATGTAATGCAACTGTCCAATGAATATAACATAACCCCTTAAAGTGAACTTTGCTCGTTGGGGCCTTTCTTGAATAAATAAATTTAAAAATTATGCTAAAGTAAAACATAATTTACAAGATTTGACTTTTTTTGTATTTATTTTACATTTGCAATTCTTTCACTACAATCCAGGTTTATTTCAGTAAAAGCTATTTTCAGATGCACCAGTTAAAAGCGATCGGTATTTTGACTTGGCATAGTTCATTGGTGAAGCCAGTTGCTCACACAAATGAGTAGAAACAAACACGGCCGAAATTGATTTGCAAGTAATCACTTAGCACTTATACTTGCCAACTTTACCGCGAGGCATATATGAATTTGAGCTGCAAATCCAGCCATTTTGAACACGAAAGTCTAAGGACGTTTTCTCCTTTGGAAACTAAGGAAAACTTCTTTTTCTATTCATCATGAAATTGAATTTAGACGCTGATTTTGTTAGCTTTGGGTGTACCATTAAGAATTTTCAAAATTTCCAACCGGATCCCAGCCACTGATACAAAGAAGTGACGAGCGAATAAACACTGACCTCCGTCAGTACTAACTCTTGCAGTATGCCTGAAGGTCAAGAAACACTTTCGGTTGGTGAAACAGTAAACATTCACTCACCAGGCTTAATGTAAGAAGGATGCAGTACTGACTGCAAATATCCCAGTCATATATTACGCAGTTTCATATACTGAGATATACATACACTGCCGGAAAAAAACATGCAACATTCTCAAGGACTGTGTTTAGTGGCACCAGGGTATGATATGGCATAATGAGTAGTTGATGATGATGTGTTAGTGATGCATTTGTCATGGACAGCGGCTATCAGCAGGCTTGTCCGTACGCACTCTGTTTTGACTCTACAAGCAGTAACTGTGCTGAGGTTAGAGGTGAATTGTGCTTGCAACATTCATTCTAGGGTACAACCGTGCCTCTCAGACGAGTACGTGCTTCCCTTGAACAACCGCAGCCATTTGAACGGAATCACATTGTGGGCCTGCGGGAAGCTGGATGACGTATCGATGGATTGCTGCACATGTTCGGCACAATGTATCGGTGGTGTGTCACTGCTTTCATCAGTGGTCTGTGGAACATCCCCACACCCGTAGACCAGGCTCCGGACGTCCGAGTAGTACAGACGTACGTCAAAAGCGGTACATTGTGCGAGCAGCGGTGGCCGACCGAACGTCATCCAGAAACGAAATTCCGTCACATGTTGTACCTGCTGCGTCACCACGGACAACTAGGAACCGTCTGCTTGCAGCAGGATTACAATCACGTGTGCCTCTGGCCGGGCTACCACTGGCAGCACGACATCGCCAAGCACGGCTACTCTGATGTCGTGAAAGAGTCGACTGGAGAGCGGAATAGCGCTCTGTTGTCCTCAGTGGCGAGAGCAGGTTCTGTCTGTATGCAGGTGATGAACGTACACGTGTGAGCGGCGTATTCCAGAGTGCATTCGCCAACGACACTCAGGTCCCACCCCAGGCTTCATGATGTGGCGGGCCATCAGTTACAATTCGCAGTCACAGTTGGTATTTCTGCAGGATAACGTAATCATTGCCCGGTAAATTGAACGGGTTGTTGTCCCCGTGTTACTGCTATTTCTTCGACAGGAAGTTCATGTGCATTTTCAGCAGGACAATGCACGTCCTGCGACGCAACGTGTTCTATGTGGTGTACAACAACTGCCCTGGCCAGCAAGATCACCGGATCTCTCACCAATTGAACACGTATGGTACATGATGAAGCAAGAACTTACGTGTTCTAAACAGCCTGCAACAACCATTGCCGAATTGCATCAAAAGCTGCAAGATACTGGGGACAATCTATCGCATGATGCGCCTCGGCACCTTTATGATAATGATGCTTGGTGTTTAAAGGGACCTAACACCTAGGTGATCGGCCCCTAATGGTACGAAATGAGACGAAATGTAATGAAAAATTATAAGTCCAAAATCCTCCACTGATCAGAATTCAAAACGTGAGGACTAAGAATGAGTGGGTGGAAACGAATTTAAAACAATCAGTAGATCCGACCCGCAATGCCTCACATTCACAGAAACTGACGTAAAACAATAGTATTACTGATCAAGGGACTGCTTCTATAGAATATTACTGAATCGATGATTCTTGCACTTTAAAGGTCATCCACCCCTCATAATGGTACTTATCATTAGCAAAGTAGAACCATGGTATTTGTCATGTTGCAGGACTAATCAAAAGTAGCGTAGACTCGCGATATTCCACACTCACAGGTAATGAAATTCGCACATGTAATACAGGCCTATAGTGTTTCGCACATTGCGGCGCCATTTACAGGCAACGCAAACCTATGGTGTTCATCACAGAAGTGTACTAGCCCCAGGGACTCGTACTATCCCGTTGTATTCCTCAGAGTGGTTACTAATCATAGGCAAACCAGAACCGTGGTGTTTCCCACCCGTGGTGTCGCTCATATAGTGGTACTAATCAAAGGTACTGTAAAAGCCGGAAGTGCACTCTGTTGCTACTAATCACAAACCTATTTTGTACCTAACATAGTGCTACTACGCGCATGCAAAAGCGACCCATGGTGTCTAATGTACTAATTACAAGTAGCCTCATGGTTCTAATTCGATCATCCCTTGGTCGCCCCTTTTAGTAGCCTCTTACGACAGGGTGGGTGTATTCTCAGTCTGCGTCCCCCACCCTCAGGGGGTACACCTTTATGATCGCTTGCATGCGCGAATACAGTCTATCTCAGGCATCACTCTAGTTTTGGAAATGCTAATTTTCTGATCATACTCGCTTCACCTATTTTCAAGTTCCAAAATACATAGTTTGAAGGCTTTCACAGTGTAACTGTTCGACCCTAAGCTTCTCACTAGAGGAGACGAAAGTTGATACCTTGGGACACATGAATATCAAATAAACTATATGTGGCTTGCCCGCTAATTGCCACGCAAATAGAAACAATTAACATTCCATGGTTTCCCATTTCTCTATGTGATGTATGGGCGCCAGCGTTACAGTTTTAAACAAAACTGTAAAGCAAAATTTACATTTACTAGCATAGAGACTTATACTTAAATCACAGGGGTAGGATTTTAAATAATTAACCATTAAGTATCGTTTGAGAAAGAAAATTAACGCGATATAAAATACAAATGAATTTATTATACAAAAAAATGAGATGAATCTGAAAAGTTCCCTAAAGCGTGGAGGGATTTAGAATTTACGTTACTGAAATTACTAATTGCTTGCTTTATCTAATTGAAGCTCACCAATTGCAGTTTCCGTTGAAGTCATCTGGTTTCCGTGGTTACTCGTTTTCTTCTCGATGTAGAATTGGCTCCATGGACATCCTTCCTTCTCTGATGTGGTACGGGCTCTCTTGACTAGCACTCCCTAATTGCTATTTTCTTTCTTACTACAGAAAAGTACGCGTAAAATGACAGTATATTAAATTAGTCTGGCTGGAGAAGCCTGGACGGTTACAACAGTACAGTCTGCTATTAAGACCAAGTCGCCGGCACAGGCCATACTTCTTACATTTCCACCGAACTACATCCTCCTTCCATTCAATTTTATACTTCTCAATAAATAATTTAAGTATACAATGTACAAATAGATGAAAGAGTACAGCCTTGTCAAACCCCTTAAACTACTTTCAGCCAAGAGCGCTTTCTACCACCAGTTCTCACTGCGGCCCGATTGTGAATATATTTTTGCTAGTGGCTTTAGGTTGCACCGACACAGATAGGTCTTATGGCGACAACCTTGACAGGAAGGGCCTAGGAGTGGAAAGGAAGTGGCCTTGGCATTTGCCTGGTGTGAAATGTGGAAACCACGGAAAACCATATTCGGGGCTGCCAAAAATGGGGTTCGAACCCACTATCTCCCGGATACAAGTTCACAGCTGCGCGCCCCTTATCGCACAGCCAACTCGCCCAGTAATATTATATATTAATACTACTTAAGGTATCGTACATACATTGATCATACATACAGCTATCTGGATAATTTACATTTATGTTAGTGACGTTAATTAAGTTTGATATACACAGTACTAAGTCTTACTTAACCTTAATGTTAATCTATGCATATGTCTGTGGTACAGATGATGTATGGGAAAAACGATAACTCACAACTAGGACTCGAAAGCTGAAGACTTATAAATTGCCCAAAAAAACTATTAAAATGCCTAAACAATCTACAGAAAACGGCCTAGAAATTGGCATAAAAGACGTAAAAATGCTATCCAAATTAATTCATAATTTCAGTTTTAATTACGTATTTAATGAGGGGATATCATGTTTTAAAATGCAAAGTTGTGTGTGTTATGCAACATATAGTGCAAAAATGTATGATTGAAATGCTTATTGCATAAATTACATATCTTTTATTAACATAATTTAAAAATTGAATTTCGTGTTTGTTAAAATAGTCCGCCCCTGCTTATTTCATAAATTACATATTTTTTATTAACATAATTTAAAAAATGAATTTCGTGTTTGTTAAAATAGTCCGCCCCGCGGTGTAGGGGGCAATGCATCCGCCTGTCACCCGGCGGCCCCGGGTTCGATTCTCGGCGTGTCAGGGGTTTTAATCATAAATTATTAATATCCCTGGCCTGGATAGAGGGTTTTTGTGTCGTCCTTAACGTCCCTTTCCTCACATTCATCACTCTACACTTCCGCAATTCCAATTACACGCAGGTTCATATCATATGGTGCAAGTAGGGGCAAAAGATCTCTAGAGGTCGACACCCCGAACAAATAGCATTTTCAAAAACAAAAAAAAAACGAATATTGTTAAAGTAAGTACTTGCAGAATTTAGAATGAAATGTTTTTTCCTCACTTACAATGAATTCGACGAACCCGTAATGGACATCCTGGAGAAAGAAATTGAAATGAGTATAACTGGAATCATATTTGATTAAACCACACTAGGGTTACAGAAATTTGAATTTGGAAACCTTACTTCAGTTGGCTTTGCAGTATATCACAATAGTCATCTCCAGGTTCTTAGGTTCAGACAGAAAGTCGCGAAACATCGAGCAACTTCTCTCCACAACAACGGATGTTAAGGATTCATACATGAAGCAAGTGAGATCTTCCTCTTCAAAAACACATCAAAATTTCCTCGTTTAATTATCTCATTTGCACATAATATTTGATACCCCTGGTTTTTTGAGCATTCGTTTCATTTTTCATTCCATTTTCTTTCTTACTACAGAAAAGATGTTTAAGAGGTAATGGATGAAATGAAGATATTTCTGACTGAGAATGGGCAGTAGAAATGCATCCGAAGAAGGTGAAGTTGCAAAACAAAAGGCCGTTAAGACTTTAAAAAAGGCTAAAAAGGGCCTATAAGCCAAAAATGCCGAAAAACGCAAAAAAGAACTAAACCCACCATTTTCTGGCCTATAATGACCCAGAATGAACTTATGTTGGGTGTCGTCCTTGGACACTCGAGAAATAAAGGAGTTTTCCTCAACTTTCGAGCCCTGCTCATAACACTTACAATATATAGAACATATACAATATATAAAACGGTCTTATTGAATTAATATGAAAATTAAAATGAAAAATTTAAATCCACAGCCTGTTTCCAGTCATTCGACCGAGTCAGGAATGGAATGAATGAAGCCCCTCGTCTAGCGGCGAGGACAGGAATTGTCCCGACTGCCGAAGACTGATGCCACTGCCTTCGTGAAGTACAGGCCGTACTGTAGCAAGCGCGGGAAAGCAATCAGCTGATCGTTAGGGGGAAAGTTCAGCACGTGAGTTAGTTGAGTTACATGTGAATTCTTCGCTGTTTTATTGAAATTTTTAACGTTGGTCGCATGTTTACTAAGATATGTATCATACTGAGTCGTTATCGACTGCATTATTAAGTGAAAAGTCCTCAATTGGTGAAGAAAACTTAGTGTGAATGTGTATTCATGTGAGACTATAGGTTAAGAATGTCGCTCTGCAGTGTTTTAATTGTGTAGTTTATGTGTGTAATGTTATATCCATAGTGTGAAATGAATTGAGTTAGTGCATTCAGCGTTTTATTATCAACCACGATCAAATTTCATATCATAGGCAATGGGACAGGCTCATTCCATAAAAATTCAAAATGAAAATTGTACCGGGCGGTACACCTCTACACCGTTTATTTAAAAGTTGCGCCAGTTGAAACTCCTCTTCTGGAGGAAGGTTGAACTTTATCTACTCTATTAATTCTCTACTTTCTCAGAAGATGTCACCACGTGGAAAATTTTGAGTTTTTGAACTGTGTCACTTTTGATGTGTTTTTGTTTAGCTTGAAGTAAGAAGTGTGAACTTTCTCTTCTAGAGGACACTACTGAAGATCAACAATAGCGCACCCTAGTGCGGAGTCAAAGAACTATTTTGTTGGAGAAATTTTTATTTCAAAAGTTTGTTTCTTGTTAAATTTCTTTCTGTTATAGTTTAAGTTGGCTGTATACCCCTCTTTTTCCCCTTGTTTAAGATTTATCCAATCCCGAATTTCTTTTAGTAATTTCTGACCAATCTGGTGTATCTTCCCCCAACTTGTATCTGTTGCGGGGTCCTATCCAATAAAATAATTGTGGGCGGGTGTTTTCATTCCCCTAACGCCTAGAACCTTCCACGAGAGGGTATAAACTGCTGATTTTTGGGTCTCCGTGCCACTTCTGTTCCATCTTTCAGTGTATTAAGTACATAGCAGGAGGCGGGAAGCGCCTCTTTCCTCGGCGGCGGTCAACAATAAGGTAATGGCCGATTAATAAATTCTTTCTTTTCTTGCTCAGCAGTTTAACTTTCGGGGCGGGTTCTAAGCGTTCAACCATGTAACCTTTTCCTAAAATGTAAAAACAACTGGTATCTATTCTATTTTAAAACGACATATCGGGATAGAGAGTGCTTAACCCTCTCGAGCTCCCACTCACATCGTCTTGAGGTGAACTTATTCTCTCAACCAATTCTTCCGTAATGTAATGTAAATTGCTATTACGTCACCTCTGTAGTATGGGATTAGCCCTTGCATCAGTGGCCTAAGAGCCAAAGTAGGTCTTAAAAACCAAGTGTATTAGGAGTGCAAGTTCGCCTTCTCTCAAATTGTTTTAGAGGTCATTTAACTAACCTGCTTTTCATTTAATTGACCTCAGTAGATTGGGTATTTTACCCCTGTGTTTATGTCCGTTGAGGACAACTTGAAGGTGGAGTTTGGTGTGGCCTAGGAGAGGCTTAAATTAAGGAGCGTGTGGCTCTTTTGGAAACGGAGTGTTGTATGCCTCGAGGAGGCTTTACTGTGTAATTTGGAGCAAGGGCTCCAGGGTTTGATTGGGGTCTTCTGCCCCTTTGTTAAAATTTGTATATCGGAAAGTTGGGCTAGTTGCTCAAAAATGGTGAACTCAGGGCTCGAAGCCCAAACTCTGTAATCCCTGTAATTGTACATTTCAAATTGTGTTTCGGCTACTAAGTACCTGTTCTTTGTTATTACTTAATATTGAAAAGGAAATATAACCTTGTTAACTTTTACATTAACTTTGATTCCGTAGTTTGAGACCCATTCACGCCCGCACCTTCTTACACCTCTACCTACCACCAAAACACGGTAACATGTGAGACTATAGGTTAAGAATGTCGCTCTGCAGTGTTTTAATTGTGTAGTTTATGTGTGTAATGTTATATCCATAGTGTGAAATGAATTGAGTTAGTGCATTCAGCGTTTTATTATCAACCACGATCAAATTTCATATCATAGGCAATGGGACAGGCTCATTGCATAAAAATTCAAAATGAAAATAATTGTATAGGCATTATTTGCTGTTTAAAAATCTACCTTTTTAAACAATAACTGAACTTCATGACGGTTGCCAGTAAATGTCTTGTTATTGTTGGAGGTTAGCTTACTCGTAATCTTTTTTTGTAAGTACTGAATTGGTGGTACAAAAATAATGTATGTATTGGTAATTGGTTGCTTGTTTTGTATCAGTGTGTATGATGTGAATGTTCCAGTTGATTAGAAAATGGATAGAAACCGCAAGAGTATGTCTAAAAGTCTTAGCCTGTACTCACCGAAACGAAATGATATACGCGAGAAATAGAACGTTACGGGAAAGGATATACATTGTATGTCATAACTAACAAATATTTATGAGTAATTTTTGGTTTTATAAGGTGTTAACAGTTTCTTGAGTAACTTAAACGAGTGAGTTACTCAAGCGGAGCGGATGCGTATCGCCTCCAAGTCCCACCCAAAGCGTGACGTCATCAGAGCTACAGTACGGCCTGTATATCACGAAGGCACTGCTGATACACTCCTCTGGGACAATGATTAATGACTGACGGATGAAATGAAATGATACTGGAGAGTCTTTCTCGAATGAAATATGACAGGGAAGACCGGTGTGCCCGGAGAAAAACCTGCCCCGCCTCCGCATTGTCCAGCACAAATCGAATGACCAGAATTTGAATCACGGGGCTCAGCGGTAAGAGGCCGGCGCACTGCCGCCTGAGCCACGCAGGCTATTCTTATTGAATTAATATCTATAATTTAATTTACCAACATGCAAGATAGTTAAAAATGAAATGTAGAAGAAAGTATGTCAATATCGTACACAATATAACAGAAATTATGTATTTCATTTTCCCACTATATTTCTCCATTTCAGGCCACTTGTTCCCACTGATTTATGACGATGCAGTTTATTTATAATCCTTTCCACTTCGTCGAGCGTAATTTCACTGCCATCATTATTCCCCTCCGTCGAATATCATTGTTTAGGATCTCAAGAAAATAATTTCCTTTTACAAAGAGAAGATTTTCAAAATATTCCTTCCACCTGTCCAGTGATTCACCATGATCTACAATAAGTTTGACCTGATTTAGACCATAATACTGCGATCTTAATATGGAATATAACTCGGAAAGTCATAATGTAGACCTGGTCATATACTGCAGCGTGCTGAATAGATAATGGAGTTGGGATATTAATTTCCTCCCTTCTACCAAAGTCACAACGAGGCCCTAATCCATTGTTTGGGGGATGACTTGCAAATGAACTAACCAGCATAACATCCCCCGGGTCTTCGCTTTGTTAACCTACAATACTATGCAGCCGAGCATTAGAGTTTCCCCACCACTAAGAAATAACTAAGAAGTTGGAGACATAAATTTTCCTAACAGGCTGCTAAGCTTTTCGGCCCTCAGTCTTCAAAACTTTTCTACTCCACTCGTCTTACTCTGACATCACTATTTGCTCTGCCTAACCGTCGTCTATTGTGTGGCCCTCTAAAACAGAGTCCCTCTTTTTCTAACTTTCATCTTCACTTCGCCTCATGTAACCCTGATTCACAGCCACAGTTTCAACCAACGAGTCTTAGGACCTTTTAATTCTTTCCTCATTTGCTTGCTCCAAGAAAAATTCTCACAATATTTATTTCTATCACGGACATACAACAGTTTATCGGCGAGGCGTCGTATGTTCTCGTTTACTTCTTTAACCCTGGCATGAATTTTGTCAATATTAATGGTCGCACCGGGTCTCTCAGACCCATTTTTATCAGTGTTTTACTATTAGATTTTCATACTCTATTTCCAATTAAAGTATCATAGGACATTATTTAATTTATTTCAATGCAGTTTACATGACTACAATATTTAACTATCCTGTTTCTTAATTTAAAAGTGTATTTTTATAATTTACACTGAAAAACTGATTGTTTTCTGTTAACTTGTGAAAGGTAAAACATGGTAAGAGTAAAATGTAATTAAAATATTGTTTTTTTCACTTTTTACTGCATTTACATGCACAATGCAACACTTTCATCTATTTTCTACAGTCTTAATAAAACATATTTTTGAGAATTTCACACTTGAACTATTGGTACAAAAACATGGATTTGTTATGTATGTGTGAATTATGTGTCATAATTCATAAAATAAAAATGAAATTAGTTTTAGAAACACATCCAAGTACAGGGAAACATCACTTTAATAAATTTGTATGCACATTCTGCAGCCTAGTTGTCCGTGTTCTCCGCAAATGAAATGTTGGCACTTGGGGCAGACGTAGGATGTCTTCCTGTCTTTGTTGTTCAGAAATCACATCTCTTTCTTTTCCTGGGAACTTTTGTGGCACGTGCTTTCACAGGGTAGTTATACCCAGAATTAGCTTCATTTATTTTATTTATTTATTACTAGCTGATGTACCCATGCTTCGCTACGGAATTCTACATTGTATACAGTATTCTAGGTTAGGTAGTGTACACGTTGTGAACAAGATTGTATTAAATTGCGGAACACTTAACGTTACCCTAGAAACACGACGGGGAAGTCACCAAACGTTTTTTCTCATATGAAGGCTGGGTTCGGGAATTTTCATTGTAAGGGTAGGCCACCTTGCCTACCATCAGTCACAATCAGGTTGGGGAGTTTTCATTTTAATGACAGACACTCACTCTCCACCTGCCTTTTTACATCCTCAGAAGGACTACCTTAGTAGTTTCCCCAATTGAAATGAACATAGGTCATTACAATGACGTCAGTATGAATGGCGCGATTAAAAGCAATGTTTTTATATGAAATACTCGATCAAATGAAAAACCTCACATTTTCTCTGCCGATCTAACAGCCCAAAGTTCCAGAGCTGGAATGACCAAGCCACAGAGAGCCGTGATCCGTGAACACACTTCGTCTTATCTTCGGCCGGGTGGGGGTGTCGAATAGTGGAGACTCCCAGGGCAAAAACGATGACTTCTTACTAATCTGTTTAATAGGAGTACCCGTTGAGTCGGAAAATCTCAATTCACTACGCCGGCGGCGGACAAATTTTTTCTCCAAGCCAGAGGAGAAACCCCACCTCACAACTAATTTGGAATAAAATGCACGTAGAATTTAATAAAAGTGAAGAGGAAGAAGCTTTCCTTAAGAAACGGCTCTTTTCAGGGTTGAATTTTGAGTTATTTCGTGAATTGTGGTGCTATAATTTGGATTAGTTCTAAATTGTAAACCTAGACCAGGTCATACTAATACTACTAAGTGAGCGTTTGCCTTAAGCGTGCACACTGCTCATTCAAAACAGTGCGTCAGAGAAGGGATCGAATAGCTGGAATACTCTGGTGAACCAGTCTGTAACGTACCGGCAGTATCAGAAAACATATGAACCAGAGGAATGGCATGCTAGAGAAGAAAGTTTTCTAATCCCTAGCTATTTTCCGCCAATATTCAGTCAGGCTGTTATACTCGTTACGCAGCATTAATCCCATCTATTTGAGTTGAGCAGCAGCATGAGACAGAGAACATCACAACAAACAATGGTCAATGTAATGTTATTATTGATCATTGTTATGCACTTTCAATATTGTAGGCCTCCACATTTAGTTTTCCTCCGACTCTGAAATACCACTCTTATCATAGTCGGTATGGTAAAACTGAATAAAACAAATGATCGGAAATTGTATTCTCTATAACTTATGTTATGTAGTACTTTTCGGTAGGACCAATAACATGGGTATTTAAAAATTAAATTTTAAGCGCCTTCCCCTAAACTACAATTTCATCCAGGGTGAATAAAATTGTTTACAACCTAGACGGTAGTTTCTTATTCCCCGACTCCAGATAGCGATTTTCATTAAATTCTGTTAACCCATTTTCTCGTGGCTCGGCGTTGATGTGGACTTGGCAACAAAAATACAAATTGATGAATATCTGTATTACCGAAGCCGGTACGGTAACAATGTATGACATAAATGATCGGAAATTGAATTCTATATAACTTTAGTTATGTAGTATTTATCGATAGGATCACTAATAAAATAAATATTTGAGAATTAAATTTTAGGCCTTCCCCTAAACTACCATTTCACTCAGCGTGAGTAAAATGATTTATAGCCTAGATTGTAGCGGCTCATCCCCCGACTTTACATACCAATTTTCATTAAATTCTCTTCAGCCGTTTTCTAGTGATACATACATACATACATACATACATACATACATACATACATACATACATACATACATACATACATACATACATACATACAGACAGACAGACAGACAGACAGAAATTACGGAAAATTAAAAAGTGCATTTCCTTGTTACTATGGACATGACCGATACAGAAATACCATTTTTTTTTTAATTCTGAGCAATGTACAGACAAAACTCTTATTTTATATATATAGATGGCTTCTTTCATGTGGCGAAGTTAGGGCACACGGCCCTCTCTTACACTTAACCACAATACAACAAATAATATTAAGGTTGCCTATTACTAATTATACTAATTATACTAATTCATCCGTTGTTACACAGAAGAAAAAGTGTACTAAACTAAGAATGCGAAGTTTGACACACAAAAAAACTGACGTTAAATGTCGCGCCGGGTCTGCGAGACGCTGAACAGCCTGTACGCTCAAAGTTTCCAAAGCAACAGAAAGCGAGCTACTGTGTTCATTTGAAGGTCGGGAGCCAAGAAGCTACCAGGGAGGCGGAAGCGTTCGGTGCATTCCAACAACAGGAACACGAATAAGTATGTCCGCCCGGGTCTCGTAGACCCATTGCGGCCACTCCAGGGTTAAAGTCAGATTGGTGATACAAAGCTAGAACAGGTCGATAATTTCAAGTATTTAGGTTGTGTGTTCTCCCAGGATGACAATATAGATTGAATCAAGGTGTAGTAAAGCTAATGCAGTGAGCTCGCAGTTGCGATCAGCAGTTTTCTGTAAGAAGGAAGTCAGCTCCCAGACGAAACTATCATTACATCGGTCTGTTTTCAGACCAACTTTGCTATACGTGAGCGAAAGCTGGGTGGACTCAGGATATCTTATTCATAAGTTAGAAGTAACAGACATGGATGAAGCTGTACGCATAAACCGGCTTCGGTGGTGGGTCATGTGAGGCGAATGGAGGAGGATAGGTTACCTAAGAGAATAATGGACTCTGCTATGGAGGGTAAGAGAAGTAGAGTGAGACCAAGACGACGAAGGTTAGACTCGGTTTCTAACGATTTAAAGATGAGGACACAACACTAGTTGCAAATAGAGGATTGTGGCGACGTTTAGTAAATTCTCAGAGGCTTACAGACTGAACGCTGAAAGGCATAACAGGCATTATTATTATTATTATTATATTATTATTATTAACAATTTTAAGAAAAATTCTCGGACAAAAAAGATGTGCTGACCCATACCGATTACGCAGTACCGAAGAAGTATTACTCACTAAACTTTTAGTGATACTCTTTGTACGGGGGTGAGGGGTAAGGAGGGAGCTAGCCCGGTTCCGGTAAAACTGCCAACCGAATGGAAATTAAATCTGAATTGAATCGACAGGATAATCGATCGATAGGAATTTTCTAAACCTTTAATATCTGAAGCCAACAACTGCGTGACACACACATTATATAACATTTCTCTATGTGAATCTTGTTCCTAGCATGAATTCTGTATTTTGGCTTTGCTGTGTAAACAGCAACAGTACTAGTACGCAAAGTGCACGCCAGAGGTTGCCAATACGAATCTCAAAGATTGCCGAAGTCTACCGATTCAGCACTACGGAGTCCAGGTATCATTAAAAGTTTCCCGAGTAATATATAAAACATGCAGCAGGATTTCAGATACAATTCGCAAACGAAGGGTTAATTCCTTTGGACTTATTTCAAGAATTTGTTAAACCATTTCAACAATCCCAAGAGGAAAGGCAACTTATGACAAATGGTTTGTTAACAACCAGAAAGATCTGCAAGAAATGCACATCATGGATCAAGACGTCCACAACAGAACCACTTTCAGGAACAAGATACACACATTTCAGGGGTTCCTAGAGCCGGAAACAGCGGCGAAGGAGAAACAACATTGGAATGCTGAAAAGAAAGAAGCTGTAAGCAAGAGAAGAATGAATGGTGGCGTCAAAGAAAACTGAAGTCAGTAAGAGTTATTTACGTGGTCCACAGTTACTCAAAATTAATTATGAATGATTAATAATAATAATAATAATAATTCGAAGCGAATTGGTTGTGCGTTATGAGTCGTGTAGTTGTAAAAACTCGTACCCAGGAGATGATGGGTCCGAATTACACCAGCAGAAGTCCTGAAGATGGTTATCTGTGGTTTCCCATTTTTCATGCCAGACAGATGCCGAGGGCGTACTGAAATCCCAAAGCTGCTTGCTACCTTCCTAGTCCTCTGGATTGGTAGACGAGGCATGAGTTAAAATTCGTAGCTATTTATTTATTTATTTATTTATTTATTTATTTATTTATTTATTTATTTATTTATTTATTTATTTATTTATTTATTTATTTATTTATTGTCTTGTTTCGTGTGCCTGGACTCAGGCTATGAAGCCTGATATTCTGTCCGACCATACATACACCTACATGAAGAGTTAAATATACACAAAATAAATTATCTACAATTTAATATCTTAAGGTATCAATTAAATGTTTTAATTAACCTAATAACTTAGCTATCATCTAATCCTACGTATGTTATGAGTAATTATTATTTATTAACCAGGTTTGACAGAGTTCCTTAAAGCGGAGGTGGTTTGACACGCTCCTGATTTCAGCAGATAAGGAATTCCAAATGCGAGTGGCGGCGTCTACAAATGATCTACTGTGGCCACTTGAGAGGTGAATGGGAATGCTTAGTACTGAGGTGGCTGATCTGGTAGGAATACTATTGTGTGGCAAGGTATTCAGGAATATTAAGGTTCTGTATACAGTGTAACAGAGAAAACCCTCAAACCCCATGGCGCAACAGCCCCGAAGGGCCATGGTCTACCAAACGACCGCTGCTGAGCCCGAAGACCTCCAGATTACGAGGTGTCGTGTGGTCAGCACGACGGGTCCTCTTGGCCGTTATTCTTGGCTTTGTAGACTGAGGCCGCCATCGCACCGTCAGATAGCTCCTCAATTTTTATCACGTAGGCTGAGTGGACCTCGAACCAGTCCTCAGATTCAGGTAAAAATCCCTGACCTGGCCGGGAATCGAACCCGAGGCCTCCGGGTAAGAGACAGCCACACTACCCCTACACCGCGAGGCCGGCGTGTAACAGAGAAACAGTGTGTAAATTTCGTCACTCTCTTAAGCCGAGCCATGAAAGACTGGCAAATACGGAAGAAATATGGTTAAACCTTGGTATATCTGAAATAAATCGAACACATGCGTTATGTGCCTTTTGGAGCTTGATGGAAAGTGAGGCGTTCAGGTTACTGTATACTACGGCACACTAGTCGAATATGGCATTACCATTTTTTAAATGCTATTTCTTCAGGGCGTCAACCTATAGAGATCTTTTGCCCCTATTTGCACCATATGATAAAAACCCGCGTGTAATTGGAATTGCGGAAGTGTAGAGTGTTGAATGTGAGGAAAGGAACGTTAAGGACGACACAAACACCCAGTCCCAGGCCAGGGATATTAATAATTTGCAATTAAAAACCCCTGGTTCGGCCGGGAATCGAACCCGGGGCCACCGGGTGACTGGCAGACGCGTTGCCACCTACACCGCGGGGCCGGACTTGGGATTATCATACGTTGGATAAGCAGTTTTCTTACAGTTTTGGGGAGTAAATCTCTGAGTTTCTTAAGGGAATGTAAGGAATAAAACACTCGCTGACATATACCTATTACATGATTGTTCCAAGGTTTTTGTCCATTATCATCTCTAAGTTTTGACTGTGTCTTTTGACTTGTAACTGACTGCCTCTTAATGTTACTGAGTGGGTATGAACGTCTGTAAGGCGTGCGTAGGATTTTTAATGCATGGTCATCTGTCAACTTACATGTTCTTTCTAGGTCGTCATTCATATTATTTATTGCAGTCGGTAAGTCAAGAGGATGTGCATGTGTATATATTTGTAGTATTTGTAAGTCGTCTGCGCACACATGATATTGACAATGTTTATTTGTGTTAGTCCTGAAATGAAGATTGAAAATATGAGTGGCGCTAGCACTGACCCCTGTTGCATTCCAGTCTCTATATATTGCCATGAAGAGACATGTTCCCCTGTTGATACACACTGCCGGCGATCAGAGAGATAGGAATACATCCAGGATAGTGTGCTTTGTGAGAAGTTAAGAGTACGTAATTTTGCCATCAGTATGTCCGTATCAACGCTATGGCGAACAGGTTCCGTTTAAAACGCACACTTTAATGTTATCACCTGTTAATAGGTCAAGGTAGAAGGAGCCTCCATGTATCCCTAATAAGATACAAAATTCTTGGGAGTAAAAGAAGAGTCTGTTTCAGCTTCTAGACATAGTTAATGGATCTCGGGAACGGAAGGTCATAATTCAACCAAGAATCATTACAGGCAGCTCAGTGAAGCGTTAGATATTCCCTGATACAGTATTCTATTAAGATCTCGCTTTTTCGTCTCTCATCGCATTTCATTCAGCGTAATGCGGGTGCTTCTTTGCAAAGAAAGGAAACTTATTCCTTCTTTACCTCTAACAACTTCCGTTCTTAGAACTCTTGGGATAGTTTCCATGGCTAAGTACGAAAAAATATAACGAATTAAAGAACGACCTTCGTTTTCATCGTATGAGTTTGTACAGAAAGGGTAAGGTGAGAAAGAATGCTTATATATATATTTGAACATAATTTCCTTGTGTAATCGATTAAAACTTCATGAGGCCTGATATAATCACAATATATTTTATGGAGTACTATGCGACATTCAGAGCCAAGAGCCTCAAGCTGCAGGATAGATCTCGAAATAGGACCTGAGGTTTGGGACCCAGAGTTGACTGTAAATGTATCGAATATGATTTTCCCTTTGGATTGTCCACGTTCAACACAGGAATTCCAAGCTAGCAAGTTAGTGTATCGAGACACTTATCGAAATCCATCCATACAATCCAATCCATCCATGTTCCTCTTTCACACAGATTGGGCCGATGATTTTTCGAAGTATCCTTCTTTCGAAGGCTTCCAGCATTCCGGTATCTCTTGTTTTAATGTCCATGTTTCCAAGGCATACGTAAGCACTGAACTATCTGAACTATAAGTCTTTTGTAGATGGTTAATTTGATGATGCGAGTCAAGTACCTTGAGGAGAGAAATCTTGTTCGATCAAAATAGGCTCTGTTACCTGCCATTAATCTGTTTAATTCCATAAGAGGCATCATTTGAGTAGGTGACTGTCGATACCAGATATTTAAACTGCTCAACTCTCTCAAAGGCGTAAATGCCCACAGTTATTGAGGACGGCATATTCTCCTGATATACCTTTCCAGCAGCCATATATTTAGTTTTCTCCTGGTTGAAGATCAGACTCATATTCCCGCTGGCCTGCTCAATGGCGATAAATGTGTCTTCCATTGCCTTTCGAGTTCTTGCCACTATATATCATTAGCATATATAAGTATCTGCATTGATCTGCAGAAAATAGTTCCCCTTTTCAGAAGGTTTGCATCTCTCATCACCTTCTCCAAGGAAACATTAAAAAGGAGACATACCAGTTGGTCTCCCAGCCATATCCTATTTTAAATATCAAATATATAACACAGTCCTCCCATTCTTATACTGCTTCATGTATCACACATTGTCATTCTCACCAGCCTTACCAATTTTCCAGGAATTCCCAGTTCAATCAGAGCATGATACAGTTGTTCTCGGTCTATACTATCATACGCTGCTTTGCAGTCATAGAAGAGGTGATGCGTGCCAAACTCAAATTCGATTCTCTTCTCTAAAATATGCCCTAGAGTGAACACCTTGTCTGTAGTTGACTTTCGTGGGAGAAATCCACATTGATATGACCTAATGTCCTTCTGAACAATTGGGATAAGACGGTCGAACTGTAGGTTGGAAAATACTTTGTATTTTACTGCTGGGATTCGAACCCACTATCTCCAAAATACTGCAAACTGGTTGCACTTCAGCGACTGCAGCTATGGAGCTCAGTGGACAAGGGGTTCGACTTACGGTAGCTTAATTGGATGGTATACCCTTTAAAACCACAAATCATCATTATCATCGAATAGGAGTTTTGGTCCACCATGATTTATTATTGTGATGATGACCAAGTAAGAGCAGAGATTCAACGAGCCCTCGAACAATGTGGATTTGGAAATTTCAAAATGAAGAAGGCGGTTTAAAAGGAGGGAAGGATGAGGATTGGGGTTGGCATCTACCTACAATGTCAGAAAGCAGTGGCTGGCGAAGACTACGTATGGACAAAAGATAGTGAACGTTCAGCGGGTCAGTATCTTCTTCCATAGAGCTCGTCCCAAAGATATATTGCACATAAACCTAAAAGCCAACCTATCAAGGTCCAGGAGATTGCGAGCCTCTTCTAATACAACCTAGTGCTACAGACATACTCTTCTTGAAAGTGTACAGAGCAATCCGTGGTTTTCACTTCATTGTCACTGACATTAGGCAGGATATATTCGACGTGTACTCAAATACTAATTACAGAGCAAAGCTGAAATGTCATTCTAAATCAAAAAGGTCAAAAAAGAACTTAAATTATTATAAGACATAACTAATCACGTAATAGTACGAGGGCAAGTCAAAAAGTATCTGCAGTTTTGCTCTAATTGTCTCTTGGTTGGCTCTATGGCGTTGTGTGCACACCAGCCGCTAAACGGTGTCATTGTCTATGTCTATGGTAGGTTTCAGCGTTATCGGATCAGTACACCTTGCGCTGTTGCAACATAAAGATGGCCGCGCCACTCTCTTTGCACCAAGGAAGAACAGCAGAACCATGGCTAATGTGCATATGATTTACACGTCATCGACAGCCACTTGTCTGTTATTCAGGATCGTATCACGCACTTGTTCAATATTGACATCGGTTACGGCTGCAGATGTACGCCCGGATCTTTCCTCATCCTTCACGCTCGTGCGACCCGTTTTGAACTGTTCAACCCGCTGGTGAACACTTCGCTGTGGTAAAACATTGTCCCTGTATTGTGCTGGAAGTATCCTATGAATTTACGCTCCTGGTACACACTCAGACCATAAAAAATGGACTACGGAATGCTGTTCTTCTTGGTGCAAACAGACAGATTCGTCCCACCAGGGGCAGCAGGTGGTTCATCAACTAGTTGAGTTTAATTAAATTACGATTTTCTCAACTGAAAATAAAGGAATTACAGGAAAATATATACATTTATCGCGTAGTAGCTGGTGAGAGGTGATTTTGCGGCTTAGTTCAAAAGCCCAGGGTCTCAGTTCATTCACAGGGAATTTTAAACTATTCTGATGGGCAATAATCTATCATATTTCATTTTAGTGGTCAGTTACATTTCTTTTTTTCCAAGTATCACTCTCGCCGTTTGGAGCCAAGGGTGACGAGAACTAAGCCTGTTCCTATTGGTAACTCGAGCATACCTGAGAACCCTTCTGTGCTCCAACTGTAAATGTAAATGCATTTTCTAGTCACAAAATCGGACGATCTCATAAGGAGAAAAATGATGCGAAGGATCCACGAGATAAATCTAGTAAAGAAAGATCTTGTCAGTAAACGTATCATATACTACGAGAATGAGGCTTCAGCCTAGAATTAACTGTTTTTTACAAGTTACTTTACGTCGCACCGACACAGGTCTTATGGCGACGATGGGATAGGAAAGAACTAGGAGTGGGAAGGAAGCCCCCGTGGCCTAAATTAAGATATGGCCCCAGAATTTGTCTGGTGTGAAAATGAGAAACCACGGAAGACTATTTTTAGGGCTGTCGAGAGTGGGAGCTCAAACGCACTATCTTCCGAATGCAAGCTCATGAATGAACTCCGTCGAGAAGTAAATATTATGTGACTTTTAGCCTTGTTCCGTTGTGATAATTCAGCTTAAATCGTAGTAGACAGCGGAACTACTATCAATGAACACACAACGTCACACCGAACGCCGAGTCCTAAATAAACAACTGAACGTACTCTCCATAGCACTTCCACGCGAGAACTACGCACTGCACTCTTGTGTTCAGTAATATACTTATGGGATTTATGTCTCCACATTAAATAGAAATTTCAAAATCCATCAGTAAAGTTCGAGTAGGAACCACAGATGTCTTCAAAGTAAGCTTTGATTCTAATTGAAAGATTTAGGTTAGCTCAGCATAATTAGTCAAGCCTTTCGTTGAATCTAAAGGCAATAAGAGGAAGAAGAACAAGAAAATCTAACGCTGTTAGCCCTCTCTTTCAAGTGCTCCATTAGTTTTCAGTAGAGGCTATTGCCTGTCTGCGTTATGTAGACGAAAGGTATCCACGAAATGTCACTGTAATATTTGTCCCAAACGGAATATAATATTCATTTTACTCAAATAAAGTGTAAAATATGCGCTAAATCAAGAAGTAGTACGAAATATTTTACTTGCAGGGAATGATATGGATACGTACTTTACTACCTTACAACTATGATGTCTTTGCTTACTGACGTTGTTTGTATTAATTAGGTGTCGTTTTCATCATCTTGCTCATTCGTTTTGTGCTGTAACTCATTCATTAAGTGATATATTTACTGGTCCAGGGATGTTTGAACTGCCCGCGCTAGTCATATGCCCAGAGATAATAACAGTTCACGAACATAGCACTCCCATTCGTCGATGCAAGCCCTGGACCTCGAGAAAGAAACAAAAGACGACACGAGCAGCGGAATACAACATAAAGGAGTCCTGTCTACGGCCCGTAAGTACGTATATATATTTCTCTAGTAACGACGACATTTCTTAATTTACCGCGGATTTTTCACTTCACTTATTTTAGCTCTGAAATTGTATACAGCGGGACCACATATCAGTATATTTTACAAAAAGAAGGCATTACATCTTAATAATCTCATTTAAAATCATCTTTAAAGTATTTCTTTACATTCTTGAACTTTCGATGTTTTAACTGGTAGACCTAATTGAACTGCAACTAGTATGCTAAAACTGTATGTAGTCAATCAATCAATACAATCAATCAATACTGATCTGCATTTAGGGCAGTCGCCCAGGTGGCAGATTCCCTATCTGTTGCTTTCCTAGCCTTTTCCTAAATGATTTCAAAGAAATTGGAAATTTATTGAACATCTCCCTTGGTAAGTTATTCCAATCCCTAACTCCCCTTCCTATAAATGAATATTTGTCCCAGTTTGTCCTCTTGAATTCCAACTTTATCTTCATATCGTGATCTTTCCTACTTTTATAAACGCCGATATTTTTCCCTCTGGTTGGTTCCATCACTTTCTGAATCAGCTGTCCTTCCCATATTAACTTATTTGCCATTTGTTGGTCATGCTTCCTGTCGTTCGCATTTCCTTCCCAATTGACATGTGGCAAATTCAGATCTCCCGCTACAATCACATTTATTTCCATGTCGTTTCCCACATAGCTGACTATCCTATCAAATAATTCCGAATCCGCATCAGTGCTACCCTTTCCCGATCTGTACACTCCAAATATATCAAGTTGCCTATTATCTTTAGAAATGAGCCTTACACCTAGAATTTCATGTGTCTCATCTTTAACTTTTTCGTAGCTTACAAATTCTTCTTTCACCAGAATGAAAACTCCCCCTCCCACCTTTCCTATCCTATCTCTACGATACACACTCCAGTGCCGTGAGAAAATTTCTGCATCCATTATATCATTTCTCAGCCATGATTCAACTCCTATTACAATATCTGGTAAATATATATCTATTAAATTACTTAATTCTATTCCTTTCTTTACAATACTTCTACAGTTCAGCACTAACAATTTTATGTCATCCCTACTTGATTTCCAGTTCCCTGTTCCCTTATCACCGCTCCCTAGGCCATCCCGTTTCCCTGAATGTACCTCCCTATTACCCTTCCAAACAAATTTCCTAACTTATACGTACCACTGCGGTTTAAATGACGGCCATCCGAGCGCAGATTCCTATCTCCTACCCACCCATTAGGATCTAGAAATTTCACTCCCAGTGTCCCACATACCCACTCCATAGTCTCATTTAAATCCCCAATCACCCTCCAGTCAGTATCCCTCCTACACAGTATTCCACTAATAACAATCTCCGCTTTCTTAAACTTCACCCGTGCTGCATTTACCAGATCCCACACATCTCCAACTATGTTGGTACTTATATCAGCTTGCCTTACGTTGTTGGTACCAACGTGAAACACTACCACCTTCTCCTTCCCCTCCTCCCTCTCTTCTACTTTCCTCAACATCTGCCTCAACCTAATTCCTGGATAACATTCTACCCTGGTTCCCTTTCCTCCACACACTTTCCCCACGTGTCTAACGATGGAATCCCCCATGACCAGAGCCTCAACCCTACCCACCTCATTTGATCCCCTCCCCTCCTGGTCAGCCCTTATCTTTCCTGATAGCTGCAGAAGCTACTTCCTCCTCCCTTTTCTCCTTCCCATGACCCTGTTCCATCTGTCTTTTCCTATCCTCTACTCTACATTTCCCTTTCCTACCTTTTCCCTTCCTCCTACTTCCATGCATCTCAGCAACAGTTCCCTGTCCCTCATCTTCCCTGTTGTTCTACCTGGAGTGACTCGTACCGATTTCGCACAGACACCTGTCCTGAATTCTGATCCTGAATAGAGCCCTTGGCCTGCAATCTCCTTCCCCTTAGAACATTAGACCACCTGTCTTCTACAACTCCTCTCTTTCCTTCCCCTCCCTCTTGTACACCTACTGTAACCTGTACATTGTTTGAGGGAGTCCTATCTTCCTTCCTGTCTTCTGTGAGAATCCTAATTATCTCCCTCAAACTTTCCAACTCCTCCCTCATACCCCTCAATGCCTCACCACACCCACAATAAGTACACTCGCGCTCCTTAGCCATTCTTTACGGGGGAAAAATTATAAATTAAAAAAAAATAAAGTAACTTATTTGCAAAAAAATAAATGAACGGAGGGATATATTGTCTGGGACAGTACACAACAATAAGGTAATTACTACATTGAGATTAAATACCTCTGTTTCGTCTGTCACTGATTCTACAACACCTGTACAATAGTACAAAACACAGTGAATGATATCAGCGCTCAAGTGAAGCAAAATACCACAGAACCGCTTTGTGTAATTAGCAATTACACTCAAAAGAGACATTACAAATCCTCAACACTGGAATGTAATATTGAGAGAGGAGTCTATAATATCGTCACTGATGCAATTGAAAGAAAATGTAACTTGTGTTCTATATAGGAATAAGAACATTTTCATTTTTACGGACAGCCAAGCGGCCATTAAGGCACTAGAAGCAGTCCGGATAATATCCAGAATTGTCTGGTAATGCCTTTCACTTCTCCTGAAGCTCTCAAAATACAACATTGTCAAAATAATATGGGTATCAGGGCATGCAGGTATAGAAGGAAGGAAATGTCAAGGCAGATAAAATGGCCAGGAAAGTGGCAGAAATACATTTTGTAGGCCCAGAACCTGTATGCGGGATTTCCTATGGACAAGTCCGACACTACATAGGAAAATGGGCACAAAAGAAACAAATGGAGAACTGGAAAAATACTCTAGGATGCAGGCTTGCAAAGGAACTGATAAAAGGACCAAACAAGAAGCATAACAAAGAACTGTTGAAACTCAGCAGAGAAAATGTAAGATGGGTAGGAGGACTGTTGACAGAACACTGCCATCTTAAAAAAAAACACCCACATAGAATTGGAGTAATAAGAGACAATATATATAGGAAATGCAATGAAGCAGAGGAATCAGCTGAACACATACTTTTCGAATGTGAAGCGCTGGGTAGAATCTGACTCTCCACTCTTGGACTACCAGGTGAAGAGAGAAAAGAAATCCAAGGCGACCCAATAAGAACAACCTGCAACTTTGTGAAGGGAGCAGATAAAATGGCCAGAGAATAAAGGAAAAGTATGGTAGCAAAAGATTTAGAGGTCGACGCTAATAGGAACTAATATTTAGAGGTCCCATGAAGAAAAGAAGAACTTGTGTTCTATAATTTACTTCGAACAGACAACACGTAGAGGAACTCCATTGCAGCACAAACATATAGGCAGGCCAGTAATACGTAATGAGAGAATGGAAATTTTCAAAAAATAGTGTGGAGTCTAATAATTTTCACACCTCTGTATGTTCACAAATATAAAATGAAAATATATCACCTAGTCTCCATCCACAGAGAACAGAAGAGAATCATGTTCATAAAACAAATGATTAAAAACCGAGCGAATGGCAGCGCGGTTTGAGTTACATAGCTGCCAGCTTGTATTCGGGAGATAGTGGGTTCAAACCCACTCCTTGTAGGTCCATAAGAGCTATACTGATTCGTTATCGTAGAATGAGCTTATAGTTATGGATAACGTTGGCTACATACAGTACAAATGCGCGAACATCGTGCACTGCTTGTATTGTTAATGTACACGGATCTCTCGTGTGGCTAAATGTCTGTTGGGAAGTTTCTAACAGACTGGTAATTACAGGTATGTATTTTGAACACTGTGAGTTCGCCTGATTTTGTTTGCACGGCACTGGCATTTGTTAACATTGATGTGTTTGTTACAAGTTTGTGCTAGGGATGCGAGCACAATGGTGTCGCTGTATTCGTAATTGTAGTTTCACTGATTAAATACTAGGTAGTCGGATTGTCTTTCGAGCTATTATTAGATTTGTTTTTTAATACTTTTACGGGCTTTGTATATGGTGCAAGTGCAAGTTTGAGGGACTTTTAACCAGTCTTCTAAAAAACAATTTGATTATCGTTCCATCGACACAGATAGGTCTTATGGCGACGATGTAACAGGAAATGGCTAGGCGTGGGAAGGAAGCGACAGTGGTCCTTAGTTGAAATACAGCCCCAGCATTTGCCTGGCGTGAAAATGGGAAACAACGGAAAACGATCTCCCTGTTTATCGAAGATAGGCATGGGCGCCCGCAAGGGGGGGCAAGGGGGGGGGGCACTTGCCCCCCCCCCTGGAATTCTAAAAATGTTGATGTTCAATTGTTAAATATCATACTAGATTATTTCATAAACTGAAATTACTGACAGTCAGCTAGCATATGTTATAACTGGAAGTTTCTGTAAACAATTTAATGTTGCTGACGTTATATTGGTTTTTATATTCAAGAAAATTGTTAATGTGCCCCCCCCCCCCTGGAAAAGATCCTGCGGGCGCCCATGAAGATAGGGTTTGAACCCGCTATCTCCCGATTACTGTATACTAGCCGCACTTAAGCGACTGCAGCTATCGAGCTCGGTATTACCATTTTAAACGAAGCGCCTTGGCACTATCAGAGAGAAAAATAGGGACGTGTTCTAATCCAGTAAGATTATAATCTTTTGTTAAACACTAAATCTGTTCGAGTTAAAATTTAGGGGATAATGAGTAATTGAAAAAACAAAAGGTTAACGTATAATGCATTCATTTATCTAGGCTTCCACTGCACGTGAAACTAACCCACTAAACCAGACTGCGGCGGACGCAATAATTGATTACATCACCCTCAGCACCGAAGTGACTGGTTGCACCACCAGCCTGTTTCATATTTAAGAGTCCAGTTTATCGAGCTGTAAGCTTTCATCTCAACCTGAAACTGTAAAAACATTTCATGTTCAAAAAATAATACCTGTTGTCATTTCCGGACAGATGTAATCATTTAGAATTTGTCTAGTCGCACTAGGTAATGTAAATATAATGTCAGTTTCACAGAAATTTCTGTCTCATTTCGCTTCGTTGTAATAATAATAATAATAATAATAATTTTTTTGCTAGGGGCTTTACGTTGCACCGACACAGATAGGTCTTATGGCGACGATGGGATAGGAAAGGCCTAGGAGTTGGAAGGAAGCGGCCCTGGCCTTAATTAAGGTACAGCCCCAGCAGAGGGATGACGAAGGAAATTTGGGTATTGTTTCTTTGGCGAGTCGGGGACTCCAGCATTTGCCTGGTGTGAAAATGGGAAACCACGGAAAACCATTTTCAGGGCTGCCGATAGTGGGATTCGAACCTACTATCTCCCGGATGCAAGCTCACAGCAATAATAATAATAATAGAGGAGAGGATACAAAAGATGGAAAGAGCATACGGTATAACTAAGAATACTTACAACAAAAAGTGCTTATCAAGAAAACTTAAAATAAAGCACTACAACACAGTAGTGAAACCAGAATGCCTTTATGCCAGCGAATGTCTAGCACTGAACGAAGCAATGTAACCCAGGAAACATTACAACAAGAAATCCCTTGATAAATTAGAAATATTAGAAAGAAGATTATAAGGAAAATATTAGGTCCTCTAAGAATTGCAGAGTTTTGGAAATTAAGAAGTAACAATGACATTTACCAGAACGTAGAAAACGTATCAGAAACAATAAGAAAAAGGAGATTGCTATTTCTTGGACACATTTACAGAATGGATGACAATAGACTAACTAAACGAATCTTCAAGTACCTTTGGGAAAAGAAATCAACTACCACCTGGATTCAAGAAGTCAAGAAAGACGTGCAAAGGAACAACATACGAGAAGAAGAATTATTGGAAAGAAATATTTTTAGGATGAAAGTCTTACAAATGGAAGGATTGCAAGGGAGGAAGGAAAAAAAAACAGGCACAAAGTGGACTGAAGACAGGAAAAAGAAACATAGTGAAACAATGAAAGAATACTGGAAGAAAAGGAAAGAACAACTAAGGAGGAACAATTGAAATTGTAACGTGGTCCTTAGAAGGCCGGAACGCAATAATAATAATAATAATAATAATAATAATAATAATAATAATAATAATAATAATAATAATAATAATAATAATAATCCTTTAAATGGAGAAACACCTAAAATGCGTCTTCACACATCCTTATAAAAATCATGACAAAAACACCCACATAAATACCTCAAAGTCCAAGAACATAAGAATTGAAATAGTAAAAGAATTCAGACATCCCGGAGAATGGATTAGTTGGATTGCTGTGGAATACAAAGCAATGTAACCCAGGAAACATTACAACAAGAAATCCCTTTCATGGGAGTTCAAAATTAAACATTATAAAACAGTGATTAAATCAGGAGCACTATACGCAGTAGAAACACTAAACATGAAATTCAATGCCCAGATGGAGAAACTCGAGCTAAAAGTCAGGAAAATTTTAAGGACGATCATGGGATCAAACTTTCAGGATAATATACATCTCTACAAGAAAATTGAAAAACTCACAGATACTATGCGAAAAAGGATACATTTCTACGGTTATCTCTCAGAACGAACTCGGGCTGACTAAACAAATCTTACTTCTTCCGTAACCGCAAAGCAAAACCCAACTGGTTTAAAGAAACTGAAAGACGTCGTAGAACTAAAAACAGCTAATGTAAAAACTAAAGACGAAAATATAAGGTTCCAAGACAAATCTACAATAAAACCCAAACCCATTATCTCGTAAGACGAGAGGAAACGAAAATCAGAAGAAATGAAGAAATACTGGGTACTAAGAAAAGAAGAACACACACAGAAATTATTGATTCATCGTACCCCAAAGAGAGTGAAAGGAATGAAGAATCTGGGAAGAGAAAACAGCAAATTCATCTGCTAAATAAGTTCAATGGCGCACCTTAGTTTGGTACAATGTTGTGATGATAATAATAGAAAAGAAGGAGCGTAAATTTTAGAGGAAACTTTCTGGGACCCATTTTAGATCAAATCAAGAGCTGTATGAAAAATGCGAGAACATTTCAACCTCGATAAGAAAAAAGGCGACTGACTTTCTATGGATACCTGAGAAGAATGCGACCGGAACGCCAAGCAAACAAGATCTTCCAGGAAAGAAGAAAGACACAAGTACCATGGATCGAAAAAGTTCATCAGGATCTCAAAAAATGTGGTATTGAGGAGGGAGATATTACAAATAGAACAGTGTTCAGAAGGGAAATTGCGGAGGTGACGGATCTGTTCGTAGAGAAACCCAAGAGGACAGGGTGTTTTCGGATGAGGAACGAGCAAAAGCGAGCCAGAGAATGAAGGAGTATTGGCGTAAAAGAAAGAACATCAACAGTCAAGGAAGTTGTGTTATGTAATCCAGAGTAGGTTGAAACGATGCTAAATAAATAAATAAATAAATATAAAATAAATAAATAAATAAATAAATAAATAAATAAATAAATAAATAAATAAATAAATAAATAAATAAATAAATAAATAAATAAATAATAACCATTCTGGTCATTTTCCAATTTACTTATGTAGATTTTGTCCAGTGTTCCGGACGAATGCCATTCCTGACGCCAACCCCATGTAGGGGATTGTGTTTTTGTGGTAGATGGTAGAATGACGTATGTAACAGAGCGAATATCAGTGATACTATTAAAGCTGCTGAGTAATGGTATTCAAGCTATAAAGAGCGTTTCTCTTTGGCTCAGCAATTTCCGGCTCATTGAAAGACGCAATGTCAAACTTCATTCCTCCTCTATTGAAATGAAATGGTGTATGGCTTTTAGTGCCGGGATGTGTCCGAGGATTTCGGTTTGCCAGGTGCAGGTCTTTTGATCTGACTCCCGTAGGCGACCTGCGCATCGGGATGAGGATTAAATGATGAAGACGACACGTACACCCAGTCCCCGTGCCAGGGGAATTAACCAATTTTGGTTAAAATTCCCGACCCTGCCGGGAATCGAACCCGGGACCCCTGTGACCAAAGGCCAGCATGCTAACCATTTAGCCATGGAGCCGGGCCCTCCTCTATTTAGTACGGCGCATTATAGGACCACTTTGTATTTCTGGAGATTCCCTAGGGCCCCATAACCTCGAGTGGTACTTTTCGACTATCCGGTCAGCTCTCCCGAGAATTATTGCTAAAATTTGCTTTACGTCGCACGAATACAAATACGTCTTATGGCGACGATGGGATAGGAAAGGGCTGGGAGTGGGATGGAAGCCGCCATGGCCTCAATTGAGGTACAGCCCCAGCATGTGCGTGGTCTGAAAATGGGAAACCACGGAAAACCATCTTCAGGACTGCCAACAGTAGGGTTCAAACCTACTATCTCCCGAATACTGGATATTGGCCGCACTTAAGTGACTGCAGCTATCGAGCTCGGTGTGTGAAAATGAGGAACCACGGAAAACCATCTTTAGGACTGACGAAAGTGGGGTTCGAGTCAACTATCACCCAAATGCAAGGTGACAGCTGCATGGCGCAAACTGTGCGGTCGCTTGCTCGGTGAACTGTATGGGTTCTTGCCTAGACTGCAGTTTTCTGTAACCTCCGCCTTCATTACAATGTTCATTCAGTTGGATCAATAATGAACTCTTCCTCCTCTTGTCTTACACTTAGTCAATTTTCTTCCAACAAAGCTGTTTTGTTTCTGAGGATGATCTCCGGCTACCCATCCAACGTCTTGCTAGTCTTTCTGACGGTCTCCTGGAGTCTGACTTCCCGCCCCCTGCTCTCCTGGCTCTCCTCCATGCTGGAAATGTGGCCAACCCATGCTATTTTTCTCTCCTCTACCCATGGAACTGTGTCCTGCAGTCCACATTATTCCGCAATTTAGGTCTGAATTTGGTGTTACTAATACCAGCTCTAATTTCAGTCGCGTAGAAAGTACCTGGCCGAATATAGGTTTCATATATTCTGATCTTAGCTTCCCGGCCCATACGCTTATGCTTGTTGTTCTACATAACATCTCAAACTCCGCCTGAATAGTTGCTTGAGTAGTTCAGGAATCATCAGCGGCGGTCCCAAAACAGATAAAGGAGAAGGGTTCAGCGACAATCTTACTAAAAGCACCAGTACTACGTAAGGATTGAACTGCTGCCTGTCTTGATCTCATTTCAGAAAATCTTCTGATGAACTGTTCGCTGATAGCACCCAGTAACACAGCGCTAAGACTTCCGCCATTCAGTCCAGCTACAGTCCTACTAAAACAACGTGCGTGTTCAGACAGCTCGCAGCACGTGGCACCGAGCAAAGGTGCGGGAGCGCTGTGTTGCCACATGTCCCGGCTGGCATTACTACCACCACTACAATCAACCCTCTCGCTCTGCGCTAGGCACTCTGAAGGAATCATGATAGCTTTAGCTTAACCTATACATACACTCGTGTTCATAAAAACCTGAACACCTGGAAAGACTACAGATAGGAAGATCATATTCACAGGACATGTGCATTGGTATGTTCTGAAGAAATGATTAGCATTTGAACCATGTCGGTCCTCGGGTTCAAGGTCTACATCGATATCTCGGCACACCACCACCGACTGGTAAATGTGTCTGCGGCTCTCGTTGTCGTTATAAACCGAAGGTGATGGATCAGTGTGATTTGAGCAGACGTGCAGGATGCCTCGCAGACGTATGCGAGGACCGTACCGTCAAATGAGTAGTTTGAAAGAGTGTGCGTTATTGGCATGAGAGAGCGTGATGCATCCATCCGGGAAATTGCTGCTCGTGTGCGACAAAGTGTGTCGGCAGTACAACCGGTGTGTACAGAATGGTTCACAGAAGGCCGTAAAATACGACGAGATGGGTCTGGTCGCACCACCCAGACCACTCTCCGAGAAGATCAACACCTCATCCGAATGGTAGTGCAGGACAGATCTGCATACTCCTTGGCTCTGACACAACAGTGAAACAGTAAACTATCATGAGTGACAGTTCGTTGCAGTTTATTACGGTCTGGGTTACCGGCGCGTCGTCCACTTCTCCGCCTACCTTTTACTAATGTGCATAAACATGCTAGACTGCAATGGTGTATGGAACGACGTCACTGGGGACAGGAATGGCAGCAGACAGTGTTTTCGGACGAATCCTGGTTCTGTTTGTTTGAAAATGATGGCACTGACTGCATTCACACACGACATACAGCGCCAACTCAAGGCCTTATGGTGTGCGGTGCTACTGGGTACAACCACAAATCACAGTTGGGTGCGTGTCCAGGACACTGATCAGTTTGACCTACGTGGATGACATCCTACGACCCGTAGCCATACCCTTGCTACACGAACACGTGCCTTTTTGTTGTCACAGGATGTCAGACTGTTGCCCTGGTCCGCCCGATCACCGGACTTGTCGCCAATCGAAAATGTGTGGGATATGGTCAAACGACGGGTGCGGCGCTGTGACCCAATGCCAACCACCAACGATGAACTGTGTAACGAGGTAAATGCAGCATGGATGGCTACACCCCAGGACGCCATTCACCCCTTATACGCGTCGATGCCATCACGCATGGAACAAGTTACCAGTGCCCATGGAGGACCCAGTACCTACTAGGCAACAGGACACATGCTGAACCTAGGTGACAAATGCTAATCGTTTTTGCAGATCATAATGAACATGTCCTATGAATATGAATTTCCGATCTCTAGTCTTTCAAGGTATTCTGTTTTTTATGAACATGAGTGTATGTAGATTTATACACTAGTCTCTAATTGTCAAAGCTAGAGATCAGATTGAGACAGGTCGATGAAACTTACATTTTTCCAGCCATACCAAAAGACAGAATGACGTAAACACTATATCTCACCAGAGACTGATCTATATTTTATCTGATATGGAAGGGCTGAAGATGTGACACTCCTGGGATTCGAACACGAAATTCCTGCTCTCCGGACGAATGCGTTAAATGATCCCTCTCGGGCATTCGATACACGAGAGAATCACGTTCGAATGTTTGATGATGAAATAGCTGCTAGTAGGAACTATGACAGTCCAGTATTATTATTATTATTATTATTATTATTATTATTATTATTATTATTATTATTATTATTATTATTATTATTATTATTATTATACTTGCGAATCGACCACTGAGGATCACGCTACAATTTCATTTTTTCTTTGAAGTTTCCTCTTCTTCCAGTACTCAGTCATATGGGCGCTATGCCGTTTCTTCTGATCATCCGTCCAGCCTCTTCCCGTCTTTGCAGTTCTTTCGAATTGAAACCCTTCCAAATTTTGAATCATAGTCCGAAATATTTTCCTTTCCAATATCTGAACTTCCTGGATGTTGGACTTCTCTAGATCTTTACGAAATTCCTTAATCCATGCCGTCATCGTCTTGTTCCACAGGCAGTCTAATAACTTTTTGGTTAGTCTGGTTTTGTCCAATATTTTGTCGGTGTTGTAAACCCTAAGTTGGTAACATAGCTTCTTCACAGTTCCTTACAGAATCAAAACCGGAATCAATGTGAGGACAAACAAAAAAATAAGTCAAAATATGCATGGTAGACTGTTGTATAGCATTAAAGAAAGACAACATTTTAATAAACTTGAATCCAATCGAGTGAATTTTGATTAATTTAAAAATAAATACGAAACTACCACGTCCTCGGAAAACATAACGCAAGTTTGATTTCATTAAAACAAAAAGAGAGATATCGCACAACCATATTGAGTGCTTCACATGAAATGCATTACTCATACAGTCAATGAATGCGGAATAAAACACAACAGAGCAATACAATGTATTGACGTACGGGTGCCGTTGATGTGATATCGACTGATTCATTAAATAACAATGTGATGATACCTTGCAGCGACAGCTTTCACTTTCCACACGTCGTCAATATCTGTATTGTTTCCATAGCACCATAGTTACTCATAACTCTACAATACGGTATCACCGTTGTGGCCCGGCTCCTTGGCTGCGTGGTGGGCGTCGTGGTCGTCGGTTCGGAGGACCCTTGGTTCGAGTTATGCTTAAGTTTAATTCCTCCGACTCGGGGATTAGGATGTTGCGTTTGTGTTTCTGTTAATACCTTTCTTTATCTACATACAACACATCACACGACCAAACACCGCAGTAGTGAATGCATCTCTGTCCGTAGGGTTGGCGTTAGGAAGGGTTTTCGGCCGTAAAACTGGGACAAATCCACACCACGTGCCGACCCCAATAAATTGGGACAAAGGCCAGGAAGAAGTCTATGAACGTTGTGCACTTGCGATTACCCTAGAGCAGAACAGAAAGCTATAAAATGAAACCGCTAAAAGGATCGCAATGCGATTGCCTGCGGAAGAAGGTGCGGTTCCTATAAAAGCGCTGAGGTCGTAAACTCGCCGCTGAAGGAACATGGGTACACACCACGTGACGACAGAGTGAGCACGCGCACCCCGCTGATCGTCCACTGCACCCAGTCGTGCTGACAACAGTGAAATGGTGGGTTCAAAACAAGAGCAAAGGGAAGTAGAGCGTTTTCTGACAGCAGAAGGAGTGAGGGGAACGATAATTCATCGAAGAATGGAGAACACTGCATATCCGTTGCAAGTGGCAAAGCGTGGTGTATGCGATTCAGGGAAGGATGAATGTCGGCCGATGAAGCACGGTCTGGTACGCCACACCGCATCATCGATGCCATTGTCCAGCAGGTGGATGCCCTCATTACGATAGGAGCCATTGCCGCACAGGTCGGAGTGAGTGCCGAAAGTGTTCACGCCATCATTAAGGACAGATTGAAATTCCGCTAAAAGTGCGCCCAATGGGTGCCTGACAGTATTCAATCAGCAGAGGAAGCATGTCGAATGGACCTTCCTCTTTAACATCTGCTGCGCTAAGCCAAGGCCAACTAGATATCTAGTGCGGTCTTGGCTAAGCCAACGAAGGGGATGAGTTCCTGTCATGAGTGGTCGCTGGAGACGAGACATGGTGTCATCACTTCGAAGCCTAGTCAAAACGACAAAGTCTCCAGTGGAAGCACGCAGGGTCGCCGCGACCCAAAAAAATCCAAGGTGAGCTAAAAAAAGGTTCTGAGCGGCAAACGATTTACCTCGGACGACGACGTCAAGTAGTACGTTCGGAACTGGTCACAACGCAGCCCCAAGAATTTTACGAGGCGCCTTGTTTTGCAGTGGGACAAGTGCTTGAATAGTGCTGGTCAGTACTTTTAAAATAACGGTAGAGGTTTTCATTTTATAGCTTCCAGCTAGTTTTTCTTTTTTTTAATGGCCCTTATACGTTTATCTGAGTGTGTGCAGTTCCCCACGATTAGAAATGAAATGAAATGTCGTATGGCTTTTTTAGTGCCGGGATATCCCAGAACGGGTTCGGCTCGCCAGATGCATGTCTTTCTATTTGACTCCCGTAGGCGACCTGCGCGTCGTGATGAGGATGAAATGATGATGAAGATAACACATACACCCAGCCCCCGCGCCATTGGAATTAACCAATTAAGGTTAAAATCCCCGACCCGGCCGGGAATCGAACCCGGGACCCTCTGAACCGAAGGCCAGTACGCTGACCGTTCAGCCAACGAGTCGGACCCCACGATTAGAAGAGATGCCTTTACGATAACGCAAGATTAGAATAGAATGCATCTGTGAGTATCCAAGATTAGAAACGCAAGATGGCCTACCGAAGGGCAGAGGAAAATTCACTAATAGGAGAATGTACTTACGAACACAGGAAAATGCACTTACGATTACCCAAGACAGAGAAGAATTCAATTACAGGGGTAGAACGGAATGCACCCACAATTACCCAAGAGCAAAGGTTAATGCTCGCACGATGACCCAAGAACAGAGGAAAATTCACTTACAAACACCCAAAGAGAGAGATGAGAGTGCACTTGTGAATCCCAAAAGCAAATTAGAATGCACTTACAATTGCTGAAGAGCAGAATACAAAGCACTACGAACTCAGACGAGCAGATTAGAATTTTTTATTGTTGATCTCTTCGAAACCCAGCATGTAAACGTGCTTAAATGAAATAGACTTCTGTCTATATGCTGTGTTAAGTGAAATTTGAAGCATTTTGGCCCTGAGAGGCTAAAATAAGCGGCTAGTATGTCGTCGCGTAATTTCACCCACTGAAAGCGATACGCACGGCGGAAAGTTTCACTTACACCAGGCCAAAATATTTATACTTCATAGAAACGACAGCAAGTGAAACCGCTTCCCATTTGATGGACTACAGGTAGTGTTACTGCCGACGGTAATGAACCTCCTTCCAGTGCAGTTTTCTGGCTCCCAAACGTGTCTCAAAACGTATGGCAACTGAAGTACAATACTTTTAAGTCCTCGAGAACAAGGCAGGTATTCCATAACCAAGTTGTACGAGCTTCCTTGCTGTCGCCCTACTACAGTGGAGAACATGATGAAACTAGAGGGAGTTCAACGTCGAACAGAACGACTAATTACTCGACACAATCATTTAAATACAGATTGTCACTGCCCCCCATAACAACCCTCTGTAAACAAATAGATATTGCTTTTCTGAGAAAATCCCTCGCAGGTAACATCTATATAAACCCTTTCAAACGCTTACAGCTGAACTATCGTTCCGCTCAAAGAGGTCGAGGTGTGTCCCTTTTCCCTCCATTCTGGTCGGCTCTGGAATGAACTCTCACCACAGATAAAAGAACTGCCTCCAGAAAAAAAAAATAAAGAGGTAAAAAGGATCTATATATAACGAAACCTTCTCTACATAGCAATGTTTCTACTGTGTGAATGTTCAGAATGCATGGGAGGACGGATGAAAGTTTATGGGATCCCGAGTGAGTGAGACTGTATGTGGGTATGAGCGAGCCGGACTAGCTGAAGCATATATGGGGATTAGAGAGAGGCGACGACTTAATTAATATAGAAACGTTGTCTGCAAACTACACAAAATTGATCATAATAAGAATTTGTGAATAGCTGCCCTTAGGTAAACTTGCTACATACTACATACATATCAGGACCTCTCAAATGCCCAAAATCTCAAGCGTGCAAACCGTGGCGCAGAGGTTCTGTGGACCGTTCATCCGTCCGACTCTGCTCGGTTCGGACCAGCGTTTTGTCTCGGGGCGGCTCGGTTAACCTCGGCTCAACTCTGCTCGGGTGGTGGAGCACTGCAGAGCAAGTGAGGAAGGGGGAGACAGGCATAGGGAAAATCGAGGAGTGGGTGTCTGCACTCTATTCAACCTAGCGAAGTCCTCTTTTGCACATTGCGCCGCGCCATGATACGGTGCATGCAACCTGAGAGGCACGGATATGTATAGTCGTTTATTTAGGAAACCGACCCTCAACGGGTTTGGCGTAAGATACAGTATTGTACAATTTTTATGATTTTGAATATAAATGGTGAGCCGGCCCCTGGTGTAGGGGTAGTGTGCCTGCCTCTTACCCAGACGCTGCGGTATCAAGGCTAGGTAGCTTGATACCTCTTACACCAAATAACAATCCGTTAACGGTGACGGAGTTGACATGGTATTTCTCCGTGATGTAATTGGATACTGTGTAACTATTTTTGATGATAATAATAAATAAAATCATAAATAAAAATATATAAATAAAATTACTCAAAAACTTAATAAAATTAATAAGCATAATTAACCGAAATGTCCGTAGTATGGGCGCCAGGGTTCACCAGACTGGATCCCTCGAATTTAGATAAGAGCATGATAAACTGTATATCCCAGGGCGTGTACATAATGCTGCGTACTGGTACATCTGCTGCAGGCCTTACCTAACCTCCTGAAAACGACTAATTATGTAGGAACTGCACCTAGGTTCATCAATAACACTGATTCTAAAATAGCTAACTATATTCTGAACAAATTCCGTGCATGAGCACCTCATCAACATACAACATTATACATATAATACACACATAAAATATTGCTGGAAGACTCCATATTTACAACAACAACAACAATAATGAAAACCGTGGGAAAACGAAAGCGAGAACTAAGCTACCATTTGTAGATGGTCCGATGAACAATGTACATGTATGAAGATAAACACCCTTCACTGTCTCTATATCAATTCGATTTACCGATTCTCATAATCGGCAGTTATCACATCACACAGATACTGTACCTTGTACTACTGTGTTCACATATTTTAACACTTGTAAAGATATATACACACGTCTGTCGATCCTCAACATAAATTATGGAAAGTCTTAGACAGCTTTCACCAACATATAATGCTAGGCCACCACAAGTGCTACAATACTTAATGCGCAAGCACTCTCCACAATCAGCCACTTTCTACGAATATAACAAGACTACGCTCCACAAACGTTTGAAGTCCAGTCCATTGCAGCCGTGTCACTCTAGTACCGTGTATCAGCACCACTTCCTTCCCGTACAGTGCCTCAGTTGTAGTTGTAGTTATCTTCCTTCTCGTTCCTTTACAATCACCTCTACAATCACCCTTACAATGTTTCTTACAATGTCCTGGTTGCCGCCGTATGATCAACCTTTATAGACATCAACATCCCCCTCCTCTCAGATGATACGTCTGGATTGGTGCTTGCCAGCCAATCATGAGTAAACCTCTTCTTTCTCCCAAGTTATAAACAAACACTCGGGAGTTTTACATGAATCATCAAATTTCCCTGGTACAACAACAAGCTCATCTCATCAGGCTGGGATATATACATGACTAATGGAATTTCCTGACACAAGTACATCAACAAACACTGGGGTAGCCAGATGACTCATTCAAATTACCAGAGTTCTTAAAGCAATGTTTTCCCACTCGTGCAAAACAAATTACTCATACCTACATATGTGGATATCTTCCAGCTTACCAATATAAATGGCAAAATATATAAATGAAATAATAATAATAATAATAATAATAATAATAATAATAATAATAATAAATCGAATACTGACAATAATATCTATAACTTCTACATATAATTCGGGGGTGTGATATATGTACTATCACAACTGGAACGTAGATTGCCTGCTTCGCAGAGTGCACATCGTGTGGCTGGCCTGATTCTATACGTATTGTTGTGTCCAATATTACAGAACGATTCCTCTGTTTGTCAATGGCTAGAATATCTACTCTTCTCGTGCTTCCATTTCCAGCTAAGCAGTTCACTTCTTCATATACTTCCCACCGTTATCGCCAAAGGCTTTTGCAATAAGGCCGCGAAATTTGCGATGGCGAGTATTCCTAACCAATGAGCCGAGTGGACAGTAGCCGAGAACATGTCCCAAAGTTTCAATCTCACCACAATGGTGGTTTTCCTGGCTTCTACCATACAAGCTTCTTACTGGAGCCACATCTGCCATCATTTTGAAGCTTTCAGTCTACTCTGATGTTGAAAGGCCAAACTCTTCCTTCTCTCAATTACAAAACCCTCACTAGATATACCTAATATGCCTACAATATATCACAAGGTTATGTAAATTTAAAAAATTACAAATTAAGTAACGAATTAATTAAAAAACACATACTATTTTCGATCCTTTTTAAAAGCAATCGCATTTAAAAATGTGTCCCTTTAACATAACTATACCTCTAATATCTAAAGCACCGAGCTCGACAGCTGCAGTCGCTTAAGTGCGGCCAGTATCCAGTATTCGGGAGCTAGTAGGTTCGAACCCCACTGTCGGCAGCCCTGAAAATGGTTTTCCGTGGTTTCCCATTTTCACACCAGGCAAATGCTGGGGCTGTACCTTAATTAAGGCCACGGCCGCTTCCTTCCCACTCCTAGCCCTTTCCTGTCCCATCGTCGCCGTAAGACCTATCTGTGTCGGTGCGACGTAAAACTAGCAAAAAAAAAATCTAAAGTTTAATTCTGACAGTTCTTAGAGGGAGGTCCTTTTACTGCCTGCCGGGGCGGAATAAAGGGAGTGGGGGTATGGTTGTCATTGAAACGAGGGAGGAACGACATGGAGATATGCCTTCTGGCCAGCTCGTCTCGCTTGGAGTTGGCAAACCTCTCCCTTCTCAGATCTTGTCGCACGGAGTTTAGTATGAGTGGCATTCTGTTTCTGTTTCTCTTTTGTGGCCGTTAGTAAGTATGTAACGGTATTTTAAATACTAATTACGTACAATCATTGTATTTTAATATAAATTTCGAGTACGATGAGTACTCCTCGAGGGAGAGGGAAGCCCAAGACTCGTCCACCTCGTGAAAAAAATACCGCCGGCCGTGATGTGACAATTCATCACCAAGGAAGAGAAATTGTTTTACGTCCTGTAGCACTTTCAAATACCACCGGACTGAGCCAGGATCGAACCTGCTAAGTTGGGATCAGAAGACCAGCGCTCTACTGTCTGAGCTTATCAGCTCGGTCCCTGTTAAAGATAACGGAACATGAGACCAAGTCAGTCACAGTTTGGCCAGGTAGTCTACAACAGAACACAGCGGTCCGAATGAACGGGGGAACCGGAAGCGAGGGCTAAGAGAAAGGAACGCTGGAATGTGACAACATCGTGAAATGGCACGTGCAATGCTCCTTCCTCCAACCCTACCTGTCAGAATTCACCTTTAAGTATTAGGGGTACAGCGTTAAGGTTTCATCTGTTTTTCACCAACATGCGTATTTTGTACAAGGTGTATGCGTGGTTGTATCACAGAGTACGAAGGGTGAAAACGTGAACTTTGCGGTCTGTTTAGTGCGGAGGACGAAGTTTTAATTTATGGAGGGTAAACTCTTTCATCATCATTTTCATTTCCTCTTGTCCAGCTCCGGCCAGGTCGGGGTGTTGATGGCATTTCTCCACCGTTGCCTCTCCTTCCACCACTCCTCTTCAGTAATTGTATTCCAGTCCAGTCTTCTTATACTGTTCTTGACAGTCCATCCATTTTGCCCTGGGCCTCCCTCTTGCCCTCTTTCCTTCTATCTTAGCCTTCAACGCTTGTTTTGGTATCCTTCCCTCCTCGTAACATGTCCAAGCCACCTCAGTTTATTCTTCCCCATCCTATCATTCAGTTTTTCTACCCCTATTTCTCTTCTGATCTGAACATTTCTTACTCTGTCTCCTTGTTTTCCCTACCATACTCCTCAGGAACATCATCTCACTGGCCTGGATTTCAGAAGCAGCGCTGCGCAGGGAGTGGCGCACCTGCCTATGTGAGTCCCAGAACACACTGACAAAGAGAGTAGCATCTGGTAAGAGTCCCAGCTCCGGGGTTACGAGCAAAGACTTCAACGGAATTTACAGCGCAGAAGATGGACTTCGAAACGGTAGAGACTGCGGAAGAGGCAGCCCAGTACCTGGGGAATAGTATGAGCACACTATTCATCAGTTACGTTTGTTTCCTATGTTAGGCGTCTGTTCCCCATTGTAAGGGGCGGCCTGAATAATTGCTGGCAGTAGCTCTAAAATGCCTTTAAGGAGTGGCGACCGCATTGTAACAATAGCCTAAAATGAGTGGTGGTACTAATAATGAGCCTCGGAAATGGAGGGTAAACTCGTTATATTTCATTAAAAGTCTGATAGAGTATAGTGGTATTGTTAGCCACTGAACTAACTAGCATAATCCACCGGGCGAGTTGGCCGTGCGCGTAGAGGCGCGCGGCTGTGAGCTTGCATCCGGGAGATAGTAGGTTCGAATCCCACTATCGGCAGCCCTGAAGATGGTTTTCCGTGGTTTCCCATTTTCACACCAGGCAAATGCTGGGCCTGTACCTTAATTAAGGCCACGGCCGCTTCCTTCCAACTCCTAGGCCTTTCCCATCCCATCGTCGCCATAAGACCTATCTGTGTCGGTGCGACGTAAAGCCCCTAGCAAAAAAAAAAAAAAACTAGCATAATCCGAAGGTATGCGAAAGAAATGGAACAGAAGTTTAAAGTGGCACCATCTTTACTATTTTTTTTTAATTCACGGAGAATGGCGAAAATGAAACACCTGATTACAAAAAGACACGTTCATATAAACGAAGGACAACAACTAATACCTCGTTTAAAGACGAGGGGACAAAGATTGGAATTTTTTTTAAAAACTGGCAATCATTTTAGACTGTAATGCCTTTCGTTGTTCATTCTGAAAGCCGGAATTCTCTCTTTGCAATTTGCTCTGCGATCTCCCTGAAATGCCAGGTTTAATCCCGGTCCAGTCTGGTAGTAGGCCTATTTGAAGGTACTCAGATACGCATTCTCGCGTCGATAGATTTATGGAACTCTCACAGTTAAAAATTCCGGCAACTCAGTATCTCCTTCAACCGTAAGTGTACTTGGTGAGTCGTAAAACCATCATCATCATCATCTATACATGGACCGACTGCCTCGTAATTTTTCTTAGAAAATATATCAATTCTTTATGTTATGTTTAATAGTCCCTTCAAACAGCTGGCAGTTTGAAAGAACCCATTGTCACAGGAATAATACCTGATCAACTGCATCTCGTAACTAAAAATGTTAAAATTATATCATGATATAGAATAACATTAAAATGTATATTGTTAACAATGCCAAACTGAATATACCGTACCTGCAAAATGTTGGGTTATAAAGCTGTTTTGAACAAAACACTGTGTTTATGGTACACCGTACAGTATATTTCGTTTCAACATTCCGCTGGAAAATCTGCGAGCTACACGCATTAATTAGAAGTTTGAATCCTATTTAAAGCAACTACCCTTATTTAATCCTAAATAGATTGGAACATCCAAAGCTTATGGGAAGCGAAGCTGGAAATTCAATTTTAAATTCTACTGTTACCATCCAGTATAGAAATGCAGAGCTGACGAGCAAGCTACGATTCAAAAGTTGACACTAATAAGGTGATTACGTACAGTACACAGCCTTCATTGGTCTTCATAAGGTAAGGGTGCATTCTGCCCGAAGGCAGGTCCGAACCTCCGCAGAGGTGTGCCTGAGCCGGAGTTTCGTACGGTAGGGTGGCAAGTTCCTTTACGCTCCTCCATTCCCTTACTCCCCAACCGCCAACAGCGCGTGGCAACCCATCCACTTCTTGACCACGTCCAATGTTGCTTAACTTCGGAGATCTCATGGGATCCGGTGTCAAATAAAATATTAATTCTCATATTTCTCGCGTTCATTAATGCGTGTACTAATATCGGCACTTGCGTGCAGAAATTCTGGTCTATACCAGTATATCGCATATACTGCGTTGTCTTCCGTAAGGTTTCCGCATTTACCTGTCCGGCTCCGTGGTTAGCGTGCTGGCCTTTGGTCTCAGAAGTCTCGGGTTGGATTCCCGACGGGGTCGGGTATTTTAACCATAACTGGTTAATTTTGCTGAAAGGGGGGCTGGGTGGATGTGTCGTCTTCATCATTTCATCCCCATCACGACGCGCAGGTCACCTACAGGAGTCAAATCAAAAGACCTGCATCTAGCGACACCACCGGCATTGAAAGCCATTTCAATTCATTTCCACATTTACCTAACACACCTGAGTCTACCCAGCCTTACTGCTTCTGCCCTACAAGTGGCTTGTAGTAAACCCAGAGGGGAAGAAATATGAACCCGTAAATGTTAGATTCGGTGTGAAATTAAGAGTGGCTTAGAAATATTATTTATAATGAACTTAGCTGATTGCAGCAAATAATAATCATAATAATAATAATAATAATAATAATACTAATAATAATAATAATAATAATAATAATAATAATAATATCGGTTTTAGGTCCGACAAACTACTACGGTTTTTGGAGATGCCGAGGTGCCAGAATTTAGTCCCACGTGAGTTCTTTTAAGTGCCAGTAAATCTACTGACACGAGGCTGAAGTATTTGAGCACCCTTAAACACCACCGGACTGAGCCAGGATCGAACCTGGTAAGTTGGAGTCAGAAGGCCAGCGCCTCAACCAGTCAGTCCAGTAGGAACAAATAAAGAGAGGTAGGTTATCTCAACGCAATATGATTAGAGACTCGACCGTGTAGAGGGGGCGGTATTATCCACCATCCAACTTTTACAGAGAAGTAAGACACTTGTCAATTATGTTACCAGAAGCATGCAAGCGAAGGAAGGAGGTTGGCAATGGAATAGGAGGGGGTGTCAGACACTTCATTGCCCCATTTTGTTGCTCGTAAATGTACAGTTGCCGACGCAGAAAGTGAGCGACCACTAAAAGGCCCGCAACACGTGCAAGTGAGAGAATAGGACATGCAACATAGCCTTGCCGAGTTACGTTCTATTTTGTTGTCGTCCTATTGCCATAGAACATGGCTTGTTACGTCTCTCGGTCGGGACATAATATAGTCTAGAGGATGGTCAGAAACAACATGAACCGAGTGTGAGCATTAGAGCGTTGGTCATAAATTTGAAAAAATATACGTAGATATCTCACACCATTGTTATTTAATCAGCTGCTGAAATTAGCCAATCAGATCGTTTCGTGGGCGATTTCAGATGGGTTTTGCCAGGCGGTGTTGTTAAATCTGCACGAGGCTTATGAGCGGCTTGAGAGCGCCAATAGAAGAAATAAACTTTGTAACGTTCCAGACGTCACAGTGTAATTATGTTAATTTTATTATATGTAATTAATTCAGGAATTTAACGTCATGATATTTATCTTGGTATGTAATTGTATTATAATTCATGGTTGATCATTTGCTCACTATCATTTCATTACTTTGTAACTACGACTTGTAAACGAGGGCTGAATATCCTAATATTCACTTAGATTCTTGCGACATTCGTTTAAATTTAACTTGCAGTAGATTTCCTCTATCTTGCCACATCACCGAGGAAGAAGGAAGGACAAATTTAGACATCAAATTCTGGGAAAAGCGAGCACGTGTTCAAGCGTTATAACGACAGCTACCGTATTTCGACCAGAATAATTCAAACTGATCACCGCCTATATTTTCAAAGGAGCGTCATGTTGCCATGGATACTGAGTGAAAGGACTAATAGAAGAACAGTTGATATCATGGTTAAGACCCATCAACTCTAATATCTGGAGTGGGGAGAGACGTGTCAACTGATTGGACCACGTGTAGCGACCTGTAATTAGAGCCAGAGAAAGTTATAAAAGGGCGTGTTGGAGCTCTTGGCTTCATTCTTCTTGATTCTGTATTCGTTATTATTAATCTTCTTGATTCTTCGATCTTGTATTTCGCTGTAGGTCTGAGAACTTGTCTTATGGTTGTTGTACTATAGTGGACTAGTGTGATAGTTTATCACTTCTACATTAATTATTTCGTTACCACGACGTGGTACTTAGGAATTTCTGAATGAGGGGTGTATAGCCACTCTCATCAGGAAGTACGTACAGCTCGGCTACTAGACCGGTTTGTACCAGTCTAAGACAATAGGTAGTATTAAACTAGATAGAAATGAAACTTCAGGGCACATTTTCAGTAAAGTTGGAAGGATTATTAATTGTGTATCCTCTCCACATAACCCAAGGAGGTTTTTCTAACTATGACTTAGGGCTCATCTCCAATATATGGGATAGAGCATAATAGGGAGTGTTAGTGTCGAAGCCATCTTCCAGTTAGTGGTCGGTGCACTTAGCAAGGCAGGAATGGTAATGAGCTGCAGATGAAGATATCTCAAAGACGACCGGTGATGTTCCAGCCACAAGGATGGAAGCTTTCCAAGGACCAGCAGAACAAGACTACATGGTGAGCAAGCGAGTTAAAAATATTGCAAGTTTTCGCGAAGTAGAGTCATTCAACTTTTTGTTAAATTCATTTCCTATTTTAAATTCAGTTCTCGTTAAACCGTCGTCATTTGTATTCAATATAATAAATAGTATTTTCCTAGTTCACTTTAATCAATCTGCCTTAATTAGCCTTTCGATTTCTAATTCTCCTGCTTAATGATTAGTGCACTATCTAATCATCAACTTAAAGATTGGCGCCCTTAGCTTGCATGGTTGCATTTCTCGTTCAATGATTGTTCTCCGAGAAGGGAAGTCACAACTTCTCCAGGGGAGCGACTTGAACACGCTACGGTGACATTGGCTGAAATACATGGTGTGTTAGTGTTTGATGCTCATTTCTCGGCCTGGCTCAGAAGCCCGACCAAGCTACGTGCAGATTTAGCAACGCCTCATACAGCCCATTTGAATTCGCCCGCGAAGCGATCTGATTGGCTAACTTCAGCAGCTGATAAAATGACAATGGCTCGAGATATCGACGTATGTTTTCAAATGATTTATCAGTATGACTAACAGTCATATACTCTGTTCCGTTGTTTCCGACAACCCTATATATCTGTCCAGCGGGCGGGTTATAGTTTTGTGAAGAGCCTCCAAACGTGCAGGCTCTGTCAGCCAAATCGGCAGCCATGCGCACTAAATCATGAGTTCTGCTACTCGTCCCTGGTGATAAAAATTCGAGTCTCGATGGAGTAAAATATCTTCATATTTATTTTTATACCTACGCCGACTTATAAGGTGAATCACGTAACATTTGTTATATCATGCCATTTTTGACAATGAGTGCTCTTATCTGTAACCCTGAAGAGATGGGGTGGGTGGTCATCTCAGTACGACGACCACACACCGCCGTTATGCGCAACCCCTTCCATGCACATGGCTATCGAATCGATTAGGGCAGAAGCATATGTACTGTCACCATCTCGTCTCAGGGCGCACTGACATCTCTGAGACCGTCGGTCTCTACCCACGGTTACTAGACAAGGGGTCACGCACAGGATTGGTGACGTCAGCAAGATCCCACCAACGGGATTGCACCGTACACGGCCCATTGAAACTGACTTTCTGTTAAAGATTTACGTACCGGGCGAGTTGACCGTGCGGTTACGAGCACGCTGCTGTGAGCTTGTATCCGGGAGATAGTGGGTTCGAATCCCACTGTCGGCAGCCCTGAAGATGGTTTTCCGTGATTTCCCATTTTCACACCAGACAAATGATGGTGGTGAAACTTGATTAAGGACACGGCCGCTTCCTTCCAACTCCTAGGCCTTTCCTATCCCATCGTCGCCGTTAAAACCTATCTGTGTCGGTGCGACGTAAAGCCACTAGCAAAAAAAAAAAAAATTACGTGTTTTTATTTAGTGGTTCAGGTTTGTGGGTTACTGTAGTCACGTCCTAGTTCGTGAACCATGGGCAACGGCTGAGTGGCCTAGTAAGTGGTCCTGAGAGTCGGGATACCAGTTGCTATGGAATGGGAGTGGGCATCTCAGACATATTCTGAGTCGTGGCCCTCCTTGTGCTCAGGCGGCTAGGACTACACAATTCACCGGTGGTCCATAACCCGTTAGAGGAGAGATCCTCACTTGGACTATGTGCAAGTAGGGCAGCATCCTGCTTCATGAATTTACCGAGCTCAGAACACTTTAAGCAAGCCTCGGACCTATGGGAGTAATGGAGTCCCACTCTCATTTGACAGGCGAGGGACTCCTTGGAAACAACTTGGCGAACGAAATGGAATTCGATGGGGAGCTATAAATATTAATGGGGCTTATGGAAGAAAGAAGGTAGAACTTGCTCAGTCAGCAAAGAGGATGCATCTGGATGTGCTAGGAGTAAGTGATATTCGGGTAAGGGGAGATAAGGAGGAAGAGATAGGAGATTATAAAGTGTACTTGACGGGTGTTAGAAAGGGAAGGGCAGAGTCTGGGGTAGGGCTCTTTATCAGGAATACCATTGCACGCAACATAGTTTCTGTTAGGCACGTAAATGAGCGAATGATGTGGGTAGATTTGTCAGTGGGAGGAATTAGGACAAGAATTGTGTCCGTGTATTCACCATGCGAGGGTGCAGATGAGGATGAAGTTGACAAGTTTTATGAAGCATTGAGTGACATCGTGGTCAGGGTCAACAGCAAGGATAGAATAGTGCTAATGGGCGATTTCAATGCGAGAGTTGGGAATAGAACTGAAGGATACGAAAGGGTGATTGGTAAATGTGGGGAAGATATGGAAGCTAATGGGAATGGGAAGCGTTTGCTGGACTTCTGTGCTAGTATGGGTTTAGCTGTTACGAACACATTCTTCAAGCATAAGGCTATTCACCGCTTCACATGGGAGGCTAGGGGTACCAGATCCATAATAGACTATATCTTAACAGACTTTGAATTCAGGAAATCTTTTAGGAATGTACGAGTTTTTCGGGGATTTTTCGATGATACAGACCATTATCTGATCTGTAGTGAACTAAGTATCTCTAGGCCTAGGGTAGAGAAAGTGAAATCTGTCTGCAAACGAATAAGGGTAGAAAATCTCCAGGACGAGGAAATTAGACAGAAGTACATGGATATGATTAGTGAGAAGTTTCGAACAGTAGACGGTAAGCAGGTTCAGGATATAGAAAGTGAATGGGTGGCATACAGGAATGCTGTAGTAGAAACAGCAAGGGAATGCCTAGGAACAACTGTGTGTAAAGATGGGAAAAGGCGAACATCTTGGTGGAATGATGAAGTGAGAGCAGCCTGCAAACGTAAAAAGAAGGCTTATCAGAAATGGCTCCAAACAAGGGCCGAGGCAGACAGGGATTTGTACGTGGATGAAAGAAACAGAGCGAAACAAATAGTTGTTGAATCGAAAAAGAAGTCATGGGAAGATTTTGGTAATAACCTGGAAAGGCTAGGTCAAGCAGCAGGGAAACCTTTCTGGACAGTAATAAAGAATCTTAGGAAGGGAGCGAAAAAGGAAATGAACAGTGTTTTGAGTAATTCAGGTGAACTCATAACAGATCCCAGGGAATCACTGGAGAGGTGGAGGGAATATTTTGAACATCTTCTCAATGTAAAAGGGAATCATCATGGTGGTGTTGCAAACAGTCAAGCTCATGGGGAGGAGGAAAATGATGTTGGTGAAATTATGCTTGAGGAAGTGGAAAGGATAGTAAATAAACTCCATTGTCATAAGGCAGCAGGAATAGATGAAATTAGACCTGAAATGGTGAAGTATAGTGGGAAGGCAGGGATGAAATGGCTTCATAGACTAGTCAAATTAGCGTGGAGTGTTGGTAAGGTACCTTCAGATTGGACAAAAGCAGTAATTGCACCTATCTATAAGCAAGGGAACAGGAAGGATTGCAACAACTATCGAGGTATCTCATTGATTAGTATACCAGGCAAAGTATTCACAGGCATCTTGGAAGGGAGGGTGCGTTCAGTCGTTGAGAGGAAGTTGGATGAAAACCAGTGTGGTTTCAGACCACAGAGAGGCTGTCAGGATCAGATTTTCAGTATGCGCCAGGTAATTGAAAAATGCTACGAGAGGAATAGGCAGTTGTGTTTATGTTTCGTAGATCTAGAGAAAGCATATGACAGGGTACCGAGGGAAAAGATGTTCGCCATACTGGAGGACTATGGAATTAAAGGTAGATTATTAAAATCAATCAAAGGCATTTATGTTGACAATTGGGCTTCAGTGAGAATTGATGGTAGAATGAGTTCTTGGTTCAGGGTACTTACAGGAGTTAGACAAGGCTGTAATCTTTCACCTTTGCTGTTTGTAGTTTACATGGATCATATGCTGAAAGGTATAAAATGGCAGGGAGGGATTCAGTTAGGTGGAAATGTAGTAAGCAGCCTGGCCTATGCTGACGATTTGGTCTTAATGGCAGACTGTGCCGAAAGCCTGCAGTCTAACATCTTGGAACTTGAAAATAGGTGCAATGAGTATGGTATGAAAATTAGCCTCTCGAAGACTAAATTGATGTCAGTAGGTAAGAAATCCAATAGAATTGAATGTCAGATTGGTGATACAAAGCTAGAACAGGTCGATAATTTCAAGTATTTAGGTTGTGTGTTTTCCCAGGACGGTAATATAGTAAGTGAGATTGAATCAAGGTGTAGTAAAGCTAATGCAGTGAGCTCGCAGTTGCGATCAGCAGTATTCTGTAAGAAGGAAGTCAGCTCCCAGACGAAACTATCTTTACATCGGTCTGTTTTCAGACCAACTTTGCTTTATGGGAGCGAAAGCTGGGTGGACTCAGGATATCTTATTCATAAGTTAGAAGTAACAGACATGAAAGTAGCAAGAATGATTGCTGGTACAAACAGGTGGGAACAATGGCAGGAGGGAACTCGGAATGAGGAGATAAAGGCTAATTTAGGATTGAACTCGATGGATGAAGCTGTACGCATAAACCGGCTTCGGTGGTGGGGTCATGTGAGGCGAATGGAGGAGGATAGGTTACCTAGGAGAATAATGGACTCTGTTATGGAGGGTAAGAGAAGTAGAGGGAGACCAAGACGACGATGGTTAGACTCTGTTTCTAACGATTTAAAGATAAGAGGTATAGAACTAAATGAGGCCACAACACTAGTTGGAAATCGAGGATTGTGGCGACGTTTAGTAAATTCTCAGAGGCTTGCAGACTGAACGCTGAAAGGCATAACAGTCTATAATGATAATGTATGTATGTATGTATGTTTTTATTTAACCAGTTGCTTGCCCGACTCCTTGGCTGAGTGGTCAACGTTGAGGCCTTCGATTCAGAGGATGCCGGGTTCGATTCCCAGCCGGGTCGGGGATTTTAATCGCGTGTGATTAATTCTTCTGGCTCGGGGACTGGTTGTTTGTGTTTGTCTCAACACTCTCCTCTTCATATTCACACAACACACCACATTACCAATCACCACAGGAACAGGCAATAGTGATTACATCCCTCCACATAGGGTTGGCGTCAGGAAGGGCAGCCAGCCGTAAAACAGGACCAAATCCACTTGTGCGACACAGTTCGCACCCGCGAATCCACAGAAAGTATGGGAAAACGGTAGAAGAAGAACCACTTGCTTAATATTTTTCAATTTCGTCAAATATATACGTCAGTGTCCGCCACCCCCGGAGGCCCGGGTTCGATTCCCGGCTCTGCCACGAAATTTGGAAAGTGGTACGAGGACTGGAACGAGGTCTACTCAGCTCGGAAGGTCAAATTAGTCGAGGTGGGTTCAATTCCTACCTCAGCCATCCTCGAAATGGTTTTCCGTGGTTTCCTTCTCCTCCAGGCAGATGCCGGGATGGTACCTAACTTAAGGCCACGGCCGCTTCCCTCCCTCTTCCTTGCCTGCCCCTTCCAATTATCCCATCCCTCCACAAGGCCCCTGTTCAGCATAGCAGGTGAGGCTGCCTGGGCGAGGTACTGGTCATTCTTCGCAGTTGTATCCCCCGACCCAATGTCCCACGCTCCAGGACACTGCCCTTCGGCGGTAGAGGTGGGATCCCTCGCTGAGTCCGAAGGAAAAACTAACCCTCGAGAGTAAACAGATTAAGAAGGGAAGAAAATATGCGTCAGTTTTAATATCTGTGTATTTATCAAATTCTCTTGTAATGTATTCATTTTTCAGAATATTACAACTGTACTTAATACGAACTATTTCAGTAGCTTTCTCAGTACTAAATAATCTTTCACCTCACAAGTAAGGTGTTCACGAATAAGTTTCGTATTTTCTATCCAACCAGTGACTGAGAACGATTTTATGTGTAGTTTTATTTCTAAAACCATCACTAAAAATTAAAGGAACAAGACCAATCACACGGGCAGCATTTTAGAGTTGTTTTGGCGGCTTTTTGGTGTTAAGTAGTGTTGCAAACATTTGATACTGTTTTCCTTTAACAATGTAACAACTGCTGTACATTTAATATAGAGTTTCCATGGAAGTCACAAAATTCATTTCGCGTTTTAATATTAGAATTAATGCACTCATTCGCGGGTTTCATTAATTGAAAATGAAAACCTACCTGTTTTCCAGTCTGTGACCGGGTCCCATCTTGCGGCCAGGATAGGAATTGTGCCGGATGCCAAAGCCTGTCGCACTCCTCTGGGGCAATGATTAATGACTGACAGATGAAATGAAATGATAGTGGAGAGAGCTCGGGAAAGTGACAGGGAAAACGGGAGTACCCGGAGAAAAACCTGTTCCGTCTTCGCTTTGTCCAGCACAAATCTCACACGGAGTGAGCGGGATTTGAGCCACGGAACCCAGCGGTGAGAGGCCGACGCGCTGCCGTCTGAGCCACGGAGGCTCCCTATAAACAGTCAGTTGTATTTTCTTGTCTTTATTCTTTTAAAGAAACCTGGCACGTTATAAATTTTGTGTTACAATCTACAAAGGTACAGGGTTTAAGCGTACAAGCTACAACATACAATTCCTTGGATGGTAATGACAGTATTTTCAGTAAAAAAAAAAAAAAAATTAAAAAATCCTGTTATTCATTAAGCAAAATGATATAACTATAACTGCACAAGGTTATAGTGTAGTGTTGCGTGAACTTCTCTGTTCCTTGAATTTCTGAAAATAGAATTTAACATTTAACAGGCGTCCGGTGATGATAGCTAGCTTCTAAATGGTGAGAGGGAGTCTCATCACGAGTTAGTACACAGATATTTACTATCCGAGATTAAAGTCTTCAAAGCCTTCAAATAAATAACGTAACTGATTGTATTCCCGGTAAGCATGATTGGGTTGCTGGTCAGCTTATAAAATAACCACAAGCCACAGCTTACCTACCTTAACTCCGTATTATATTAGAACTGTTTCTATAGAACCTCTTAAAATGTAATAGTGAAAATTGTGATTCATTACGTACATTAGAAAAATATTTGAGGTTGTAGGCCTAACTTTATCGCATCTGCTCAAAATACATTAACTGGAAATAATTAGGTGATAAGACAACAGGAAAATCCACAGCCTGTTTCCAGTCAGTGGCCGGGTCAGGAATGGAATGAATGAAGCCCCCATTTAGCGGCGAGGATAGGAATTGTGCCGGCTGCCAAAGACTATCGCACTCCTCTGGGACAATAATTAATGACTGACTGATGAAATTAAATGATAGTGGAGAGAGCTGCTGGGATGAAAGATGATAGGGAAAACCGGACTACCCGGAGAAAAACTTGTTCCGCCTCCGCTTTGTCCAGCACAAATCTCCCATGGAGTGACGTGGATTTGAACCACGGAATCCAGCGGTGAGAGGCCGACGCACTGTCGCCTGAGCCACGGAGGCTCTGGTTTCGTTAATTACCACCTTGAAATAGTTTCTAGCCAGTTCTTAGGTAAACGAGAAATGGTGTCTGTCTGAATTCCGTATAAATACTGCCTTGTGTACAGAGCCAGTGTTTCCGACACTGTAAGAGTGAAATCCACTAACTGACTGTGCTAATTTCGCTAGAAATCCGCTAGATTCTTCACATTTGAATTTAAAATTAAATAAATACCGTAAATCGCTTAATCATAAAAAACACAGAAAGCGTGCGCACCACACTGATGAAAGTCACTAAAATACTAAATATTTAGAAAAATATCCCTGTGGGGTTGCAGTAGGATGACTCAGTCCTGCTCAGACACCAGCGAAGAACTGAAATATTTAATGTACACACCCACAAAGGTAAACGGATCACTTCCAGTATAAAACTATATTTCCCAATTACATGAAGGAGATATCCAGGCTCAGCCTAACGCAGTTGAGAAATAACAGTAGTGGTACTTCCACCGGGGACTAGCTACATTCTCATTTTCCCCACTAATTTCTTTCAGTGATATTTATGCCATAAATGTGTGACATTACATTTAACAATGCCACTAGAAAAATCCTCTGTCATATTCAAATTTCGCCAAAAATACCGCTAGCCGCTAAATGTATTTTTTCGCCGCTAGAAGGATATAGAATCCGGCAGATTTAGCAGGAAATCCGCTCAGTTGGCAACACTGTAGAGAGCACACACGAGCACTCAACAGTAAATGAATCAGCCCGATTACATACATCAATCCACTTTAACAGTTTTCGGAAAGCGATGAAATATAACGGCTAAGTCCTTCTGGTGTGCAGCGTGGTTAGAGCAACCGATGTCAGCATAGCACAGCACATAAAAAATTGAACTGCATGTCACAAAGGTAAACATCATCACTAAACTCGCCTTGGTGTAGCCAACTTTGTTACCGCGTGACGTCAGGTTTGTGGCATGCTACTGCCCTACCGTCCAGTCTAGTAAGCGCGTCTCCACCATTGCGTTTAGATTCTCGGCCCACACGTTCTCGATGGGACTCATGTCTGCTCCGTAAGGAGGCCAGTTGATAAGCTCGACCTGACCTTGCCTTGCGAACCATTCCTGAACTAATCGGGACGTATGGATCGGAGACAGGCCCTGCTGAAATAATTGTATAACACAAGCGGAATGAAGGACCCACACTGTACACATTGTCCGGCGGTAAAACATTCGTATCTCGCGCCCGGCTCCATGGCTAAATGGTTAGCGTGCAGGCCTTTGGTCACAGGGGTCCTGGGTTAGATTCCCGACAGGGTCGGGAATTTTAACCATAAATGGTTAATTCCGCTGACACAGGGTCTGGGTATATGTGTCGTCTTCGTCATAATTTCATCCTCATCACGACGCGGGCGTCAGATCAAAACCCCTGCATTTGGCGAGCCGAACTTGTCCTCGTACGCTAACTCTAACCCAATGGCACTACAGCCATGAAGGACCTTGGCCTACCAAGCGACCGCTGCTCATCCCGAAGGTCTGCAGATTACGAGGTGTCGTGTTGTCAGCATGATGAATCCTCTCGGCCATTATTCTTGGCCTTCTAGACCGGGGCCGCCATCTCACCGTCAGATAGCTCCTCAATTCTAATCACCTAGGCTGAGTGGACATCGAACCAGCCGTCAGAACCAGATAAAAATCCCTGACCTGGCCGGGAATCGAACCTGGGGCCTCCCGGTGTCCTCGGACACTCCTGGCACTAAAAGCCGTACGCCATTTAATTTTTCCTATGCCGTGAGAGCTCATTCAACCACAACACGCAACAGATGCACGTCCAGAACGTCGATGCTCGGCCACGTATGCTGGATTGTGTCGGGTGCCGAAAGGGCGAAACACGCGTGCCGGTCCATCGCTCGCCGAGGAATATGTTCTCTCATCGGGAGAATATGGCATTCGACCAATCACGTAGCACGTCGTACTCGACAAATGCAAGGCGGTACACCCTATACTCAGGGAAATTCGGTTCCTCAGCCGCTCGCCGGGGTTGGTACCCGGCCTCATTCAGGCGTCTCACAATCTTCCTCGAGCTGCTGGGAAAAAAAAAAGAAAACGTGGCCTGGAGTAGCTGTACGGCGTTCATGAACCGGGTCGAATGGCCCTCAGCGATCAAGCAATCGGTTTGTTCCCGGTTCGAGATCAGTCAGTAACCCGAGACAGCACGTTAACTTCCTTCCCCAAATTGTCAAGAGCGTCTCATCTTACGCGTCGGCAATCAATCTTGATCTGCATTTAGGGCTGTGTTCCAGGTGGCAGATTCCCTATCTGTTTTTTCCTAGTCTTTTCTTAAATGATTATAAAGAAATTGGAAATTTATTGAACATCTCCCTTGGTAAGTTATTCCAATCCCTTACTCTCCTTCCTATAAATGAATATTTGCCCCAATTTGTCCTCTTGAATCCAACTTTATCTTCATATTGTGATCTTTCCTACTTTAAAGACGCCACTCAAACTTATTCGTCTACTAATGTCATTCCACGCCATCTCTCCGCTGACAGCTCGGAACATACCACTTAATCGAGCAGCTCCTCTTCTCTCTGCCAGTTCTTCCCAGCCCAAACTTTGCAACATTTTTTTGTAACGCAACTCTTTTGTCGGAAATCACCCAGAACAAATCGAGCTGCTTTTCTTTGGACTTTTTCCAGTTCTTGAATCAGGTAGTCCTGGTGAGGGTCCCATACACTGAAACCATACTCTAGTTGGGGTCTTACCAGAGACTTATATGCCCTCTCCTTTACATCCTTATTATACAACCCCTCTACACCCTCATAACCATGTGCAGAAATCTGTACCCTTTATTTACAATCCCATTTATGTGATTACCCCAATGAAGATATTTCCTTATATTATAACCTTTCGATGGTCTCTAGGTCGAGTATGAAGGAACCATTGAAAGTTATAATAAAATAGATCAACAAAAACTGTGCAGAAGTACACAACCAGCGGGAATACGTCCAATCTATACGTTCGACTACGTACGTAAACCGAGATAACTCGCTCATTTAAAAGGAAATTTAATGGAATAAAATCAGGAGAAATTCATAAGCGCAGAACCCCGTGGTATTCGGATGATTTAGTTAAGAAAACATGAGATGGGATACGAATAGAGACCAGCAAATAAAAGATTACATCAACAGCTGTGAAGAAGTTAAATCTCATATGTAACATTCAGATCTAGACACGTCACGCGGCGGAGGCCTTGGAACGGTTTGGAATAGTGCAAGTTTAATCATCAAGAAGGCGTATGCGGAGTAATGGATTGTATGCATTAAGAAGATGAATGAATGGCAGAGTGTGTTCCTTTGCGTATTTCCTTGAATGAAGAGAGCGACTGTGTTAGACAAAATGTTCCTCAAATGTCAAAAACAGATGTAAGGGAGATTACAGCATAGTAATTTTAGTATGAATCATAAAATGCGAACCGAAGTATTATTGTAATATTATAAAAATAAGGTTTTGTTTTATGACAATGAATGAAAAAATTCGAAGAAGGTTGAGTAAAGAGCAGCTCTGGTACACGTTCACAAGGAATTGATGAGATGATAAAGAACTTAAAGATATTGTAAGGTTTTAAGAGCTCATTAACAGATTGAACAACGTTAATATACAAAAATCCAGTGTCGTAAACAAAATTAAGATAATTTAAAATCTATTTGGCACTGTACTAACATCATTTGTACGAGTTTCAGGGTGGAAGAACAACGAAACTGGTTATTATTATGATGAGTCCAATCAAGGCGGAAATGTGGGCCTAAGCAAATACTTTAATACACCAATACCGGACAGCTCTATCTCAACAGCATTGAGCAGAGTGCGAACAGCGACGGTAGTGACATCTAGCGTGCAGGTGTGACACGCCCAGGAACTGCAAACTTGTCTATGCTACAGTTGAGAGGAAAGAATCTACACTCATTAGAAATATTTTTGTTAAAATAATTGAACAATCATAATAATTAAATTAGTTGGATTGCTGCTCAAGCCTATGCAAATAATACACTGAAATCATTTTCTTACGCCGGGCTAAGTGGCTCAGACGGTTGAGGCGCTGGCCTGCTGATCCGAATTTGGCAGGTTCGATCCCGGCTCAGTCCGCTGGTATTTGAAGGTGCTCAAACACGTCAGCTTCGTGGAGGTAGATTTACTGCCACGTAAAAGGATTCCTGCGGGATGGAATTCCGGCACGTCCGCGTATCGCAAAACCATAAAAGTAGTTAGTGGGGCGTAAAGAACATTACTATTATTATTATTATTATTATTATTATTAATTGCTTACAGTAAAAAGAGCCGACTTGATTCGAAACTCATGGCCTTCAATTTTCAATTTCAAGACTACCGCGATAACCATTACGCTACAAGCCCACAAGTTTTCAAATGTGAAATTCATGGTGCTGCGTATTTAACAACGTGGACCCTCAAGTTTGAGTATACTAGAGTTCCATATTTGTAAATGTTATTGGTTTTACGTCCCACCAATATTTCAGTAGAGCATTTGATTGATTTCTTAATATAAGTGGCATAGAATGTAACCTCAACATACAGTAGATGCGAGGTCATTACTTTTTCTAATACTTGCGATCCTTATCAGTTCCCATGTCATTATCTTGTTTGTTAATTTGTTCAGCGCATAACGCTTTTCTCGGAATTTAACTGCAATGTAAGATTATTTAGTGACAAACACTGATACATTATAAACAACACGCCAGTGCGCCAAGAATCATAGATGGCAATATGTTATTGAAGAGTTGGTCACACCAAGCCATGTAGGTAGCAGCACTATCGACTTTCTCGCTGAAAACCGCAAGCTGTCCGGTATTATCATATTAAAGTATTTGGCCTAAGTCAAGACTGGTATCTTGATGGGTCCGAGGTCAGATGGAATAACCACAATGATATGGAATTGAATGTCCTTGGCTGCCGCAACCAGAAGGATGGGATGAACACCAGAGTCGTCAAATGATAAGTACTCAGGCATTGTCTTCCTTTATTCTATCTGTAGAAAGCTTATAGAAGTATTAGATTTGTTATCAAATGATGCAGGTTACCTAAAGAGTATACAGCTTGAATAACCTAACGTGACTGTCATTGTGTATTTGTCAGATCATTGGTAAGAGTAACAATTCTGTTTGTCGTGAATGTCAAGTGATGAAGGCATACAAGTATGATCATATTTTATGGAATTTCCTGATACTGTCTGAATGATTGTAAGAGTCTATTCGTGAATAAGGTAATATTGAGTGCTGCGTATGTAAGTCTAGTGAGTGATTATACGTAACTAATGTCAATGTCAATCATTCTATAGAATGATTTGGTTACGTAATAATTTAGTGAAGTGCAAGTATGCTGTAAATTATGAGATGATTTTATACGCGAATAGTTGAGGTTCTTCGATTACATGCGCTTGTGTATTTAGAATGATGTAGGCATGGTGCACATTCTGAGGTGAGATATGGTAAATGTTAGGGTCGTTGAGTCTATTATGGTGATGTAATGTGATTACAGTGAAACCTCTGAATGCGAGTAACTTGGTCTACGAGTGTTTTGCAAGACGAGCAAAAATTTTAAATTAATTGTAACTTGATAAGCGAGTGAGGTTCCGCAATACGAGCGTCACGGGTACCTACGTTTTTCCCTCCCCTGTGCCTTTCTTGAATGGATGAACAAGGTCTTTGGTCCTGTAGTGAAGAAATACCTTTCAGAAAATAATCTGCCGCTCAAAGTCTTGCTAGTTATGGACAATGCTCCGCTAATCCTCCAGGCCGTGAGGCTTGAGGACGACTTACTGGAGGAATTCAAATTTGTCAAGGTGAAGTTCCTTCCTCACAACACTACTCCACTACTCCAGGCTATGGATCAGCAAGCCATTTCGAACTTCAAGAAGCTATACACCAAAGCACTTACGCACATTTCTTTCTCCTCCTCCTCGCTTCTGGATCACTTGTTCATTCGTTCAGACCGCTGTGTCCTGGTGTACACAACTCAGAAATGAGAGGTTTGGCAACTCCAAGCAGCACGAACCGCCCAACAGGCTTATCTCCATGACAACCGGAGCAGACCCGCCCACGTTTCCATGGCAGTCATACCCCCTTACTCTCTCATTCACACCCAGGGAGGTAGAAAACGGACCACCCTCTAAGAAATGTCAGAATTCAGTATTATGACTTTAGACGCTCATGGATGTGTGGTTCTTTGTATGCCATAGACTAGCTGCCGGTAGAATGAGCTACCTATGTGTAATAAGCGCTGTGGGGGCATCCTGCAATCTGATTGGTTTGCCCACTATTGCCGTCGGAGGAGTTAAAAAACTAACATCCTAAGCGGATTCGAACCAGCCACCTTCCTACTGTAAACCTGAGTCCGTACCCACTGCGGTACAGCGCTTCAACAACAGGTACGCTTAAGACACCTGTAAGTCTGCTACTTTCCCCTCGCTCGTAATACAATACTACGAATGAGACGCGTTAAATTACGTTTTAACTACCATCGGTCTTATCCCCCTGTGGGTGGAGGCGGTAGAATAACACCTACGGTATCCCCTGCCTGCGTAAGAGGTGACTAAAAGGGGGCCTAGGGGCTCTGAACTTGTGAGCGTGGGTTGGCGACCATGGGGCTCTTGTACAGGTCTTGGCTTTGCTTCAACTTACTTGTGCAAGGCTCCACACTTTCACCTATCCGACCTCCCTTGGTCAACTTGTTCTTTTCCGACCCCGACGCTATTAGAGCATTCGTGGTCCTTGTCTTCCTTTGGCCAATATTTTCATTTTTCTAAGTGTCTGATCCCTTCCATTTTTTCTGTGATTAGTTTTATTGGGTAGAGGATGGTTGCCTAGTTGTATTGTCTCTTAAAACAATAATCACCATCGTTCTTGAGAGACGTCGGAATTTTACAATGAAAATATATTCATTATCTTGTCTTTAAAATGACTAACACGAATTTACACAAAAATACCAACCGAATGTGCCGTGATTGATCCCACTTCAACGTAGGACGTAAGTGCCTTACCAACAATCCTACACGACTGTTTGGGAGGCTGCTATTCTATTTCATATCTTCTTATTGTATTGCCAAGGTCACATTAAGTCATCGAGAGGAATGTTTCAGTGGAATTGAATTTAATATTTCTAGAACTAGAATACAGCAAATGCTCAAAGGAAGCAGTAGCGGCGATTAGAGAGGGGGGGGGGAGAGGCGAGGGGGCGAGGGGTCGCAGTCTCCCCCATCCCCTACTTTGTGCAGATAACATTACATTTTTATTACTTTTAGCCCACTGAATCTTGGAATTATGGGAATTATTTTAAAAAGAAAACCATTTGTACAAGCCCTGTTGTGTTATCAGCTAATCCTTTCCTTTATTTTCTTTAATTATTAACAAAATTATTAGCGGAAATACACAAGAAATATCGGTCTTCCCGACTAACCGATTTGCATAGCGCCACAGGAAGTAGTGGAGACTTAGCATGTGCTGTGGGGGAAGGTAGCAGGGGTATATTTTTCTTGCCCAGGTCATGGACATTCGTCTGGCAGTCTGTTAGTTTTTTAGTGTGTAGTCAAATACTAAATTATTTTAAATTGTATAATCACGTGTACTTCTATTTCATTGTAATAGATGTGTCGTTCCTTTGGTGAAAGTTTTATTGTATAGTATTGAATCAAAATTTTAAAAAGAAATACCGCACTTAAGTTGGCGAACTGTCAACTTCTACCTCTCTGTCGATTGTCAACATTCGCTCGGAGAACAAAAAATAATTTACAATTTTGTAGCATTTATTCTTCAGTGTTAATGTTGTATATACACCGCCCCCTCCCTCCACTTCTAATTCCCAATCGCCATTACTGAAAGGAAGTTAAAACGGTAAAAATAACCATCAAGACAGGAGCCAAGACGACGTGGCAGGAAGACTAAACTCGAATCGGAACTTCATGATCACTATCCCACGGGCCCGTGGATTGGATGAGTGAGCAGTTTACGTTAGGAAACCATACCTATTCTTCGTATCACTTTCACTTACCCAATCGAACCGGTGACCTTGCTGCTTTACTTGGCATACACCACATGCAACATTATTAGATGTAGTCCCCCTGTGGGTGGGGGCGGTAGAATAACACCCACGGTATCCTCTGCCTGTCGTAAGAGGCGACTAAAAGAGGCCCCAGGGGCTCTGAACTTTGGAGCGTGGGTTGGCGACCACGGGGCCCTCAGGTGAGTCCTGGCATTGCTTCCACTTACTTGTGCCAGGCTCCTTACTTTCATCTATCCTATCCGACCTCCCTTGGTCAACTCTTGTTCATTTCTGACCCCGACGCTATTAGGTTTGCGAGGGCTAGGGAGTCTTTCATTTTCACGCCCTTTGTGGCCCTTTTCTTCCTTTGGCCGATATCTTCATTTTTCGAAGTGTCGGACCCCTTCAATTTTTTCTCTCTGATTAGTGTTATATAGAGGATGGTTGCCTAGTTGTACTTCCTCTTAAAACAATAATCACCACCACCACCACCACCACCACTATTAGATGTAGTATGTTACGCTATTGGAATAAAGGGAAGAGCTGATTTAACAAGATTGATGAAAGATGCCAAGCCATTAGCCTCGCTGAAGGAAGCCAGCTTTATTGAATTTTGCGCTGGGAAGTTAAAGATCCCACAGCGAGCACAAGTTGTTAGAAGTTTTACTGGGTGTATGAGAACTTGTGATCGCCTACGCTACAATGAAACCTGAGACAAAATTCGCAGCAAAGATATCGTTCGACGGTGTGGCATCAGATGCCTTCTATGTTATGTGACAAACTAAACTGCAAACCAATGAGAATTACCCAGTACTACAACGGCACTATTGAAGGTCACAGAAGACATTCGAGAAACAATAGACAAAAAGGAAGTGACAGTTTTAATGCTTCTAGACTTGAGCAGAGCTTTTAACTCTGTTGACATTGACATTTTTCTCTTTAAATTGTATTCCCTCTATTTCTCGGGCAGTGCCCTCCTTTGGTTGCATTCCTACCTGCATGGCCATCGGCAGTGTGTTAAGGATAGGATAAATATATCAACCTGGCAATCCGTGCAGTGTGGTGTGCCCCAAGGGTCGCTATTAGGAAATCATCTTTTTTTTTCATTTACATTAATGATGTCTCCCAAAATCTAACGCACTGAAATTACCAAATTTACGCTGATGTACAAATATTCATCCACACACATCCAGATCTAATATTTTAGGCCACAGACAAAATCAACCAGGATCTAACATCGTTTTCTTCTTGGTCATTGAGATGTGGTCTTACGTTCAACCCAGCAAAAACGCAAGCCATCATCTTTGGATACCCGACATTACTCTCGAAGGTCAATCGACCAGAGATTCCATCTATAATGTTATGTAAAACCAACATACCATTCGTGTCATTAGTAAAAGTCCTAGGCGTTACTTTCGACGATAGACATGCCATGGAGAACGCATATTACCAACATCACCCAGATAACATTCTCGGCGGGTATACTTATTTCCTTAAAAACTCAAATTATGGTAGAAACTCTAGTTTACCCCTCATTTTGACTATGGTGACGCGATTTATAGAGACGCTGGGTGCAAGTTGTTTGAGCAGATTACAACGAGGTCAAAACGCATGTGTGAGATACGTCTGTTACTTACGGCACTATGACAATGTAACTCCTTCATATAACCACGTATCTTAGCCCCGACTGGAAATCCGTCGCAGCCATTTTACCTTACTTCATATTTCAAATACCTCTCATATTATCACAGTCGTAACACTAGATCTACTAATAATTCCATCCTTACTTTACCTACCCATAGAACTACCATTTACGACAATTCATTCACAGTAATTGCCTGCATTCCCGAAACTATCAGAAGGTTAAGCGCTATTCGCACTTTCAAGGCAGCACTTTGGAGACATTTTATGCACCAATAAGGATCATCTGTAAACATTATGCTGCTACTCACAACCATTCTATTGTCATGGATGCCCTGGAAGATGAATAGTTTAAAATTCTTAAGCGTTTTGTTTTTCAAATATTAAATTTTATTTACTACCTCTTTTTGACATGAAGTATATTGGTTTTAAGAATGTTTCCTCTTATTGTATCTCATTTATTTAACCTTAATGTAATGTAATCACTCATCATTCCTGTACAATTAATTTAATTATTGTAAAGTGACACAATGTAATATACGTATATTTAAGTGTCTGGTTAGATGGAAGAGAAGGACTGAAGGCCTTAATCTTGCCAAGTAAAATAAAACATTACTACTAAACTATAACCAAAAAAATCGAAAATTCCCAAAACTCTTCAGGGAGGCCAAGCTGGGTACGAGGATTTTGAAATTAAGGCTTACAAGCAAATCAGCTTAATTAAGCTACCGTGGATATTTCTTAACCAAGTTAGAAAAATCGTAAGCGATAATCTGTAGTTTTCTGAAGTCTCCAGAAAATCGAAATTAATTTTTAACATTGAACTCTGAAAACGTCAGGAAAATTTTCGAATAAGGGGGATAATCAGTGGCGGCGAGATTAGTTACTGTGAATGTGATGCAGACCTAACAGACCCCGCGCGGCGGGGCATGGTCTGTAACTGTTCCTTAATTCAGTAGCTGAAGAGTGATTTTACATATGTATTACAGAGGGATATGCCAAACTTAGGCCGTCGTAGCGCACAGCTTCTTTCGTCAATAAGAGTACGGTAGTTATTTCTGAAAGAATGTGAGTTTTCCAACCTGTGCCAATAATAATGATCCCTTGCTGCCACTCACAACAATCAACAAGGCTTTTCAAATTATTAGCCAGTTCTGAGAATCCAGTAGTCAGCCAAGATGCGATAAAGACATTCCCCTTACCTAAACTTATCTACACTTAAGTCTCGAAAAAACCAACCCCCAAAAACCCGTACGCATGGCGTAACAGCTCCGAAGGGCCATGGCCTACCAAGCGACCGCTGCTCAGCCTGAGGCCCTGCAGATTTTGAGGAGTCGTGTGGTCAGCACGACGGATCCTCTCGGCCGTTATTCTTGGCTTTCTATACCGGGGCCACCACCTCACCGTCAGATATCTCCTTAATTGTGATCACGTAGGCTGAGTGGACTTCGAACCAGTCCCCAGGTCGAGGTAAAAATCCCTGGCCTGGCCGGGAATCGAACCGAGGACCTCCGGCTAAGAGGCAGGCACGCTACCCCTAAACCGCAGGGCCGGCAAACTGAAGCCTCGGCAGTCAATGTAGCTAAGTAGGCCTACGATTGACGGCTGAGTTGTAAATAGTAGTAAATTATTTGGTCCTAGGATAGAGATTATTTCTTAATATTGTGACGGTGTTTTGGTTACTATAGTTGGAATATGTATTTCTTGAGTGTGTGTGTGTGTGTGTGTGTGTGTGTGTGTGTGTGTGTGTGTGTGTGTGTGTGTGCGTGTTCATACCATATAATTGTATTGTTTTAATTCCTTCAGATTTGAGAACAAAATTGGTGTAGATTATTATTATTATTATTATTATTATTATTATTATTATTATTATTATTATTATTATTATTATTATTATTATTAGTAATAAATACAACCTTGTACTACGAAATAAACTTGTAACTGTCCTTATCAGCAAACGAGGGGGCCCTTTATAACTATTGCGGGGGGAGGGGGCGAGATTCTTAGCGATGCTACTGGGGATAACGTACAGTAATAAATGAATGAAAGTCTAAGTGTAGCGAAGTATAGACATTGGTATAAAATGAAATAAATCAAAACTATCTGAGAGAGCTCCATGGCTAAATGGTTAGCGTGCTGGTCTTTGGTCACAGGGGTCCCGGGTTCGATTCCCGGGAGGGTCGGGAATTTTAACCATAATTGAATAATTTCGCTGGCACGAGGGCTGGGTGTATGTGAGGTCTTCATCATCATTTGATCCTCACCACGATGCGCAGGTCGCCTACGGGAATCAAATCCAAAGATCTGCATTTGGCGAGCCGAACTTGTCCTCGGACACTCCCGGCACTAAAAGCCATACGCCATTTCATTTTTATCCGAGAGAGCCGAGCTGGTCGGGGGAGGGGAGGAAGACTGAAAAGCAAAACAGCATACGTACTCAAACGTAAGCATTTTTTCACCATGTGGGAAACTGTTTTCCAAAGATATACGGGTACGAAGAAACAAATCTCGTGTACGGACACTTAAAGCAATCTTTTTCTTCTCCTTAGGCATTTTTTTACAGTTTCTTGGCGGTTGTGTGTCGCACCGACATGTACAGTCCTATGGTGACGATGGGTCTTGATTCAGATACAACTCTAACATTTGCCTGGTATGAAAATGAGAAACCATGGACCTTTAATTTCAAGATTATATAGGACCTGTTGCATTTCAGTCGTCTTGGCAGACTGATATGTAATAGGAACTTCTGACTCGGTGAGGAAAGCAATGGGAAACTACCTCACTCATTTCCCTACTTTGCCTCTTCAGTGATGCCTAGGCCATCTATGACAGCTGATGGCAGAACTGTTGAGGATCCAATCAGCCTTAGGGCTGAAGACCTAACATACATACATACATACATACATACATACATACATACATAGGACCTGTTTCACCTGCTTAATAATATTTTTATGTTATACAGTCGTAGAGCTACTCATTGTCGAGGTATTTTTGCACTTGCTCACAATCTTGTAACTAATGTATTACTCTGTACAGAACATCATCCGTTCGATTTGTTGGCTGAATGGCCAGCGTACCAGTCTTCGGTTCAGAGGGTCCCGGCTTCGATTCCCGGCCGGGTCGGGGATTTTAATCGCTTTTGATTAATTCTTCTTATTCGCCTCGTCATATTCCTACAATATAGTACACTAACAACCACCACAGAAACATGCAATAGTGATTACATCCCTCCATATAGGGTTGGCGTCAGGAAGTACATCACGGCCAAATCCACATGGGCGACGCAGTTCGCACCCGCGACCCCACAGGTGTGGGAAAAAGTGGTAAGGAAAGAAGACCGAATAACATCATCCGCAAAAAGCGTATCTCTTATTGCAGTTCTTTACTCGTATCATTCATATATATAAATAAAGAAAACATACTCGTAGAAGACCAATAATACTGCCTTGAGGAATTCCCCTCTTAACGATTACAGGATCAGATAAAGCTTCACCTACTCTAATTCTATGAGTTCTATTATCTAGAAAAACAGCCACTCCTTTAGTCACTCTTTTGTCTAGTCTAATACTCCTCATTTTGCCAGTAGTCACTTATGATCTACTCTATCAAATACCTTGAAATTGTTTAAGTGTAAGACAGGGGTAGCTGTCCCTAACTTTGACGGGATAAATAATTTATCTAGCTATATATAGTATGTTTCTAAGGTGATTTTATTTTGATACGACTTGACGAATCAGAATGTAATCGCTTGATGGAAAGAAAAATGTTATTCTGAAAATATCAGTACAATAATAATTGAAGTACAAACACGATTCATGTGCAGTGCATAAATATTCCCGTCAAAGAGATCAAAGGGAGCCATTTGATTCAATCACGCGATGAACTGTGTAATTACTCAGAGCAGTAAGTGCTCCCACCTGGCGCTCAGCTGAAGCCTTGTGTAATATGAAGGCCGCCGACAAAGTTCACTTTTACTTACTGTAAAGGGTATAGGACACTTTCTCACATTCCGCGTACGAGCCGCTAGCTGGATGGAAACCTGTTGGATTAAGTGGCACTACAAGAATACGATAAGACACCAATGACCGATCAAGTGCACTGGTACATTTAACAAGAATTATTCGATTCTTCGTCATCTTCCAATAATAATAATAATAATAATAATAATAATAATAATAATAATAATAATAATTTTGCCGGAAAGAGTGGCTCAGACGGTTAAGGCGCTTGCCTTCTGATCCCAACTTGTCAGATTCGATCCTAGCTCAGTCGGGTGGTATTTGAAAGTGCTCAAATACGTCAGTCTCATGTTGGCACATAAAAGAACTCTTGCGGGACTAAATTCCGCACCACGACGTCTCCAAAAAACCGTAAAAGTAGTTCGTGGGACGTGCAGCTAGTAACATTAATAATTATATATATATATATATATATATATATTGTGCCGTTTCACAGTTCTTTATGAGAGCTAGAGCAACAAAGATGGAGTCTCTGCGATCAATATGTCAAATAAAACACATTTAACGTCAGTACGGGCCGAATTGCAAGTCTTCTCGTCAATCAGTTACGGTAATGGCCGCGTATAGAAGGCGCAGAAAAAAATGACAGATGGACATTATTTGAAACCATTATTCAAGAAAAAAAATGCTCATCATTTATTATCTAATCTAACTTCGAGGTGTTAAGAAGACGTAAAACTCATTTTATAAGGAATTATCCAGCGGAGCTGTATACAAGGGATTGGAAACGAAGATTAATTCCCGACTACACGCTAATTTGCGGAAATCAAGATTTAAACGCCGCGGGAGATTTAATACGTGAACAAGAAGAGATAAGATATACTACAGTGGAACTACGTCACGCAGTGACGCAAGCCCTTGGTGAAATTTTCCCGATACCGTTTAACATTGAAAAACACCTACGGACCAGTAATTGAATGCATTTAGGCTAATAAAAGACGGCAGAAAGAAATTTATTTTCAAATCAGAATATACCGAACATCTGTCTTAGAGAATTTTGAACTATTTATTGGATCAACTGTACCCCAGTAAAACCTATGCAATTTGAGCAACGCAAGAGCTATAGTAATTGGAAGATGTCAGCAATGAGTCAAATATTCTATCATTGTTCTGTTCCATACGCACGAGTCTTCATCATGGGTCTGTAAGGAAGCAAGGCGATGCTGCTTGGATCCTGACGGAGCGAGAAGATGTTGGCTGTCCCGGATGACCAGTGATCGATGTTGAGAAGCTACGATGTACCCGACCACTTGTGGAGGAACCAGATGACGAGATCCTAGTCTCAGATGACCGGAGGAGGAAGCGCCGAGACCATCTTGAGCAAAGCTAAGTCCATTATCCAAGTCGTTTTCGTAAGTAAGAATATATCATTTCTTTTATTGCTTGTTAATACTTGTTTGTGCGAACACTGTGCGTAGATAAACATCTGGCGGAATTGATTGGAAGTAGGTACTCATCCGTATGAAACGTCAATTCCATTTGTAGGCGTGGTCACCAAGTGATTTCCCGATCGTAATGTTTTCCAGAGATATGTGAGGAGAGATCGCTAGAGTTATTATTATTATTATTATCAGTGATGTGTAAAGAGTGAAGTTAGCATTAATACCTGCGTGTACTAAATTTAAGCAACGTCAATCTGTTCGAGATCATGCATAGGATGTGTGTTATGAAGGAATGGCAGTAGACTACTCCAAGTTCACGTTAAAATTTGGCACTGTGACTGTAGTAAATAATGTAGGCATTTTAGTAATGTCACGGCACGTTGATGTGCAAGTAAAGGTAATGATTTACATGATGAAGTGATTATGTGGCTTTATATGAAATATGAGTAATAATTGACGCGTCATGGATATGATATAGAGTTGTTGATGATGTATGATGGTTGTAGTTATTGTTTCTTCGAGAGAGATAGTCATAGTTGTATGAAGTAAGGTCTCGTGACTTCAAATGTTGTGACTGGGGGTCACTGATTTCTCGCCAATTCCACTCAATGATTCTGAAGCCTACGCATTTTTACCTAGTTCAGGACATGATCTCAAGACGTGTACTGCAGTGTTTTCTTTTATCCATATTAGGTTACCTAGATAAGCATATATGTGCTCTGGATAGGATTTGAGCCTTCACTGATTTACTTAGGATGATCTTGAAAACTCTCACTGAATATAATTACATTTCTGTATAAATTTCAACCTATAGACTGATCACTGGTGACCTAGATTTTCAAAGAAGAATCATTTTTCTTTTAGCTGGAGATAGTGTCATACGATTAAATAGATTTTCCATTGGTAGTATGTGTTATTATAACTCTGTATGACCAGTGTGGTGACGTTTCTTGCTACTTCGTACGCACGTAGTCTAATGTCAATAAGACAAGGTCATATTGCCTTAAGTTCATGAATTAAATCTTGCGAAAATGTTACTTATAGGGCGATTACGGCTTACAATGGACGTAGCTTAGCTCATGATGTGTACCACGAGGAAATATGAGTGACTAAGAAACAAATATGTAGGCAGAGATGAATGTTTAAAATGTAAACATACGTGTGTACTTGTCAAAACAATGCAAGAAGAACTTTATAATAGCCTTATTGATAGTCTTAAAACTGCAATCAGACAATCAGTCAGTGAAAATTTAAGGAATGTAACAGTTTTTAGAGTAGGTATCAGGTGTTAATTACCAGAATCTAATGCGATTTCCAAGAATAATTGACTTAAACGACTGGAACTCCATTTCTTGACTGAACATTAGCTCAGAAATTCCATGTGCGATTCTTTATTTCTCAAAGGAATACCACTAGAAAGACTGTAAATAATAGTTAGTAGGATTTTTTTTTTTGAGGATGCATCCTATATTTTTAAGGTACTTAATCTTAATGTTTATTTCCTTTCCAAGAAGGCACTTGTAAATACCATTAGCTGTGTTCAAGTTAATTTATTTAGTCATCACCCAACTCGGTAGGTGAATTGCAAGAGAAGGAAAAGGTAGCTTTTTCAAGAATCTTCCAAGAAGTTACATGTAATTTATACTGACAATTGAGGATTTCGGAGATGAATGACTTTTAAGAAAAGAAGCAATTTAAGCCGAGAAGGCATTCATTTAGGTGGAAGTCGAAAGATGTGATTTCTTTAAAAGTTGTAGAAGGACATGAATTATTGAATTGACAAAGAGTCACTCATTACAAGAGCTTCTCCGTTAGTAAAGACTTGAGATAATTTCTTGAATATTTTATTTAATATTTGAATAAATATGGAATAGTGAAACCTAAACACCCTTTCTCTGTGTTCTTAGAATAAGGATTAGTTGTAAGACCGTAGTAGTAACTAGCGACGACGATCTCCGTAAGAATTAATGAGAATGGTACCTAACTAGATACGAGTAAGAGACGTCTTTCTGCGTTAGTTAGAGACTACCGTTCGTCGACCTGGACGTTTTTCTGTTACGGAACTCACACCCGTAGAACTTAGTTACCAGATTTATTGAAGTTAGAGCTAGTCAGGATCTCTTGTGTCCATGCCTGGACGCGGGAACGGCGCAAGTAGAAAAATGTCGCCCATACGTGTGGCAATTTGAGAAAGACACCGTGGTCGAGAACCGTTGGTCGCCAAGTAGAAAATGGCGCCTCAACGTGATGCGAATGGAGAAAAACGCCACAGGAACTGTTGGTTGCAAACCAAATAGAATTTTTTTTTGAGATACTCATGTATGTGCAAATTCAAGAGAAAGTCGTCGTGGGAATTCAAGAGAAAGAATACGACACAGAACTGTGAAGAGGTCGATTCCCATATGTAGCAATAAGAATGAGGAAAACATCGGGAAACCTGGTAAGAAGATGACAGAGATGATAGTCGAATGACGGGTCTTTGGTGCAATATTAGAGTAAAATGGGAGAATTTACTCAAAGAAGTGGGTAAGATGAAGGAGATATTTTAGAAATTAATGGATGAGGAATTATTGATGGAAACAGCAAGATGATTGCATGGAGATGGAGATGTCGTACGGTAATTTCTTACTGGACTGTTATGCGTTATTATCTTAGGGGATCGAAGTGGACACAGCAAGATATTAGACTGTGAGAACGAGTAGATGCCCAGTATAGATAATGGAATAGGAGAAAGAAGAAATGGATGATTGCTCTGAAGAGGATGACAGAAAATAGTTGGTAGCAGTCAGAACTAGGAAAGAAGGATAGATTACTGCTAATATGTCAATTTATTTAGATGTAACTTAGATATAAGAGATAGATTGTAAGAGGTTATTTGAGTTATTTTCAGTTAAGAATTGGAGTCATAAGTACATAGTACCTCATATTTCCTAGTGTGATTGGGTCAACATCGTGAGCTGAATCAGATCCAAGTAGTGAAGCCTGCCTGTGTATTTGCTGAATATATATATTGTTGATTGGAGTAGTGGGAGAGACATTGTTTGAGAACTTAAGTTGTGGAGAATTTAGGGAAACCATAGAGTTTATTAGGATTTTTAGAAGTTAGAATACTAATTAAATATCGAAATGACGACGTTAAGCCATTTGAAAGCTCAATTTGAGGAGTATCAAAGGGAACAACGAGAAGAACAAGAACAGTATCGGAAAGACCAAGAAGAGAAACAAGAGAAATATCAAAAAGAACAGGAAGAGAAAGAAAGAAGACAGAAAGAAGAGCATCAGGGATTGTTGCAGGCTATAAAGGAAATGATGGAAGAAAATAGAAAGCGCGATGAAGAAGCTAAAAAAGAGAGATTAGAAGAGAATAGAAAGCGTGATGAAGAAGCTAGAAAGCGCGATGAAGAAGCTAGAAAGGAGAGGTTGGAAGAGAACAGAAAGCGCGATGAAGAAGCTAGAAAACGGGAGGAAGAAGCTAGAAGACGCGACGAGGAAGCTAAGAAAGAGAGGCAGGAAGAGATGAGAAAGCAGGAAGAGACGTTGAAGAAGATGATGGAAGAAATGAATAAGAAGCAGATGGAAGAAATGGCTAAGAAGCAGGAAGAAGAGAAGAATAAAGAGAGACAAGAACGAGAGGAGAAGGAGAAGAAGCAGGAAGAAGAGAAGAATAAAGAGAGACAAGAACGAGAGGAGAAGGAGAAGAAGCAGGAAGAAGAGAGGAAGAGAGAGAAGCAAGAACAAGAGGAACGATATCAGAGATTCATGGAAAATTTGGAGAGAAAAATGGGGGAGATACAGGAAGCAAAACATAGAGAAATGATGGAGGAAATAAGGAGAGGTCAGCAAGAACAAAGGGAAGAAATGAATAAATATCAGGAGAAGATGGAGGAGATGAAGAACAATATAGATGAATGGAAAACTGAAATTAGTGGAAATATGGAAGAGAAGAACCGAGAGATACGAGAAGAAATAAACGAAATTAGGAAAGAAATGACAGGGAACAGTAACTATCTCCAATCTTTAAAGGAGAATGTAATAAAGGATTTATCAGATAATATGGAAAAGTTAAGCCTAGATTCCCAAGAAAAGTGGAGATTATGTGAGGAAAGCATAGGAAAACTAGGTGAGGATGTGCTAACCACGAGTACAAGTCTGGAAAAGAAATACGACCAAGCTGCAAACCAAATTGGAAGCAGAATAACGGAGATAAGAGACGAAATAGAACAACACAAGGATGAATTAAACCAAAGAATAACGAAATCTGAAGAAGGGCTTAGACAAATGCAAGCTCAGTTACAAGAAATTCGGGAGGAAGGAACAGGAAAGACTGTTATGATGTCTGGTAGCGAGCGGAACAGAGGAGTTGAGTTTCAAATAAATGAAAGAGAAGTGACACCCATACCAGCCACACGTTCTAACCACAGTATGGGGGAGACACATGTGGATAACGGAAACAGTGGTTATCCTACGATTATTAATGTCATAAAAACCTTCGATGATAGACCGAAGCACTTTAATAATTCCACCAGTATTTCGCCCAAACGTTTCCTTAGGGAAATGGAGGATTACTTCAAGGAACATGGCATCGCTGAGGAGAAGAAATTGAAAATAGTGGAAAAGCATTTAGATGCTAATCCAAGCTTATGGTTCCAAGCATTTAAATATACTTTCCATGAGTATAGTGACTTTAAAACGGCGTTCTTACAGAAATTTTGGAGTCCGGAAATGCAGCAGAATTTACGCCTAGAGTTGTACTCTCGCAAGTATGCTACGAACGGTCAAACAGGGTTTAGTGATTACTTCGCCTACCAGTTTCACCGTTTTCAAGACCTTGATTCGCCACCCAGTGAGCTTGAAGCGATCAAGACGATACAACGACAATTTCCCTCAGATATACAAAGGCTGCTAGCTACTGCTAACCCAACTACGGCAGTGCAAATGGAAACGACACTTAGACAGATCGATATGACTACAGCACCACACCCTCAAAGAATGATTAGGAATGCTTACGGTGAAGAAACGGTTAATGTGCTCACACAGAAGAACATCGATGGAAATACCCCTGAAGAAAGAGGAAAAATGAACAGGAAGAGACAATGGGGAAACCAGGAGAATGGAAGGAGAGATGAAGAAAAATGCTATTGCAGGAAAGGGTCCTACAACCAAGAAGCATATAGGGGAAATAGAGCATATAGACCCAACATGCGATACAGGAACCCGTATAGAGAAAACAGAGGAAGAAATAATTTCAGAGGAAGATATGGTTACGGAAGAAGAAATGTGAGAGATGACCAAGGAAGGGAAACTTATAATCGGAGACCTACACGCGATGTAAATGAGGACCGAAACGAAAAGATCAAGTGGGAAAAAGCGATTAGAGAACAGGACGTCAACGCTGATGTAGAGGGAGCGGAGAGTCTTGAGTTGCAGAGATACAAAAAGAGGAAACAGGAAGAACAGATCCTCGATCCAAACGCGAGAGAATTCGAATGTAGAAGAGAAAATGAAAAGATAACAAGCAAAAAAAAAACGCCGATTTTGAATTAGAAGGTGAGGTTGAGAATATAAAGAACGCATTGGATTCCAAAATTCACAGTTATTTCATAACGCAGGTTGATTCATGGGAAATCGATTCGGAAGAACTGATAAAGGATTTGACAGTACATCACATGAAAAGAAAATATGAATTGCCTATTATCGTAGCAAGAGTTGGAGAGCTGAAAGTCCGATGCTTAGTTGATTCTGGGGCTAGCATCAGTGTGCTTTCGAAGGAATTATTCCAAGATATGAGTAGAAGAATGAAATTATTAACCATCCCAGTTTCGAAAATTAAAATAAGAGGTATAATTCCGGATAAAACAGTGGAATGCAATATACAAACATATTTGGAAATAAATATTGGAAACAGGCACTTTGAGCATCCATTCATAGTCATGAACAAGATTAAATATAATATTATACTAGGAATAGACTTCATGACGGTAACTGGAATGACGATCGATATGGAGAAACAAGAAATAAGGTTCCCTATATCTGACGAACACACCAGGGAAAACCCAGAACGGATTAAGATCAATGACGACATTATGATCATAGATAACAAGGAGGTATCGGAAGAAGAAAACGTACCATCGGAAGAGCATCCGAACTTTCAATTAGAGGAAGGAGAGATATCTCTGGCGGATGAAAACATTGTTGCAAGCATAGAAAGGGTGATGGCTATGGAGGAGGAAGAAGACATGCCGAACATAGCGGAAGCAGTGGCGAATGCTAAGATTTCCTCGACCGAAAAATCAAAACTTCATGAAATCTTACAGGAATATTCCGATTTATTTAGGAATAAACCAGGACAGATTCCAAATTTTAAATATAAACTAATAGTGAACGATTGGACACCCTATAAGGGCAAACTCTATGGAATTCCGGAGAAACACTTCCCAGAAGTGAGGAAGATCATAAAGGAAATGGAAGACGACGGCATTATAATGAAGACATCAAGTCCGTATTTGAACCCCTTGGTAATTGTGGTGAAAAGCAACGGGAAACTCCGTTTGTGCCTTGACGCGCGTTTTTTGAATGGTCGATTGATTCCAGAGTATAATCAAACTCCAAAAATAAAGGATATTATTCAGAAATTCCGTGACATGAAGTATTTTTCAACCATGGATTTTACATCCTCATATCATCACATCGTTCTGGAGGAAAAATCCCGATTGTTAACCGGATTTATGTTTGATAATCAGACATATATCTACTGTCGTCTCCCATTCGGTTTGAGAAATAGTTGTGCTGTTTTGGTGAGAGCATTAGACAGAAATTTAACGCCGGAAGTAAAGGAGTTTTTAACTTACTATGTGGACGATCTAATTCTGGCAACTAAAACATTTACAGAACATTGTGACAAGCTTGAGAAGTTGTTTCAAAACCTAAGAGCCACTGGATTTAAGATCAACCTTTCAAAATCAAAATTCTGCCAAGAAGAGGTCCTATTCGTCGGTCACATGATAGACGGTACAGGAGTACGGCCTAACCCAGTTAAGATCCAAGCCATATGCGATTTTCCCCGACCGAAGCGTATAAAGCACGTCAGACAATTTCTTGGTATGGCGCAGTTTTTCTCTAACCATTGTCAAGGATATACCCAGACCGCCGCACCTTTACAGGATTTGTTAAAGATCAACAACAGGTGGAAATGGGATGAAAAGGCAGAAAGATCATTCCAAGAATTAAAGACCTTGTTAACAAAAAGCATCAAATTAGGCTATCCTAACTATGAAAAAGAGTTTATAATACAGTCAGACGCATCTAATGTTGGCGTCGGAGCTTGTTTGTACCAAGAAGAAGAAGGAACACCTCCCAAAAGGATATATCTAGCATTCACTAGCCGAAAATTAAGGAGCCACGAGGTTAACTATACTACGACAGAACAGGAGCTATTAGCAATCATTTACGCCTTACAGCAATGGAGAAAAACTATTTACGGATACCCAATAACAGTCAGATCAGACCATAAGGCATTAACGTTTGGATTGAAAGCTGCAATGACTAATGAGCGGATAACAAGGTGGATGTTGTTCACGCAGCAGTTCCAGATAAAAATCGAGTATTGTAAGGGAAAGGAAAACATCCTTGCTGACGCCTTAAGTCGTAACCCTGTGGAGAAAGAGGAAGTAATTCATAAAATTGAATTGGTCCCGGACGATGAAGAAACATTAGAGAAACTAATGAACCTAGTACACTTGCAGCGTCAAGACGAAAGGTTGAAACAAATTATAGATAAATTGGAAGATGGAAACTGTGAAAGTGAAACAAGGTCGAAAATTGCGAAAATCTACAGCTTAGAGCAAGGAATACTAATGGCTAGATCTGGTAAAGGTCATAAGAGGATACGTATAGTACTACCTTCGATGTTATACAAGGAAGTAATCTGGCACACACACAGAATTACAGGTCACGGTGGCGTGGAAAAGGTAACACAAGTCATACTCGAGAAATTTACTTGGAAAGGTATTCGAAGAACTGTGAGGAATACAGTAAGAACATGCGACATATGCCAAAAGGTCAAACATGGCAGTGGTACAGTAAGACACGAGCCCAGAGCTATACTACCTCATAAAGCTCGAGAACTATATGCTATAGATATCTTTGGCAGACTCCCAACTGCCAGAAGGGGACATAAGTACATAGTCGTAGTGATGGATGTGTTCTCTAAATATGTGTCGTTACAACCAATTCAACGCGCCAACACAAAGCAGGTATTACAACGTCTAATCAAAAACACCTTACCTAACATGGGAAAGCCTGAGAAATTACTGTCAGACAGAGGGACACAATTTACGTCGCTTAAATTCAGAGAAACCATGGAAGAGTTAGGGATTAAACACATTCTTTGCTCGGTGAGACATCCAGCGTCCAATCCTGTTGAAAGATGCATGAAAGAAATAGCGAAATTCTGTCGAATCTATTGTCCAAACCAACACTGGAAGTGGTTAGAGGTAATTGGAATAATAGAAGACAGCATGAATAACACAATACATGAATCCAGCGGACAGATACCTAAAATTATTCATCATAGTATTAAACCTGAAAGACCTTGGGACGCAATTGTTCACCTACCTGCTGAACCTGACTTAGATATCGACGAAATTAACAAACTGGTTCGAGAGAGACTGTACAGACAAGCCCAGAGAAGGTTAAGGAGAGTACAGCATAAGAAATTCAAACCTGAGTTGAAGAAAGGAGACCTTGTATTAATAAAGAAACCCGCAATTTCCAGTGTAACGAACAAAATCTTTGCGAAATTCCTGCATTTATTCGAAGGACCATTTAGGATTAACCGTTCATTCCGAAATAATGCATACGAAATTCACGACTTAAATGGAAACAGTAAAGGAGTACATAACAGTGCAAACATCAAGTTATATTTCAAGGAATAGAAAAGGGGCAAAGCATCTCAGGTGATGACGAGTCAAAGAAGTACAGATTGAAGCCACTTACATCATGAATAAACAGATTGTTCCGAAGAAAGGAGTAATAAGGCAAAAGAGAACTCCTAAAGAACAGTGAAAAGTCCCATTATAAGAAGGAAGACGAATATAATAAATATATGGCAAGCCATATATTTCTTTCAACGTAGGGGAAGTTAATGTGCCGTTTCACAGTTCTTTATGAGAGCTAGAGCAACAAAGATGGAGTCTCTGCGATCAATATGTCAAATAAAATACATTTAACGTCAGTACGGGCCGAATTGCAAGTCTTCTCGTCAATCAGTTACGGTAATGGCCGCGTATAGAAGGCGCAGAAAAAAATGACAGATGGACATTATTTGAAACCATTATTCAAGAAAAAAAATGCTCATCATTTATTATCTAATCTAACTTCGAGGTGTTAAGAAGACGTAAAACTCATTTTATAAGGAATTATCCAGCGGAGCTGTATACAAGGGATTGGAAACGAAGATTAATTCCCGACTACACGCTAATTTGCGGAAATCAAGATTTAAACGCCGCGGGAGATTTAATACGTGAACAAGAAGAGATAAGATATACTACAGTGGAACTACGTCACGCAGTGACGCAAGCCCTTGGTGAAATTTTCCCGATACCGTTTAACATTGAAAAACACCTACGGACCAGTAATTGAATGCATTTAGGCTAATAAAAGACGGCAGAAAGAAATTTATTTTCAAATCAGAATATACCGAACATCTGTCTTAGAGAATTTTGAACTATTTATTGGATCAACTGTACCCCAGTAAAACCTATGCAATTTGAGCAACGCAAGAGCTATAGTAATTGGAAGATGTCAGCAATGAGTCAAATATTCTATCATTGTTCTGTTCCATACGCACGAGTCTTCATCATGGGTCTGTAAGGAAGCAAGGCGATGCTGCTTGGATCCTGACGGAGCGAGACGATGTTGGCTGTCCCGGATGACCAGTGATCGATGTTGAGAAGCTACGATGTACCCGACCACTTGTGGAGGAACCAGATGACGAGATCCTAGTCTCAGATGACCGGAGGAGGAAGCGCCGAGACCATCTTGAGCAAAGCTAAGTCCATTATCCAAGTCGTTTTCGTAAGTAAGAATATATCATTTCTTTTATTGCTTGTTAATACTTGTTTGTGCGAACACTGTGCGTAGATAAACATCTGGCGGAATTGATTGGAAGTAGGTACTCATCCGTATGAAACGTCAATTCCATTTGTAGGCGTGGTCACCAAGTGATTTCCCGATCGTAATGTTTTCCAGAGATATGTGAGGAGAGATCGCTAGAGTTATTATTATTATTATTATCAGTGATGTGTAAAGAGTGAAGTTAGCATTAATACCTGCGTGTACTAAATTTAAGCAACGTCAATCTGTTCGAGATCATGCATAGGATGTGTGTTATGAAGGAATGGCAGTAGACTACTCCAAGTTCACGTTAAAATTTGGCACTGTGACTGTAGTAAATAATGTAGGCATTTTAGTAATGTCACGGCACGTTGATGTGCAAGTAAAGGTAATGATTTACATGATGAAGTGATTATGTGGCTTTATATGAAATATGAGTAATAATTGACGCGTCATGGATATGATATAGAGTTGTTGATGATGTATGATGGTTGTAGTTATTGTTTCTTCGAGAGAGATAGTCATAGTTGTATGAAGTAAGGTCTCGTGACTTCAAATGTTGTGACTGGGGGTCACTGATTTCTCGCCAATTCCACTCAATGATTCTGAAGCCTACGCATTTTTACCTAGTTCAGGACATGATCTCAAGACGTGTACTGCAGTGTTTTCTTTTATCCATATTAGGTTACCTAGATAAGCATATATGTGCTCTGGATAGGATTTGAGCCTTCACTGATTTACTTAGGATGATCTTGAAAACTCTCACTGAATATAATTACATTTCTGTATAAATTTCAACCTATAGACTGATCACTGGTGACCTAGATTTTCAAAGAAGAATCATTTTTCTTTTAGCTGGAGATAGTGTCATACGATTAAATAGATTTTCCATTGGTAGTATGTGTTATTATAACTCTGTATGACCAGTGTGGTGACGTTTCTTGCTACTTCGTACGCACGTAGTCTAATGTCAATAAGACAAGGTCATATTGCCTTAAGTTCATGAATTAAATCTTGCGAAAATGTTACTTATAGGGCGATTACGGCTTACAATGGACGTAGCTTAGCTCATGATGTGTACCACGAGGAAATATGAGTGACTAAGAAACAAATATGTAGGCAGAGATGAATGTTTAAAATGTAAACATATACGTGTGTACTTGTCAAAACAATGCAAGAAGAACTTTATAATAGCCTTATTGATAGTCTTAAAACTGCAATCAGACAATCAGTCAGTGAAAATTTAAGGAATGTAACAGTTTTTAGAGTAGGTATCAGGTGTTAATTACCAGAATCTAATGCGATTTCCAAGAATAATTGACTTAAACGACTGGAACTCCATTTCTTGACTGAACATTAGCTCAGAAATTCCATGTGCGATTCTTTATTTCTCAAAGGAATACCACTAGAAAGACTGTAAATAATAGTTAGTAGGATTTTTTTTTTTGAGGATGCATCCTATATTTTTAAGGTACTTAATCTTAATGTTTATTTCCTTTCCAAGAAGGCACTTGTAAATACCATTAGCTGTGTTCAAGTTAATTTATTTAGTCATCACCCAACTCGGTAGGTGAATTGCAAGAGAAGGAAAAGGTAGCTTTTTCAAGAATCTTCCAAGAAGTTACATGTAATTTATACTGACAATTGAGGATTTTGGAGATGAATGACTTTTAAGAAAAGAAGCAATTTAAGCCGAGAAGGCATTCATTTAGGTGGAAGTCGAAAGATGTGATTTCTTTAAAAGTTGTAGAAGGACATGAATTATTGAATTGACAAAGAGTCACTCATTACAAGAGCTTCTCCGTTAGTAAAGACTTGAGATAATTTCTTGAATATTTTATTTAATATTTGAATAAATATGGAATAGTGAAACCTAAACACCCTTTCTCTGTGTTCTTAGAATAAGGATTAGTTGTAAGACCGTAGTAGTAACTAGCGACGACGATCTCCGTAAGAATTAATGAGAATGGTACCTAACTAGATACGAGTAAGAGACGTCTTTCTGCGTTAGTTAGAGACTACCGTTGGTCGACCTGGACGTTTTTCTGTTACGGAACTCACACCCGTAGAACTTAGTTACCAGATTTATTGAAGTTAGAGCTAGTCAGGATCTCTTGTGTCCATGCCTGGACGCGGGAACGGCGCAGTATATATATATATATATATATATATATATATATATATATATAATGTTCGGCTCGCCAGATGCAGGTCTTTCTATTTGAGGCCGGTGGGCGACCTGCACGTCTGGATGAAAATTGTTGATGATGGGAAGTAGGGAGAAAGGTAAAACCCGGTGTCGGCGTATAGCCTACTCCTGTCGAATATCACCAAGGAGTCTGCCCCATCCGAAGGACGAATTACCATCAACAGTGTCATATGCCCTTCATATGAACAATGTGGAGAGGTTTTGAATGTAAATCCAGGCTTTTAGCAAGCAATCTAATAATTAAGAATGGTATACTACCACCTACCCTGCCGGCCAACATTCCGATGGTGAAAATTTCTTCCTTCACCAGGACTCAAACCGGCTAGCCACTGTCAGACCATCGAGACTTGACGCCTTAACGATCGTGGCCACCACGCGGGCAATAATAATGATAATGATAATAATAATAATAATAATAATAATAATAATAATAATAATAATAATAATAATAATAAATGTCCGCCTCTGTGGTGTAGTGGTTAGTGTGATTATCTGCCACCCCCGGAGGCCCGAGTTCGATTCCCGGCTCTGCCACGAAATTTAAAAAGTGAACGGGATCCACTCAGCCCCGGGAGGTCGAATGAGTAGAATAGGGTTCGATTCCCACCTCAGCCAACCTCGAAGTGGTTTTCTGTGGTTTCCCGCTTCGTCTTCAGGCAAATGCGGGGATGGTACCTAACTTAAGGCCACGGCTGCTTCCTTCCCTCTTCCTTGCCTATCCCTTCCAATGTTCCCATCCCCCCTGCAAGGCCCTTGTTTAATGTAGCAGGTGAGGCCGTCTGGGCGAGGTACTGGTCCTCCTCTCCAGTTGTATCCCCCGACCCAAAGTCTCATGCTCCAGGACGATGCCTTTGAGCGGTAGAGGTGGAATCCCTCGCTGAGTCCGAGGGTCAAACCAACCCTGGAGGGTAAACGGATTAATAATAATAATAATAATAATAATAATAATAATAATAATAATAATAATCGGTAGACATCGGATAGTCGGAATTGCTCACTTAAAAAGGAATTATTTAATATGTCATTAAATCTCTCTCTCTTAAAGTCTAAAATAATAAATAGACTTAAAGATTTCTTACTTGTTATATAATGTGTGTTTTAATTTTTCCGGATTTGGTATCTGTATTTTAAATGTTTAATTTCATACTTTGATATTATAAAAATGTAGTTACCGTGTTCATAAATATGGTTTGTATTATATGAAGACGCTACATAAAGGGGCCTTTCAGCCTCACTGGCATATAAATCATGAATAAATTCAATTCAATTCTCTCTCTTTCCGTTCAATGTCAATCGAATGTTCAGGAATTCGATCCCGTAACCATTTGCATAGAAAAGAAGCACCAGAAACCTCCCTAATACGCTACATAGGGACTTTTCGGGACTTGTCCTCTATAGTTAGAGCCTACAGTTACATAGGTTGAACATCAAAGCTATTGACTGGAAGGGCATATCCTCTATTTCGAGCAACTTTGCAGCAGACCTTAACCACGGTGCTAATTTCGAACCATGGGATTTAACACTCGCGCCAAGGTAGGACAAAAGTAATATTATTGGTTTTACGTCCACTTAGTAATTTACGGTTTTTGGACATTCCGATGTTTCAAAATTTTGTCCCGCAAGAGTTCATTTACGAACCGGTAAACCTACCAACACGAAGCTAGCGTATTTCAGAAAAATAACCGCAGATGGAGCCGGGATTAAACCCAAGAAACTGGGCTCAGCAGGTCAGCTTCTACCATCAGAGCCACTCAGTGCAGGTCGGAAAAACAACCGAATCCAGAATCACAGTTTCACACAGCGTGGAAGGATGTGTTATAATGAAACCGGAAACAATGTTGCAAATTTACTGACAGCACTTTCCAACGAATAAAATGCGACCAACGAAATTAAGTTTAGAGAACATTTTAGAATATGTTTCGTTAGTGGGATTATAAAATTATCTGCAGTAAAACTTTCATCAGCTTACCCCAAGTATTTTGAAGTCACTTCATTCACCCAGGCTCACTCTGGGTTTTGACCTGGAGTGTATGGCCAAATTTTCTTCTCACATCCCGTGGTTTATCTTGTCAAAAATGTCTACCCAAGGATCCAGAGGGAGAGTGGGGAACTAATTGTGATCCAAATAAATTCTCTATTTTTTCGTAAGTTATCGACCAAGATATCAATTCATTTCCTTACAATTTAAACAAATTGATACGTAACGTAAGAAAAAAGTTCCCATATTGAACATGATGTAAGAGCATATTCCTACGTCCTCTCTCCAGTACTATGTCTCATAACTTCCCTGTTGTCCTCCTCCAGTGATATGGAATAGTCCGTACATATCCACGTAGATTCAAACCGTTTATTGCGACATCGCTTATAACGACATATTGGATATAACGGCAAAATCTAACGGTCCTGTCTGAATTCTATATAGACATTGTATTTTAAAAGTCGCTTAGTACGACATCGCTTATTGCGGCATATCGTATAAATCTACGTATTTTTATCACATTTTCAGAGAAATGTATCGGTTATAACGTCCAATATATGTGTGTGTGTGTGTGTGTGTGTGTGTGTGTGTGTGTGTGTGTGTGTGTGTGTGTGTGTGTGTGTGTGTGTGTGTGTGTGTGTGTGTATTTATGTATTTGGGGATTGCTGAAAACAAAGTAACTCTTGTTATTGCAGAGTTCAAATCAGTCTGTCAAATAATCAAGGCAAGCATCGCAAAAGAAAAGGAAAGTATTTATTATTGGAGAAAAGTCGCACATAATTTGGCAATTCGAAAATGGGGAAACAAATGTCAACATCGCGAAGGAATTGCGCGTATCACACTGAACGATTTCTACAATTTGAAAGGACAGAGAGAAAATACAGTCTCTTTTCTAATATTTAAAAAATCTAGCGGGCCAGATCATCTGAACACAAAGATAGTGACGAATATTTACTTAGATCGTTTAAGCAGCAAAGAACAAATAATGTCCCGATCAACGGACCTGTTTTTCAAGAGAAAGCCAATGAAATTTCTATCAGTCCAACTCCAGTAATACTGTGCTGTAAATACAGTACTAATGTCATCAACGTTTGTTTTTGTAGTTCTAACTTAATATTCCGTTAATTAACCATATAAGTGCGCAGCCTAAAACTTAGGTATAAAATTCTAAGCAACAAAAATAAAACTGCTTTCTCCGACTATTGTCTATAACGACCGTTGATTGGCGCCCCATTCGGATTCGTTAAAACCGATTAACCGATTTCGACTGTATCACTTTCATGCTAATATACTCTCAAGTAGGCTGGCTATATTCGAATTTTACGGTCTCAGTTCCACAAACAGAGTTTCTAATAGATACTTTCCAATTTTAAACGAGTCGTAATAGTAAGGAAATGGCAATGATGAAGAATGCCATCCTTGAGATCGAAGCAAACATACTCGCAGTGAGCGATTTTCACTTACAGAAATTACTGCACACTGTAGTCAGGGAATATGACTATGTATTACCGACAAGGTTAGTTGGGTGGGTTGTGGCACTGCCAGGTTGCTAGCACTGTACTCGGCACACAGGTGGGTTCAATCTTGTATCGGCCATAAATAAGAATAATTACTGGTAATAAATAAAGATAAGTTTGTACTTTTACGTGACAAAATCGTGAACACAGACTTCGGACCTCTACTTTACGTGAAATTCGAACCACAGAAACGTTACTTTTCAGTGTTCGGGATTCAAACCGCAATCAACTTAGTGAGAAGTTAGGGACTATGCCACTCATATAGCACATTCTTATTATTATTAGCGCTAGTTAAGGCAAAGCGTAGGAATGTTAATACAGCCTCAGTTAATGTATGTACCTTAATTAAGGCCACGGCCGCTTCCTTCCAACTCCTAGGCCTTTCCTATCCCATCGTCGCCATAAGATCTATCTGCGTCGGTGCGACGTAAAGCCCCTAGCAAAAAAAAAGTTAATGTATGCAGCCAGAATATGTGTTGTATCATACTGAGAAACCGCGGAAAACCATTCAAAGAACTTTAGGCGATGGGATTGGAATCTCCCAAATATAAGCATACAGGCTCAAGATCCATAAATAGTCGCTAACTCCCTTAGTGATATAAAAGAAAAATATTGTCCACAATCGGCAAGGAATGGCTAACTACAGACATAGAAGAAAATGAATCCAAGAAGACAAAGTTGAAGGCAGTTAAATGACCTGCCCGAAGGTCACTGAATAAGGAGAAGACATATTCACCTTAGAAATTCTCGGGACAATCATTTCCCAGACTCGCCAGGCGTAACGACCGGAAAGTGTTTTCATGTTATCATTGTCCAGAATCCTTCGCACAGAGGTAGGTTGGTTGGTTGGCGACTGTCTGTCCTCTTAATCGCCCCCGCTTTCCAGGGAAAAGAAAGGTAGAAAAAAGGAATTGACCCCGCAGAGAGTGAATGAGTTTCTTTAAAATCAAGAGCTCCATGAGATGCGTTAGTATGAAGTATTATTGTCAGATTGCTAAAAAACATTGAAGTCACCGGAAAATTAAATAAATCTGCAAGTACAATGAGATAAAGATGTCGGAGGCTCCAAGGCTGAATGGTCAGCGTATAGATCTGTTCAGAGTGCCCCGGGTTTGATACCCAGACGGGCTGAGGATTTTAACCACGCCTGATTAAATCCTCTAACTTGCCTTGATGATGATGATGATGACATTTAAAGGGGCTAGGTCATCGGCCCCTAATGATACGAGGTGCAACGAAATGAAAAATAATTAAAACTTCAAAATCTATCCACTGGAAAAATGAACGTGAATCCAAAACAATTAGTGGATCCGATTTACAATGCCTTATTTTCTGCGATGATGCTTGTTGTCCAAAGAAGTCCAAAATCCAGTCACCGGCACCTCATTTAATTTCGTGTGGATTTTTCTAGCCGAGTGCAACCCTTGTAAGGCAGACCCTCCGATGAGGGTGGGCGGTATTTGCCATGTGTAGGTAACTGCGTGTTAATGTGGTGGAGGATAGTGTTACGTGTGGTGTGTGAGTTGCAGGTATGTTGGGGACAGCAAAAACACCCAGCCCCCGGGCCACTAGAATCGAACCCGGGACCCTCTGAACAGGCCAGTACGCCGACCATTCAGCCAACGAGTCGGATGGCACCTCATAATAGTACTAATCGCTGGTAAAGCAGAACCGTAGTTCCTCATATAGTGGTACTCATCACAGGTAATGCAGACCCACGGTGTATCACACGACATGGCACCACCCACGGGCAACACAGACCCATGGTGTTCTTGTAATGGTACTGCTCCCATAATAATCCTCCCCCGAGGATACTAATCACAGACCCGGCTGGAAGCAGTAGGCAGTAGCGATTATTGTTCTAAGAGGGAGCACAACCACGCGAGTACTAATCGCAAGTATAGTCTAAACATTTTCTTCATCGCGTAGTGGTACTAATCACAGATTGTCTCATGGTTCCAAATTATCATCCATTGGTCGCCTCTTTTATTCTCCTCTTACGACAGACAGAGGATACCAAGGTTGTATTCTTTATCTGCATCCCTCACCCACAGAGGATCTTGTTTGTCTTAATAAATACACCTCAGACAGACGCTATAGTGAATATGTCCCTCCAGACAGGATTGGTGCCAGGAAAAAACATTAGGTCTTAAAAGCGGGCGAATTGGCCGTGCGGTTAGGGGCGCACAGCTGTGAGCTTGCATCCGGGAGATAGTGGGTTCGAACCCCATTGTCGGCAGCCCTGAAGATGGTTTTCCGTGGTTCCCCATTTTCACACCAGGCAAATGCTGGGGCTGTACTTTAAGGACACGGCCACTTCCTTCGCATTCCTAGGCCTTTCCTATCCCATCGTCGCCATAAGACCTATCTGTGTCGGTGCGACGTAAAGCAAATAGCAGCAATAGTTCACAAATAGTGTCAAACCCAAGTAGTTGAGAAAAAGGCCAGGAAGAATAAGAAAATGATTATTATTACTATTATTATTATTATTATTATTATTATTATTATTATTATTATTATTATTATTATTATTATTATTATTATTATTATTATTATTATTGCACGAAAACGTTAAGCATTGCTAGTTAATGATCATTGGTCATCTTTCATCAGCTTTAAGAATCTTGGAAGATTGTTTCCACAATGTGAACTACTGTCCCCGGCTGTAATAAACAAGACACCTCGAGAAACAAACGTGAAAATGGTCGATGACTGGATAGCCTATGGATAAAAGAACGGTGTACAATAAAAGCTTAGAGCATGGCCTATTTATGTCACGTCCCTACGTAATAAATCACATTGGTTACATTTGATTAGTAGCGCGAACCTTGCCACTCTTAATAATAAACTGACTAAAGCCCGAAAATGTATTTCCAGTTCCGAATCCTTTATCCCTTTCAGACCTGAAAGAAAACTGGAGGTGTGAATTTTTGTTTGTACGTCAAGAACTGACTAAAATGCTGCTCAATACACATATTAATAGTTTATTTTACAAAATAAAAACTAACATCCTAAAAACAGGACCCACACAATTGTGCGTATCAAAATTCAAAACCTCGTTGTATCACGTACGATGGTGTAGCTTCAAAATTTACGTTCACTAACCAATGTACACACTTCATTGAATATATTCCGGTATTCAGTAAAGCTTCTAGATTAATATAAACGCAGTAAATAAATACTTACTTTCGGCACTACTGCTTCCCGCCATCTCGCCGATCAACTGTGCTTTTTAAACTCTTCTTCCTTCGCCCTGGCGGTCAAGCGCATACTAAAATCAATTGAAATACATGCCACGTGTCCTGCACAATCACTGCAGTCCGGTGTAGCGCCGAGAAAACATCAAATACGGTCAGGGATAACTAAAATACGAACCCGCACAATTGTGCGTACTCGGTCTGAAAGGGTTAAAGACTGCATCGCGACGATGGGATAGGAAAGGGCTGCGTGTGGAAAGGAAGCGACCGTAGCTTTAATTAATGTACAGCCCTAACATTTGCCTGGTATGAAAATGGAAAACCACGGTAAGACATCTCCAGAGCAGCCAATGATGGGATTCGAATCTGTCGTCTCTTGAATGCAAACGTTAAGCTACACAGCCCATACTGCGTAGTCAATTCGTTCAGAATACTGATTTTGTGTTTTTTGAAAAAACATGTACAAATTCCCTTCGTAAAATATCAGTGTTTACATTTCTTCTTCCTACTAATCCTTATATCAGTTGTTTTATCTCTACGTACTGATAAGAAGAAAAGACGATGCAAACCTTTGTAAGTAGCTACTTCTCTTACATAACCTTCGACATTTGCAATTGGGTTGTGTTGTATTTCATATTGTAGTTGTCCCTTCTTTACTTATTTCCAGTTATTTTCAGAATCTGAATTATTTTATAATTGCGTCTGATAAGGAAATTATTAGAGAATGATGTTGAGTTTTATTCTGTTCTTAAAAATTTTGTGCCAAAGAGAAAATTGAGCACCTCTGACCGTTGATTTAGAGAATCGAACTCTAAGAGATATGGAGGAGAATTCAGATTGACAATTAAAACAATTGAATAAATAAAACTAATGCAAATGAACAAAGAAATACTTACAATCAAAGTAAGGTCCAAGAGAAGCAGATTGGAAAGATGAGTAGATGATCTGCCTCAGAGTCACTGGAAGGAGAGAAAACTGATCCAGATAAAGGATAGTAGAACTATTACAAATTCGTTTAATAATAAGGCGAGGTCTCTGACTAGTAGTGTCGATTTACTCGTATCTTGCCTCAGGAGAAGACACGCCACATCACTCATCCGACCCCGACGCTATTAGGTTTGTGAGGGCTAGGGAGTCTTTCACGCCCTTCGTGGCCCTTGTCTTTCTTTGGCCGATATCTTCATTTTTCGAAGTGTCGGATCCCTTCTATATTTTTCCTCTGATTATTGTTATATAGAGGAAGGTTGCCTAGTTGTACTTCCTCTTAAAACAGTAATCACCACCACCCACCACCTGACAAGCAGATGACACAGTTTATTTGCAAGGTAAAGTAAGTCTGAGCACTACACGCTTCGTATAGGCCCTATTATTATGTCGTCAATTTTGTAACAGGGCAACATTTAACCTAGGGTCAGTCATGAATGATTAATCAGAAGAAAAATCAAAACTTTGTAGTTTAATGTGACTGTTAATATCGTAATATAGATAGTATACAGATCGTTGTATAGACTTTCTGACATCAGAGATATCTACAACCTCAGAGCCTACTGTGTATCCTGCATCCTACCGATTATTGAATTCGCGTCTCCCACTTACTAACTTGAATCACCCCGACCCTTCTGTGCCATTGTTCGAGCCAAAGCATCTGTTTGTCGAAACTTGAGCAGCAATCAGATACTGGACAAATTAAACCTTCGCTCGTTATCTACTCACAGGAAAGTAGTCGACCTTAGATTCCTGTATTATGCTGTTAACGGTATATTTCGTTCTCCTGAACCTGCATCCTTCTCCCTACATGTCCCAACTCGCAAAGTCAGAATATATACGCCCCGATTCACATTCCGTATTCCCGTCTCTCTCTCTTGTTCAAAGAACTTTATTTATCCGCATTCCAACCCTTCTTAGCCTCCTTTAATCGATTCTTCCTTAACGTAGCTCATTTCCTTCATATTTTTTTCTTTCTCTTCTCATTGCTGTCCCCTCTATTGTACATAATGTAATATTTACTTTTTACTGTACTATACCATTACTTATGTGTCATATCTGTATTTATCTTAAGGTGCGTCAACACCAAGATGTTTTCGTTAACTTTGTTAATAAACAGTGTTAATGAACAATGTTCATGAACATTTCTGTATGTGAATAAACAAAATAGCGTGTTCATTTCCTTTTAGAGCATGTTGATGAACTTTCTTTAACTTTTGTGAATGAAACGTTTCTAACATTTCGTGTTTTTGTTAACATTTCGGTTCGCACACGCAAGGACGCAATTAGAGCACGCAGATTCGTAGCGCAGAATACGATGATTTCTTATTTCTTCTAAAAATTGACTATCAAATCGCAAGCGAACGTTCTAATATACAGTACCTTTAATTCCGCATCATATTCTTTTAGCTGTGTTCTAATGTATTTTCATTTCCAGCTTCGCTCCTCGCTGAATAACCTAACCACCCATAATAGCTTGTATATCATCAAAATAATACTACTATCCTAATTAGGTAGGTTAAATGAAGATTTTCTTTATTTCGTACCTTTACCAATCCCTTGATATTGTTGTATAAAGCTTCAAACACCTCGGACACAATAACTGAAATTGCTTGTTTTGATATTCTAGACAAATAGGTAAGTGAAATGTCACCAGTTGCTAGGAATCTCAAGTTATAGCCTATCTATAAAAAAATAGCCAGTCATTAGTGGAGCCGGCTACCCGATAATCTGTATCATTACTTACAATTTCAGACCCAGTCACTGACAACAAGAACTGAAAGTCATGCGGGGGCAGTCTCAAGAGAATTTTGAAAGCCTGCTGTATCATGGATTAAAGGTTCTGACGTAAGTGTTCTTTCCCAACTTAATTCTACACGCCTTTCCATTATTTTTCTGTCACACTTCGCGTCTGCACTTTTGTCTAATTGTGCTCAGTGCTACTGACTAAAATAATGAAAGCTGCAGCTATAAGTACTTTCTTCTTCCTGGCCCTATCAATTGTAACCTCACGAACAGCAATTTTGGTGTGGACACAATGTTGAAGAAGTTCGTTAACAAAAGTTTAACATGTTGAGAAGATATTTTCATTAACATTGTTTATTAACTTTGTTTCATTAACATTGTTTATTCACTTTGGTGTGGACTAACCATTACTGTGACTAGCTATAAGTTCTTCTCTTCTTTTTACTTTCAATCTTTAATTTTCCTCGTTCCTTTCTTTTGCCTTTATGTCGTGTCCGGTGGTGGTGGTGGTGATTATTGTTTAAAGAGGAAGTACAACTAGGCGACCATCCTCTACATAACACTAATCAGAGAGAAAAAATGGAAGGGGTCCGACACTTCGAAAAATGAAGGTATCGGCCAAAGGAAGACAAGGGCCACGGAGGGGGTGAAAATGAAACACTCCCTAGCCCTCGCAAACCTAATAGCGTCGGGGTCGGAAAAGAACAAGAGTTGACCAAGAGAGGTCGGATAGGAGAGATGAAAGTGAGGAGTCTGGCACAAGTAAGTGGAAGAAATGCCAGGACTCAGCTGAGAGCCCCGTGGTCGCCAACCCACGCTCGAAAGTTCAGAGCCCCTGAGGCCCCTTTTAGTCGCCTCTTACGACAAGCAGGAGATACCGTGGGTGTTATTCTACCTCCCCCACCCACAGGGGGATATGTCGTGTCCCTACAGTTATTTTGTTAATTAGCCTATCAATTTTCTTCCGCTACTTCTGTCATTAGATGATATTTCTTCAATGCTCTTTCATTTTTTTATGTTTGCATTGTGCTACTCATATTTTTCATTCCGGAACTCTGTAATTCGGTATCTCGCTTTTGTGGTATCCCAAATAAATACAATAGAAAATAAAAAGTTGTAGACTCGAAACCTCCAGTTTTACGTTGAATCCGAACCACATGGTAATGGCTTCTATGTATAAAATCCCACATGCATTGGCTGGGATTCAAACCGTGGCCACCTCTCTGAGAATCCAGTGGCTATGCCATTAAGGAAACACGCCCCTGGAGCAAAAAAAAATGCGAAGTGATTTCCGAATCATTATAAATATTCTGATTTCTTTTTGCCAAAAGCGACATTCTCGAGACTTAAAAAGGATGTATACAGAAGTAGTAGGCCTACCGCTTCATTTTCAGCCGAAAATAACGTGGCTACGCTGTAATCCACCCCGACAAGGAAGAATGTAAAAACCTGTATCTAGTCTCCTTCTGGGCAAGTAGGCCAGCATGCAAAGCGAACGAGAATATTTCAGAATACTTGGAAAGTGACTCTATAAAGGAATATTTGTGAAGCCTGCTGTGGAGTGATAAGTTTTAATCTCCTTACCGAACACTGTCGAGATAATTAAATCCATTAAGCTGTATGGGTAGGGCCGGGAACGTGAATGGGAACAGCATTTAATGCTCGAATTTGTTCACATACTGGGAAACGCCCACGCAAATATGAAGACAACATACTTTCAATACTACCAATCCTACAAAAATGATATTGAAAAGGTTCAGAAGAAATTTCTTAGAATTCTCTACTATAAAAGTTATGAAAGTTCGGTCCTAAAGGAAGAGTATCTTACAAATAATGACAGCAGGAATTTAAATTATCCACTCTTGTTAATCGAAGACAACTTAATCAGTAAGTATTCTGTATAAAATAATAAATGGTATAATAGATGATGGCGATTTATTTGCTAGGGTGAACTTCAGTGTGAGGACACGGCAACCATTCTACTGTGGACGTTCCACGTCAAATAGTCAGAGAAATTCCTATTTGTTAGAATATGTGAACAGTTTAATCAAATAGCCTTGAATGTTTTGATTTTTCAATGCCAATTTGCGAATTTCTGTTTTACATTCCTTTACACGTATCTGATTTGTGAAGTTTACTTATGGTTACTATTAAGCTGTCATAATTAATTATTCCCTATATAGTTCCCATACTTTACTTCCTTGTAAATTTTGTCTTATGAATAGAGTATCTCATAATACCGTAGTTCTGTTTTACTGATAGTATTAATTAATGCGCTTATTATAATTTTTAAACTATATACTGTACATCGCCTCATTGTAAATTTTGTAAATTTTGTCTTAGTAGAGTATCCCATTAATGTAGTTCTTTTTTCACTAATAATATTGATTAATGCATTTATGATTTAAAAACAAATAATGGCTGTACACGAAGATGCTTTGTCAGCGAAACAGACTCACTGACTCTGTTTATTTAGTTTTGCTTTGTTCTCTTTCATTTCATTTCTTCAACCTTTTTAAATTTTACATGTACTTTATATACTGCATTTTGTAATTGGAGGCAACCTCCGTAAAAGGCAATGTTTAAATTAATTAATTAATTAAATTAATTAACATGAAAAACACGAGGATAGGCAACTATCAGCGATCTCCTCCTAAACTGGGTAGAACAAGCCCTTTGATCTACTATGTTTAAAGAAATATAAGCAACATTACACTTTCTGCCTTTACGAGCTACGACTTCATCTTTAAGAGAGAACTTCGTGACTGATCGAGTAGTATCTCGAAACTCAGCGATCCGGGAATATCTCCTGCGAGGTTTCACCATCCGTAAGGACTGCAAAATCATGGAGCACGGAGCACAGATCTTTCATAACTTGAGCATATGATAAATTCCAAGAAATTTGACATCACACAGACAGACTATAATTGCTAGTATGGCACTAACACAGTGCACACAAGATTTCCGCGTAACAATCATATCCTAGGCCTATCAGTCTCTCTCATTCAGTTAATGATCCGTGTGAGTAATTTAATTTATAGGATGAGAAGTAACAGATTGGAATACATTTTGAAGGGACATGTTCGATAAATTTCCAAGTTCGTTGAAAATATTTAAGAAAGAGCCAGATAAGCAACTGATAACCGGGCGACTTGGCCGTGCGGTTAGGGGCACGCAGCTGTGAGCTCGCATCCGGGAGACAGTAGGTTCGAACCCCGCTGTCGGCTGAAGATGGTTTTCCGCGGTTTCCCATTTTCACACCAGACAAATGCTGGGGCTGTACTTTAATTAAGGCCACAGCCGCTTCCTTCCCACTCCTAGGCCTTTCCTATGCCGTCATTGCCATAAGACCTATCTGTGTCGGTGCGACGAATTCTAAAAAAAAGAAAAAATGCAATTGACAGGGAATCTTCCACCTGCACTAAGGCCCTAAATCACGTCACTGATTGATTGATTGATTGATTGATTGATTGATTGATTGATTGATTGATTTAACGATAAGGGTAAAGGATTACCGAGTTATGTTTTCGATACTTCTGAAAAATATTAACAATTCCTTACTGATACAATTAAATCCTACAAATACAACAAGCCTTAGGATAATTCCACACAAATCATTCGTTGTGCGACTAAATTCCACCAACAAGTTTTCTGATGACGTCAGAAAGCTGTAATGGCAAAGCGATTTTATAGATTCTTGGTACGATGGCTTATTTTAGCCATGACATCATTTTCTTCTTTGTGTTTACGGAAATTAAAGTATTGTCATCATAATGGCGTTGCACGTGTTGTGCATATGAATATAGTTAACCTGCATCCACCCAAGTGCCTGCTTGACTGAACTCTAGTAACCTTCAGAACCATATGATCAGGATGATTTATTATTATTATTATTATTATTATTATTATTATTATTATTATTATTATTAGCGAATCCTCCCAGAATTGGAAGACGTTAAGCAAATAACTAAATTCTTCTGTGGGTTCTTGTGGTTGCAATAGGCTTTCATTCTTTCCGAGAAGACTTATTTACCTTCTTCCGACCACTTTGGTCTGTACTGTTTTTCTAATGGTTGCTCTGATGTAGCTTCCCAACTGTTTACCTTGTGTCTAAAGAAGTTTCTTTCTTGAATGTCCGTTGAACTTATGTTTGCGTTTTTGAGGTCCTTTCGAAGTTCGTTAAGCCAGGCTGTTCAATTCTTAACCGAAGTTACATAGTCTATTATCCTTTTTGTCAATCGATTTTCTAGTAATCTAGTGAGATGACAGAAGAATTTCATTCGTCTTTTCCTAATGTCACTTTCTATGTTTGAGAACTTTTCTATTATTATTATTATTATTATTATTAAGCCGGCCCCGTGGTGTAGGGGCAGCGAGCCTGCCTCTTACCCGGAGGCCCCGGGTTCGATTCCCGGCCAGGTCAGGGATTTTTACCTGGACCTGAGGGCTGGTTCGAGGTCCACTCAGCCTACGTGATTAGAATTGAGGAGCTATCTGACGGTGAGATAGCGGCCCCGGTCTACAAAGCCAAGAATAACGGCCGAGAGGATTCGTCGTGCTGACCACACGACACCTTGTAATCTGCAGGCCTTCGGGCTGAGCAGCGGTCGCTTGGTTGGCCAAGGCCCTTCAAGGGCTGTAGTGCCATGGGGTTTGGTTTGGTATTATTATTATTATTATTATTATTATTATTATTATTATTATTATTATTATTACAAACCGTTGCTGAAACAGCTTTGTCTGCTAAGGATACTGCTGCGCAGCCAGATGACCTGCAGCTATACGATATCCGTGACTACACCCTCAACCGTACGACATGGCTTCCAGACTCAGTCCGCTGCTTCTCGTATCAGCCAGCTCCTTAAACATTAATTGGTCTCACGACGCCGAGTGAACCTAGTTCCAGCCGTCGGCCCAGAACTGTAATCCGTGAACTGGTCGGGAATCGAACATGAGTGTCACCGAGTAAGATGCATGCACGTTACCCATACACCACCGGGCTGGTATTATTATGATACAGAGGAGCTGAATGTCACTCAGCGCTGTGCGCCGCAGGTGTGCAACAAGTATCGAGAAGTGAGCAATGTAGCGGTCGTCGACCTGTTACTATTTACTTCCCCATAACACAAACGCAGGCACAGATTTTTTTTTTTCCTAGCCTCTTTACGCCACACCGAAGCAGATAGGTCTTATGGCGACGATCGGACAGGGAAGGGCTAGGAGTTGGAAGGAAGCGGCCGTGGCCTTAATTAAGGTACAGCCCCAGCATTTGCCTGGTGTGAAAATGGGAAACCACGGAAAGCCATCTTCAGGGCTGCCGACAGTGAGGTTCGAACATACTATCTCCTGAATACTGGATACTGGCCGCACTTAAGCGACTTACCTCTATGGTTTGCAGAGACAACGGGGTGCCACAGTTTTATCCCAAAGGAGTTCTTTTACATGCCAGTAAATCTACTGACGTATTTGAGGACCTTTGGATACCTATGGACTAAAGCAGGACTAAACCCGCTAACTTGGGTTCAGAAGGACACCGGACCACAATCTGAGCTAAGTGACCTAGCTTTCTTCTTCTTCTTCTTCTTCTTCTTCTTCTTCTTCTTCTTCTTCTTCTTCTTCGATACCACATAGACCACTACGTGAGTTAGATAGAATCCTGATACAATAGTTACCTTACTCTCTGCAGCTCGTACGCTGTAAGATGTTGCAGAGAGGCTAAATGTCACTCAGGTGTATAACTTATGAACACGTAGAAAATAAGCAATAAAGTGAAACCTACGGAAGCCCAAGTTTGTTTACCATCTCAATACCTATAATAAATTAATTCAACGAAAATTGAGTTCTGTCTTACTACGAGTATAGTTTCTTATCAGAGTTGCAGGTTTAGGAGATATATCTGATTAGAGTCTATTTCATGATTCGCTCCTCCTCCAGTCACCTACAGTAGTTGAAATTTCATCAGCACACGGAGCTACTGGGACAACATAGAGCGCTCGTGGCTGCTGGACTTGAGATTAGGAGTTCCCAAACGATACTTCCACTGGCCCTGGCCTCTTTATTCAAGCTATGTACCCCCTACTATGTTTGTCTTACATGACAGTATCACCTTAACTACCCGCCTTTCAAAGAAGAGGTAATTTTCAATTTCTCAGTCATTTTGAACCTTCGAACCGATAACCATGCAGTCAGTCCCACTCGAAACAATGAACCATCAGTAATTTTCTCGTCTAGTCCAAGGTCTTGATCCACCGTAAATTAAGGCTGGTGACGTGTGAGATTAACACCTTACCTTGACTGCTACCGGATCTAAACGATCATTTCCTAGTTGCACTTCAGGTAACATCCATTGCTCTCGGAAATAAGCGAGTTCAGCGTATCGATCAGCTGTCAGCGTCGAAAGAAAATTTATCTCCACCTGCCAGTCTTCATTTACTTTTGTAAACTCATTTTTCTCCCTGAAAAAACAAACATTATAATTCTGTGCTTTTAGCCTACGGGCTGACCGTATATACTTCGGGAACAAGTTCTTTTCACATGCCACCTATGGCCACCTCAGATATCGCTTTCGAGGTATATTTTCATTCTTCATTCAAACTCGAACTATACCTTTCCTATAAGTTAAAGGCCTAATTCCTCTGCTACCAATTTATCCTATCAACCATTCTCACTATGAAACTTCAGAAAAGGTTTAATCCATGCTACATGAAGTATATTGTTCGTTAACAAGCGTCCGAAGTTACATAGGTAAGATATGATTTGCAATGAGCATGCAGCGTGCAAGAAATATGACGTGAAGTTACAGAGGCTGCAGCGGAGCTGGACAAAAGATGCGTTTATGACCAGATCGATTGAGAACTCTAACATACCGTTGTCGCGCCAGCGAAAACAGCTGCGTCAAATGTTTCAGCTTAAAACTTCGGACGGAAATGCTTAAAGAATTCTGGTCTTTAATGAAATATGTACTGCGGATCAGTATTTTCTCTCTCCAATCGCTACTTAGCGGTTTTTGCAGGCGTAACGACGACTATACATAGATAGATAGATAGATAGATAGATAGATAGATAGATGGGGTTCTCCTGACAATGTTGACAGTTCAATAGAAGTGTGGGGCTAAAACTGCTGACTGAAAAATTCACAGCACACGATAGATACACGAGTGTTCATGTCATTGTTGACATTGTTGTCATTGTTGATCGGAATCAAGTGAATCCGTAATTACGTCAAGGAACACAATGTCCTTAACACGTTGTGTAAGTCCTGATAATAAATCACAAAATGAATAAATAAGTAGATTAATTAACACGTGTTATTTCCATTTGGCACAGAATCTCAAAGCCAGGTCACCCTGTGCTTTGTTTATTGCAGTTCCCTGCCGGCCTTCTTTGGCAAATAATGCCATTGGGCTTTGAATAACTTTCCAACCATTAATAGACAGCAGGATGCAATCATTCGTTGTGTTACCTACTCATAATTAAAAACAACCATAAGTACTCACGAGTAAAAACAGTAACGGGACGTAATTGTTCATATATACAGTGTATATTATAAGAATTATATAACAACCTACCACTCATAGCAATTGAACACAACCAGTTCAAGTCACACGGTCATAAAAGATGGAGTATTTCCACGAATACTGCAAAATGTTGCACTCGAGCCCGCATGGTCCCTTTCGTCTTATGAGTTGGAAGCGATTGCCGAGGCTAGGGAGGTATATGTTTGCGAGAAATAGTGAGAGCGTGACACGAACTGGCCGGCCGCCCTGCCTCTACCTGCTTCCCACCGCTCACTCTTGTATATACGGTGCGCAAATAAGCAAAGTTTAACGCCCTAAAACAGGTCCTAACATATGACTAGGCATCTCATTTTGATATGGATGAATAAAGCATTCATACTGAAGTTGTACCAAATCTTAATCAGAACGGACACTTACATATGGAAGGGTTTCCTTGTAAGTTTTGTACGACCAGAAAAGAAACTCAGGCCCTCAAATTCGTCCCATGTATTCAAAATGATGATAATGATGCTTGTTGAATGGGGCCTGACATCTAGGTCATCGGCCCCTAATGGTGCGAAATGTCATAAAATTTAATGAGAATTTAAAAGTCAAAAATCATCCACTGATCAGAATTCAAAACGTGATGACGAAGAGTGAATGGGTGAATATGAATTTAAAAACTATCAGTGGATCGGGCCCACAATGTCCCACATTCCCAGAAACTATCGTAAAACAATAGTATTACTGACCAAGGGAGTGCTTCTAAAGCACAATCCTGAATCGACGATGCTTGTTGTTAAAGGGGGCGAAAATCTAGGTCATCGGCCCCTCATAATGGTACTTATAGCTAGTAAAGTAGAACCGCGGCATTTGTCACGTTGCGGTACTAATCAAAAGTAGGCTAGAGTCGCGGTATTCCACACATAGGTTAATGTAATACGCACAGGTAACGCAGACCTATGGTGTTTCTGACATTGTCGCGCCATCCACAGGCAACCCAAACCCATGGTGTTCCTCACACAGGTGTACTAATCACTGGCACTCGTACTATCCCGTGGTGTTCCTCACATAGTGGGTACTAATCACAGGCAACGCTGTCCCACTGTGTCGCTCATATAGCGTTACTAATCATAGGCAACACACGGACCCGTGGTGTCTCTCACATAGTAGTACCAATTACAGGCAACGGAAGCCCGTGGTGTTCTGTACGTAGTGGTACTAATCAGGGGTACTGTAAAACCCAACCTGATGCACTCACTGTTGCTACTAATCACAAACCTACTTTGCACCTAACATAGTGGTACTACTCGCAAGTAAAGGCGACCCATGGTGTTCATCGCGTAATGGTACTAATTACAAGTAGTCTCGTGGTCCTAATTTGTTCATTCCTTGGTCGCCACTTGTAGTCGCCTTTTACGATAGGCAGGGGATACCGTGGGTGTATTCTTCGTCTGCGTCTCCCACCCACAGGGGGTCTTCTATCGTGACCATCGTTGCTCATGGCAAGTAATATTTGGCACGACTGCACCGACACCGGTTGTGTGATAAGTAGAGCATCTTCATGCGACTTGCTGCTAAGACTGAATGCTCTCTTAAAGCAGTCCAAGCCACAAGAGGCGATAACTAGGGCCCGGATTTCTATGAAGTAATATAACGAGCAGCTAGTTTTCTTTATCCCGCATTATTGTTCCGCGAAAAGTTTAGCATAAACAGAAGCAGTACAGTTCTTAGAACCCCTGAAATGTATGTCTCTCTCCCTACATTAGCGTAGTGCAGGCTACAGGATACGAAGTGCATAGAATATTATTATTTATTAATTACTGCATAATAACCCGAGCACCGATAATAGATTAGTACCGCTTTGCCTGGTTTGCTCCAAATACAATCTTGGGAAGGTATGGCTTCAGCGGATATTTTTCTACAGGTGGATGTTGATCAAGTGCCTGACAGGTTTCTCTCCCACCACCACCACCACCAACGGAAATACAAAGCGACCGCTGCTCACCCGAAGTCCCGCAAGATTACGAGGTGACGTGTGGTCGGTGCTACGAATTTCTCAGCCGTTATTCTTGAAAAAGGGGCCCCAGGGGCTCAACTTGAGAGCGTGGGCTGGCGACCACAGGGCCCTTCTCTGAGTCATGGCATTGCATCCACTTACTTGTGCCAGGCTCCTCACTTTTCATCTATTCTGTCCGACCTCCCTTGGTCAACTCTTGTTCTTTCCCGACCCCGACGTTATTTAGATTCACAAATCCTAAGGAATCCTTCATTTTCACGCCCTTCGTGGCCCTTGTCTTTCTTTGGCCGGTACCTTCATTTTTCGAAGTGTCGGATCCCTTCCAGTTTTCCCTCTGATTAGTGAGAATAAAGGATGGTTTCCTAATTGTACTTCATCTTAAAATAGTAATCACAACCACTACCGCTGTTATACTTGACTTATTCTAGATCGGGGCCGCTGTCTCACCGTCAGATAGCTGCTCAATTTTTCTCACTTAGGCTGAGTAGTCCTGGAACCACCCCTCGGATACAGGAAAAAATGCATAACCTAGTCGGGAATCGAACCCGGGGCCTCCGTTTAAGAGGCAGGCTCACCACCTCTAGAACCTGGGGCCGGTTGACGGATACTACTAGGCTTACGTTATTTAATCAAGAGGAAAGTACAGCTTTGAGAGCATTTCTTGTTTAGATTGTTGCTTTTAAAGCCCAGAGCAGTAGCTTACGCAGAATTTCATCAACGAGGCGGGGTGTTCATTTTTAGACTGGTTATTAAAATGCAACTTACCGGTATTTAGATTATATTTACTACTACTACTAAATAATTTTTATTATTTATTACTGTTATTATTAGGCTAAAATTATTTCCAGTCGCAGGTGTCACCTTGAATCCGAGAGACTAACAAAGATTCAATCAATAATAGGCCTATGTATTATATACTAGTGGCCTACCCAGCAATAGCTGCGAACAAAGGCTAAAAATGAAAGTGATGATAAAGTAGCGTGAGAAAAGTAACGCGAAATATACTAAACTCCGAAAGACCTTTTTTTTTAACTTACACTTCCTTTTGTCTGTAAGTATGGAATTTTTGAACCTTGCAATTGGCTATCATTTTATTTATTTATTTATTTATTTATTTATTTATTTATTTATTTATTTATTTATTTATTTATTTATTTATTTATTTATTTATTTATTTATTCATTTATTTATTTATTTATTCATTTATTCTGGGAATAGTCTTGGCTAGGGGTCTGAAATTGAACGCCTATAAAATTACCAATAAAGACAAGTAAAAATACTTCAAAATGTAAAAAAGGATCTAAACTGGCAAAAATGACTTTAAAATACCATCCAATTCGTCCATAATTTCAGTTTTAAGTACATATTTAATAAAGGATAATAATGTTTAAAACTGTAAAATTCTGGTGGTATCCAAAATACAGTGAAAACATATAGCCTGTATAAGTGAATAATAATAATAATAATGTTATTTGTTTTACGTCCCACTAACTACTTTTTAAGGTCTTCGGAGACGCCGAGGTGCCGGAATTTAGTCCCGCAGGAGTTCTTTTACGTGCCAGTAAATCTACCGACACGGGGCTGTCGTATTTGAGCACCTTCAAATACCACCGGACTGAGCCAGGATCGAACCTGCCAAGTTGGGGTTAGAAGGCCAGCGCCTTAACCGTCTGAGCCACTCAGCCCGGCTATATAAGTGAAATACTTCTTTCAGACAGTATATATTTTTAGATTAACGTCATTTTAAAAAGAATTCCGTTATTGTTTAAAAAGAAGTACTTGTAAAATTTAGAATGAAATAATTTTTCCACTTAGAATGACTTCAGTGAACCCGCAATGGACATCCCGGAGAAATATATTGAAATTAGTATAACTGGAATCATATTTGGCTTAACCACACTGGGGGTACAAACATTTGAATTCGGAAACCTTAGCTCAGTTGGCTTTGGAGTATATCAGAATAGTCATCTCCAGTTCTTGGCCGTATAGGATCTTCGATTTTCAGACAAGTTACGAAACCTCGAGAAACTTGTCTCCATATCAAGGAATATATCAAGGGATATTAAGAGTTTATACCTGAACCAAGTGAGATCTTCTGTTCGAAAAAACATCAAAATTTTCTCCTTTCAGTATTTTTCTTATCTTCCACATAATTTGATACCCCTGGTTTTTCCAAGCATTAGTCTTATCTTTTCATTTCATTTTCTCCCTCTTTAGATATGGTTCAAATATATGTATTTACTAAAAATAATATGTTTAAGAGGTGATGGATGAACTTATGATGATTCGAATTGGGAATGGGCAGTAAAAACATAGTCGAAAGTAGGCGAAGTTGCAAAAAAGTCGTAAAGACCTTAAAAAGGCCAAAAATGGACCAATAATCCAAAAAAACGCCCAAAAAGGCAAATAAAACTCACCATTTTCCGGTCTACAATAACCCATAATGAAAACATAATATATATGAACACTCACGAAAAAGATGATTTTTCCTCAACTTCCGAGCCCTAGCATGACTTACTGTCTCCTAGTAGTAAGGAGTACCAACAGACGGCATAGGTTTCCTCTATAAAAAAATTACGTATCTTAACATTTCTAAAATGTACTGTGTCATAAGGAAGCTTTCCTTCTCGTTATTAGCTGTGAATGACTCCCTTGACTGCTTGTATGAACGACAGTCGGAGTGCATTGTAAAGAAAGCACTTTCTTGTAGATCTCAACAACCGTATCTTAAATGTTGGTCATGCTCATTCTACGCTGAATCGTGAGCCAAGTGCACTTTTTTTAACGTTGAGAGCTTAGCCACCGAGAGTTTGCTTTGTCTACAACTTTCACTGAATAACAATTAACAAGGGACTGTGGAAACCACAGAAGATGGTAAGATGAAAGAAATTCCAGCCATACGCTCTCCAACAATTACATCATGATACTTCCGTACGTCACTTATGGCATTCTCCCCATACAAAGAATATACTCGTGAAATGGAAATGGTTTACAATATTTTACAATTAGGTTCTAGCATGACATATGTGTACGAGTGTGACATTTTTGTCTAACTTTAGCTGGGCTGCCAGGCAGAGTCAATTCACCCGGAAGGACGTGAGTTTGATTCCCTGTCAGGATGTCGAAAAAACTGTAAAACGAGACTTTCACTTGTGGACCGGCGTATGGCTTCGATGTTCACTAACCCTACACAAGAAATTATGTTGATTATGTTTGTTGTTTAAAGGGGCCTAACAACTAGGTCATTGGCCCCTCATGGTACAAGATATAACGAAACGATATGATAATTACAATTTTAAAATATATCCACTGACTAGAATTTAAAATAAATGATGATAAATGATTATGTGATTAAAATATTCAGTGGATCTAATTCGCAAGGCCTTATTTTCTAATAAAATTATGGAATGCAATGGAATAAGGCATTGCCTTGAAGTACAGAGATATATTTCATTCAAATTAGAAGTTAAAATAACATTAAAATACGCAAACACGAATTAAAATAGAGTCAATGAGATAAAACAACTAATACAAAATACATTATTACACACGATAAAAAAAGGCCACTATCCCTCAGGAAACGGATGACGAGGTCTGCTCGTCATCTCGTAAGATGAGGAAAATGGTATTCGGGAGTTGTACACTACGGCGCAGATCGGCCAGGTCCACACACTCCGTAATGATGAAACGAAAATGGCGTATGGCTTTTAATGCCGGGAGTGTCCGAGGACAAGTTTGGCTCGCCAGATGCAGGTCTCTTGATTTTACACACGTAGGCGACCTGCACGTCGTGATGAGGATGAAATGATGACAAAGACGACAAGTACACCCAGCCCCCGTGCCAGCGAAATTAACCAATTATGGTTAAAATTCCCGATCCTGCCGGGAATCGAACCCAGGACCGCTGTGACCAAAGGCCAGCACGCTAACCATTTAGCCATGGAGCCGGACTCCGTAAGGATGTGTACCACGGTTAGATGACCGCCGCAAGTACACACCGAGGGGCGTTCACCCTTCAGTAGGTAGGAGTGCATTACCACGCCATGGCCAATCCGGAGACGACATAATACCACTGCTTCTCTCCAAGAAGCCCGAAGCGAAGTCTTGCATACCTTCGGAGTTCCTGTTATCGATCTCAGTTTATTTGGGAGAGTGGTAGCCTGCTACTCCATCTCCCAATGGAACATAACACAAAAAATGAGTAGTTGCTTAATTTTAGGGGACAAATGTGGCTGGGTAAAGAGTTAACAACCGTATCCCACTGGTGCAGAGGTTATGAATAGTAGAAGCTTTCACCTTCTATTTCTCCAAGGATCTTCATGCCTTGAGGGGGGGGGGCGGGAGGATAGCTTTGATTTATTCCTTTTTACATAAGTAACTTGAAGCACAATGGCGTTCTTTAGTTTAATGAGAAACCTGAGTGATACTTCTTCTTCTCTAAATCTATGTAAGTAAAATAGCATGTCCTGACTGACTGACTGACTCATCATCGCAGAGCCAGAACTACTGAACATAAAGAAATGAAATTTTGGGGATGCATTTATGTTACAGTGTAGGTGTTCAATAAGGGAGGATTTTGGGATATTTCGTCGCTAAAGGGTGAAAAGGGGGGCGTGAATTTTTTAAATTATTATGCAAGTATCTCAGAAGCTTCACAGTTGTTTAAAGATGTGAAAATTGGTGTTCGGAATCTCGTTTAATAATAAAGACACACTTTTTCAGAAAATCCAATTAAAGGTGGTATAAATAAGTGAAAAAGGCGTTGAATCCTTTTAATGAGGTTACCTATATCTCAAAAACACAAGATATTACAGACGTAAACATCAGTATTTGGAATCTCCTTTAAAAAGTAAACACGAATGGGTTTGTTTTCGACATTTTTTTTTTTGCTAGTGGCTTTACGTCGCACCGACACAGATAGGTTTATGGCGACGATGGGACAGGAAAGGGCTAGGAGTGGGAAGGAAACGGCCGTGGCCTTAAGGTACAGCCCCAGCATTTGCCTGGTGTGAAAATGGGAAACTACGGAAAACCATCTTCAGGGCTGCCGACAGTGGGGTTCGAACCTACTATCTCCCGAATACTGGATACTGGCCGCACTTAAGCGACTGCAGCTATCGAGCTCGGTAGGACTATTTCTCACATACAGTAGAGTCTTGCTCATCCGACCTTCACTTATCCGACATTCCGTGTTATCCGACACTGGTAGACTTAATTTGAACTTTTGGTGGAGACTAAATTCAGGCACACCCGCTGTGGAGGGTGCGACCATAGGACAAGCACTGGCCTGAACGCTGGCAGTAGGACAGTTTTTTTTTCTCAAGGACAGGTGCAGTGAGTCTTCAGTCATTGTTCATCGTAGTATTGGTTGGGTGCGGATGTTATAGTTTTCATATCCTCTGTGAGTATAGCGAGTAAATGGAAGAAAGTGATTGTTTCTATTGAAGACAAGTTGAGTGCATTAAAGAGACTGGACAAAGGGGAAATTCTTCAAAATGTGGCTTCAGATTATGGTGTTGGATGTGTTACAGTGGGAGACTGGAAAAAACAGAGGGAGGAATTTGAAAAGTGGTGCTCTACCAGAGCAGAGAAAAACAATGAAACAATGTGAGTACGAACAAGTAAGTGAAGCACTATTTCCTTGGTTATCTCAACACCGGGAAAAGGGCCTGCCAATATCTGACCCCATTCTGCAGGAAATGTCTGTGTATTTCCAGAAGGAGTTTAATGAAGGGACCATAATTTTCCTGCCAATGCTGGGTGGCTTGATCGGTGGAAAAAAGGTACTTCATTAGGCATCTGTGGAGAAAAGTTTATTTTCGTAAGACATCTGGAATGTTTTCGTTCAATACTGCATGTACTGTACAACTGAATTGATAATTCAATAAATAGAGTACCGTAAAACATGTCGTTGTTTTAGTACTAGAGTGTAGCCTTTCAGTTTGTTTTAGTTCATTTTCAAAGTTATTCTGTATTATCCGACATTTTCGGTAATCCGACGTACTCCAGGTCCCGTTTAGGTCGGATAATCGAGACTCTACTGTATACAGTTCTCTGTTGCATGTTCCAGAGTTAGCTCTTCCAGTAGCCTGGTCATCTTAGCCCCAGAAGGCAATACCGCAAACGTGGTGCACAAAGAGTTTATGGGGTAAATGAAATTCAGTTTTTCGGTGAGTTTTATACTTTAAGGATTTTCAGGTGATGTCTTAGTGCAGTACCGCGGAAAGTAACCACTTTTATCAAATTACGAAATCTATACGGGCGAAGCCGCAGGTAACGACTAGTTATCAATATTAGCTTTAATGTTCGAAGAAAAAATTTGAAAAGTGAATATCAAGAATTCGATTACTCGATTTTTAATCGATGATTTTCATTTTTCAGGTAATTTGCTCACCTATATGGAAGGAGTCAAGGAGTGATTTTAAGGACAAGGCATCTGAATAAATATCTATAGTTTCCTTATCTGTAAAATTTATGTATCTCCTATACATTTCCCTTGTTTGTCACTAGGAGACTACAAATCAGTTAACATTTGTATGTTGCTGGAACGTCCCCAGTTCCATATTCAATGGAATGGAGAACACCTTCAAAGATTTCTCATTGGATCTGAAATCCTTTAAACTGTTTCTTCAGTCAGATCTTAAAATATCAATTGCTTTACTGTATTGGGCCTATTCATAGTTGAGAACTTTATGTTCGGATAATGACGAAAAATGTGTGAAGACCATTTTGAGAGCTAAACTACCCCGAAGCGTGCTCAGTTTTGTCATTTTTAAATGCCTGTGTTACTGCAAATTTCCTAAATTTGAAGTACTTATTTGAATATCTATTTTAGCAAAAATAAATGAACTTCCGGGCTCTGCGATATAATAAATACCAACTGTACTATAAAAAACATGTTTACTATCGTCTTAAGTTGATATCTTAAAAATGACATTCTAGGGCAGGGCCTCTCAAACGCCCAAAGTCTTACACGTGCAAATCGCGGCGCAAAAGCTCCGTGCACTGTGCATCGCTCCCGCTCGGCACGGCTCGGACCAACGCTTCGTCTTTGGGCTACTCGGCTAAGCTCGGCTCAATTCAGTTCGGATTTGCAGCGTTACGCAGCAAGTGATGAAGAGGGAGACAGGGGGAAACGAGCGAGACAGGCGTGGAGAAAGAGAGAGACCGCGCTATTGCTCCAAATCGAGGAGTGGTGGGGGGTGTCTGCACTCTGGTCAATCAAGCGCAGTCGTCTTTTGCACCGTGCACAGTGCATGCACCAAGCGCATGCACCCTGAGAGGCCCTGTTCTAGGGGTCCGCTGTCTCTAGTGTCATTTATTTCGCCAATTTTGTAATGTATTTATCCGTTTTAGGTCAATTCAAGGTCGTTCCAGTAGCTTTTAGCTTTCATGTCTATTTGTATGTTTGTTTGTTCCACCATCACGGGTAAACGGCTGAATAGACCTCAACCAAACTTCATGTTTATAATCTACTCATCCAGAAGCAGGTTTTGGTATGCATATCATTTATAAATAACTGAATTGGCAGGGTTTCTAGGAAGATCAGAAGAGGCATCTTTTTTAAATTTTCTCTTACACTATTTATTATATCTCTACTAAACTTCATATTTAGAGTTTACATATCCAGAAGCAGATTTCGATATGCATATCATTTAAAATTCATTAAACAGACTGGGGTTTTTATACGAAGACCAGAAGAGTTTTTTTCTGTTTCCTCTTACACAATTTATTATATGTAAAATCTGTAGACTATAATGTGAAACGCCCCTCATTTTAAATAAATTTGGTTATGTACATAATTTCGCTTACTCTTCGAATGACGGAGAAAATAAATATTTTCCACGGGCTACATGCTCTGCAGCCTGTGACGGACATCCTCGCAGACCTACAGTTATTTGAAACATCCATAACAGGAGAAAATCAGAGGAAGCATAATATTTCGCTCGGCTTTAAAGTTACCCCCACCTAATGTAACTGAACACGGAGGAAACATGAGGCAGAACTTTTCCCTTTGGTGTCTGTCTGTGTCTAGTTTTCTATCTGTTTGTATATTCCTAAAGGGGAAAACTGCTGGACTTATTTAAACCAAACTACGTATCTGGAATCTACTCACTCAGTATTGTGTTATCAGGTGCATATGATGTCATGGCAATCACATGAAGTTGGTATATTTTATAGGGAGATTCTCAAATATTTTCGTGAACATTAGGTTTTTCGAAAGACCGTATACAACAAACGTTTAAGAATATGTTATTTCCGTTCCTTTATACTATGTAGTCCGCCTCCATGGCAAAATGGTTAGCGTGCTGGCCTTTGGTCACAGGGGTTCCGGGTTCGATTCCCGGCCGAGTCGGGAATTTTAACCTTAATTGGTTAATTTCGCCGGCACGGGGGCTGGGTGTATGTGTCGTCTTCAACATCATTTCATCCTCATTACTACGCGCAGGTCGCCTATGGGAGTCAAATCAAAAGACCTGCATCTGGCGAGCCGAACTTGTCCTCAGACACTCCCGGCACTAAAAGCCATACGCCATTTTATATGCCATGCACGTATTTATCGTACGACGGGTAATAACGCAGGTGATTACGAAAAATTGGATCTTCAGTCCACGATGTCACTTCAAAGGGGGTAACGTGTAAATCTAAAGAGCCATTTTACTCTTTTCGATCGGGCAGTTATTAAGGAAGGCATCATCAACGTCAGAGCGCCACCCCAGTGGTCAGAGAATCAATATGCAACCTGAGAACCCTGCAGAATTTCAATCAAATTCGGACTAGGAACTGTACCTAGCAATAAATTCGGAAATCATCATTCTCTTTCTCGACTTTGTTGATCATCATATTTCACGTTACTACCACGCGCTTTCGTATGAAAATATTATTTTAACATACCACATTAAACGTTACTTCTCATAAATTCCTGAAGGAAACATGTAATCCACTAAAAGTTCCCGTGCGAAGAACGGGTACAAATGCTAGTTTTGTAATAAAATATAAACAGTCTCCTTCTGTTTCTCCATCTATTGTAACTGCTTTAGTGGTTATAAAAATAACAGAAAAAATGAAGAGTTATAGATAGTAAGAGTTTATAATACAGCTCTTATCTAATCTGCACATTTCCAAGTCCGCATAAACGAAGAAAATACAGTTCAAAGGAAAACCTGGCGAGTTGGCCGTGCGGTTAGGGGTGCGAAGCTGTGAGCTCGCATCCAGTAGATAGTGGGTTCGAGCCCCACTGTCGGCAGCCCTGAAGATGGTTTTCGATGGTTTCCCCATTTTCACAGCGGGTAAATGGTGGGTCTGTACCCTAATTAACGCCACGGTCGCTTCCTTCCCATCCTCGCCATAAGACATTTGTGTCAGTGCGACGTAAAGCAACTTGTAAAACAGTTCAAAGGAAAAAAGTAAAATGATTCCTCGAAGCCAGGGACTCTAACCACTAGCCGAGTGGTGCTATTGATACATTCAAATCACCAAGATGCATGCAGGCGGATAAATTTAAAGAACCATCCTTTTCTTTGTATTTGTTTTACATCACGCTAACACAGGTAGGTCTTCTAGTGACGACGGGATAGGAAAGGGCTAGGGCTAAGAAGGAAGCGATCATTGCCTTAATTGAGATGGTGGAAGCCACGGAATACCATCTTCAGGGCTATAGGGTTCTAACTCACTATCTCCCGAATGCAACGTGACTCAAACTGCGTAGCTAAATCGCTCAGTAAGAGTCATTTCCTCGTTAAGTAAAGGCTAATGGCAAACACTTTCGAACTCGTATCTGTCCATTTTTGACGTAGACCAACCTTCCGAAGTTTGAACGAAATCTGTGGCTCCCATAGCCGTGGCTTCCCTTTGTCAGTCTTGAGAATGAGGTGCTGTTAGTTATGAGATTCAGTGAAAGGAAAAGCAGTACGACTTCGGGAGCATGATCACTGATCACATGCCACTTCACTACCTGAAATAGTCGAGGCACTCTTGAAGACTCTAAAGTCTATAAGAGGATGAGGAATACTGTTCACTTGCCCAACCTATTCACTGAAGGCGAAGTGTCCACGAATGTAAATACTGGTATATTTCAACTTATTCCCTTCCAATGACGGAGTGAAAGGGACAACATGATGCTTACATTCTAATACCATCCAAAAGGCACGAAGGAATGAGTTTATGAACATACTCGAGAACGTTCCGTCGACTGCTTCCTAAAGCCCAGAAATGTTCATTTCAGCGTGCAGCAGCAAAGCAAGGAAACAGGTGACAGAACGCATTAAATTAATGAATAACTGAACGACTCAGTCACTAAATGACCTAATGCCGACAAAGTGTGTCAGTGAAAAATTCGACTGTGATATCCGAATTATATCGTCGTTGGCTTCTGATCAAGGTGGCAGAGATTCAAATCATTGCCAAAGTAAGTGGGTTTTATTTAAAAAAAGACTAAGTCTTGTCCCTGCGGTAAAATTAAAATCTTGAAGTCCTGTTATGATCACGACATCAATAGTCACGTAAAATTGCGTTGTTGCTTTGATTGTTATTATTATTATTATTATTATTATTATTATTATTATTATTATTATTATTATTATTATTATTACAGTCTTAGTTTTTGCTGTATGAAGTTAAATTAACTTAAAATTAAGAGTAATGGAATATTCCCTGAAAAATTAAAGCAATTTTTCACGGAACGTCATATTTTTCACAAGTTCCCTTCTCTTACGAGACTGACTACATCGTCATCATAGCCACGTGACCACAGGCACCAAAGCCACATCGATGTGACTTTTCATTTCGAAAATTTCACATAACTTTCTAGTAACGGAACCGCTGCTGCGTTGATGACATACCGCTGATTATGCCACTCGGCTACTAGTCCCGTAAACTGTAAAAACTTATGTCAAATGTCCCAGACTTCAAAAGCATAGATGATAAAAATCAAGTATACCAGTTGCTTGTATTTCTTCAGTCACTTGTATTTTTTCCGGTGTAATTCTTCCTTATTAAACTCTTAAAGTGGTCGAAGATTTATACATACCATATGTAACGTCAGAACTTCGTAATGATATTTGATCATCCTGTTATGGTGTTAAGAGATTGTCTTCCGGAGAAGTTTATCTGTATTGAATTCCTCATACCGGGGTTCGAACTAGAGCTCTTGTGATGTGCAAAGTCGCATTATTGAGCTGGTGCCCGGGCGACCTACTTTCAATTTCCACCCCATTCACTGAACATTCTCCCTCTAGAGTTGGCAAGTTGCGCCATGAGGGTAGGAATGTTACTGCAAACATGTTAAGGAGACCAGTTCTCGCTAGGTATTACTGCAGCCCGGCTGACAACATATTTCTAATCTTGTAAGTAAGTTGAAATTAATGAAATCTTACTTGGAGTGCCTCTCAGAGAAGTGATGTGTTCATTGCGAGTCCAGGAACCCACTATCCCGCCCTAAGAAGTACATTTACTTTTATAACCTAATAAAGAGTATTACACGCCATTTTCATTTCTGAAGTAACTATTATACGCGCACTTTTTAGTAATAGATTTTTGTACTGGGCTGAAGAGTAAGGAGGGAGCACTGCCGGTTCCGGTAATACTGCCAACTGAATGGAAATTAAATCTGAATTGAATCGATAATATGATCGATCAATACGAATTTTCTAAACCGTTATTATCTTACGCGAACAACTGTGTCACACACACACACACACACACACACACACACAATATATATATATATAAAATTATATAACATTTCTCGATGCGAAACTTGTTCTAGCATTAAGTCTATAGTTTGGCTTTGCTGTGTAAACAACAGTGAGTACGTCAAGTGTACGCCAGACGTCGCACAGCGATCATAAGCGATTCTTAGTTTGCGTTTCAAAGGTTGTCAATACGAATCTCGAAGATAACCGAGTTCGACCGATTCAGCACTAGGGTGTCCTATCGCTAAAAAGTGCGCGTACAATACTTGCATCTCTCTTTCCCGCCAGTAATGTTAATCATAACCCGTTACCAACCCCAGCACAATAAAAGCGCAAGAATCACAGGTCATTCCAAACGCCCCCAGATCCCCTTTGCTTCTCCCTATATCACTGGTCTTGTCCAGGTCCGCACGGCAAGAACAACTCCTCACCAATCGTGTAACAATAATCACCACCAGCAGCTATGGAAGCACCACTCACTTGTTAGTTCCCAAGTACAGAGGTTGGCAGCACTGAGCACCGCTTGACAACATCCTTCCCGAAAAGGCCGCGGGTGTGAAAGTCTTGTCAGCCGGGCTGGAGTAATGATGGCGGATTCACTCACTACAAGGTGTATCCGCGACAAGGCGTATACTGGTCTGAAGATCTGGACTACCACTCAGCCTAGCAATACACAAAATATTCAATTAAATTTTCTTAAATCTTATCTATTTGTATGCAGAGACCTCTGGTTTGGAATTAAAATTCTTTGAAGATGTCTTCAATGAAGTTGCAGTCGAGACACTTGGGAAGTTTCTGAAGAAAAGACTTTTCAGTTGAGAATAATGCCACACCGCATAAACGTCCTTGTGTCTGCGTTGAACGGCAATATGACTTTATCCTCTTTAGCGTAGAAAACGTTATTTCTACAGATGCCGAGGTGATGATGCTTATCGTTTAAAGGGGCCTAACATCTAGGTCATCGCCCCCTGATGGAACGAAACGAGACGAAATGTAATGACAATTTAAAAGTCCAAAATCATTCACTGATCAGAATTCAAAACGTGACGAAGAATGAATGGGTGAATATGAATGTCAAACAATCAGTGGATCCGACCCGCAATGCCCCACATTCCCAGAAACTAGCGTAAAACAATAGTATTACTGACCAAGGGACTGCTTCTAAAGCACAATACTGAAACGATGATGCTTTATGTCTAAAGGGGTACAAAATTCAGGTCATCGGCCCCTCGTAATGGTACTTTTGCTAGTTGCTTTACGTCGCACCGACACAGATAGGTCTTAGGGCGACGATGGTATAGGGAAGGGCTAGGAGTGGGAAGGAAGCGGCCGTGGCCTTAAGGTACAGCCTGGTGTGAAAAAGGTAAACCACGGAAAACCATTTTCAGGACTGCCGACAGTGGGGTTCGAACCTACTATCTCCCGAATACTGGATACTGGCCGCACTTAAGCGACTGCAGCTATCGATCTCGGTCGTAATGGTACTTATCGCTAGTCAAGTAGTACCATTTGTCATGTTGCGGTACTAATCAAAAGTAGCGTAGACTCGCGGTATTCCACACATTATGGTACTACTCAAGGGTAATGTAATACGCACATGTAACGCAGACCTATGGTGTTTCTTACACTGCGACGCTATTTACAGGCAACGCAAACCTATGGCGCTTCTCATGTAAGTGGACTAACCACAGGGACTCGTACTATCCCGTAGTATTCCTCGCATAGTGGGAAATAAGCATAGGTAAGGCAGAACCATGGTGTCGCTAATCCCATGGTGTCGCTCATATAGGGGTACGAATCACAGGTATTGTAAGACCCACATCCTGATTCACACACTGTCGCTACTAATCACAAACCTACTGCGTACCTAACATAGTGGTACTACGCTCAAGTAAATGCGACCCATGGTGTTCCCTGCGTGATGGTACTATTTACAAGTAGTCTCATGGTTCTATTTTTTTTTTTTTTTGCTAGGGGGCTTTACGTCGCACCGACACAGATAGGTCTTATGGCGACGATGGGATAGGAAAGGCCTAGGAGTTGGAAGGAAGCGGCCGTGGCCTTAATTAAGGTACAGTCCCAGCATTTGCCTGGTGTGAAAATGGGAAACCACGGAAAACCATCTTCAGGGCTGCCGATAGTGGGATTCGAACCTACTATCTCCCGGATGCAAGCTCACAGCCGCGCGCCTCTACGCGCACGGCCAACTCGCCCGGTGGTTCTAATTTGATCGTACCTTGGTCGCCCCTTTTAGTCGCCTCGTACGACAGGTACGGGATACCGCGGGTGTATTCTACAGGTGCGCCCCCACCCGCAGGGAGAAGTGTGTTTGGTCCGCGAGAGGTATTTTATTTCCCTCAAGTCCGCCGGCAAGCCGGTTAGGACCCCTATCCGCCACCTGGTACGCGCCATGTGGGAGTATCATCCCTCCCTCTGCTACGCCAGTGTAGTAGGTTCATGGCATAGTGGGTACTAATCATAGACAAGGCAGACCCACGGTGGCGTTCATATAGTGGTACTAATAAAGGCAATTGCCCAAGTCGCAAATTCCCTATCAATATTTGCCTTATAGGTACATTCATTTATAATTGTTTACCTAGCTTTTCTTTAAAATATTTTCAACGAGCTTGGAAATTTATCGAACAATCCCTTTGATAATTGAGTCCAGTCCCTTACTTCTCGTCCTATAAACGAATATTTGCCCCAATCTATCCTCTTTAATTCCAAATTTATCTTCACTTAAAAGCACCACTCAAGCTTATTCTCCTACTTAGAATATGTCATTCCACGCAAACTCACCACTGACAGTTCGAAACATACCACAAAGACCAGCATCTCGTCTCCTTACTCTCAAGTCTTCTCAGGTGAAAGTTTGCAACATTTTAGTAACACTACTCAGGGTGCGAAATTGGAAAAAGAAATGGTGGAGGGGGGAGGGGAAGGATCATAGGGCTTAACTAATAGTGTTTACTTCAAGCAGTACCCGGCCGGGGAAGGAGTATGTAATTCCCTTGCAAGTAAATTAGGCTACCCCTTCTCCTGAAAAATATAAATTTAAAATGTTTCTGTTTGACTTTTGTTGTTATAATAAGAATGTTGTCCAATGGAAAATATTCCCAGGCTTCAGATGGACTTGCGCGACTGAAACATGAACAATAGGCTGCATGTGCGGAGTTGTTTTATTGCTCAAGGTCATCCTATTATTTCTATCTTACGTGTGTTATTGGTGTTGTTTATGAAAATAAGCACAGTAAAAACACTCATTTCAGTAATATATGTGTTACATTTTCCTCATTTTATAATGAAAGAATTCCCCCTGGGCAATTTTAGTGGGGCAGGGGGAACCTTTGAGATAAAATCATCGGTGGGGGAAAACCATTTTCAGGGCTGCCGACAGTGGGGTTCGAACCCACTATCTCTGGCCGCACTTAAGCGACTGCAGCTATCGAGCTCGGTGACACTGAACACAATAGCTCGTATGTTCATGTTCTTTTTTGTAGTCTTTCTTAATCCGCTTACCCTCCAGGGTTGATTTTTCCCTCGAACTGAGCGGCAGACTCAAGGACAGGGTCCTGGAGCGTGAGTCTTTGGGTCGGGGGATACAACTGGGAAGGAGGACCAGTACCTCGCGCAGGCTGCCGCACGTACTATGCTGACTAGAGTCCTTTGGGGGGGGGGCATACAAGGCAGAGGGAAGGAAGGGGCCGTGGCTTTAAGTTGGGTACCATCCCGGCATTTGCCTGGAGGAGAAATGGAAAACCCCTCTACTCAAGTTGACCTCCCGAGGCTGACTGGACGCCGTTCCAGCCTCGTACCACTTTTCAAATTTAATGGCAGAGCCGGGAATCGAACCCGAATTACACTAACCACTACACCACAGAGGCGGACATTTTCATGTTCACCGAAGTGAAACTACAATGGGATCCAAAGTTTTCCAGAGCTGTGCAGAAAGATGTCGGTGCTGATGAAGACTAGTTTGGGACGGCCAGGTACCCACGTTGTACTTAATGCTACCTAGGTATTGTTACTTTGCAAGGATGTAGAATACATCAAACATCCACGTATCCCCTGTACGTCGCATGAGGCGACTGAAGAAGGGAAATTCAAGTAACTCTCAAATAGGGAACATGGATTGGTGACCACGGGTCCCCTGGCTGAGACGGCATTACTTCGATCTATTTTATGGCAACCCTTTTACTTTAATTTTGTTACCCGACGTAGCTTCAACAAATCTTGTTCTCTTCCGATCCCAAAGGTATTAGATTAAGGAGCCGTAGATAGACCTTAAATGTCACGCCCTTCACGTCCCTTCTCTTTCTTTTGCAACCTCATTCTTGACAGCAGTCTATAGGACATTCATGTCAGTTGGTTTTTTTTTTTTTTTTTTTTTTTTTTTTTTGCTTTACGTCGCACCGACACAGATAGGTCTTATGGCGACGATGGGATAGGAAAGACCTAGGAGTGGGAAGGAAGCGACCGTGACCTTAAGGTACAGCCCCAGCATTTGCCTGGTGTGAAAATGGGAAACCACGGAAAACCATCTTCAGGGCTGCCGACAGTGGGGCTCGAACCCAAGATCTCCCGGATGCAAGCTCACAGCCACGCGCCTCTACGCGCACGGTTAACTCGCCCGGTCATTCATGTTAGGAAAACATTATTGCTCTTATGGCAACCTTGTTGCCCGCTCTGCTCAACAGCATCACGGAAAGACCGCGGGACACAAGTTCGTAAAACTCAGTTTTGAAGTTCAAGATAAAGGGGATAAGAAATTAGGCTTCAAATTAAACTCAGTTTGCTTTTGTTTCTTCTTCAGCGCCATCCATAAAGTAAATAAATCACTGCATTAATGTTAAAGAAAGACATCACACACGTAGGCTAATTAATTGCATAACACTCACTCAACACATGGCAAGTTCGCGCTGACAATGACAAAAAAAGACATACGCATCACATAAATGGACGACTTCTCTACAACAGTAATAAGCTGCCAGGATTCACAGAGTAACGGATTACGCGTTACTTATACTAGATCGACACAGAAATAAAATAAGGAGGGCAACAAAGCGATGGCTGTTCCCCCCCCCCATTGTGCTTTCTCCCTGTGAATGTATTTATGAAATATAAAAAGCTTCAGAAGTTATTTTAATAATGCACGGGCGAAAACTGCCTCATCCTTTTCTCTTTCTTTCAAAATAAAATATAATGATGATGCTGCTGCTTGTTGTTTGAAGGGGCCTAACATCGAGGTCATCGGCCCCTAATGGTACGAAATGAAATGACAACAAAAAGATCAAAAAATCCACTGACCAAAATTTAAAAAATGTCATGAAGAACGAATGGATGGACATGAAACCCAAAAAAAAAACCAGTGGATCCGACTCAAAAAGTCATAAATAATAGTATTTTTTTGCTAGGGGCTTTACGTCGCACCGACACAGATAGGTCTTATGGCGACGATGGGATAGGAAGGGCCTAGGAGTTGGAAGGAAGCGGCCGTGGCCTTAATTAAGGTACAGCCCCAGCATTTGCCTGGTGTGAAAATGGGAAACCACGGAAAACCATCTTCAGGGCTGCCGATAGTGGGATTCGAACCTACTATCTCCCGGATGCAAGCTCACAGCCACGCGCCTCTACGCGCACGGCCAACTCGCCCGGTAAATAATAGTATTACTGACCAAGGGACCACTTATAAACCACAAGCCTGAATCGAGGATGCTTGATGTCTAAAGGGGTCCAAAATCCAAGTCTAATGCCCCTCAGAATGGTACATGTCGCGAGTAAAGTAGAACCATGGTATTTGTCATGTTGCTGTACTAATCAAAAGTAGCGAAGACTCACGGTGATCCACACAAGATGGTACTACTCACAAGTATTGGACTTCGTACAGGTAACGCAGACCTATGGTGTTTCTCACACAATGGCGCCACTCATAGCCAACGCAAACCGATGAGTTTCCTCACCTAGGTGTACTATTCACGGGTGCCGGTATTCCCGTGGTGTTCCTCACATAGTGGGTACTAATCACAGGCAACACAGACTCACGGTGTCGCTCATATAGTGGTGCGACTCACAGGCAACGCCCAGACCCACGGTGTTGCTCACATGGGTACGACGCACGGGTTCTGGAAACCCACAGGAGAACCCCCTCTTCTGCTACTAATCACAAACCCATTTCGTACCTAATATAGTGGTACTACTCGCAAGTACAGGCAACCCATGGTGTTCCCCACGTGATGGTACGAATCAAAAGTAGTTTCATGGTTCTAATTCAATCATCCCTTGGTCGCCTCTAACGACAGGTAGGGGATACCGTGGGTGTATTCTACATGTGCGTCCCCCACCCACAGAGGGCTGTGTGTTTGGTCCGCGAGAGGTATTTTATTTCCCTCAAGTCCGCCGGCAAGCCGGTTAGAACCCCCCTATCCGCCACCTGGGACACGCCACGTGGGAGTATCACCTCTCCCCCTGCTACGCCAGCGTAGTAGGTTCGTGGAATAAAATATAAAGTGCATTATAACATTCCTTAATCACGAGTAATTATGGGTGTCTGAGAGGGGGGGAGGGGGTGTTCGCTCGTTGTAGGTGCATAAGAGCAATGCTGTCCTCTTAACATGGAATTATTTCTAGTTGTACGTCTCCGTAACACCATCACTTCATTGGTTACCTCTTTAATTTGTTCAAAATGGCTCCTTCTCTCATGGTATAAAGGTAGCAATTAATTATAATTACCATCTGTCTGCCGACGACTTGATCTTAATGCCACACTGTGCTGAAAGCCTGCAATCAAATATACTGGAACTTGAAAACAGGTGCAATGAATACCATACGAAAATTAGCATTTCGAAGACTAGGGTGATGTCAGTAGGGAAGAAGAGAGAATTGTTCAGGTTGAGAATAAAAGGTGGGAACAAGTACATCATTATATGTATTTAGGGTGTGCGAGATTGAATCAAGGTACAGTGAAGCTAATACAGTGAGCTCGCAATTACGAAATTACGATCAACAGTTTAATACTTCGTAGGCATATCCCTCCTATGTATCACTTCTCTCAACCTCTTTGGCATGGAATGGACCAGTTTTCTTCAGTCTCTGACGTAAAACGTTGTCATTCCCGTAAAAGACATTCTTTCAAAGTTATGTTACTACGAATTTGTGTTTTTTTCACACTTGCTTCAAGTCTTCCTCACAAGTGTTCCATTGAATTTAGATCCAGACTCCGACCTGGCGTTCTGAGAGTGTGTGGTGTGTACTACATCAACCACAGACGTACAGTCACCGACGTACTTAAGGGTCATTGTCTTGCTGAGAGTAATAATTTTTCGCAAGGCGCAAAACATCAACACTCTCTTCTAAGTTCACCTTGAGAATATTCAAATACATAAATCTGTTCATGTTATCTTAAATACAAGTTTAGGAACACCGGAGACCACCAACTTCCCCATACCATGCGCCACAACCTACATCTTTCACCGTGGCTTCACGATTTTGAATGTCTAGTTTGTATTCAGTCCCCTCCAGACCAACACCCAACCATCGTTGTGAAAGATATAAACTTACTTTCATCCGTAAATAATACCGCATCCCAGAAATCTGTTCTCTTCGATACGTACTGTTGTGCGAATTCCAGGCTCTATTTCTTGTTCTGTTTACTAATGTAGGGTTTTCATCTACATACCCTGACTGTGTAGTCCCAACGGTTAAGAATGGTACTGGTTGCCCTTGGAGTGATGACCTTTTCGAACTGGTTACGCACATATGTAGACAAGTGCAGAGACTGCCAATTTAGGGAATTTCTTGTTCATTTTTTGTTTACGTCACACCAACACAGATAGGTCTTATGGCGATGATAGGAAAGGAAAGGGCTAGGAGTGGGAAGAAAACGGCCGTGGCCTTAAGATTGGATCAGCTGTTTTCTTGGTTAGAACTAGTTTCGTATGTGAGTATTTTGTTGCCGGTTGAACGCTGTGCGAATTACAAAATCTTTTATTGTCACAGGACATTTCCGTGGCATGTGAAAAGCTGTACAACCAATGGCTTAGATTACGCTACATCATGGTGCCTATCAGCTCGGATCGAAGTTTTTAATTTACTATTAACCCCCTCCCTAATATATCATACTAAGTCGTAGCGAAAAAAAGGATTCGCATTGTATCCTACTAGATCGTACCTGTGTTTTAGGAGCGTATACCTCTGCCATCTCTCGGTGAATTTTAGAGATAACTACTGGAACTCTTAGCACGGAGTATTTACAAAAGATTGCTATCATAATAATTATTTAGTGATCTTTGGATAGTAGTTTAAATGCCTTCGGAAATATGTGACGCATGTATCCCGGCAAGGTCACACTCGATGTAAACAGAAATGGCGGCATGGTGGGCCGTTGGTTGTGTTATGGATGAGGAAATATCGTATTTGCAGGAAGAATATCTTGATTTAGGAGGTTATATCGATGAAAGTGATAGACACAGAAGTGTTGGTAGTGATTTGCAAATAGAAATCGAAGAATAAGATGAGTATTAAATGAAGGAAGCAGCCCTGAAGATGGTTTTCCGTGGTTTCCCATTTTCACACCAGGCAAATGCTGGGGCTGTAGCGTAATTAAGGCCACGGCCGCTTCCTTCCCATGCCTAGGCCTTTCCTATCCCATTGTCGCCAAAAGACATATCTGTGTCGGTGCGACGTAAAGCAAATAGCAAAAAAAAAAAAAAAAAAAGTAGGAAGATGGACCTCCGCCGGTGAAGATTTCTCAACGGATTAGGCCTACGCCTGTACAATGGTCTAATAATTTGGATTATATAGCACCCGATCCCTTCACTGAATATTAAGGTGTTTTCCACAACTTACTATTAGGATCAAGTGTGCTCGACTAGTTTTCATTGTTATTTTGGAGAGCACTTTTTTCAACTTTCGCTAGACAATACAAACCAGTACGCGAAAATGTAGCAACAAAATAAAGAGGCTCAAAAATGGGAACGTACAAGTACGTAATTTGTATTATAGTGAAAATAAACTTTTCAAAAGTAAATACGCCCTTAGAAATAACAATAAAACTGTTATATTTGAACTATAAGTTACGCACCTGCGGTTGTTCAAATCGCCCGCTATAAATTTTCCAAATTATTTTAATCTGTCCAATTTTGGTTATCGAAATTTTTTTTTCACAGTTTGTTACATGCATTCCTCTTAAAAAAATAAATTTACCTAGAAGTAGTAGTTTTATATTTATTACTGTTCAAACGTTGGCGCTACAGATCTGGAGTTATAAAAAAAAGTCTGGAAAGTTGCATTTGAGTAGGCTCAAAGAACCAAGGGAGAGGGTTAAATGCACGCCCTTAGTTTTGCATAGCGTACTGTATGAATACTTTTTCCCATGACTGTATATTCCAAAGCCAAGAAACAAACAAAACACACACACACACAAACACACACACACCTGACAACCAGCGCTAGAAATAATTGATATTAAGAAGATGGTTGGTAACTTGCGTTTAACTCCCTGTCATTTCTTCAAAGATCTATTCACCCTACAGGGATGGTCACGCACATTCCCCTCTTGATTACATCGTTAGCTAAATACGGTACTATAGTAGATATGAGGATGAAGTTTCCGAACTTTAGGCCACAGGGAGCTATAACATGGACTTCATCTGGACGTTAGTAACGAGGAGCAAAAAGGCAATTAGAGGTACTAGTTCAGCACACCAGTAGTGTAAGTACGAAATTAAAATAAACGGTAAGAAACGTTAGTCAGAAGCGCCTACCCCTTTGTTATCACTCAAACCTTCATTTGAATCACACTTTGTTAAAAGAAGACAGAAGTCAATTTTGTCAAATTGGGCGTATTCATAGATTCTTCATCTGCATGAATAGAGACATCTTTCAGTGAAAATTTTTCGGAGACGCCAAAATGACGAAATTTTCTCCCGCGGGAGTGCCAGTAAATCTACCGATTCGAGAGTGACGGATTTTTTTTTTCTAGTGGCTTTACGTCGCACCAAGGCAGACAGGTGTTATTGCGACGATGGTATAGGAAAGAACTAGGAGTTGGAAGGAAGCGGCCGTGGCCTTAATGTAAGCCTGGTGTGAAAATGGGAAACCACGGAAAACCATCTTCAGGGCTGCCAACAATGGGATTCGAACCCACTATCTCTCAGATGCAAGCTCACAGCTGCGCGCCCCTAACCGCATGCCAACTCGCCTGGTACTGACGGATTTGAGCACCTTCAAATACCACGGGACTGAGCCGGGATTGAACACACCAACTTGACCTCAAGGCCAGCGCTCTACCACCTGAGCTACTCAGCCCAGCGCATACTGTCAAAGCATATCCTGTATTCTACAGAATCTCTTGTGTATTGTTATTGGACCAGAACAGTTGAGACTTGAGCACACACAGAAATATTTAATTAAGGGCTATATTCCTATTTCAAATCGTAAATAACGATGTTATTTGTTCAAAAACCTTCGCATTGATTACAGCGATGCTGGGATATCGGAATTTTGTCCCTCACGACACTGTTATAGGAAGTGATTAGGACAATATAGCGGTCCTGGCCTTTATTAAGGTACAGCGTGACCTAGAAGTCCGTTAACATTTGACAAGGCAATATTTCACGGAATATTGGAGGCACAGAGGTAATAATTGACACACACGATTGACACCAAAATGAAGTACAGGAAATTAACAGCAGCTGGCGCTTCATACGATGCACAAGCAATAATTAGCATAACAAGAGCAAAGATTATGTTCTTTATAACATGTTCAACACGTCGACCGTCGTTCATCAACTATACCTGTAGTCGAGGGACAATGTTGTGAACAGCATTGTACAGTATCTCCGTATGTATGGTGAGAAATTACCGTCGGATGTTGTCTTGTTAGGGATGCTAAAAGAAGTCGGACGATCGCGATGGACTTGCGACTTCAGGTAACCCCACAACCAATAATCACGCGGACTGAGGTCGGGGGACCAGGGAGGCCAAGCATCACATACCGCGATTGCAGGCGCACCTGGCGCCCTCTCTCAACAGCTCCTTTTATACCGTGCACGGGTCGCATGCGGCATTACTGGCGTGTTGCTGTCCAGCGCCATCTGTTGACCTGTTTGTGCACTCGTTGCTGGTGTCAATAAAACTATGTAATGTGAAGCATGTGTGGCCATTTGGAGCTGACGCATTGCTTTCCAGCGCCATCTGTTGGTCATTTTGTGTACTTTATTTTGGTGTTAATAAAACTCCATATGATTCCAGTCATGTGTGTCCACTATTACCTCTCTACCTCCAATATTCTGAGAAGTATTGCCTCCTCAAATGTTAGCAGACTTTTGGTCGCCCAGTAATTCCTCGCCATCTGCCCACTATTCAGAGCACAGAAATCCACCTTCAGCTTTTCTGATGAACAGGTTTGAACCCATTATCTCCCGAACATAAGCTTGCAGCTACCCTACCTGTACTGAGTATCCAAGTCGCTCCTTTCTTGCTAAACCAGACATGGCATGGATGGCACTGACCACAGCCGTTGCCAGATTGTTCTACCGTGACTGCTTTGATAGCGAGCTCCCCTGCGCAAAACAGTGAAAGGTGGGTCAGGAAGGTATCATGCTGTGTGATGTTGAAAGAATTATCGAGTCAAAACAGTGTGAGTAAAATCACAATACATGCAAGAGAAAAGTTAAGTTTCGCGAATTCAGTCACAAGATTATTATTTTGCTAACGTTTTCTTTAATCTGGTTGTGAATTAAAGTATACTCTTGTTTGTTTGTGATTACTGAAGGCCATTTATTAGAGGCTGCCAGGCCGAGGCGGTAAAGACGTGCTTGATTCACCCGGAAGGACGTGGGTTCGATTCCCCGTCAGGAAGTCGAAAAATTTAAGAAACGAGATTTCCACTTCCGGAAGAGCACATCTCCCTGAGGTTCCCTCAGCCTACACCAAAAAGGAGAACCAGGTGAATCTGTGGTCAAAGGCGGCCGGGCGTATAGCTGATCACTCTACCCCACCTAGTACCGAGATAACAGATAGTGAAAGCCTTTACCTTCCACCCCTCCAAAGGCCTTCATGGTCTGTATGGAGATTAAGAAGAAGAGAAGGCCATTTACTTATTATTGATTTCGTATTACGAGAAACAGTATTAATCTCATTGACACCTACTTACAGAACCGTTCGGTACTTTCCTGTAGTGGAGCGAAAGCTGACATACGGAACTGTTCTGTATGAACCCATTATCACGCATAGCTCGTGTTATAAGTACAAAACGGGCAATTCACTCCCGGCAGTTTCACAGTGTGATATCGAAATTCTCGCTACAAGACGATACTCAGCGGCAACAGGAGAGGATTCTCGTTCAACAATCTTAAGATTCATGTGGTCATAAATTGCAACGATCCTCATAATGGAGACTAGATCAGGTATGAAAGCTTCATTCGCATAACACATCTTTCGTGTATAAAGAAAAATTTATTTTAATATAAATATTGAACAGTGAAAGTAACTGTAGTGATTATGTCTTCCTCAGAGTCCGTCCTTGTCTCTAGGAGTATGCAGTGTGACCTGAATGAGGTCATGAACTATTAATCAATTATTTGATTTTTAGGTTCGAGAATTCGATTAATAAAACTATTTAAACTCTACATTAATTGCAGCCTGTAGCAATCGTAATAAAATTGTTGCTGTGTCTATTGCAGATGCTGTTCATTTCGTCATATTTTGAATTTTATATTTCATATTTGTATGTTTTAGGTCATAAATGCATAGATATTTCATACATTTTTAGGTCACAGAAATCGGCCCCCTAGTAATGAGGTTATTTCTGATTAGAATAACATCATTGACGTAAACAAGGGCCTCTCAAACTCCCAAAATCTCAACGCGTGCAAATCGAGGCGCAAGAGCTCCGTGCACTGTGCATCGGTCCCGCTCGGCTCGGCACGGACTAACGCTTCGTCTCTGGGCTACTCGGCTAAGCTCGGTTTAACTTGGCTCGGATTTAGAGCGCTGCGGAGCAAGTGAGGAAGAGGGAAACAGGGGGAGCGAGCGAGACAAGCGTGGGGAAAGAGAGAGACAGCGTTATTGCTCAAAATCGAGGAGTGGGGGTCTGCACTCTGGTCAACCAAGCGAAGTCGTCTTTTTCACCGTGCACAGTGAATGCACCAGGCGCATGCACACTGAGAGGCCCTGACGTAAACGATACTGATCAGAATGACATAAGCATAATTGGGATGAAAGGATGGTCAGTATTTCCAATAACCCCAGAAATACAGCCGAACCTCGATATCTCGAATCACCACGGTAGCTAGTTCGAGTTATCTAAATTTCGAGATGTGGAGAATTCCCGCCTTTGAGGATTGTACATAATTGAATCACGTGTAACTACGACTTGATACTGTAGTAAGTGTTATTTAACCATATAAAAACAAACTAAGTATTTTGACATTTTAATTAAAACACACATTACTGCAAGTTGTTGAAGACAATACATACAGCTTCTTTTGTTCCACATAGTTTTCAACCATTGCATTGGCTGTGTTACTCTGCTGCAGAATACGCATCCCCTGTGTGGTATAGATGATCCCACGCCAAGACTGTGGACCCTGCCCTGAATGAAGCTTGTAGGTTAATCAAAGGATGCCTGAAACCTACCCCTGTTGAGAAGCTATACTGTCTTGCTGGCGTTGCACCTCCAAGTATTCGTCGAGAAGTCGCTGCTGATCAAGACGATTCAAGGTTGAGAACGTTGAAGCTCACCCACTGTTTGGTCATCAACGATCTCAATCTAGGCTGAAATCCAGGAAAAGATTCCTCCAGACATCAAAGCCCTTGAAAGGACCACCAGATAAGGCAAGACTTTCCTTGTGGAAATCTAAGCAGCAAGAATGGATGGAGCCGCGTGATCATCTTCCGGCTGGCTACAATGATGACTGGAGTGTTTGGAGGTCCCTTGACCGATTAAAAACTGGTGTCGGCAGGGCTAAGTCCCCACTTAAGTTATGGAGCTTCACATAGGAGGACAGCAAGTGCGACTTCGGTGAGGAACAAACAGTGAACCGTATGTATCAATGGGGTATAGTGCGCATTGGTATCACCTAAATATCACTATAAAATTTGTCACAAATGAAACATAATTACTTTTACACATATCTAGTGAAAAATCCCTGACAAATTAAGAAATATATGTTTTTTGGAGAATATTAATACGTACTTTACTACTTTACAAGTACATTTGGTGTTGCGCTCACAGTGACACACGGATGTCTTTTGTCTTACACTTTGAACAATTTCGTGTGTGATATCTGTGTTCACTTAAGTTCTTTGCTTTCGTTTCATTCTTCACTTGTCAATGATGACATTTCATGAATTGTATCGCGATATGCAATATTTAATAGGCGACAAAATGATATGGCCAATGTACATAAGAAAAATTCAGTGGACTAGTGATTTCGTTCGAACAGAAATAAAAATATTTATTGGTCCAGGGATCATGCTATTTTTCTTTTGACCTCCATTTTGCTGTTTGTACTGGCCAAAGATAATGAGAATCTACAGACATAGCACTCCCGTTCCACGGTGCTAGCCCTGGACCTGAATAAAGTAACAAAAGACGGCACCAGCAGCGAATGGGCAAAGATAATGAGAATCCACAGACATAGCCCTCCCATTCCACGGTGCTAGCCCTGGACCTGAAGAAAGTAACAAAAGACGGCACCAGCAGCGTAGTGCGACATAAACTAGTCCTGTCTACAAGCCTTAAATATGTTTTCATATTTCTCAAATAACGACGGTATTTCTTAATTTGCCAGGGATTTTTCACTTGATGTGTAAAAGCAATTATTATGTTCCATTTGTGACAAATTTTATAGTGATATTTGGGTGATACCTTTGCGCATCATACCCGTATCAATGTCCTCTCTGCCCAGTTTCATACTCAGAGCAAGATTTAATGCTTGCTGATGATAGTGCCCTAGGTGTGGCTCAGTTCTGAAAAAGCACCATCTAGATAAGGCCTTTCCAACTCGAGCACTAAGTGGTGGGGCGCACCAGCGCTGCACTCGGCAGCACCGTTCCCCTCCTTCTCCACGCAGTGCATTGTATTCTACATCACGAACAATTATGTGCAAGGAACTTTCGCAACTTTAAATACTTTATGGATACTGTGTCAAAATGTGTAAATTTCTGCAGAAAGCAGGGTTTGAACCATCGGCAGTTCAAAGGAATTTTAAAGATCTCGAGGCAGAATGTAGCGACATTCTCTTTTATTGTATTGTGCACTGGTAAAGTTGCGCGAAAGTGCTAGCAGCCTTCTTTGCAATAATTGAAGAAATTGCTCTGTTCATGGAGATGAAAGGTTCTCCACAACCAACTTGCCGGAATAAACAATGGGTAGCTAATCTCGATTTCGTGGCGGACATAACGTCCTATTTAAATGATTTAAATATTTCATTGCAAAGGAGAAACATATTGATTAGCACTATGTGTGATAAAATTAAGGCTTTCAAAATGCATAGTTTGTTATTGAAAAGTCAGCTTGAAGCCGGAAATTTTGACTATTTTACTTCATTAAAATTATTACATTTGTCTACTTGCGAAAATCTTAGAGATTATGAAACGTCGTTACAGACTTTGCACCAGGAATTCAATGTCCAGTTCAAAGAAATGAATGATATGGCACCTAACCATTTTCAGCGCGTCCTGAAAAACCACCATCATATTTCCAAACAGAGCTGATAAAACTACAGTGTTACGCAATCCTCAGGGACAGGTACTACCATTATAACGGTCACTTAATTTCCTTTTATAAAAGTGATCATCCACAAGAATTTCCCAGACTTCATGCACTTGCCTTAAAATTTACATCAATGTTCGGTACTACTTATGCATGCGAACAGATGTTTTCAATTCTGAATTTAAATAAATGAAGAACTAGGACTTCTCTGACTGGTGTTATCTTAGAGGCTCTGTTTAGAATTTCTACTGCCAAATCGATTGTAGCCAATATTGGTAAATTAAATGCCGCAAAACGATGTCAACAATCGGCTTAAACGCTAAATGTACATTAAAGCAAACGCAATGTATGTACAGAATAAATTGTTTGTGTGTTCACAGATTTGTCATAAATAATATTGTTTTCATAAGCTGCGCGCTGACTTGACGACCTGTGGTTCTACCTCTGCCACTTCCCCTCTTTCCCCCACCACCTCACCGGGGCTACAGCACAGCGCCGGGGCTGCTGCCGGGGCCGGCCGGGGCCATGGGAGCACCTCAGTTGGAATCGTTTGATCTACACTGACTGACAGAGCAAATGCAACACCAAGAAGGAGTGGTCAGAACTTTATGCCAATTGCAGGGTAGACTGACGTCACTGAGGTATGCTCATGATGTGAAATGCGCCGCTGTGCTGCGCACGTAGCGAACGATAAATGGGACACGGCGTTGGCGAATGGCCCACTTCGTACCGTGATTTCTCAGCCGACAGTCATTGTAGAACGTGTTGTCGTGTGCCACAGAACACGTGTATAGCTAAGAATGCCAGGCCGCCGTCAACGGAGGCATTTCCAGCAGACAGACGACTTTACGAGGGGTATGGTGATCGGGCTGAGAAGGGCAGGTTGGTCGCTTCGTCAAATCGCAGCCGATACCCATAGGAATGTGTCCACGGTGCAGCGCCTGTGGCGAAGATGGTTGGCGCAGGGACATGTGGCACGTGCGAGGGGACCCCTGGACCAGGCGCAGCCCGAGTGACGTCAGCACGCGAGGATCGGCGCATCCGCCGCCAAGCGGTGGCAGCCCCGCACGCCACGTCAACCGCCATTCTTCAGCATGTGCAAGACACCCTGGCTGTTCCAATATCGACCAGAACAATTTCCCGTCGATTGGTTGAAGGAGGCCTGCACTCCCGGCGTCCGCTCAGAAGACTACCATTGACTCCACAGCATAGACGTGCACGCCTGGCATGGTGCCGGGCTAGAGCGACTTGGATGAGGGAATGGCGGAACGTCGTGTTCTCCGATGAGTCACGCTTCTGTTCTGTCAGTGATAGTCACTGCAGACGAGTGTGGCGTCGGCGTGGAGAAAGGTCAAATCCGGCAGTAACTGTGGAGCGCCCTACCGCTAGACAACGCGGCATCGTGGTTTGGGGCGCTATTGCGTATGATTCCACGTCACCTCTAGTGCGTATTCAAGGCACGTTAAATGCCCACCGCTACGTGCAGCATGTGCTGCGGCCGGTGGCACTCCCGTACCTTCAGGGGCTGCCCAATGCTCTGTTTCAGCAGGATAATGCCCGCCCACACACTGCTCGCATCTCCCAACAGGCTCTACGAGGTGTACAGATGCTTCCGTGGCCAGCGTACTCTCCGGATCTCTCACCAATCGAACACGTGTGGGATCTCATTGGACGCCGTTTGCAAACTCTGCCCCAGCCTCGTACGGACGACCAACTGTGGCAAATGGTTGACAGAGAATGGAGAACCATCCCTCAGGACACCATCCGCACTCTTATTGACTCTGTACCTCGACGTGTTTCTGCGTGCATCGCCGCTCGCGGTGGTCCTACATCCTACTGAGTCGATGCCGTGCGCATTGTGTAACCTGCATATCGGTTTGAAATAAACATCAATTATTCGTCCGTGCCGTCTCTGTTTTTTTCCCAACTTTCATCCCTTTCGAACCACTCCTTCTTGGTGTTGCATTTGCTCTGTCAGTCAGTGTATATGTACAGTAAATTTGGTAAATTTCCTTTGCGTGTTATTTTTTGTAAATAGTTTAATTATTATTTTATTTTAACTGTATATACTAAGCATGCTTCTGACAAGAGTAAAAAATTTATGTAAAAACATTTACATTCGACTGACTATGATAGGTCTAGTGATAATCCAGGGGAGGGTTTATACAGCTCCAACTGCCTATAGTAAGCGCACTAGGGGTGGACAGATAAGATATAGTGTAATACGTTAAGGAACAATAACACACAAACCTTAAATGCCGCATTGCAAAGTTAATGTACAAAATTCGACTTACAGAATATTTTCAACGTTTTTGGAGGAAAAGTTTGTTTCGAGAAAAAGATAAATTCGTCTAATCGAATTTCAACTAATAGAGAAATAAATACTCGTGAAGAACAGAACAGACGGCAGGGAAATCGAAACTATTTCGAGGTACCGGAAATTCCGAGTAATAGAGGTTCGAGATACCGAGGCTCTGTCTGTCCGTTAGGTCATCAGCCCAGAGGGTGGTTGGATCCTCAAATAGCAGCACCAAAAGTTATGCGGTTATAAGAAAACCCCAAAAACCAATGGCAGCACCAAAATGAGGCATACTAGGCAAGATGAGGAGTGAGGTAGTTTGCCATTGCTTTCCTCACTGGGCCAGAAAGTACTATTGCAGCACGACTGACCCTATGAGCAGCACCTTTCATAACACTCAGATGCACTAGCCGTGCTCTTAATGTCATTACTCAGCACTACCCATACCCCAGCAGCTTCCATATTGTCACAGCCATGGATGAGCCTGGGACTTCGGTGGAAGCTACACTTTACTCTGGCCTGTGCCAAGAGATGGATGCAAAAGTACTGTATCCATCAAGAAATGACAGCAGGCAGGGCCGAGGTTCTATATATCCTATTTCCTGGGATTTTTCTTCTTAATCGTGTATTTTGATATACTACAAGACATTAAGTCATTTCATTTTCCACGAAATTAATAGAATAGCCGGATTTGTACCCACAAAATGTATCAAGGTTCCAATGGGTTAAAAGAATCCAACTAAATGTGTGTGTGTGTGTGTTCGAGCAAATATTATTTCATATTGGTTAAAGTACAGTATAATATTTTAATTCCTTTATAAATTTGAGTGAGAGTGATAGCGTGTTTGTTAGCATAATGTAATTCTACTAAATTTTAACATAATATGTCTGCAGATAGGTATTGTAAGTGTGGTTAAGTGTAAGAGAAGGCCATGCGCCCTAACTTCGCTACTTAAAAGAAGAAAATAAATAAAAATAAATAAATATTTAGAAACCTAAATCTATACATTCGAGACTTTACGCGGACCTGCCATTCTTTCTAGGACGAAGGGGCGCTTAAAGGAACTGAACCGTATAACACAATACGTTTGCTCAGCTTACTAAAATCAAGCCCCAAGAACAAAACCACCGAATAAATAAAAGAACGTCATCACCCTCCTCTTGTTCAATATTAAGCATACAGGTTGAGGGAAAAAACGCTTGTAAGACTTAAGTTTTATGAAGGAGCTCTCCACTGTAGTACGTGGGTGTTATTTATTCATCGTCGTCTTCCCAGACTGGGGAAGATTTCTCTTTGCTGCCGAGCCCAATGAGCTTTCATTTAACGTTTTAAGTGAACGGTAGTGATAGAAGTAGTAAGAGGCAGTAGGGGTCAAAGTCAAAAACGCACACATGCGGTCAGTGATGTATGACTATTAGCTGAACGGGAGGGGGGAATAAATTAGTAACCTGTTTCATGTGGTCAGGTAACCGGCGGCACTTTCATGCTCAATTACTCAAGGAGGCAGGTTGAATTGGCGTAGAAAATGAGCGAGTCCTGTGACTCGTATTTGCTATAAGGGATATTCTTCTTAAGCCAGGTCGGGTATAGGTGGCACTGACCACCACCGAGGCTGGATGACGGGCAATTCTCCCGCAACCCGCACAACACTACGAAAGGGGGACAATATCGCGTTATAATAGCTGGGTTTAAATCAAATTAAAACAAAAAAAACCCCACCGTACTGCAGAGTCAAAACAGTCAAATGATTATAAAATCACAATACATTCACGAGGAAAGTTTATTTATTTATTTATGTATTTATTTATTTATTTATTTATTTATTTATTTATTTATTTATTTATTTATTTATTTATTATTCTTTTTGTGTTAGGGCCTACTAGGAACCACGTTACAATTCCAATTCTTCATCCTTTGTTGTTGTTCCTTCCTTTTCTTCCAGTATTCCTTGATTGTTTCACTGTGTTTCTTTTTTCTTTCTTCAGACCACTTTGTGCCGGTTTTCTTTGCCTCCCTCCCTTGGAATGCTTTCATCTTTAAAACTTTCTTCCTGAAAATTTCTCTTTCCATTACCTCTTCTCTGTTGTTTCTTTCCAAGTCTTTTTTGTATCTTGAATCCAAGTGGTTGTTGACTTTTTCTTCTAAAGATATGTGAAGATATTTTGGTTAGTTTACTGTCGTCTATTCTGTAAATATGTCCAAAAGATACCAGTTCTCCTCTTCCGTTTTGTTACAGATAATATGTTTTCTATGTTCTGATGAATTTCGTTATTATTTCTTAATTTCCAAATTCTGTAGTGTTTAGAGGGCCTAATATTTTTCTTATAATTCTTCTTTCTAGTACTTCCAATCTTTCAAGTTTATAATCCAGTACTAAGCATTCACTGACATGTAAGCATTCTGGTTTCTCGACTGTGTTGTAGTGCTTCATTTTAAGATTTTTAGATAAACATTTTTTGTTGTACGTATTTTTGTTATACCATAATTATGCTCTTTCCATTTTGTGTATCCTTGCCTCTATTGCAGATTTTTCCAAACCATTTTCTTAGATTGTTTCCCCGAAATATTTGAATTACTTTACCCTTTCGATTGAACCACCATCTGTCCCTAGCAATTTTGTAGCGTTTTTTTTTTTTTTTTTCATGAATTATTTTTCTCTGTCGAAATTCTTAAGCCTGCCATGTTGGCTGTCTCTTCCAGAAGATTTACTTGTATTACAACATTAGTCAGTCTTTCAGAGAATATGGCAAAATCATGTACAAATGCTAGGCAATTTATTGCAACCCCTTTGTTCTTTTTCCGCAGCGAACGTGGTAATATATTATGGTGCTACAGTTCTTCGTTCCAAATTCTCACAACTTCTTTTTAGATACAGTTGAAAAGGAGTGGAGATAAGCCATCACCTTGTCTGATACCTCTTTTTATTTTAAAATGTCGCGATATCTCGCCCATAAATCTAACTTTTGAGACTGTGTCTGTAAGGGTTTTTCGGATCAGGTTTGCCAATTTGGTTTTAACTCCAAACTCACGTAGGGTTCTTTCTAAGATTTCTCTATCAACAAAGTCAAAATCTTTTTAAAAATCGTTGAATGTAACGACTATATCTTTCGAGTTCATTTGTCTGTGACGAATTACTGGCTTCAAGTTGAATATCTGTTCAGAACAGTACCTGCCCTTTCTAAATCCAAATTGATATTCACCCAGTTGACTGTCAAGTGTAGATTGTACTCTGTTGAGTAATATTGTTGGGAATGCTTTATAAGCAATCGGTAGAAGAGAAATACCTCTATAGTTGTCGATATCTTGCGTGTTACCTTTCTTATGTAATGGGTGCATTTATTTTATACCGACTCAAAGAGCGCGTTTGAACCTGTTCGTTGGCCTGATGTTTTTTTCGCCTTCATATCCTCCCAAAATCTCTTCAAGAATGCACTGTGTTTCATCTTGCATTCTGTGGGCCACTTCCTACCAGTTTTCTTTTTAAATTTCTCCACGAATTTATGCTTGGCTGCTATTGTACTAAAAGCTCCACGATCTTCTACGACGTCATCTGTGATGCTCATTTCTTAGAGGCCCGCTACAGTTTCTTCTAGCCAGTTTATTTTGACCTTCTTTGAGTTGATTACTTTAATATTTCGGTAAGTCTGTCGCTGTCCATTCTATATATATGGCCACAGAATTTCAGACATCTCTTGCGTGCGGCTTCAGTGAACGTGTCAGTGAGTTAAGGTCCGCTGTTCTCCTTTTAATCCACATTCCATTTTCTCTCATGGGACCATAACATTCCCGAAATTTTTCCTTTCTTGCTTTTTAATTTCTATAATTACGGATTAACCTCCAAGGGATATAGTTTCTGAGGCCTATTTATTTATTTATTTATTTATTTATTTATTTATTTATTTATTTATTAGTACATTGTTAATTAAATCCAGGTTTACTTGCGTTTTCTATTAAAGCACACATCGTAGCCTTTATCGTTAAGGTATCGAGTCCATATGATCTAAGCACCCTAGGTTAGCCGGTTCGAGTCCCGTTGGTACAAAATATCCACAATCAGAATATTGGTCTTCAGGGTAGGAGAGCTGATAGTTCACGGTGATGATTATTGTTGTTTAAAGCGGCCTAACATCTAGGTCATCGGCCCCTAATGGAACGAAATCAGACGAAATGCAATGACAATTTAAAAGTACAAAATTCATCCACTGACCAGAATTCAAAACGTGATGATGAATGAATGGATGAATATGAATTTAAAACAATCAGTGGATCCGACCCACAATGCCTCACCTTCCCAGAAACAATATTACTGACCAAGGGACTGTTTCCAAAGCACAGTCCTGAATCGATGATGCTTGTTGTCTAAAGGGGTTCGATATCCAGGTCAACGTCCCCTCATAATGGCACTTATCGCTAGTAAAGTAGAACCATGGTATTTCTCAAGCTGCGGTTCTAATCAAAGGTAGCGTAAACTCACGGTATTCCACAAGTAGTGTACGTCGTACAGGTAACGCAGACCTATGGTGTTTCTCCAATAATGGCTTCACTCGTAGGCAACGCAAACCCATGGTGCACCTCACATAGGTGTACTAATCACAGGAACTCGTACTATCCCGTGGTGTTCCTCACATAATGGTACAAATCACAGGCAACAAAAGCCCGTGATATTCCACATATAGTGGTACTAATTACAGACAACGTAAGCCCGTGATGTTCCACACACACACACATATATATATATATATTTGCTATGGGCTTTACGTCGCACCGACACAGATAGGTCTTATGGCGACGAGGGATAGGAAAGGCCTAGGAGTTGGAAGGAAGCGGCCGTGGCCTTAGTTAAGGTATAGCCCAAGCATTTGCCTGGTGTGAAAATGGGAAACCACGGAAAATCTTCTTCAGGGCTGCCGACAGTAGGCTTCGAACCCACTATCTCCCGGATTCAAGCTCACAGCCGCACGCCCCTAACCGCACGGCCAACTCGCCCGGTGTTCCGCATATAGTGGTACTAATCACATGTACTGGAAACCCACAGTAATCCACTATCTGTTGCTACTAATCACAAACCTATTGATTATTGTGTACCTAACATAATGGTACTACTCGCAAGTAAAGGCGACCCATGACTTTCCCCGCGTGATGGCACTAATCACAAGTAGTTTCATGGTTCTAATTTTATCATCCCTTGGTCGCCCCTTATAGTCACCTCTTAAGACAGGCAGGGGATACCGTGGGAGTATTCTTCGTCTGCGTCCCCAACCCACAGGGGGTACTAGTAGTTCACAATTCCTTTTCTTATACAAATTGATTTACGTCGCACCGAACACATAGGTCTTACGGCGACGATATACAAGATATCAGAAAACTACGTGAACTGAATATGTGAGCGTAATTATAAGAAGAAGAAGAAGAAGAAGAAAACTTAAAATAAAGCACTACAAGACAGTAGTGAAACCAGAATATACCAGCGAATGTCTAGCACTGAACTAACTTACAAGCTTCATAAATTAGAAATATTAGAAAGAAGAATTATACGGAATATATTAGGTCCTCTAAGAATTGCAGAGTTTTCGAAATTAAGAAGTAACAATGAAATTTACCAGAACATAGAAAACATATCAGAAACAATAAGAAAAAGGAGATTGCTATTTCTTGGACACATTTACAGAATGGATGACAATAGACTAACTAAACGAATCTTCAAGTACCTTTGGGAAAAGAAATGAACTACCACCTGGATTCAAGAAGTCAAGAAAGACCTGGAAAGGAACAACATACGAGAAGAATTATTGGAAAGAAAGATTTTTAGGAAGAAAGTCTTACAAATGGAAAGATTCCAAGGGAGGAAGGAAAAGAAAACAAGCACAAAGTGGACTGAAGACAGGAAAAGGAAGCACAGTGAAACAATGAAAGAATACTGGAAGAAAAGAACAACCAAGGAGGAAGAATTGAAATTGTAACGTGGTCCTTAGAAGGCCGAAACGCAAGAAGAAGAAGAAGAAGAAGAAGAAGAATATTGGCTTTACGTCCTGCTAACTACTTTTTCGATTGTCGGAAAGTCATTAATGCAATAAGGACGTTTATCACCGCAGTTTCTCCGTATGACATTAAGTGAAATCTATTTAAATTTGAACGAACACATACGTTTTTAACTTAACATAAAAAATTAATTGGAACGCGTACGTGGCAAGCATACGTCACAGTGAAGCGAACAAGCGAACACACTTTGCAGGAAGGCGATGGAACACTGACGTTCGATTGTGATTACGAAGCTCTCTTCCAATACTCAGCGAAGTGCTGATTGAGCCGCGTTATTTAAAATAAAACTATAATAGCGACAACAAAAACTGACCTTTTCAAGATATTTCACTTTGATTTATACTGCGCTCGATATAAACAGTCAGTTGTGAAAATGAAAACAAAAACCTACAACCTGCTTTCCAGTCAGTGACCGGGTCAGGGATGGAATAAATGAAGCTCCCATCTTGCGGTGAGAATAGGAATTGTGCCAGCTGCCGAAGCCTGTCGCACTTCTCTGGGGCAATGATTAATGACTGACAGATGAAATGAAATGATATTTGAGAGTGTTGCTGGCATGAAACATGATAGGAAAAACTGGAGTACCCGGAGAAAAACCTGTCCCGCCTCCGCTTTGTCCAGCACAAATCTCACATGGAGTGGCCGGGATTTGAACCACGGACCCAGCGGTGAGAGGCCGATGCGCTGCCGCCTGAGCCATAGAGATTCCCTATAAACAGTCAGTTGTATTTTCTTGTATTTATTCTTTCAAAGAAACCTTACCCGTTATAAATTTTGTGTTACAATCTACAAAGGTGCAGGGTTTAAGCATACAAGCTACAATATACAATTCCTTGGATTTGAATTTTCATTAAAAAATAAAATTCCTGTTATTCGTTAAAGCAAAATGATATGATTACATAATGGAACAATGATTCTGCACAGGGTTGTAGTGTAGTGCTGTATAAACTTTCCTGTTCACTGAATTTCTGAAAATAGTATTTAACAGGCGTCCAATAATGATAACTAGCTTCTAAACGGCGAGAGGGTGTCTCATAGAGGACATAGATATTTACTATCTGAGATTAAAATACAACAATGTAAATGTATCTACCAGATAGATATACGGCATGTCTTCAAATAAATAACCTCACTGATTTTATTCCCGGTAAGCATGATTGGGTTGCTGGTCAGCTTATCAGATAATTTAAACCCAAATAACCACAAGCCACAGCTTGTCTACCGTAACTCCGTATTATATTAGAACTGTTTCTATAGAACCTCTTAAAATGTAAGAGTGAACATTTTGATTCATTACGTACATTATAAAATATTTGAGGTTGCATCTGGTCAAAATACATAAACTGCAATGAAAATAAACAGTCCGCCTCTGTGGTGTAGTGGTTAGTGAGATTAGCTGCCACCCCCGGAGGCCCGGGTTCAATTCGCGGGTCTGCCACAAAATTTGAAAAGTGGTACGAGGGCTGGAACGGGGTCCACTCAGCCTCCGGAGGTCAACTGAGTGGAGGTGAGTTGATTCCCACCTCAGCCGTCCTCGAAGTGGTTTTCCGTGGTTTCCCATTTCTCTTCCAGGTAACAGCCGGGATGGTACCTAACTTAATGCAACGGCCGCTTCCTTCCCTCTTCCTTGTCTATCCCTTCCAATCATCCCATCCCCCACCAAGGCCCCTGTTCAGCATAGCAGGTGAGGCCACCTGGGCGTGTTACTGGTCATCCTCCCCAGTTGTACCCCCCGAGCCAGAGTCTGAAGCTCCGGGACACTGCCCTTGAGTGGGTAGAGGTGGGATCCCTCGCTCAGTCCAAGGGAAAAGTCAACCCTGGAGGGTAGGGAGATTAAGAAAGAAGGAAAGAAAGAAAGAAAGAAAGAAAGAAAGAAAGAAAGAAAGAAAGGACAGAAAATAAACAACTGTACTACCGGACTGAGCCAGGATCGAACCTGCCAAGTTGGGGTCAGAAGGAGAGTGCCTCAACCGTCTAAGCCACTCAGCCCGGCATGACAAGACAACATATATTTTTAGATTAAAACCAAACCCCATGGCGCAACAGTCCCGAAGTGTCTTGGCCTACAAAGCGACCGCTGCTCAGCCCGAAGGCATGCAGATTACGAGATGTCGTGTGGTCAGCAAGACGAATCCTCTCGGCCGTTATTCTTGGCTTCCTCTACCGGGGCCGCCATCTCACCGTCAGATAGCTCAATTGTAATCACGTAGGCCGAGTGACCCTCGAACCAGCCCTCAGAATCAGGTAAAAATCCCTGACCTGGCCGGGAATCGAACCCTTACATCGCGGGGCCGGCATTTTAGATTAACAAATTAAAAAATGGATTCCCGTGTTTCTTCAAAAAGTACTTGCAGAATTTAAAATGAAGTATTTTTTCCACCTAGAATGAAATCAGCGAACCCGCAATGGATATCGTGGAGAAAGAAACTGAATTTAGTATAACTGGAACATATTTGGTTTAACCACACTAGGGTTACAGAAATTGGAATTCGGAAAGCTTACCTCAGTTAGCTTTTCAGTCTTCTTTTGCTACCGCTTTTTTCCACACCTGTGGGGTCGCGGGTGCGAAGTGCGTAGCATATGTGTATTTGGCCCTGTTTTACGGTCGGATGCCCTTCCTGACGCCAACCCTATATGGAGGGATGTAATCACTATTGGGTGTTTCTGTGGTGGTTGGTAGTGTGGTAAATTGTCTGAGTATGATGAGGAGAGTGTTGGGACGGACATATATATACCCATTCCTCGAGCCAGAAGAATTAATCAGAAGCGATTAAAATCCCCGACCCGGCCGGGAATCGAACCCGCGACCCTCTGAACCGAAGGCCAGTACGCTGACCATTCAGCAACTCAGATTTGCAGTATGTCACAATAATTATCTGCAGGTTCTTGGATGTAAAGGATCGTCTGTTTATAGACAACAGGTTGTGAAACATCGAGAAACTCTTCTCCACATCAACGGAGAAGCAAGTGAGATCTCCCTCTCCAAAAACACTCGGATCAAAATTTTCTCCTTTTAATGTTTCACTTATCTTGCACATAATTTGATTCCCCTGTTCTTTTTTCAAACACTAGTTTCATTATTTAATTCCAGTTCCTCTCCCTTCAGATATGTTTCAAATACATGTATTTACTGAAGAAAAGATGTTTACCAGGTGATGAACTAAGGATGATTCGAATTGAGGATGGACAGTAAAATGAAGGTGAAGTTGCAGCCCTTAAGACATAAAAGAAGGCTAAGAAAAGGACCAATAGAACAAAAAACGCCAAAAAATGCAAAAACAAAAATAAAAACAAAAAAAGGACAAATAAAACCCAGTACTGTATAGCCTGCAATGATCCAGGATGAACATATATTATGTCGGGTCTTGCCTTTGGACACTCGAGAAAAAAAGGATTTTTCCTAAATTTCCAAGCTCTACTAATAACATTACCGTCTGATTATCGGTAAAACAGCCAGGGATAAAATACGGTTCAACAAATGAAAGCAAATACTCAGTGCTCTTTAATTAACACAGAATCACAAACAAACCGTATTTATCCCCGAATCCAAACCAAATTAACTGAAATATTACTAGTATAAGCTACGTTATTTTTTGTCCATCACAAACAACAAGAACTTTTGAATGGAAATTGAAATATCATACAACTGTGTAAACATATCTTCACTAATGAGGTTCACCTTTGACATTAGCCGCAACTGCACTTTAATCATGAAATGGAATGTAATACCAAAGAAAAAAACCATGGCACTACAGCCCTTGGCCTACTAAGCGACCGCTGCTCAGCCCGAAATGTCGTGTGGTCAGCACGACAAATCCTCTCGGCTGTTATTCTTGGCTTCCTAGACCGGGGCCGCTATCTCACCGTCAGATAGCTACTCAATTCTAATCACGTAGGCTGAATTGACCTCGAACCAGCCCTTAGGTCCCGGTAAAAGTCCCTGACCTGGCCGGGAATCGAACCTGGGGCCTCCGGGTAAGAGGCAGGCACGCTACCCGTACACCACGGGGCCGGTCGGACTGTAATATAGCAGAAGGAAATACATTAATTCTGTTTTCTCCGGTGTCATGATCGAATCCTCACAGCAAAAGTATACAATACTTATGAAACATTCCACCCAACAATCACAGTCCATGATAGAAAGGGTCAGGACAATTAATGATAGGAACGAACCGTCTAACTGCCTATTTGAATTCAGAGTTACCTCGTATAATAGTAACGTAACGTAACGTCGTTTTTAACCATAATTTTTCAGACGGGAACCTGAACGGTCTTTCTTTTCTTCCTCCGTTTCTGGTGTTACGTCGCACTCACTCCGGTAGGTATTACTGCGGCAATGGTATAGGACAAGGAAGGAAGCGACCGTGACCTTAATTTAAGAACATTAATTGTCTTGGTATTCTCTTTTAGTAATCAAAATGGCTTATCCTTCAATGAGAATGTGTTAAATATCGTTAACAAGGCATTTAAAACGTTAGGCTTCCACAAAAGAAATTGCAAGAGTTTTAAATCTGTTGTCTCATTGAAAACCCCGTATTTCTCGCGTATGCGGTCTAGTCAGAGTACTGTGGATCCCTTCACGGCAATACTTAGTTAATGCCTTAGAACGAGGACAGATCAGATTCTCAAAATGGATCAGTAAAAGGTATCAAGCTGTCATCGATAGATTATGTAAGATCTGTTTTGTACAAAGATGCGTATTGAGTCTCCTTAGAACCAGGCGCAGGTATGTTAATGCATGTTTCATACACAAATGCAACGACAACTTCCTTTATTGTCTTAATTTACTCCAGTTGCTACCAATTCACGTTCCTCCCCGTAACAGCCACAGGTTGTCATTTTTCACTTACACATATGCAGAACTGAATCACACAGGAAATCTTGGTTTATGCAGGCCCTAAGATCCCTGAATGAAATTAGCGGGATGTATTCCACTCGTCAGCTAAGGAAGTTTGTAGACATCTCATGGACGCCTCATAGAGAGTTCCTTGTATGCTGCTCTGCGTATTTGGTAAATAAAAGTTATATTCCCTTCTTTTATCTAGGCTATCAGCTATTTCAAATGCATAAACATTTTTCTGTTTTTAAGTTCTTTTCTTTCGTATGTGTTTTATAAATATGTATATATTGCATTATTATTATTATTATTATTATTATTATTATCATTATCATTATTATTTTGCTAGTTGCTTTACGTCGCACCGACACAGACAGGTCTTATGGCAACGATGGGACAGGGAAGGGCTAGGAGTGGGGAAAGAAGCGACCGTTGCCTGGTGTGAAAATGGGAAACCACGGAAAACCATCTTCAGGGCTGCCGACAGTTGAATTTGAGCCTACTGTCTCCCGAATACTGGATACTGGCCGCACTTAAGCGACTGCAGCTATCGAGCTCGGTAAGTAGTAGTAGTAGTAGTAGTAGTAGTAGTAAGTGCTGTTAAACTACATATTGGGGCCGATGACCTTCGATGTTAGGCCTCTTAAAACACCAAGCATCATCATCATCATCATCATCATCATCATCAACAATCTACATATTAAAAGAGTTCACTGAAAGAGCTTTGGCAAATGCGTCCGTCCGTTCTACTGGTCCGATTTGATTTGATACAATTTTCAGACTTTAAATTCTTATAATTGTGTGTTTTTGCATGGAGATTGGTTCCCAATCTCCTCGGCTTAATGGTCAGCGTACAGGCCTTCTGTTCAGAGGGTCCTGGGTTCGATTCCTGGACGAGTCAGATTTTGATCGCATCTAGTTAATTCTTCTGACTCGGGGACGATGCGTTTGTGTTTTTCTCAACATATTTCTGTTCATATACTCACAACACGCTAAACAAGCAACCACCACACATACACGCGCGCACGCGCGTGAATACATTTCTCCCCATAGTGTTGGCGTCAAGAAGGTCATCCGGCCGTAAAACGGGATCAAGTCCGCATGTTCAACATTTTACATATCCTTGACCCTACCAGAAGTACAGAACTTGGAATACAGAGGTCAACAGCCACGTTTACTTAACGGCCACTCCTTGTACTGGATGGGTTGAATCATTTGCCTGGAGTAAAAATGAAAAGCCAGGGAAAACCATCTTCAGAGCTGCCGATGGTATTATTATTATTATTATTATTATTATTATTATTATTATATGCCGTCTGGTACTGTGTACTGACATTTTGATTTAACCCCATTTAACGCCATATGGCAAATTTGACGTTCCATTTCACTCGACCTGCTGGCAGAGAACTCTGAACTCTATTTGGCGACTTACAGCTTACGTTAGATTTAATTTTATCGATTAGACACCAAATCATTTACCTGATTCATTGTTCATGCTGACCCCGTGCAATATGGAGTGCCAAATGGACTTATTCCATTCTTGCAAATATTTAATAATAATAATAATAATAATAATAATAATAATAATAATAATAATAATAATAATGGAAGGATTTCAAGTCGAAATAACTGCAAAGACGGGAAGAGTCTGGACGGATGAACAGAAGAAACAGCATAGCGCCCATATGAAGAAATAGTGGAGGAAGAGGAAACTTCAAACAAAGAAAAAATGAAATTTTAGCGTGATCAATTCGCAAATAAAAATAATAATAACTGGAGAAGAAAAGATAAATAAAGCCGCCTCATCCCTGAATAAGAGAGAAATAGGTCTGACAAAAAAAAAAAAAAAAAGGAAAACGGAAATCGGTTCAAAGTTCTCTGGAAGGAAGATTTGCTACGAGGGTTTCAATACTGTGGATGAAACGGTTCAAATACAGCAATGCAAGTTTACCAATTCTAGCACTTATTACAAGTGGAATGTGAAAAATTCTAGTCCCCTACATAACGAAATGCAGTTTGCCGAAGTGGACCACACTTGATTCCCTTAATTACACTTGAACTACTGTGCTGTAATATAAAACGTATCGATCACTCGTAGAATTTAATTGCCGAATGTATTGATGAAATAGTTACTCACACTTCTGCCTCATTGCAGAATTGCGCAGTGATTTATTAATGGTTTTAGCCCAAAGCCAGAAAGTTCAGGGTTAACAGTGAGCAACTGAAGCATAGTAAACTGATGTTGAACATTAATCCCATAAAACAGTGCATACAGATAATACTGAATAATACAGGTCATTTTATTTCAGACGGGTCACTGTCTACGAACTGAAGAAGTGGCAGAGTTGGAATTTCATCCTCGAAATGACTTTCAATAGTTTACTGTTATCTCTGGTAAATGAAGCGGTGGCGCTTTCCACTCCTCAGCTTAATCACAGGTAGATCGAAAGAGTAACTTCTAAGCCTTCAACAGCTGTATTCGAAGTTTCGAGTTCGAATCCTGGCACAGTCTATTGCCATTTAGCGACAGATTCGTGACTGCACACTCACTACCCACTTTAAAATAACATTTCTGGGATTCCGGTACTTAATATGGCTGATATTTATGTGGCTTGGTTCTAAAAGGGCCAATGTTATTTTTGATCGAAATTGAAATAGTAGGCCTAACAGATACAAACGTGTTTTATCCTGGCCTACAATATATTAAAAGTGCCAATATCTGAAACGAACAGTTAACGTTTAATTAAATAAGCCCTCCCAATAATCTTAGATTACAGACAATGATTAGAGACCATCAGACCATCCGGCCCCGCGGTGTAGGCGGCAACGCGTCCGCCTGTCCCTCGGCGGCCCCGGGTTTGATTCCCGGCCGGGCCAGGGGATTTTAATTGTAAATGAGTAATACCCCTGGCCTGGGGAGTGGGTGTTTTCCTTAATGTCCCTTTTCTCACATTCAACACGTTACACTTCCGCCATTTACATAATACACGCAGGTTCCTCACATATGGTGTAAGCAGAGGCCAAAGATCTTCCTAGGTCGACGCCCCGAACAAATAGCATTTTTTTAAATGATTAGAGACCTGGGAATTGTTAAAGAATACTATAGAAAAATGTAGTATTTAATCAGTTAATTTTCACAGAGAAATGTAAACTTATTGAAAAAGTAGTTGGAGAATTATAAGCAAAACTTCAAATGCTCATAGCTTGGAAACGTTTTTTTTTTTTTTTTTTTGACATTGGCCCCTTTTAAAACCAAGCTACAGATTTTTTGAAGGTTTTGTTCTAAACGACAGTATTCAGGACGAAGCCTTCTGTTCTCTCGCCAGAGTTCTTTTCACGTCGCTCCGACACAGATAGATGTTATAGCAACGATGGGATAGGAATGGTCTAGGAGTGGGAAGGAAGCGGCCGTGGCCTTAATGTACAGCCCCAACATTTGCCTGGTGTGAAAATGGGAAACCACGGAAAACCATCTTCCGAGCTGCCGTCAGTGGGGTTCGAACCCAGTATCTCCCGGATCCAAGCTCACAGCTGCGCACCCCTAATCGCACGGCCAACTCGCTCGGTCCCAGGAGATCTTAAGGAGCTGGAAGTTAACTGTAGGAGAATGTTGGTTTTAAACACCCTTAAATACCATTGACCTCAAACAGGTTAGAACATGCTAGCTTGGAAGCAGAACGACAACGACTAACAGACTACTCGGCTGCGGTCGGCATTGCTACTTTTAAATTAATGTATGTTGGGTCATCAGCCTAGAGGCTGGCTGGATCCTCAAATAGCACTATTAAAAGCTATGCAGTTATAGGAAAACCGCAAAGACGAATGGAAGCACCAAAATTAGGCGTATTAGGCAAGATGCGGAGTGAGGTGGTACGCCATTACTTTCCTTATTTTAAATCATATGATAATTTCTTGCTTAATTGGGTTATGTGGTCCACTTCTGTGTTGTAGTGGGTAGTGTGACTAGCTGCCACCCCCGGAGGCCCGGATTCGATTCCCGGTTCTTCCACAAAATTTAAAAAGTGGTATGAGGGCTGGAACGGGGTCCACTCAGCATTGGGATGTCAGCTGAGTAGAGGTGGTTTCCCATTTCTCCTCCAGGCAAACACCGGCAGGGTACCTAACTTGGGGCCACGGCCGCTTCTTTGTCTATCCCTTCCAATCTTCCCATCCCCCCGCAAGGCCCCTCTTCACCATAGCAGATGAAGCCGCCTGGATGAGGTACTGGTCATCCTCCCCAGTTGTATCCCGAACCACAGTCTGAAGCTCCAGGACACTGCCCTTGAGGCGGTAGAGGTGGGATTCCTCGCCGAGTCCGAGAGAAAAACCAACCGTGGAGGGTAAACAGATAAAGAAGAAGAATTGGGTTATGTGAATGAATCGTATCCACGAAATTTCATTGTATTTTTTTGTCCTAAATGGAGGATAATAATTGCTTTCACGCAAATCAACAGTAAAATTAGCGGTTAATTGATAAATACCATTATTACTAGAGAAATATAGATACGTAACTACAGCGACTATTTCGCTGTAGACACGACTCACTACTGTGGCATTCCGCTTCATCGTGCTGTCTTGTTTCCTTCCTGAAGTCCAGGGCTAGCACCGACGAATGGAAGTGCTATGTCTGATTATTCAATATCCTTGTCCAGCGCGAGCAGTTCAAAGGAGAAAATGGAGGTGAAAAGCATATCGTAAATAGCACAAACATTATTTTTGTTGAAGGAGAAATAGCTTAATCGTTGGACCAATAATTATATTAATTAATGAGTTATGGGAACAAGTCAACAAATCGCCCCTCTAAGTAACATCAAGAAAAGCAAAGAAGTTCAAAGTACTGTAGTTAAGTGAGCAAAGACTTCACACAGAGAAGTGTTTTATGAACAAAAGGCATACTGAAGCGCTGTGACGTAGTAGATTTCGTAGTCTTAATGTAGCAAAGTAGGTACTGTATGTATTTCTCTAGTAATAATGGTATTTATCAATTTACCGCTAATTAACTCAATTTGCGTAAAAGCAATTATTATCTTCCATTTAGCACAAAAATTACAATGAAATTTTATGGATACGATTCGTTCATGTACCCCTTACTTGTTACTATACATTGTATATGGATGCGGTATCGCTTTTTTAAAAGTCACCGTACATTTCTTTTTCTTTTTTGCTAGTGGCTTTACGTCGCACCGAAAGAGATAGGTCTTATGTCGACGATGGGATAGGAAAGGACTAGGAGTTGGAAGGAAGCAGCCGTGGCCTTAAGGTACACCCCCAGCATTTGCCTGGTGTGAAAATGGGAAACCACGGAAAACCATCTTCAGGACTGCCGACAGTGGGATTTGAACCCACTATCTCCCGGATGCAAGCTCACAGCCGCGCGCCCCTAACCGCACCGTACATTTCCAACAGATAGAGAATTCCACATACTTGCTGTACCCAGCTTATTGGTGAATGTGTATAGGCCTTCTTGGCACAGAACGTCCGACACACGGCATTCTGATATTTCTAGGAGAGATCTGTCAGCTTAGAATAGTAGCATTAATTAGGAATTAGGAGTGGCGTGGGGTTGGGGGGGGGGGAGTTATATACATCAAAACTGAAAGGGAAAAAACTACAAAATGTTTTTTATACTCTGAGCGAATTTCGACAGGGAGGTAAAGGTTGTTAGTTTAGTAACTTAAGTGCGGGAATAGTAGTTTGATATTTTGATTCACTACTATACAATAAAACTTTCCCCAAAGGAACAATATTACACATGTATTACAATTAAACACAAGTAAGGTGTGATTATACGATTAAAAATCATTCTGTATTTGACCACACACTAAGAAACTGACAGACACTAAAGGGACGGCCAGACTGACGAATGCGCGCGGCAAGCGGGTGAATCATACCTCAGTGTCTATGACCTTGGCAAAGAATACCACTGCTACCCTTCCTCACAGCACATGCAAAACTGCACTCCTTGCTGTGGCGCTATACAAGTCAGTTAACCGCGACGAACGACATTTTTTGCGTAATTCCGCCAATAATGTTGTTGATACTTAAAGAAAATAAAGGAAAGAATTAGCGATAAGACAACAGGGCTTGTACAATTTAATAATTCCTGCAACTCCTAGTTTCAGATGGCTAAAATGGGATAAAGATATGTTTTCTCTCGCCCCACCCCTTATCACTGCTACTGGCTAAGAATACTATCCATATTCTGACAACAGGAAAATGGTATACAACTGCCATCTAACGCAGGTAGAATACTAGAATGTCAAATAACTAGGAGGGAAGTGGCTGTGACTTTAAGGAACAGCCTCAGCATTTGTCTGGTGGGAAAATAGGAAATTATGGAAAACTACCTTCGGGGCTGCCGGTGGTAACATCAAAACCACAATCTGCCGTATATAAACTTACAGCTACACGATCCGCACGGTGTAGGCAGACCAATTCAACTGCGTGAAGGCCGAGGACAAAGTGCGGAAATACAGTAATTTCCAAGAACAATTAGTTGAATTTTGATGCGGTTATGCTACGAACACTACATCCTCTCGATTTGCTAGACGGGCGCAACACTATTTTGATGTCTCCCCATTTTAATATGTTAGAAATTCTTTGGTTAGTGGCCGTTCTAGAAGAACAGCATCGTGCTTCCTGCAGATACTCTGAAATATTTAATTTCCGAGAATCTTCGTAACTCATTCCTGCTTACGAACTACCGGCGAAATGGAAGCTAGCTATCATGTAAGACATAACTACCTCGCCGAGGTGTCCCGGCCCTAACCTTGAGTCTAATAACTTTACCATTAGACCCAGTAGCGTAGCCAGGATCGACCGATAAGGGTGGTTAGTTACAATATGCCAGAACATAATGCTATTTTTATTTTTTTATTTTTTTTTTTTTTGCTATTGGCTTTACGTCGCACCGACACAGATAGGTCTTACGGCGACGATGGGACAGGAAAGAGCTAGGACTGGGAAGGAAACGGCCGTGGCCTTAATCAAGGTACAGCCCCAGCATTTGCCTGGTGTGAAAATGGGGAACCACGAGAACACAATGAAGGTGCTTGTGCGCGCATTATAAGGATACTATGCAATTAAATTATATTGATATTCAGATTGCAATACCGGTGCACTACAATATTTTACGTTAAAATACCGAACAAGAACAACATCATCAAGGAGAATAGTTTTATGGCGAATTGTATGTTCGGTTTACGATGTAATATCCAACTTTCGGGGCTTCTTAGAAAATGGATTCAAGAGATTTGTTGGTTTTACAATCATGTTTCTGTGAATGTTTCAAAAGAGCCAACCCATTCAGTCGATTTTCCCTTCTTTGTCAATCTACATTCTTTTGTAAAAATTCCATTGGGGGCGGGGGAGGTATAATCCCCAGTAACCCCCCTTGGCTACACCCCTGATTAAACCTTCGAGTATGCACCAGTTTTACCACAAAATGTATGGAGTAATCTGAGAAAGATCTTACAAGCAACCGTTATCAATCAAAATAATGGACAAAAAAATGAAAATCCACAGACTGTTTCCAATCCTTTGATCGGGTCAGGAACGGAATCTATGAAGCCTCCATCTAGCGGCGAGGATAGAGATTATGCAGCCTCCGAAGCCTGTCGCACTCCTCTGGGGCAATAATTAATGACTGACAGATGAAATGAAATGATATTGGAGTGTGTTGCTGGAATGAAATATGACAGGGAAAACCGGAGTACCCGGTAAAAACCTGTCCCAAAATATTATTATTATTATTATTATTATTATTATTATTATTATTATTATTATTATTATTATTATTATTTAATGTCACTGTATAGATCTTACGAGATGCCAATAACCATTACTTCACAAAATGAGCGAATTAAGAACTCCACCACCCACGAACACATTTCAGGCCTAGAAAATGTAGCAGTTCTCAAGATGAATCACGTGGGTACCATGCATCACTAATGTTCTTGCTTCTGCAGTAATATTAATATTGTACTAAGATAGCATCTCTCTCCATACAGCGGTAAACGAACACTCGTGCAAAATGTCCCATGAATGGCCGCGTTCGAATTCCGATACAGCTGTGTTGTCATCAATGTTGCCTACAGTACAAAACGCAATATCACGTTCCGTCGTGTTGGGTGTCGCCGAGTCTGAAACACTGATTGCCGCGATAAGATGGGGAAGTATGAAAAGTGAAGGAAAGCGGGTCAGGAGCAAACAGTCTTCTCTATGTTTACCATAATGACACTTTTACTCTCGGTAGAAAGTAAGACAATTACCCAATCAACAGAAACTACTGCTACACTTTCTGGGAGATTTGAGTACTGTGCTTTTAAAAATACGCCTATATCCTAACATTTTGTGATACTTGCACCCGTTTAATGACAACAGGAAGTGTTGTTCACCCTTAAAAAAAATGGACAGGGAGAGCTCTAACAGTTTAAAATACTCAAATGCAGCATGTTTTAGCACTGCTGACAGTTGATTCGAGGAATTTTATGAGAATATTTGAGTGTAACTTTATATAGAAGCATATCAAGAATTGAATTTTGTACGAATGACGAATGTACTTCATTTCCCTTTACTGCTATCCCATTTCCGTGTTCCAAACATAGGGACCCCCCCCCCCCAAAAAAAAAGCAATTTGACGAATGTGTGTACCTAATATGAAAGCAAAATTTTCACTTTCTATGGTACAGACTGAACGCAAGCATGAAGTAACTTTCACACCTTTTAATGTTTTACTTTTGACTCATTTATATTACTTTTTAAAACTTATTTTGTATATGCATTTATAGCATCCATAACAGAAGTAGCAAGAGCTGTTACACCAAATGCAAATGTGCGTTCGGGTTATTATTTTGCTTTTTATATCTCTGCTTTAATCCATGCGAGTTAAACTGTAATATACGGCATCTAATAATCCACTCGTCACATATGTAATCACTCATCTTTGTATTATTATTATTATTTTCCAATCAATCAACATCGATCTGCATTTAAGGCAGTCGCCCAGGTGGCAGATTCCCTATCTGTTGTTTTCCTAGCCTTTTATTAAATGATTGCAAAGAATTTGGAAATTGATTAAATATCTCCCTTGGTAAATTATTTCAATTCCTAACGCCCCTTCCTATAAATTAATATTTGCTCTCTTGAATTCCAACTTTATCTTCATTTTATTGTGATCGTTCCTACTTCTTTAAAAACACCACTCAAACTTATTCGTCTACTAATGTCATTCCACGCCATCTCTCCACTGACAGCTCGGAATATACCACTTAGTTGAGCAGCCCGATTTTGTTTTTGTCGATAATCATCCAGAACAAATCAAGCTGCTTTTCTTTGGAATTTTTTCTGTTCTCGAATCAAGTAATCCTGATGAGGGTCCAATACACTGGAACCATACTCTAGTTGGATTATTAATAATGTTTCACGGAAAAAGTGAAGTATTATTCCTCCGTTGTGAAAAAAAAATTCACTATGAAGAAATTATACTGTTAAGGTTCTGTCAGATATTAAATTCACCATTTCATGATTAAATTGGACTCCGAATTTAACCCCCAAATTTCACGTTAAGACATAATCCTTGAAAATATCTCTCGTTTCTACTTTCGCACACATGATACGGTTCATAATTCATTTCCTTTTGAGAACCATGCATTTGTAAGAGATAGCGAGAATGGTACTCACAGCAAGTTCAAATCTCGTATATCCCGCCTAACGAAAGCACAGAGGAGAGAGAAGACGCGTGCACATGGTCCAGAAACTAGCACCGTACTGCATGCGGACAGCGGCCAGCCCTCCCTTCCCCCACTCCCCCACATCGGAGTGGGGAGACCGGCAGCGCTCACTGTACGAATACTCGGCGGGGCACGTTATCGATCGGAGAGAAGCGACCGAGTGGCCCCGAGACTCGAGTCGCACTAGCTAGGTGCTACTGGGTTAAGGACGAACGCACCAACAAACAACACGCCAATTTCCCGAGTGCTTGATGGTGCTCAAACAAGCTGTCAAAGAATTGGAAGATGAGACCAGCTTCACGTCTGCTGAGAATAGCTTTTCTCTCTTTCTCCTGAGCGGTTTTAGGTTTACAAAATAAAGTACACTGAGAGCGTAAATGGGCGGGCGGTCGTTCAAAGAATCCGGTTCCCTTCAAGTATTACCAGCGTTGTACAGTGGAACCTCGATATCAAGAATCACCTCCGGAGCTAAATTTTATTTTGAGTTATCGAAATTTCATGATATAGAGAATATGCTTTTCGAGCATGTATAGCACACATTTGAATCATACTTACTTAATCTATTTACCCTCCAGGTTCGGTTTTTCCTTCGGACTCAGCGAGAGATCCCACCTCTACCGCCTCAAGGGCAGTGTCCTAGAGCGCCAGATTTTGGGTCGGGAGATACAACTGGGAAGGAGGACCAGTACCTCGCCCAGGCAGCCTCACCTGCTATGCTGAACAGGGGCCTTATGGAGAGATGAGAATATTGGAAGGGACAGGCAAAGAAGTTAGGAGAAGTGGGAAACCACGGAAAACCACTTCGAGGATGAATGAGATGGGAATCGAACCCACCTCTACTCAGTTGGCCTCCCGAGGCTGAGTAGACCCCGTTCCAGCCCTCGTACCGCTTTTAAAAATTTCGTGCCAGAGTCGGGAATCGACCCAGGGCCTCCGGGGGTGGCACCTAATCAATCTAACCACTACACCACAGAGGCGGACATCATATGTATCTACGGGCTTATACTGAATACATTATTTTTAACAGTAATTACAAATATACAAACAAACTATTCTACGGCATCACTTTTTTTTTGCTAGTTGCTTTACGTCGCACCGACACAGATAGGTCGTATGGCGACGATGGGACAGGAAAGGGCTAGGAATGGGAAGGAAGCGGTCGTGGCCTTAATTAAGGTACAGCCCCAGTATTTGCCTCGTGTGAAAATGGGAAACCACGGAAAACCATTTTCAGGGCTGCCGACAGTGGGGTTCGAACCTACTAACTCACGAATACTGGATACTGGCCGCACTTAAGCGACTGCAGCTATCGAGCTCGGTAGGCATCACTTTAATTATAACCCTTATTGCAGTAACTTTTTAGAAGACAGGATAGAGTTCATACACTAATGGAACAAGAAACATACTTCCGTTAACACCTTTGAAAAAAAAATCAAAAATCTGTTTGTTACTGTTAATCTTTCCGCCCATTTCGTTGAAACTTCTCGTCAATACCACGCAGCCGAGATTCGTAAATGTAACTTGTCACCGGGGTTTCCTTTCATACGTTACCGGTAATTAATTCACACCCGAGAAACAGCAAGGCTTCGCCGATTTTCCGGTCATTAGAAGATTCAGTTTTTCGGTTCCCGTCACATTAGCTCCCAGCATCACTGCAACCCTTTCTTTACGTGATAAATAACTGTTCCTTACAAACCACAAATGCCGCATTGCACAGTTAATGTTTGTTGCACAAAATTCGAGTTAGGCTACAGAGTTGGTTTTTTTTTTTTTTTTTTTTTTTTGCTTCATAGAGGAAAAGTTTGCTTCGAAAAATTCGTGTAAATGAATTTCGAATAATAGAGAAATAAATACACTTGAAGAATGGGTCAAATGGCTGGGAAATTTAAGTTACTTCGAGATACTGAAAATTCGAGTAGTGGAGGTTCGAGATATCAAGGCTCGACTGTAGTCTCAAAATGTTTACATGATATCCTCTAAGTCAGTGTCAGAATCCTAGGATGCAGCTGCGGCGACTTCGGGTAATTATGGCGGGGGCATGATTAACATGAATACAGGCATGTGAAATGAGGAACACCTACAGTATTAATGTAAACATTCATATTACCCAGCTCGATAGCTACAGTCGCTCAAGTGCGGCCAGTATCCAATATTCGGCAGATAGTGGGTTCGAACCCCACTGTCGGCGGCTTTGAAGATGGTTTTCCGTGGTTTCCCATTTTTGCACCAGGCAAATGCTGGGGCTGTACCTTAATTAAGGCCACGGCCGCTTCCTTCCCACTCCCAGCCTTTTCCTGTCACATCGTTGCCATAAGACCTATCTGTGTCGGTGCGACATAAAACAAATCGTAAAATAAAAAATCCCTATATAATAACAATATTCACAAACAGAAAAACAGAACAATAATAGAGCTTGTGTCTCAAATTCATTTTTGAACGACTTACGTATAGAGTTTTCAATAATATTGACAAGTAAATAGAAAAATGAACTTGATTCATAAATAACTATTTATGTACGACACTATCGTTTTTAATCTGCTTACCCTCCAGGGTTGGCTTTTCCCTCGGACTCAGCGAGGGATTCTACCTCTACCGCCTCAAGGGCAGTGTCCTGGATCGTGACATATTGGGTCGGGGTATACAACTGGGGAGGATGACCAGTACCTCACCCAGCCGTCCTCACCTGCTATGCTGAACAGGGGCCTTGGTGGGGGGTGGGATGTTTGGAAGGGATAGACAAGGAAGAGAGAAGGAAGCGGCCGTGGCCTATGTTGAGGTACAGTCCCAGAATTTGCCTGGTGTGAAAATGGGGAAACCACACAAAACCACTTTCAGGGCTGCCGACAGTGGGGTTCGAACCTACTTACTCCCGAATACTGGATACTGGCCGCACTTAAGCGACTGCAGCTATCGAGCTCGGTGAACCGTAAATTGTGTCTTACTGAATACCACTTATTTTTTTCGGCCATTTTAGACGAACAAAACAAAACTTTTATCACACTTCTGTGACGCCGCATTACTGAGATAGCACCTTACAAACCTTGGTTTTGTACTGAACCCTCTTCCGTTGTTATCCTGGAATTTCCTACCCGGAACTCTCATTCGTCAGCTTCAGCCATTAGTAGTTATTGAAGACATCATCATCTGCAGTCATCGCACGGAGAAGTAGCTGCGGCAGCTAGAGGTAAGGTGAACAAAGTGATCCGTTCAAATCCTAATTTTGAGCTCGTCAAGCTTACAAAAAACGCATTGTGGTAAAAATACAAAGACGTACAATTTGACCTCACTGTGTCCCAAATGTCTTCATTTACTTATTCACCTGTTACTTCTTCTGACATAGAAAGGTCTGTGCTTAAGAAAGTGCTGACAGATAAACGTATGAGCTTAAATAAAGACAATCTGGAGAAATTAGTTTTCGTTGGTTTCAAAAGGAATTGAATTTTGATAGTGCATATTTTCCAGTTTATTGTGCATGTTTTGCTATATGATAGTGCATGAATGCATGCATATTTTAGGATTTGATAGTGCATGGCAATCCGGGCTCTAGTCCGAGGACATGTTCGGCTCGCCAAGTGCAGTCCCTTTTTACTTGACACCCGTAGGTGACCTGCGCGACATGACCAGGATGAAATGATGATGAACACGACACATACACCCATCCCCCGTGCCAGCGAAATTAACCAATGATGGTTGAAATTCCAGACCGTGGCGGGAATCGAACCCGGGGCCGCTGTGACCATGGAGCGGGACACCAGCAGACGTACCACCTGAACAGTCTCCATTGGGAAATGTAGTTCTCTGAAGGAATGCTCGCTTTCTAATCTCATTTCTTGATATCAAACCATCTACCATCTTCTCCAGATTTAACGCCTTAGCAGCCTCTGAAGGCTAACAAACTCCACTTGGGGACTTAACATCTAGTAAGAGTTTTATTTTGTGTGTGTGTGTGGGGGGGGGCGAGATGGCATTCTGGCCCCTAAGAAAACGCCTTGCCCCGCAAAGTCGGCGCCACTTCTTGGATGAATAGCGAGCGTTGAGGCCTAGGATGCAGAGGGTCTAGGGTTCGATTCCCGGCTGGGTCGGGGATGTTAATCGCGACTAATTCTTCTGATTAGGGGAGTGGATGTTTGTCCCTAAACGCTCTTTTTCATATTCAGACAATAAACCACATTGCTTACAACTTGCTTTACGTCGTACGGACACAGATAGGTCTTATGGTGACGATGGAACAGGAAAGAGCTAGGAGTGGGAAGGAAGCGGCCGTGACCTTAATTAAGGTACAGCATTTGCCTGGTGTGAACATGAGAAACTACGGAAAACCATCTTCAGGGCTGCCGACAGTGGGGTTCGAACCCATCATCTCCCGAATACTGGATACTGGACGCACTTAAGCCACTGCAGCTATCGAACTCGGTATTACAATTAAAAGTTGGTACGGTGTGATTATACAATTAAAAATCATTCTGTATTTGACTACACACTAAGAAACTAACAGACACTAAAGAGACTGCCAGACTGACGAATGCGCGCGGCATGGGGGTGAATCATACCTCAGTGTCCATGACCTTGCCAAATATATATATATATATCCCTGCTACCCTTCCTCACAGCACATGCAAAGTGTCCAAAGGTTGTGGGTTCGGATCCCACTGGTGTCCGGCTGGCCATTTTTGTTCTGTACTTAACATCTCTTCAACACGTACTACATGTACGTAACACGACCTAATACGTTGAAAGTCTGTTTCGATTACAATGCGGTCGTGAAAATTCAATATTCATTGTCCACTACTTGCTGTGGCGCTATAGAAATCGGTTAGCCGTTACTGTATGTAACACATTTGTTCTGGCTGGGTCGGAGGGTGTGTCTTAAGGCTAGTACACACCAAGCGACAAAGTTGCGGAACACGTGTATCGCGCAAGTTCCAGGGATGTCCTGCGACATTTTTTCTTTGTTTGGGACTGTCGCGATACAAAAGTTGCATGTCGCAGGTCTCCCATTCCAAATGTTCAAAGTTCAGAGTTTCAACTGTAGAGGAGAACTTTAAGGCGGAAAATTCAAATGTGTGGCGTATAGGTGTACCAACCGGTACAATTACAATCATGATCCCATAGTTATTGAACATATGTGGTTAAGTAGCTGAGTGAACAGAGTAATACACATGGCTGTAGTCGAGGGTGTACTTGGCTATTCACCACAGAAATGCACAGTAGGGTAGGGCTTCCGGCCGTAAAACAGGGCCAAGTTTACATTTGCTGGAAAAGAAGACTAAGTCAGGGCATGACAAATCCTGGATGCAGGACAACCCAGGCGTCTAAAATTACTGGCTAACAGCTACAGTTACTTCCCTCAATTTGGCATACAAAAGGTGTACAGAAGGCATTTTAAAGTGAACAATAAGAAACCTATATTGTAATCTACTAGTTTGCTTATTATATAGTAGTCCAGCTATTTATTTTTTAAAACTCCAAAGTGCCTCTTTCATATATGCGATCACATTTCTCACTAGAACGAACTCTTGAACTGGTGTGTTGCAATACGGTTGTTTTTCAGCCTCGTCTTCGCATACAGTGAAACCTCGATATTTCGAATCACCTCGGGAGCTATCCCTTCCAATCTTCCCATCCCCCCATAAGGCCCCTGTTCAGCAATGCAGGTGAGGCCGCCTGGGCGAGGTGCTGGTCATCCTCCCCAGTTGTAACCCCCGACCCGATGTCTCAAACTCCAGGACACTGCCCTTGAGGCGGTATAGGTGGGATCCCTCAGATTAAGAAAGAAAGAAAGAAAGAAAGAAAGAAGAAATTGGTAAATTGTCAACCCTTACCTCTCTGTCGAAATTCGCTCAGATAGCATCAAACAAGCTTCTTCTTTTTTTTTTTTTTTTTTTTTTTTTTTTTTTATAAATCCACCTTCCGCTTTATCTGTTTACCCTTTTTTCCCTCGGACTCAGCGAAGGATCCCACCTCTACCGCCTCAAGGGCAGTGTCCTGGAGCTTCAGACTCTGGGTGGGAGGATACACTGGGGATGATGACCTATACCTCGCCCAGGCGGCCTCATCTGCTATGCTGAACAGGGACCTTGCGGGGAATGGGAAGATTGGAAGGGATAGATAAGGAAGAGGGAGGGAAGCGGGCGTGGCCTTAGGTTAGGTACCATCCCATCATTTGCCTGCAGAAGTGGGAAACCAAATTTCGTGGCAGAACCGGTATTCAAACCCGGGCCTCCGGCGGCGGCAGCTAATCACACTAATCACTACACCATAGATGCGGACAACATTACAACATTATTATTATTATTATTATTAGTAGTAGTAGTAGTAGTAGTAGTAGTAGTAGTAGTAGTATTAGTATTAGTATTATTCATCTGTTTACCCTCCAAGTTCGGCTTTTCCCTCAGATTCAGCGAGGGATCCCACCTCTACCGCCTCAAGGGCAGTGTCCTGGAGCTTCAGACTCTTGGTCGGGGATACAACTGGGGAGATGACCAGTACCTCGCCCATGCGGCCTCACCTGCTATGCTGAACAGGGGTCTTGTGGAGGGATGGAAAGATTTCAAGGGATAGGCAAAGAAGAGGGAAGGAAGCGGCCGTGGCCTTAAGTTAGGTACTATCCCGGCATTCGCCTGGAGGAGAAGTGGAAAACCACGGAAAACCACTTCCAGGATGACTGAGGTGGGAATTGAGCGAATCGAACCCACATCTACTCGTTTGACCTCCCGAAGCTGAGTGGACACCGTTCTAATCCTCGTACCACTGTTCAAATTTCGTGGCGGAGGTGGGAATCGAACCCGGGCCTCCCGCTAATCACACTAACCACTATACCACAGAGCCGGACTTTACTATTATTATTATTATTATTATTATTATTATTATTATTATTATTATTATTATTATTATTATTATTATTATTATTAGTCCTCTATATCACAGCTGATGATGGATCTGTTGAAGATCCAACTAGCCCTGTAATTGAGAAGTCAGCATAGGCCTACGTACAGCGATCCAGTAGGATTTTTGTATTCTAAGTTGCTGTACGTCGCACCGACACAGATGGGTCTTATGGCGACGATGGGGTAGGAAAGAGCTAGAAGTGTGAATGAAGCGGCCGTGGCCGTAATTAAGGTGCAGTCCCAGCATTTGCCTGGTGTGAAAAAGGAGAAAATACGAAAAACCTTCTTCAGGGCTGCCGACAGTTGGGTTCGAATCCATTATTTCTGAAATGTAACCTTATAGCTGCGCACCCATAACCGCACGGCCAAATCGCTCGGTACCGGTACATTAGTAGGAAATTTAGTTCCTAAGGACAGTGGGTACTCATGAGTCTTCTTCTTCTTCTTCCTAGTGTTTTTCCCGCGACTCTGCAGGGTCCACTACTTTGCACGCAATTCTCCATTTGGCTCTGTTAAGGGCATCATCAAGTCTCACACCCGCGATCTTCATTTCTTCCTTCAGACGATCAAGCCACTGTTTCTTGCAATGGCCGCGTGATCGATTTTCTTCTGGGTTATGCAGGAGACCTGTCTTCGTAACTGATCGATCTTCTCTTCTCGTGACATATCCGTGCAACCTGAAGCGAGCTTTTCGCATCTTTTCCGTTGTCAGGCAGGTCATTTTTGACGTGGTCGAGTTTCGTAAGTCCTGACGACCAACGGAGCATTTTCGTGTTCATTCCGTGGTGGACTCGCTCATGTCTTATCGAGGCTGGAGAGCATTCTGAACAATATACTTGAGATAATCGGGTATTTTCTTGTCGCAGAGAACTCTGATGACTTCGCATCATTTCAACCACGCTGATTTTACCCTTCAATCAATCAATCAATCAATCAATCAATCAATCAATCAATCAATCAATACTGATCTGCATTTAGGGAAGTCGCCCAGGTGGCAGATACACTGTCTGCTGTTTACCTATTCTTTTCTTAAATAATTGCAAAGATTTGGAAATTTACTGAATATCTCCCTTGGTAAATTATTCCAATCCCTAATTCCTCTTCCTATAAACGAATATTTGCCCCAATTTGTCCACTTCAATTCCAACTTTATCTTCATATTGTGACCTTCCCTACTTTTAAAAACACACCACTCAAACTTATTCGTCTACTAATGTCATTACACGCCATCTCTCCACTGACAACTCGGAATATATCACTTAGTCGAACACCGGGCGAGTTGGCCGTGCGGTTAGGGGTGCGCAGCTGTGAGATTGTATCCTGGAGATAGTGGGTTCGAACCCCACTTTCGTCAGCCCTGAACATGGTTTGCCATGGTTTCCCATTTTCACACCAGGCAAATGCTGGGACTGTAACTTAATTAAGGCCATGGCCGTTGCCTTCCCATTCCTAGGCCTGTCTGTGTCGCCATAAGACCTATTTCTGTCGGTGCGACGTAAAGCAAATAATAATAAAAACTTAGTCGAACAGCTCGTCTCCTTTCTCCCAAGTCTTCCCAGCCCAAACTTCGCAACATTTTTTTAATGCTACTCTTTTGTCGGAAATCACCCAGAACAAATCAAGCTGCTTTACTTTGGATTTTCTCCAGCACCCTCTTGCTCGAGCATCAAGAAGCGTTTCGTCAGCCGAGCTGATGTAGAAACCAAAGTATTTAAATTGGGTGGTTCAACTAGGTCTTGGCCGTTAACCATCACGATGCCATCCCTTTGTGGATCACAATTAAGGTAGTCGGTTTTTCTAAATGTTAAGCCGCAGATCATTTTCACTCATACGATCATTCTAGTTATGTACCCTTTCTTCTAAGCTTTTACGGAATATATTGACAAGAATCACGTGGTTAGCATGTAAAATCGCCCATGGATGAGGTGTTTTCGTGTCTGACGTTACTGTGTCCCATGCACAGGATGAACAGCTGAGGGGACAGTGCACATCCTTGGTGGACTCCAACACTGATCGGAAACGAAGGCGAAGTTCCTGCTGGGCAGTGAACCGTACTCGTGACATCCTAGTGCAGAATTTGAACCCATCGACATAGACTTATGGGACTTCCTCTGCTCAGAGTGCCGTCCACGTAAGTTCATGTGGCACCCTATCGAAAGTGGGTATTCATGAACTCATGAGTATGCGAATTTTATACATCAGTAGACACCATTAAATTATTTTCTCCTTTCATGTTAAAGCTATGGCTGAGAATCTTCTAACTTATGATATATAAAAATAAGCTTATTCTGAGTTGCCTGATGACCGTACTATGTTACTGTAAGTATAATTTCTGAAAAAATACACAAATTAACGCACATTCTCTCTTTTTTTAGATCATAAGTTACATTGATTCATTGGTGTAGATTTATCTGAATTGTTTTTCATCTAAATGCTATTTAATTATTTGCGTCAGGCCATAGACGTATGTTCTTCAATTACATTTTATGAGGGTGTTGAGATAATCATTTTTTAAGTTTATGTAATTTTTAAAAGAATTCCAATATTTTATCAGCCTACTACTTATTTGTTGGAAAAGGTTGTAGGTGCATATCCGCGGTATCCATCATATAAGTTCGTGTAGAATTTTAATTCGCTACGGTTGATGGTCTTTGCGTTATTGGTACCTAAACTTCCAAAATCCAGGCTGAGTGGCTCAGACGGTTGAGGCGCTGGCCTTCTAACCCCAACTTGGCAGGGTCGATCGCGGCTCAGCCCGGTGGTATTTGAAGGTGCTAAAATATGTCAGCCTTGTGTCAGTAGATTTACTGACACGTGAAAAAGCTCCTGCGGGACTAAATATCGGCACTCGGCGTCTCCGAAAACCATTAAAGTAGTTAGTGGGACGTAAAGGAAACATTATTATTATTATTATTATTATTATTATTATTATTATTATTATTATTATTATTATTATTATTATTATATAATTCGCTGGGGCCATCAAGGACCACGTTAAGTCTTGTTGCATTTGACACTGAACTTGGCCTTCTTTAGAGCCCAAATTTCCCTCATTCTTTGCGAGTGGGCCTGCTTACGCTCCACTGTCCAAGGGGCACCATGTCTTCTCTTCGGCTGCTCGTCTCGGTTTAGCCCGTTCGTCAATATTTTCTCGCGGAAGAGATCTCTGTTAAGGGCGTCTTCAGCTGAGATATGTAGCATTTGCAGGTCTTCTTTGGTATTTCTAAACCAGGGAATTGTGGTTTTGGGGTTTGAATCAAAAAAGTGAAAGATTTCTTTAGTTAACTTTCTTCCGTCCATTCTTTTCAGATGACCGTAAAATCGTGCCCGTCTTTTTCTGATCGTGTCGGTAATTTTCTCTATTTTGCTGTAGACTTCCTTGTTGGATCTCTTTTGATGGATTCCATTTCTGTACTTTGATCCCAAGATTCCTCTCACAATTTTGCGTTCTCTTTTCTCCAGTTCTTCAAGGAGTCCTTTGTTGGCATTTAGAGACAGGGTTTCGGCTGCATATAGAACTACTGGCTTCAGAACTGTTTCATAGTGACGTATCTTGGTGTTTTGGGAAAGGCATTTTTTGTTGTAGATTGTGCGGGATGTTTGGTAGGCTATTTCCAGTTTGCGTACTCGCTCCTGAAGTGCTTCTTTGTCCAGTCCATTTTTCATGATGATCTCACCCAGGTATTTGAATTTGTCTACTCGGGTGATGTCCCCGTATTTTGTATGGAGTTTTGGTGGAGTCTCTTTGATGTTAGTCATTACTTCTGTTTTCTCAAACGATATCTGCAAACCAGTTTGTTCGGCAATTTCCTTTAAAATTTCAACTTGAGCTCTAGCGGTTTCTATGTCGTTTGAGAGAACAGCAATATCATCGGCAAATGCTAATCAGTCTGTTGCGATCCCCTTGGATTTGGTTCCTATTCTCAATGGACTGTAGTTGGTTTCCTGTAATCTCACCCGTCAGGTTCTGATGATGTTTTCAAGAACACAGTTGAAGAGTATCGGGGATAGCCCATCACCTTGTCGGACTCCTGTTTTGATGTCAAAGGAATGCGAGAGACATCCGTGGAACTTCACTTTGGATTTTGTATCGGTCAGGGTAGCTCTAATTAATGCCAGCAGTTTCAAATCAACTCCAAATTCATTTAAGATGTTTAGCAGGACTTCCCTATCAATGGAGTCGTACGCTTTTTTAAAGTCCACAAAGACAGATACATACTGCTTGGACCTTAGTGTACAATATCTGATGATCGTTTTGAGATTTTGGATCTGTTCAGCTGTTGAGCGACCTTTTCTGAATCCTGCTTGGTATTCACCTATTTGATGTTCGACTTGTGCTTCCAAACGCTCCAGGATGGCAAGTGATAGAATTTTGTAAGTCACGGGTAGCAAAGATATTCCTCTGTAGTTGTTGATGTTCTTCATGCTGCCTTTTTTGTGTAATGGATAGATCAAAGCTATTTTCCAATCTTTGGGTAGGGTTTCCTTGTTCCAAATTTCTTCTATTTGCTTTTGCAAGATATCAAGTGATTCCTCTGGGGCATATTTCCATAGTTCTGCTACTACTGAGTCTTCCCCCGGAGCTTTGTTATTTTTGAGACGGGCAATGTGGCGCTTGATTTCATCTCTGTTGGGTGGTCTGGAATCTGGGTACCTGAGTAAGGGTTCCTTGGTCTCAATGGCGCTTTGAGGTTTAGAGTAATTAAGTAAATTCTTGAAGTAATCTGCCAGAATGCTGCAATTTTCTTCATTTGATGTCGCCAGTGTGCCGTCCTTTCGCTCAAAGCATAGAGATGGTGGTTTATAGCCAGTGAGTTTGCGTTTGAAGGCTCTGTAGTACTCTCTGCTTTCATTCTTCCTAAAGTTTTGTTCTATCTTTTCAATGAGAGATTTTTCGTATTTACGTTTCTCAGTTCTGAACACCCTAGCTGCTTGGGCACGTTGGGTTTTGTAGGTTTCCCAATCATTTTCTGATTTCGTAGAGTAGTACTGTTTCCACGAATTGAGTCTTTCTTGGAGGACTGATTCGCAGGTACCATTCCACCAGGCATGCTTTTTGCCTCTCTTGATTTCTGCAACGTCTTTGGCGGCCTCAACAAGGAGACTTTTGGCGTTGTTAAAGTCAGTATCATTTGGTCTAGCCTTCTCCTGGAACTCCTCGACCCTTTGCCGAAGTTTATCATTGTCGAAGCGTGTGATCTGTTTGGTTGTCTTCCTTGTGTTTGCGGGAATTGGTTTGAATTTGATAAGAGACATATAATGATCTGAGGCCACATTGATGCCTTTCTTTACCTTGACATTCATAATCTCAGGGCTGTTTCTCCTGGAGATTGCAACATGATCAATTTGGAACTCTCCGAGAGCTTGGACGAGAGAACGCCAAGTCATTTGCTTTCTGGGTAGATGGCGAAAGTGGGTCGACATGACCTGCAGGTTGTGATTTTCGCAAATGGACACCAGTCTTTTGCTGTTGGGATTGGTTCTTTTGTGAGCAGGGTAATTTCCTATAACTCTCTTGTACTTCTGTTCACGACCTAGTTGGACATTGAAGTCACCCAAAAGAAGCTTGACATGGTGTTTGGGGATTTTGTTTAATTTTTCATCCAGTAGGTCCCAGAAATTATCAACTTCGTCTGGATCAGACTTGTTCTTATCGTTTGTAGGAGCATGTGCGTTAACTAGGGCGTAGGTTTTGTTCGCGCATTTAATTGTGAGTACAGACAATCTGTCATTCACAGGTTTGAAATTTACAACCGATTTAAGGATCTTGGTTCTAACAGCAAACGCGGTTCCAAGCATCACAGCTCCATTGAGGATTCCTCTTTGCGCTTTGCTCTTGAAAAATCGGTAGCCTTCGGATTCAAAAATCTCTTCATCTGGGTACCTTGTTTCCTGTAGGGCCATTATGGATATCTGATTTTCGTGAAGAGCTTTGGTGAGGGTTTTCAGCTTGCCAGTTTGTGTAAGTGAATTTATGTTGAAAGTTGCTAGAAAGGTTTTAGATTTTGGCCTGAGTTTTTGACTCTTCGGGTTACACCGAGACGCTCCGACTCGTCTCTTGCATGATGTCGAGTCTCCCCCAGAATCCGAACGAGACTCGTGCGCCGTGGCGTTCACGACGAGGGATTTATCCGAAGATTTACCCCCTGGGGTATATTTCTTGAAATGTTGTGCCATCATGCTTTTTGACTTGACTTTGCTTTGGACGGGTACCCATCCTTTTACAACTAGGGTTGTTAGCCCTAGAGGTTGCCTCAAGATGTTTTCTGGCTTCTGGTCATTTACCAGTCTTCGCCGTAACCCTGGCAAGGGACCAGTTTTTTTTTTCACGGTGGTATTTTATTTCCCTACTACCCTCTGACTCTGCTGGCGGCAGGGCCAGCGAGCTTCCCCAATTCCAATGGGACGCGCCCGATGGAGGTAACCGGTAAATCCCCACACGGGTATCATTATTATTATTATTATTATTATTATTATTATTATTATTATTATTATTATTATTATTATTCATCTGTTTACCCTCCAAGTTCGGCTTTTTCCTTCAGACTCAGCGAGGGATCCCACCTCTACCGCCTCAAGGGCAATGTCCTCGAGCTTCAGACTCTTGGTCGGGGATACAACTGGGGAGAATGGCCAGTACCTCGCCCAGACGGCCTCACCTGCTATGCTGAACAGGGGCCTTGTGTAGGGATGGGAAGATTGCAAGGGATAGGCAAGGAAGAGGGAAGAAAGCGGCCGTGGCCTTAAGTTAGGTACCATCCCACCATTCGCCTGGGAAACCACGGAAAACCACTTCCAGGATGACTGAGGTGGGAATCGAACCCACCTCTACTCCGTTGACCTCCCCAGGCTGAGTGGACCCGGTTTCAGCCCTCGTACCACTTTTCAAATTTCGTGGCAGAGCCGGGAATCGAACCCGGACCTCCGGGGGTGGCAGCTAATCACGTTAACCACTACACCACAGAGGCGATTATTATTATTATTATTATTATTATTATTATTATTATTATTATTATTATTATTATTATTATTAAACTTCCAAAAACAGCTTCGAAGGATATAAACAGCGTTTTTCATATAAATACCATAACTACAAATTCCTAGCAACAAAATTCGTATTTTCTTCTGATTATTCCTCTCACCTTTTCCTCTTCAGATTCTTCTTTATGTTTTTGTTCTTAGTTCAGCGAAATATTCCTGCTCCCTGAACATGGATCTTCTCAGTTACAAATAGAGAATTTGTCATGTTGAGTACACATTTTATTCGAAAGTTCTTCAATACATTCAACCTGACTGTTACATTATCATTGTAACAGGTTACTGCATCTTAAACACGCATCTTGAGAGTATCGAGACCAACAAGAGCATTTTTTAGATACCCTTTTTCCCAAAAGCAGTGGTTAAAACTCACATTGGAATTTGCGTGCCCTCATACAAGTATTTGACTAACAAATCTGCATCACTCGTCAAGGCTCTTCTTCTTCTTATTATTATTATTCTTTTCCTTCTTTATCTGTTTACCCTCCAGGTTCGGTTTTTTCCTCTGACTCAGCGGAGGATCCCACCTCTACCGACTCAATGGCAGTGTCCTGGAGCTTCAGACTCTGGGTCGGGTATACAACTGGGAAGGATGACCAGTACCTCACCCAGGCGGCCTCACCTGCTATGCTGAACAGGGGCCTTGCGGGGGATGGGAAGATTGAAAGGAATAGACAAGAAAGAGGGAAGGAAGCGGCCGTGGCCTTAAGTTAGGTACCATCCCGGCATTCGCCTGGAGGAGAAGTGGGAAACCACGGAAAACCACTTCCAAGATGGCTGAGGTGGGAATCGAATCCACCTCTACTCAGTTGACCTCCCGAGGCTGAGTGGACCCCGTTCCAGCCCTCGTACCACTTTTCAAATTTTCGTGGCAGAGCCGGGAATCGAACCCGGGCCTCCGGGGGTGGCAGCTAATCACACTAACCACTACATCACAGAGGCGGACCGTCAAGGTTCCAAACCATGAAATTTTCTGCGTTATACAGGATGACCCAAAAGTTCGTTAACATTTGACGAGGCAATACTTCACGGAATATTGGAGGTAGAGAGGTTATAATTGTCAAACATGGTTGGCATGACATGGGGTTTTAATGACACCAATGAGAGCAAAAAGAGGCCAACACATGGCGCTTGACATTAACTTGTCAGTGATGCTGCATGAGACCCGTGTACGATATAAAATGATCTTTCGTGTGAGGGTTATTTAAGTAGGGTACAAGTCGTTCAGAAGCGGGCACTTCGCCTTATTAAATGGGCAGATTGGTTTCCTAGAGGTACGGACATTCACGACGACTATCACCCTAAACGAAAGACGGAAGATCATGGCTAACAAACTATACACGAGACTCCCTAATGTAGGCAACCCGCTAATTAAACAACTACGGGACCGATGGCCGCAAATACAAGAGGCCATAGGTCATCTTGGCTTAACACCTGCGCCTAGCGCCAGGCCACACACTGGCCAGCAATGACCTCACGTTTAAACAAACCAATCTCACCAACAATGCAAGCCAGGGAGTTTACTTTTAGGATAGGTCTCTCAAAACCGATACCGGTTGACAGGCCACAACATTCGCGACTTAGTCGACGAAAGAATTTGGTGGTGGTGGAGGGCTTCAGATGCGCCTGCAAACACGGCATGTTGACGTTACTATAAAAGGCACTGTTAGTGAAGCTTTGTTTACTTTATTTTGGTGTCAATAAAACCCCATGTCATGCCAATCATGTGTGTCAGTTATTGCCACACTACCTCCAATATTCTGTGAAGTATTTCTTCGTCAAACGTTAACGAACTTTTGGGTCACTCTGTACATTGCCAATAGAGCACCGATCATATTTAATATGGGCTCATGAGCCACTGTTTCTAAATGACGCATCAAAGGTACTCCCATGTATCGTAACCCCAATAAACTATATGTATACTTAGATAGATATTTGGATTCAGAAAACAACTGAAGAACCAGACAGCTCCAAAATATAAAAATTTCCAGGAGACACAAAAAACTTCATAGAGTACTTATATGTTGAAAAAGTAAGGGCTACGTACACTAGCTAGTAAGATACATATTGAAGTGAAAATGATGCGGGTTGTGTTACTGGACTCCTCTCAATTTATTCACACAACCGCTAGAACTGTCTTGTTTCATGTCCTGGTAAACTATGTTTACTATGGAGAATGCAATAACCGGTACTATTTACCTGAGTTATCAATGTAAGATATCTTATTATACAGCAGACTTATTGCCAGAGTAAATATTGTTACAATGCAACAAGATTTATGTATACCAAGGAAATGAGGTTCACAGGAAATTTTGAAGAAGGTTTTGAAATGAATTGTGTAGTCCAAAAACATTTTTCGTGTCAGATCATGAACAATGAACTTGCGACTCGTATTCTGTACCATAGAGGTGTGACAGACGGTTATTCTTGTGTAACTGCTACATCTGTCACTGCTATAATAAAGTAACCGTGAAAAGTAGCAGTTAAAAATAACTTCCAACGTTACTCACCTTTTATTGGCCACAGCCTGGTAACGGCTTCAAGCTTGTCTCCTTACAGCTGTGTTGCGAAGTCCCATTCATTCACTCGCACATGCGCGCACGCATCACTACACTGTTGAAAGTCGGTGCAGCAAAAAACGCATTCCTATTTGCTATAAAGTTAACGAATGAAATGAGAAGACAACGTAGCGTCTTTTCTGAAATCTAGAGGAGTGAGTTTGACAATGCCCCGATGAAGGATTGAAGACAAGACAACATGATGATCTGTCTGCCAAACCTCGACACAAACCAGTACAAGGGGATCGATTAAGTAAAATGAAGTAATGTCATTTTATCTATAATATCAAATGGAAAGTTAGCATACTAATTTATTTATGGTAGAAGAAAAATTATACAGGTGATACTTATAATAATGTTATAATGTAGGTAGCCCTGCGCGATGTCTCAGTCAACGATTACCCCTGAGCAGTTGAATATGTTATAAGTTTACACTTTAGTTACCAGATGACAGCAGCAATTTAAACAAATACACTATAGAGTATATTATACACTGCAGTGTATTTGACTTAAAGCAATCTCCTATGAAAGTGCTCTCACTTGGAAGACATGCGTACTATCTGAACTCTGAAGGTCACATTCTGCGTCTGTAAGCTGCTACTAGTGACAGCACTTCCCAGTTACTGTTTTCACTAGTACGTTATTCTGTTGTCGTTACTCGGTAACCTGTTATTTTTTTGTCCTCGTTACATTTGTAACAGCGACAGGCATGTAACTGTGACTAAGTAATTGCTACGTTATTCTTCAGCCATCTCTACTGTACCAGGGCACGGTAATCTTGTGGCAAATATATTCTCTCCCGCTTTCGCTTTCCCGTCTCGATTACACCAAAGGTCCAGCCGCAGGGGAGGAAGCTGTGTCCGGGCTCTGGATACCAGTGTATTATTTTCTTAGATCTCCCAAATCCTTCGACAAGTGCATACAGAAAATGAAAAATAACGAGTTTCTTATTCTGTGCCGAGAACAGATACAAGACTGTAATGTCATCATTTATCTCGCTTTGTAAGAAATGATTAAGCATGCTTATCACCTCATTTTGAGCCTTTCTACCAATAATTTCATCGTATATATAACAGAATGATTTGCCTGTCTTTCCGGAGTGTATACAAAAGTTATACAATCACAACTACCTTTTATAAAATATGTCTCCACTCGAGCATTGAACTATAGACGCTGCAAGATACAGACAGTTCCAGGAGCTGTCTGGGTTCATGCGCCGGCAGACACAGTTAAAACAACCCCAACATCTCCTTTTACACTCCTACTACGCACCAAATCAATGAAGCGGAACAGTTCTCGCACCGGCATATAGAGTTTCTTTTTAATGAGAGCTTACAGCGAAAAAACGAAATTGACCAAAAAGTGGAGCTGTCTGGTGCTTGCGCCAGGCTCTTCAATTGAGAGCCAAAGTTTTAAAAAGTTGATGTTTTTGATATAAGGCTACCCAGTGTTTGTAAGTAGGCCTACTCCTAAATGCCAAGCGACTGTGGTTAGCCTTTCGCTTAGTCAACTCGTTCCTTTCTTTTCCTTGAAGTTAAAGTAAATTGATTCTGTTTACGTATTATGATCCTAGCCAAGACGTAGCAAAGCCAATGCGGTGAGCATGCAGTTACGATCAATGGCATTCTGCAGAAGTCAGCTGTTGGACGAAACTATCTTTATATTGGCCTGTTTCTAGACCGATTTTGCTGTATGAAAGTGAAGCTGGATAGACTTAGGATATCGTATTCATAAGGTGGAAATGACAGGCAAGAAAGTATCGAGAATGACTGCTGTTACAATCATGTGGGAACAATGACAGGAGGTTACTCGGAATGAGGAGTTAAAGGCTGTTATGAATGAACTCAGTGGATAAAGCGAGCTGTCTATGAGAGGCGAATGGAGGAGGATGTTGCCTAGGGGAATAATGGTCTCAGCCATAGAAGATAACAGAAACAAAGCGAGACTGAGGCGACGATGATTCGATACAGTGATTTACAGAAAAGCGAAAGAGCTAGTTAGGGGCTGCCTGGCCGAGGCGGTAAAGGCGTGCTCGGTTCGCCCGGAAGGACGTGGGTTCGAATCCCCGTCAGGAAGTTGTAAAATTTAAGAAACGAGATTTCCACTTCCGGAGGTGCATATGGCCCTGAGGTTCACTCAGCCTACACAAGAAAATGAGTGCCAGGTTAACTCCTGGGGGAAAAGGCGGCCGGGCGTAGAACTAACCACTCTACCCCATCACGTGCCGAGGTTAACAATGGTGGAAGCCTTTACCTTCTACTCCTCCAAGGGCCTTCATGGCCTGTACGGAGGTGACTTTGCTTTGCTTTGCTTTTTGAAAGAGCTAGTTGCAAATAGAGAATTGTTGAAGCGCTTAGTTAACTCACAGAGGTTTGCAGACTAAACCCTGATAGGCATAATAGCTTTTCCTTTAACGGGGCGAGTTGGCCGTGCGGTTAGAGGCTGTGAGCTTGTATCGGGGAGATAGTGGGTTCGATCCCCACTGTAGGCAGCCCTGAAAATGGTTTTCCGTAGTTTCCTATTTTCACACCAGGCAAATGCTGGAGCTGTACCTCAATTAAGGCCACGGCTGCTTCCTTCCCACTCCTAGCCCTTTCCTATCCCATCGTCGCCATAAGACCTATCTCTGCCGGTGCGACGTAAAGCCAATTGTAAAAAAAAGTTGGGTTTTTTGGTTATGGTTGAACGTCGCACTAACACATCGAAGATTTTCGGTGGCATGAGGATAGTGATTACTAGACCTCAGATTTTTAGGTGCTTAAATGTTATTTTAGCTGCCTAAAATAGACTCTCAAATAGGTTCTAAAATTTTTTGGACACCTTTAATTTTACGTATTTTAATAGGCATCAATTAATATGCCATGTTTATTTTGCTAAATTGATAATAACTCGTTAGGGAGAATCAAAAAGCAAGCTTCACTCACCTCTTTGCTGCAAACGTCACGTAATACAATTTGACCATCAATGTGAAATGGGGAAACTCCTGTAACCACTTTTTAATTAAAGACGACTTGGAACCTGACACTTTCGGCGTAATTCATGAAAACTTTGAATATGACTACTACACTCAGTTTCAAGGCCGTCTCGCCAGGTGCGCTGGCTATCAATGTCTTGCGATATCTCGCAAAGTGACACTTATTTTCTATAGTGTATTTGATTACATTTAATAATATTTGGCATCCAGCAACAACTGTTTGTTATTCCTGGCAAAATCGCAATATACTCATACTTCAGGGGTATGAAGGTTTGGATTTTGAGGGTACGCCAACCGAAAACTTTGAATATGACTGCTACAGAAAAACAGTTCCGCCTCTCTGAAAAAGAGGGTAAATCAGCATTGTTTCGACTCACTGCCACTCCATATTTAGAAGTCCTGCTTCGCCAAGTGCGATTGAGGTTCCTAGAACAGGACGATTAACAAGAACAACATCCGGTGCGGATCCGTGTGCAGTGCGGTAAACGAACGTGCCCTATCGCTTATCATCAGGGATACACTGCAATTCCTCTCCTGATGCACTCACTGGCCAATAAAGCACACACGTGACAGGGATAGACGTCAATGCTCATTTTCACAGATCAAAAACGAGCAAAGAGATTTATTAGCGATGAACAATAATTATTCAAAACTTCTATCTTACAACCATCAGTTGCGTCATTAATTCACTAACTTCCGAAGCAGGTAGATCAGTGGTCTCGGGATCCCCAAGATCGTGGGTTCAATCCCAGCGGAGGTAGTCGGTCTTTTGAAAGGCGTAATGAAGACCATTTGGCAGTCTATGTAGTACGATGTCGGCTTATTTAAAATCTCCTATGTTTACCCGACAAAATTAGTTGAAACTCAGCCATAGATCACCCAATAGAACTCCGGTTTCCCTGCCATCTGATAGAGTAAAACAGAACGTCGAAATTGACATGCAGACGGCCTGAATGGCATAAAATGACAATGTCATTATAATACGGAAGCTGAGACCATCAAAATCAAAGCCCATGACGCAAGAGCCCCGAAGGACCTTGGCCTACCAAACGATCGCTGATCTGCATGAAGGCCTGCCGATTACGAGGCGTCGTATGGTTGACACGATGAACCCTCTCGGTCGTTAACCCTGGCGTTATAGACCGGATCCGCTATCTGTAGACTGAGTGGATCTCGAACCAGCCCTCAAATCCAGGTAAAAATCCGTGACCTGGTCGGAAATCGAACCCGGGCACGCTACCCCTACACCACGGGGCTGGCTGAGGCCATCCATTATTATTATTATTATTATTATTATTATTATTATTATTATTATTATTATTATTATTATTATTGGCTCCCAGCCTATTTCAGTTCATGGCGACCTTGCTAAATACTTTCTCACAAGGAGCAGACCTACATTATTTGCGCTTCCTAACATCAGTGTCAGGTAACCTGACGTCAATCACTGTAAAATGATCTACGTTGAGTCATGATGACATACAATATTTTTCTACAAGGAGGTGTTCCTAAAGTGTGCGACGTTACACCCTGGGGAGCTGCGGCTTTCTCACTAGGACGCCACACGGAACAGTACGGATTTTCTTTTCAGTTTCCAAAGCAATGGGATTGGATGTGACATCTATAGCAGTCCTGGTGTTACTCAGTCTCTCAACTAGTAACTGACTTTTCGAAATTCCGTACTACATAGAGTTCAATAGTAATTATGTAAGCTTGCATTCGGGAGATAATGGGTTTGAACCACACTGCCGGCAGTCCTGAAGATGGTTTTCAGTGGTTTCACATTTTCACACCAGACAATTGCCGAGGCTATACCCAAATACAGTATAGACAATACATGACACTTCCGGATTTAACCTAGTTAAAATGGGAGACAATTCGCAAGTGGCGCTCGTAGTGGTGTGACCTGGAAATTCGCGCTAAATTCAAATATCAGCGGGAACTCATATACGGAAATGGATAAATAAATTACATCTAGAAAGAAAGTGTTATAAAGATATTAACTTCAAAGTTGCTAAAGCAAATCTGGATAAACGAAATAAGAATTATTTAACAGGTTATTATTTAAAATGAGGTATATATTCGAGATATTAAATGCACTGCTGTTGATATTTCATTTAGGCTATGCATTTCTTTTTTCTTTGCTTTAGCATTCCTGCCTGAACGTTTACGGTTAGATTTGTCTATTCCCTCGTTTTAAAAAAAAATGTATCATCAGGTTAAGACACTTGTCAATAAACAGATCGGCACATTCCTGTCTTTTTCTCCTGGAATGACAACCCCTTTTGGGAAGGGCGGTAGCATCTGATGTCTTATTTTTTGGGAGAGTTTGTGTTGGTACAGATCTGAGAAGATGGACAAGGTAAGGTAAGGGTGTATTCTGCGCGAAGGCAGGTCCGAACCTCCGCAGAGGTGAGCCTGAGCCGGAGTTTACTTACGGTAGGGTGGCCAGTTCCTTTCCGCTCCTCCATTCCCTTACCCCCCACCAACAGCGCGTGGCAACCCATCCAAATCTTGACCACGCCCAATGTTGCTTAACTTCGGAGATCTCACGGGATCCGGTGTTTCAACACGGCTACGGCCGTTGGCAAGATGGACAAAAGGAAGAAAATCATCAACATGTTTCGATAGTTATGTTTTCGGGAATATTTACGTACAATTAGAGTAAAAATATAACACACCCTTGTCTGTTTAGTCGGGTAGCGTAACGTTCCTTCTTTCTTGTACACCTTATCCAAATCATTTCTCTGACTTTTAAAACCTCACAGAATACACATACAACACCACATCGGTATTGAAGGTTCACTGCTGTTCTATACAATAAAATAAAATAAAACCAAACCAAACTCCATGGCACTGTAACCCTTGAAGGGCCTGGCCTACCAAGCGACCGCTGCTCAGCCCGAAGGCCTGCAGATTACGAGGTGTCGTGTGGTCAGCACGACGAATCCTCTCGACCGTTATTCTTGGCTTTCTAGACCGGGATACAATAAAATAAACTTATTATATTTTAAGCCAGTTAAAATATGGGTCGCGCTGTCAGAAGTTTAGGAAGTACTATAAAAATGTCGTTGTCGTCACTGGAAGAATGTATATGTAAACACAATACTTACTTACATTTTCTTGTCGCGAGAGAAACAGAAAACACGTATCCTCATCCCAAGGGGGTGCAGCTCTTTCCAGGTACACCCCTAATGGAGGTGAACTGCATGCGCCATTTTAACCACATACCAGCCCTCCTGCGATTCTTAAATTTCTGGCAGTACCGGGAATCGAACCCGGGCCCCCGAGGACGGCAGCTAACCGTTACGCTACGGAGGCGGACATGGAAACAGAAGAAAGACCGCAACTCCTTCTGCACTTCACAATTATTGCAGCCAAACACAGCACATATCCTTCCAGTCATATTGAGAGGAGATATAAATGAATCACACACGCTGCTATTTGCTTTATTTTAAATTACTGCAAACGCATAAAGAACACCAAAAACTTCTTCTCAAACTAATACACGTGCTCTTATGATATAATCAGTAATTCCAGATCACACCGCTAGACAGAGCTCCAATCGTTGTCCCTCAATATTTCACGGACTGTCCTGTATTATCTCTACTGTATTTGCTATACCTTAATTAGGGCCACGGCCGCTACCTTCCCATTCCTAGGCCTTTCCTCTCTCATCGTCATCATAAGACCTATCTGTGTCGGTGTGACATAAAGCAAATTGCTACCTTCTCATCCTTGCTTCACCGTAAATCTTCGTTGTGTTTGTGCGACATTAAACCACTAGCAACAGAAAAAAAGTATTCTCGCATTATGACAATCCTTTACACGACTCAGCTTCCTGGTGTAGTGGAGAAATTATCCACAGGGATCGCTCCTTTGATGCTTTCATAATACATTTACTGTGCACACATTACAGGAAGAATATGAAAATCATATATATTATTTCAGTAGTATAGATCCCTTTTGCGGCGCTCACAAGTAACAGATCGTGACAAATTTGCATTCAAAAGAAAGAAAATAGACATTAGCAGTGACGAATTGCGCTCTCATTTCATAAATATCAATAATTTCTTTAAAAAATTAGTTTATAAATTGTGCGCAGTGTGCGATTTGCAAATACTGTTGCCGTAGGAAAATATGCGCCATCATTGTTGTCCACTTCACATTTTAGCAGCTGGGAGTTGGGACGCCTGTTTTATAACATTATAATATGCTGTAATTATCAGTTAAGAAAAGAAAGATAGTAAAACCGAAAATTATTTCCGGAACATTCGTCAGTATAATAATGCACTTGCATTTGCTTCCGTTCAAGTGGATACCATAAATGTAAAAAAAAAAAAAAAGTCAAAGATTACAATAAGTGGTAAGTAAGACTGATTTGTGTATTTCTTAGTTCACCAGGGGGCTACTTCACCACCTACTTTAGGAACATGCAAGATTTCTCGCGCGGTCCCCTAGTTATTCCTTAAAGTGGAGCGAAGTTATTATGGTAATAAAACTTGCTGTGTCCAGAAGAAAGCGTTAGAGAAAAAATAAACGGTGGTGGATAGACTGTATCAAGATGGTCATGAAGGAAAAGTAGCTAACAGAGGCGGATAATACGCAAAACCGGGCCAAGTGGAAACGAGCTGTTAGAAACAATCGACCCCTTACGAAAATGAGAAAAGTTATATTGAGAAACAATTATTATTATCTAACTTACCTAATCGCACTAGGAAGGTGTAAACTAGACATGTTTTGATCAATGTCCGACTCTGTGGTGTAGTGGTCAGTGTGATTAGCTGCCACCCCCAGAGGCCCGGGTTCGATTCCCAGCTCTGTCACGAAATTTGAAACGTGGTACGAGGACTGGCACGGAGTCCACTCAGCCTCAGGAGGACAACTGAGTAGAGGAGGTTTCGATTCCCAACTCCGCCATCCTCGAAGTGGTTTACCGTGGTTTCCCACTTCTCCTCCAGGCAAATGCCGGGATGGTACCTAACTTAAGGCCCTTCCAATCTTCCCATCTCCCCACAAGGCCCCTGTTCAACATAGCAGGTGAGGCCGCCTGGGCGATGTACTGGTTCTCCTCCCCAGTTGTATCTCCTGACCGAAAGTCTCACGCTCCAGGACACTGCCTTTGAAGTGGTTCCAGGGGAAAAACCAAACCTGAAGGGTAAATACTAAACTTGTGTCCTCATCCCGAGATGTCCACCTCTTTCTTCTGGCAAACCCGCAGTGAAGGTCACCGCAAACCAGCCCTCCTGCCATTCTTAAATTTCTAGCAGACCGGGAATCGAACCCGAACCTCCTTTACGCTACGTAGGCGGACACGCTAATATAATGCATTGCAGTTGTCTAATATTTGCATGTTTTACTGTTATTAGGAATGTAGTCTAAATTGTTGGCTGTAATATTTATTGTAATATTGTTTGTTTTAGGCCTTAACGTATATGAAAATAAAAATCCACAGTATGATTCCAGTCATTCAACCGGGTGAGAAATGGAATGAATGAAGCCCCCATCTACCAACGAGGATAGGAATTTTGCTGACTGCCGAAGCCTGTCACACTCCTTTGGGGTCCTCTGAGGACAGATTGAATGAAATAGTATTGGAGAGTGTTGCTGGAATTATATAAGCCAGGGAAAACCGGTGTACCCGGAGGAAAATCTGTCCCGCCTCCGCTTTGTACAGCACAAAGCTCGCATGGATTGAACGGGATTTGAGGCCACATCGCTGCCGCCTGAGCCACGGAGGCTTAATAATAATGCTATTTGTTTTACGTCCCACTAACTACGTTTACGGTTTTCGGAGACGCCGAGGTGCCGGAATTTAGTCCCGCAGGAGTTCTTTTACGTGCCAATAAATCTACCGACACGAGGCTGACGTATTTGAGCACCTTCAAATACCACCGAACTGAGCCAGGATCGAACCTGCCAAGTTGGGGTCAGAAGGCCAGCGCCTCAACCGTCTGAGCCACTCAGCCCGGCTACGGAGCCTTCCCTTAACGTATATATAATAATTTTAACCGTCCACACTTCTTTGATCATTATATTACTTTGTTTATGCTTAAGTACAGTAAAATGGAAATGGCGTATGGCTTTTAGTGCCGGGAGTGACCAAGAACATGTTCGGCTCACCAGGTGCAGGTCTTTTGATTTGACTCCCGTAGGTGACCTGCGCATTATGATGAGGATGAAATTAACCAATGTTGGTTAAAATTCCCGATCCTGCCGGGAATCGAACCCGGGACCCTTGTGACCAAAGGCCAGCACGCTAACCATTTAGCCATAGATCCAGACGTAGGTACAGTAAGTTAGGCCTACTGGCTGAAAAAATTATGATCATGTTTTAATATAATCTGTTTTTAAGCAACTGTTCACAATATATCAATCAATCAATCAATCAATCAATCAATCAATCAATCAATCAATCAATCAATCTATCTATCTATCTATCTATCTATCTATCTATCTATCTATCTATCTATCTATCTATCTATCTATCTATCTATCTATCTATCTATCTATCACTACTGATCTGCATTTAGGACAGTCAGCCAGGTGGTAGATTCCTTATCTGTTGTTTTCCTAGCCTTTTCTTAAATGATTGCAATGAAATTGGAAATTTATTATATGAAACCCGTGTTCATAGATGACAAAATAGATATCGTATCATTATTTCGTGATTCGCAGCTTATAGGAAAGCTAATAATTACATGTAGTCCGAGGCAAATAAAACTAATTTTAATAGGTTTTGTGTTCTTAAATCCGTTTGCAAAATTCTAAACCCGGCTATATGCAACTTGGAAATGCTGTAGGGAATGCTCACATTGAGTCCCAAAATGGCGGCTCCATAAGGAACATTCGTGTCCTGACCTGTGTATACAGACCTTGGCTACTGAAAAGAACAAGAGCCGCTATCTACGCTGCATCAGGCAACCCCACTTGATTGGAAATTACAAGCGAGGATACTAGTACGAAATTAATTTCATTCCTCCCCTGAAGGGGGAGGCGGGCCTCCTAGACGGTGACGCCGTCTCTCAAGCCGGGAAATTTGTATCGGAGAAAGAGATGTGCGGAGAATGTGAGATGAGTGACGGCCGTGGCGTAGACTGGGAACTTTCCCTGCATTCACCTTAGTGCAGGAGAATGGAAAACCACGGAAAACCATTCTCAGGACCGTTGCTTACGTTAGGGTAGTATACAAGGCTGGGAAATACAACTACAGTACAAGGCCTCACTGGTCGTGAAACTGGTTCACGCTCGGGCCACGGCCGACTTGATGCGTCGCTCTAGCTAGGAGCGCAGCGAGGGATCCAGTAGGCCGTGCTCGGGCTCGTGAAACGCATCGTTTTGCCGCTAGGAGCGAGTCATAAAATTGCGCGGGCGAAGTAGGCTACTCATTCAAACATTCATGAGCGTGTCAAGACGTATTGTTGTACTTTCTGAGCTTACTTGTGCTAGTAGGGTGATTATTATTTAGTGACTGAAATTGATGACCGTAATTACGTAAAGCGAACATCGGAGAATTCTTTAAAAACATTGTGTATTGTAGTGTTCCTTACCGTAAAACAAAGACTTCGTCTTTAAAACTACCTAATGGTATTTGGCAATTTCTCCTCAAGGAAATAGACTGGGATCCCTGTGGAAACCTTCCTCTGTTTGCAGTAGGCATTTTAAAGACTCAGATTAGTGTAAACGCAACACTATAAATCCTACTCTCGCATGCCATTCAATCTGTATTTCATGTTTTTCCTGGACACAAACAAATAAACAAAATCACATACAGGACGACCGCACAAGAGGAAGGCTACAGAAGTGGGAAATGAAGCTAAACTCTACAGGAAAATTGAACTTCATATAGAACCAACCACATCTACAGCCAACGAAGAAAAGGACCCTCCACCTCCCCCCGCCTGAAATGATCAGTGAACCTTATATAAAAGCGCAGACAAAGAGTGCTCTATTAAACTTAAACTACACAGCACTAAAGTAGGTTTGAAAATGAAAAGAATAGTTAGAAAAATGTAGGAAACAAACAGCACTTACAGTGAAACAAACAAGTATTATTACCGTTTTAAAAGAAAGGATGCATAAATTCAAAAATGAAAAATCAACAGGACTTGAGAGTCAACTAAATAAAATTACAGAATTAGCTGAACAAACAGTATCCCATGCCTGTCGTAAGAAGCGACTAAAAGGGGCCCCAGGGGTCTTAACCTGGGAGCGTGGGTTGGCGACCACTGGGCCCTTAGCTTAGTCCTGGCACTACTTCCACTTACTTGTGCCAAGCTCTTCACTTTCATCTATCCTCTCCGACCACACTTGCTCAACTCTTGTTCTTTTCCGACCCCAACGGTATTAGATTTGCGAATCCTAGGGAGTCTTTAATTTTCACGCCCTTCGTGGCCCTTGCCTTTCTTTGGCCAATACCTTCATTTTTAGAGGTATCGGACCCGTTCCAATTCCTCTGATTAGTGTTATATAGAGGATGGTTGCCTACTTGTACTTCCTCTTAAAACAATAATCACCACCTCCTCCATCACCACCACCTTCCATTTTCACATCAGGCGAATGCTGGGGCTGTACATCAATTAAGGCCACGGGCGCTTTCTTCCCACTCCTAGCCCTTTCCTCTCCCTTCGCCGCCGTAAGACCTATCCATGTCGGTGCAAAGTAAAGCAAACTGTACAGACACAAAACAAAAATATTCGATTTTGTATTCGGGAAACTATTAACGAAGCTGCGGAATCACTTTGGTTGTGGTCTGCTTTACATCCTCTTAAATCACAGTTGGGGACGACCATCAAAGGATATCCAAATGCATAATTGCAGAGCTGGGCTGGAATGTTGAGGTACCAAACTGCGCTTGGAGGTAAAATGTGAGACTGCAAAACTCGGCAATTCTACAGTGAAGTTAACAGCTGGAGAGTTTAATAATAATAATAATAATAATAATAATAATAATAATAATAATAATAATAATAATAATAATAATGTTATTTGCTTTACGTCCGACTAACTACTTTTTCGGTTTTCGGAGACGCCGAGGTGCCGGAATTTAGTCCCGCAGTTCTTTTACTCTGGACAGTTTGTGACGGACTGAAATGACACCCCTCAGACTCTGCAGACTGAAACTAAGCCGATACGCAAGTGCCACAATATCCCGGCTGAGCTCTAGAGCATTCCATTGTGTGTGATCGCCGATCGCTAAATTCCACTGTAATCATACGTTTCTAAACCAGTAGTAATTACGCCCATTAGTTCCAAACCATTTTCCACCAATGGGGGCAGAAGATGTGCTTGGCTGGGGCCCCCAGAATTCTGACTAGTCACTCTACCCTCTAGAATACGTTTTTGACCATTCTGAAGCCATATCGATGCCTTTCTTTTAAAACCTCGTACGTCCCAATGCTCTTTTAAAAGAAAGCTACCGGACGAGTTGGCTGTGTGGTTAGGAGCGTGCAGCTGTGAGCTCGCATCTGGGAGATAGTGAGTTCGAACCCCGCTGTCCGCAGCCCTGAAGATGGTTTTCCGTGGCTTCCCATTTTCATACCAGGCAAATGCCGGGGTTGTACTTTAATTGACGCCACGGTCACTTCCTTCCCATTCCTAGGCCTCTCTTGTTCCATCGTCGCCGTAAGACCTATCTGTTTCGGTGTGACGTAAAGCGAATAGCAAAAAAGAAAAGCCATCGATATATTGTCCATATGTCGCAACATTTGGCGAAAGAAATTTTTCGCACTTTTGCGCACCACTATTTTCTCAAAAGGCCTCTCTTTGTTTTTGCCGAATTCTAAAGAATCACTCAGACACATTAAAGGACACCTCCGACGCACTACGACGCCGGAGTACAGCGCTACACAATTGTTAGACGCGCAGTACAGCAAATTCAGTACCTCAAGATGCAGTGTTGCCAACTTAGCGGATTTCCTGATAAATATGGCGGATTCTAAATCCTTCTAGCGGCGAAAAAAGTCATTTGGCAGCTAGCGGTATTTTTGGCGGAATTTTGATGTGTCAGAGGATTTTCTAGTGGCTTTGTAAAATGTAAATGTAAAGACACATAAATATCTCCGAATACAATTAGTGGGAAAAATTAGAATTAGAATTAGAACCTTGTCCCTAGTGGAAGTACCACTACTCTTGTTTCTCAACTGTGTTAGGCCGAGCCTGTAAATCCCCTCATGCAATTAGGAAGTATAGTTTTTTACTGGACGAGATCCGTTTTCCTTTGTGAGTGTGTATATTAGTTCAGTTCTCCACTGGTGTCTGTAGGACTGAGTCATCTTCTGCAGCACCACAGGGGTCATTATTTAAATATTTAGTATTTTAGTGACTTTCATCAGTGTGCTGTGCATGCATTCTGTGTTTTCTTTATGTTTAAACAATTTAGGTATTTATTATTAAATTAAAATAAGTGTGAAAATTCTAGCGGATTTCTAGCATGATGGCACGATCAATTAGCAGATTTCACGCTTAAAGTGTTGGCAACACTGTCAAGATGGCGGCGCAATTTGTAACTCTTGATGACGTCACAACGAGGTCAGAAGACTTTTATATATAATGAACACTGTCATCGGACGTGTTGTCTAGAAATGATTTACGTTTTAACATATTCATTCTTTTATAACAGGCATCGGCCCAAGCAAGCATGGTCCCGAAACTAAAAACGTATTCTAAACCAAAAGACGAAGGGAAAATGAAAGCTAAATACGGAATCTCCGGTTACCGCTGTTCACTTCATTCCTGGAACACTCGATAATTATAGATTTATCTCAGATGAGGTCGTTGGAATTTGAGGGTATTTAAGGAACACGGGGGCTCAGTTTTAGGCATAATTTATCAAATACTTCGATTTTTCTATTTCAACATGTTACTGTACCCCTGACCATTGCGGATGAATTAGCGGTATGATTTTCCATGTTCCGCCATTTTTAAAGGCGCAGCGAGACATTTAAAGGCCTACCGCACAGCCATTTAAACGCATGCCCCTTTCTGTTCGTTCCACACAGAACATTATCCTGGACACGTATTTATGCATTATAAACCCTAATTATGAAGCACTGTACTACTGATCTTGTATTATGCTACTATCTAGCATTGTATAATGCATTATTACTACGTGAAATATACAAATACTTCAAATGTTAGGAAATAAATAAATATTACAGACTGTCGAAATGAGGAAATTGTGCATTTAGATTATATTTTCATATTTCATGAGACATTCTAGTTGCCTATAAAATACCTGTAGATTAACTATTTCTATTTCTGTAATATATGTGATGACTACAGTTACCGTGCCGCATGGTTACTTCTGTTTACAAACAAGTATTCGAGAGAGGGAGTGGTTATTGTGGTTGTGAAGTTTCTTGCAATATGTATTGCTTTCTGGGAATGCATTACTTGGTGGTTACAAAATGTGACTTGTGCTGCAGGACAGTTGTAATGAGTAAGTTAAATGGAAATATTAAAAAATATGGATACTTTTATTTAGAAAAATGCCATTTCCTCAGTTACACATTTTCAGTCGTATAAAATGTACTACATGCTACACATCTGACGCTTTTATCTTCTAAATTCACATGCATGTTCTTTAGTACTTTATCCATGAACATGTGCATTGCGAGACGTGTTTTTAAGCAAGTCCCGTTTTGATATAGAAAAAACAGGTAATGCAAGTTTTTAAACAATTATTCTTTTACACGTAAGCCTGTACCTTAAACTACTTCTCAACATAAGTTCCAAGCATATTAAGGCACTTGTCATACCGTGAAACCAGCTTCTGAATTCCATTCTCATATAAATCTGCCACCTGATTTGCCAGCCACTGCCGCGTGATCTTTTTAGGTCATCATCATCATCATCATCGTCGTCGTGGCGTTGACTTCATAAATGCTTTTTCAGGCGCAGGAACAAGTGGTAGTCACTAGACACTAGGTCACGACTATACGGAGGATGATCACATTGTCCCCAACCAAATGAAGCGATGAGGTCTGGGGCTCGATTAGCCGTGTAAGATCGCACATTGTCATTAACCAAAAGAATCCCCTTTCTGAGCATGATAAGCCGTTTGTCTTGGAGTCCGTGAGCACAACTTCCGATAATCTAAGCATCCTGACACAATTTTATAAATAACACTGTTTGAAATTTCAGGCAATTCATAACTTAATGACGAAAACTTAAAGCATTTGTTATCTCGAACCTTTGCATCAACATTTTGCACCAAGTCTTCAGTATTGACAGACGGTCGCCCACTACGCTTCTCGTCGTGGACATCAGTAAGGCCTTCTTTAAATGCTCTAACCCATTTTCTTAACATTCCTTATCTCATGGTGTGTTCTCCATACACTTTGAATTTCAACAGCTTTCACGCCTTTTCTATTTAAAAATCGAATCAGAGCGCGTACTTCACACTCGGTGGGACCGTTAATTGTCAGAGGCATTTTCAATACGCAAAAACAAACGTAAATACGGGTAAATGCTTCCGTAATGGGGTGTGTGGCTAGCCTATAGATGTACGTACTGACACTGCCTTCGTGAAGTACAGGCCGTACTATAGCAAGCGCGGGAAAGGTATCAGCTGATCGTTAGGGGGGAAGTTTACCACGTGAGTTAGTTGAGTTACATGTGAATTCTTCGCTGTTTTATTGACAATTTTAACGTTGGCCGCATGTTTACTTATATATCAGGAGTCATTTTCGACTGCATTATTAAGTGAAAAGTCTTCAATTAGTGAAGAAAACTTAGTGTGAGCGTTGTATGCATGTGAGGCTATAGGTTAAGAATGTCGCTCTGCCGTGTTTTAATTTTGTAGTTGATTTATGTAATGTCAAATCCCTAGTGTAAAATTAATTGAGTTAGTACATTCAGCGTTTTATTATCAACCACGATTTATATATAATTGAATTACGGTTATCAGTGAGAGAAATCACCATGCTAAGAGTTGCTGTGTGCCTGGCTGCAAAGCAAATTATGAACGAGGAGAGTACACTCCAGTATTTGTGTTTCCTTCTGACGAAGAAAGAGTTAGCTTATCACCACACAGTTGTGTATCAACCAATTTCCTGAAGACTGAATTCTGAGGGAAATAAGAGTATCTCGTCCAGATGGTGAGTTAAAATTTCTTATTATGTCAAAAACATGGGTAACAATGGTATGTTTATGTAATCAAACTTACGGCTTATTTGAATTCGGTGTATCTGAAAATTCAAGTCCAGTTTATGTATTTTACCATTTTAGGTAGAAATGTATTATGAAATAACTCTGCTGAGATTTTTCCTATCAAATTTCATATCATAGGCAATGGAACAGGGTTATTCCATGAAAAGTGAATATTAAAATAATTGTATAGACATTATCTGCTGTTTAAAAATCTACATTTTTGGAAACAATAACTGAATTTCATGACAGTTTTGTTGTTGGAGGTTAGCTTACTCGTAATCTTTCGTGTAGATACTGAATTGGTCGTACAGACACGTTTGTAGTATATTGTATTGGTAATTGGTCGCTTGTTTTCTATCAGTGTGTATGATGTGAATGTTCCAGTTGAGTAGAAAATGGATTAGAAATCGAGAGAATGTATCTGAGAGTGTTAGCATGTACTCACGGAAACGAACGGATGTACGCCAGAAATAGAACGTTACGGGGAAGGATATGCATTTGTATGTCAGAACTAACAAAAATTTATGAATAGGTTCTGGTTTTATAAGGCGTTAACAGTTTCTTAAGTAATTTAAACGAGTGTGCTCTTCAAGCGAGCGGATGCGTATCTCCTCCAAGTCCCACCTAAAGCGTGACGTCATTAGAGCTACAGTACGGCCTGTATATCACGAAGGCAGTGGTAATGAGCGCGCATGCTCTGAACGACGATCGAAGCGCTGCAGCGGCCATATTTAAAAACGGCTTCGTACTTTTAAAATTGCAGTTCTGGCTTGCTTGTAAAAAATTTAAACCTTAAAATTTCAAGAGTTTCACAAAAAAATCAACTTCAATGGGGGAACATTATACTCTCATAGCAAATAATACAATCTCAAAAACGATGCACAGTTTCATTTATATAAGAATAAGGTACTAGCTAATTACAGAAAAAACTATGCTATCTGAATCGGTTTGACACGCTTTACATTTAGAATAAGTACTTGAATAATCTGGATATAAATTTTTGAAAATAATGAATATATATGAAATTAGTAAAGATACATTGTTAAAATTTGGTACAGATATTCTGAGGCAACAAAATATTAAGGTGGTATCTTAACATTTACAGAAATTAGAAATATCAGTCCGAGTGTCCCTAATGTGACAAAACTCGATGTCGTTGTCTTTCAGCACCTTAAAAAAACACAAAACTCCTACACTCGAGCATCTCTTAAAATCTAGAGCAATTGAAGAACGTCAAATATTTCATTACACTCGCCTGACCAGCCGACATCAAATTACTTCTTGAACTTTAAACTATACCATGGATCTCTGCAGATACTGTAGTTCTGTGGTCTTTATTGATCAGCTTGTGAGAAGTCCTGGATCTGTCGTGACTTTAGACCATTTTCTTCAACAATTCTTACTTGCGTTTCCTTTTAACATGTATCTCAGCGCTCGACAAATGGCCTGGAATGTATGCAAGCTGACTATAACCGATTTCTAACTTGGATAAAAGTGACTTTACTGTTTGTATATCATTCTGTATGAGGTCATTCCTGTCTTATCAGTGAAACATCAGAAACGAAATTCAACCTCAAGTCTCAAATGATATGACCTCACCTCTTACTCTAATTTCGTGTATTTGTAACTATACTCTCACATTTCACTGTGTCACTCCTCTTCCCAGCTACTCCTCAGGCTACCGGTAATGTTCTTGGTCTAAATTGCATGCCTGAATTTGAAGCTTGGGTGGAAATCATAACGCTGAAATTGAATCTGTGCACATTTATGGGAGAATGCATCAACGACAGTATGATGAAACATATAGTAGAATGACTCCAATTATACGTCACTATAGTGACTCGTTGCTACGTATTACGAAACCGATACCGCATCACTGAACCATTTTTTTCCTTTTTTAATTATGTTTCCTAACAAGTATTTAGTAGTCCCTAAATAGTTTGCAATCTTTGTGAACCTACTTAATCGATGTTTAAACAAAAATCTGACCCTTCTCTCTTTGAATTTCGTTCCATTTTAGGCCAGTACTATCTTATTAGAAGGTAATATCTCCTTTGGAACATGTTTGTATCTCGGATTATCGTAAGCAAATAAGGTTGAGGCATGAAACCTTTGGAATTATTATTATTAGTAGTAGTAGTAGTAGTAGTAACCAAATCGAAGGTAAGCTTCCAGTTTTACGTATCGGTTGATATTATGATCAAAGCCACGGGAGCTCCGGTTTATAGTGGAATCCGAACCACAGTTACGCGAATTTTCACTTCACAAATCCATCACTCAAAGGCCAAGATTCGAACCACAGTCACCTTGGTGAAAAGACAGAGACGCTATCACGCCCCACCTTTATTTTATATATGTACGAACGTTTGTTTGTTTGTTTGTTTGTTTGTTTGTTTGTTTGTTTGTTTGTTTGTTTGTTTGTTTGTTTGTTTGTTTGTTTGTTTGTTTGTTTGATGAGTCCTCACCCCGAAAGCTAGTTGGATTCTCAACAAATCCACCACCCGCAGTTATAGACAGCCTCGGTGTCATTCCTGGGCTATAAGAAAATTATCTGCATTTACTTGAATTGCATAATATTGTAGTTTATCGAATAAGAACATTTCTTTTTTTTAAATTGTACTTGATAATATTTATGCTGTTTTCATTGGTGTTTAAACCCTCTTATTTTCTTAATTTGAATTAGATACTTGAAATGATGCTCCTCTACAATATTCTGTCCTGAAAATCTTTACAGCATACAGTAAGTTCTAGGCCTATATAAATAAAAGATCTGTGCGTTAGTCGGAATTCTATAGAACTGGTATTTGTGTAGGCCTTTGCTGGCAAGATGTAGTGTTTACAGTGCACTATGTCTTCTGGTATGGGCTAGAATAAAATTGTTACTTGCATTGACCTGTCTCAGTCTTATACTTGGCTTTGACAATATGAAAGTGGCTGAGGTATGAGTGACGCTAGTAATGCCGTTCCTTATGCAGCCAATCCCTGCTATGAATGGTGTGAAAATGTCGCTCATAGGGTCGGTTGGTGCAAGCATTTCAGTGTGCTTGGCAGACTGATGTGCAATAGCAACTTCTGGCTCAGTGAGGAAAACAACGGGAAATTACCTCACTCCTCATTTCCCTAGTGCGCCTCTTCAGTGACACCTAGGCCATCTATGACAGCTAATGGTGGACCTGTTGAGGATCCAACCAGCCTTCGAGCTGAATACCCAACATACAAACAACATACGGTATTTGTGTGTCCATCACGTCCAGAGCAAGAAGGAAATGCCCTCTTTAGGAGATAAGAGTGCGTGTATGTATGTATGTATGTATGTATGTATGTATGTATGTATGTATGTATGTATGTATGTATGTATGTATGTATGTATGTATGTATGTATGTATGTATGTATGTATGTATGTATGTATGTATGTATGTATGTATGTATGTATGTGTGCGTGCATGAACATAAGTGCATCACTAGGAACCGTCTGAACAGATTTGAATAAAAATCTGTATTTAATGTCAAGGGAGAAGCAGTACAGCGCAGGCTGTAAATAATTTTATTCACGCTATGTGAAATAGGAGTTAGGGAAAGGCATAAAAATTAATTTTCAAATATATCCCTCAATACTGGTCCTATCCATAAAACTAAATTAGCAAGTCGTAAGAATATTCATTTCCCCTACAAAACCGCGAGGAATGCGGTGAGAGTAATTTCTAAGGATTAATGTGCTCTCTCCGGCTAGCGAGGGAACTTCATTCTTTCCAAGCGCTGTCTGTACGATAAATACTACATGATAAAAGTTGCAAAAAATTAAAATGTAGAATCTTATGCGCTGTAATGCTTGAACCTACGACGAATAGTAGTTGCAATGGAAAGTAATTAAAATGTTGTATTTTTTATTTCCTACGTCCTATAGTTGTTACTGAACAATCCTTTGGAACAAAGAGAGGAGGATTAGTAACTTCTGATCTTCTATGCCTCATGAATTTTTAGCGTAGTAGAAAGTTTACCGAACCCGATACTTTAATGTATTACTGTCCCAAAATGGGCCGTTAGCGGACGTCTGCATGACGCACGTTTTAGCCGAGTGAATATTGGCGGGCAGAATCTGGGGAGTTAGATAACCTTCTTCTTTATCTTACCATTCCTTGCCATATTCTGATGGCTACTATTTTGATCCTCTGATTCATCATAGTATTCATTATTCGAGCTATTCGATCCGTGCAATGGAGAGGGGAATAGGAATGGGGAGTTTACAACCGCGAATCACATTATCATTATTTAACTGAACCCCCTACAAGATGACAGACATCATAGCTACGATTGTGCTTTAATAAAATGTGGCCTCCTTTTTTCATTTTTTTTTTTTTTTTTTCGAATTGTGCCTCTATGGACTGCGTGTTAACAACCAATCTCAGTTCCAGTGCATGTGTCTTGCTCGTCTGCCGGCTTTGACATCCTACCAGTATCTCTTGAGCCCATCGATCAGCGCTTTCTTCCGCTCCTCTGATAGAGGGCCTCTCCGTCTTCTGGGTTCTGTCTCCGCTATGTAACACTGATAGCTATTCACCATCGTTCTGAAATTAACCCTGTCACTTATTTTATCCTCCGTAATGCCCACCTCTCTCAGATCTTTCTCACACTCTTGGTACCATCTCAACTTAGATGCCCTTAGTTTCAGAGAATTCGAGAATTTTTTGTGAGCCGGTCATTATTCACACGGAAGATGTACCCATAAAACAGCAATATTATCTTTCTAATTGTTGTTGTTATCGGTTCCATCTTGCTGTATGGCTCACTATTTTTATTCATTAATACATTTTTAAAATATAACGTTTCAAATCACCGAAGGTTTAGAGAAAGTGCCATCGGCCACTATTTTTAACTGTCCAGATGAAGGTAACTTACATCCCAGTGACAACGACAAATCAATGCAATATTTATTTTATAAAATGTATCCCTTCTACACTAGCGTCGAAGTCTCCTGTATTTCCATTGCCACATTCTATTACCAGTGAAACAAAGCGAATACCTCTTTCTTTCCACGGGATTACTTCAGTTCGAGAGTATTCTGCATGCATTATTAATCAGCTCGTCAATAAACATATTGCTGATTTTCCCACTTTTGTTTAGTAATATCAACATAGCGAACACTACGTTCATCAGTTTAACTGGAAGCCATTCATCCATTTCATTTTGTTACCTTCAATGCTTTTCTCGTGAAAGTTACTACGATATCTTACATTTCTGTCACGCACATTGTTATTCATCATGTAACATTTTAGAAGATATATTTACTTGACCAAAATTATTCGTAAGTCTCTGGCAAGACCCCAGTTAGAGTTTGGTGCCATTGTATGGGATCCACATCAGAACTAACTGATACGAGAACTCGGAAAGGTCCGAAGGAAAGCAGCACAATTTGTTCTGGGTGATTGCCGATAAGGGAGTAGTGTTACGAAAATGTTGTAAACTTTGGGCTGGGAAGACTTGGGAGTAAAGAGATGAGATGCTCGACTATGTGGTATGTTTCGAGCTGTCAGTGGTGAGTTGGCGTGGAATAACATCAGTAGACGAATAAACTTGAGCGGAGATTTTAACAGTAGGAAAGATCACAATATGAAAATAAAGTTGGATTTCAAGAGGACAAATTTATAAGACGAGGAGTAAGAGATGGAAATATTCGATAAATTGATTGATTGATTGATTGATTGATTGATTGATTGATTGATTGATTGATTGATTGATTGATTGATTGATTGATTGATTGATTGATTGATTGATTGATTGATTGATTGATTGATTGATTGATTGATTGATTGATTGATTGATTGATTGATTGATTGATTGATTGATTGATTGATTGATTGATTGATTGATTGATTGATTGATTGATTGATTGATTGATTGATTGATTGATTGATTGATTGATTGATTGATTGATTGATTGATTGATTGATTGATTGATTGATTGATTGATAAGGGAAATGAGGAGTGAGGTAGTTTCCCTCTGCTTTCCTCACCGAGCCAGTAGATGGTGTTACATATCATTCTGCTAAGCCCACTAAAATGCATACAGCCGAGCGAGTTGACTATCCGGTTAGCGGCGCGCAGTTGTGAGCTTGCATTCGGTAGATAGGGGGTTCGAGCCCACTGTCAGCAACCCTGAAGATGGTTTTCCGTAGTTTTACCATTTTCACTCCTGTGGTTGTACCTTAATTAAGGCCACGGTCGCTTCCTTCCAACTCTTAGCCCTTTCCTATCCCATCATCGCCAAAAGGCCTGTGTCGGTGCGACGTAAAGCCAATTCCAAATACTGTATATACCACGAGGCTCGCGAGCGCCGTACTTTCTACTTACAATTGTCCCGTATGCACTACTAATGCATGGGATGCCTAATCACTTGTTTTCGAAGGAGTGCTACAACGTGTTGTATTGTGGATATTGTTCCTCACATAAGGGTACCAATCGCAAAGAACGCAGACCCATGGCGTTTCTCTTATAGTGGAATGTCAGAAACGAATGCTGAATAAATAAGATTAAGGAGGCTGCATGTTTTCGAGCTATGGTGCTAGAGTAGACTGTCATACCAGATTTATCACTTTCTGAACTCAATATCACGAGATTACGTATTACTTATTTTGATCGAGTTATGCGTTTAGATCCTCTGGATGAAGCAATGATGTTTAGGATGGCAAATGGAACAAGGAAATCCGATCTCCAGGGATAATACAATCAAAGCAGACACAGCCATAACTATGGAACTAATAAGGAAGACAGCGACCGGACGAATTAAAGAGCCTGCCACATTCAATTGAGGTCGAGCAGGACAAAATCTTATCATTTAAAGTCGAGGCCCATGATACATTTCAATTAACGAGCTAGAATATCATAGAGAGGCGGAAGCGCTGCCTGGGTGAAGCTAATAGAATGAACGTCCGACATGTTTCCTGTGGTCACATAAGCAAGGGTGCGTGGCTTTTGAATGACGAAAAGTGTAGAAAATACGCATTTTTTAGAATCACTGGGGCAGAATTAAAGACCGTTAGCCGAATGCTTAAAGCATTAAAATTCATAGACTGCGATTACCGCCCCTTCAAGTTGCGGCACGAGGCCAACATCACGATCAGCTGATTGTAGGGTAGTTCGAATTCGTCGCACAGTGACATACGAATAGGCCTGGAAATCGGAACAAGAACATTACCCTGCTTGGCAGCTGTGGTTAAGAGTAAATGACAATAAAAAACGTGGACATAAATATTTATGACAGAAATCCTTACAATTATAGGGACCTACAATAGGTTACAACTCATTCTGATCATATTTTTAAAAGTATTGCATCCCCGTGAGTACTGTCTTCCTTTCTTAATCTGTTTACCCTCCAGGGTTGGTTTTTTCCACGGACTCAGCGAGGGATTCCACCTTTACTGCCTCAAGGGCAGTGTCCTGGAGCGTGAGACTTTGGGTCGGGAGATACAACTTGGAAGGACCAGTACCTCTCCCAGGCGGCCGTACCTGCTATGCTGAACAGGGATCTTGTGGGGGGGATGGGGATATTAGAAGGGGTAGATAAGGAAGAGTGAAAAAGCAGCCATGGCCTTAAGTTAGGTACCATCCCTGCATTTGCCTGGAGGAAAAGTGGGGAAACCACGAAAAACCACTTCGAGGATGGCTGAGGTGGGAGTCGAACCCACCTCCACTCTGTTGACCTCCCGAAGCTGCGTGGACCCCGTTCCAGCCCTCGTACCACTTTTCAAATTTCGTGGCAGAGCAGAAAATAGAACCCGGGCCTCCGGGGGTGGCAGCCACTCACGCTAACCAGTACACCACAGAGGCGGCCCATGAGTACTGTGCCACTATAATTGTTTAATGTAATTAGTTATTATAATATATGGGACATCATTTTTTCCCATTACCATATCATACTGGGATTACTAGCTGAAATGTAACCTTGAAAGTTGTCCGTTATAAAGTGTAGCCTAGTTTTAAATACCAATGCAAATGACACCTACAATAAAGGCTCCATAAATTTCGCAAATAACAGTAACATACTATGTTTACCATGCTTGGTATACATTTTACCGAAATAGGTTACTTTTCGTGGTTACGTTTCCTTGGCAGTGGGCGCTCCATTTTCTTTGTTTGTAAATATGAAGGAAAATTAAAATAGGGTTGGAACGCCATTTGCCAGTAATTGCCGTTTGTTTCATAAATGAACTGTACCAGGAAAGCATAGGCCCTGGCACAAACGGGTTATAAATCTTTATTCATGAGCGAACGGCTAAGTTCCGATGCACAAACAGCTGTGTGAGAGAAGGTTCTCGTTCTCACTGCACTGCGTGAGGGATACCGCATGAGTGGAGCAAGGTCAAGTGACGTCAGCACTGCCTGTAGCTTCTCTCCACTCAGAATTCTCTCGAAACCATTTTTTGAACGGACTCGTGTTATGCAAATTCAGTCATAAAATCTTCTCAATCTATGAACAGTATTATTCAAGAGACTGTTGTAGAGACTGGTGTTAATGACATTTTTTGAAGTGTTTTATGGACTGTGATGATTATTCTACGGTCGAACCTCAGACATAATCAGTGACTATTATGAACTGTGATAGTGTTAAATCCTAATTCTATAAACTGTGTATGTGAAAAACTGTGTTTTCCATGTTGAAAACGATTGTAAGTCAATACTTCATTAACCTGACTTACAAATCATACTGTAGCATTGGCTATGATATTCTAAGTCACGTATTCATCACCGTAAAGCAAACGTGAGAATACGAACTGTGCATTGAGACTTGTATCAGTGTATGATACTAATCTGAATGATAATTGAGAGCTCTATAGTGCCAATTGAACTTTCCGTGTTCCGACATTATTTCAAAGAACATCGGAAATCTTGTCAAAGTGTTGTGAGATTCTGCTGCATCGAACGTCATTTCCTGCGTGGGATTAACGTGGTTTCTTCGATCATGGTACCCATCGAGGGACGTCGACGAGGGATAGTAACGTGGTATCTTCACTGAACGGACTTGTCACGCTGCTGGTGCTGAGTTCGAGCCTTAGCTGCACGCTGCAGAAAGTTCCAGCCACCAAGCCGCAGGACAGCACAACACCAACACTTATAAGCAGATTCCAGGTGATCTCATATCTTGAGTGAGTAATTCCACTACCTGACTTTTAACAAAGCACTCAGTTAATCATAGTGCTCCAACAACAGTAAAGTGCTTCGTATGAATTTCAGCTTTCTATTCATGATAATTCAAGAAGGCTTCATATCTTGTTCTTGAACTGTAAATTCTTTTCTAAAATCTCTTTTAACTTGAAATAATTTCACGTAGAAGAACTCTAGGGTTTGCAAGTGCTCCATTTTGAACTGTAGGAGTATACAGCAAGTGATCAATTTTTTTAAATTTGAACTATCAACTTATGAAAGTGTGTGTTAATATTATGTTCAAAAATATTATAAAAACTATAGGCTTGCATCACGAATGATGGACTTAACGAAATTCAAGGTGCAAAGTGTTATTTTGGTATTTAAATCCATATTAGATGAACTGTAGTGTGTTTACGATCTCGAAGAAAGTGATATTTATTTTGGACATTTTAATTCATTGGATGTCTCAGAATACAACATCATCGATGTTTTATTTTGCATTTTTTAAAATATTGGCTGGAAATTTGAGTTTGAAGTTTCACCTGCAGGGTGATTTTCATGAATAGTTTTAATAATTATTGTCAAAAAGATTTCACCATCTATTATTCGCCCTGCGATACTATCCATCTTTGTACCTGCTCCAATAAGAAACCGAACACTACCTGAGATCCTTCCCATGCTCTGGGCCCCTAATCATTTCCTGGTACAGAATTTATCCTCGAAATAAACAGAGCATAAGCGACTGTATTGATTGGGATACCGTTTATCTCTTTTCGTCCTCACAACCCATTGTTCCGTTAATTCCTTGTTCTTTAAAGGGATTCTGAAACATAATCCGACAAATAATTACCGTGGTTATCAGTACGTTCGCTGTGTAAGCATTAAAATAGGTTTAATTACAAACAGAAATTACAAAAAGTGATCTCGGCTATCATTCACTAATTCTTACTTAGAATACGAAATATCCTTGGTTTTATAACTCCGATTAGTACAACCGTACGCTGAGCATACGGGTGGCATTCTTGAAAGCGAGAATCTATCTTTTCACTTCTTAAAACTTACGAAAACTTACAAAATTAAGTTGCCATGCACAATCTCCCTGTCACCTCAACATTATGTTCTCGCGCTAACACGTTTTGTTTTGACAACCGTTAACATGGCTGCCCTTTATCAACTTACTTCCGCAGAGAGGTGCCAGGCATACAGCCCCTCTATGTTATTCTAGCTTGTTGATTCCAATACTTTGAGTGAAGGAAAGGAACAAGAAGAAGAAGAAGAAGATGATGATGAAGATGCTAGTGAAACCATAAGACCTCCAATATTTCATAAGGTCCAAACCAGAGTGACTTCTCAGTTAAATTCGGAACTTCTGTTTATTAAATCAATATCGTTCTAAACTTTTATTGAAAATACTATACGAATTTAAATTTGCCTCGTCTTCCATACAATACTATTTTATATGTTTCCCTAGGTTTAACTGTGTGTCAGTCATCCAGGGTTCACGAAGATTTAGTTAAGTATTTCTAGGGTTACCCGAAACAAAATAGGTTGGGATACACCATTACAGTGGGATATTTTTAACGGAAAAAGAATGTGGAATGCTCGTTTCAGCTGGTAACGCCAAGTCATGCGCAGTAATGAGCAATCAGAGGTCAAGACGGTCCTGAGCCTCAACCCAGATGGACACCAGCCGTAGGCGACGTAAGAAACAGCAGTTCCATCGTCTAAAAGAGGACATGCGACACACTGATGTCACTCATGCGAATGGCAGGATAAACTGCATGCCCTGTGGTAAGGCGGAACAAGCACTTGGGAGTTCGATGAAACTCTTACAGTTGTAAGAGAAGGGCATTTCACGTAAGATAACCCAAGTGCACAAACTGCTAATCGGTCCATGGTAGTAAGAAGGGACGGTTTCGAAAATCAAATGGCTAAATAGCCTGCTAGATCGCTTGATTTAAATCCCTGTGATTATTATTATCTATGGGAGATGTTGAAAGTAAAGTTGAACGCCAATAACTCTAACACAAGAGAAGAAGTACCGGAGAACATTCGGCAAGTTATACTGCTAGGTTCAAAAAGTTCGCGGAATGGTACCGCAGTATGTATGTACTTAGACGTATCAAAGAATATTATTGTTGTCAACAATCATGACATTGTTATCGTTAAGTTCCCGTGATCATAGCGATTGTTTTTGTTGCATTATAGCCATGTGTTCTTCTTTGTGCCTTTTTGTTTGTTCGTCCCATTTAGTAGTGATGGCTGCAGAACAACGCTCAAATATCAAGTTTTGTGTTTTGTTTCACACATCTCCTGTACAGACGTTAATATTGCTTGAAGAACCTTAAGAGAAAGACTCAGGTTTACTTGTGGCACAAACGTTTTTCTGATGGGCGCACTAACGTCTAAGATGATCCACGCAGTGCAACAAATGAAGAAAACGTTCAGCGCGTGCGTAATGCTGTGAAGAACGACGGATGGGAAAGTGTAAGACAGACAGCAGCATAGGTCGAAATTTCAGTAGGAAGTGTCCACGAAATTCTTTACAAACATCTAAACATGCATCACGTTTCTTGGAAGTTGGTTCCAAAAATGTTGTCGTCTGATCACAAAGAAACAAGAATGACTCTTGCTGGGGATCTGATCACTATGTCTGAGGAAGATGAATGATTTCTTGAACAAAATTATTGCTGGTGGTGAAACTTGGTATTACATGTACGTCTCGGTGCCTAAACGGCACTCACGTGAGTGGAAATCGAAATCATCTCCTCGGAAACAAAGCTTTCCTACGGATATTTGCAAAGGCAAATAGAATAGATACTACAACAGGAGTGATACGACCTTTCAAACTTGGTACATCTGGCATCTATGGCTAGGTTTTCGCTCTGATTCGCAGAGATTCATTCTCTTAAGTCCTTAACTGCAGGTACGTTTCTTATTGTAGTATCTGTGAGAGAAATTGTAGAAGGGGCCTCCTTGATATTGGTCATAAATTCAGTCTTCTGGATGCTGATCTTCAGACGAGTCTTAACCGCTGCGTTATAAATACTCTGTACGTTATAGGCAGTAGCGGCGATTGGGGGGGTGGGGGCAGTCACTGGGACAGGAAGGACTAGGAGTGGGAAGGAAACGGCCGTGGCCTTAATTAAGGTACAGCCCCAGCATTGGTCTGGTGTGAACATGGGAAACCACGGAAAACCATTTTCAGAGCTGCCGACAGTGGGGTTCGAATCTACTATCTCCCGATTACTGGATACTGGCCGCACTTAAGCGACTGCAGCTATCGAGCTCGGTCCGAGAACTTCTAGAAGCTACACTTTCTATCCCAACCGGTTACCGCTTCTCGGTACCTAGGGTTAGATAGGACACTATGTGGTCCAGGGCCCCGTTCGTATCGGATCACCCCGCGCCCATTAGTTCCCTTTAGAATGTCCCCACACGAACACACACGGAAAGAGGCTCGTTCCCGAAAGAGCAAAGTGACGCTTCGGAGAAAGCAATTTTCCAGCGAGCCTGAGACCATCACAGACACAATCGTCGAACTTCCAGAACGTCCAGAGGCGACCGATAGGGAAGAGCCGCTGTTATTACAGCGCTCTGACCAATCGGCGGTCGCCAGTACTACGGCGGAGAGTGAGGCCCCCTCACCTCTATATTTGACTGTGGCGACGCTGTTTTCATAGCGCTGTAACCTCAACACCACATTTCCGTGGACGCAGTTTGAGGGCAGGCCCACTAGGTCAACCTTTCTTAAGGCTGACACACGCGCGACCCCAACAGGTCACTAATAACCCTCGCTCTGGACACTGCCCCCGTAGAGCAGAGAATAAATGTGACAGGTGGTATAAAACTAACAAAACACTACATATTACACATGACAGGCATTTCTACCACGAACAAAAAGACACACACATACACGACCTTGAAAGCTAACCGGAGCCTAGGCTCGCACCTTCTGATCCAGCCAATGCCAGCCCGCGCTTAACGCTGTGTAGCTGAGCCGGCGCCCAGTGTGGCGAAGACTGGGGGAGAAGTGCCGTCCGGCCCGGTGGCCCAAGAGGCCAAACACAAAACGGAGAGCACCTCTCCCCGCCAACACAATCCACCTCCTCCTACCCAATCTAGTGGTTGACCAGCCGGACGCCGAGAAAGCGGGACCTAGTCCCACCGACCCGAGCGAAGAGGCGGTCCCCCGGAGAAGGAAAGAGGGGAAAAAGAACCGAACTCGGCGGATGGCGGCAACAAAAGTCCAACACCCCTTCCCCCCGAACAAGCCAGCAACTCATACTCTGACTCGGACGACGCTAAACTGGTGATGGACCTGTCAAGTACATCCCAGGAAGCCGACTCTGAAAGTTTGGAGGGAGAGGAGTGCGTGAGCACGGGGAGACCGAAACCTTGGACCCAGCCACCCAGCCGGGAAACCAGGGCGACGGCTGCAGGGAGGCCAAAGGGGGAAGAAGAGGAGGGGGAAAGGGAATGAACTGAAGCCCCTGAGCCGCAAGGCCCAGAAAGGCGGGGCTCGTGAACCGAGTACCCGAGCCGATAGCTCTACCGACACAACTATCGGCTCAATCCAGCCACCACCCACCAAGCCACACAACACAACACCCACGAGGCACACACGGCAGCAACTACCTCATCCACCACAACCAACGCAAACAACCACCCATAAGGGGTCAACCCCCACCCCTTACGGTATACACTAAGAACACAAAGTTAATCGAAATGGAGCTCCTCAAAAAGTTGGCTCATGAACAGAGAAATTATTATTTCTCCAGGCCGAGAATAGATGCGCATGAAGCAGTCCGGCTACACGTGTCCAGCTATGACAGCTACGATATCGCTATCAGAGTGCTAAACGGGCTAAATATCAAATTCGTAAGGATATTGCCTAACAACACAACGAAGCTTTTCGTGGCAAGGACGCCGATAAACACATACCTACAATGCGGAGGAAATCCAGCTTGCGATGCAATCGCAGGGTATCCCCGCATTCCACGTGGCACGGATGCGAACAGGAAATAGGCCAGCCAAAGGCTGCCTCTTCCTGGTTGCCGTGGCGGACGCCCCAGGAGCGGACAACCTGAAGAGAATGCGGATGCTCGCGAATATGCTAGTGTCGGTCGAGCCGTACCACCCCCCAGCCATAGGCCCCTAATGTGGAGTGTGCCAGATGCACAGGCATTCAGGGGTGGCGTGCCGACTGGATCCCAGATGCCGCAGATGCGCCACCTCCCACTTGTCTCGCGCCTGACCCCACGGCAGTGATCCCACGTACTCTTTAAGTGCGCTAACTGCTGGAGGAAACACGCGGCTAATTTTAATGAATGTCCCAGCCGCAGGGAATTCGAAGCCGATTTTCAAGGCAAAGGGCAAAAGGGAGACAAGCCTGGTGACCCTAAAGTCCAAACAGGCCCCTCAGGCAAAAAGGACCCTTTAGGTCCCGCAGGCCCATCAGGCAAAAGGGGCCAAAAACAAGGCCCATCAGGCGGAGGCAAACTCAATTTGCAACCCCCAAGGACTGTGGGTGAACACAACCCAGGGTTCTCAGCCCAGCCACCCCCACCACCGTCCATGGTAAGACCACCAACAATAGAAAGAAGGCCCAGCCCCCTCCAACAAACAAAAGGCACGCTGCCCCCGAGTTGCCCTAGGGCCCGCCCCAGGCCAGCTCAACCCCCCGCAGGGAACCTGCCGCCAGCCAGCCAGATTCCGCGGCACCGCCCCCAATACCCCCCCCCCCCGCACCAGACCAGTCTCGCCCATCTCACCACCTACAAAAGAAACACTAAAACAGGTACAGCAAGCAGAAGAGGACATGGCAGGAGGGGCGTTCAGGAAAAGGATAGACGAAATTCTGAAAAACGTCTTCCCGAACTGGAACCTAACCGCAATCATAACTACCGGCGTTATGATGGTCAATATGCTGGCCGCGGTCCTATCACTGCCGTGGCTAGGTGACTTGGCGAATGCGATTTCTGACCGTCTAACCCAAGATGGCTGAACAACCCAGCGATGATGATGATAATAATAATAATAATAATAATAATAATAATAATAATAATAATAATAATAATAATAATAACACACAAGGGCTCCGAGTACAGTACTAATATGGAACTGCCAGGGCGTCAGGTCCAGGAAATACGAACTCGAAGCCTTCCTAGCCGCGAAAACCACGCATGTAGCACTCCTAACAGAAACCTTCCTCCCACGGTGGAAGAAGTTCACCATGAGAGGCTACAAAATACACAGAAGCGACAAGGGTAATGGAGTTGGAGAGGTGGCAATTCTGGTATGGAAGGACGTCAAACATATGGAGGTGGACTTACCACAGCTGGTCGAACTGGAGGTATGCGTAATTGTCATGCCAGTGCGAGGAACACTAATTAACGTCATATCACCATACTCCAGACCGAAGAGCCTAAACACACAAGACATAGAATCAGTACGACGGCTAAATCGAAACACGATACTAGGAGGGGACCAAAATTCGAAACACGCCAGCTGGGGCTGCCTGTGTTCCAACTCAGCAGGTACAAGGCTGTACAACCACATGTTATCCCAGGACTATGTGGTAATAGCCCCCAGTGATCCCACATTCCATGCACCAAATGGTCAGCTCTCCAACATATTAGACATAGCCCTACTGCGGCATATTCCTCAAGGGCATAGCATAACAGTAATAAACGACCTAGGGTCGAGGCACCAACCAGTGCTATTTACGCTGAATGCGAACCCAGAGGAATATGAGAATAACTCCAAGCGCCGCCTCAACTATAAAGCAGCTAAATGGTGTAAATTCGAAAGAAAACTGGACACACTCCTACAAAGGACTGAGGACATACTAATAGAAAGCCCAGCCTAAATTGACGAAGCAGTTGATGGTAGACGCGATCCAGGCAGCCACAACAGCTAGTATCCCGATACACAAGAGTAAACATCACACCAACATCGAGATACCGGCCCACATCAAAGGCATAATCCGCAAGCGCAACCATCACAGGCGCAACTGGGCCAGATATCACCGCGATGAAGACCGGGAAATTAAAAAACCCCTCAGAGTCGAAATCGAAACCCAACTAATGGAACAACAAGTCGCGGGTCTGGAACAACAAACTGAGTACGTTTGACACAAACACCAAACCGGTTTGGAACTTAGTGAGATATTTCATGCGAGAACCACGCGTGATCCCAACAATCAAGGGACCAAATGGACCAGTATACGAGAACCAAGATAAAGATACGGTTATAGCAGACTCACTGGTAGCGGCTTTTACACCCAACGAGGAACCATCCGATCCCGCTTTCATTAGAACAGAGGCTAAGGTAGCGGAATTCCTCGAAAACGCACCTAAACCTGAGATTAAGAAGACTAATATACACGAAATTAAAGGGATAATAGATCACCTTAACCCGAAGAAAGCACCCGGCTCAGACGAGATCCAAAACATAATACTCAAAAAGCTAACTCCAAGAGCCCTCACACTACTCACCAAGATATATAATGCAATGTTTCAATTACAGTACTATGCAGAGCAGTGGAAAAAGTTGAGAATCCTTGTGTTTGGGAAACCAGGCAAGGACAAATCTGATCCAAATAACTACAGTCCCATCAGCCTCCTGGACACCCTCAGCAAAGTATTCGAGAAAATACTGCTGAAAAGGCTAGTAGCACATATCAAAGAAAAAGGAATCATTCGAAACGAACAATTCGGTTTTAGAAATAGCCACTCCGCCCTGCAACTACTTACCCGGTTCGTTGAACAAGCGACCATCGGACTAAATAAGCGGAGGGACACAGGTACAGTATTCCTTGATATCCAGAAGGCATTTGATAAAATGTGGCACGAAGGTCTGTTAGCGAAATTAATAGACCACGAATTCCACCCAGGGTACATAAGATTAATTAAATCATACCTCAAAGGCCGAAAGTTTCAAGTAGATGTTCACAGCACACAGTCAAGCACGTGAACGATTAGGTCGGGCGTAGCTCAAGGGTCACTAATAGGCCCAATCCTCTTCGTCCTATTTAAAAACGACATGCCAACAGCGGAACTCACTACCACGCACCTCTACGCTGACGACACTGCCATCACAGTACAACACCCTCAGCTAGCGTGCACCCGAAAGAGGCTACAAGTAGCACTGCGAACTCTCGAACCCTGGCTAACTAAATGGCGCATCAAGATCAATGTTTTCAAATGCCAAGCTGTGTTGTTCACTAGAAAGAACAGATGCACACACAGGCCAGCCAATATCAAACCGCTCAAGTTATTTAATCAAGCTATAGCATGGCACGACAAAGCCAAGTACCTACGAGTAGTCCTAGATAGGAAGCTAACCATTTTACATCGCATCAACGACATCCAGCGAAAAACACACATAAGACTCATACGGCTCTATCCTATACTGAATAGAAAATCCAGTATTAACACGAGAGTAGCAACCAACATGTACAAGGTCTTAATTAGGCCAGTAATCACAAACGCAGCGCCCGCATGGGGCCACACTGGTATGGCGAACCTGGATAAGATGGAAGTAATACAAGATAAATGCATTCGAGCAGCGGCTAGACTCCCATATGACACACCAATACGCCACCTACGCGAAATTGCGAAAGTCAGCTCGATAAGGCATCACATGCGTAAACAAACACTCCGAATGTACACGAAGTTATGGGGTAATAATATCAACCCACTTGTCAGTGGAATAGGACATTACGACGTCGATCTGTACACCAGATACCCCACTCCGAAACACATTCTGTTCAGCCACAGGGTTAAGAGGCCGGAGGTCCCAAACCACCCACCCCCCTCATAAGCTGACACCCACTCCATTTCGCACACATCCTACACTCCAAACACTTGTATTTATGTACATGTTTGTTATGTCTATGTCTATTATGTTACAGCTCTAACCACTACAGGGAAGCAAGCGAGGAAGGATTGAGAGAAGAAATTCAAACGTTGAAGGCAACACAGCCATATAATGAGAGACGACCCAATCCACCTTCCCCCCCCCCCTCCTCCCGCCAGTGACAAGGGAGTCGGCAGAAAGCCCACCTCTCCAGTTATAATTTTTCAGCTAATGTTTACATTGTTCCCTTACAGGACACGAGAGCGGAAAGCAGCCCGCACTCTACTAGAAAGTGTATAAATTTATAAAAGTATGTATATAGTTAGAGACTGCAGTGACAAGTGTATGCCACCAACACCGCAAAGAAGGGAGGTCATCAGGCGAAGGAGACGAAGCCCCCTACTTTTACGTAGGTCAGGTTTTACATGTAGGCTCTTTCTCTTTTCTGCCTATGTGGTTTTTCCCTGACCTTTAATGCCACGCCTTAACACCACCTTATAAACACAAATCTTGCCTGGCAACGCGTCTAACGTGCAAACAGGCAGGTACTCCTGTAATACCTTTCCCACTCTTCCCGTCTATCTCTTTCTTACCAGAAATTAATAGCATGTCAGAGGCAATGTAGATTGAGCTGATTGCCACGCGGGGGTGCGGTTTTCGCCCCCCCCAAAAAAAAAATCGGCGACACACGCGGTACTGGAGTAACTTTACACTATACTGGACTGGACTTCAAACTTTGGTTTGTGGAACGTGACTGACCTACAAACTGTGGAGTGCTTAGGCACTGGGTATTGTATCACTTGTGGCAGCTTGGTATTATACGTTGGTGGAAGCTGTGGGAGTACTGTATCTCAGACTTTCCAGGATTTGTGTTTTAGAACGACAAGCGTGTGTTGCTCAAGTGAATATATCTTTAAACCAAGTGTTAGTCAGTCGTTTTCAGAAGATTAGGTAACGCCTGAAGCAGATGTACCAGAACGCAGCTTTTATGTATACGCCCTGGGAGAGAAAGATTATCATGGTCTATCAAAATTCGAGGGATTAATTCTGGTGAATTCTGGTGCCCATACTACGGACATTTCGAAATATAATTTTTATTAATTTATTCAATTTTAATTACGTTAGGAATTGTGTTATTATTCATTCAGATAGATTTCAATTGACGCCCAAGCGTGAGGCGATTATTTTATTCTATTCATATTTGATTATATTAATCATATTACTACGGTTAATTAATAATTCTTATTTTAATTGTTATTCACAAATATTACAATATATTTCAGATACACTCGTTTTAAACATTCAACCCCTTTTCACTACAAGTAGATTTTCCAAAAACAAAAAAATTCATGTTTCTTTATTTATAAAGGAGATTTCAGATACCAATTTGCATGACAGTAACATCTTCAGATTTTGAGATATATGTATCCTCATAAAAGGTACTCAAACTCGTTTTCACATTTTTTCATCCCCCTAAATAGGAGTTTTCGAAAACAAAAAATACGTGTTTCCTTATTTTTGAAGGAGATTCCAAATACCAATTTTTACGTCTTTAAACTGTTCAGTTTTGAGATATAGATACACTCATTTTAAATTTCACCCTCCTTTTCGCCCCCTTAGCGACGGAATATACAAAAATCCCCCCTTAGTGAGCACATAGATTATAATATAAATGTATCCTCAAAACATTTCTTTATGTCCAGCCAGTAGTTTTCGATGATGAATCAGTCAGTCAGGACATGTTATTTTATATATTTTCGAGCCTGTTTATAACTCTCGGCAGTCAGTGTAGCTAAGTAGGCTTACGATGGACTGTTGAGTTGTAAATTATTTGGTACTAGGAACTAGAATATTTCTTAATATTTTGACGATCAGCGTGTCTTGTTTACTATAATTGGAATATGCATTTCTTGTGTGTGTGTGTGTGTGTGTGTGTGTGTGTGTGTGTGTGTGTGTGTGTGTGTGTGTGTGTGTGTGTGTGTGTGTGTGTGTGTGTGTGTGTGTGTGTGTGTGTGTGTGTGTGTGTGTGTGTGTGTGTGTGTGTGTGTGTGTGTGTGGTGTTCGTGCCGTATAGGCTAAGTGTATTATTTTAATTCCTTCGGATTTGAAAACTAAATTGTGTAAATTATTATTATTATTATTATTATTATTATTATTATTATTATTATTATTATTATTATTATTATTATTATTATTATTATTATTATTGTCGCCGTTGCTGTTCATTGCAATAATATACAACCTTGGACTACGAAATAAATTTGTACCTTTCCTTATCACGAAACGAGGGGCCCATGTTTAATTATTGCGGGACGGGGGGCCAGCGAGCTTCTTAGCACTGCTACTGGGCGATATGTTCAATGGTGTGCTTATTTTGCTAATGCAAAGAGTACTTTTGGAGATATTAAGGGGTTTCCTATGTGTAGGCGTTAGACAAAAAGCGATGTGCCAAATAAACCGCACAATTAATAAGCCTATCATTAACTTCGCGCGGAGAGAACTCTTTCGAAACTGAGCTGACTGATAGTTACTACAACTTCTTATTGGCGTTGTACACTGTTGTCGAACAAATGTGTAACAAAAGTAAATTGTTCTGCAAAATGTGTGCAGATTACTATCTCAAGTACACTACACATCAAGAAATTATCATTTCCTAACTGATATATTATATTTTGTTATAAATTTTCATTGCTGTATTTTTTCTCTGAACAAAATATTTCAATCAATCAATCAATTAATCAATCAATCAATCAATCAATCAATCAATCAATCAATCAATCAATCAGTATTTAAATAAGCATAATTTAAAATGAATATTGCAAGAAAAATGTTAATACAAAAAACTAATAATAATATTTCACAAGCAGAACTACAGCACTTGGAGATAACTAACTAATAATAATATTCCACAAACGGAACTAGGACTACAGTACTTGGAAGTAAATAACTAATAACTAATAATATTTCACAAACAGAACTGTAGCACTACATTTGAAAGTTACTTTCTGATGTTCTTTAACAAATTAAAATATGAACTGACAATAACTACATACATTTATATAGGTAAGGATTATTCTGCCCGAAGGCAGGTCCGACCTGAGGTATTCCTGAGCCGGAGTTTACGTGCGGTAGGATGACCAGTTCCTTTCCGCTCCTCGATTCCCTTACCCCCCCCCCCCCCCCCAACAGCGCGTGGCAACCCATCCAACTCCTGACCACGCCCAATGTTGCTTAACTTCGGAGATCTCACGGGATCCGGTGTTTCAACACGGCTATGGCCGTTGGCATACATTTATATAATTACGAAATATTATTTCAACTATCAATTTTCTAATGCTTCGCTCCAGCTCGAAATATTTTTAAATCATTTGTTGCAGGTATTTTCTGAATGCGTGTTGCGGCGCTGCGATAGCCGGCAAGAGCAAGTATTTTTTTAAGCTGTGCTGTATTACACTCAACACAATATGCTGCTGCTAGGTTCAACCAAGTGGCAATCCCTCTACGTACACATTGTAAAAAAACAAACTAGCTTGGCTGATTCTACAAAACCGCCCAGACCATTTCCGTACAGAGTGACATTAGGCTAGGATATACTATTATTTTAATTTTCTTTGCGAAGAGCCTGTGGGGCTCCTTAAAGACCCGGGCCCCCCTGCATGCAGGCCCTGCTAGCCCCTGTGAATAATGTTACTCGCCCTGTTCACAAAAGTAACAGATTTACCTGGAGAAGATGGTAGCTTTTATGCTGACGTCATAGTGACACAAGCAGTGCTTTTGTTTTCTCGAATGGAATTCAACGCCAGATAGAATTGAACAATGTGGTATGCTCCCGCACCTCCGGGTTTTCGCGTTTAAATTCGAGTGCAATCGAGCGAGGCACTAGTGTTTGGTTATCGTCGCTCGTCGCTGCAACAGCATTCACAGAAATACAACGCTACTAACAATGCCATTGCACTTTAAGAGTGCTAGAACAGAGATTTACTCATATTTGGTGACTTAAGAATATGTAATAAAAATAGAGAACTCAGTCTAACTTACGTCTTTTGCTACTATTTATTTCTGGGATTAAAAACTCCACAGCCATCCGGCGTGATTATTCACTATTTGCAAGAATTCTATGCCGTAAACTGTTTCACTGAAGTATCTATTTTACATGTATATGTAACTGACTGGATCTACTATAGGGCACCATACCCACAGCATTGAAATATACTGTTCTAGTATTTACTTAGAGTTACCTAGGTGTTAATTTAAGGAAAGATCTTCATTGGGGTAATCACATACACGGTGTTTTAAATAAAGGGCACAGATCTCTGCACATGGTTGTGAGGATATTTAGGGGTTGTAGTAAGGATTTAAAGGAGAGGGCATATACATGTAAGTCTCTGGTAAGACCCCAACTAGAGTATGGTTCCAGTGTATGGGACACTCACCAGGATTACTTGATTCGAGGACTGGAAAAAATCCAAAGAAAAGAAGCTCGATTTGTTCCGGATGATTTCCGACAAAAGTGACGCGTTACGAAGATGTTGCAAAGTTTGGGCTGGGAAGACTTGAGAGAAAGGAGACGAGTAGCTCGACTAAGTGGTATGTTCCGAGCTGTCAGCGGAGAGATGGCGAGGAATGACATTATTAGACGAATAAGTTTGAGTGGTGTTTTTAAAAGCAGGAAAGATCGCAATCTTATCTTAAACGTTTCACCACAGATATATCTGGAACAACAAGATATATTGAAAAATGACCTTCACGGGCATGAAGGCAGGGAAGAGGGGTGAAAAGAAGAGAATTTCGTTACAGTAACTTTGCTGTACGAATTATGTACATTCGGAAGTAGTACAGTACAGAGTACTGCAATGTACTGTGTAGGTAAATAAAACACGCAAGAGAGAAACCGTTATTTACATATCCTTTTGCTGTGGCAGGAAACCCTTATCCTATTTTCATCCCTCTTGATAACAGTGCAAATAGCATTAAGTACAGTGCCTGTCGCATCGTAGTACGGCAATCATATCGTGAGTAAGAGGACCGTGAGGTTCGCGCTTGACTCTCGGGATGTGCAACTGCAGCGCGTTTCGTTTATCTCGAGCGTCAACTTCACGTTGCAATATCTCGGAATGTAATTGACGTATTGCGATGAAACAAACGCCATTACTTATGTGATTTTTCATGTTAACGATTGCGTACGAAATAATACAGGGTGTCCATTTAAAAAAAACGTAAGTTGATGTTGAAAATACTATTTTCCTACGTTTTTGACTGGCTCATAGTATTTAAATAAGCCCCTTCCCTGCCTTCATGCCTGTGAAAGTCATTTTTCAATATATCTTGTTGTTCCAGATATATCTGCGGTGAAAGGTTTAAGTGGGCCACCCTGTATATATATATATATGTGTGTGTGTGTGTGTGTGTGTGTGTGTGTGTGTGTGTGTGTAAATGACACATCTCCCCCTAAACCACTGGATCAATTTCAACCAAACTTGGTACACTTATGGCTTACTATCTGGAGACGATCACTGTGGGGGTAAGCCATCCGTAGCACCTTTAGGGGCGGGGATCAGGGTGTTAGGTATACAAATAATCGAAAATAGTGTCGAATCCACAGTTTCGGGGTCGCTGAGGTGAATAGTGACACTCCCGATTTTTGAAAGTCCATGTTCAGTCCTCTGGGGTGGGGGGAAGCGAAGGGGGAGTGATATATAAAAATAATCGAAAACAGTGTCGAATCCATAGTTTTAGGTGCCGCTGAGATGAATAGTGATACTTCGGATTTTAAGTGCAAGTTCATCCCCCTTGGGGGTGGGGGGGGGGCGAGGGCGGAGTGATACATGAAAATAATCGAAATTAGTATCGAATCCATAGTTATAGTGACACTAGGGGTTTTTAGTTTGAGACCAACTGTGTGGGGATAAGACATCCCAGGCTCCCTTAGGGGCAAGGGGGTGAGATATAAAAATTATCGAAATTAGTGTCGAATCCATACTTTTCGGGGTCGCTGAGATGAATACTGACACTCCAGAATTTTTGAAAGTCCAAGTTCAGCCCCTTCCGGGGGGGGGGGGCGAAGGGTGACTGATATAGAGAAATCATCAAAAATAGTGTCGAATCCATATTTTTCAGGGCCGCTGAGATGAATAGTGACACTCCGGATTTTTTAAAAGTCCAAGTTCAGGCTCCTTTGGGGTGGGGACGAGGGGGCTGTGATATGTATAAAAAATAATAAAAATTAGTGTCGATTCCACAGTTTTCGGGGTAGCTGAGATGAATAGTGGCACTCCGGATATCTTTGCAGTCCAAATTCAGCCCCGTTTGGGGTGAGGGGCGAGTGATATATAAACATAATCGAAAATAGTGTCGAATCGGTAGTTTTCGGGGTCACTGAGGTGAATAGTGACACTCCGGATTTTTAATATCAGGAGACAAACCGCGTGGGGTAAGACATCCCAGGCACCCTTTAGGGACGTGGGCAGAGAAGGGGGTTGAGATATAAAAATCATCGAATCCGTACTTTTCGGGGTCCCCGAGATTAACAATGACACTCCGGAATTTTTAAAAGTCCAAGTTCAGTCCCCTTCGGGGCGGGGAGCGAGGAGTTTTCGGGGTCGCTGAGATGAATAGTGACACTCTGGATTTTTTAAAAGTCCAAGTTCAGCCCCCTTTGGGGAGGGGCGAGGGGGGAGTGATATATAAAAATAATTAAAAACAGTGTCGAATCCACAGTTTTCGGGGTCGCTGAGATGAATAGTGGCACTCCGGATATTTTACAGTCCAAGTTCAGCCCCTTTATGGTGGGGGGTGACGACGGTGTGAGATATAACAATAATAAAAAATAATGTCGAATCCATAATTATCGGGGTCGATGAGATTAATAATGACACTCCGATTTTTATAAGCCAATTTCATGCATCTTTTGCATAGGGGGAGAAGGGGGTAAACAGAAATTGTCAAAAATGACCAAGATAATGGACGTATCCTATGTATGTTCCAGCGTAGCTATCAACCAAAATTAATTCAAGTATGACTTACTATGTGGCGAAAGTACTGTTTAGGATAAGACACCCCTGGAACTTCTAGAGGAGGGCGTGATTTATATATATTACTAAAGGCGAACAATAATAGTTTTCGGGACTACTGAAGCGATTCCAACCAAACCTGGTACACTTATGACTTACTATCAGGAGATAAACAGCGTGAGGGTTACGACAAACTTAGCACCCCAAGGGGTGGGTTTTGGAGGGGGTGAGATATAAAAATAATCGAAAATAGGTTCACATCCAAAGTTTCCGGGTTCGCTGAAATGAAAAGTGACACTCCGGTTGTCGTTTAAGTCCAAGTTGATCCCCAATTAGCGGGTGGGTGAGAATGAGTGAAGGAAATAAAATATCCAAATGACCGAGGTTATGGAAGTTTGTGTGAACGTTCCAGTATAACTGTCAACTGAACTTGGTACAAATATTACCTACTATCTGGAAAATTTACTGTGGAAGGAAAGCACTCCTAGAAGCCCTAGATAAGGGGACAAAAATGACTAAAAACGACCGATATTAGTGTTGAATCCATACTTTTCGGAACTACGGGAGTGATTTCAAACAAACTTGGTCACTTATGACTTACTATCAGGAGACAAACTGCGTGGAGGTATGACAACCATAGCACACCTACGAGGGGGTGAGATGTAGAAATAATCGAAAATAGTGTCGAATCCATTCTTTTCGGGGTCACTGAGATGAATAGTGACGCTCCGAATGTTTTAGAAGTCCAAGTTCTGCCTCCTTTCGCACAGCGGAGAGAAAAAGGGAAAAACAAAATTTCCAAAATGACCGGGATAATGGACGTATATGTGTATATTCCAGCATAGTTCTCAACCAAAATTGGACTTACTATCTGGAAAAAATACCTTCGGTATAAGAGACCCCTAGCCCCTAAAGTAGGGACGAAATTTAAAAATTAACCGAAAACAACCGATATTTGTGTATAATCCACAGCTTTCAGGGTCGCTGAGATGAACTGTGACACTCTGGTTGCCGTTTAAGATAAACTTTAGTCCCAATCGACAGGGGTGGGGGTGAGAAATGGTGAAGAAAAGAAAATGCCCAAAGGGACAGAGTTTAAGGACGTGTGTGTGTATGTTCCAGAATACCTCTCAACCAAACTTGGTATACACATGACTTACTATATAGAAAACTATATATGGGGTCAGATACACCTAGGACCCCTAGGGGCGAGGGTGAATTATATTTTAGAAAAACAGAATGACAGGTGAAATATAAATATTATAGACAACGACAAATATTGATGTACAGTTCGTAGTTTTCGAGGTCGCTGAGGTGAATAATGACATTCCGGATGTCGTTGTTCAGCCCCCATCAGCATGGATATGAGAAGGGGTGGAAAAGAAAATGTTCAAAATGACCGAAATTACGGATGTGTGTGTGTTTTTTCTAACATAGCCCTTATACAAAATCGGTACACGTATGACTTACTACCTGAAAATGTACTTTTGTGGTAAAACACTCCTAGCACTCCTAGGGGAGATGGTGGAATACAAAAAACGAAAATGACTGATAACAATATCGAATACATTGTTTATGTGGTCACTGAGTTGAACTGTGACACTCTGAATGGTTAAGTCATACTTCAGCCGCAATCAGTATGGAGGTTGAGAAAGGGGTGAAAATAAATGTAAATATAATGGAGATTATAGATGTGTGTGGGTTTGTTCCAGAATAGCTCTCAACGAAACTTGGTACACATATGACTTACCATCCGAACAAAAATACTATGGAGATGAACATCACAGCCCCCGCGGGGGGTGGGAAATGAGAGGGGCTGACGTGTAAAAATAATGGAAAATGACCTATATTCATGTCGAAATCCATTGCTTATGTGTCGCTGATACGAATTGTGACACTCTGGATACCGTTTAAATCCACGTCCAGCCTCTACTGAGACGGGAGCTGAGAAGGGCTTAAAAGTAAATAGTCTAAAATAACCGAGATTATTGTTGAATCGACTGATTTTGGGGGTTGCAAGGCTGATTGTGACAGTCTCAATGACAGCTGAAATCTTGTACATCATATGTATAGTGCGGCGGGTAAAAACCTATAGTTATCACTTATTATTTTTTGAAAGGATGTCCGACTCCATGGCTAAATGATTAGCGTGCTGGCCTTTAGTCACAGGGGTCCCGGGTTTGATTCCCGGAGGGGCGGGAATTTGAACCATCATTGGTTAATTTCGCTGGTACAGGGGCTGGGTGTATGTGTTGTCTTCATCATCATTTCATCCTCATCATGACGCGCAGTTCACCTACGGGTGTCAAATCGAAAGTCCTGCACCTAGCGAGCCGAACATGTCCTCAGACATTCCCGGCACTAAAAGCTATACTCCATTTCATTTTGAAAGGATCAAATACTTCCCAGGCAATTCGAGGTTCCACAAGGACAAAGTTTTGCTGGAAAATTAAATAATCTAAAACTTGAACTCAAGTACATCTGAATAACTATAAAACTACATAATAGGTCGTAAAATCATAATCTCAAAAATAATTCTATAAGCATTCACTTCACACTTAACTAACTGGTAATGTCTGTCAGGTCATCAGCCCAGAGGCTGGTTGGATCCTCAAATAGCACCACCAAAGGCTATGCAGTTATAGGGAAACCGCAAAAACCAATGGCAGAGCCCAAATGAGGTGTACTAGGCAAGATGAGGAGTGAGGTAGTTTGCCATTGCTTTCCTCACTGGAGCAGAAGGTGCTACTGCAGCACGACTGATCCTGTGAGCAACACCTTTCATAACACTCAGAAACTAGTTGTGCTCCAAATGTCATTACTCAGCACCACCCATACCCCCAGCAGCTTCCATATTGTCACAGCCATGGATGAGACTGGGACTTTGGTGGAAGCTACACTTTGCTCTGGCCTGTGCCAAGAGACAGATACAAAAATACTGTATCTATCAAGAAATGGCAACAGGCCAAACTGGTAATACAAATACTGTATTAAAGGTAAACATTCAAAAACTACCCGGGCAACGCCGGATACTACAGCTAGTATTAAGATAAAATTGGAATTTAAGAGGACAAATTGGGGCAAATATTCGTTTATAGGAAGAGGAGTTAGGGATTGGAATAATTTATCAAGGGAGATGGTCAATAAATTTCCAAATTCTTTGTAATTATTTAAGAAAAGACTAGATAAAAAACAGATAGGGAATCTGCCACCGGGGCGACCGCCCTAAATGCAGATTTGTGGTGATTGATTGATTGATTGATTGATTGATTGATTGATTGATTGATTGATTGATTGATTGATTGATTGATTGATTGATTGATTGATTGATTGATTGATTGATTGATTGATTGATTGATTGATTGATTGATTGATTGATTGATTGATTGATTGATTGATTGATTGATTGATTGATTGATTGATTGATTGATTGATTGATTGATTGATTGATTGATTGATTGATTGATTGATTGATTGATTGATTGATTGATTGATTGATTGATTGATTGATTGATTGATTGATTGATTGATTGATTGATTGATTGATTGATTGATTGATTGATTGATTGATTGATTGATTGATTGATTGATTGATTGATTGATTGATTGATTGATTGATTGATTGATTGATTGATTGATTGATTGATTGGAGTGAGTGAGTGAGTGAGTGAGTGAGTGAGGAAAAGTTTGGAGAGAATCATATAATACGAGTACAAAAGAGCTGCATTGCCATTTTGACCCAAAACAGAAGCACTATACCCAGCGACTTGGTAACCCACTGTCGACTCAGTGGTTCCCCTATTTTCTCACCAGGCAAATGCTGGGGCTGTAAATTATGACCATGGTTGCTTTCTTCTCAGTCCTACCTCATCGTCGTCATAAGACCTGCCTGAGTCAGTGGGTCGTAAAACCAACAGCAAGAAGAAAAACCGGAGCTATGGTGGTGGGGTGGGGTGGTTATTGTCATAAGTAGGGCCCGGATTTTTATGACATGTCATATTTTTTTCCTTAAATTATTTCCATGGAAAATACAAGTTAAGCATATTTTTTACACTAGTGTCCAAAAGTTAATCACTAAACGAGGCCATACCGCCTGATGGGAATGTCAGACGGATTGCTGAGCAAACGGAAGCCGACTCACACGCCATATATCACACAACTTGTCCAAACAAACCGTGTCAGAAAGGTTCTGATAGCTTTGACAACAGCTAACACAACTTGGAAATGTCTTCCACAGCAAAATATGCTGTTAATATGGTGTATGGTTACCCCTAACGGCCACACATGCTTCGTAGCGACGTGGCATGCTCTCTATCAGATGGTCCAAGAGCTCTTGTGGCAGTCGATTCCATTCCTCCGAAAGGGCAATGCGAAGGTTTTGGAGGGTCCTTGGTGGAGGATGACGGGATGCAATTCGCCTCCCCAATGCATCCCAGGCATGTTCTGCAGGATTCAGATCCGCAGACCTCGCTGGCCAGTCATGCGATGAATCTTCCCCAGCCAGAAATTCATCCACCAGAGCAGCGCGGTGCGGTCGGGCATTATCGTCCATTAAGAGGAAGTCTGGACCAACCGCACATCTGAAGAGTCAAACATGTGGTCTGAGTACCTCATTCCTATATCTCCGAACGTTAACAGTGTTCCTCGGACCACCCATGAAGATGTGCAGGTCCGTATGGCCATTCAACATGCCACCCCACACCATGACGCCACCACCACCATACTGCTCCCGTTCCACGATGTTCCTGTGGTTGTATTAGGCTACCTGGTTCCCTCCAGATTAATGTGCGACGGGAATCGTTCTGCAAACTGAAGCGGGATTCCTCTGTGAAGAGCACATGCCTCCATTCATTCATGGTCCAGTTTCGATGTTGACGCCTCCACAGTAAACGGGTCCGTCTCAGTGCTGGAGTGAGCGGGACGCACACGCTGGACGTCGGGCAAACAGCCCTGCTGTTCTGAGCCTACGGTACACGGTTTGCCGGGAAACGACAACCCCTTAGACGGCTGCAATCAATCAATCAATCAATCAATCAATCAATCAATCAGTACTGATCTGCATTTAGGGCAGTCGCCCAGGTGGCAGATTCCCTATTTGTTGTTTTCCTAGCCTTTTCCTAAATGATTTCAAAGAAGTTGGAAATTTATTGAACATCCCTCTTGGTAAGTTATTCCAATCCCCAACTCCCCTTCCTATAAATGAATATTTGCCCCAGTTTGTCCTCTTGAATTCCAACTTTATCTTCATATTGTGATCTTTCCTACTTTTATAAACGCCATTCAAACTTATTCGTCTACTAATGTCATTCCACGCCATCTCTCCGCTGACAGCCCAGAACATACCACTTAGTCGAGCAGCTCTTCTTCTTTCTCTCAATTCTTCCCAACCCAAACATTGCAACATTTTTGTAACGCTACTCTTTTGTCGGAAATCGCCCAGAACAAATCGAGCTGCTTTTCTTTGGATTTTTTCCAGTTCTTGAATCAGGTAATCCTGGTGAGGGTCCCATACACTGGAACCATACTCTAGTTGGGGTCTTACCAGAGACTTATATGCCCTCTCCTTTACATCCTTACTACAACCCCTAAACACCCTCATAACCATGTGCAGAGATCTGTACCCTTTATTTACAATCCCATTTATGTGATTACCCCAATGAAGATCTTTCCTTATATTAACACCTAGATACTTACAATGATCCTCAAAAGGAACTTTCACCCCATCAACGCAGTAATTAAAACTGAGAGGACTTTTCCTACTTGTAAAACTCACAACCTGACTTTTAACCCCGTTTATCAACATACCATTGCCTGCTGTCCATCTCACAACATTTTCGAGGTCACGTTGCAGTTGCTCACAATCTTGTAACTTATTTATCACTCTATAGAGAATAACATCATCCGCAAAAAGCCTTACCTCCGATTCCACTCCTTTACTCATATCATTTACATATATAAGAAAACATAAAGGTCCGATAATACTGCCTTGAGGAATTCCCCTCTTAATTATTACAGGGTCAGATAAAGCTTCACCTACTCTAATTCTCTGAGATCTATTTTCTAGAAATATAGCAACCCATTCAGTCACTCTTTTGTCTAGTCCAATTGCACTCATTTTTGCCAGTAGTCTCCCATGATCCACCCTATCAAATGCTTTAGACAGGTCAATCGCGATACAGTCCATTTGACCTCCTGAATCCAAGATATCTGCTATATCTTGCTGGAATCCTACAAGTTGAGCTTCAGTGGAATAACCTTTCCTAAAACCGAATTGCCTTCTATCGAACCAGTTATTAATTTCACAAACATGTCTAATATAATCAGAAAGAATGCCTTCCCAAAGCTTACATACAATGCATGTCAAACTTACTGGCCTGTAATTTTCAGCTTTATGTCTATCACCCTTTCCTTTATACACAGGGGCAACTATAGCAACTCTCCATTCATCTGGTATAGCTCCTCCGACCAAACAATAATCAAATAAGTACTTCAGATATGGTACTATATCCCAACCCATTGTCTTTAGTATATCCCCAGAAATCTGATCAATTCCAGTCGCTTTTCTAGTTTTTAACTTTTGTATCTTATTGTAAATGTCATTGTTATCATATGTAAATTTTATTTCTTCTTTGGCCTTAGTCTCCTCCTCTATCTCGACATTATCCTTGTAACCAACAATCTTTACATACTGCTGACTGAATACTTCTGCCTTTTGAAGATCCTCACATACACACTCCCCTTGTTCATTAATTATTCCTGGAATGTCCTTCTTGGAACCTGTTTCTGCCTTAAAATACCTATACATACCCTTCCATTTTTCACTAAAATTCGTATGACTGCCAATTATGCTTGCCATCATATTATCCTTAGCTGCCTTCTTTGCTTGATTCAATTTTCTAGTAAGTTCCTTCAATTTCTCCTTACTTCCACAGCCATTTCTAACTCTATTTCTTTCCAGTCTGCACCTCCTTCTTAGTCTCTTTACTTCTCTATTATAATAAGGTGGGTCTTTACGATTCCTTACCACCCTTAATGGTACAAACCTGTTTTCGCATTCCTCAACAATTTCTTTAAACCCATCCCAGAGTCTGTTTACATTTATATTTACCGTTTTCCACCGATCATAGCTACTTTTTAGAAACTGCCTCATGCCTGCTTTATCAGCCATGTGGTACTGCCTAACAGTCCTACTTTTAAGACCTTCCTTTCTATCACATTTATTTTTAACTACCGCAAAAACAGCTTCATGATCACTAATACCATCTATTACTTCAGTTTCCCTATAGAGCTCATCTGGTTTTATCAGCACGACATCCAAGATATTTTTCCCTCTGGTTGGTTCCATCACTTTCTGAATCAGCTGTCCTTCCCATATTAACTTATTTGCCATTTGTTGGTCATGCTTTCTGCTATTCGCATTTCCTTCCCAATTGACATCTGGCAAATTCAGATCTCCCGCTACAATCACATTTCTTTCCATGTCGTTTCCCACATAGCTGACTATCCTATCAAATAATTCTGAATCCGCGTCAGTGCTACCCTTTCCCGATCTGTACACTCCAAATATATCAAGTTGCCTATTATCTTTAGAAATGAGCCTTACACCTAGAATTTCATGTGTCTCATCTTTAACTTTTTCGTAGCTTACAAATTCTTCTTTCACCAGAATGAACACTCCGCCTCCCACCCTTCCTATCCTATCTCTACGATACACACTCCAGTGCCGTGGGAAAATTTCTGCATCCATTATATCATTTCTCAGCCATGATTCAACACCTATTACAATATCTGGTGAATATATATCTATTAAATTACTTAATTCTATTCCTTTCCTTACAATACTTCTACAGTTCAACACTAACAATTTTATGTCATCCCTACTTGATTTCCAGTTCCCTGTTCCCTTATCACCGCTCCCTAGGCCATCCCGTTTCCCTGAATGTACCTCCCTATTACCCTTCCAAACAAATTTCCTAACTTATACGTACCACTGCGGTTTAAATGAAGGCCATCTGAGCGCAGATCCCTATCTCCTACCCACCCATTTGGATCTAGAAATTTCACTCCCAGTTTCCCACATACCCACTCCATAGTCTCATTTAAATCCCCAATCACCCTCCAGTCAGTATCCCTTCTACATAGTATTCCACTAATAACAATCTCCGCTTTCTTAAACTTCACCCGTGCTGCATTTACCAGATCCCACACGTCTCCAACTATGTTGGTACTTATATCAGCTTGCCTTACGTTGTTGGTACCAACGTGAAACACTACCACCTTCTCCTTCCCCTCCTCCCTCTCTTCTACTTTCCTCAACATCTGCCTCAACCTAATTCCTGGATAACACTCTACCCTGGTACCCTTTCCTCCACACACTTTACCCACGTGTCTAACGATGGAATCTCCCATGACCAGAGCCTCAACCCTACCCACCTCGCTCCGCCGACAATTGTCTTGCAGGTGCACTCCGATTTCGTCGGGTGGTTAAGGCCACATATCGGTCCTGCTGTGGGGTGGTTACGCTTGGTCGACCTGGTACTGGCCTACGACTAACATATCCTGTGTCTAGAAATCGTCTCCAAAGCCTGAAAATGACACTTTGTGGCACATTCAAGGATACGGCGACTTCGGTCTGTGTCTGACCTGCTTCCAGGCGGCCGAGTATTCTACCTGCAAAATGGGGTCCAAATGGCGTCGTTGTGCCATTATGTTGTCACGATCACCACAAGGCTACACTCCGCACACTATAACAGGGCAAACACGACTGAGGGAATAAGGGGCGCAGGCACTGGCTGTGTTTACCTTGCAGTTACGCTGCTTCCCTCCAGGGTTGGTTTTGGCCTCTGACTCAGCGAGGGATCCCACCTCTACCGCCTCAAGGGCAGTGTCCTGGAGCGTGAGATATTGGGTCGGGGGATACAACTAGGGAGAATGACCAGTACCTCACCCAGTCGGCCTCACCTGCTATGCTGAACAGGGGCCTTGGTGGGGGATGGGACGTTTTTGAAAGGATAGGTAATGAAGAGGGAAGGAAGCGGCCGTAGCCTTAAGTTAGGGACCATCCCGGCATTTGCCTGGAGGAAAAGTGGGAAACCACGGAAAACCACTTCCAGGATGGCTGAGGTGGGAATCGAACCCACCTCTACTCAGTTGACCTCCCGAGGCTGAGTGGACCCCGTTCCAGCCCTCGTACCACTTTTCAAATTTCTTGGCAGAGCCGGGAATCGAACCCGGGCCTCCGGGGGTGGCAGCTAATCACACTAACCTCTACACCACAGAGGGGGACCACTACTGTATCTACGGTGACTAAAATTATGCAATTTTCTCGGGTCGTATAAAGTCATATTTTGGCTCTCTTAACGTTTTTTGTCATTTTCCGGTAATTTTTAATATTATGGTCGTATTTCGCCGTGAACTTTCATGTTTTTGTCATATTCTTTTTTATTCAATTTTCGCATATCTGCTTTCAGTCGTCTCAAATACGGATTTTTCACATCTCCTAATTCTTGTCTGTAATTTCTTACATTATCGATAGCTGCAGTCGCTTAAGTGCGGCCAGTATCCAGTATTCGGAATATAGTGGGTTCTAGCCCCACTGTTGGAAGCCCTAAAGATGGTTTTCCGTGATTTGCCATTTTCACACCAGGCAAATGCTGGGGCTGTACCTTAATCAAGGCCACGGCCGCTTCCTTCCCACTTCCAGCACTTCCCTGTCCCATCGTCGCCATAAGACCTATCTGTGTTGCTGCGACGTAAAGCAACTTGCACAAAATATGGCCCAATAACATCCTGCAATGTTGAGCGTCTTTTTCCCGTTACAAGTCAATGTTGCATGAAAACAGAGGATCGTTCCTATTTGAAAACTTTAAAATATATGTAATTTGCTATTGTAATTCTTTTTGATCGCCCATCAAAATGTGACATTTATTTCATTCTGTGGAGAGTCAAGAGTTACCTTTGGAATGAGCAATTAAATAAATTCAAAATTAATAATAAAATTAATATTATTACTTATTTATTATTACTGAATGTTCTGTCCAACTCGTTGGCTGAACGGTCAGCGTACTGGCCTTCGGTTCAGAGGGTCCCGGGTTCGATTCCCGGCCGGGTCGGGGATTTTAACCTTAATTGATTAATTCCAATGGCACGGGGGCTGGGTCTATGTGTTGTCTTCTCCATCATTTCATCCTCATCATGACGCGCAGGTCGCCTACGGGGGTCAAATAGAAAGACCTGTACCTGGCGAGCCGAACCCGTTCTGGGATATCCCGGCACTAAAAGCCATACGACATTTCCTTTCATTGAATATTCTGAATTTTAAAAGTATATTTTCAATATAATGTCAATTTAAACAGCGGCAAAATGATGATTTCGAAAACGTGACCAAAAATTTTAAGTCATATTTGTCATATATTAATAGTCTACGTTTTTACAGTAGGTCATAAACATCAGGGCCCTAGTCATGAGAGAAAGTATACCTGGATTCTTTCTTAACTCTAAGAGCCAAGAAGGGCATGAAAATTAAATACCCATAAATCTAATACCGTCGGATGAGAACAATAGTTAACCAAGTGAGGTCAAGTAAGGAATATGAAAGTAAGGATCTGGGCACAAGTAAGTGGAACCAATACCAGGCTCAGCTAGGCTCCAGTGATTGTCGACCCAGGCTTCCTAGTTGAAATTCCCTTCGGGTCCCCTTTTGTTCGCCTCTTATCACAGACAGAGGATACCGTGGGTGTATTCTACTGCCCCCACCCTCCATCTGGTATTACTTTAAGTAAACCAGCATAATGCCGCACAGAATATCTTCGCGCTAGGTGTTGTACGATTGGAAAATGAAGTTGTAAAAGACGTCGTCTTCTTCTTCTTGGAATCTGTCTTGAGACAGGTATCAACTGGACATCCTCCATGATTCTCTGTCCTGAGCATCTTGTTTCAATTGTTCATAGCTTCTCCTCTGTTTTGCATCTGTTAACATTCCAAGCCTTCTTCTTCCTCTTCCTCCATCACCGTCTGTTGAAGACAATTTCTACGTAATATGTAACTCAAGCAGGCTATTTTATTCTTCCTTATCGTTTTATCAGGTGTCTCTTCTCTCATACTCTTCTTAGCACTTTATCTGTCTACTTCACTTTTTCCACTCTTCTTCACAAACATATTAGGGTCTTCTAAAGTTATGAACTTCATGGCCGTTCCGTATTGAACCGAGAATCACAATAGTAATTTAATACAACAGGTTCCACCTTTTCAATACACAACTGTTGCACATAGGTTATATTACAACATATTAATTAAAATGGTACCAGTATTGAAAAGGTGGAACCTGTTGTATTAAATTACTATTGTGATATTAGGGTCTGACACATCCCACTCTGATGAGTCTAGTGTCAGACCTGAGACGAAACGCCGGTTAATAGCGCAAACGCCTGAAAAGCCTTACATCTGATATGTTTTTGACATTTTCCACCAGGACATGAAAGAGATGGAAACACGTTATCAGGGCAGGTGGAATGCTGTGATGTTAGCTGACTATTGCTGGTCTATGAAGAGGGACAATCTGGAGTTGCAACACGTCAGACGATCACGAAGATCACACTTCCGCAGCAAAAGGAAGAGAGTTTAAGTCATGAAAATGATATCCTGGACTTGCCATTTGTAGAATTTAATTTTTTATGTTCATTATTTACATTAATAAATTGTTTTCTGTATTATTTTTATTTTAAGTTAGTTATAGTTACTTTACTGGTGTTTAATTCCCAAACTTCGCTGTAAGTGATATTATAGATTAAGTAAATACTTAATTTTGAAATTCTGTAAAATCCTTATGTGATTCATAAAATTTGATTTCAGATTCATAAACAGGAGGCAAAACTACATTACAATCACCCATCAAAACTAAAAGCCTTGAAAAAAATTTCATTTTGTAACTCAGTGTTATTATTATTATTATTATTATTATTATTATTATTATTATTATTATTATTATTATTATTATTATTATTATTATTATTTTACAGCGGTCGAACCCATCGTTCACTGGTTAAATAGCTTCCTCGGGACATCAGTGGTGGTGTCCAACCCATGATCACAGGTTCGATTCCAACCAACAAAAGGAAACACTAAACCTGAAAGATGGCATTTCACTTTAACAGATCAACCAATAAAAATAAAACTATATTGCTCCTCTAACAGCAGCCCTGCAGTCTCTTCCTACAAAGATGTAGAAGTAAACGGGAGTGAGGAATACCCACTCTCTCTTATGTATACGATTAAGTCAGAAGTATGAGATGAGGAAGTATATACGATGAGTAACGCATGGTTGATAGCAGTGGCGATCTGACGGACCGAAGCCTAACACACCTATCCTCCGCCGTTCCCTGCTCCTATCCTATATCCAGCAGCCAGCCGCGTGTGGCGAGTTCGAGGGGAGAGGGGCGAGAGTCTGGGTTGCAATATTAGTTTCCGATGCCTTGCTCTCAGAAATATGTGCGACGTTCCTTCTCACTACTTTCAAGTTTTGTAAATGGAGCAATGTTTCAGATGCTTACATTATAATGTGCTTTAGACTTCCATCATTCTCAATTGAGATTTGGGCTTCACTGATAGACTTGGTAGCCCTCAGTATACGCCACTGGCCTCTGCCGAAATAGCTTGGTGAACGCATGACTCATAAGAATGAGTTAAAATATTAACCCTAAGTTAACAAACCCAGGGTTAGAGTATATTTAATCCACGTTGATGAAACCGGGCCTAAGTAGCCAAAATGATCAATTATCAAAGATGGAATATTTGAAAGATATCCCAATGTTCTTAAAGTGAATTTACATCTGTCCTTAAGGGCGTTAAATGAAAATTATTGCTTAGACTTCGGAAAGATAATTTATTAAGGAATAATTTTCATGTAGGAAACTTGTACACAGGTACTTTCACCACTCTCAGCAAATGACAGACTATCAATATGTTGGCTATTGCCTTCATAGAAATAAAATTATGTCCTTGCTGTGCTCATACACAAGATACAATTGAGTTTTCCTAGCACTCAAATCCTTAACTTTCTCAGAAAAATAGTAAATTTTGGCCGGACAAATGTTAATTTTATGAATTTAGAAAGTAGTCAGTAATATGACAAATTACAAATGAGTAATTTATAGGAGAAGTTAGTAAATTTAGTAATTTATTTTTTATCTTTATTTCAGTATTGTAATATTTTTGAGAAAAGTGCGTAGAAAGCAACACACCCTTCTGTATCAGACATACCTAATGTTCCACATTTGGAGACTAATGTACTGTTAGCGTCTTCAAGTGTGGTACTAGTACAGAGGCACAGAAACAGCTGTACATCAGTAACCCAGATGAATAACTACAAACACAAGTACAGGAGCAGTCATGTGAATGTTATTACCTTGACATTAGCAACTATGTTGGAAAGTAAAATATCCCCAACAGCATAAATTTTGAGTTCCTAACAAACTGTTGGAAACCTAGTAAGGCATACAAACTCTTCTCTGATACAGAGTCAACTGTATGTCTATTAACATTATATAGGCATCCTATACAAGTTTGTAACAATAATTTTTTTTTTTTTTTGCTAGTTGCTTTACGTCGCACCGACACAGATAGGTCTTATGGCGACGATGGGACCGGAAGGGGCTAGGAGTGGGAAGGAAGCGGCCGTGGCCTTAATTAAGATACAGCCCCAGCATTTGCCTGGTATGAAAATGGAAAACCATGGAAAACCATCTTTAGGGCTGCCGACAGTGGGGTTTGAACCTACTATCTCCCGAATACCGGATACTGGCCGCACTTAAGCAACTGCAGCTATTGAGCTCGGTAATTTTGTTTCATACCGGGCAAGATGGCCATGCAGTTAGGGGCATGCAGCCATAGGCTTGCATCCGGGAGATAGTGGGTTCGAACCCAACTGTCGGTAGCCCAGGAAATGGTTTTCCGTGGTTTCCTATTTTCATACCAGGCAAATGCTGGAGCTGTACCCTAATTAAGGTCATGGCTGCTTCCTTCCCAATCCTAGGTCTTTCCTATCCCATCGTCGCCATAAGACCTATCTGTGTCGGTGCGACGTAAAGCAAGTTGTAAAAAACAAACGTTTCATTGAGCTAAAGGGTGTTTAAGTCTCTGGTAAGACCACAGCTAGAGTATGGCTCCAGTGTATGGGGCCCTCACCAGGACTAATTGATACAAGAACGGGAAAAAATTCAAAGGAAAGCAGCACGATTTGTTCTGGGTGATTTCCAACAAAGGAGTAATGTTACTAAAATGTTGCTCTACTACATGGTATGTTTCGAGCTGTCAGTGGTGAGTTGGCATGGAATGATGTAAGTAGAAGAATAAGCTTGAGTGGAGCTTTTAAAAGTAGGAAAGATCATAATATGAGATAAAGGTGGAGTTCAAGAGAACAGATTGGGGAAAATATTAATTTATAGGACAAGGAGTATGGGACTGGAATAAATCATCAAGGGAAATGTTCCATACATTTCCAAGTTCATTAAAATATTTAAGAAAAAGCTAGGTAAAGAACTGTAAATAAATGTAACCAATTGATAGGGAATCTGCCACTTGGGTGACAGCTCTAAGTAAAGTAAACTAGTATCCTCATATTGAGGTGGTGCAGCTCTTTTCAGGCACACCCCCATTGGAGGTGAGCTTTATGTATCATTTCAACCACATACCAGCCCTCCTGCCATTCTTAAATTTCTGGCAGTACCAGGAGTCGAACCTGGGCCCTCCTGGACGGTAGCTAATAACACTAATCGTTACGCTACGGAGGCGGACACAGCTCTAAGTTCAGATCATTGATGACTGTTGTTATTGTGTATATAAATTAAACAGAGTAACAAAAAAAACGTACTTGCTAAATATATATTTTTAAGTCTGTAATATTATGAAAATTTTGTTTCCTTCAAAATATTGGGGTGGCAACTGCCACCCCTTGCCACCACCAAATTACACCTATGCCACCCCACAGACTCATTTAAATCACTGACCACCTTCCTGTTAGTATCCCTCCTCCAGAGTATTCCACTGATAAGAATCTAGGCTTCCTTAAAATTTCTCCCGTGGTGTATTAACCAGATCCCGCACATCCCCACTGTATTGGTACCAATACTTGCTCGCCTTACATTGTTGGTTCTGCTGCACTAGATATGAAAAGTAAAAGCCACAGTGCAAAATGTGTTTGGGCTATTGTTAAATTTCTTGAAGTATTCCAGAAAAAGTTAGAACTAGCTAGTCTTAGAAACAATCTTTAGTAGAGAGAATCTTGGTACAGATAATCTGTGGTATTGAGAATGTTTGGTTTTAGAAAATCTTTGGTTTAGCCTAAGAAGCTGAAGCTTCCTTGCCAGTTCAAACATATAAAGTAGAGGAGATAAAACTTCTAAATTTAATTTTCAATGGCCAGATGGGCCTCGAATTCACATTTGTATATTTATTTCCCCAATGGAAATGTTAAACAACTTAGAGTGACACACACTGCCCTTATCACAAGGGGAAGCAACGACAAAAGAGAGAACAGAATTATCTAGAACAGAGGAACAGAAGCTACACAGCTGATGAATGACCAAAACAAAATGTTAAATAGAGATGACTGGAAACAAAATATGCTGGGATGCTGAACCACTCAAGCAATCCTGTGACATGACTTGCCATAAAACCTAATGGGGTAGAAGGCCCGGTGACACAGACAATAAGCCATACTGACTTAAGATGAAAAGAAATTTAAGGCAGAAATGCAAAAGGAATTAACTTTACAATTTAGAAAAGCTTAGCCACCAAAAAGCAAAGTGAATAAGGGAAGCAAAGGTACACACTTGGATATCCTAATTACATCATACCCATTAGGGTAATTACACTCCGCCTGCAGATAGCCTGGAAACCAACATATTACAAACAGGATAAGAAACCCTACATTAATGGGCGTAATTTGATTGGGAATGGGGGCGGCCATGATCACCGGGTGGGGGGGGGGTCCATGGCTCCTCCCTTTTGAGAGCAATTTGCGACCACAAAATTATTGCTGATATTCTTTATCTTTCCTTTAATATTCTATTTTAATCACTTTAATTTGATAACCAAACCTATGTAAAGAACATTCAAATATACTTGTTACCGTACTTGGCCTGTTTTTATCTGTAAATGTAAATATCAAGCAGACAATATGGACAAAGACCAAACCTTTTCTTTATTTTACATAATCTGATCACATCATATTTTTACACAAAATGAAGTCTTCTCTTTCGATTTGAATTAAAGTCATTATCAGTCACTTTAAGAACATCGGGATATCCTTCAAATATTCCATCTTAGGAATATATATATATGACTTTAATTCAAATCAGATTCATACTATGAGTCGTCAATAGACAGTGATATACATGTTACTCTCATAAGACTCAGTATGTTCCAAATAAAATAATTTCTTCACAGCCCAATTTAAATTATTTGCTTTTTAACATATTAACAACTGTATCAGGTTGTTTGCCTGTAATTTGTACTTAATCTTTTGATTATTTTAAAACATTGTTAACTTGTAAGATGCAACCTGTACACAATTGGAAAATTCCTCTCAAGTTTTTAAATTAGTCTATTCTTATTACTTCAGAAGACTAGTGTCAAGTGATAATCCAAGAATATTAATGTGGACCAAAGTGTTTCACAATGTTTTTATACTTTTAGCTTGTTTACAAACCCCATTTTATTTAATAATTGTGTCCTTATTTTAGTTTATCTTGTGTAAAGGAATACCTAATAATGGCATGTGGCCTCCGGAGAGGCCTGGTGCAGGTCTTTTGATTTGACTCCCGTAGGCAACCTGCATGTTGTGATGAGGATGAAATGTTGATGATGAAGACGGCACATACACCCAGTCCCCGTGCAAGGGGAATTAACCAATTATGGTTAAAATTCCCGACCCTGCCAGGAATCAAACCCGAGAACCCAGTGACTAAAGGCCAGCATGCTAACCATTTAGCCATGGAGCCGGACAATGAATACCTGAAGATGACCAAGTCACACAGTCAAAACTAGTCCTATTCGTAAAAAAATATATGTATTGATTAGGTGGAATGAAAAATCAAGTTACAAACAAAGATTGTAAAAAGTGAGTTATCTTTCCTAATCAAAAGTTTGTTGCTATGAAGGCGATAGTCGTCATTGTGATAGTCTGTAGTTTGCCGAGAGTGATGAAAGTGGTGAAAGTATGTCAGCCTGCGTAGAGGTTCCCTACACCAGAAATACTCGTTAGTAAATTATCTTTTGTAGTTGACCTCAAATTTATAACAAGACACCTACCTGTAGGATTTGAAATAATCCAAATTTTAAGTGTTAGAAAAATATTATAAGTGTTACAGATCTCGACTGCTGAACTATCGGACAAAAATGTTTTTACATCAATTTGACTTTGCTGTACGGGAGTGAAAAGTGGGTGGATTCAGAATATTTTATGCATAAATTAAAATTAATAGGCACGAAAGTAGAAAAATTGATTGCTATTAAAAACAGATGAGATGAATGGCAGGAGGAAATTTTAAATGAGGAGATAAAGGCTAAGAATAAATTCACTGGATGTAGCTGTAACATGTCAAATGGCTTTTGTCAGTGGAATCATGAAAGGTAAATGCAGTAGGATAGGTTACCTAGGAGAATAATGGAGTGGACATTGGAGGGTAAGAGAACTAAGAGAATAAGAACCCCAAGTGCTACAAGCTGAAGCAGAGTGACCAGATTTAAAATAAATGTAGCATTGTTCTACGACAATGTTTATTGTCACTTCGGACCCAACACTTGAACAAATCTGTAATTGTAATGAGACTGGAGTGTCTATAGTACCAGGAAAAGTAGTAATTCCAAAAGGAATAAGGCAGATTTGGAGTCTAACACCTGCTGAACTTGGCAGCTATGTCACAATTACTATGGTAGTCAGGGCAACTGGGTTTCATAATCCTCCAATGTTCGTGTTTCCTTGAGTTAATTTTAAGTCTAGAATGCTGTATGGTGCGATACCTGGGTCAATTGGTTGTACTACTCACTCTGGGTTGTTAAATACAAATCCTACAATTTTTTGAGGAATTTCACTAAATTTTGTAAAATCCTCGAAGGAGAACATGTTGTGTTGTTGATGGATAACAACTTTTCAAATTAAAATGCTTCTGGCTGCAGAGAGCTCATAGTGAACTCTCTTTCAACACAGTGAAGTTGCTAAATTGGGTAAGTGCTGACTAATGACAGAAAAATATTTCCCGTTCACTCAGGCCACTCACTATATTGACTAGGAGGAGCTTGCTTGCTCACTCAGAAATCTCTGTGGCTGGCAGCATTATTTTCTTTTTTTTTTTTTTTTTTTTTTTTAATTCGCTTTATCACACCAACACAGATAGGTTATATGGCAATGATGGGATAGGAAAGAGCTAGGAGTGGGAAGGAAGCAGCTGAGGCCTTAATTAAGGTACAGCCCCAGCCAGCATTTGCCTGGTATGAAAATGGGAAACCACGTAAAACCTACCGACAGTGTGGTTCAAACCCACTGTCTCCCAAATGCAAGCTCACCCTGCGCGACCTTAACTGCACGGCCAACTCACTTGGTTGCAATTTAATTTGAAAGCACTTTAGATTCATGGCTTGTCAATTATCCTAGATAAACCTTTAACATCCATGAAGTGAGTAAAGAAACATGAAAAACCTTTCCACATTTGTAGATTTCTGGGAACATAATGAATGGTTTCTCAATTTAAAACTGATTTCAAATATTAATTTACAGCTATTTCCCCATCTATATTTGCTGCATTTCAAAGTAAAAGGGGGTATATTCCGTTGTATATGATCATACTGTACCACGGATTTATGCCATTAATACACAGTTCAAAAAAATTAGGGTAACATATTTTGTAACATCTGGTATGTGAGCGTTAATATGGCAGATGGGGTTCCAATGGTCGTACAGAATACCTTGAGACCTTAGCTACTCAGGGTATGTTAAATCAAAGTTGTACTCCATCTGTAGGCGAAGGTGACCCCTCAAAACAAAGTGAATAGCGGTGCATCCGAGTATTGTTATGAGGTACACAGACTACTGCGGTCATTTGAGCATGTTGTACGAAAACCAGCACATCCCATGAGACATCTTAACGAGGTTCAAGTCACAAGGGCCATCACTTTGATCCAGGAAGGATGGACTTTTCGTCGTATTGCTCTGGTTCTCAATGTCTCTCCGTCAGTTACTCACCGCTTGTGGAATCACTACAGTAAAACAGGCCAGTTCACAAGAAGGGTTGCACAAGGCCGTGGATGCATGACAACCCCACAGGATGACTGGTATCTGACCATTTGTGCATTATGGCATCATTCAGCAACTGCCAGAGAACTGCAACAAGACCTCAGGAGGGTCACAGGAGTCACGGTGTCTGACCAGACAGTAAGGAACAGGTTAAGAGAAGTGCCCTTATGACCCAGACGTCCTGTTCGAGTGCCCCGTTTAATGCAGCAACATCGCGCAGCTCGCCTTCTGTTTGCCCGTACCCACATCAACTGGCAACTTCGCCAATGGAAACCTGTGTTGTTCACAGACGAGAATAGATTTCCCCTGACACAGCGTGATGGACATCAATGTGTATGGAGACGCCATGGTGAGGAGTACATGCCAGATGATGTCCAGGAAGGCAAATGATTCGGACAAGGTTCTGTAATGATGTGAGGTGTATTGATGGTCGTACGGATCTTGTCGTCATCCGTGGTAATCTTACCGCTGCGAGGTACATCGAGCAAATACTGCTACAGCATGTGTTGGTTGCTGCAGACGGTGTTGGCCCCAAATTCGTACTCATGCACAACAATGCCAGGGCTCATGTAGCGCACATGTTGTCTTGCAAGAACTGGACATTCAAGAGATGGAATGGCCAGCAGTGAGTTCCGACCTTAATCCCATTGAGCATGTGTGGGATAAGCTTGACAGAAGTGTTTGAGGGCATCCTGTTCCACCACAGACTCTTCAATACCTCGAACAGGCCCTCATTGAAGAATGGGACCTGATACCGCAATAAGACCTCCGTCGACTTATACGGAGCATGCCACATAGGTGTCAAGGTGTGATAAATGCTCGTGGAGGACGTACAGCATACTGAAGCTCTCCAACTGTAATAAAAATCAACCCTGGAGAACAGTTATCACTTTGTTTTCGCCCCTGTTTGAACATTTCCGTTTGTGTTCTGAAAATGAACGAGAATCCATCGATGTTCTTTTGTGTACTTCAACGGTAAAGAATAAAGGTTTAGTTGGTAATATACCGGTACCTGGGTGTGAGGTTTTGTCAATCAATACTGATCTGCATTTAGGGCACATTTCCTATCTGTTGTTTTCCTAGCCTTTTCTTAAATGATTTCAATGACATTGGAAATTTATTGAACATCTCCCTTGGTAAGTTATTCCAATCCCTAACTCCCCTTCCTATAAATTAATATTTGCCCCAATTTGTTCTCTTGTATTCCAACTTTATCTTCATATTGTGATCTTTCCTACTTTTAAAGACGCCACTCATACTTATTCGTCTACTATTGTCATTCCACGCCATTTCTCCGCTGACAGCTCAGAACATACCGCTCATTACATGTTATAAATCTCATTTTTGGTCCATATTAAAAATTTACAGTTCAAAAATAATAAAGGTGTTCTTTAATCCACCTATTCAATACTTCAATTTCCACTTATAGTGGTTACATAAACAGACTATCAGTTAAATGGGACATGTTTCGCCCTCAATTTAGGGCATCTTCAGCCTAAAAACAATCTTCAAGAGTACACCTAATATTAAATATAGAAGCTAAAAGTTTAGCTAATTACTAAAATTCGGTACAAAAAATGTAAAAAACATTTTACAAACATGTTAATGGAAACACTGTCAATGATTAAACTAAAAACTATTTTGTCAGAGACTAAAACTTCTTTCATTAAAATTCTAATTAAAATGGTTCAGTTAAAATTGTGCCTACTGTCCATCTGACAACATTATCAAGATCATTTTGCAGTTGCTTACAGTCTTGTAACTTATTTATTACTCTATAGAGAATAACATAAAGGTAGCAGGTAGGGACCATTTTCGGAGGCAGTCCTACCCAGGGAGTGGTGCCCCTGCCTATGTGAGTCTCAGAGCACATTGACCTGGTTTGTAACATCTGGTAAGGATCCCAGCTCAGGGTTACGAGTGAAGACCTCAACGACTTCTACAGCGGAGGTGGACATCGGTACAGTGGAGTGGCGGAAGAGGCAGCCTGGTATTCAGGGATTAATATGAGTACAACCTGCTGCCTTGTAGGTTGAGGTGACTGGACACCAAAGACTAAGGGAGAAAACCCTGAAAGAAAATTTCCGTCTGTGTTAGGCTCAGCAGGTCAACAGAGGGATTACTGAAGAAGTTGCTTTCAAGAAAAATACGAGCCTTGGATGTAAGAATTCACGACGACGACATCAGTTTGGTGCGAATGACGGTTTACAGCCCGATGTTATACCAGTTACCCAAACCAAACAAAGACAAAGTATCAGAGTGGGAACATTAAATATCCTGACATTGACAAACAAAACTGAAGAGCCGGTCGACCTCATGGAAAGGAGGAAACTTCTGATATGGGCCTGAGTGAAACAAAGTGGAAGATAACTGGGAAAATGAATATCAGATTGGATTATAGTCTCTACTGGTCTGGAAATGAAGTAGAGTATAAGAATGGAGTGGGATTATTAATACATAAAGACATAGATGCTTGTAGTGAAGCTGAGTTTGTTAGTGAAAGGATAATTAAGTTATCTCTGAACTTAGGAGGGAAAAAGTACAATGTGATCCAAGTCTATGCTCCACAGGTAGGATGCTCAAAAGAGGAAAAGGCCAACTTCCTTAATAACTTGGAAGAACATACTGAGTATGACAATCTAATTGTAATGGGTGATTTTAATTCACAAGTTGGCTCACAACGAACAGGATATAAATACATACTGGGCCCTCATGGAATGGAAAACAGAAATGAAGAGGGAGAATATATGCTAGATCTATGCATGAGAAACAACCTGATAGTAACACTTGGTTCAAGAAAAGGGACTCCCATAAAATCACAAGATATAGTTGGGATGATAAAATAGGTACAGTAATAGATTATATTCTGATAGATCAAAATGTGTGGAAAAATGTCAATGATGTTAAGGTCATTCCAAGTGAAGACCTTGGTGGAGACCATGGACTGTTGGTTGCAGTTATTGCAGGGGAAAGACCTCCCAAAGTCTGTAACAAAAGAGTCCCAAAAATAAAAACTTGGCGACTAAACGAGCCAAGTGTAAAGGAAGAATTAGGGAAGGTGTCCGCAGGTTGTTGCCAAGACAAGAACTGAAATTGGTAGATGAAGAATGGGATACTCTAAAGAAGGTTGTGGTTGGTACAGCGGAAAAAGTATGTGGACAACAGAGTCAAGTAAGAAAACCTAAATAAATTGCCCGGTGGAATGATGATATTAAAAAGGCTATCAATGATAGAAACCATGCAAGAAGATCCTTATATCAAGCAAGAACATGGGGAGATCAACATGAAATAGACGAGAAGCTTTCACTTTACAGAAAGAAAAAATTACAGGTCAAACAGTTGGTTGTAGCTGAAAAAACAGAAATGCAAGGAAGATCTGGCTACCAAAATAACGCAGGATGGAAATAAAAAACTGTTATACACTATTGTTAAGAATAGAAGAACTCAAAATGAATCTATCCAATCTGTAGAACTTCCTAATGGTGAGGTGACTAGGGATAAGACCAAAATATTACAGGAGTTCCAAAGGCACTTTGAAACTTTGTTGAACTGTTATGAAAATGTCACTCCATTAGACGACGAACCTTATGATTTTGGCAGCTCAAATACCACTAGTCTGACATGTTTGGAAGTAGAGACAGCAATATATAAGCTGATAAACAACACATCAACTGGATCAGATGAATTAAGTGTTGAGATGATCAAAGCACTAGGAGAGATAGGACTACAGTGGATGTACAGGGTACTATATAGAATCTGGAAAGTGAATGTAATACCCAATGACTGGAAGCAAGGAGTCATCATCCCATTGTTGAAAAAAGGTGATAGAGAGAAATGTACCAACTACAGATGTATAACGCTGCTGTCACATGGCATCAAAATCTACGAATCCATCCTTGAGAACAGGATTAGAAAATATGTTGAACCAACACTTGAGGAGGAACAGCATGGATTTAGACCTCATAGATCAACTATAGACCTAATTTTTGTCACCAGAATTCTCTATGAGAAGTATTGGGAGAAAGGTAAAACACTTATAACTGTTTTCCTGGACATCGAGAAAGCATATGACCATGTACCACGCAGGCATTGAGACATTAAAAAGTGCCCAATGACATCATAGCACGAGTACAACGATTATATGATGAAACCAAGAGTTGTGTCCAGGTCCAGGATGGAAGGTCAGGTTGGTGTGAAACGAAGAGTGGAGTCCAGCAAGGAAGTTGTCTTTCACCACTTCTCTTCATAATCATAATGGATGAAGTTTTAAAAGCAGTTAAGAGAAAGGATCTAACAACTAATGCCCTGGTTTTTGCTGATGATGTAATGGTATGGGGTGAGACAGAAGCGGAAGTACAAACTAGACTAGATCTCTGGCATGAAGCTTTTACAACCTTAGGTCTCAAAACCAGCAAAATTAAGACAGTTGGCTTGGTGATGAGTTGAAACTCTCCAACTGTTCATCTAAGAATTGGAAATGAGGAGATGGATATTGTAGACAACTTCCAGTATTTAGGTAGTGTTCTGTCATCAGACAATACCATACATCAAGAGATTAGTAACAGAATACAGAAAGCTTCCAAATTCTATCACGCTGTATGTCAAATACTTTGGGATGAAACATTTCCGTTAGTTTCCAAAATCAGTTTGTACAAAATATATCTAGTACCTATATTGACGTATGGCCTGGAAGCAGCAACACTTACCAAGAGGAAGACCTCGTAATGTTTGGGAAAAACAAATAATGAAGGACCTTGAAATTAGAGATGTGAACTGGTGTCACATATATGAGCAGCATCTGTGGATGGATAGAACAAACTGGAGGAGGCTCGTACACAACCGCACCCGGCTTGCTGGAGCGAAGAAATGATGATGATGATGATGATGAGAGAATAACATCATCCGCAAAAAGCCTTACCTCTGATTCCACTCCTTTACTCATATCATTTATATATATAAGAAAACATAAAGGTTCAATAATACTGCCTTGAGGAATTCCCCTCTTAATTATTACACGGTCAGATAAAGCTTCGCCTACTCTAATTCTCTGAGATCTATTTTCTAGAAATATAGCAACCCATTTAGTCACTCTTTTGTTTAGTCCAATTGCACTCATTTTTGCCAGTAGTCTCCCACGACCGACCCTATCAAATGCTTTAGACAGGTCAAACGTGATACAGTCCATTTAACCTCCAGAATCCAAAATATCTGCTATATCTTGCTGGAATCCTACAAGTTGAGCTTCAGTGGAATAACCTTTCCTAAAACTAAATTGCCTTCTATCGAACCAGTTATTAATTTCGCAAACATGTCTAATGTAATCAGAAAGAATGCCTTCCCAAAGCTTACATGCAACGCATGTCAAACTTTCTGGCCTGTAATTTTCAGCTTTATGTCTGTCACCCTTTACTTTATATACAGGCGCTACTATAGCAACTCTCCATTCATTTGGTATAGCTCCTTCAACCAAACAATAATCAAATAAGTACTTCAGATATGGTACTATATCCCAACCTGTTGTCTTTGGTATATCCCCAGAAATCTTATCAATTCCAGCTGCTTTTCTAATTTTCAACTTTTGTATCTTATTGTAAATATCATTGTTATCATATGTAAATTTTAATACTTATTTAGCATTAGTCACCTCTTCTATCTGGACATTTACCTAGTAACCAACAATCTTTACATCCTGCTGACTGAATACTTCTGCCTTTTGAAGATCCACATATACACACTCTCCTTGTTCATTAATTATTCCTGGAATGTCCTTCTTGGAACCTGTTTCTGCCTTAAAATATCTATACATACCCTTCCATTTTTCACTAAAATTTGTATGACTGCCAATTATGCTTGCCATCATGTTATCCTTAGCTGCTTTCTTTGCTAGATTCAATTTCCTAGTATGTTCCTTCAATATCTCCTTACTTCCACAGCCATTTCTAACTCTATTTCTTTCCAATCTGCACCTCCTTCTTAGTCTCATTATTTCTCTATTATAATAAGGTGGGTCTTTACCATTCCTTACCACCTTTAAAGGTACAAACCTGTTTTCACACTCCTCAACAATTTCTTTAAACCCTTCCCAGAATCTGTTTACATTCTTATTTACCATTTTCCACCGATCATAATTACTTTTTTTAAACTGCCTCATGCCTGCTTTATCAGCCATATGGTACTGCCTAGTAGTCCTACTTTTAAAACCTTCCTTTCTATCACATTTATTTTTAACTACGACAAAAACAGCTTTGTGGAGCATGGCATACGTTCAAAAACATGTTCCCCTAACTTTTTTGAACTGTGTAGTACTGTAAAATAGATCAGTATTAACAGGAAGCTATAACTCAATACTTACTGTCAGCATTCATGGAATTAAAAATGTTACCACCCAAGATTTAAAAAAAGATAATATAAAAAGTGTTCCATGGTACAAAAGACTCCTCTATACAACATTGTTTATATCAGGATTTAAAATAACTCTAGTGAACATATTGGATATTCATTCAGCAAATATTTTCTTGACATACTAAGGAGATGGTTGGAGAGATGCATCTATTGAAGGTAGTGTGAGAATGGTATCAGCCTCTTGACCAGAGATTTATTACGTTATTGGTACGTTTGCTGGTACGAATGTATTTCTTGTTAGTTGTTATTGGGTAAAGTAAAACATATTTATTTATTTATTTATTTATTTATTTATTTATTTATTTATTTATTTATTTATTTATTTATTTATTTATTTATTTATTTATTTATTTATTTATTCTTCTTTCTTTCTTTCTTAATCTGTTTACCCTCGGGGGTGGGTTTTTCCCTCGGACTCAGCGAGGGATCCCACCTCTACCACCTCAAGGACACCTGCTATGCCTTGTGGAGGGGCGGGAAGATTGGAAGGGACAGGCAAGGAAGAGGGAAGGAAGCGGCCATGTCCTTATGTTAGGTACCATAACGGCATTTTGCTGGAGGAGAAGTGGGAAATCGCGGAAAGCCACGTTGAGGATGCTGAGGTGGGAAACGAACCTTCCTCTACTCAGTTGACTTCCCAAGGCTGTGTGGACCCCATTCCAGCCCTCATACCACTTTTCAAATTTCGGGCAGAGCCAGGAATCAAACCCAGGCCTCCGGGGAGTGGCAGCTAATCATGCTAACCACTACACCACAGAGGCAGACAATTAATTAATTAATTAATTAATTAATTAATTAATTAATTAATTTATTTATTTATTTATTTATTTATTTATTTATTTATTCATTCATTCATTCATTCATTCATTTAATTAATTAATTAATTGACATTAGCAGTGGTGAAGTGAGGGCTTGCGGCCCTCTCTTAAACTTAACCATGTAATTTACAGATAATACATATATAAAAGAAATGTACTATTGTATTATAAATTCAAAGATGAGCTAAAACTTTCCTAGCAAGTTGCTTCAATTTTTCCTTACTTCCACAACCATTTATACCTCTATTTTTTCCAACCTACACCTCCTTCTTTGTTTCTTTACTTCTCTGTTTTAATACAGCAGATCTTTACCATTCCTTATCAGATCACCTTCAAAGGTACATACTTGTTTTCACATTCCTCAACAATTGCTTTAAACCTATCCCACAGTCTATTTACATTTTTATTTATCATTTTCCACTGATCATAGTTACTTTTTAAAAACTCCCTCATGCCTGTCTTATCAGCCATATAATACTGCCTAATAGCCCTTCTTTTACGACCTTCCTTTCTATCACATTTACTTTTAACTATGACAAAAACAGCTTCGTGATCACTAATACAATCTATTACTCCAATTTTTCTATAGACCTGATATGGTTTTACCAGCACCACATCCAGAATATTCTTCCCTCCAGTTGGTTCCATCCCTTTCTGATTCAGCTGTCCTTCCTAAATTAACCTATTTGCCATTTGTTGGTCATGGTTCCTGTTGTTCGCATTACCTTCCCAGTTGACATTTGGTAAATTGAAATCACCTGCTACAATCATGTTCCTTTCTTTATCATTTCCCACATAGCTGATTATCTTATCAAATAATTCTGAATCAGTGTCAGCATCATCCTTTCTAGGTCTATACACCCCTAAACCATCAAGCTGTCAATTATTTTTAGAGATGAACCTTACATCTAGAATTTCATGTTGTCATCTTTAAATTTTTTGTAGCTTAGAAATTCTTCTTTCACCAGAATGAATACTCCCCCTCCTACCATTCCTATCCTGTCTCTAATATAAACACTCCAGTTCCGTAGGAAAATTTCTGCATCCATATATCATTTCTCAGCCATGATTCAACTCCTATTACAATATCTGGTAACTATATATCTATTAAATTAATTTTATCCCTTTCTTTACAATACTTCTACAGTTCAACACTAACACTTTTATGTCATCCCTACGTGACGTTCAGATCCCTGTACCCTTATCACCGCTCCCTAGTCCACCCTGTTTCCCTGATTGCACCTCCCAATAGTCCTTCTAAACAAACTTCCTAACTTATACCTATCACTGCTGTTAAAGTGAAGGCCATCTGAGCGCAGATACCTATCTCCTACACACCCATTAAGATCTACAAATCTCACTCCCAATTTCCAAATACCCATTCCATAGTTATTTAAATCCCCAATTACCCTCTAGTTAGTATCCCTCCTACACAGAATCCCACTGATAACAACCTCTGCTTCCTTAAACTTCTTCCGTGCTGCTGTAACCAGATCCCACACATCCCCAACTATGTTAGTACGTATTCCTGCTTGCCTTACATTATTGGTACCAACATGCAAGATTGCCACCTTCTTTTTACCCTTGTCCCTCCTTTCTATTTTCTCAACATCTGCCTTAACCTGATTCCTGCAAAACACTCTTCTCTGCTTTGCTTTCCTCCCACATGTAGAATTGCATGGCTAGTAAAACTAGGTGTGTTAAGCCAAAGTCTACTCTACTGGGGGAAAGTTCAAATTCTACCTTAGTCAGCACATTGAAGCTACCGGTACTGTATGTATATCAAATCTCAAGAAATATTATTTAGAATCAAATTTCAACATGTTAAAAATTTTTGTGAGACAGTGATGGACAGTTTTATGGAAAAACAGTGTGTATTGTTTTTAGTGCATTTTCAAATGTTTCAGAAAGGATGTGGGTTCATCCATTTATTTTATTAGACAGTAGTAATTATGTATTTTAATTAGATACAAGACACTATGGCTGAAGAAGTCTTAAATTAGATGAAACATATATCAAGAAATGTATAACATATTTTAACATTGAATGTGTTCTCACTTGCAAAGTGAAGTGTGTTGATTGGGTGGACCATTAAACCTAATACTAGCTCTTAACTAAGTGGTACATTCCGAGCTGTCAATGGGCGTGGAATGACATTAGTAGACGAATAAGTTTAAGTGGTGTTTTTAAAAGTAGGGAAGAGCACAATATGAAGATAAAGCTGGAATTAAAGAGGACAAATTGGGGCAAATATTCATTTATAGGAAGAAAAGTTGGGGATTGGAATAATTTTCCAAGAGAGATGTTTGATAAATGACCAAATTCTTTGCAATTATTTAAGAAACGGCTATGAAAACAACAGACAGGGAATCTGCCACCTGGGCAACTGCCCTAAATGCAGAACAGTGGTCGGTCGGTCGGTTGGTTTGTCCTAAATGCCGACAGTAAGACAATTACTCCAGGAGTTAGCTGGTGCCTGGTCTTGTACATAGCACAGCTGCAGGTAATCTAACGGTAACAAAGATTTTCTTCGTAGTAAAAGCACAAGATCCATGCATACAAAAAAAACAGCATTTATTTTTACTATTTACTAAAGTAGAAATAATAGCTTACCACACAGGGGCATAATGAATTTGACACGGGCCCGTCTGCAAAAAAAAATTTTAGGCCCCTCAAATAAAATGTAAAACTTATGAATAATTAATATAAATAACTCCACTATACCAGTTCCAAGCCTGGGGCCACATCATGCAACTGATGAGGAAGGAGGAGGGGGAGGAGTAACAACCTCGTTAAAAAACCAAGGTTCACCTGGCCTAGATGATAGCACCTTGTTTAGTACGCGAACCTTTTCTTGAGCCCTGAGCTCCATAGTAATGAATGGGAAATTGGGCTCAAGAAAAGGTTCGCGTACTATAATGGCTCCTTGCTGGGTTACAGTGAAGACCTCAATGGTAGTGAAGGCAGAGAGAATAGGTCTTGGTACGGCAGAACTAGCGGAAGAGGCAACTCAAGAAAAATCCACTTCACGTCTGTTTTGGAACAAGCGGCTATGTCGTCAACATCTATTCACCAAAGGTGCGGCTGAAAACCCTTCCTCGGAGCTAACAACCTTGAGCAGAATCTTTAGGGGCTTGTTCCCCTAACCTAACAATCAATCAAGAATGGATATGCACTTTGTAAAAGATTTTACCCCAGGGAATAACCAGTCTCCCATTTCCAAGAAAATGAAAAGTAGGCATTCGGATTCTGGGGCCTACAACAATGTGCGGAGGATGAGTGGGAGCATCCTGAAACCTGCCTTAAGCAAGGAAGATGCAAAATTAAACACAAAAGGATAAATTATCTGGCTACCTTCAATGTAAATACACTTTTGAAAACAGGAAAACTCAAAACTTTAATAAATTTTATAAAGGAAAAACGATTTTGATAACAGCCCTTCAAGAAACAAGACTGATCGATCGATCAATTCAACTCAATACTAGAATTTAATTCCATTAACAAAAGACTTCCAAAACTAAACTTTAAATCAGTAAACAAAGTTTACGCTATTGTAAATACACATGCACCAACATATGAGCAAAACAGAATTCAGAATTTTTTGGCAAGAACTCTCAAACACTCTGGATAAAATTCCATTCAAAAATACAATAATTCTACTTGGAGATTTTAATGCTCAAATCGGCAAAGAACATCACCTTCAATCCATAGTAGGCAAATCCCCTGCACACAAAAGAACTAACGCAAATGGAGAAAGACTCATTAGTCTATGCAGAGAGCATGACATACCCTAGTCCTAAAATCTACATTCTTCGAAAAACTTCCTAGGAAACAAACTACATGGGTATCTCCAAATCCAATCTGTGGGGAGAAATAACTTGATCATGTTGCTATAAGCAGACAGTCTGCACCAGAGATACTTAATGTAAAAGTTGCTAAGAGTGCAGGTTTGGATTCAGACCACTATCTATCTATTTATCATTAAATTCCAAATTAGGCTAATATATAGAAGAAAGAGTCAATATAAACCCAAAAAGTTTAACACAAAAATTAGCCAAGGAAAATGATTTCAAAGCACTTCTGGAAAAACGAACACCTGAAACATGGCAGCAACTTCCAAAAGATATAGTACAGATAGCAGAAGAAACCATTCTCCTTAAGAAAAAACGGAAATATGCCTGGTGGAATGATGAGTGTGATGAATTAATCTTTTTAAAAAAATGAGCTTGGAACATCTCATCTGGAATGAAAATAAAAATGATAAGAATAGGAAAAACTTAAAGAAGCCCGAAAGCTTGCATCAAAAGGCCTCAAAAAGATCAAAATGCAACATATGAAAGACCAACTAACATCAATGGAATCAAATTTCAAACAGAACAACACAAGGGACTTTTACAAAACCTTCAAAACTAGCTTAAAGAAATACACTTCACCAAGTTTTACTTTTCACAGACCCAAAAACTCAGAAAATGGCATGTAATAATGCTGAGAATTGCAGAATACTTGCAGAATACTTTGAAGAACTATATAACTGTGATGCACCAAAAGAGAAATTTAATTTTGAATACATAATCCCAATACCACCGGACTCAAAGCCACCAACAGAAGAAATCATAAAAGAACTTAGAAACAACAAAGCATCTGGAGAAGACAATATCATTGCTGAATTATGGAAATACTCTAGTGACAATATGGTACTGTGTTTAACAGAAATCAGCAAAGAAATTTGGGAAACTAACCATTTACCATCAGAATGGACATCTGCACTAATACATCCACTACATAAAAAAGGGAAGAAAACAGATCCTAACAACTATAGGGGAATCTCCCTTCTGCTAGTAACCTACAAGGTCCTGTCCAAGGCGCTTTTAAAAAGAGCAGAAGAAATACTCAACCCACAACTAGGAGAGTATCAAGCAGGATTTATGAAGGGAAGGTCATGTGCCGAACAGATATTAAACTTAAAGAATATAATAGAAAAGAGGAAAATCAGGAACTTGAAATATGTAGTTACTTTAGTGGATTTTAAGAAAGCCTATGATTCAATTGACAGAAATGCATTAATTGATATTTTAAAAGAATTAGGACTTGATAATAAAACAACTGAAACAATTAAAGCAACGTTAACAAACACAACATCCAAAGTAAAATTTAGGGGCGAACTCTCAAAACCTTTTGAAATAAAGTCAGGTGTAAGTCAGGTAGATGGTTTGTCACCTCTGCTTTTCAACTGCGCATTAGAGAAGATAGTTTGAGAATGGAGGAAAGCTACCAGTACTAAAGATATTCAACTAGGAAGAAATCCAAATAAAATCACTGTAAATTGTCTAGCTTTTGCAGATGACATGGCATTTATTACTGGCTCACTGGATAATGCTCAAGAACAAATCAGAGAATTACAAAAACAAGCAGCTAAAATAGGACTACAAATATCATTTGAAAAAACAAAGTTCATGACAAACATCAGTGATGCCCCACAAAATATGACAATTCATGGCAACAGAATGTGTAAAACAGATTGCTTTAAATACTTAGGAGAGTGGATAATGAATGATACAAAAGAAAAAACAGCTATAGAAACTAGAGTGTACAAAATGGAATGGGTGTTTCACATGACAAAAAATGTATATAACAAAAAATCCTTATCCTGGAACACAAAATTGAGACACTACCAAACAGTAGCCAGACCTGAATATTTATATGCATCAGAAACACTTAAACTAAGAAGAACTGGAGATCTCGAAAAACTAGAGAAGGTTGAAAGAAGAATTTTGAGAAAAATACTGAGAGCTAAACGAAATAATAATGCAAAATACAGGTTAAGACCAAACAGAGAGCTATATTTGAAAATTGAAAAACTAACTGACGTAATGAGGAAAAGAAGACTACAATTTTTGGGACACGTTTACAGAATGGATGACAACAGACTAACCAAGCGCATCTTCAACCTTCTGAATAGTTACAAATCTAAACCCATATGGTTCAATGAAATTGAGAAAGACATGAAAAATGCTGGAATTAAAACAGATATAATCAAAACCAGAACACTTTTAAGAGAATCAGTTCAAAAGGCAGCATTTCAGGAGTGGAAGAAACCAACAACTAGAAGAAAGTGGACTCAAGAAGAGAAGGAACGACACTCTCGAACGATGAAGAAAATTTGGAAGCAAAGAAAATCAAACACAATGAAAAATAACCAAAGTTGATTCATCGTACCCTCCAAATGGGTTATTCAAAAGAAGAAGAAGAAATAATATAAATGTAATTACAGCAGTTAGAAATAATGCAATATATTGCCAAATTATATAAACATAGGGTTGTAAGATTATTAAAAAATAATGTGTAATAGATTTCATTTGACTGCCTCCGTGGTTCAACAATACTGCACAGTTGTTCCTACTTTAAAATGATTTCATTTTCAGTGACTACAGGACTATACTCTGTAACCGATACCGAAGTCTGTGTCATAACAATTTATTCAATTACAACACAGAAAAATATACAAACAAAATTAAATCAAAAACTGCTCAAATAAAGTTTGAAAAATATCAAACTGCACAACTCATAAGACTTTTTATACCTTCGAGTTAAGAGAGCTAATTTGAAACTGACTTGACGGATCGTTACTACACCTACTCCTTATTATTGTCAAACAAATGTGTGATAAAAGTTAAATTTTCAGCAAAGTGTGTACATAATACAATCTCAGATGCACCACACATCAAGAAAGTATCATTTTCAACTAAAATATGATATTTTGGGATCAATTTTCATTTCTATAATTATGTTTATATAACTTGGTTCAGGCCTGCGGCGCTGTTGTGAGAGATGACAAGGTATGTTTACAGCTGTACTTTGTTACACTCAACACAATTATAATAACTGAACAGCAATTCCTCTACATACAAATTGTAAAACAAAACTGCCATGATCATTTCTGTGCAGAGTGACATTAGACTAGGTACCATATATATTATATTTTTTATTTTTTGAGGATTCTGTGGGGACCCTTAAAGGCCTAGGCCCTCATGCAATGCAGATCCTGGAGGCCCTAATTTTACACCCCTGATACCACCCAATATCTCATTTTAATCTACAATCTGTATAAAAATCAGTCTGCAGTGATAAGAATTGAGAGCTTTCAAAAAGAAGCATAAATCCATCAAAGAGTGAGGCAAGGTTGCAGTTTGTCATCCCTCCTTTTCAATGTTTAAATAGAACAGGCAGTAAAGGATATCAAAGAATTTGGGAAGGGAATCACAATCCAGGGAGAGAAAATCAAACCCCTGATATTTGCTGATGATATTGTTATTTTATCTAAAACTGCAAAAGATCTGGAGAAATTGATGAATGGTATGGACAAAGTCTTGGGTAAGGAGTACAAGATGAAAATAAATAAATCCAAACAAAAGTAATGGAGTGCAGTCAAACGAAGTCAGGTGATGCAGGAAATATTAAATTACGAAATAAAGTCTTAAAGGAATTATGGTAGATGAATATTGTTAGTTGGGTAGTAAAATAACTAATGATGGCAAAAGTAAGGAATACATAAAATGCAGACTACCACAAGCAAAGAAGGCCTTTCTTAAGAAAATAATTTTGCTTACTTCAAACACTGATATAAGCTATTTTGCTTAACGTTGCACTGACACAGATATGTCTTATGGCGACGATGGGATAGGAAAGGTCTAGGACAGGGATGGCGAACCTATGCCACGCGTGTCACTAGGTGACACGCGAACACGATTTTGGTGGCACGCCACTTGCAGATTTTATATACATATTTTACTACAGACTATACATATATCGTGCATCGTATAGTGATAGTGTTTTACGTGTAAGAAATAAATATAGAAAATCTGGCCGTCAATCAATGAGCGAGTGAAGTTTGACTTGTGTGAAGTAGCCAGTAGCGCTCAATTATTCTTTGTGTATAACGGTTTATTGAATGTCGTTTGTACACAGACCTCAAAAACATGTTGTCGGTACCGAAAAGAAAAACTTAAGAATGGTAGTGACCGGATTCTTCAAGAATAGTGGACAAGGGAATTCGGAGTGATAAAAAGAAGCAATAAAGGTTTGTGTTCCCTGTGTTCGAAAACAGTTGTATCCCGCACATTTAATATCAAGCGCCATTTTGAGACGAATCATTTAAATGTTCGTTACATGCCAAATGAAGAAAGAAGAGAACTCGTTTCACAAAAAATCTAACAATACACAAAACAAACTAGTTGTTTTGTATCACATTTCAGGCCAAGGAATAATATCAGTGCGGCTGTTTCCATCTGTCTCACCGCACAGTACAGCATAGGAAACCGCTTTCTGAGTTCTTGAAAGAGACTTTCTTATTCACGTCCGACACATTATTTAAAAACTTTCCTAACAAACAACAAATAATTAACAGAATTAAAGAAATGCCAGCCAGCAGAAATACTGCCAAGCGTAGAATAATAAGGATGAATGAAGATGTTTCGGAGCAATTGAAAACAAGGATAGCTGTTTTTGTCCAATTTCCTTGTTGAAATGTGGTGAGGGAGGAATTACAGGGAAAGATATAATGAACGAAGTGATGCAAGAACTTGTATTAAAAAGGAGATTTGACTTAAAGAATATTGTGTCTGGGATAACTGGTACTGCTCCAAGTAGGGTGGGTATTCATAATGGGTTTGTGAAATTTCTTAAAGAAAAATTTAAACACCCTGTTTTACAGTTTCATGCTATGTTACACCAGGAAGTCCTATGTGCGAAAGAGGTATGCAGTCATGTGAAAGAGTACTCTCGGGGTAACCAAAATTGTGAACTTCATACGTGCACGTGCTCTAAATAATCGCCAGTTCTTGAAAATTTACATGAAGTGGAATCTTACTACGGCGTACTTGTAATGTACAAGAAGACCTGCCGTTTGCTTGCTGAGTTGTGGGCAAGTACTTCAGAGGCTTGTTGAGCTCTTGGACGAAATTCACTTCTTCATGATAGAAAAGCAGGAATAATTCCCAGAACACACGGACCCTATTTGGCTGTGTGTTTGAATGTTCATCCGTGATTTGACAGCAGTATACAATGATATACAATAGATAAGGAAATGCAAGGAAAGGGGCATACTGCAGATAGATTGTTTGAGATCATAAAATCATTCCAGAGAAAACTTGAAGCATTCGTCAGGGATCTTGAAGTGCATTCCTTCACTTAAAGTACAAATTGAATTGATGTCAAATTTGTCAAATCAATTAACTTTTGAAGAAACAAAGAGTATTTGTAAGAAGTATGTGGACGTCTCACAAAATTAAAAACAAATAATTTCCAAGAGATTTTCCCAATTTTGACATTTGGACAAAACATTACGTATTTTGGTATCCTGATGCCAATTCGGCTTCTGAACTCCTTTGTATTCTTGATCACATCTGCTGTAAGTCTCATTTCGTCTGCACCTCTCTTGACCTGTTCATGAGTGACATTAAGGTCAATATTTTTATTGACCATTTAGAAATGGAGTTGATTGAATTTCAAGAAAGCAGTTCATGGGTGAACAAATTCGTACAACTTGATGAAGCATTGGTGAAAATTGAGTGTGCTGTTGATGGTGAATACTCTATCCAGAAGCCAGAGAACTTAATACTTGAACAGTAGAGCAGCCTCCCACAAAAGTTTTCAGCCATGAAGAAACTTGCTACGGCGCTACTTACTTTGGGTCATCGTATGCCTGCGAGCAGCTATTTTCTACTATGAACTTTGTGAAGTCAACATTTATAAACAGTCTTGTTTCAGACCTAAGTGCTTCTTGTGAGTTGCTGAAGACATGTTATGAACCTAACATAAATAACATGGCTACTAAGATTCAGCAACAAGTTTCACGCTAAATTTGAGAACGATATTTCACTTAGAGTCCATTGGCAATATTAGTATTTTTATTGTTATATATCTAATAATATTTAATGACGAAGTGTGTGTGTGTGGTTTTTTTTTTTTTTTTTTTTCTTTCTATTTGCTTTACGTCGCACTGACACAGACAGGTCTTATGGCGACGATGGGATAGGAAAGGCCTAGGAATGGGAAGGAAGCAGCCGTGGCCTTAATTAAGGTACAGCCCCAGCATTTTCCTGGTGTGAAAATGGGAAACGACGGAAAACCATCTTCAGGGCTGCCGACAGTGGGGTTCGAACCTACTATCTCCCGATTACTGGATACTGTCCGCACTTAAGCGACTGCAGCTATCGAGCTCGGTACGAAGTGTGTTACAGTGGGAGCTTATTATTCTCAAAACTTATGGATTTTTGATAAATTTGCAAAATACGACCACGGAACATGCAATCAAATGCATTTACAAGATATAATAAATAAATGCAGTAATAACATATAATAGAGCATAATTCGGAATTAGGAAAGGAAGTGGGGGAGGGGAGGTAGCCACTCCTTAAAGGAAAATAACAAGTGGCACGGTAAACGGTTGAGAATAGTAAACCAGACTTAAAATGGCACACTAGCTGGAAAAGGTTCGCCATCCGTGGTCTAGGATGTGGAAGGAAGCGGCCGTGGCCTTAATTAAGGTACAGCCCTGGCATTTGCCTGGTGTGAAAATGGGAAACCACAGAAAACCATCTTCAGGGCTGCCAACAGTGGGGCTCGAACCCACTATCTCCCGATTACTGGATACTGGCCGCACTTAAGCGACTGCAGCTATCGAGTTCGGTCACTGATATAAGAATTAGAAAGATGTTTTTGAAGACTTTCTTCTGGAGCCTGGCACTGTATGGAAGTGAAACATGGATGATAACTAGCTCAGAGTCCGACTTGCTGGCTGAATGGTCAGCGTACTGGCCTTCGGTTCAGAGTGTCCTGGGTTCGATTCCCAGCCGGGTCGGGGATTTTAACCTTCATTGGTTAATTCCAATGGCTCGGGGGCTGGGTGTTTGTGCTGTCCCCAACATCCCTGCAACTCACACACCACACTTAACACTATCCTCCACCACAATAACATGCAGTTACCTACACATGGCAGATGCCGCCCACCCTCGTCGGAGGGTCTGCCTTACAAGGGCTGCACCCGGCTAGAAATAGCCACATAAAATTATATTATTACTAGCTCAGAAAGAAAGATAATAAAAGCTTTTGAAATGTGGTGTTACAGAAGAATGCTGAAGGTGAGATGGATATATCAAATTACAAATGAAGATATACTGAATCAAATTGGTGAGAGGAGATCAAGTTAGCTAAATTTGATCAGAATAGATAGAATGATAGGACACATCTTAAGACACCCAGGACTTGTGCAGTTGGTTTTTGAGGGAAGTGTAGGTGGACAAGCAGATGAGCAGATGTAGGAAGCAGCAGTTAAGTAGAAATATAAAGGTTAGCACATGTTAGTGTGGTATGGAAGCTGTATCAAACCAGTCTGTGGACTGATGGTTCAAACAACAAACATCTCATTATAAAGATGAATGACCAATGCATCCAGCAACAAAAGTCTGACCTAGGGATGACATCTTGAGGTACCAAGTCAGTCATGCTGCATGGTTAAAAATTAGTGTACCGAGCTCGATAGCTGCAGTCGCTTAAGTGCGGCCAGTATCCAGTATTCGGGAGACAGTGGGTTCGAATCCCACTGTCGGCAGCCCTAAAGATGGTTTTCCGTAGTTTCCCATTTTCACACCAGGCAAATGCTGGGGCTGTACTTTAATTAAGGCCATGGCTGCTTCCTTCCCACTCCTAGCCCTTTCCTATCCCATCGTCGCCAGAAGACCTATTTGTGTCGGGGCGACGTAAAACAAATAGCAAAAAAAATAAAAATAGTGTAGCCAGTTGTGTGAGGTGTCACTGATTCATCTTAGTGAATTCTACAGTTGTGCAGTAAAAACAAATTAAATAGTGAACATCTAAGAAAACTGCCATGTTAAGAAATGTGGAAAATGTATTTTCGTAAAATCCAAAAATTCCAATTTCACCAATGTCGAACATTAAATGGCTTGTAGGAAACGTCCCAAATTTAAGACGACCGAGCGTCGTGAGGAGAGTTCCGCGCTACTGTCCCAGTGGGGTGAAAATGATTTTGAACCCGTGATCTTTAAGATGTGTAAATTTCCTTAGAATTAAGACGTAAAATGTCAACAATAAAATTTCAAATCATTTTATTTCGACAACACGCGACGCGTATTTTACGTCAAAACTTGCCCCGAAACAGCTCCGTTCGTTTGTTTTTGTTTTCTTTTTACCTTCCCCTCCATGGTAGCTTCCTTCCTCCCCAGTCCCTGTCCTATCCCATTGTCTCCATAAGACCTGTTTGAGACTTCAGTCGGTGCGACTTAAAAATCAATACTAGGCATCAATACTGACGATAAACTGTGCAATCATATTTTGGCTCTCGCCGGGTGAAGAGAGATGTAATACCATACTTTACATCAAATCTGTGTCTGGAAGAAGGCAATTAATAAGTAATGACGTAAACAGCAAACACAGAAATCACCAGCCAAGGTCAAGAGACTTAAAGGTTTACAATGTTTATGTTTCATATTTTGATTAGTACCGGTACTTCGTTTAGGTAGACGGCCTTTGTATGATCCATACCAAAGACACCGAACTGACCCAGACCGAATTCCAGACCGGCGCCGTCTGCTGACATCTGCATAACGTAAATACCAGCGCTTCTCATTTGACAGCCAGTCAGCTGAGCACAAGGCTTCCAGCTTCAGTGGACCGACGCACTACACATTTTCCTTGCGACGCACTATCGAACAGCTTCGTGCTCTGCCATTTGCAACTCGGAGGAAGGACTTTTGCTGTAAAGTTGATTTGTCATCCGAATTAAAATGACTTGGGGTTTCGTGACCTGTGGACCTAACGAGGCGTTGGTCGTTTCAGGTAAGGAAGAGAGTTTAATACTAAAAAGTGGGTGTGGCAAATGTTTACAAACGATTCGAACAGTTACGTAATTCTAGACTGACTTCATCCATCATTTAGGCCTACATGGCTTATTACCTTATACATTAAGTCCTTCGTTTCTGTGTTACGGTATAGGCCTAGTATCTGATGTTGATTCTCTGTCGGTTGTCATTCGGATGTGTGTTGCATTTCAATGCCGGGATATATCATAACCTCTCTTAGGACAATCCTGATTTTAATGTTATGGTTTATAGGCTAATCTAATATGTTGAAGTCATAGTATTGATTATTCTGGGGCACATAGAATTAAGCGGCGGAATATAACATAAACATACTTTATTTGGGTCAGAATTTTAAAATTCTAACATTTAAAATATATAAAACACATTCAAATTCATAGGTATTTGGTTATTCTAATGTCTCGAAATTTAACTGTTTTCACTGTAATATTATGATCTATTGCAATTAATTATATTTTCTGAGGATTTAAGTACTAACTTATACAAGGATTTGCTTTTAGTAATTAGGAATGAACTCTTGTGCAATTTGCAAGTGAATTTTACAAGATCTGACATTTATTTGATCTAAAATTATTGGTATGCTGAGAGGGGTTCCTTTTTAGTAATACCGGTAAATAAGAAAAAATATACTTCTATGCAGTGACAGCTGGTGAATTTTTTGACTGGAGGGGCTGTAAATGATATTAAACTCTTGCCTATCACATTTCTCCGAGGTTAACAGTTAAATAACACAAGAAAACAAATCAAAAGGAACAATTTTATTATCATAGTTACATTACACTAAGTTAATTAAAACATGAAAAGTTTCACAAGCTTAAATTTCCCATAAAAATTAAATGCGTTGTTCGGTTTAATGAGAATGTAGTAACACTTAGACACTTCCTCGTTCTGCGATTCTGATCGACAGCTTATGTCCATTTTCTCACGTGTCACTAATTCAATACAACTATTCATGTGCATTTTCACTCCATGTAGCCTACAACCGGTCAGTGTACTTTGATTGGGAAGGATTACATTTTTTTGTTTAGCCTAGTCATTCTAGTTCCTAGGTAATGTTAAACATCTTTGAGGTCCAAACCTCTAGAGTTCTAATCTACTTTCAAAAGTAATTTCCACCATTACTAAAAATACTATGCATGCTTATCCTACAGACTACAGTGTAATAATCGTGCAGCAAATTTAAGTTGAATATCAAACTCTTTATTATTTTCTCACCTGTATTTAGTGTATAAGGATATTAATTTGGCCTTCTACAATATATTTTATTACCTCTCAGCAATGAATCCAAGAACAAATAATAATAATAATAATAATAATAATAATAATAATAATAATAATAATAATAATAATAATAATAATAATAATCTGTATCATGACTAAATTATTTTACTGTTGGCATCACATCTATGGGCTCTGCCCAAATTCCCTTTCAAGCGCACAGCTGTCTGCAACCCACAAACCACTTTCACCCAACCCCTCACTACCTCCCAGACAGCAAACCAAGGATCTCCTTGGAGTCCGACAGGCTATCTGGAGTGATGCAGCTACCATCTGCAGAGAACTAATATGTGAGGGGGAGGAGAAACGAATAGAGGCATGATTACCAATGGACATAGTAGGGCAATTTTTAAGTAATGACTGTGATACTGATGACACAATAAAAATGGACTTGTCAGCTATGAAAAAGAGATATCATTCTCATCCTATTCAGCTATTAGTTGAAACATTTTATATTAGAAACTTCACTAAATTAATTCAATTATTTGTGAATGTTGGATTTCTGGACATTGGGAGGGGTCCGCCGCAGAGCCCTTCATTAGCACACCACCACCGCTTCTATGACTTTATTTTACCAGTATCAGGAATGAACATAGTAAAATCTGTACTGTCATCTCAAGCAAATTGCATTCAAATGCATAAGAATTGAATGGTTGATACATTTTATTTTATTGGTGGCACTTCAATGATGCCACTAGGAAGTCTTGATCTTGGAGAAATCATGTTTAGTCTCTACCTATATAAGGTATAACGTGGAGTTGACTTGAGTGAACATCCTAGGTTGCTGTGAAGATACTGGTAAAATGGAGAATTGTTGCCAGTTTAGGAATTGTCATTATGTGTGTCTGTTACAATTCTGGATTGGAGTCAATAGGTGGATGTCTGAAAAGAAAGAAAAAACTAAAGTTGAAGAATGCTGTGTCCAACAGAAACCACTGTAAAAGATCAATGTTTAAACTTACTCCCTCAGGCCTGTTCCCAGTGGCTGTGTTTGCGGTGTGCTGAGTGGTATCCACTACTTGGTTAGGCCTACTTAGTTCCCAATTTTACCAGTATCTTCATAGCAGCCTGGGATGTTCAGGTCAACTTCATATTACAACCTGTGACAATAAAGTTTGGTGAATGAAGTCAGAACGGTCGATCCAGCAACACTGGCGACATGCAATGCTGCACCTGCGTAGCAGTTGTTCAGTTGAGCATCATGTGTGTGCCGTGTAAGATCTGTTTGCCACAGTGCGTGTTTAGTGTGTTGGTTCTGAACTGTGAACAGGAGCATGAACGACCAAACGATCAATGTACAGTTTTGTTTTAAGCTTGGCAAGACACCGAAAGAAATGCATGTGATGCTGGTACGTGTTTATGAAGATCAAGCACTGTCCTTGAAGTGTGTTTACGAGTGGTTCGCCAGTTTTCGAGGAGGCCGGGAAAGTGTTTCTGACAACCCCCATAGTGGAAGACCGCCGACTGCCATCAGTGACAAAAACATTGAGAAGGTGAAGACATTAATCACAAATGATCGGCGATTAACTGTGCACATGATAGTGGGTAAACTGCAGATTAACTGTGAAACCGTGCGACAAATCGTTACCAAGAAGTTAGGGAAGAGGAAAACACATCCTTGCCTTCAGCCACATCACTCGACTTCCTGCAGAGTTTCCAGGACATGTATCGCCAATCTCAACAGTGCATAGTTACGAGAGGGGACTATTTCGTAGGACAGTAAGTTATCTGTCGTGCATTGTTCATCTGTGTTGATAGTACAGGACTATTCACCAAACTTAATGGTCACAGGTTGTATATTGTAATGAACTACACCTGCATTAAACTAAGTTCCACAGCACTGTATATATTATATTCTTTTACCTAGTCAAGTCACATAATCTGCTTTTGAGGGTTCCTTTCAACTGTTTTCAAGGCCTAAATGAATTATTTACACCAAATAGATTATTACCATATATGCACTAAATATAACCTTCACTTATTATGCTAGAACTGCTTGAAAAACAAACAATAACGTTTAAAATTCAAGGGCAGTCATCAACTGTGTTGACATCGACGAGTGGGCTAGTTCATTTTATTTTTATTTTTTACACTTGGAGATTGAAACTGTAGATGTTCAGTAATGTAGAAACTTGCACGTGTGGAAACACAAAATATGCCATGTCATCCTACTTGTTAGCAGAAATTGGTAACTCGGTGAAGATACTGAAACTATTTGGTAGTCGGGATAGTTGCCAGATCCTGGGTTAAAATATGACTGCTCGCTGTATTCTTGTCCTCTCATGCTATTATAGAAGATTGTCTCATTTCTTTTCTTTCTCTCTCTCTCTCTCTCTCTCTCTACAATATGTTTGTCTATCTGCACCCTTTTCTACGTTAGCCACACACATTCTCTACAGTTTTGATTGAGGAATACTTGAAAAAATAATGCAGTCTTTTGGAAGGAATTGTATTACAGGATATTAGCCTGAATTATCAACACAGTGATTTCGTCCTGTTTTTTAAGTGTTATCTAACTAAAAAATTTCAGTCTAAGAGGTTCGCAGCCTCACTGTTAGCACTTATTGTTTCATTTCTGTCTGTTATCTTTTATTTCCTTTTCTTAGGTTTAGCACATTTTTTGGTTTCAGTTATGTTTTATATTAACTGAATTTGTCTTAGCCAGTTACAGTAGAGTGTCGCTTAACCATCCTTCGCTTATCCGACCTTCCGTGTTATCTGACACTGGTATGCTTAATTTGAACTTTAGGTGGAGGCAATTCTGGGATACCCGGTGTGAAGGGTACAACCGTGGGGCAATCACTGGCAGTCATGTGGTAGGACCGGGTTTTTCTCAAGGGCAAGTGCAGAGAGTTTTCGGTCATTGTTCAGTGTAGTGTTGTTTGGGTGCGGATGTTTTTTCATATCCTCTGTGAGTAAATGGAAGAAAGTGATTGTTTCTGTAGAAGGCAAGTTGAGTGGGTTAAAGAGACTGGGCAAAGGGGAAACTCTTCAAAAAGTGGCTTCAGATTATGGTGTTGGTCATGTTACAGTGGGAGACTGGAAACATAAGAGGGAAGAAATTGAAAAGTGGTGCTCTACCAGAGCAAGTGATGCACTGAAAATTAGAAAAAAAATTAGAGGAAAAAGTGAGTGAAGCACTATTTCTTTGGTTCACTCAAAACCGGGAAAAGGTCCTGTCAATATCTGGCCCCATTCTGCAAGAAATGGCGGTGTATTTCCAGAAGGAGTTTAATGAAAGGGACCCTAATTTTACTGCCAGTGTTGGGTGGCTTGATCGGTAGAAAAAATGATACGGCATTGGGCAGCTTAATAACTGTGGAGAAAAACTGTCAGCTAAATCCGATGAAGTTGTGAAATTTAAAAGGGAATTCCAAGAAATAATTCTTGCTGAAGGATAAACTGGTGATCAATATTTAATTGTGATGAGACTGGGTGAATTTCAATCTGCTGCCATCAAAACTCTCGCTGCCCAAAAGTAAGACGTCTGCACCTGGCTACAAGCGTAGTAAGGAAAGAGTTACTGTTCTTGTCTGTAGTAATATTACTGAGAACTTAAGAGCCAAAATTGCTTATGATTGGTAAAGCAAAGATGCCTAGGACATTTAAAAACTTTTCTGTTAATGCTCTTCCAATCCATTACACGAATCAGAAGGCTGCCTGGATGTCTGCCGACTTCTTAAGACTTCTTTTCACAGTTTGCTCCCTAGAAGAGCTCTTCTTCTACTAGACAACGCTCCATCACACCCAACTGAAGAGCAACTTAGAAATGGTGACATCAAAATCATGTTCCTCCTAATGTGACGTCATTATGCCGCCAATGGACCAAGATGTGCTGGAAACATTGAAGAGGGAATATTGGTGGAAACTCATTTCATCCTCAGAGAGAAAATGGACAATGGCAACGACATGATAGAAAAGTTCAAACGAAACAACTTGAAAAACGTGGCATACTGGATAGCGCACTCTTGGGAGGAAGTTGAAACAACAACATTACAAAGTCTCGGAACATATTGTTGAGTGAGGTTGAACATTGAGAGGTGGTGGTACAAGATGACATGAAAAACATTGTTCCCTTACTGAATTGCATTCCTGGCTGTCAGGATGCTACGACTCAAGATGTGTGTAAGTGGTGTGCACAAGATCAGCTGTTTAAACTAACTGACCCTGATATTATTGGTCTTGTGAATGCTAACGAAAATAAGGATGATGAACAAGAAGAACGAGGCATTGCAGAACAAAAGGAGAAGATGATGACCCACAGCGAAGGATTATCGTCGATGGCGGGATCTTGCAGGAAGAAAACGCGAATCAGCAGGCAAGAAAACATTGTTGACAAGTTTCTTTTTGTATGACATTTGAAATGTTTTAGTTCAATATTGCATGTATTGTACAAGTGAATTGATAATTCAAGAAATAGAGTACCGTAAAACATAGTAATACAGTATAGCCTTCCTGTTTGTTTCAGTTCATTTTCAAAGTTATTCTGTATTATCCGACATAGTCCAGGTCCCGTTTAAGTCAGATAATTGAGACTCTACTGTATTTATTGCTCCATCGAGTGATGTAAATATTCTATATTATTATTTTTATTTCCATCTGTCTTTTGTTTCTTCACTTGTCATTCATTACGTTTTTAGCACATTTTTAGTTTATATTATATAGATTACTTTAACGCCCCCTTATTTCACTGATGATGGCTCAAACAAGTCAAAACATGTTTGAATTTTATTGCTCCATCTAATGATGGAATGATGTTTTGTATTGAATTAGGGGGATACATTTGATTTTTTTGTTTTGTAAAGGAATTGTATTGCAAACTATGTTCACTTAACCCTTTAATCTGAATAAAATATAATGATGAATTTGAAAAACCGTTTAAACTTTTATATGTACTATTTTTCAAGTTACTATATTTACCTATGGATTTGCTTCTAAATATTATGATGTTTGCTATAATTTTAATTTGTTGTTAGTCATTGCTACAATATATGTGAACTCTATCTGAAACACAGTAGTACAGTTTCTTCAGATCTTTATTATAAGTTTTTGTTGTGCAGCACATCAGTTGCCAGGGAAGTTAATTCCTAAACAACATAGGTATTTACCGTGGTGTTAGTGGTATGTTTACTTTGAGTCCTCTATCTGGTCGGGTATTGCCTAATATGGTAATCGAGTTGACCATACTGCCAGTGACTCAACACAGAATGCTGAGCTACGGTAAATAATCTAAACTTCCTAAGGGAGCGAACAACTGCAGGTGAGGTGATGGCCCTCTCAGTGGAGGAAATGACACTCGAAGCCATCAAGCTGTTGATCTGGTCCAAGGGCAAAACAGATGGAGGAGGAATGTTGACTATTCAGTTCTCAATGGTCATGGAGATAGGAGAGATCACACTAGATGGACTGGCTCTGAAGGCGCATCTCAATTTTGAGTCTCTAGCAGTCCATTGCAGACCCAGTGTTCAACCCTGTATGTCTTACTTCATGTGCCTCAGGATTTAGCTCTGAGATCATAGTATTTAGGTCACCCCCTGGCAAGTTGGTATCTACACCAATGGCACTTTTCCTCCTATCTTGCCTCTCTCTAATTGAGGTCTCAACTTCTACATCCTCTCCTTTACATCCTTACTGCAACTCCTAAATAATCCCGTAACCGTATGAAGTGATCTGTAACCTTTATTTACAATCTTGTTAATGCAATTACCTCAATGAAGATCTTTCCATACATTGACACCTAATTAATTACATTGAACCCTGTGAAGTACTCTCAGCCCATCAACACAATAATTAAAATTGAAAGGACTGTTTCTCATGGTGAAACTTACAACCTGACTTTTAATCCCATTTACTATCATACAGTTGTCTGCTCTCCATCTCACAACATTGTCGACATCTTTTTGCAATCGCTCACAATCCTGTAACTTATTTATTACTCTGTACAGCATAACATCATCGGCAAAAAGACTTATCTATGATTCCAGTTCTTTACTCATAACTTATATACCTATAGTGTAAGAAAATGTAAAGGTCCTAATACTGTGTTGTGGAACCTCTCCCCTTTATCATTACAGGATCAGTTAATGCTTCACCTATTCTGATTCTCTGAAATAAGTTTTCTAGAAATTGTCACCCATTCAGTCACTCTTTTGTCTAGTCCAATAGCCCTCGTTTTTGTCAGTAGTCTATCAAAAGCTTTGGATAGGTAGGTCAGTAGCGATACAGTCCATTTGACCACTTAAATCTAAAATATCTGCCATTGTATACCTTGCTGGAATCCTGAAAGTTGAGCCTCATTGGAATAACCTTTCGCAAACCTGAACTGCCATTTATCAAACCAGTTAGTGATGTTGCAAACATGCATAATATAATCAGAAAGAATGCTATGTGTCAAGCTGACTGGCCTGTAATTATCTGCTAAATGTTTATCACCATTTCCCTTGTATACAGGGGCTACCATAGCAACTCTGCATCCATTTGGTATTACAGTTATGGTACTATATATCTTTAGTATATCCCCAGAAATCTTATCAATTCCAACTTCTTTTCTAGCTTTCAAGTTTTGTATCTTTTTGTTAATAACTTTATTATAATAGGTAAATTTCAGTGCATCAGTAGGCTATTAGTCAACTCCTCTACCTGGGCATTATTCTTATATTCAGTTATGTTTACATTCTGCTGACTGTATACTTCACCACATACACCCTCCCCTTTTTAATTAATGATTTCCTGTAATGCCTTTTCTGGAACCTGTTTCTGCCTTAAAGTACTTGTATATACCTTGACATTTTTACCAAAAATTCATATGACTGCCAATTATTTTTGCCATCATGCTATTCCTAGCTGACTTTTTTTTTTTTTTTTTTGTTAAATTCAATTTCATTGCAAGTTCCTTCAATCTCTTCTTACTTCCATAACCATTCCTAATTCTATTTCTTTCTGATATGCACCTCCTTCATAATCTCTGTATTTCTCTGTTATAATACAGTGGATTTTTTTCCCATTCCTTACCACCTTTAAAGGTACTTGCCTATTTTCACACTCCTCAACAACTGCTTTAACCCTTTGCTATTTAACGGCAGCTGTTTGGCCATAATTACCATGGTTTCTGATGGATAGATTTAAATTCCAATAGGCATAACAGTATTAATGTCACCCTTTAAAGAAAATGACATAGAATTCAAATGAATGTATAGTATTTTTTGCATTTTGTTTCTAAATGATCGATGCATATATATTTTAACTCGCACTAATTTTGTGTCTAAATATTGCCCAGGTTTCCTTAACCACTTCAATGCCATTGCCTGCCTTAGTTATGGGCAAGTAGGAAGTAATCATCAATTTCAGGTAAATCAACCAAACCCATATAAAGTAGAACACCTACCATTGCCAGTTTTTCTTTGTAAATATTCGGCATGAATATTCATCTGCTTTACTACCAACTCTTAAAATTCCCATCCCACAAATAATTTAAAAAATGTTTTCTGTGGTTTGGACCAGATTGTTTTTCCCATATTTCCAGTTCATCAGAATGATTATCACAACTCCAGATATCACTAGTAACATACTTCTGTAGCCCTGTCTCTCAGTCTTCACACAATATTTGTTCATGATTTTCAGAATCTTATCACTACTACATTCTTCAGAGTACAATTCCAAGCCATTCCTGGAAAGTTCACTATCTCCATTAATTTCTAGTGCTACTCAAGATTTGGATAGAAGCCCCCCCGTTTAACTACAACTACATTAATACAATCTGCTACCAATGGATACTCAAGTCGCAATAGACAAGAACTAATTATTCTAATATTTTCACTGATCAAATCACCAAACTGCAGCAAGCCTCGTAAATTCTAGAAGCTGGTCTCCAACGATTCCAAGATTTTAATTTTTAGAATATCATTTTGACTCAAATTACACACAGTCAAATCATAGTTGTTTTTAAATAATTGCATTGGAAATCACAATTATTAACCAAATTCTCAATATCAGAAGTTACTGTGTTCCAGAAATCAATGGATTTTAGAAAAAATGGCTCCTATATTTTAACCTTCAGTTTATATTTATGAATCAAATTTAAAGCCATATTACAGTTGATTCAATCAACCACAGCATTGTGAAAACAATTTTAGCCAAATTTTCAAATTGTAGTTACTATGTTTTGGACGTCAATGTATTTTAGAATTAAGGGTTACTTCAATTCAACATTGTAATTCATATTGTCATACTATTAATGTGTACATAATTCCTATGTTTTTTACATATTATTACTAAACATGGATTTATACTCAAGCAAAAAATTTGTAAAAACAATCCAAATATGACAAGGCTTAACCTTGAGACAATTATGTAGGCTGAAGATGCTTGTAAATAAAGCGAAACATGTCCCTGTAAATTCGTTGTTGTAGTATTAAGAACTAGCAACACAAAACCAATTGGTATTGAATAGGTGGATTAAAATAATCACTATATTGTAAGCATTTATAGCAAATTTCAATACGGGTCTAATCATGAGATTAGTTACATGTAAAATAATAAACCCTTCTCCGCCTCAATGTCATCTAACTGAGGAAAAACATATTTCTCTAACATGTCACAATAGATATCACCATTGATATTTCTTTCAACAAAAATGAAGGGACTTATTACTCTATCATACATAAGACCACACCAAACATTCACTTTTGGCATGTCATGTTCATACTCTACAAACTCATGGGCCGGCTCTGATCCCCAAATTCTGCAATTATGTCTGTTTACAGACCTGTTCACATGAAAAGTCACTTCATCACTAAAAATAACATTTAAAAAAAATCGTTATTTTCATCGATTTCGTTTAGCATAGAAACAGAAAAGTCAAATCTCTTAATCTTGTCTGTAGGTTAATGTGGTGTAACAGTTGAAGTTTGTAAGCAGTTAAACGAAGTCTTTTATGAACTACCTTATGAACTCTTACCCCAACTCCAGACTGCGTCTTGTCAGTGATTTCGTAGGGCTTCAAAGGCAGGAAGCTCGGATTCTGTCCACATTCCCTTGTGACACGCGGCCTACCCAGCGACTTTTGTTTTAAAACACTTCCTGTTTGTTTGAAAGCACTTAACGATTGGCGAATGGTTTTATCCATAGGCGCGTCAACACCATAATTACGTCAAAAGTTTTTTTGTACCGTAACAACAGAATGAGTTTCTATTAGCCAAATAACACATTGAGCCTTTTGTTGCGGCATCGCCATAGCGCGGCAATCCAGACAGCACTGACTGCCGCTATGTTGTTTCAAGGTCAACGCTCTGCAGCGCTGCCAGCTGTTGATGAAAACATTCCCAATTGGTAAGAGTAAAACTTGATGAGCTACTCCTTTCAGAGAAATTAACTACATTTTGCTATCTTGTACAGTTATTAAGATATGAATTTTTAAAACCCTGGAATTCTTTTATGGAAACCCTGTACAACAGCTTTATGATCATTTACACCATCTGTCACTTCAGATTCTCTGTAGATCTCATCTGGTTGTATCGGCACTATGTCTAGAATATTTTTCCCTCTAGTTGATGGTTCTTCGACACTGTCATCACCAGATTCCGTACATTGCCAACTATGTTAGTACTTACCTGCTTGCCTTCTGTTGTTGGTACCAATGTGGCAAATTACCACCTTCTCCTTCCCGTCTAGTTTCCTCAACATCTGCCTTAACTTAGTCGCTCATTGACATGAATTTACAGAATGCTAACTAAATATTACTAACCATATAATGTACAGTACCTGTACCTCAGTATGTTACATAAGACAAAGTAGCTATACCAAGCAAATTCTATACCCTCTCTGTTTAGGTAAATAGAAACCAACAAACATTCAAGATTGGCTTTTTTCATCATTACAACACTAACATTGTTAGCTTGGTTGACTACTTGTGTACTTGGCACAAACATCATTCAGCTCCACCTGGCTGCAGCCTACTACGTGCTCCTTGCTGCATGATATGGAAACAAAGCTCTCAAGATACTTGACACCTCTTGTGAGCAAAAGGTCATTGCACTTCTCTGAAGAAATCTCAATCCCATCTTAAACTGTCTATGACTAACTTGTATAAACCTAAAGTAAGCTTGTACTTTTAAATGACTCCGTGATGTTGTGGTCGTAGCCTCAGGATTTCAAGTTTTACGTGGAACTTGAACCACAGGAATGTGACTTTTCATTTCAAAAATTGCACATGCATCGATTTAGATCCAAACCACAACCGCCATGGTGAGAATCCAGTGTGTATGCCACTGTGCTGTCATACCATTTCACATAAACTCGTGTATTATTAACCATTACTACTCTTGTATTATTAACCATTACTATTACACACAGGAGCCTCCATGGCTCAGGCGGCCTCCCACCGCTGGATACCGTGGTTCAAATCCCGGTCACTCCATGTGAGATTTGTGCTGGACAAAGCGGAGGCGGGACAGGTTTTTCTCCGGGTTGTCCGGTTTTCCCTGTCATCTTTCATTCCAGCAACATTCTCCATTCTCATTTCATAGCATCTATCAGTCATTAATAAATCACTTTGGGAGTGGCGACCCCATCGTACTAATAGCCTATATATGATTAATTCATGACATCCCTGACCCGGTCAGTGACGGGAAAACTGGTTGTAGGTTTTCATTTTCATTTTCACTATTACACACAGTAATAACTGTGTTATGATCAAAGAAACTAGGTGACATTTCCAACAGTTATGTTCTCACCCAGGTATGTTAGCACAATTTTTGTTTTACTGGCACAGTCAGTGAAATTGTAAAAAAAACATGCCCACTGACTTTGTTTCAAGTACTCTGTATGAAACACTTGCATAGTCATTCAGTTATATGGCTTGACTGGGAAGTTAAGCCCCTTGAAAGGTTTCAGTGTTAAGAATGGAGTGATAAATAGTGCCAATACCCTGTTAGATTTGCTACTCATGCAGTTATTTTTATTACTAGTACTTGGAGGGTACTAGAGGTAAAGATAATTGGAAGACTGATTCTCATATGACGATCTGAGGTGATTGAGCCAGTCCTTTTCCCACAGCAGGCTGACATGAGACCACTGAAAATATTTTACATCCCAAATCCTGCATCTGACCAGCATATTGAGGATGGGTTTGAAACAAAGATGTGATTTTGTAGATCTCACAGCTGTGTTATGATAAGCAAGTCATAGAAAGCTATTTCTTCATTGCTAGATGGGGGTTTTATTCATTCCATTCCTGACCCAGTTGAATGACTGGAAGCAGGCTGTAGATTTTCAGAGTGCTATTTTATAAACTCACCAGTCTAACCTAGAACTATTATTTAACTAGCATGATACCTACTATCTTGATGAATGAATTTTTGTGTATTTACATGGACAGTGTAGCTGTTGGAAGTCTCAGAAAAATGATCTGCCTCAATGAAGTATACTGATTCCCATTTTATTTAATACAGTGAGTTTCTCTCATTGGTTGGCCGGCAGGCATGCCGAACTTATGTGCCTCCCGTTGGCTCATCAATACCCACTCCGCGGCTTAGCAACAAGGATAGCGCTTTGCTCACTTTATCCTTTCATGACATGAGATAACAATAATTAAAGTTAAGAAAATTAGTAATTAAGAAAATAAGCTTGTACCTTGTGACAGGAGATTTTAGAAAAGTTCTCCTCCTGTAGCCTTACCTTTCTGACATCGTCTTAGGAAGCTTCGATTCACACGCATGAATTAGTCTTCCATAATCAAGGTTTCAATTTTAATATTTTTGTAGCCCGCTACGCCGAGGTCTTGGAAACCCCGGCTTCTTGTCAAAGTCGTCTTAGGGATTTTGTAGGCATATGTTCTAATCTTTCTGTGATTTTATTTTTCCTCGTTGAGTACGCATATTTTTAACACTTTTCTTCCTATCGAGTAAAAAACCAGTTCCTCTCAATTTGTTCAAGAATTTCCGCAGGGGCTTTGTATGTGGAAGGCTAACACCTGGAAATTGTGTTACAAATCACCTGACGACTTCTCTGCAAGCCACTTTCACATAATTATCGTACGTAAATACCCTTTCCTCTACTGTGTACACATGTCTAGGCATTATGAGAATTATACCCCGAAGTAACACTTCACACCTTGAAAACACTTGGAGTGACAGATCAACACTTAATACACGTTCTAAGCATGGACCTGAACTGTGCAGTGCGGGCATTCCCGTACTCACTGTATTTACACCAATGACTTGTCCCAGCTCCAGGGTTCCATGAACTTCATGTATGCTAATGTCCTTGCACTTACTGTTCAGTTTGAATGATAGAATGTAAGTTGGTGAGTGCACAAGAACATGGGTCTTATTACAAAATGAGCCATCTTAAATCTCATCTAAATAAGACTTAAGTTTGTGCTTTCATCTAAAATCTTAGCAAACTGACAAAGAACCTTCTAGTATCTTGGAAAGGAGCTTCTCTAAATCCCTGATTCCACCTGATATCACCTTGAATCATACATTAACATATAAGCACTGTTTATACATTTAAAAAGAAGTCTCTTCCAGTAAAAGCCTACTCAATGAACTTGGATGAACAAACTGGAAAACACCCCCCTCCCAGGTAGTCAGGACAACACTGGTCTTACGATATTCTGCTAGTGGTTATATCATCCCTGTTTTATGCAAGTCACGCCACACCAAACAGTTTGAGATGGCCCTCAATGAAAGGTGCAGAATGATTTCAGGTTGCCTGTAGCCTGCTCCTGTAGTAAAAATACACTTTCCTTGTGATATCAGGAGAGACTGCAGCAAACATCAGTTGCTGCAAGTTCACTGTACTAATATCCATCACAAGGATGGTGGGTCAGAAAAAGAAATTAACCTTTTCTCTCCCAAGTTTCTTTTAGCTTCATGCATGCCCCATACCAGATTTTTCTGGACGTTTCGACAGTGGTTGTAATAGGCCAAAAATACTTTGTATTTACACAGCTACTGAAATGTGATGGAACGACAATATTAGCAATAGTTTTCTCCTAACACTTTTCCCAAACCTTGAAAGAACTTAGCCTGGTAAATGTCGACAGCTTGATTCACTGAAACTTATCTCCACTATATTTATAAAAAATCACACTCATCATCATTGCCTAAAATTTCGAAAATATATTTCGTTATGCTTTCTTTACACTCCCGTGCACCCATCTCAGAAGACAGCTGTGAAAGAAAAACACAAGGCACATAATTATCTGCAAAAAACGGTAAGGCGATTTATGAATCGTCCGTCGTCTGAACAAAGCATGTCAACAGCATTGGACTGAACTCGGAAGTGAACAAAAGTGCATTGCTTTAAATCCAAATTAACTCGTGTTTGGGACAGCGGGAGAAATGTTGACATTCAAGTTAACTCAGGCATGGGATGGAAAAGGTTAAAATCAATTAGAGGCAGTTGAGCAGCAAAATGAAGGCAAAGCTCTGGAGAAACCACAAACAATGGTTGCATTTTTAAAATTAATGTTGGTTGAAGTGTACAACTGTAGTAATAAAATTATAAGCTTAATTGTCAACATCTATAACTAAATAGCTTATAATGATTTTAAATTTGCACAATAGCTCAGATACATTGTTTACATTTTGCCAAGACAGCCATTATTAAAATTCTAGTCAGTGCCTGCAAGATTGCTGAAAAGAAAAGTTATAATTGTATGGTTTTATTTCTTGCTAAACTGTGGGTCCTATGACTTGCAGACAATTGATTTTAAAAATCCTTGCAAAACTGAAACTTGCTTACAATGGCTCTACAATGCCATCCTACAAGAAAGTAACTACATGATGAAAATATTGGTAATGAGCTAGTGTAAATAATAAAATATGGTCACAAATGAGTAAAAACCAGCCGGGCTGAGTGGCTCAGACTGTTGAAGCGCTGGCTTTCTGACCCCAACTTGGCAGGTTCGATCCTGGCTCAGTCCAGTGGTATTTGAAGGTGCACAAATACCTCAGGCTCATGTTGGTAGATTTACTGACCCTTGAAAAGAACCCCTGCAGGACTAAATACCAGCACCTCAGTGTCTCCAGAAACTGAAGAAAGGTAGTTCGTGGGACGTAAAGCAGATAACATTATTACTGAATCAGAATTAAGGTGTCAGTATGTTTAACCCATAGAAAAGCATAATGTATAAGAATTCAAAGAGTAATATATGTTTCACCTGGTAATATATATCAAATATTATTTTACAGGATGTTGCTACACCAAACCTTTGCTGGTACCTGGTGGAAGGGCATTCGTGTGGCCGACCATCCAGTGTGTCCAAAGGTAAGCCTCTCTTTAAATAGTTCATTATTTCTATCAGCCAGTCATGTTTAATAGTTTCTCTAAGAACTATTAAGTTGGTAAATAAATGTATAAATGTATAATAATTGACTGTTATAATGCAGTGTCTGTGTTTCGCAGAGAACTTATGGTGACGAATGAACTTCCCCTTCTTCTTCTTCTTCTTCTTCTTCTTCTTCTTCTTCTTCTTCTTCTTCTTTTATGACCACATAGGATCACTTTAGTCAGTCCGTCGTTCAGGTCTCTTTGAAGGGATTGTTCGGGCTTTGCGGTCCTCCCAGTACTTCTTCAGACGCTCCGATCTTCGTGCCCTTTCCTCAGTTGAAAATGTGCGTGTTGTTGGTTTGTTTTGTGTAAGGGACTTCCCCTTCTATTATTAACATCTAAATTTAAATCTCAACCTCATTCTTGGAGATGTCTTCCTCGTGACTTCTGACGACGCAGTGCAAAGTTCTCTGAGAAACGTAAAGAGTTTCACCTTGTTTTCTTGACACGGCATAAGCCCAAAAGCCCATGTTATGTCTACAGTATGGGCCGTGAAAGCATCAATTATAACATTAAGCAAAATATTGTATATCCAAAAGAAGATTTTTGTAAGTTACAGTGTCAGGCCTAGATCATAAAACACAAACCTGCCCATAAATTTATCTCAGCACTTCTCTATAATTTCTCTAAGTTTTCCTTCTCATCGTGACCTATAAGACAACTCATAATTAGTCTTTCCACTATAAATAAATAAATAAATAAATAAATAAATAAATAAATAAATAAATAAATAAATAAATAAATAAATAAATAAATAAATAAATAAAATTATCTGGATGAAAATTGAAGATGGTCCAAATCCATGACTGAATAGTCAGTATTGACTGTTTTCACCATTTTGGTCTGTATTGACTTATTACAAATTTCTATTAAATAGAATAAAGTGTATAAAGTATTGACAAGGTGGAATTTTTTTAATAGAAATTTGAATAGTCAGTGTCATAGCCTTTGTTTCAGAGGGTCCTGAGTTTGATTCCCAACAAGATGGAGGATCTGGTTAATTCCTCTGACGTGGGGACTGGTTGGTCGTATTTTTCTCAATAAAGACTTCTTCATATACACAACACACCAACCACGACAGAAGCACACAATAATGAATATATCCCTCTGCATGGGATTGGTATCACAAAAGGCATCTGGGCATAAAACAGCAGAGTCCACATGTACACAAAATGTGCACCCACAACCCCACCAGCTTGTAGAAAAAGTGGCAGAGGAAGAAAAGAAAGGAAGATGATTGCAATAAGCTGCCAGCTATATCAGAAGTTGATTTCATAACCTAATCCTTGATCATTTATATAATCAATAAATGAAGTTTAATGTTATTGACTGTGACACAGGACACCAATTAAATCAGTTAAATGTGCTTCATCATATTCATCTTTACGTATTGACAATGATCCGTCTTGTCTGTAATGACTAGAGCTGGAATTTTTATGTAGTATCTTTTTTTTTTTATTATTTACGTCACACCGACACAGATACATCTTATGGCAACGATGGGATAGGAAAGGCCTAGGAATGGGAAGGAAGTGGCCGTGGCCGTGGCCTTAATTAAGGTATAGCCCCAGCATTTGCCTGGTGTGAAAATAGGAAACTACAGAAAACCATCTTCAGGGCTGCCGACAGTGGGATTCAAACCTACTATCTCCCGATTACTGGATACTGGCCGCACTTAAGCGACTGCAGCTATTAAGCTCAGTTATGTATCATCAAGTGGCAATATATGTACATAAATATGTAACAAAAAGCACCAAACTGTGTAATAAAATATGTAGAAAGGGTAAAATATGTAGTATGAATTTTGATTGTTCTCTGGAGTCTTATCAATATTTCAGACACATATTCAATACAAGCTTTTCATTTTCTTAGTTTACAGCACTCAAAGCATGTATTTACATACATTTATTTTTACAATGTGCTTTAAGTCGCACCGGCACATATAGGTCTTATGGCCATGCTGGGATAGGAAAGGCCTAGGAGTGGGAAGGAAGTGGCTGTAGCTTTAATTAAGGTACAGCCCCAGCATTTGATTGGTGGGAAAATGGGAAACAATGGAAAACCATCTTCAGGACTGCTGACAGGTGGGTTCGAACCCACTGTCTCCTAGATGCAAACTCACAGCTGCGTGCCCCTAACCACATGGCCTACTCACCTGTTATATTAAATTTGTAGCACAGTAAACAGTGAATGTATTTTTCAATATTCTGTGGGATCATCAAAAGATGTTTGTCACTCAGGATGTTCTTATATGCAGAAAAAGATCTTTCAGCATCACGTTGTGTAACTGGGGCAAATTTTAGCATATATAGGAGTGTTTGCTGGAATGTACTCGGGTGGATCAGTATCATTTCCATTCAAAATTCAGCAGGTGCTGTGAAATGTTGAATAACCAGGAATTCACCTAAACACTATCTGCAGTTTATTCAATACACTTGCATCAGTTTTTCCTTGCACAGCACTTAGTTTTTCAATAGCATTCTTTATGAGAGTGATAGAATCTTGCAGTGGCAGTCCTGTTGTTGTTAGACATTTGATATTTTCTGGAAGCCAGCTGAAGTTGCCGCTAATATATGCAGTTGGGGAGACCGCTTTGGAGGCAGTTTTGCAGTTCATAAATTGATACAGCATTTTCAGGATCAAAAGTATCTACAACTTTCTTTAAAGCATCTAGATCTTCACTGTAGAAGTTAACTGCTACTATCTTTGTTCTCTACCTTATTAACACTGGTACTGAGGGCAGTGTTATATCTGGAAATTGCTGTTTTTGAGATATCACTCATTGTGAGGCTTCTAGAAAAAACTTTTTCATTGCTGAAATTAATCTATTCACTTGTGGAAACTTAGCATTAATATCTTCGCCAACATGTTGTAATCCATGAGCCAAGCACGTAAAATGGAGCATATTGGAATAAAACACTTACAGAGCAGTTGCAGCTTTAAGCATATTGTGGCATGGTTAGTCGCTGCGTCCGCCTTGTCGGTGCACAACGACGAGAAGCAGCACAAGCTAGCCAGCTCCAACTGCATGTTCATCACCAGGGAAGGCCCACCCTCTCCCTACTCCTGTCACCAGGTGGAGGATAGCCGCTTGCCGATTGGTCAGCACCCTCGCCGCTGCGTATCTGGACGTCCTGCTCGCTTATTGGAGGCCTCTGGCGTTCTGGAAGAATATGGACGGCGCGCAGAGTGTATTCACCTTCAGGAAAACTCTGGGAGACGTGTCCCTTCTGGAAACATCCAGATGGCATAGGCCCAGGTATTTAAGTTACGGGCGACCTACGGAGTGAGTTAGTTGGTGTAGTTCAGCTGGTGTAGAGAGTCCAATGTGCAGACTAAGTGAGTTAGCGAAGAGCACAGTCAGTGTGTTAGTGACAGCCTGGACTGAGGTGTCAGTCTCTAGGAGAATCTGTCCGTTGGAGCCGAGGACTCTTTTCTGTGTGCCTGTTGTCGTGTGTGTGAGTGTCTTGGACCAGCTGCTGGAAGAGGACTTGGACTGTCCTGCGCAGTGTCTGGAAAATACTGGATGCCTACATGGGACTGCGAGTAGAGTTTGACGAACTGAGTGGACAATGAATACTGTCCCAAGTCTGATGTGTGGGCTGCGGACCGTGACAGCGCTAATAAGCGTGCTTGACTGACACACACACTCTCTCCCTCTCTCGATAAAACATGAGAAACTATGCGAGAGAGAGCGTGAACCGTGTAAATATGTGTACTTGTGTAAGTTGTAAGTTCAACAATCGCGCGCGCGCATGTGTGTGTGTGTTTGGGGGGTTAGTTTTAGTGCTTAGTTAATAAATTTTAGAAATGGGACGCTACCCGGTTCTGTCTTATTTATTTACCCTGCCAACATTTTAAAATATATACTGTACCATCAGAATACATCACTTATACTTTTTCCTCTTGCATCTCAGTCAGCCGCAGCGCTTTTAATCTATCATTCACAAATCTCACAATAGTTGCATGATTTTAGTCCAGCTCTTTACAGTAGATCAAACATGACTCTGAGGTGCTGTTAGGTTCTAGCTCCTCATCACAAGATTTGCAATAAATCCACCCTTAGCAGTTGTTTCTTCATCAACAGCAACCCATAATGAAAGCAGTTCCTATATACTGTCTTATGTTGTACATTGCTTTGTCATAACAAACTTGAAAATAATTCTTGAGTAGTGTTGATTAGTGAGGAACATGTTACTTGCAGTATTTGCCAGAAAAGATGTGAATTCAGGCACTTCAGGTTTATACCATGGAATATTGGCTGCAATCATCGCACTGTTAAGTCTTTATAAAAAGGGTTGAGTGAAGGTGAAGGCTGCATCTTTGTTAAAAATTCTTCTGTAGATTTAATTGTTGGTTTTTTCTAGGCAGAGCACTTCATACATGTTGTTCAAGGTGGGATTTCACAGAATATGCGATGTTTGTTACACGCTTGACTAATCACTACTTTGCCATCAGTTGTAAAGGACTCAATTGCAATCCAAGATTATAATTTTGAAGCCAGTGAGGACACAACTGGTGTGGTGCCATATTGACTCGAGAGAAAACTGTTGTTTATTTACGTTCTTAGACTGTTTAAAAGAAACAAACCGAGCATACACATTTAAACGCATTTCAAAAGACGAAAGCTTTAAGAATAGATTTGAAAATTCCTAAGTTAGAAAGATGTCACAGAAATGTGTTTAGAAAAATATTTTACTGGGTGAGTTGACCGTGCGGTTAGAGGCGCGTGGCTGTGAGCTTGCATCTGGGAGATAGTGGGTTCGAATCTCACTGTCGGCAGCCCTGAAGATGGTTTTCCATGTTTCCCATTTTCACACCAGGCTTTACCTTAATTAAGGTCACGGCCACTTTCTTCCAACTCCTAGGCCTTTCCTATCCCATCGTTGCCATAAGACCTATCTGTGTCGGTGCGACGTAAAACCACTAGCAAAAAAGAAAGAAAGATATTTGGAAACTTTGATACGCAAGCAGCTAGTTTAAAAGCAGTTAACTCTTAATAGGATTGCAGGATGTTAAGACTGACACCAAGAACCTACTATGTTGTCGTAGCACGGAGAGAGGTGATATGCCTATGTAGTGCGTCCCAGGTGGCAGAGAGAGGGTCCCTAACCGGCTTGCTGGTGGACTTGAGCAAAATAAAATAACTCTTGTTGGCCAAACACAAAATCCTCTGTGGGTGGGGGGGACACAGATGAAGAATACACCCGCGGTATCCCCTGCCTTATGTGGGAGGCGACTAAAAGGGGTGACCAAGGGATGATGAATTTTGAACCATGAGATTACCTGTGATCAGTACCATCACATGAGGAACATCATGAGTAAACGTTTCTTGCGATTAGTACCACTATGCGAGGAATACCATGAGTCTATGGGGTGGATTACTATCGGTTTTCAGTGCCCGTGTGTAGTATCCGCCCCTCGGATGGAGGCTCACCCTCTGGCCAGATTCGGTTGAACACTCCAAGGAGATAAAGAGGCTAACCTCGCTGGGGTGTTTCAGCATCTGGTTATGGACATCATGGGTCTGTGTTCGGAGGAACACCACGGGTCTGGGCATTGCCTGTGGTTAGTACCACTATGTGAGGAACACCACGGGTTTGCGTTGCCTATGAGTGGTGCCATTAAGTGAGAAACACCATAGGTCTGCATTACATGTGCATAGTACATTACCTGTAAGTAGTATCACTATATGAGGAACACCGTGAGTCTACGTTAGTTGTGATTAGTACCGCTACATGAGAAATACCATGGTTCTACTTTACTAGCAATAAGAACCATTATGAGGGGCTGTTGACCTGGATTTTGGACCTCTTTAGACAACAAGCGTTCATCGATTCAGCATTGTACTTTGGAAACAGCTCCTTGGTCAGTATATACTATTGTTTTAAGCTAGTTTCTGGGAAGGTGGGGAATTGCGCGTCGGATCCATTGATTGTTTAAAGTTTATAATCATTTCTCATCATCGTCTTTTTGAATCCTAGTCAGTGGGTTGATTTTGGAATTGTTTTTAACTTTCAGTATTGTGAGTAGCATCTGCTGATTATTTTAAATTCATATTCATCCATTCATTCTTCATCATCAAGTTTTGAATTCTGGTCAGTGGATGAATTTTGGAATTTTAATTTTAAATTTTCGTTACATTTAATCTCATTTCGTACCATTAAGGAGCCGATGACCTAGATGTTAGGCTCCTTTAAACAACAAGCATCATAATCATCACCATCATCATGAAGACTGTCACATAGTGCATAGTATTAATGTAACAGTGTTTCCTGCAGTTAACTGGAACCTTTGGAAGAACCTATTTCACAGGTGTCTTTACCTGCACTTATCATTCTTTCAAATACCTGTCACTCTTATTTATATTAATCCTCCCCCTGTCACAACAGCCCTACATCATGAGTATAAAGCTTTAACACAGAAATTTATGCAACATGAGAAAACTAAAACATTAACATTAAAATGTGTAATTTTATCTAATATCATTAAGAATACCTACCTATAAATATAAAGTGAATATATGGAGAGATTTTTACCAAACAGAGGCTGGCTCCATGGCTAAATGGTTAGCATGCTGGCCTTTAGTCACAGGGGTCCCGGGTTGGATTCCCGGCAGGGTCGGGAATTTTAACCATAATTGGTTAATTTCACTGGCACGGGGGCTCGGTGTATGTGTCGTCTCATCATCATTTCAAAAGACCTACATCTGGTGAGCCAAACTTGTCCTCGGACATTCCCGGCATTAAAAGCCATACGCCATTTCCCAGTATAAAGAAATATGTAAAATGAAATTCAGTTATAGTAACCCTAACATAGTGTCTGCCTCCATAGCGTAACAGTTAGTGTTATTAGCTGCCATCCTCGGGGGCCCAGGTTTGATTCCTGGTACTGTCAGAAATTTAAGAATGGCAGGAGGACTGGTATGTGGTTGAAATGGTACATGCAGCTCATCAGCAATTGGCGGGGGGGCCTAAAAAGAGCTGCACCAGCTCGGGATGAGGACACGAGTTTGCCTTTACCCTAACATAGTAGTTTGTGAACATGTAACATTTTCCAGCATTTAAATAGCAAGGAACAAAATGGGTAATTACATAGAAATCCCAGCTCTAGTAATGATATCTCTCTTCTCAGAGACTTCATATCCAGTGCTTATCGATAAAGTGACACTGAAGACGGAGAATTTAGGTGATGCAATGAAGGCTATAATGCCAGCAGAGTGGCCACAGTGTGAGCAGAGCAGCCATAGCCCTGGAAAATTGTTGGCTAGGCTTCTTTGAAAAGGAGCCGATGACCTAGATTTTAGACCCTTTTAAACAAGCATCATCATAAACTTTTTAGAAAATGCTGAAAGCTGACTAAAAATCAAGAGAGCAAAGATCAGAGTCCACAAGTCAGTCTCAAGTGAGTGTGAGTTGGTAAAAAGATGGTCACAGTCATTTTTAAAAAACCTAACCCCATGGCACTACAGCCCTGAATGGCCGTGGGCTACCAAGCGACCGCTGCTCAGCCCCAAAGGCCTGCAGATTACGAGGTGCCGTTTAGTCAGCACAACGAATCCTCTCGGCCGTTATTCTTTGCTTTATAGACCGGGGCCGCTATCTCGCCATCAGTTAGCTCTTCAATTCATCACGTAGGCTGAGTGGACCTCGAACCAGCCCTCAGATCCAGGTAAAAATCCCTAATCTGGCCGGGAGTCGAACCTGGGGCTTCTGGGTAAGATGCAGGCATGCTACTCTACACCATGGGACTGGCGTCGCAGTCATTTAAGTATTATAAAAGCAGGTCGTGTTCAGCAAAATCTGGATGCCTGGTCACCCTAAATATCATAATTTTCAGGATTTGTGCAGCTTTTTGTTATACTTTATACTGTACACTAATCAAGATATAAAATCATTTTTCTTCTCTCTTAGCCATTTTGAAATGAATTTGGAAATATTTAAGGGAGAAGGAAAGGATCTGATTAGCAGATTGATTTTATTAACGATTTCAATTTCTTTCTTTTGCAGGATTTCCTTGAATACAATGACACTCCAAGTTGAAAGCCCAACTGTGTACACTAGCCAAGGTGTACCTATTTCTGTTACTGGAATTGCACAGGTTAGTGTGACTTTTATAGTTCAATTTGAGCCGATGACCTAGATGTTAGGCCCCTTTAAACAACAACAACAATAATCATCATCATCAGAATCATCATCATCATCTAGTTCATATTTTTGAAGTATACCTTTGTAAGTTGAATTATCTTAATCTATAACCAGTTTTCATTTATGAAAGTAGAAATGGTTATTTTACAAACTTCAGCTATAATCAGTTATGTATGACGAAAGCTGAGGCACAGCACTGCTACAAAGGTTTAAAACTGTTCCTAGGAAGGATTTTCAGTCCTGAAGAATAGTCTAATAAGCCACTACATCTTTACCTTTTCCGTAATTTTGCTTGGAATTCTTCACCTCGGTGGTTTTCAAAAAAAAAAAGAAATCAAGACCTCCCTAGAGTTAATTTCTCCGTATTCATCAATGTCTGTCCGACCCTGTTAATTGAGAATGTACCTTCAATGGTTATTACCTCAAGGATACTCGAAGCGGTCTAGTCATGCTTTCTGAAAGTTACCCTGGAGATATCTAAATACACAAAATCTTGACTAGCATGTGAACTTGCCAAGGAGACCTCCTTCATCAAGGATCTCCAGATGAAGAGAGGGCTACCATTCACAGACACCTTGGAGAAACTAATGCAAGACGGAGTAAAGAAAAGAGACTAAATCTGGATTGACTTTTATACAACGGAGGCTTGATGAATAGGACAGGGACAAAACTAACCAAAATCTACAGCACTTTGTGAACTCAGTGGCGGGATACCATCATAAGCTGTGTAAATCAAAGTACTTCATGATCGAGACGAATCCTGCATATGTAAATTATGCAGTGTGCAATGCAGCCTATACCATGTACTCACTTCTACAAATCGGAGATCTTCTATTGTGATCTTTTGTAAAAGTGAGTTTATTCTAGTTTATTCTAAACTCTATGCACAATTTGTGTGCTGTATCTTCATAAATTGTTGTTACCTGTGATTTAGAGGCTGGATGTTAATGCCATCCTCACAGATGCACTGTGGCCCCTGGGCGTCATCTCAGAGAACCTGCACCAGGCATCCCTGGAGACATCATGCAATTATTATTAGTCCTTTGTGGGCATTAGCGGATGGATAATCGATTGAAATGAGCGAATAGATAAACTCTTATGAAAAATAGAAATACACCTTTTTCCAAACGTATGTCCAAATGTTGAAACTAATAACATCACTTTTCATTCGATTATTTCAAAAAGCATTCACCATTCAGTTGCCTCATTCATTCAGATGCAGTTGTGAATGAATAATCAAAAAATAATTAAATGGAAAAATTCACTATTTGATTGCCTCATTGATTCAAATTGAGTTTTGAATGAATAATCGAAAAAATAATTGAACGGAAAACATTCACTATTCGATTGCCTCATTCCTTCGAATGAATAATAAAATGGGAAATATAATCGAATAATCAATAAAATGATACAATTGAATAAGTGATTATTTTGTATTAGATTATCCCTTCACTAGTGGACATTCATCACATATTAGGTTGTGTTCAGTTCATATATTACATATTGAAGAGATGGCCAACAGAACAACAGTGGGATCCGAATTGGATAAAGCCAGAGACTCAACGTCAAGTGTTCGCCGGTGAGAAATAACCTGACACCCTAAGGGAGCTAACGGCTTCGGGAGGATGAGCTCTTTTAGGAGGGTGATAGAACCCCAGTTGAGGAAATGCCACTGAAAACTACCAGGTAGGGTGTCTACTCCAGTTTAGGGGCAGCCTAATACAAACCTGACACCAGGTATAAAATTCCGTTAAGGACAGGTGGAACGACACGTCGGTTAAGGTATTGCTTTGTCATATCTGTGGCTACAACAAAACAAATTTTAGAGCTTGCTGCTTTCACCCAGGTGGCGTGAGAAATGGGCAAATGCTACTTGCTCAAGAATGGTGCAGGCCAGAGAAGTTAAGGCCGTTTGAGATTCGGTACAGTCAGTATAGGAACATTAACCAGCTGCCTCCAAGAGTTAGCTGAAACTCTGAAGAAAGGTTGTGTTCAAGAAACTAATTAGAGAGGTTCCAAGACAAAGGAGCACCAGCACTACAAGGAAAGGTGTGGCAGTCGTAGTCATGTCCTATGTATGCTATCTTACACCTAACCTAACCTTTCTAAAACCCTCAATTATTATGTTTAATACATTTTAATTGTCGTCTATCAAATGCTAAGTGTGCCTAACATTATGATTTCCTTGTATACTTTCCCTGGACTGAGTTAATGTATGGGATAGAAGACCAGTTCGTTTGGCAAAAAGTGCTATTGCATACATCACAAAGGTATGGCCTACCTCCAATGTGGCTTGACATATTCCCATTGAGAACTTTCTGAAGAGCAAATGCACGATCACATACATCACAACGATACGGAATTTCCCCAGACTGAATTACTAGATGATTTTTCAGAGAAGATTTTAAGCATTCTTACAAAGATGACAACAGTAGTTGGTTTTTTTTTTTTTTCCAGAGTGAATTAGTGTTTGGGATCGAAGAGCACTCGGGTGGGTGAAAGTACAGTTGCACACATCACAGCCTTTTTCCACAGTGACTCGACATGTGATATTTAAGATATGTTGACGTCGACAATGTAGCATTGCAAACATTGCAGCAGAACCACCTTTCTCGAGAATACGTTGGCATGTGGGGACGAAGTGTGCTTCGCAATCTAAACTTATTGTTGCATGTATCATAACAGTATGGCTTTTCTCTGGTATGTATTAATATGTGATTGTTAGAACGTTATAAATTCGTATAACCTCAAAATCTGTTCAGTTGGAAACTGTAGAAAAATCGACTGGCTGGTCGATTGATTGTTCCCTGTATGTCTGGGTGTGTTCCATTTAGAGTGTTGCAGGAACATTTCCAAAAGTTGGAGATTTCTAGACGATCTGTTGAATGATATAATATATCGAGCTGATGGACGAAAGGCCAGTAATTAGTCTTCCCTTGTGATGGTTAAGTGAATAAGCAGTGTGAGGACTTGCTGATGTATGCACTTGTCAGAAAATGAAAATCCACATGGAATGAATGAATCCCCCATCTAGTGGCGAGGATAGGAAATGTGCCGGCTGCCAAAGCCTGTCGCACTGCTCTGGAGCAATGATAAATGACTGACAGGTGAAATGTTAATGGTGAGTGTTGCTGGAATGAAATATGACAGGGAAAACTGGAGTACCCAGAAAAAACCTGTCCTGTCTGCTTTGTTCAGCACAAATCTCACATGGAGTGACTGGGATTTGAACGGTATTCAGCTGTGAGAGGCCGGCGCACTGCTGCCAGAGCCACGGAGGCTTCGCACTTGTCAGAAGCTACTGTAGATTGCTTCACTGTGTTTCTCTTAATAGTGTTGCAGTATTGTTTATGATTGTGTAGTCTTAAAGCGTACTGAGTGGGGACTGTATGTTGTTAAGGAATAGACTCGGTGACAAAGTGATTTTCTAATTAAGAAGTAAATGTATCTCGTGTGATATTTATTCACACCAAATAAATCGCATTGAGAATGATAGTCAGCCAACAGTTTTATAATAATATCATGAGCATCTCCAGATTATCAGATCGGCTCATGTCTATCGAGATTGAATTACCATCACTCGCTACTCACTTGGTCTCTTGTTATGCACCTCAGACTGGTTGCACTGATAATGAGAACAAGGAATTCTGGAATGGCCTTGTTACCCATCTGCGAGTGATCGATACTAAAGAGTCCATCGTTCTTGGAGGTGATTTGAATGGCCATGTTGGATCTCAGAATGACATATACATGCGTGCCATGGGTGGCATCGATTTGGTGTACGTGATGACAGTCGTAGACTGGACTTTGCTAGTTCTCAAGACCTAGCTGTAGCTAACAGTTTCTTCAAGAAGAGACCAACAAACTTAGCCACCTACAGTAGTGTTGGGCATGCTACACAGATAGATTACTGGTTAGTTTGAAGACAAAATTTGAAGCTAGTGGTCAACGCCATTGTGATTCTCTACTACAGCATAGCACCCCAACACCACTTACTCGTGCTAGACATCTGAATGAACCAACTGAGATAGAAAATGGTGGAAAATTAATTCCAAAAAGAACAAGCTGAAAACTTTGTAAATTGATAAATTTTGCAGTGAAGCAACGGGAATCAGTGGAAGAAGTGTGGAACAGTGCTGTGGAGCAGATACATCAGGTTACAGTGGACACTTTGGGCTAATCAGTCAGAACGAACATTTATTGGTCAGCAAATGTTGTGGTAGGACGAAGAAGTTCAATGGGCCACTAAGAAAAAGAAGTTAACCTTCCGGATCTGGAGGAATACAAGTCTTGGAACAGATCTTGAACTATACCGTTCGCTGACATTGGCAGTGAAGAGAATGGTGGCTGTGGCAAATGAGCATCACTACAAGGATTTGTACAACCAACTGGACACATCAGGAAGTGATGCCAATATTTATCGCCTTGGCAAATCGCATAATCATTCCATGCAAGATATTGGCCATATTATGCAAATCAAAGGGTCAGATAACAAAATCCTGAAAGATCCGTCCTCCAGCCGTGGACAGACTATTTTGCTGCCACCTGCAATGAAAAGTTTCCCCACTTGCCAGTTCAAGAGTCCTTAACCCACGTCTGGACCTCCACCATTATTCATGTCCATTGAAGTGATGAAAATGAAGAACGGGAAAGCAACTAGCTGCGATGATGTACCAGCCAATATCTGGAAAATGCCTAGGCAACCTGGCATGGAATTTCTTGTCTCACTGTTGAGTCAAATCATAGTTTATAATGACATGTGGCCTCTGGAGAGGCCTGGTGCAGGTCTTCCGAATTGATGCCGTATAGGCGACCTACGCATCTGTGAGGATGGGGCCCTACCAAAGATGAATTCAGATCATGAAGACAGCACAAACACCCAGACTCGAAGCAGAAGAACTAACCAATAAAACTTAAAATCATCGACCCAGCTGTGAATCGAACTCTAGATCCCTTGGACCAAAGGCCAGCACGCTAACTATTTAGATATGGAGCTTAGTATGCCTGAATCCACACGCTTCTTCAATGCTCATTATGGAACGTGACATTTTTCAATGGATTGTTGTCATCTCTCATCTCAGGCAGTATATCAGTGGTATTGTATTTTCTATTTTAATAACTGCCACATCATCTTAACTTGTAATATGCTGCACTTTGATAGTCCTGTGTGAATTATTATGACGCCAGTTAGAAAATCTATTTTCTAATTCACAGAGCACAAAATTTGACTGATTATTCAAATAGTCTAAAAGACTGTACCCAAACATGTAAAAAATATTGTACTGCTTGACTGTATTATTATTTATTCTGCAAGGAATATTGTGCTGCGGCACTAGTCTTTATAAAATGTTTGGAATTGGTGAATAATTTTTACTGAAGCTACCATGTGTCAAACACAATCCCCAAAGGGTATATTGATGTATGGGTATGATTTCTTTCAGGTGAAAATTCAAGGACAAAATGAAGAAATGCTGCTGGCTGCTTGCGAACAGTTCCTTGGGAAACAGGAACATGAAATTCAGCACATTGCTTTAGTCACCCTTGAAGGCCATCAGAGGGCCATCATGGGTAGTATGACTGTTGAGGTAAGTAGACCAATCTAATATTCTACAGGGTGCAGTGTACTCCTGATAATTTGCATTTGGTAAATTCACTTTGCAATTTATTGTGGGTTTATTAACTTAACCACAATCTCTACACCAATAAATTCACTGTTATATTTGAAATCAGCCTTGTCAATACATAAAGTTACTTAATTAACTGTACATGTTTCAAGGATCTTAGTGTCCTTTTCCTCAACAGTTTACTCTAACTACCAAACATCTCTTGGACCTATTTACTTTTAATTATTATTAAACACCAGTCATATTCTGAACAAGTCCTGTTATGATGATATAGATGTTGATTCCCATAGGGAGCCTGAAATATTTGTCACAAATCAGTAAATTTGTTATACCAATATAGTTGGTCCATTATTGGACATTATAAATTTTCCAGGTAACTCATTGCTGGTTGCCAGTGTTTCACCCCTGTGTGCTAAGCTGGGCTCGTCAGTTGGTAAATGGCACACGTACCAGAATGCATGGCTAGCGCATACCGTGTAGGCCGCTGCATTCAAAACTGAGACAAAGTCTCTCATAGTGCATTGGCACTGCCGGTAGCTCCAAGTAGCCTACGCAGGATAGAATGAAAAATCAAAAGAAATGTGATAAAATTAAAACAATTCAATATTACATATTTCCATCATTAGATGAAATAATAATCAACTCATTTGAGACATCTGCAGTGAAAATGGTTAAAGTTATTTACATAATTGATGCTGAAAATGTGGTAAAACCTAATGGAGAAAAGAATGAAAACAAATGAAAACACGATGAAAACAAACAATAAGTGAATAAGGCGAGGTTGTAGATATCTTAGTTTAAAACTGCAGTGTGTTATAATTAAAAGATAGGATGAAATCACTGTGCTAAAAATCCAAATTGACAGTCTGTCTCCATTGAGTCACCATCACAAATAGTTAAGAGGGGAGCGAAAAACTTTAGATACTAAGTTTGAGAGGAAACATATGCCTGGTAAAATGTGTGTGAAACATAATGGAAAACTGCCAATGAAGTTCAGATACTTGAATAGTTGTACTCTCGGAAGGCCTGATCTTCTCAATTTTAAGGGTCCCGTTCTCAATGTTTGCTAGGTGTGTTTGCCTTATTTTTAAATAGTCAGGAAGGCAGCAAAAATTGAGAAGCTATGCATGCAACTGGGCGAGTTGGCCATGCAGTTAGGGCCGCACAGCTGTGAGCTTGCATCTGGGAGGTAGTGGGTTCGAACCCCACTGTCGACAGCCCTGACAATGGTTTTCCGTGTTTTCCCATTTTCACACCAGGCTGTACCTTAATGAAGGCCACAGCTGCTTCCTTCCCACTCCTAGGCCTTTCCTGTCCCATCGTCGCCATAAGACCTATCTGTGTCAGTGCGATGTAAAGCAAATTGTGAAAAAAAAAAATTATGCAATTTTTTGCAGTTCTTATAAAGTCATATTTTGCCTTTTTAAACTTTTTTTATCATTTTCTAGTAATTTTTCATATTATGGTCATATTTTCCCATGAATTTTCATGTCTTTGTAATATTTTTATCTTTTTTTAAATTCCATTTTCGCATACCTCCTTGCAGAGATGAGATATCTATTAGGTCCACCTATTCAATACTAATTACGTGTTGATGTTACTAATACCTTTTATTCAACTTGGGACCAGTTTCGACACATATAATGTCATCATCAGCCATAAAATGAATCACAAATATATAAGCAAAGACATAATAATCAAAACTATTGTGGATACATATTGAAATATGATCATTAAAAATCTTTAACCGTCCATTCACACCATGTGTTAAGATAAATCGCCATAACAAAAGAGCAATGGCATAATAATTAAATCTGGCGCAGTGACACATTGAAGTATGCATATAGTCTCTCACTAATCAAAGAATAAAAGAAGGTTCTTCAATATGTAGTGTTTGAGCATCCGTTTAATAGAAGGCTCCGACAGGCTTCCAAAGTAAAGAGTCATTTAAAACATTCACACATGCTATGCGTCAACCAGAGCATCGAGAGCTTATTTGAATCACTTGGTATGTAATTTATACCTGATTTAAAAAAAAGAATTTAACACTGATGAATATGAAATCAGTCAGTGGTAAAAGATGTTAGTCTTGTGAGAAGGAGATATAAAATGTTATATGTGGTAGGTCTGGAGGGGAGAAGATGGATGGGGGGGGGGGGGGGGAAGAAAAGATCTTGTTAGGGGAGTAGTAGGTTTAAGGTGGGTCTTGTGAACAGTGTGGTGGGGATTTGTAACGTGATAGGGTACTGTGTATCGCGCTAAATATTGACCTCTAATTTGGAAGATTAAAATACTTAAATACTTAAATTAAAGAATCAAACAGAATGTTAGTTTTTTCTGAGATTTCGTTCAGATTCGAATTGGAGTTGAAAAACTGGTCTAAGTGAAAGAAGCAATTTTCTGCGACGTCAAGAATAGGGCCTTTGTCCATATTCATGAGCACCTCTATATCTTGTTGTATGTTACTGAAGCTATGCTTTGAATCTTGAATGTGCTGGCCAACTGCCGAGTATCTATTATATTTTGTAGCATTAACATGTTCCATGTATCTGATTTTGTAGTTCTACAATAGTTTTGATTATTATGTCTTTGCTTATATATTTGTGATTCATTTTATGGCTGATGATGGCATTATATGTGTCAAAACCGGTCCCAAGTTGAATAAAAGGTATTAGTAACATCAACACGTAATTAGTATTGAATAGGTGGAACCTAATAGATATCTCATCTCTGTGATCTCAGTTCAATACAGAAACATCAATGAAGCTCATATCTTTGAATACCTCCTTGAAGTCGTCTCAAAGATGGGTTTTTAACATCTCCTAATTGTTGTCTGTAATTTCTTACAAATATCTTTCTTAGAAATATATATGTTCATGTGAATGAAGGGAGTAAGCTGTATAGAAGGAGGCAGATGTGTAGAAAGTGACAGAAAGGTGAGCCTCAATTGAACTCTAATGACTTTACATATTTCAAATATGCCTCAATAACATTCTGCAATGTTGAGCGGTCTTTTCCCCATTACAAGTCAATGTTGCGTGAAAATAGAAGATCGTTTCTATTTGAAAACTTTAAAATGTATGTAATTTGCTATTGCTTCTGATCGCCCATCAAAATGTGATATTTATTTCATTCTGTGCAAAGTCGAGAGTTACCTCTGGAATGAGTAATTAAATAAATTCAAAATATAATAATAAAAATTAATTAAATTATTTATTATTATTGAATGTGCTAGATTTTAAAAGTATATTTTCAACATAATGTTAATTTAAACAGCGGCAAGATTTTGAAGATTTCAAAAATGTTACCAAAAATTTTGAAGTCATATTTATTGACATGTTTTAATGCCTTTTAGGTCATAAATGCTTACATATTAATAACATTTTTAGGTCATAAACCTCCAGGTACTGCAAAGGATAACTTTGACTTTTTATAAAAATCTGGTTAGATTCTAACATTCATTGCAGGAGATGATGATAAATCAAATGAATTCTCAGTATTTTTCTGTTTGCCCAGCAGATCACTGGACAGATATGATTTAATCATTTAACTTCCCTTGTTGCAACCATGATAGCTCACTGCCATTGTTGATAGCCTGTTATAAAGGGGGCAAAAAATTTGAATCTTTGTCGATGAGTATGAGATTGTTGGACTGAAAAATCGCATCCTTAAATTTCAGAATCAGTATAAATTTGCAGGTCTGTTGTCATATGATCTCAATGTCAGTAGTAGTTTGAAATTCTATGCTTGACTGTTTAGCCTTCTCTTCTCTGGGTCCGATTGTCAAGGGTGATCTTTTCTCAATACTCCTGCTTTAGATAAGCTGTCTTGCATTCTCAGTTAGTGAGCCTGCTTCTTACCTAGATGACCCAAGTTTGATTCCTGGCCAGTTTACAGACTTTTACCTTGATCTGAGGGTTAGTTTGAGGTCTACTCAGTCTATGTGAAAACAGTTGAGGGGCTGCCTGGCAGCGAGATAATTGTCCCAGTCTAGAAAGACCAGGAGAACAGTTAAGAGGGCTAGTCGCACTGAACCCACACATCACTTTGTGATCTGCAGGTCTTCAGACTGTGCAGCGGTTGCTTGGTAGGCTTAGGCCCATGAGGGCTGTAGTGCTGTTGAGTTTCTTTTTCCTTCTCTTTTTTGAAATTATTTTGTGTTAGGTAAGGTAGTTATGAAGTTGTGTTAAATACATCATGGGAAAGATACTTTAAAATATGGCCAAGTAATTTAAATTACTTGCTTGCTCAATTTACCTTACCAATTTACCTGACCGACCGACCGACCGACTGACGTTCCCTATGAAGCATAGGGCTTTGGCAAAATTTCTCCACAAAGTACGGTTCCTGGCCATTCTCTTAACTTCACTCCAGGTCTTGTCCACCCCTGCGATTTCCTTTTCGATCGTCCTCTTCCAGGTCTTCTTGGATCGACCTCGCTTTCTGGTGCCTTGAGGGTTCCAATTTAGTGCTGCCCCCTCAAAAGCTCCATCCGGCTTCCTTAGTGTATGCCTGATCCAGCGCTATTTCCTCTCCTTTATCTGGATGTCAATGGGCTGCTGATTGGTCATGGTCCAAAGATGTCCAGCCCGTGGTTCGTTTCCCATGTCACTTGTTTCATTTTGAACCAACAGGCTGATTTTCTGTCAGGGGTTTCTTCCATTAGCCTTTGAAGTTTCCACTTCTAACTGCAAGGCAGCAGTTGCTCAATTTACCTGCACAGCTGAAATCACATGTTTCTTAAAACATAGAACATATTAACATGATAAGCAAGTTTTGACTAAGTATAGTTAATCCAAATTAATTGTACAGGATCATTAATTACAAACTGAATTGTTAACAGGAGATATACAAGGATCGGAAAAAGTTTAGCAAGCAGGTCTTTGAAGTTGCATCATCTGATTTGGTGAACATGGGCATTACAGTGGTGTCCTATACATTGAAGGATATCAGAGATGAAGAGGTAAGCACGTTTCATTTCAGTTAAAATTGTAAGTGGGCATTCATTTTGATATTGTTATGTAATAAATACTTGAATTGCTCTTTCTATTGAATAGTTTAAATTGTTTTATTAATGTTTATTCATGCATGTGATATATTCATATTTTGTGAATAATAACATAATACAAGTAACCTTATAAATTTGTGATTTAAAATTTGATTGCTAATGAAATTGGCTACCCCTCAGATTACTGATGTTTATGTTTAGTAGAGCTATGCATATATTATACCATTGGGTATTTTTATAGTAATATTTTGGCTTTCGTTTTTTGCTTCAAGGGGGCCAAGGTATGTTAAAATATATAGCTTCTGTAGTTTAGAGAATTGCTAATGTAAGTTTGGTATTGTTGGTATTATCTGTAGAGTTGTATGTTTGTTTTGCATCTTTCTGCATGAGGTTTGGTTATGTTCTTGTTTTGTGTTATTTGTGGAGAATTTAATGATAAAAGAAAGGAAATATGATGGAAAACAATGGTTTGTTGAGCTACAGCAAAGGGCTTGATAACTCGGTGATGGGATTGCTTGATTCTCACCCAGACAATCCTTTCAATGGTTGAGGGAGAAGTTTGAAATGAAACATATGTCTGTTCCATGTAAAACTGTAAGTTTAGGTGTTTATCATCACAAGATTAAAAGTTGCATGTAATGTCTGGATGAGGACATAGTGAGGTATTTGTACTCAAGAAACCACTTTGCATGGTTAAGAGCTTCTTTTATCGTATCATCTTGCATCTGCCAACAAAAATGTATGCCAAGAGTTAAAAAACTTGGATTGTATTTTCCTTCTCTACGTTAATATTCATTTAGTCCTATGTAAGTATAGGAACAAACGAGTGTCAAATCAAGTCAGAGAGAGAGAGGAATAAGAAAGGAGTATATATAATGGGACGAACACAATGGCAAGTCATTACATTCGATACACACTCCCAGTGGCAGTTCTAGGAGAAATATTGTGGGTGGGCTCAAACTTAATGTTACTTACATGCTCATTTTTGCACAAATTCAGAAGCATCCTAATATTAAAATTGTCATTAATGCATTTACATTATCAAAATATTTAACAGATTTTCAAATTGTTTCCAGACAATGAATTGCCTTTTGTTTTTTAGCTAGCTGCTTTACGTCACACCGACACAGATAGGTCTTTATGGTGACGATGGAATATGAAAGGGCTAGGAGTGGGAAGGAAGTGGCCATGGCCTTAATTAAGGTATGCACCTAGCATTTTCCTGGTGTGAAAATGGGAAACCACAGAAACCCATCTTCAGGGCTGGTGACTGTGGGTTTCGAACCCACTATTTCCCAGATGCAAACTCACTGCTGTGCGCTCCTAACCACACGGCCAACTTGCCCGTTGCCTAATTTTTAGGAAATATAGAATGTAATACGATTATGTTGTATAATGTAGTTGTGGTACACTTTTATGATTACTCACTTTTGTGACTGCAGCTACTGAGCTCGGTCTCATTACTTTTGAAATGACTTGACTTTAATAAGAATGGTTTAAAAGACTACTGTATATAGTGTTCATTTTGTTGCATCGAAATGAAAGCAAAGGAAGCAAGATTGAAGTTTATTGTGAAAGTTGATATTGTGATTATAGCCACAGGATCTCTAATTTTACGTAGAATTCGAATCAGATGGATATAACTTTTAATGTTAAAATTTCTATATGCTATGGCCGGTACTCAAACTATGGCCATCTTGCTGAGAAGTTGCGGACTATACCACTTGGCTGTCTTGCTCACTCACGTGAAAACAACAGCTGACTGTAGGTAAGGCGCACGCATGTGTGTAATGTCTGCTGAAATTGTCAATGGCACGCTAACTGTTGTTTTTGTCATCAGTTAAATAATTTAACATATTTATAATTTTTGGTTCAGCAGTATAGTTGCTAAAGAGCAGGATATTTTAAGAGGTGGTGAAACAAAGGGAATATTAGTATAGGGTTCACCAATTGAGGTCTTTCAAAATACTTCTTTTTTGTGTCCTGTTGCAAACTATTGCAGATATATCCTTGCTTGGATGAGGGAAAACTGGGATGAAGTGTCAATTATCCATCTTTATTTGTATTAATAATAGTCTCTCATTAACATGTACTAACATTCTTTTCTTAATAAACATATTGCATACTGCTGGTGGTGCCTGGTGGATGGTTGTTAACCATGTCCTTTTACATGTAATATACTGATTGTGGTCAATTGTCCTAAATTTTTTATAAATTTGTTGATATCTGTCAGTATAATTTTAATGATAGATTGATTTAATGCAGGAAGGAAGTGATCCCAGTGGCCATCCGGTAAGTTGAAGGCTAAAATCTGCTGTATTTTTATATAACACATCTACTAACATACTATAACTTCAGACAGACTAACAGCAAGCAAATAAAATTCATGAAGACAAGAAGTATTGATTCTCAATGTTCTTCAACTAATTGTTCTCTTCCGTGTTCTTTGAACACTGAATCAGCTTCATATTCTCCGGATCAATCTGCTTACAGGATGATTCTTTGTTAAGTCTATACTGATTGCCAAATCAGTCGTTTCCTGTAATTTTGACAATTGTACTGGTAAAAGTTGCAAGACACTGCCATAGGTAGCATAGGTGGGTGATTATCATGATTAGGGTTCGGAAGTTGAGGAAAAATTCCTTTTTTGCTCGGGTGTCCGAAGTCAAGGCCCAACATAATATATGTTCATTTTGGGTCATTGTAGGCCAGAAAATGGTGGGTATTATTTGTCCTTTTTTGCCTTTATTGACGTTTTTTGGCTTATTGGTCATTTTAAAATCTTTTTAAGGTCTTAATATATTTTTTTTGCAACTTCACTGTCTTCTCACTGTCTTCTGACTACATTCTTACTGCCCATTCTCAATTCGAATCATCATTAGTTCATTCAACACCTCTTAAACAACTTTTTCCTGAAGATGGTTTTCCGTGGTTTCCCATTTTCACACCAGGCAAATGCTGGGGCTGTACCTTAATTAAGGCCACGGCCGCTTCCTTCCTTCCTTTCCTATCCCATTGTCGCCATAAGACCTATCTGTGTCGGTGCGACGTAAAGCCCGTAGCAAAAAAAAAAAAAAAAAAAAAAATACAACTTTTCTCTAAATACATATATTTGAACCATTTCTGAAAAGAGAGGAAATGAAACTAGTGCTTAAAAAAAAAAAAAAAAAAACGGGTATCAAATTATGTGCAAGATAAGTGAAATATTAAAAGGAGAAAATTTTGATGTGAGTGTTTTTGAAGAGGAAGATCTCGCATGCTTGAAGTATGAACCCTTTACATCCATTGATGTGGAGAGAAGTTTTGAAATGTTTCGCAACGTGCTGCCTGAAAACCGATGATCCTTTACACGTAAGAACCTGGAGAGGAGTATTGTGATATACTGCAAAGCCAACCGAGATAAATTTTCCGAATTTCAATTATGCCAAATATGATTCCAGTTATACTAATTTCAATTTCTTTCTTCAGGATGTCCATTGTGGGTTCGCTGAATTCATTCTAGCTGGAAAAAAGATTTGATTCTAAATTCTGCAAGTACTTTAACAAACATGGAATTCATTTAAACAAAATTATGTTAATATAAAAATGTCAGAAAGAATAAGTTTTTCACTCATATTGCATTTTTAAACCTTATATTCCTTCATTAAATATGTAATTCAAACTAAAATTATGAAAGCATTTGGATCCCGGTTTTACTTTCTTTTTCACAGTTTTAGGTCCTTTTTACAGGTTTCTTTAGCCAATCTATAGGTCTTCAACTTCCAAGCCTTAATCGTGATACTTCAGGCCGTGTGTGTGAAAGGTGAAATTTCCTTTTACTCCAGGTTTACCATATTGCAAAAAAAATAAACAAGTAGTATTTACTTCCACAGAACAGTTTGTTACCGTATTATTTACTCATCAGATTGAGGGTTGTGAGAAGCTGTGGTAAAAATGAGACCCTCTAGTTTTGGGGAGCTTTTTAATGCCGAGTTCAATAAGAGAGGCTTGTAGATTTCTTGAAGATGTCATAAATATCCCAGAATAAGCTAACATTTAGACAAGTCTAAGGATTGTATGCAAAACTTCCAAAGGGTTCTGATATATTTTCTTTCACATTTGATCTGGTGTTCTTCATTGTCACCTTCACTAAGCTTATACACTTCTTTGCTATTCCAAGCTTCAGCATTGTAGTGCACAGCTAAGCTCTCATTAAACTGTTGTAATCCTGTTTAAAATCAATAAACAGTTGATGTAATGTTATGTTCGAAATATTTTTCCATAACTGTTCTCGACAGAAAAATCTAAATCCGTACTGGTACCCCAGTGCACTTTCTTCAAATGGTTTCAACCATGATGCTACTGTTATGGTAGATACTTTATATGTCATACTAAGTAGTGATATTCCCCATGAAGTGGCATACTATTGAATCATTCTAGTACTGAAGCAGTCCCTCTTGCTCCCACATTCTGATCAACAGGTCGTGAATCATTTGTCTCATTCTGTCACATCTTCTCCTGGAGCTTTATTTTTCTTCAAGCTCTTAATTGCTTCATTCACTACATCAAGTGAGGCACTTTTATCCACAGCTGTGGTTTATCACACTCTGTATCTTCATTCTCCTCCACTGCAATGATCGATTTATCTTCTTCACCTTCCCTGCAATTGAGGAGTGTTTCTAAATATTCTGCCCATCTCTTCATTAGCCCAGTAGCATCAACCAGATTTCCATTGCTGTATAAAAAAAAGTAGTTATTGGCTGGAACTTTCTTTTCACTTCTTTTGCTCTACTGGTATTTAAAAGTTTTGTGCCTCTTTCTTGTTAAACATTTCCTCCATGTCTGTCAATTTCTTACTCTCCAAATGTCTCATTTTTCTTCTGCAAATTATTTTTGCTTCTCTTCTTTTAACTTCAGTGTTGTCATTCACTGGAGCATTTTCATTTGTGCCTGCTTTCTGTTATTCCTGATCGAACCACTCGGCCCTAACCAATGGTGGTTGCCTTCCAGCACTTCCTCGGCTGTGGTTGTAATAACAGTATGTTTAATTTTTTGCCACTCATTGTCTAGTCATCTCTCTACTTTCCCTCAGAACTGTGTCCTGTATTTGCTCCTCAAATCTATCCTTGAATGCTTTAGCTATTTTCTCTTTCTTCAGTTTACTGACTCCTTTTCTGCTTCTACCCGCCTTCCTTTTTAAGATGACTATCTTCTACCTAAATTTTAACACTATGACAGTCAGCACCCCTGTAACTTCTAATCTCCATTAATCCCAAACTATGTAGCCTTTGCACTAAAACGTGATCAGTCTGGTTTATTGTGTTTCCTTTCGGTGACATCCAAGTTTCCAGCTGAATCTGCTTGTGGGGAAAGTAAGTACTGCTAAGAGTAATATTTTTTCATGTTGCCAGGGTAAATAAATAATGCCAGAACCTGGTAGTGTTCTCTTTCTAAAATTTATCTAGTTACTGAAACTACACGCGTACACGCACAGGATAACTGAGCTCGCGACTTACACAAATACACGCAATTACATGGTTTTCTCTCTCTCTCTCATTTACACTGTTCATTTACATTAATTCACATAGATTATGATCGCTAACACTACACTTCGTTAGCCCTGTCACGGTCCACAGTCCGCAGCCTACACACGTCAGCCTCGCAGCTCGGGATAGTATCCGCTGTCACCGCAGTCAATAGAACTCCACTCGCAGCCCCATGTCGGCACCCAGTGTGGTCCTCCACACTGCACAGGACAGAGCACGTCCCCTTCCAGCAGCTGGTCCAAGACACACACACACATGACGACAGACACACAGAAAAAACGAGTCCTCGGCTCCAACAGACTGACACCTAAGCCCAGGCTGTCACTAACACACTGACTGCACTCTTTGCTAACTCACTGAGTCCACACATTGAACTCACTACACCAACTGAACTACACCAACTAACTGAACCAAACACGTAGGTTGTGCCTGACTTAAATATCTGGGCCTATGCCATCTGGATGCTTCCAGAAGGGACATGCCTCCCAGAGTCTTCCTGAAGGCGAATACTCTCTGCGAGCTGTCCAGATTCTTCCATAACGCCGGAGGCCTCCAATGAACGAGCAGGATGATCGAGATAGCAGCAGCAGGGGCGCTGACCAATCCGCAAGTGGCTCTCCTCCGGCTGGTCACGGGAGTAGGGAGAGGGTGGGCCATTAAGGGTTATGAACTTCATATTGTTGGTCTGTATTGAACTGAGATAACAAATAAATAATGCACAGTAGAGTTTTCTACCTATTCAATACTAAGTTGTATCTACAATATTTACATTACTTGGGACTAGTTTCAACCCTACTCGGGGTCATCATCAGCCATATTAAAACATACACAATATTTGGCGAAATCCTAAAACATGTTTTCTAGCAGTAAGAGTCTTCCATTGTGATGAGCGTGCAGTTGGAGCTGGCTAGCTTGCGCCACTTCCTGTGGTTGTACATTGGCATGGCAGATGGAGTGGCTCACCATGGCCACAATATTCTTACTTGTTGCAAAATCTATCAGCCTGACTCAATTATCATTTGATTCTTCATGTATATTGTACTTGCTGGCAGTGGACCTGTATATCTCTTCTCACTCTGTCTTGGCTTTCATGTCCCCCGCCCCCAGAATTATCTTTATATCATATCTCACTTGTTTATCAAAGGTCTCCTCCCATTTCTCTTAAGATAGTTTTTTTTTTCACTTTCTTCAGTAGGTGCATGGGCACAAAACCATGCTTTATCACCTACACTTCCATCAAAAATCAACTGAGCAGGTCTTAAGATGTGTCCTTTCATTCTCTCTTCCTGTGGTCAAATTTATCCAATTCAATATCCTCTCACCAATTTGATTCAGTATCTGTTCATGATTCTACCCAACTCACCTTCAGCATTCTTCTGTAACACCACATTTCAAAAGCTTCTATTCTCTTTCTTTCTATTGTAATTATCATTCCTGTTCCACTTCCATACAATGCCACACTCTAGACAAAAGTCTTCAAAAATGTCTTTCTAATTTCTATATCACTGTTCAAAGTGAGGGGATTTCTTTTCTTGAGAAAGGCCTTCCTTGCTTGTGTTAGTATGCATTTTATGTGCTCCTTACTTCTGCCATCGATAGTTATTTTACTACCCAAGTAACAATATTCATCTACTTTAAGATTTCCTTTTCTAGCGTAATATTTCCCTACATAACCTGGCTTTGTTCGGCTGCACTTGGTTACAGTACTTTTGTTTTTTACTTATTTATTAGTGCTAAATGACAGATCAAAAACTGAAGATGTTGCAAACGTGAAAGTATTTTGAATCACCTTTAAAAATAAAGAAACACATATTTATTATTTTCAGAAAGTCCACTTAAGGGGGGGGGGGGGGGGTTGGAAAGAAATGAAGAATTGGGAACATGCATCATTTTCAGAAATATTTTTTTTGAAAAGTACACCAATGAAATAGTATGTAAACGTATTACATTGTGGTATGTTGCCTTGTTTTCTACCATTAAAAAAATATTTAATAGTGCCTTTCCGCAAGGCGAGTGAAACGGCCTCTGACGTAAGCGGCGCGCTGTGACGTCACGATCCCGTATCGCATGGAGCTCTACCAGCAGTTGTGCATCAGCCGTTGCTAAAAGCCGATTGTTTATTATTCATGATCGCGAATAACTTCAGAATGACAGAAGAAAGGTTCAAAACAGCACAATCAGACAATCTATCATGTGTAGATGTCATCATTCTTGAAAAATAGTGACTTTTGTGGCCGCAGAATTTCGCGGATAAAAAGCAAGTTTGTAAGTGGCATCTTTTATATACGTGCAATGTACTGTAACCCATAGTATTAGGATAACAACTGAACCTGGATAGATATCACATCACTTTCAACATTTCCTTCTAGACAGATTCCCCTATTAAAGAATAACATTACATTTTCGGGCTTTCAGCATTAGTAAAGTAAGAAATCGTATTTCAGCACTAACATAAACATATAGGTAGCATTATAGTACTAGTCCGCTTCTGTGGTGTAGTGGTTAATGTGTGCCATTCCCGGAGGCCCGGTTTCGATTCCCGGCTCTGCCATGAAAGTTGAAAACAAATAGTACGAGGGCTGGAACGGGGTCTACTCAGCCTCGGGAGGTCAACTGAGTAGAAGGGTTTCGAATCCCACCTCAGCCATCCTCGAAGTGGTTTTTCGTATTTTCCTACTTCTCCTCCAGGCACCTAAGGCCACGGCCGTTTCCTTCCCTCTTCCTTGTCTATCCCTTCCGATCCTCCCATCCTCCAACAAGGCCCCTGTTGAGCATAACAGGTGAGGCCTCCTGGGCGAGGTAATGGCCCTCCTCACCAGTTGCATCACCATACTCAAAGTCTCACGTTCCAGGACACTGCCCTTGAAGTGGTAGAGGTGAAATCCCTCGCTGAGTCCGAGAGAAAACCAACCCTGAAGGATAAACTGATTAAGAAAGAAAGAAAGAAGGAAAGAAAGAAAGATCATAGTACTATAGGGCTATAATCTATCATTCCCAAAAATATATATATTTATGGTTGGGACAACTGGCCTACCCACTTCCGGGGCCCATGAAAGAGAATTAAATATCTTTGTGGAGGGAAAAAGTTAAACATGATAAAGGTAAATATGACTTCATCTAGTTTTCACAAGTCGGGCTGAGTGGTTCAGACTGTTGAGGTGCTGGCCTTCTGACCCTAACTTGGCAGGTTCGATCCTGGTTCAGTCCGGTGGTAGTTGAAGGTGCTCAAATACGTCAGCCTCGTGTCGGTAGATTTACTGGCACGTAAAATAACTCCTGCAGGACTAAATTTCTGCACATCGGCGTCTCCGAAAATCGTAGAAGTAGTTAGCGGGGCGTGAAGCCAATAACATTAATTACATTTGGCTTTTAACAAGCTGAGCATATCAGGAAAGAAAAGTGTCCTGGTGACATTTTAGTCGTTCAATACAGGAATGTCTTTGGGTGCTGTTACTTTAATTTTTTTTTTTCTGTTTGCTTTACGTCACACCGTCACATAATGGCGACGATGGGACAGGAAAGGCCTAGGAATGGGAACAAAGCGGCCGTGGCCTTAGGTACAGCCTCAGCATTTGCCTGGTGTGAAAATGGGAAACCACGGAAACCATCTTCAGGGCTGCCGGCAGTGGGGTTCAAAACCCACTATCTCCCGGATGCGAGCTCACAGCTGCGCGCTCCTAACCGCACGGCCAACTCGCGCGGTATTTTTACCCTTCGGTTTATTGACTTGGCTTGTATAACCTAAAACTTAGGCTAAGTTGGATTATATTTTAAACACCTACATCACTATTTTCACCTGTGTGCAATTATGTTATTTATTTCATTAATATTATGATAATTATTATAATTGAGCATTGTTAACTTATAAGACTCCAACAGACAAGCATTGGTTTTGTGTAGAGTTATACATTTGTTAAATTCACGTCGTTTCCTTTCATGATGTACACGCCATTATAGGGTATTTAGATATAGCCTAAATTTCTTTACCAATTAAGCTCTTCAATAAAGACATACATAACTGCCCCATGCCAAGATATATTGGTAGAATTAGAGCTGTCAAAATGGTTCATAACCCCTTTGATTTATTATCTTGACATGGATCACCCAAAACATAGGTTAGGTTTGGAGAATACTTTAATAATCAGCATTATTTAATGCACCGTTTATTACTTTCATATTCCAAGATGTAATTGAAGCATTTAAATAAAGCATCATACATTAAAATTTAAAGTTTTACCACTAGAACAGCTGACATGGAAAAGTGATTTGAAAATTCAAACAAATTCAACTTACGTTAAAATTTTCAAAAAAATAAACTGTGGACTTTTCCGATATATCACCAGCATTTCTCCAGCTCGCCAAAATCCATTTCTCCCTAGTTTTAGCGTCTTTGGAACGTTTATAAACAATTTGTTTGGGATGGTATGCGATGTACTATTGCACATCGGAACTCTACACCATTTATAAGTTTTCTGCCTCACTGTCTGCGCAGGATTCATTTTAAGTCTAAAATATACCACTCAGATTATTATCCAATGTATAGACCTCGAATTTAACCATACTAGACACTAACGTAAAGTAGAAATACGCGAAGTGTATCCTGCTTCTCACAGCACACTACGTGTTATTTCCTCTGCTAATTCAGTCAACCTGTACGATGACGTCAGGCCAATGAGATCGCGTACTTGCGTGACGTGACATTTTCGTAGATTTTTATCATGTTTGGAGTTATTATTTGTACATTCTGATCACATTTTTGAATTCTGCATGCAATTTTGTATCAGATTAGCATATTTTTAATTAAAACCCCGGATCATGCATGTTCCCTATTGGAATTCTTTTTATGAGGGTACCTGAAGATGTTAGACATGAAAATTGTTAATTAGATTCTCCTTTAAAAATAAGGAAACATTTTTTCGTTTGTTTTTGGAATATCCACTTAAGGAGAAGGTGAAACAAGTGAAAAAATATGTAATTCTTTTTATGGGAATACTTATATCTCAAAAACTGAAGGTTGCAGAGGTAAAAATTGTTATTTGGAATTTTTTTTACAGTTCGTTTTACGTTGCACAGCTCTTATGGCGACAATGAGATAGGATAGGCTTAGGAGTGGGAAGGAAGCGGCCGTGGTCTTAAGGTACAGATCCAGCATTTGCCTGGTGTGAAAATAGGAAACCATGGAAAACCATCTTCAGAGCTGCCGACAGTGGGGCTCGAACCCACTATCTCCCGGATGCATTTGAAATCTCCTTCAAAAATAAAGAAATACTCATTTTGGCTGGGGGGAGGGGATGCAAGAGGAGCTGAATTCTTTTTGTGATGTTACATATATCTCAAACTGAAGATGTTGCAGTCGTGACAGTTGATGTTTGGAAGCTTCTTTATATTAAAAGAACACTTACTTTTCTGATATTTGGAATAACCTTAAAAAATTAAAGAAACACCATTTTTTTGTTTTTGAAAAACCACTTAAGAGGGTGAAAAGAATTGAAAAAATTGCAGGTGAATTTTTAAATAGATTTACTGGTATATCTACAGTATATGTCAAAACTTAACATGTTACAAATGTGAAACTTGGTGTTGGGAAAATCCTTTAAAAATACAGGAACTTTTTTTTCAGAAAAGGCATTTAACAGAGGTTAAAAGAAGTGAAAAAAGAGTTGAATTATTTTTATGAGGATACTTATGTCTCAAAACCGAAGATGTTACAGATGTAAAAATTGGTATTTAAAAATCAAGAAACGTTAATTTTTTGTTTTTGGAAAATCCAATTAGCTGGGGATGGAGGTGGGGGGAAGGATTGATAAAGGGGTTGAATTCATTTTATGCGGAAACTTATATCTCAAAAACCGAAGATGTTACAGATGTGGAAATACGTATTTTAAATCTCTTTTAAAAAATAAACTACTTTTTTTTTTTTTTCAACTTGAGAGAAGACTGTTTCTCACATGTACAGTTCTATGTTGCATGGTCATCTTAGCCCCAAAGGCAATGCCACAAACGTGGTTTACAAAGAGTTTCAGGGGTAAATGAAACTCAATTTTTCGGTAAGATTTCATACTTTAGGGATTTTCAGATAATGTCTTAGTACAGTGCTGTGGAACGATTCTTCTTCCACTTTTCCCACGTCTGTGGGGTCGCGTGTGCAAACTGTGTCGCACATGGATTTGGCCATTTTTTTACGGCCAGATGCCCTTCATGGCGCCAACCCTATATGGAGGGATGTAAATTACTATTGCTTGTGCCTGTGGTGGTTGGTTGTGTAGTGTGTTGTCTGAATATGAAGAGGAAAGTGTTGGGACAAACGCAAACACCCAGTCCCAGGGCCAGAAGAACTAATCAGTCACGATTAAAATCTCAGACCTGGCTGGGAATTGAACCCAGGACTCACTGACCAAAGGCGTCAACACTGACCATTCAGCCAATGAGTCGGACAGTACTGAGGAACAATTTATTTTAACAAATTAAGAAATCCACGTGAGCAAAGCCGCAGATAACTGCTAGTTTTATATAAAGAACAAGATCTGCCTTGAGGTGAAACAGATGTGTAAATAACACTTTTTTGGACCACACTGCGGCATTGAATCAATTTGGAACTGCAGTGATCTTGAATTGTTTGAAGATGAAACCTTGTGTTTGCTAGAATGAATTGGGCACCCACGCAAGGATGTCTGGCATACAGGCAGTTATTAATAGATACTAGTCTTTCTGACTGTTGCAATTTTTATTCAACCAGCCACCAACATTTGCCATTTGGAGCTATCACCAAACTTCGATGCAAGCTTTGTGTCATTGTGAGTGCCTAAGAGATAGTGATACGTTTCACCTTGGTGCCATGTACTGTGCATACACATGATGTAAGCACACTATCAGAATACCATGCATTGTTTCATTAGAGGAGCATGAGAAGAACTTTTTCTCCCAACATCTTTAATTACTTTTTTTGACAAAACTCTATTCAGTGCTTTTCTTTTTAATCTGCAAAGACTGGTTTAATGTAGTTGCTCATTCACTTTTAACCATCTGTTTAGTTTATTATTGTTAATTTTTTGACACCATTATAGATAAGCATGTACTAATTACTCTGTTTTTAATTTTGAAAGTTGTATCAATATACATTTATGAGTTCTAAAATTTGTGAATTAATGTAGATATTGTGCATGTGATTTTCTTTCCTTAATGTGCCATTATTTCATGTACTGTACGGTAATAACTTAAGATAAAATGGCAAGTGATATATGCCAGATTCCATATAGAAATACAATGGACTTACAATACAATACACTGTCCAAAAGAATTAGTGGAACATGTGCTGGTATGTTGTCATTTTTTGAGCATGTAGAGTGAGACATCTTAATGATGTACAAGTCGCAAGAGCCATTACTTTGATCCAGGATGGGTGGAATCCTCATTGTGTTGCGAGGACTTCAAATGTCCCCTTGTCTGTCATATATCAGTTGTGGAATTGATTCAACGAAACAGATCATTTCAGTAGACAGGTTGGACAAGATCGTTGACTCATCACAACCCAAAATTACATCAGATCTCTGGTCATTTCTGCATTGCATCATATCACCAGTGCCAGAGAACTGCAACAAGGTGTTGCAACGGCAGCGGGATTCACAATATCTGATCAGTCCGTAAGGAGTGGTTGTGCAAACCCTTTTGTTGCCTGTAACCATGTCAGTTAGCAACTTAGCCATTGGAAAGCTGTGTTGTTTACAGACGAGTCACGATTTCCCCCGCTTAAAGTGTTGGCCGTATACTAGTTATGCATGATAGTTACATTCCGCGGAATTGCCACGCGTGCCAAATTTGCGTAAATCGAGAGTCATTTTATATGTAAAATATAGGGTTAGGTTTCTGTTTACTCACGTATTAAGTTTAAAATAGCAGAGATTCTTAGTATTTTTACAAAAAAAAAAAAAACACAACCATTATCATGTTTCTGAAACGCATCTTAATGCAAACTTTATACAGTTAAATATTTAACACTGAAAAACGCAATAATAAACTAAGCTCTGCATACAAACTCTTGGCTTTATCTTGAATAGCAGCTCCAGATAGAGACATGGCTTGTTGGTTGTGATGCTCAAGCCAATCCATTCTTTCCATCGCTTCTGAGCAAGATTTGATCACTCTATCACACTGAAGTTAGTAGAAGGTTGAACATCGAGCTGATTTCACATTGTCACGAATAGTTCTTACAGTGGATTCACTAAGTCGCAAAGCACTCTGAATGTCAACAATACGTTCACCTTTCTTATAGCGATCCAAAATTTCTAACTTTGTTTCTAACGAATACGGCTTTTGTACACGCTTCTTTCCTTCGACAGGCATCCTTTCTTTCCTTTTACTCAGCATTTTAAATATGAAACCTGTCAAGTGCAACTTCACAGCTCTACTTACGAGAACTGACAATTCACATCTCGACAAACTCGACAGAATATGTGCATAGAGATGAGCTTGCCCTGTTTAATCTTGGCACGCGATGTAGTATGCGTTTTGGTACGTTACAGAGCTCGGCATACGTGTCTGTACCTGCCTTAAGGCATTACAGCTTCCACATACTGTTAACAGATGGTAGCACTAGACTTACAATCAAAATCGCATGTATGCAAAATTGCAAATAACCAATCTGTGTATAACTGGGTTTACCTGTATGTGCATAGAAAGGCGCTGATAAGCATTGCTTGTCAAATGTTATTCAGTAAATGGACATATTTGGACAAGGTTCTGTTATGGCATCGGGTGGCATTAGTGTCATTAGCTGTAAAGATCTCCTCGTCGTTCATTGCTGCCTTACCGCTAGGGAGTACATCAACCAAATCTTGTTAGACCCTGTAGCAGTTGCTATATACGGTGTTGGCTCTGAATTCCTTCACGTGCACAACCGTGCTAGGGCACGTGTACTGGACAACAACAGGGACGTCTTGAAGGTTTCTCGTTCAAGTGATGGAATGCCCAGCAGTGAATTCTGACCTGAATTCCATTGCGCGTGTGTGACATACACTTGACAGATGTATTCAGGGTCGTCATGTTGCACCACAGACTCTCCAATAACTCTCACAAAGAATGGGAACAGATACCATAGAGTGACCCCTGTAGACTTGTCTGGAGTATTATGCCTCTTAGGTGTCCGACTGTGATCATTGCTTATGGAGGGTATGCATGATACTAAAGCTTTCAAACTGGAAGAAAACCAAGCTGGATGACTGGATGAACAGCTGTTCCCACTTTGTTTTCGACACTGTTTGGACATTTTAGTTTTGTAAAAATGAAGAAGAATCAAATAGTGGTTTTTGCATTGTTTATCTGTAAAGAATACGGGTATATCTGGTAGCATTCCTAGTTGTCAATTACTGTTCTATAAAGTATGGATATGTTCAAAACCATGTTCTGCTAATTCTTTTGAACTGTATGTTATACCTCTGTATTTTTTTTCCTCTCATTTTATGAATTCATGAGAAGCTACAATTTTCTGTGCTTTTTCCAACACATTATCTATTATCTATTCATTCATTATTAACTTAAAACACAAAGGTAATTGCTGTACTAAATGTTTTGGTTACAGTGATTAAATCAAACTAGAGAAGTGATATGTTTACTTGTTACTGCAGGGCTACTTGAAGAGTTTGGGAATGGCAAGAACTGCAGAAGTGAAGCGTGATGCCCGCATCGGTGAAGCAGAGGCGAGGCGAGATGCACAAATTAAAGAAGCAATCGCCGAAGAGGAACGCATGGCATCAAGGTAATGATCAATCGCTTAGTTAGAAGTGTTACCAAACATTCCTCTGTGGTAAAGCTTTCATTAGAGGGGTAATGGTCATGATAAGTTCATTCTTTATACAACTGAATTCATTCTTGAGTGTCAAAACAAGTCATAAGGAGAGAGGCGGGAACATAAAGAGGAACACACAAAGGTGCGTCCATACTTGTATCAGATCGGCCTTGTGAAAACATAGTTCTGTATCAAGATCGTGTATCAAATATGATACTATGATTGGATCGGGGGTGTTACCACCGAGAGTCGTTTTTTTGCTGTCGCATCGAAGGGAAGATACGCGATACAGATACAGACAGTGTGTTCAATCGATCAATCAATCAATCAAATCTGATCTGCACTTAGGGCAGTTGCCCAGGTGGCAGATTCCTTATCTGTTGTGTTCATAGCCTTTTCTTAAATGATTTCAAAGAAATTGGAAATTGGAGCGTTTCTCTGATCAGCACTCCATATCATCGGATTGTGTGGTGCACATAGTTCGAATTCACATCACTGTTCCCTTCACCCCTTCCCTACTCACCATCCTTCCATCTTCATTTAGTTTACAAAGACTTTATAACAAAAAATCTTCCATCTTTTTGATACTTATATTTGCATTTAAGCAAATCAATCAATCAATCATACACAGTACATGTTTCATTCTTTTCAGAACATCTTCAGCTGTTTTATATTTGCTTAGTTGAATTCACTAAGTATTTAACTTTTTAAGGACATCTTAAAAAGGTACCTTGTTTTTCTTAAATACTACATAAATTTAAAATAAATTAAAATAAATTAAAAACTATGTGGATGGTTGAATGGGGTACTGAAATGAGATGGAGAGACCTCATGAAAACCTACCTTGCTTTGGACTTAAAGAGGCCACATCGTAAAAACGATTGAATATGGCTGATAGTGATAGTGATATCTGTTCATTTGAACAGATGTAAAAAAATGTTTCCAGCACTTTTATTGCTAAAATATTCCGCTTATCTTCTAATAAAAAGTTTTTGAAAAAATAACTTTCCTTTGTCACTGTTCTGAATATTGCTAGGTATTCTCTTCATTTACTCCCTCTAAGGTGGCTGCTGTTTGTTTTAAATGTACAAAATGTCTCTTGAATTCGGTTAGTTCAGGAACCTTGAAGTTGATTGCTGTTTTGCTATTAATAAAAGAGCCTCCCCATAATTTTATTGTTGTCAAAATCCACTCCTACTGTGTCCTTGGAGGAGCTACGACTGAAGCAGCCTCTTTTATTAATGGCAAATCAGCAATCAACTTCAAGGTTCCTGAACTAACCAAATTCAAGAGACATTTTGTACATTTAAAACAAACAGCAGCCATCTTGGGAGGGGGGATTAAATGAAGAGAATACCTAGCAATATTCAGAACAGTGACAAAGAAAGGAAAGTTATTTTTTCAAAAACATTTTATTAGAAGACAAGCGGAATATTTTAGCGATAAAAGTGCTGGTAACATTTTTTACTTCTGTTCAAATGAATAGAATTGGTTTTTTTAAATAAGCTAACTACAAGTAGATCCATTTCCCTCTCATTTCACTACTCCATTCAACCATCCACATTGTTTTTAATTTATTTTAAATTTACGTAGTATTTAAGAAAAACAAAGTACCTGTTTAAGATGTTCTTAAAAAGATAAATACTTAGTGAATTCACCTAAGCAATGTACAAAAGCTTAAGATGTTCTAAAAAGGAATGAAACATGTACTGTGTTTGATTAATGATTTGCTTAAATCCAAATATAAGTATTAAAAAGGTGGAAGATTTTTTATTGTTATTAAGTCTTTGTAAATAGGATTTGATATGGGAAATGAAGCAGATTTCTTAATATTCAGTTAGTTTTGCATAAAACTTTGTTTGGGGATCTTCCGATTTGAAGAAGAGATGGATTCGGAGTGGTCCATGGAAAAAGTTCAACAGTTGATGAGTCAACAAAAGACTATTTTTTGGTACCTAAGGATCCGCACCATTGTAATCAGTTGAAAAAGAATGGCGCATGGTAGAAGATTGCAAAAATACATTGAGAGCCCAATCGAACTATGCAAGATAAAACGCCTGTATTTGATCGCGGCTCTTAAAAGAGCTGACAGCAGCCAACTGTAGCTGGAGAGCGAACACTCAACAGATGATACAAGACCAATATGTGGAAAACTAACAGATACGCATATATGATACAGATACGTGATACAGATCAAGCAGCCTTGTCAAAAGACGGTTGTATCATGATATCGTATCAATTTTTGATACAGATACGCTGATTTGATACAAGTGTGGCCAGGTTGAGTGGCTCAGAGGGTTGAGGCACTGGCCTTCCGACACCAACTTGACAGGTTTGATCCTGGCCCAGTCCGGTAGTATTTGAAGGTGCTCAAATACGTCAGCCTCGTGTTCGTAAATTCATTGGCACGTAAAAGAACTCCTGCAAGACTAAATTCCAGCACCTCGGCGTCTCTGAAGACCGTAAAAGTAGTTAGTTGGACATAAAGCAAATAACATTATTATTGTTGATACAAGTGTGGACGCACCTTAATAGGATCAATGTGGGAAGAAAGAGGAGACCACCGAGCTTGATAGCGTAGAGTTCATTCCTAACTTTTCCTTTATCTCCTCATTCCGAGTACCCTCGTGCCATTGTTCGCATCAATTTGTACCAGCAATCATTCTTGCTATTCTCATGTCTGCTACTTCTAACTTATTAATAAGATAACCTGAGTCCACCCAGCTTTCACTCACATAATGAAAAGTTGGTCTGAAAGCAGACTGATGTAAAGATAGTTTCGTATGGGAGCCGATTTCCTTCTTACAAAACACTATTGATCACAAATGCGAGCTTACTGCATTAGCTTTGCAAAATTATCTACCTGTTCCAGCTTCATATTCCCAATCTGACATTAATTTCTTACCTATTGACATCAATTTAGTCTTGGAAAGGCTAATTTTCATACCATACTCACAAAACTTAGTTTCAAGTTCCAAGTTATTAGACTGCAGGCTTTTGGTACAATCTGCCATTAAGACTAAGTTATCAGCATAGGACAAACCGCTTACTACACTTTCACCTAACTGAATCCCTTTCTGCCACTACATACCTTTCAGTAGATGATCCATGTACACTATGAACAAAGGTGAAAGATTACAGCCTTTTCTAACCACTATAAGCACCTCATTTTACCATCAATTCTCACTACAGTCCAATTGTCAACATAAAAGCCTTTGATTGATTTTAGTAATCTGCCATTAATCCCATAGTCCCACAGTGTGGTGAACATCTTTTCTCTTGGTACTTGGTCGTATGTCTTCTCTGGATCTACAAAACATAAGCATAACTATCCTTTCGTAGCATTTTTCAGTTACCTGGCGCATACTGAAAATCTAATCCTGACAGCCCCTCTGTGGTCTGAAACTACACTGGTTTTCAGCCAACTTACTCTCAACCATTTATCGCATCCTCCCTCCCAAAATCCCAGTGAACACCATGTAATGATTAATGAGATGCCTCGATAGCTGTTGCAATTCTTCCTGTTCCCTTGCTTATAGATAGGTGCAGTTACTGCTTTTATCCAATCAGAACACTTCATGCTAATCTTATTACTCTGTGAAGCTATTTCATCCCTGCCTTCCCACTGTATTTCACCATTTCTGGTCTAATTGCATCTATTCCTGCTGGTTTATGACACTGGAGTTTATTTACCATCCTTTCCGCTTCCTCACAAACATCATTGTCCTCCTCCCCATGAGCTCGGTTGTTTGTGATGTCACCAGGAAGATTTCCTTTTACGTTGAGAAGATTTTCAAAATATTCCTTCCACCTGTCCAGTGATTCCGTGGAATCTATAATCATTTCACCTGATTTACCAAAACACTATTCATTTCCTTTTTCCCTACCTTTCTAAGATTCTTTATTATTGTCCAGTTGTCCGGCTCCATGGCTAAATGGTTAGCGTGCCGGCTTTTGGTCTCGGGTCCCAGGTTCGATTCATGACAGGGTTGGGAATTCTAATCCACATTGGTTAATTTTGCTGGCACGGGGTCTGGGTGTATGAGTTGTCTTCATCATCATTTCTTCCTCATCACGACGCGCAGGTCGCCTACAGGTGTCAAATCAAAAGACCTGTACCTGGCGAGCCGAACATGTCCTCGGACACTCCTGGCTCTAAAAGCCATACGCCGTTTCATTTCATTGTCCAGAAAGGTTTCCCTGCTGCTTAACCTGGCTTGTCCAGGTTATTACTAAAATCTTCCCATGACTTCCTGGATTCAACAACTATTAGTGTTGCTCTGTTTCTTTCATCTACATATAATTCCCTGTCTGCATCAACCCTTGTGTGGAGCCATTTCTGATAAGCCATTTTTTTTTTTTCCGTTTGCAGCTGCTCTCACTTCATCATTCCACCAAGATGTTTGCTTTGCTTTTTCCCATCTTTATACACAGTTGTTCCTACTACAGCATCCATTCTCTTTCTATAACCTGAAACTGTTTACTGTCCATTGTTTGAAACTTTTCACATATCATATCCATGCACTTCTAATTTCCTCAGTCTGGAGATTCTCTACCCTTATTCGTCTGCAGGCAAATTTAACTCTCTCTATCCTAGGCCTAGAGATACTTAGTTCACTTCAGATCAGATAGTGATCCTTGTCATTGAAAAATGCCCAGATAACCTGCACATTTCTAATGTTTCTGAATTCAGAGTCGGTTAACACATTGCTGACCGGATGCTTGAGCTTGTCACATACCCTGTGGACCGAACATTTTTCTACTAACATACTAGGGTGCACTTGATTGTAAAAATGTACATAAATATTAGACCAGTCAAGATTTTATCTTTAAAGTTGGTGGATCTGCCTTTACAAAACCATCTTCAGCGTCAATTACTAACCTATCATTAATGTTTACATCGTTGTCGTCGTCAGAGTCACTTGAATAAATAAGCACACTAGGTAAACTACGATGTGTAGAGGCTTGAATATCACTTCCACTATCACTCTCACATTCAGTTTCCACTAATTCATTATAGCTATATCCATTTGAACGATCATCGGCATATAATTCTTCTAAAATATCGTTGTCAGCTAACACCGTATTCTGCGGGCACTTCAACTTGTCATTGACTGAACCGGCAGAAAGAAAGTCGACGTTTCGAAACTGAATCAAAGAATAAAAGAGGCCGTGAATAAAAGAAAAGTGGCAGATATACGTCTACGATTTATTCTACTCAATGTGCAAGTCCGGAATAGTTCAATATATGGTCAAGAGATGTCACAGGAAGACCAAAAACAACGTCGTGAATAAAACGCTGGCGAGCGTACTACGATACTTCTCGGGGCCCATCACCCATGTGTTAAGATATAGTCTGTTATGAATTTGGTACTCCTACCCTCCCATGTGTAGCAGTGAATAGCCTTATGCTTGAAAAATGTATTCATAACTGTAAATTCCTCCTCTGCGAACCATGTGACCTTGCCACGGTGGGGAGGCTTGCGTGTCCCAATGATGCAGATAGCCGAGCCGCAGGTGCAACCATATCAGATGGGTATCTGTTGAGAGACCAGACTAACGAATGTTTCATCGAAAGGTGGGTAGCAGCCTTTCGATAGTTGCAAGGGCGGCAGTCTAGATGATTGACTGATACGGCCTTGTAATAATGTAACCCCCCCTTTAAACAGAAGGAAGCACATAATACAAGATACATATAAAACACGTAATTATTAGATAATGCAAAATAACAAACCTTACAGAACGACATCAGCCGATGATCAAACAGGAAAACATTTTACCTTTTACAAACACGTCGCTTCGCAGGATAACCAACATGACAACTAGAGAAAGGAAGTATGGGAAGCAGGCCGGGAAACCCTAGAGGACGAGACCTTACGCGACGTTGTAGGGAAAGAAACGTGAGAACACTAACCCTTTGTCCAATTTATTTAACATATAGATTTGAATCAAGGTATGAAGTGTACTAGGTTAGATAACATCATTAATTTTAAAAAATCAAATCGAACCACGAGGTTCCTATCAGTGTTTCTCTCAGGAAAGTGAATATTTACACAAAGTTACAATGACATTTAAATAAGTGAGCATAATTTCGATGTTGAAACTTACAACGAAAATTTAAAGGGGACAATGACCTAATTACAAACATCATATAAGGCAAGTTGAAAAATGTTACAAGAGAAGGGAACAACAGAAATTAAATTTAGCGCAGAGGCCTATAGAGAAGCAGTCCTCTCCTAATACACATCAGTGAGGGACGCAAAGCTCAACAGGTGTGCACTAAATTGATACGGAATTACTGGAGGCAACTCGGAAGAAAAAAATTGAAGTTTACATATTCACAAAAGATTAATAAAATGAATTGCCTCCAAAATAAAGGGTATGCCTAGTTGAGGAACTACGGCATTACAAATCAAAAGCGGTGAAAACCAGGGTCTAAGGCAAACTCCGAACGAATGAATTTACATTTTAAGTTAACACTTGAGAACAGAAAACATGCTTACCCCGGGATGGCTGGAGCCGGTGCGCCTTACAAGGTGCGTCCGATCGTTACGACGTACGAAAACCAAAGACGCTGAACAGAGCCTTACTCTTGCTAAGGAGCCAAAAAGCCGGAAATTGGGAAATACTCAAACAGCCAATCAGGGAAGCTACCTATGTTTCGATCCGAAGTTTGACCAATACAAATTAGTGTTATTTTCACCAATAGAATTATAGCACCAAATATGGTAATGTGGGAAATTCATTCTAGAGATTTCGATTGCGAAACTCAGCGATTTCGTGATCGAAGCCTCTACGTGGCACTACAGGGTGATACAAAAAATGGGTTACAAAAAAAACATATTACTGGAGATCTCCAATATCAATGTCAATGATTAAGTAAATAATTGTCTCTTCAGTGAGTCCTGAAAATACTTTAAAATACAACTTCTTCAAAAATAAAACACACAAATTTTTACATAATTTTTACAACAACATAAATTTAGTCGAATTCTTCAAAAATGTTAGTTCCTTAGTCTTTTGTCAAGTCAATAATGGTTCCGCCGACTATCAACTCACCACCGGTGACATCTTCCACCGCCGAAACTCGAGCTCTGCTCGATAATAAATTTTTTTTTTAAATGTTACATAAACTGGTGATTTTAATTGGAGGTCTGAATTTTGTGAACACACACTGATACCAACACGTATCAACCACATCTTGATGCAACTTTTACAAGTATCTTGTAAGCAGAATTTCCTAAGCTCGACCACAGGTATTGCTGTCCATAGGATCGCTGACATCGCGTGCCTGCCAACATGGTTTCCCTTTTCAGTCCAACCAGGGTCTCCAATGATGCTTCATATAGTTCATTCGCATAGCGAACTCACAGTGAACATGTAGTAAGGCATGGCGCAGTACTGGATAACTCTCACCACCAGGAATTCTGCGACAATGCACTCCCAGGTTGAATGCAAACAGGTCAGGAGTTTATAATGCCCCTTCCAACAGGCACGACAGGTTCCCTGTCTGGACCAGGTCATAGTGATCACTGGAACAGAAATCAAACACAGCAGAAAAGGAAGAAATACGGGAAAAGGCATAACCTCGGCTATGCAGAAGAGAAACGTAGACTTAAGGGTGTTTTTTTTATATTAACAACTATTACTATAATAATAGGAACGGAATATTCATGCGAAGAAGATACCCTCGCCCCAAATATTTGGGAATTCCAAACCCTCCCAGGGCAAGCATGTATTAAAATTTATCAAACGTAAGAGACCAAATAAAATTAGGAAGGTTTATTGGAGTTTACCTTAATACCAGAAATTTTTACAAGGGATCCCTAGTTATGACAATGAACGAAAACCTTAACCTAAAGAACACACTAAAATCTACCTAATATGATCTCAAATGACCATACTTATTACAACTAAAATCTTAAATAACCTCTAGACTTGCCAAAGTATCCGGCCGGATATACACCCCAAAATTTGCTTACAACTAACTTTCCTTAAGTTACTAATAGATACTAGAGCATCATTTCATAACTAGGGGATCTTGACTTGCGACAAATGGACTCGACTGATCCTTTTCTTTTCAGGATCGTTGACTAGCAATGACACAGGTGTTAAAAATTTCAATATCGTGCAGGGAGCTCAAAATCTGGGGGCCAACTTACTAATAACATGGTCCGCAGCACTACTCACAGTATGAGTCTTTACATAAACCTGGTCACCCACAGACAGATTGTGTGGTCTTCGCCCGTGATTATAGTTACGTTGAACTTTAGCGTAATATACTTTCAAATTCTTACTTGCACGGTGCCAAGCAGCACAAATCGTTTATGGATTTGCGACATCGGGTAGAAGATCGTTAATAGACCACAGATTAGAGAGTGGAGGATTGGGGGTGAACGCTAGTATCAATGAAGCAGGAGTCTGCTTGTGACTTTCATGAACGGCAGTGTTGAAAGCAAATGATAACCAATTAAGTGATGAATCCCCCTTAGAATGGTCAGAAGAATGATAGGCAATAAGAGCAGATCTTAGATTTCGATTTACTCTCTCAGCATAATTAGGCCTGGGATAATAAGGGGTGGTAGTCACATGAGAAATAGATAGGTCAAAACAGAAATTACGGAATTGCACAGATGTAAATGCTCTAGCATTGTCACTCACCAGAAATTGACAGGGTCAAAATGAAGCGAAGATCTGTTTCAAGGCAACAAATAGTAGTATTAGCATTAGCCATGCGAGTAGGAAACAGCCACGTAAAACGCGAGAACGCATCAACACACACAGGTATGAAACGATGGCCGGTCCGTGATCGCGGGAACGGTCCAATGTAGTCAATAAATAGTCTCTCCATTGGGCGAGAAGCTTGCTCAGATGACAACAGACCAAGGCGGGTATTGGGGGCGGGTTTACTAATGTTACAGGTTTTGCAAGATTTAACCATGGTGCGGATTTCACCATCCATAGATTTCCAAATGAAGTGTTTACGGATTTTCTCTCTAGTCTTGAATACACAGAGGTGTCCACCAACAGGGGATTCATGAAAATATCTGAAAAGAGCAGGAACTAAATTAGCTGGAACAACAATTTTGGGGTCTCTGCGAACACGAGCAGGACAACACAGAACACCATTCTTAATGACATAGGGTTTGACATGCTCACCAGACTTAATTCTGTCAATAATAACTTTCAATTCAGGGTCGTCTTCCTGATGTTTAGAAATATCTTTGAAAAGGAAAGGGGAATTGGTCAACACTGCATTAACAAAGGCCGAAACTTGTTCAGGAGAGGGATCTGCAGGCTCTGATTGAGGATCAGAACTGCCCGGGTAGAACATCCTACTAAGACTGTCAGCAACAACATTTTGAGTTCCATGAATGTGACGAGCTTCAAATTGAAAAGCTGAGATGCGTACTGCCCAACGCGCAAGGCGACCAGTCCTCCTTGGCCTGGCCAGTAGCCAACTCAGCGCCTGATTATCAGTTTCAAGATCAAATGGGAGGTGTTCGAGGTACATTCTGAACCTTTCCAAGGAGAAGACAACAGCTAAGGCTTCTAATTCATAGATCGAATAATTGCGTTCAGCAGGATTGAGACTACGGGAAGCATAAGAAATTGGATGGCGTCCATCTTCAAATTCCTGAAGGAGCACACCAGAGATACCAGTAGATGAGGCATCAGTCTGGAGAATGAAACGTTTAGAAAAATCTGGCATCACCAGCACAGGAGCGTTACATAAAGCAGATTTCAAATCACAGAAAGCTTCAAGTTGAGCATCACCCCATTCAAATTTAGCATCCTTCCTCCTTAAGGCATTCAATGGAGCTGCTCTTTCAGCAAAATTAAGGATGAATTTACGGAAGAAATTGACCATGCCAACAAACCTAGCTACAGCTTTAACATCTTTAGGGGTTGGGAAATTTTGAATCACTGCAGTAAGAGATTGATCAACCGAGACACCGTTTTCAGACACAATATGTCCTAAGAAGGACATTTGGGGCTGCACAAAAGTAATCTTGCTAGCCTTAAGGGTCAGTCCTGCTTTACGGAGTCTTTCAAGGACTTCATTGAGATGAACGAGATGTTCTTCAAAAGTTTCGTTAAAAATTACTAAATCATCAAGATAATTATAAACGAATTTGAATTTAATGTCTGACAACACGTTATCCAACAGCCGAGTCAAAACAGTGGCTCCCGTTGCCAGTCCGAACGGTACGCGCTCAAATTCATAGAGGTTCCAGTCGGTGGCAAAAGCCGTGAGATGCTTGGATTCCTCAGCAAGAGGTATCTGATAATACGCCTGATTCAAATCAAAGGTGGTAAAAATTTTGGCATTAGCAAACCAAGAGAAGCAAGAGCGTAAGTCAGGAAGAGGAACAGATTGAAGCACAACTTGCTTATTCAACATTCTATAATCCACTACAGGCCAAAAACCACCCTGTGGTTTAGGGACAAGAAATATGGGAGAAGAGTACGCAGATTTAGAAGGACGTATTACACCATCAGCAAGCATTTGGTCGATGATAGCCGTAAGGGCTTTCATCTTGGGAGGCGACAATCGATATGGAGGAGAACGAACAGGTACATTATCATTAACCTCAATTTTATATTCCAAAACATTGGTCACCCCTAACTTGTCGGTGAACACATCAGGAAATTTATCACAAAGATTCCTAAGTTGGTTGGCCTGGTCATCAGGCAAATGATTAAAGTCAAAAGCTTTTGTTTCACTTGTGTCCTCAGAGACAGCACTAACATGATAAGGAAGGGTAGGAGAACGGTTACACAATTTAAAGATCCTAACGGAAAATTTAAACTGGAATTCATTATATTGAAGATCCAAAACCATACCGGTTTTGGCAATAAAATTTGCACCGAGAATGAAAGGACAAGCTAAATCTTTCGCCACTAGCACAGGCATTTTCCATGTGAAATTACATATTCTCATTTTGACATCCAGACTTCCAATCACATTCAATGAATTAGAGTTAGCCGTATGGCAGGTTAAAGACACCGGTTTTAAAGAAGGGAACTTACAGATTTTACAGAATTATACAAATCTTTGCTCATCAAGGTGAGGCTACTTCCAGAATCAACTAAAGCACAGACAGGTTCATTATTCACTTCTAGGCATATGTAAGGTAATTTACACGGAGGAATAGCAGAAATACCACAAGATAGTGGAAAATTGATAGTAGGGTCAGACTGAGGCTTATCCTTAATTACAGGATGGGGTACATCATCATCTAACTGACAGCCATAACAGACGAAACAAGAAGGTACACTATAAGGTTTGGCACAAGAATTGGCGGCTAGTCATCTGGCATTGCCATTACCAGAATGCCCAGAACCGGAAGAATTGCAAGGGCATTGTCTAGAAAAGTGTCTATTTGACCCACAGTAACTACAAGAATTAGAGGAAGAAACTCTACTCACATTAGGATTTGCATTGCCTAAGGGCTCAATCTTAGGGCAATTCCTTTGGAAATTTTGAAGCTGATCACTCATGGAAGGTTTTGAATTACCTAAGGCCCCAATCTTAGGACAATTCCGCTGAAAATGATCAGTGGAACCGTAACTATAGCAAGCACGTGAATGACGTGGTTTGGAAGAAGTAGAAATGGTACTAGTGACTTGAGAAGACATGCTCATAGGAGGAGGGGCTAACGCAACGCGTAACTGGTCGGCATACCTAATGCCTTCAGCCGAAACGGTGATAGCTTCCAACTGAGCGAACGTAGCGGGTCGTGGTGACAGAGCAAGATAGACCGATAATTTGGTGTAAGACCTTCGACAATGTTAGCAACCATTTGAGACTCAGAATAGTTGAGCATAAAAATCCTGGCATTGAATTTAATGTCCTGAATGTATTCAGACAATGTTTCATTCAAATGCTGTACACGAAAATAGTGCTTTTGCACCAAGGAAGGCAATGCACAGGAAGGAATAAAAAACTAAAGCACATGCGCGTGAAATTGGTCAACTGTCCACTTTTCAGAAATAGCTCTTATGATATGTTCAGAAAGAGCTCCAGATACATGAGGGTATAACACTTGGAAGAAATTATCACTACTTAAAGCATATACAACACACTGATCTTTAAATTCAACCAAAAAACGCAGAAATGTAAGAATCTCTTCGATTGAATTAGCGGTGAACTTAGATCAGCCCTTAAATAGAGCGGTTAACGGATGAGGAAAATTAGCAAACATTTGAGAAACAGCAGGCATAGTAGGTACCTGAACAGGATTGGATTGATTAATAGAAGGCATCACAGTTGTATAGAAATCCTGACTTGAACGTCCCTGGGAAAGGGTGGGTGTACTAAGAGTGAGGTTAGGACTACAGCTAGATTGCATCGTAACTGGCACAGATATTCGCATCTGCGAAACATTTTCGCACATTTCTGACACTACCGAAGTATTTGCTACAGGTGACACTTGGACATGAGGATATCTTTGCACAACAGGAAGAGAAACAACTTGGGTCGCAACCGAAGGCTGAGGTAAGGACACAGAATTAACATTTCTCGTAGGAACGGTAGACGTAACAACTTGTGTAAAGGAACCATCACAGGCATTATTCCCAGGCAGAGAAGCATTTGTAAATATAACAGAAGATTGCAGGGGAACATTATTACAAGTTACCACATTACTAAATTGTGGAGCAGTAGATACCGAGATATTTTCACTGTTACAAGTTTCAGGTGGAGCAGACACATTAACTACAGAACTGGAGCTAGACGACTCATTGCCTTCTATCAAGTATACAATTTTATTGAAAATGCCGGAAAATTTTAATAACAACAACAACTCACATTTCTGTCGCTCATTTATGGATAAATTAAGAGTTAACAGGTCGCGAATCCTATCCACGTAATGCTGGACTTGGGCTTTCACACGTGTTAACTGAGCATCAGACGGTTTAGAGGAACAAAAGGACAAAAGAATAGCTTCGAATTCAGTAAATTTACCTGTAACAAGGGTCAAAGATGCACACACGTCGTCTGTTGATAGGTTGGGTACTGCTATAATTTCGTTAAGAGATTGATTTCCTGTCAAATCCAATTTACGAATACGAAGTTCGTAAACTAATTTCTCCTTCCTCAAATGGGACGGAACAGGGACAACACGAGACATGTTAACAAGAAATTACGTTAGGAGATGATACCAGGTTATTTTAGGTTAGACAAGGGTTACTGCTCTCGCATCTCCTTCTTCTACAATCACGCTCTGCTACCAGATGTAACCCCCTCTTTAAACAGAAGGAAGCACATAATACAAGATACATATAAAACACATAATTATTTGATAATGCAAAATAACAAACCTTACAGAACGACATCAGCCGATGATCAAACAGGAAAACATTTTACCTTTTACAAACGCGTGGCTTCGCAGGATAACCAACATGACAACTAGAGAAAGGAAGTATGGGAAGCAGGCCGGGAAACCCTAGAGGACGAGACCTTATGTGACGTTGTAGGGAAAGAAACGTGAGAACATTAACCCTTTGTCCAATTTATTTAACATATAGAATTGAATCAAGGTACGAAGTGTACTAGGTTAGATAACATCATTAATTTAAAAAAAATCAAATCGAACCATGAGGTTCCTATCAGTGTTTCTCTCAGGAAAGTGAATATTTACACAAAGTTACAATGACATTTAAATAAGTGAGCATAATTTCGATGTTGAAACTTACAATGAAAATTTAAAGGGGACAATGACCTAATTACAAACATCATATAAGGCAAGTTGAAAAATGTTACAAGAGAAGGGAACAACAGAAATTAAATTTAGCGCAGAGGCCTATAGAGAAGCAGTCCTCTCCTAATACACATCAGTGAGGGACGCAAAGCTCAACAGGTGTGCACTAAATTGATACGGAATTACTGGAGGCAACTCGGAAGAAAAAAATTGAAGTTTACATATTCACAAAAGATTAATAAAATGAATTGCCTCCAAAATAAAGGGTATGCCTAGTTGAGGAACTACGGCATTACAAATCAAAAGCGGTGAAAACCAGGGTCTAAGGCAAACTCCGAACGAATGAATTTACATTTTAAGTTAACACTTGAGAACAGAAAACATGCTTACCCCGGGATGGCTGGAGCCGGTGCGCCTTACAAGGTGCGTCCGATCGTTACGACGTACGAAAACCAAAGACGCTGAACAGAGCCTTACTCTTGCTAAGGAGCCAAAAAGCCGGAAATTGGGAAATACTCAAACAGCCAATCAGGGAAGCTACCTATGTTTCGATCCGAAGTTTGACCAATACAAATTAGTGTTATTTTCACCAATAGAATTATAGCACCAAATATGGTAATGTGGGAAATTCATTCTAGAGATTTCGATTGCGAAACTCAGCGATTTCGTGATCGAAGCCTCTACGTGGCACTACAGGGTGATACAAAAAATGGGTTACAAAAAAAACATATTACTGGAGATCTCCAATATCAATGTCAATGATTAAGTAAATAATTGTCTCTTCAGTGAGTCCTGAAAATACTTTAAAATACAACTTCATCAAAAATAAAACACACAAGTTTTTACATAATTTTTACAACAACAAAAATTTAGTCAAATTCTTCAAAAAATGTTAGGTCCTTAGTTTCTTTTGTCAAGTCAAAAATGATTCCGCCGACTATCAACTCACCACCGGTGACAAATAATACTCAACATGGCTTAGCTGTGTTGATACTGCTACACGGCTGAAAGCAACGGGAAACTACAGCCGTAACTACCTCCCGAGGACATGCAGCTCTCTCTGTATGAATGATGTACTGATGATGGCTTACTCCCGGGTAAAATATTCTGGAGGTAAACTAGTCCCCCATTCGGATCTCCGGGTGGGGACTACACGAGAGGGGGCGATCGTCAGGAAGATGGATACTGAAATTCTGCGAGTCGGAGCGTGGAATGTTAGAAGTTTGAATCGTTGTGGTAGGTTAGAGAATCTGAAAAGGGAGATAGATAGGCTAAAGTTAGATGTAGTTGGTATAAGTGAAGTACGTTGGCAGGAAGAACAAGATTTTTCTTCAGGCGACTACCGAATTATCAACACAAAATCAAACCGGGGAAATGCAGGAGTTGGTTTAATAATGCATAAGAAAATAGGGCAGCGGGTAAGCTACTATGACCAGCATAGTGAAAGAATTATTGTCGTCAAGATAGACACCAAACCAATGCCCACCACAATAGTGCAGGTCTATATGCCTACTAGTTCAGCGAATGATGAAGAAATCGAAAGAATATATGAGGAGATAGAAGATTTAATACAATATGTAAAAGGTGACAAGAATCTAATTGTGGTGTGAGACTGGAATGCAGTGGTAGATCAAGGAAGAGAAGGTAGTACAGTAGGAGAATTTGGATTGGGACAAAGGAACGAAAGAGGAAGTCGGCTGGTTGAACTCTGCACTGATCATAATTTAGTCCTTGCCAATACTTGGTTCAAACACCACAAACGACGGCTGTATACGTGGACGAGACCTGGAGACACTGGAAGGTATCAAATAGACTTCATTATGATTAGGCAGAGATTCAGAAACCAGGTGCTGGATTGCAAAACTTTCCCAGGAGCAGATGTAGACTCTGACCACAACTTGTTGGTCATGAAATGCCATCTGAAGTTGAAGAAACTGAAGAAAGGAAAGAATGCAAAAAGATGGGATCTAGACAGGTTGAAAGAAAAGAGTGTGAGGGATTGTTTCAAGGAACATGTTGCACAAGGACTAAGTGAAAAGGCTGAAGGAAACACTATAGAGGAAGAGTGGAGAGTCATGAAAAATGCAGTAGGGCTGCTGAAGAAATGTTAGGAAGGAAGAAACGATCAGCTATGAATCAGTGGATAACTCAGGAGATACTAGACCTGATTGCTGAACGATGAAAATACAAGAATGCTAGAAATGAAGAGGGCAGAAAAGAATACAGTTGATTAAAGAATCAAGTGGATAGAAAGTGCAAGGTAGCTAAGAAAGAATGGCTGAAGGAGAAGTGCAAGGATGTCGAAGGCTGTATGGTCCTGGGAAAGTTAGATGCTGCATACAGGAAAATCAAGGAAACCTTTGGAGAAAGGAAATCTAGGTGTATGAATATTAAGAGCTCAGATGGAAAGCCACTTCTAGGGAAAGAAGACAAAGCAGAAAGATGGCAGGAGCATATCCAACAGTTATATCAAGGTAAAGATGTAGATAATTTGGTTGTGGAACATGAAGAGGCTGTTGATGCTGATGAAATGGGAGACCCAATTTTGAGGTCAGAGTTTGACAGAGCTGTGTGCGACCTAAATAGGGACAAGGCACCTGGAATTGATGACATTCCCTCTGAATTACTGACTGCCTTAGGAGAAACCAGCATGGCAAGGTTATTTCATTTAGTGTGCAAGATGTATGAGACAGGAGAAGTCCCAACCGATTTTCGACAGAATGTTGTTATACCTGTTCCCAACAAAGCCGGTGCCGACAGGTGTGAAAACTACCGCACCATTAGTTTAGTATCTCATGCCTGCAAAATTTTAACACGTATTATTTACAGAAGAATGGAAAAACAAGTTGAAGCTGAGTTGGGAGAAGATCAATTTGGCTTCAGAAGAAATATAGGAACACGTGAAGCAATCCTTACTTTACGTCTGATCTTAAAGGATCGAATCAAGGACAAGCCCACGTACATGGCATTCGCAGATCTAGAAAAGGCGTTCGATAATGTTGATTGGACCAAGCTATTTATGATTCTGAAGATGATAGGGATCAGATACCGAGAACGAAGAATTATCTACAAACTGCATAAAAATCAGTCTGCAATGATAAGAATAGAGGGCTTTGAGAAAGAAGCAGCAATCCAGAAAGGAGTGAGGCAAGGCTGCAGTTTGTTCCCTCTCCTTTTCAATATTTACATAGACAGGCAGCAAAGGAAATCAAAGAGAAATTTGGAAAGGGAATCACAGTCCAAGGAGAGGAAATCAAAACCTTGGGATTTGTCGATGATACTGTTATTTTATCTGAGACTGCAGAAGATCTCCAGAAGTTCCTGAATGGCATGGATGAAGTCTTGGGTAAGGAGTACAAGATGAAAATAAATAAGTCCAAAACAAAAGTAATGGAGTGCAGTCGAACGAAGGCAGGTGATGTAGGAAATATTAGATTAGGAAATGAAGTCGTAAAAGAAGTAGATAAATATTGTTACTTGGGTAGTAAAATAACTAACGATGGCAGAAGTAAGGAGCACATAAAATGCAGACTAGCACAAGCAAGGAAGAGCTTTCTTAAGAAAAGAAATTTGCTCACTTCAAACATTGATATAGGAATTAGAAAGATGTTTTTGAAGACTTTCGTGTGGAGCGTGGCATTGTATGGAAGTGAAACATGGGCGATAACTAGCTCAGAAAGAAAGAGAATAGAAGCTTTTGAAATGTGGTGTTACAGAAGAATGCTGAAGGTGAGATGGATAGATCGAATCACGAATGAAGAGATACTGAATCGAATTGGTGAGAGGAGATCGATTTGGGTAAATTTGATGAGAAGAAGAGATAAAATGATAGGACACATATTAAGGCACCCAGGACTTGTTCAGTTGGTTTTTGAAGGAAGTGTAGGTAGTAAGAACGGTAGGGGTAGACCAAGGTATGAATATGACAATCAGATTAGCGCAGATGTAGGATGCAATAGTTGCGCAGAAATAAAAAGGTTAGCAGAGGATAGGGTGGCATGGAGAGCTGCATCAAACCAGTGTATGGACTGATGACTCAAACACAGCTACAAATTCCATGCTAGCACAGAAGTACAGCAAATTCTTCCCTTTCCTGTTAGATTGCATATTTTCCTCACATTTACCAATCACCCTTTCGTATCCTTCAGTTCTATTTCCAACTCTTGGATTGACATTGCCCATTAGCACTATCCTATCCTTGCTGTAGACCCTGACTAGTGTCACTCAATGCTTTATAAAACTTCATCTTCATCTGCACACTCACATGGTAAATATACCGAGACATTTCTCATCCTAATTTCTCCAAAAGCCAAATCTATCCCCATCATTGGTTCATTCATGTGCATAACAAACTATAATGCGTGCAACAGTATTCCGGATGAGCAGTCCTACCCCACACTCTGCCCTTCCCTTTTCAACGCCAATCAAATGCACTAGTATACTAGCTTATAATAGTAATTTCATTTTCATAACATCTGTTCAGCCTTCTTGGCACTCCTGTGAGTAGATATTTAATAAACCATTATATATTTTTTCTCTTACATGATTCATTTTATGTACAGGTTTTTAAATGATACCGAAATTGCCAAAGCACAAAGAGACTTTGAATTGAAGAAGGCTGCTTATGATGTTGAAGTTCAAACAAAGGTCAGTATTAACATTTTGTATGGAATATATGATTTATAGTTAGACTACTTTGTAACGTACTAAAGTCTTAACTAAGCAGTTTTGTATATTTCTGTATATGTTTTTGACTGGCATCTGGAATGTAGAGAAGAAACAGGTTGTCAGATGGGAGAAGCAAAAGATTTAAGAAGATTAAAAATCTCAGTTGATGTAAAGATTGTCTTTATTTTCCGGGCTTGTAGGCGGTGGTCGAGGAGCATATGATGGTACCGACATTTCACCAAACACTGTGTTCAGCATTTTAAGAGTTGTGAATGACTTTGATGGCTACGAAGCTCTCAGTGGAAAGGAGTAATGTCTCAGACTGTGGACCGCCATATCATATGTTACAAACAATAATTGTAGTCTACTTAGTATTTGAATTACATTTTTATTAGTAAATTTGTGGGGGGAAAAAATATTTTATTTTAAGTAGGTGTACCTAAAACAATCCTTGAGTTTGTCTCTTGGCCTGCAGATTTGGCCCTTTATAAAAAATGTTTGTCAACCCCTGGTCCAGAGAGTCAGATACTTTGCTGAAGTCCAATTATACAAGTATTGTTTACTTGCTGCTCATCTCATGTTCTCTGTCATGCTTTGTAAGGCAGTACATGTACTGACTGGTGTGGGTCTATATAGCACATTCTAGTCCTTGAGGTAGGTTGTGACTTGATTTTGCAGTGTGTGTTAGATTCCTTTGGCTTCTGTTGACAGTATGTTAATGAGTCTGTAGTCACTGTTCAGGATATTTAGTCTTCGGTATGGGGTGTACCAGGCCCATTTTTCAGGCAGTGGGGAATACATTAATATGAAGGGAAAATTTATATATGAATATTAGTGTCAAGTATTTTTTTCTTTTTCTTCGTTTAATGGTATGTACGAGTGATCATTTAGTTCCTTGAGAGAAATCTCCAAGTCGTCTACCTTGCTCAGTTTATTTAGTAAAACTTTATGAATTGACTTCCTTAAAGCAGCAGTTCATATGCTGGGTTTTATAAGGTTATGGGCGTAGGGTAGTCGGGCATTTCTTATTGTCTGATTCATTTTATTACATAGTTGTTTGTAGTAGATAAAGTTTTCTGCTACTGGGTAATGTTTTTATTTCCTATGAGCTGCATCCTGCTTAGCCATCATTGTTCTAATGTCAGCTAGAAAATAAACAGACAAACAAGGAAAGGAAAAGATAGATAAAATACACAAAGAAAACATAGATAAAATACACAAAGAAAAGATGTATAAAATACACAAACAAGGACAATTAAAGTTGATATGAACAGACAGAGAACAGGATGTGGAACATGCTGGGAATGTAATGTGGAGGCATTTAAATTCTTGAACTCGGGCAATCGTGTTCCTTAAAATAGTGTTTATTAAATATAATCAACTTAACTTTTGAAATAGATTAAAAAGGAGATAGCCCAAAGACATAAACAAGTACAGTTGATGCTGGAAATAAGATCTCCCATTAAAATACACAAATTCATGTTGTACAAAATTCTTAAACGAACTATTTCAATGTGGGAGTGCACACAGACACTAAGGTTTGTGGTCCTACCCTCAGAATCCGGGTTCCGTGCACCAAATAAACGATATCAGGTTTAAGAGTTATATCAAAGGAATTTAAAATTTTAGAACCAAAGGTTAAACAGCAGCAACTTAAGAAACACAAGTAAGTTAGTGGAGCTAGATAGATAGATAGATAGATGTCTTTTTTGGTGTAGTTAAGGCCATTAGGCCTTCTCTTACACTAAACCAATTTTAAGTATAGCACAGTTAAAGACAATCTAAATACTTTATAACAGAAATAAAATTCCACCCCAGTGAGATAAACACATTTAATAATAATAATAATAATAATAATAATAATAATAATAATAATCATATGGCCTCAGCTACCGTGTGCAGACATTTCAATTTGACGCCATCTGGCTGTCTGCTCGTCAATTTCGACGTTCCGTTTTACTCTAGGCCCACTAGATGGCAGACCGAGTAAACCGAAACTCTCTTGGGCGTCTGTGGCTGAGATTTAATTAATTTTGTCGGGTAAACACCAAATATGGCACCAGAGATCTTTTACATGCCGACATCGTACGACATGGAGTGTCGAATGGACTTTTTCCGCCCTTCAAAAATGTACTATCACCATCAGTAAAAGACTAGAAATGCACAGTTCATTCGTATCCTGCTATATCTCTTAATGCTCTTTTAAATGACCTTGTGGTTGGTATTCCTCTGACATCATCCAGTAAACGATTCCATTCTCGGGCGGCAAACACAGAAAATAAGTTATTATATGTGGCAGTTTGATGGTGAGGAATGACAAGCAGGTTTGATGTTTGAGCCCTTGTATCTCTGTTATGCACATTTGAGAAATAATGAAAATACAAAAAAAAGGTAAGATGGGGAATATATATTAAGGACTCGGTGGAGGAGCCACAGAATATGATGATTACGGCGAACGTGGAATCGCGACCACTCTAGTTCTAGGAAAGATGATGGCACATGGTCATATTTTCTTAGATTGCATATATCCCTCACACATGCATTTTGAGCGCCTTGTAGCCTTAGGGACAACAGTGGCCTCACATCATTGAAAACAACATCGCAATAGTCGAAATGTGGCATTACAAGAGCCTCGATTAATTTCTGCTTAAGTTTTATTCGAAATATATTTATATAAAGAATGAAGAGCAGAGAAAACCTTTTGGCAGATATGTAAGATATGTCCAGACCAAGCCATGCGTTCGTCCATGATAATGCCGAGGTTCTTCACTTGTGGTATAAAAGGAATTGCAATATTCTGAAGGATTACTCTCGGCAATAGACATTTATTAATATTTGCCATTTTATTTTGATGACCAAGAAGGATTAGTTGTGACTTTGTAGGGTTCAGTTGCAGGCCGTGGGCAGCAGACCATTCATTAACAGCCTGTAAGTCAATGTTTAGTAAGTCTATATTTTCCTGAGGGTCTTGTGCTGTAGAGTCCATTTGCACTGTCTTAAATTCGATGATATGTCATTCACAAAGAGTGCAAAAAGAAGAGGTCCAAGTACAGAGCCTTGAGGGACTCCTCAATTCATGTGGCACCACAAGGAAACGATTCCATTATTTCCTTTCACACATTGTTGACGTCTGTGAAGATAGGAATGCATCCAAGCAATCGTACTCTGAGAAAAATGTAGAGCCTTAAGTTTTAAAAGTTATATGTCAATGTCTACGCTATCAAAAGCTTCACTGTAATCTAGTAGTACTAGAACTGTGACTCGTTCTCTGTCTATTTCTTGTCAAACGTCCTCAGTCACTTTGAGTAAGGCATTAGTTGTACTATGTCCTTGTCGGAAACCGGACTGGAAAGGATTAAGGACATTGTGCGTTTGTAGGTACTCTGACATTTGTGTATGGATTATATATTCTAAGATTTTAGATAAAGCTGATAAAATACAGATTGGACGATAGTCTCCCTCATTCGAAGACGTTTGACTTTTCGGAAGAGGTAGCACAATAGCCTTCTTCCAGAGAGTTAGATATGTGGAGTACAGAAGAGAGAAATTGATTGTGTGGGTTAAGGTTGTAATATAAAATCAAGAAATAGTTTGACCATGTCAGTCCCAATGTCATTGATTTCTTTCGCTTTCGTGCTTATCCTAAGGACTGCTTTTCTGACTTGGAGGGGTGTCACGTGACTGAAATAGAATTTATCTCTGTCAGGGGTGGGGTGTGTATCATAATGGTTCATAAGTTTCTGTTTGTCGACAGGTCATACTGCAGAGGAACTAACAATAAAGTACTCGTTAAGAGCCTCGAGAGGTACTGTAATTTCGTTTTTGTTTTTGTTCTTTGTAAGTCGAAGGTTATTAATAGATTTCCACAATGTCATCGCTTTTCTACCTTTAAGTGTAATTAAACTGCGTGCCACAGTTTAGCATTCCGTATTTGTTGTGTTGTCTTGTTTTGTAACTTCCTATATTCGTCAAACTTTTGTACAGTAGGGTCATTTTTGTATTGTCTGTGGGCGCAGTATCCTTGTTTCATTCGTTGTCTGTCATCATTTAACCACGGGGAGTGTCCTTTAGATATTCTCGCTCGCCGCTTTGGAGCATGCTTGTCAAATAGTTCCGTTACTTTACTGTTAAAGAAGGTGACTTTGTCGTCTAGTTTGTTATAGGTCGTTACGTTATGCCAGGGTATGTTGCTTGCGTCCTCGAAGAGTCTATCTTTATATTTTTCAATGGTCAATAGGTAATAAATTTCTGGGAGAGTTTCGGTGGCCGGAGGTTATATGAGATGTATATTGTGTCATGTGCAGAAATGCCAGGTACAGAGGTTTGACCAACATTGAGAACTCTGTCTGAATTGCTGGTAACTATAAGATCTAACAGTGTGTGCGAATGAGATGTGTGGTGAGTTGGAGAGAGGGGCAAGATGTCCATATTATAGGCTTGAAACAATGTTTTAAGTAGCGTGGTTTTGGGAGAAGTTACGTCAGTTAAGTCCGTATTAAAATTTCCCATAATTATTGAGTGAGGGTAGTCTGGCAGCAGTTCAGTTAAGTCAGCTTCAAAATCTTCTAAGTGGCCTATTTTTGGAGGTTTGTAAACTACCCCTACAAGGGTTTTAATCCTGTTCGCTGTTATTTCTACAAACATGTATTCCGGTTTCCTCTCATACCTTCCTGGTGAATGACCTAACATTTTGGGTTTTAGACTGGTTAAGAAATAGCCACATACCCCTCCACCTCGCTTGTGGGTGCGGTCATTTCTCAGAAGCGAGTAGCCTTCTAGCCTTCAAGTTGACACAAAGAAGATGGACTCTTATCTGTTAACCATGACTCAGACACTAGTAGGACATGGAAAACAATTGGGCTGAATATTTCTGTAAGCTCATCCATTCAATTGGCAGCTGATAAGCTTTGGCCATTTATATGACAGACATGAAGGGCTCTGGGAAGTTGCGAGACAAAGTTCTTAAGAATCTTAGCAGTACTTTGGTCAGGGTTGGAACTAGAGGGCAGGGGGGAGTGGGGACAGCAGAAGGAAAGGAGATGATAGATGGCCTGGTGGCTGCTGAGATAGACAGGTGATGTCAGAGGAATGTGCATTGTGACTCATGACAGTAACCTACTTGGTAGAATGTAAATCACCAAAATAGACAAATAAACATGAGGGACATAAAGACATGTCTATGCGATTACTTCCTTATAATGGATACGTACCATGAGGCAGCAGCTTATCCAATAGCAAACCTGTTTTGGAATTGAAGATTCCTTCAGTTCAGTGGTCTAGCCCCATTCTATTGGAAACAGGTAAACAAAGAAAATTACAATGATACGAGTTACTTTACAAGTAATACGTAGGTAAATCAAATATAAATGAGTCTTTTTTTATTTTGGCACCTGTTTGGTGCGCATGTGGATTGAGACCATTCGAGCATGCAAGGAGGGGTCTCTGGGAGGGACATCGTAACTCAGGATGTCTCGTTCATGCTGTATTCAGTCACTCTCACAATGAGAGAGAGAGAGGTACATTCGTGTGTTGCGCGGCGCATCATTATCAAATTTCTCATCCGGGAAAATGTTAAAGCTGCTGAAATTTGTTACCAGTTACACACACAGTTGGGAGAAAGAACCTTCTCATGGGCCCAGATAAAGTACTGGTGTTATGGGTTCAAGGACGAACATGAGAGAGTTACAAACATGCCACACCCACGCTGCCCCTCTACCAGCATCACAGCGCAGAACATTGCGGCTGTTCGAGAACTTATCGAAGTTGATACATGATCAACTGTGCTTCAGATCAGTCAAGAACTTCAGTTCAGCCATGGGAGTGTTCTGACAATCATCCGGAAGGGTGTCAGCTCATTGGATCCCAAGGCTGCTGAATCAAGAGCAGAAGTCTGCACAGCATGCAATTAATTTGGTTGTTGGAGGAAAAGAAATAGAAATTTTAAAAACTTTGATGGAAAACTAGTTCATGTTAAAGTTGGAAGTCTTCATATATAACTTAGAATTTTCTGCTTTGAAGAAACATCATGGTGCTACTAATGGTAGAAACACAAAATCTTGAACAGCGCTGACTGAATTAGAGGGATAATGGCTCATGTTTGGTTATCATAGATCTCAAAGTAAATTTAAATATATGGTAAAAGTTCTGCACCAGGCAGAAAATAGTTGGAAGCGAAGTTTAAGCAGCCATCCTTATTGATGAATCGTGCTAAACCCACGATTTTCGATGAGGAGATATGAACTATAGTTCTGTAGAAATTACATGATGTTTAGTCTCGTTAAAATGGAGCAACAGCTTTGGCGAGTCATAAGACCCGCTCTCGTATATGCTATGCATGATGTGCAGCAAGTGTGCTGGCATGAGTGTCCTTTGGGCGATGAATGAATAAACCAATGTTTCAAGTGCTGATTATATACAGAATCTAGTAGGCGGGGCTAAAGCATTGGCTAAGGTACCGGAGATTAGATGAAAGTAATCTAAATGGAAAAGGTAACCTAAATATAATTGAATGTAAAGAGTACAATACAGACACAGTGGTTTCCGAAAAGAATTAATTTGAAAATTGCTAAATAAGTTAACGGCGAGAGAATGACATCTCTAGAAATGTCACAGTACACAAAGCAGCTAACCAATAGAGTTCAAACGAATGAAGGTTCGAGAAGCGAGTGATCACAAGATGAAGCGGTGATTAGTACACGAACAACCAAGCAAAAGCACGGATGTAATACAAATTTATAACCTCGAAATAATATGTTAAGTGATCATGAAACTTTAACAAAATAAAATATCAATAGAGAAAGGTACTGTAACATTTAAATTGATCCAAAGTTAGGTAGAAGAAAGCAGTTAGAAATTAAATAACAACCACCTCAAACACAGTATTTTTGCATAAACACAAACAAGGTACCTTCTTTCAATGCATTTCTTCATATCCACATAAATAGTATCAGACAAATTTACTTGCAAGGTCTGTGACAGTGAAAAAGATCGTCTTTTGTTAATCATCCATTACACAGCGTGAAACATGAGAGGTAATGTCTAAAGATGACTTGGAACTGTTTTGAGTGACTATGATACCGTATGTATTACCAGCAGTAAGCTTAATACCGTACAAAGCACTTCAAATAACTAAAGAATATCTGTAACTGGCCAACAAGTGACCAAGTAGGAATGTTAGTATTGCCTGTAAGCTCGTACAAAATTATGACTCGTGTCTCCACAAGTTGATGCACTTAGAACAACCTGCTGTGCTTCCTTATGGAACCTAACTTCCATTAGCCATCCGAAACTCCCTTCCCTTGGTTTCACTTAGACATTTGCTTTTGTATTAGGGTACCCTGTGGAAAATAGTATTTCTGGAACAACTTACTACAGGGTGATTAATTTGAAAGTGCAGAGCGGAGTGCCGAGGATTAGGCGCGCTGGGAAGCGGAGACACCAAACGCAGTGCCCGCCATGACAAGCAGGCATAGTCGGCTCGAAGAAGCAGCATGATTACGCTTATAGGAACTAAATGAAACTGAACAAATAAGTACAAATAAGTAAATGAATAAACAAATAAATAAATCAACTAGGAAATTAAACTGAACTTGCCAGTAATAAATAAATATATAAACAAATAAATAAAAAAATAAATCAACTAGGAAATTAAACTGAACTCGCCAGTATTTACAGACGATGCTGAAAGTGATCTCCTTCAGCTGAAATGCAAGCTTCATATCTTGTAATGAGATTTTGAAACACACTTTGTAGTTCATGGACACCAAGAGAATCCACAATGTTCCTAATTTCAGTTTTTAATTCTTCTGCAGTTCGAGGATTATTCCTGTAAACTTTTCCTTTAAGATTCCCCCATAGATAAAAATCACATGTGCTTAAATAAGGTGAACGAGGGGGGGGGGGGGGGTCATAAGCCTTTTCTGATGATCTGATCATCGAACATTTCCCGTAACTGTCGCATAGAGCTACGCGCCGTATGAGCCGTTGCACTATCCTGCTGGAAATAGCCGTACCTTTTCTCTTCTTCAGTCAGTTCAGCAAAAAATGGTTCCAGAATATTGTGAATATAATGGTCAGAAGTAATCGTGTCCTGAAAAAATATCGGACCGATAATTTGTCGGGCACTGACAACGCACCACACACCCACCTTCACATCGTGCAGAGGTCTCGGCTGTAAAATGTGCAGGTTGTCTGTATCCCAGATTCTATTGTTCTGTGAATTGACATATCCACTCAAATGAAACCAGGCTTCGTCGCTCATAAAAAGAAAGTTCGGATCCACAATACCGTCGTGGACACTATTTATTAGCCAATTGCAAAATCGTATTCTTGCATTGAAATCTGTAGGCAGTATGTTATGGACTGAATGAGTCCGATAAGATCGTAAACGTAACAATTTTGTTGTATTACATGCTGAAGAAGGTGAAACACCACTTTCCTGAGCTACTCTCCGAAGCGACTTACGTGGACTGACCTGGAGTCTTGCCTGTATATCTTCTAATCTTTCCCGTGTGAGAGCTGTGCTCCTTCGCTTTTTTTTTTTTTCTTATTGCTTACGGAACCAGTACTACGCCACTTGTAAATGAGCTGATGCATGTACCGTTTTGATGGTACTGTCGCACCGGGAAATTGTCTACGGAATTTTCGAAGGCACCTTTTAACTGGTTTCTTCTTCTAGTGCAAGTAACACTTGACCAAAAATATTCTTTGCTCTATAGTGTATTTAACCATCATGATAATAACCTCACAACACACCTTAAAAGTCCAATATTTTTGGAACAGGGTATGATTATGATATTTAACTCCCATCTCTACTATCAGTAGTTCCTCCTCATCCTCTCCAGATTCAGATAAAATAATATCTTTGACAGTTCTGAGATTTTTCATTTTCTCTAACTGTGATTCCTTTTCAATTTTCTTTTTTTTAAATTTCCCTTACTGCCATTTCTATAAATATGAATGCTTAATTTCTTCCTGGATGCTGCTTCTCTTTCATATCCTTTAATTCATATCATTCGTTTCACACTTTTCTCTATATTTGTTCTTGAACAACTTCAGATTCTCAAAAAGCATTAGTATTATCAAAAGCTTCTCCAGATTTACAAATACTATGTGTGGGCTAGCTCTGTTCTGTTCCATTCTGTCTTCTAAGATCAGACATAGAATCAATATTGTTTAGGCATGTTTGTAAATTTCTTCGGAAGGCAAACTGATCCTCGTCCAATTTGGAAGCTTCAACTTGTCCATCTATTCTTCTGTAAATTTGTGTTAATTTTATTCATGAGATGCCAAACTAATGGTTCACTAGTTTTCGCTTTTGACAACCTGTTTTTATTTTTTTAGATGCAGGGATGAAAATATTTTCAAAAAACGGATGGCACTTCTCTTCTTTTGTGCACATAACAAATAAGTGGAATAGCTTTTCCACCTAACTTATTTCTACGAATATTTGTTAAATCACTATAACAATGATTTATTATCGAATAGTATCCTATTTATTCAATATATTGCACCCGCTCACTTCCTGAGTCCCAGACTAGCATTTATCTCAGGGGTGATCAGTTCGAAAACGATAAAAAAATTTATATAAAGAAAATCAAAAAAATATATATCGGCGCATCAAATGAACACAGGGATGAACGGGGCATGCAAATTTAAGGTTACGGGGGACGACTCATTCATGGATACAAATTTTTGACTCCACAATAGGACTGGGAAGTGACAACTTAAATTCTATGGGCATACTGGACTAACTACAATGAAAAGATATGGAAACTGTTTCCTATTGAAATTGCAATGAGGAGCAATTTATTCACTTATTTTGCATACTACACATGATGACAATTTTACATTGGGACACTTTCATCCTGAAAAATAAATGACATAATACTTGGATTTTACCTCACTACTCTGGTAGTGTAAAACATCGGGTGAATTCGCCCCAATTGGTTACTGGGGATCGAATTCACATCCGTATGATTTGACGTTTCACCGCTGGAGATCTTCTTTCGGAGACGAAGGCACGACAGTAACTTTTTACTGTCGTCTCCTCGTTCCGTTTGGACATGAGACACTTCCGGTATGTACATTCTGGTGAGCCGGACACCCACCGTGGAAAATGTGATCGCCTCGAAAAAACGGGAATTTATAATACGGACAAACTCTAGCCTATTATTTCCAGATTCACAAACACGCCAGGTAGAGTTCATTAACTCAAAGCCTATTTCAATATTTACACTTGTCACTATGACAAGACATACAGAAAGGTTCATTACTATGCTCTGACCCTGAAGACATGTGCCGTCCGTGGGTTATTTACGTATCTACCGCTAACAATCTCCCCGTGAAAACCCAACATCTGGTTCGGAGCAGTTCGACACAGGATGACTGTCCCTAGCATATCCTCCTATGATTATTAAATAGCATATCCTCCTATGATTATTAAATAATATCATTACCATTCTTTATCTGATCATTATCATATTCTTTGACTACCATCAATTAATTTTATTATTATCATTAATTTCAATTATAATCCTGTATTTGATTATTATCATTTGTCATCCGGGATTATTATATGCCAACCCTTGCCGACGTTTCAAACGAAGGGTCGTTCTTCCTCCTAATTTATCCGCACAATATAATGATCAGCTTCCTCATAAATATTTTTATTATTATGATTATTATTATTATTATTATTATTATTATTATTATTATTAACATTATTATTAATAGTGGAAATCGTGATTATCGTAACCCGTAATCATCCTCGCTATAATACTTCAACTTCTCGCTCTTATTATTTTCATCAAAAAAAATAAAATTAAAAAAAAGTAGCTCCATTGGTTATTCTTCTTCTCCTTCTTCAAATATTTTATTTATTATTATTATTAGTTAAAAATCTCAAATCTTTCATTTCAACTCCCAACATCATTATTATGTCCAAAATATAAAAAAATATAAATTCTTCAAAAAAAAAGTAGTTTTTTTAAATATTTATTATTATTATTAATTTAAAAAAAAATTAATTTCGCCTGTTACACGGTAGTCCACACTTAATATGTTTAACGCATAACCCCTTTTACAATTCCGATTTATCTTGGCACTAAGCACTGGATTTAAGACAAGATTCACTTGGAGTATGATTATTGTTATTATTATTATTATTAAAAATGGAAAGATGATATTTTAATTTCCACTCTTTAGAATTTAGTCACATATGTTAAATCCCATTATGAACCACATAGATCTGCTTTATATTGGTCGGGACAACATGGTATTCGGGACCGTACCTTCAATTTCGTACTGCCGTTAATTTTATATGGGGACACCTGTCCTCCCAAGACACATCTCACAACCTATGGCACATCGCGGCTGGGCAAATACCTCCAATGCCGGCGATTGCTAAACTATTCCTTCCAATTTGAAGTCCATTTCCTTTCATCGGAACTCTTCAAACATTTAATTTATAAATTAATCCTCGGTGCGTGGATTCTGCCACTAATAACACCGGCATCTGTATTTTATATCATCTTAGGCCTTGAGATTCATCTATTTCATCATTACAAACAATACGGCTCAATTTATTTCACGCCGGATATTCGTCCCTCATGACTTCCAACTCGAAATATGGGCTCAAACCATTCTGGGCTTTTAACATATCGTGACCATTCTACTTCACGTGCCTATATCGCTTTTAAACAAATTTTAATGGTTAAAATAAAGTCCAAAAACGTAAAATCAAAAATTTACGTAAAATCAAACTGATTACGCGAATGAAAGTCTTTAACGCTACATGTCATCTCCACATTGATTATTATATTTGCACTGGCTAACTCACGAAGCACTGTCATCATTATTATACTTTAACTTGCATACGCACAAATATTATTATTATTATTATTATTATTAATTTACATTCCTTTGTCAACTCACCAAATTTTACATACTCTGGCTCTTTCATAATCTGGCTGTCTAATAGAAAATATTCCTAACTAACATACAAATGATCACCACAGTGAATGAAATTCGAATAAATGGGTTAGCACAAAAAAAGAATTTAACACTTGAAATGAACTTAAGTCAAAGAATTACAAACAGCATGCATTAATTGAAAGAAATATATCCCATATTTACATTATATACAACAAACAAATACTCAAATTAATTAATCTAACCCATTATTACGTTAATATAAATTAGTTCGTCCGTCTAACAAAAAATAAAATCATGGACTCGGGAGGCGGATCATGTTAAGTAACCATAATTAATTTACACTGAACCCCGTTTAGTCGCGATAACATCCCCCAAATATCAAAATTGTGTACTTATTCCTATGTAGAATTCCATTGTCTCGTAGCGGATGAGATATAGGCCTTACGGCCCCATGGTGATCTACTCGTCCATCATGTTGCACAATACAAATTTAACACAATAAAACACTTCTGGGTAACTACCCATGATTAATACCTTATTACACTATTTTACACAAGAATACTAATAACCAAAAAAAAACACTTATAGGTGCTCCTAGACCCCTGACACTCGCACAATACACTCTTCATATACGCCCGAAACACACGTCGTGACACATTACGACGAAATGTCATTCATTTGAACCGGCGCGTATCGCGTCTTCAACCGGCACTTCCTGGTTTATTTCTAAGCTGTCTTGATAATCGCCTAGCTCCTATAATTCCCTGCTCGGATAGTTATTCACCGTCTATCTTGAGGTGTTTACTTCAGGCTCGCACACTGCCTTCCAAAGGTACTATCGGCATTCCGTTAGTTATTTATTATTTAATCACATGACATTTATTAAATTCAACATACAGTTGTACTGATTATTTACACTCGGTACTATGGATAATTTCACTGTTCGTATTCATTCTCCTAATAACTCACCCACTTTCAGCTTTAACTGACTTCGAATGCGTCCCGAGGTACTGACTTACAGAGTCAACGTGTCAGAGTCTCAACTACTTCATTACGACTGACACGACTGGTGACCGATAACGACTGGTGACTGGTAAGAACTGAGTGATGTGAGGTTCGACCTGTCACAACTGGTGACTTCAAACGACTGGGTGGGGGGTTCCACTACTGGACTTTTATGGACGATATGGTTTCCCGCCGGGGTCATCCGCAGTCAGCTCCTGGGAAGGGGGGTTGGTTAACCTAAATCGGCATGTGCAGGTGGATTTAGATCTCTTGCTTTATCCCACTTAATACACTGGCGATACACATTCATGTGTCGTATTCTGAACTCATATCGTTCGGTGATCATGGAAATATCACTTAATTTCTGTCCTCCACCTTTCGCGCGCTAACTCGGCGTCCCTGATGGCGTCCTCATCTCGACCAATGGCGAGATAGCGTGGGTCATTTCCACGAATTCATTACTTGAATTTATTACGATTACATTTAATCAACATGGGAATGATATCACAAAAATCCCCTCTATTCAATTATGTGGTTGGAATAATTTAATTATTGTTATCGGAGAAGCTAACTGGAGTTCACTCTGAGTTTTTCTTATGTTGGTTTATCTGCGGGCCTATGATAAATTTTCTCATTGGTCAACACCGCTTCGGTTAGTTTGAAATCTCTTCCTTGTAACGTTGACAACACCAAATGCCTCGGGCGTGGAAAAACTGGTACGTCATATTCCTGGTATTGGTGATACATCTGCTCGCCCTTGGTCCGAAATATATACTCTTTCACTTCCTCGAAGTCATGACTTTGTTGTTGTGAGCTCTAGCTTTAATCCTCTTATCTTCTGGCCAAGAAACATTCTCCCCCTAATGACAAGCTTACTGTGGCGACGGACAGTCGCGATATGTCTAGCTCATGTTGAAATCCTACCGTCCACACAAAACTGACACTGTATTCAATTTAATATTCCTTTATCTCTGTATTCATCTTCAAAAAAACCAAATCATGAAACTAGGGCCTATCTCATCAGGGTACTATATTATGGTTAAATGTAACAAAAAGTTTTCAGTCTGTCAAACACACTGCAATTACAATATAAATTATAACACTATAAACATACCTGTAAAAATACACACTATTATACAAAGAATGAGATATTTCGTTCTACAAGAACATCCTCAGATTCTGTCAAATCACTTAAAACATGCTTATATATGTACAGTATTGTTTATGTTGCATAAACTTGTCAATGAGAGAATTTAGTGATTACATGAACCAGTAATGACAAAAAATAAATGTACAAGTATTAGTATAATGAAAAACTGCGTACTTATCTAGACTGCCGATGTTAAGTCCGTTGTCACCAAACACTATTCCAGGACTGTGGTCACGGAAAGTTTTGGGTAAAGCACACTACTCACAGAGAGGGAAGGGGAAGGATGTGAGGGGCCGTGTGGAGCATTGGATCTCTCCTATTGGATGTTAAAATACAGTATACTGTACCGTGGAAAGCGGGGAGTAGGGCGGAGCGAGTGGAGCGCTGTGGAACCTTCTATCATCACTGGAGAGGGGAGAGAAGGTTATTAACTTGCTTCTTGTTAAAATGAACTTTTATGTAATGTGGATGAATGCAAATTAATGATTTTAGGTGAATAAAGTAAAGAATTGAAACAGACTAACTATTAAATGTTATGGTGAAAGCTAATTTAATGAGAAAAGAGGGAGGAATTTTTTAAGTGTGTATGATCATTTAGGTTAGTAACATTAGCATGTTTTGCAATGCAAATTTTGATTGTTTCCTTTATATTCAAAGATTTACTGTTGTTTTCGTTGTGTAAAATTTTTAGATCTGTGTTGATGTCTGTGAAATGGTGTGAACAGTCGTATATGTACTCCCCGAAGGCTGAATGCCTATTATATCTGATCACGTTTTTGTGTTCTTTGTATCTTGTGTAGAAATTACGTTTCGTTTGACCTTTATATGTGGCATTGCAGTTACGTTCTTGGCTCTTGAGTTCATATACTCCTGACTTTGAGAAATGGTCTTTTTTGTTTAGGATGCACTTGTTGATGTCTCTGTAGTGTGTTGTTCATTCTAAACGCTACTTTTAAACCTCGTTTCTTGAAAATATTAGCTAGCTTGTATGTGTTCTTGTTAACTTAGTTGAGAACCATGTATTTTTCTTTGTCATGTATGGTGCTTTCCCGGCAATTTTTCTTATATTAATTTAATAGTTTATCTACTGTGCCTGGAGGGTGGTTGTTTTCTTTTGCAATTTGTTTAATGATTTGTATCTCTTCATTGAAATCTGTTGAGCTCATTGGTATGGAAATAGTTCTGTGTATCATTGTATACATTCCTGCTATTTTGTGTATGTATGGGTGGTTAGACTTGTTATCAATAGTGTGTGACATCTGAGTGGGCTTTCTGAATAATTTGTAAGATAGGTTGTCATTATTCCTGTTGATTGTGATGTCTAAATAGTTTATTTTATTGTTACTTTCTGCCTCCAGTGTGAAACTGAATGACTTTTGTAAAAAATTTAGCGTGTTTAATAACTGGTGTGTATTAGTGATGTCATTATTGTATATGACGTCATCCACGTATCTGCTACAGTGTAAGATTCCTTTTGAATGCTGGCCCATTAACCCTAGAACTGCTGCAGGTTTATCTGTCAAATGCTGCAATTATTTTCCTCAATACCCACTATGGAAATTAAACCATGCTTGTAATCACATATTAGTCCTAATAAATCCATATTATACATCAATAGAAAGCTGAAAGACTGATCTATATGAAGGTGACAGAAATAATAAAAAAACATTATTACAATTTCTAACTGTCGTGAAATAAAGTTATGTATTTTTTTAACAAAGGGAATTGTTGAAATGTTTTGCACCAAAAAAATAATTTCTGATAAATAATTTATTCCTGAAACATAATATTCTGAAAAATACAAGTATGTTATTACATATTCTCCCACAGTTATTCTCTTTTCATTTAAAATGCTAAGTAAAACACACTTTTTTTCTCGAAACGGATTTTGAGTCTTTTTCACGAATTTCAAAACTATAGATTATTTTTAGGTCAGTTATATATTTTCCTGTGGCCTGATCAAATTTCTTATAACAATCTACAAAAATATCAACAGTTCACACTTATCCCTTCATTGGTTTCTTCAAATATTGGAGTACTGCCAATAATAACAACATAACCTGCACCAACTTGAGAATCATTCCAATTATCAGAATTTCCCATTACTTCCGAGGCACCTTGTACTTCGCTGTCACTTTCGTTACTTTCAGGAATAATATCCTTGTTGGAATTTACACCATAATCACTGTCACCAACAATACTGTCACTAAGATATTCAAATATCAAGTGCTTGATTTCAGAATCGTCAACAAAGCGGGCTGCCATCTTGATTCTAAGAACATACAAAGTATTTTCATTTCTACAGTTAAATAAACCTCTCCTGAATGTTGCTTGTTTTTCAAAGACTTTCGAAAGTGAAGATAAAAGTATCATTATTCAGCTAGTACATATAATAGTGTCATCTGGTGTCCTGTTATAAATCTACAGCAGAATAACGACACCGTCTGTCAGAAAGACAATCGCACTTGACGAAAGAGTGCTCTGTCTTCCAGAAAGACGGTCTGCAGTTCTAGGGTTAAGAAGATGTTTTTGAAGTTATTCAGAAAAATGTTTGCTGTTGTACCTGATAATGGTGAGCCTATGGCTAACCCTTCTTTTTGGCTATAGATGTTGTCATTGAATGCAAAGCAATTTTGGTGTATTTTTGTTCTACGAAAGTCAATAATTTCTTTGGTTTCTTGTAGAGAAGTGTTTTGTTTAAGAAGATTTTCAATAATTTTAATGGATTCATCTATTGGTATGTTGGTGTACATGTTAGTGATAACAAAGGATATCACACGTGTGCTCTCTGTTATATTAAGTTTATTTAGTTCTTTAATTAGTTCTAGGCTGTTTTTTATTGATCTGTCTTCTTTAAGTGAAATTGTCTCTTTTAGAATTAGGTTGAGTTGTTTGCTTAAATTGTAACTTGGGGCATCTTTAAAATTTTTCTATTGGTCTAATGGGACATGACTGTATTTTGAGGAGGGCTCTTTGTGTGGGGATTTTGGGATTTTTGATGGTGAAGCTTTCTTTTTCTTGCTTTGTGAAAATAAAGTCTGTTTCCTTGATAGCCTATTTCATTCTAATTCTTGAATACAGTTGTTCATAAATTCTATTGTTTTTTCTAAGTACTCATCTTTCTTTAGTATGACTGTTGTGTTACCTTTATCCGCTTTCATGATGATAAGGTGGTTGTTTTTAATTTTCTTCGTAACTGTTTTTAATGCCGAGTATTGAGTGGCACATTTGGGTTGTTTGGTGGAATTTTCTTGTGCAGTTATTTTTAGGGCTTCATTGGTGGCTACGTATTTTATTATTTCTCTTTGTGGAGAGGGTATTTTGTCAAAAGCAATTTCTACGACGGTGATGAGCTGTTTTATGTTGTTTTTGTGATGACGTTCGTGGCAATTGAATTTGAGACCTTTCTCTAGAGATTTGTTCCATTCTTTGAAAAGGTAGTGTCTGATCTGTTAATTAATCTAGGATGAAAAAACACATTATGGTTAATGTGAATTTAAAAAACTGAAATTTCACATTTGTCACATCTATACATATTTCGATCCTAATTGGATCATCTGCAGTAGATTGCTAAAATGTCTGCGATTCATAATTCTAACTACTGTGTTCTGGCTCCCTGAATATTATTATTCATCTTCCTAACGATGGCCATCTCTTGTATTGCTCTATCCAGAAATACTGGGCGAGTTGGCCGTGCGCGTAGAGGTGCGCGGCTGTGAGCTTGCATCCGGGAGATAGTAGGTTCGAATCCCACTATCGGCAGCCCTGAAGATGGTTTTCCGTGGTTTCCCATCTTCACACCAGGCAAATGCTGGGGCTGTACCTTAATTAAGGCCACGGCCGCTTCCTTCCAACTCCTAGGCCTTTCCTATCCCATCATCGCCATAAGACCTATCTGTGTCGGTGCGACGTAAAGCCCCTAGCAAAAAAAAAAAAAACTATCCAGAAATCCAAATGGGTGTCTATTTTACTAAGATAGAAGTCATCGTCAATGTGTAAAACAATCATACAGAGAGAGTAGTACATTGTTGGAAGTTAAAACTGTAATTTACTGTTGCTGTCAGTCATGTAGCTATATCAAAGTAACAAATTCATGTTTAGTAATATTCCATTTCAGTGAATCATCCATACTGCCATCTTAGCAACTTCTGAAAGGTGCTCATCATCATCAGCATCGTCAATTTTCTGCTCCAGCAAGCCGGGTGTAGGTGTTTACGAGCCTCTTCCAGTTTGTCCTGTCCATCCACAGCTGATGTTCTACATTTTGCTGCCAATTTACAATCACTTTGACAAGGTCTTTGAAAATTTACTTTTTCCAACTGTCATAAGGCCTCCATCTGGGCCTCTTACCAACAACATTCCTTTCATTGGAGCCATTCTTCTCATATGTCCATACCATCATAATCGCTTAATTCTAAGGTTTCCAACAGGCTCCTGTCCAATCCCAGTTGTTGCCAAATACTTTCATTCCTTATTTTCTCTCTCCTTGTCTTTTGGAGACATGATCGAAGGAACTTAATTTCAGTGGCCTGTAGGCGACTTTGTGCAGATCTATTCAATGTTGCTGCTTCCAGTCCGTATGTTAGAATTGGTACAGGATATGTTTTGTACAGCGTGAGCTTGCAAGCTTGGGGAAATGAGTCATCCCAAAGTAATTGATGTATGGATTGGTAGAATTTTGATGCAGCTTGTATTCTATTGCCTATTTCTTAGCTTATGGTATTGTCAGAAGAAATTAACTCCCTAAGTATTTGAAGTTATTGATAATTTCTACTTCTTCATTTTGCACTCGCAGGTGAACTGGTTCAGGATTTTGACTCGCCACTAAACCAACGGTTTTAGTTTGGTTGATGGTACTTCCATTCTTTCAAATTTTTCTTGCCAAAGATCTAGTTTAGCTTGAACTTCTGCTTCTCTCTTACCCCATAGCATAACATCATCAGCAAATAAAAGTGCATTTGTTGTCTGATCCTTCATTTTCACTTCTTTTATAACCTCATCCATTACAGCAATGAAGAGAACTGGTGATGGACAACTTCCTTGTTGGACTCCGCTCATGGTTTCAAAACAGTTTGAATTTGCACACAGCTTTATGTAGCTGTTTTACTCGAGTTATAATCTCATCTGGCACTTCTTTACGTCTCAGACATTCCCATATGTGCTTATGTGGTACATGAGCGTATGCCTTCTCAGTATCCAAGAATATATCTATAACTGTTTTAACCCAGTATTTTTCAAAGAGCATTCTTGTCGAAAAAAATGAGGTCTAACATTGATCTGTTCGCTCTAAATCCGTGTTGTTCTTCCTCAAGTTTAGGTTCAACATATTTTCTGATTTTTCTCTCCAGGATGGTCTCATATATTTTTAACCCTTGAGATAGAAGGGTTACGCCTCTATAGTTGTTGCACTTCTTTCGGTCACCTTTCTTAACCCTAGAACGGGCGCGCTGGTTGTTTTTGTGTGTAATTATTTTGAGCGAACTCTTGGAACTCGAAGCTGATTGATAAAGTCAACTGCGCGCCTTGTTATGTAAGTAAAATTTATTTCTTTAAAATGTCATTTCCCCTGTACTTTTTGGGTAATTAGGTCTAGTTTTGTTAATGATAAAGATATACCTAACATTTTGAGCCAGTTGTCGGATGAAATAGAGGACTCTGCCTCAGATTTTTCGGATGGTGAAGAGGAAATTATAAACGTGAATATTGAATTTTCACGACCGCATTGTAATCGAAACAGACTTTCAACATATTAGGTCGTGTTACGTACATGTAGTACGTGTTGAAGAGATGTTAAGTACAGAACAAAAATGGCCAGCCGGTCACCAGTGGGATCCGAACCCACAACCTGTACTTAATATCTCTTCAACATGTACTACATGTACGTAACACGACCTAATACATTGAAAGTCTGTTTCGATTACAATGCGGTTGTGAAAATTCAATATTCATTGACATGCCCCACAACGGGCGACTTAAACGCACTCTACAGTGTGCTAGCAGCAGTGCCAGACCTGTAGCTCAGATCCTTTAGAACAAAGATGGCCTAGGCCACCATAGCTGAATTGGTAGAGCAACCGACGCAAAATCGGGAGGTTGTGGGTTCGGATCCCACTGGTATCCGGCTGGCCATTTTTGTTCTGTACTTAACATCTCTTCAACACATACTACATGTACGTAACACGACCTAATACGTTGAAAGTCTGTTTCGATTAAATTATAAACGTATTGGATCAGGATCATAACAGTGATATGGAACGGGAGGCCGAAGCAGACGGTGAGATCTATGAAGAGGTCTCTTCGGGAGAGAGGGAGGGACAGTGTGGCCCACGGCGGACTTTTCAAACTTACTTAGAGGGTAAAAGCCAGGACCGGAAGGGGAGGCGAGGAAGGTATCAACAGAAATTGACTGTTTAGTGCAGTTGATAAATGCTGAGATGGTCGATGAACTATTATACTGGACTAATTTGTACATTTCTAGGAAGCAGGAGGAAGTGAATTACAGCTGTGAGCGCGATGCTAAATTTGCGAATCGCAGTGAAATTATGGCATTGCTCGGGGGATAACGTGTGAAAGATTTCTTGGACATGGCAACAAAGTTCATTTTTCATCCAGTCATTTTTTTGTTATTATATCAGATCATTTCATTGTATAATTGTGCAAATACTAAAATATGACCATTATTTTCATTTAATTATGTATCTACTGCTTAACTCATTTAAAATAGGCGCAGTATTCATGTCCCTATCAGAATTAGTTCATGTGTTCAAGATTATCCATTTTAAGTACATTCATATTAATCACTAATACAAGTTTTTAATTTTATTTGGAGAATAACATTGAAATAAAATATATAACGCTGTTAAATGAAATGTTTATGCGATTGTAAGCTTGTAAACAACTTAAAACGTAAAACCGCGCGCCCGGTAGTGTGACAAAAATTGGCGCGCCCGGTCTAGGGTTAAATAGTGGACTAATCACTCCTTGCCTCCAGTCACTGGGGATTTAATTTTCTTCCCAAATTTTATTTAGTACTCTGTACAACCATTGTATTCCAGGTTCTCCAAGTGCTTTGATCATATCCACACTGAACTCATCCAATCCTGCAGGCTTGTTTTTCATTTTACATATTACTGTCTCCACTTCCAACCAGGTCAATCTTTCTACATTATAATTTATAGGGTTTAGAGGGTCATCTTGTGTTTCGTCAGTTGTATACAGTTCAGTAAGTGATTGAAATATCTACTGAACTCCAGTAATATTTCGTTTTCATTTCTAGTTATCTCTCCGTTTGGAAGCTCTGCTGTGTTGACAGTACTATTATAATTTTTTTAAGATTGCTATACACCGGGCGAGTTGGCCGAGCGGTTAGAGGCATGCAGATGTGAGCTTGCATCCAGGAGATAGTGGGTTCGAATCCCACTGTCGGCAGCCCTGAAGATGGTTTTCCGTGGTTTCCCATTTTCACACCAGGCAAATGCTGGGGCTGTACCTTAATTAAGGCTACGGCCGCTTCCTTCCAACTCCTATGCCTTTCCTATCCCATTGTCGCCATAAGACCTATCTGAGTCGGTGCGATGTAACGCTACTAGCAAAAAGAAAAAAATAATTAATAGACCATTATTCTTCCTGCAGAAAGCTGAGGCTGAATTGGCTTACGAGTTGCAAGCTGCAAAAACGAAGCAACGCATCAAGGAGGAGCAAATGCAGATTCTTGTAGTGGAGAGGACGCAAGAGATATGTGTGCAAGATCAAGAAATTCAACGTAGGGAAAAGGAATTAGAAGCAACTATCCGAAGACCTGCTGAAGCAGAGAAATACAGGTTAGTGTACATTTTGTGAAGAATGAATCTGTCTTTAAAAATTTAATCTCTTCAATTACATTTGGCATGATCATGTCGTCTTTCAGTCGCTTCAGTTGCCAGCTCCAGTTTCTTGGATGCGGCAGTCAAACACTAGTCGTCGCTTTGTATCTCCATAGCACACTGGTTGACAAAAATGAACCTTTTTTCTTTCACAAGAAAGAAATAAGTGATTCTAGGAGTATTTCCATGCTGAAATGAAATATCATTTCAGTTTTTCCCCATCAGGCAGGAGTTTTGAGTCATTTTCATTTGAATTTTTTATAATTCGTACAGGGAAATCTTCATTGTGTAAGACTAACCTCATCACTTTTCGAAGTGATCTTTGCTCCAATACGGCTGATGATGACCCCTAGATGGGTCGAAACTAGTACCGTGTAATTTATAATTTTGTGAATATATTTTAGTATTGAAAAGGTGGAAACGTTTACGTTGTTATTATTATTACTTATATATTAGTCAAAGTAATGTTCATAATGCTCTTTCACGAGTTGCGTGAAATGTCGCCTCTGAGACTTTGAAGTCAGCTCACCACAAATATAGCAGAAAATATCTGCATGTTTCACACACTTTCTTGGCATGATGGGAAAACTGTAACCCCCCATTGGAGCTGGTCTCATTAATTGAAAGCACATATAAATCAAGGTAATAAGGTAATAATCAAAGTAATAAACCTGAAGGAACATATGTCGACATATAAGACACCAGTTATAACATCACAAGTTTCGAAAACATACACATGGCTAGAAACAAAGATAAGCAGGATTACCGACATGACAAGTAGAGATAGGTTGTGGGGAAGCGGACTGGGATCTGTAAGAGGATATGATCTTCCATGACGTTGTAGGGAAAAAGACGTGCGAGCAGTTACCCTTCAGTCTGCATTTACTAACAAATAAGGAAATTTTTAACATAGTTGAATAACAGCAATTTAACATAAGGTAACATGATCAATAAAGAAAAATAAAGGTGAATCGAACCACAAGGTTCCTATTTATGGAAAGAGAGTTAAAGATGGCAAGAAGAGAGAAACAAAAATATTGAGAACATAGCCTAATTCAGATGTTGAATGATTAATGGACACAGAACACTTATATGATAACAAGCGGCTACCTTAGTAATATGTTGGAATTACCGCCTAGATGTCGTTGGTTTATCTTTAGCTTCTCTGTATACACTTAAAGCTACTGGACATATCAATCAACGCCGAACAATATAAATCAAAATGGCTGTCGCCTTGGCAAAAATTCAGCACACTTATTTAGTGAAACTTTTCTATAATGGGAGCACAGGTATGATAGATAACATCAACTGGGGCACTATACACCTCAATACGCCACAAAGTACATGAATCAGCCTATAAATAAACATAATTCAGCTTGTTAAACCACTAATGCCACCCACTTGGATTCGGAAGGTTTCCATCATGGTGTAGTGGCAGTCTTGACATATGGTGCCCATTAATGGCCCTTCAAAAAGGGAACAAACAGATGTGCTTCACATCACAGAAATGAGAATGCTTATTGTGGTCTACTGGAGCGACCCTTTTGGACAAAATTCCAAACAATTACATCAGAGGTAGTTTTAAGGTAAGACTGTTATCTGAAAAAATAACATAAAATGGAATGGACATGTGATAAGATGAATAACCACATGACTAGAAAAGTGCTAAATCTCAACTCAGCACCGAAAGGCCATGGTAGACCCCAACTAGCATGGATATCCTTGGTAAATGAAAACCTGGAAACACAAATGTAAATGCATTGATGGCCAGGAATAGAACACACCGGTGACGCATGACTAGGAGAGCCGACCTCAATTAGAAAGAGGAGAAGAATGTAATGTTATAGGTCTGGAAAGAAAGGCAGCTTTCAGAAAGAATTTAATTTACTAAACACCTGTCAGTCTAGAAATACTTGATCTACTGTACTACCAGTTCTTCTTCTTCTTCTTTTATGACCACATAGGATCACTTTAGTCAGTCCGTCGTTCAGGTCTCTTTGAAGGGATTGTTCGGGCTTTGCGGTCCTCCCAGTACTTCTTCAGACGCTCCGATCTTCGTGCCCTTTCCTCAGTTGAAAATGTGCGTGTTGTTGGTTTGTTCTGTGTAAGGGTAAAGCGGAGGTTTGTATTCTTGAGTTTTGTATTCAATTTTATCTTATTTTTGGTGTCTTCTGTTGTAAGGCCTATTTCCTTCAGATCCTCTCTTACTTCTCTGATCCATTTACATCCTGTTGTGGTATTTTTTGAGACGAGATTGTGTTGTACTAGTTGTTTCAGAAGTCTCGAGTCCTGCATCCTCATGATATGTCCAAAGAATCCCAGTCTCCTCTTACGCATAGTATCTGTAATGGGTTCTAGCTCTTTGTACACGACTTTGTTAGGTATTAACCGCCACTGTCCATCTTTCTGATATTTTTTGTTGATACAGGTTCTTCCAATCCTCCTTTCAATTTTCTGAAGTCTGTCAGTCTTTGATTGTTTATTCAGGTAAAAGAGTGTTTCTGCTGCATATGTAGCTTCCGGTTTTATAACTGTGTTGTAGTGTTTTATTTTTGTATTTATTGATAGACATTTCTTTTTGTAGATATCCCATGTTAATTTTTGTGCTTTAGCTAATCTATTTGTTCTTACTTGGATTGAGATTTTTTCATTTAAGTTATGTGTTATTACTTCTCCAAGATATTTAAACTGAGTTACTATTTTGATTTTATTACCATTTATGGTGACTTCTTTTAGCTGTGTTGGTTTTTGGGGCATAATTTCTGTTTTTTCAAATGATATTTTGAGGCCAATTTTATTTGCAATGTTTTGAAGTTCTGATATCTGGGTTTTTGCTTCTTTTATGTCAACTGCTAGTAATGCTAAATCGTCAGCAAAACCCAGGCAATTTGTTTTGATTTTTCGGCCAATCTTTATTTTGGGGGGACATTTTCTAAACCATTCCCTCATTACCATTTCTAGAGCACAGTTAAATAATAGTGGTGAGAGCCCATCTCCCTGCCGTAGTCCAGTTTTAATTTCAAATGTCTCTGATGTTTCCCCCCTAAACTTCACTTTTGACTTGGTATTGGTGAGAGTCAATTTTATCATGTTTATTAATTTGGGGTGTAGTCCAAGGTGCCTTAAAATTTTAAACAGAGATTCTCTATGGATGCAATCATAAGCTTTCTTGAAATCTACAAATGTTATCACCATATCTCTGCTTCTTCTCCTGTTATAGTCCATTATCAACTTAAGACTCATGATCTGATCAGGACAGCTCCTCCAGGGTCTGAAACCTCCTTGATATTCTCCTAGTTCTTTCTCAAGTTGTAAACTTATCCTATTAAGGATGATTATTGAAAATATTTTGTATGTTATGTCTAGGAGAGAGATTCCCCTGTAGTTATTAGGGTCGGTTTTGTCCCCTTTTTTGTGCAGAGGATGAATGAGGGCTGTTGTCCAGTGTTCTGGTAGTTCTTCTTTAATCCAGATAGAGACAAGTTGTTGATGGAGGGCAACTTTTGCTGAGGTTCCTGCATATTTCCAGATTTCCGCAAAGGTCTGATCTTCTCCTGGCGCTTTGTAGTTTTTTAATTTATTCAGAGCTTGGTAGACTTCCTTTATTGTGGGGGGATTGATGTTTTCTGGTGATGTTTTTATCGGGGTGTTGGTGTCCAAATGAAGGAGTTCTGTAGGTTCCTCACAATTTAAAAGCTTGTTGAAATGTTTAGCCAGAATTTCTGCATTGTCTTTATTGTTATGGGCCAGCTTACCATCTTCATCCTTCATCAGTAGGGTCGGGGGTTCATATTTTTGGAGCTGCTTTCTGAAGGTTTTGTAGTAGTCCCTTGATTTAGTTTTACTGAACTGTTCTTCAATTAACTGCAGGGTGTCCTTATGATGTTGTCTTTTTATTCTTCTTAAGACTTGGGTAGTTTCTTTTCTCTGTTTTACTAGCTTTTGATAGGATATTTCTGTCTTTTGGGACTGATGTAATAGCCATGCCTGATGTCTTTTCTCCACTGTTTCATCACATTCACTGTTCCACCATTGGTGTTTTTTACGTGGTTTAATTGGAGCTAGGTCTTCTGCAATTTGTTTAAGGTTGTGTACTAAGTCTTCAAGTTTGTCTGTGATTTTTATTTTTTCAGTTGCTTTCTGGTAATTTTTGTTGTTGATTAGCTGGGTAGGATCTATTTTTCTTTTAGTTTTAAGGGCTTGCTTTTGTTGTCTCCTCTGGGGAGTGAGTTTAATTTTAATTTTAACTACGTAGTGATCTGAACCTGTGTCTATTCCTCGGAGGACTTTGACGTTATAGATCTCTTTGTGGTGGTATTTGTCCATGCAGACGTGGTCCAGTTGCCATTCTCCTTTAGTGTAGTCAGGGTGTTTCCATGTTTTGAGTTTTTGAGGTTTCCTCTTAAAACATGTAGATTTTGAGATTAAATTATGGTTTCTACACAGGTCAACTAGTCTCTCTCCATTTTTATTTGTTTTCTTGTGTGCTGGCCATTTTCCGATGATGTCACGGTATTTTCTTTCTCTGCCTAGTTGAGCGTTGAAGTCGCCTATTAATAATTTTATATGGTGTTTGGGGATGTTATCTATGGTCTGGTCCAATAGGTCCCAAAATTCTCCTGTTTCCTCCTGGTCTTTTGAGGAGTTGTTTTTATCATTAGTGGGAGCATGGGCATTTATTATAGTATAGATTTTATTAGATGCCTTTAAGGTGAGCGTTGAGAGTCGTGGAGACTGTGATCTGAATTCTTGAACTGAGTTTATTATTTTAAGGCTGACCAAAAATCCTGTTCCAAATTGTGGGACATTCTTCATCACTCTCTTCCCGGGTATACCTTTATAAAGTCTGTACCCTTGAGATTCCAAGGCATCCTGGTCAGTGTTTCTAATTTCCTGTAATCCCATGATAAGAATTTTGTGTTGGTCCATTATGTCGGTGATCACTTTTAGTTTACCGGTTTGCATGAGTGAGTTTATGTTGTGTGTAGAGAAGTATGTTATCTGCTTTGGTTTGATTCTTGATTTTGTCTCATTCGTGTATGTAGTACTGGGGTATTTCCGTGCCTCCGACTTCACGGTATCTTTCAGGTGGCAGCCCACCGTATCCGAATGCTGCCTTCTCTGAACTCTTGGTTCAGCCGGTGGAGTATTCCTTAAAAGACCTTCCATGGTTGACTGTCAAGGTGTCACCTGTGTGGGACTAGGTCCCGAATTACAACTCTGGATGTGATCCAGTGAGGTACTACCAGTATAAGATATAAGTATACTCGCAGCCACCAAATTAGGTGGGTGAAGAAAACTGCACTGTCGTCAGATATGGGAATGCAAGAAATCAGCTTCATTTTCCGTATCAAATTCTATTCATAGAGACATACAATAATAAAAAACTTCCACCTTTTTGATACTATTGTTTGCTTTTTAGCAAATTAATTAATTACAAACAGTACATGTTTCGTTCTTATTTAAGAACATCTTCAGCTGTTACATAGCTTAGGTGAATTACTAAGTTTTTAAGTACATTATTATCAGGACCTTGTTCCTCTTAAAAACTACTTAAATATAAATTGAATTAAAATGAAATTAAAAACAATGTGGTGATTAAATGGGTTAGTGTAATAAGATGGAATGGATAAATTAGTTAGCCTACTTTAAAAACTATTTCTATTCATTTGAATAGTTGTTGTTATATGGGAATGGCGAAGCAACAGCTGGTCAAGAGTCGCTTACCTCTGAGCACGGATTGGCAATGCTGATCGTGCAGTGCTGTCTAATTGAAACCGGTCTACTCTGTGTCACCATATCTAATTCCCTGTCATGCAGCTGTTGAGCTCGCACTGTGAATGCAAGTAAAGATGGATAGTGAATATGTTCAGCCATCAATATTAATGGGGCTTATGGAAGAAAGAAGGTAGAACTTGCTGAGTCAGCAAAGAGGATGCATCTGGATGTGCTAGGAGTAAGTGATATTCGGGTAAGGGGAGATAAGGAGGAAGAGATAGGAGATTATAAAGTGTACTTGACGGGTGTTAGAAAGGGAAGGGCAGAGTCTGGGGTAGGGGTCTTTATCAGGAATACCATTGCAAGCAACATAGTTTCTGTTAGGCACGTAAGTGAGCGAATGATGTGGGTAGATTTGTCAGTGGGAGGAATTAGGACAAGAATTGTGTCCGTGTATTCACCATGTGAGGGTGCAGATGAGGATGAAGTTGACAAGTTTTATGAAGCATTGAGTGACATCGTGGTCAGGGTGAACAGTAAGGACAGAATAGTGCTAATGGGCGATTTCAATGCGAGAGTTGGGAATAGAACTAAAGGATACGAAAGGGTGATTGGTAAATGTGGGGAAGATATGGAAGCTAATGGGAATGGGAAGCGTTTGCTGGACTTCTGTGCTAGTGTGGGTTTAGCTGTTACGAATATATTCTTCAAGCATAAGGCTATTCACCGCTACACATGGGAGGCTAGGGGTACCAGATCCATAATAGACTATATGTTAACAGACTTTGAATTCAGGAAATCTTTTAGGAATGTACGAGTTTTTCGGGGATTTTTCGATGATACAGACCATTATCTGATCTGGAGTGAACTAAGTATCTCTAGGCCTAGGGTAGAGAAAGTGAAATCTGTCTGCAAACGAATAAGGGTAGAAAATCTCCAGGATGAGGAAATTAGACAGAAGTACATGGATATGATTAGTGAGAAGTTTCGAACAGTAGACAGTAAGCAGGTTCAGGATATAGAAAGTGAATGGGTGGCATACAGGGATGCTGTAGTAGAAACAGCAAGGGAATGGCTAGGAACAACTGTGTGTAAAGATGGGAAAAGGCGAACATCTTGGTGGAATGATGAAGTGAGAGCAGCCTGTAAACGTAAAAAGAAGGCTTATCAGAAATGGCTCCAAACAAGGGCCGAGGCAGACAGGGATTTGTACGTAGATGAAAGAAACAGAGCGAAACAAATAGTTGTTGAATCCAAAAAGAAGTCATGGGAAGATTTTGGTAATAACCTGGAAAGGCTAGGTCAAGCAGCAGGGAAACCTTTCTGGACAGTAATAAAGAATCTTAGGAAGGGAGGGAAAAAGGAAATGAACAGTGTTTTGAGTAATTCAGGTGAACTCATAACAGATCCCAGGGAATCACTGGAGAGGTGGAGGGAATATTTTGAACATCTTCTCAATGTAAAAGGAAATCATCATGGTGGTGTTGCAAACAGTCAACCTCATGGGGAGGAGGAAAATGATGTTGGTAAAATTATGCTTGAGGAAGTGGAAAGGATAGTAAATAAACTCCATTGTCATAAGGCAGCAGGAATAGATGAAATTAGACCTGAAATGGTGAAGTATAGTGGGAAGGCAGGGATGAAATGGCTTCATAGAGTAGTAAAATTAGCGTGGTGTGTTGGTAAGGTACCTTCAGATTGGACAAAAGCAGTAATTGCACCTATCTATAAGCAAGGGAACAGGAAGGATTGCAACAACTATCGAGGTATCTCATTGATTAGTATACCAGGCAAAGTATTCACAGGCATTTTGGAAGGGAGGGTGCGATCAGTTGTTGAGAGGAAGTTGGATGAAAACCAGTGTGGTTTCAGACCACAGAGAGGCTGTCAGGATCAGATTTTCAGTATGCGCCAGGTAATTGAAAAATGCTACGAGAGGAATAGGCAGTTGTGTTTGTTTCGTAGATCTAGAGAAAGCATATGACAGGGTACCGAGGGAAAAGATGTTCGCTATACTGGGGGACAATGGAATTAAAGGTAGATTATTAAAATCAATCAAAGGCATTTATGTTGACAATTGGGCTTCAGTGAGAATTGATGGTAGAATGAGTTCTTGGTTCAGGATACTTACAGGAGTTAGACAAGGCTGTAATCTTTCACCTATGCTGTTCGTAGTTTACATGGATCATCTGCTGAAAGGTATAAAATGGCAGGGAGGGATTCAGTTAGGTGGAAATGTAGTAAGCAGCCTGGCCTATGCTGACGACTTGGTCTTAATGGCAGACTGTGCCGAAAGCCTGCAGTCTAACATCTTGGAACTTGAAAATAGGTGCAATGAGTATGGTATGAAAATTAGCCTCTCGAAGACTAAATTGATGTCAGTAGGTAAGAAATCCAACAGAATTGAATGTCAGATTGGTGATACAAAGCTAGAACAGGTCGATAATTTCAAGTATTTAGGTTGTGTGTTTTCCCAGGATGGTAATATAGTAAGTGAGATTGAATCAAGGTGTAGTAAAGCTAATGCAGTGAGCTTGCAGTTGCGATCAGCAGTATTCTGTAAGAAGGAAGTCAGCTCCCAGACGAAACTATCTTTACATCTGTCTGTTTTCAGACCAACTTTGCTTTATGGGAGCGAAAGCTGGGTGGACTCAGGATATCTTATTCATAAGTTAGAAGTAACAGACATGAAAGTAGCAAGAATTATTGCTGGTACAAACAGGTGGGAACAATGGCAGGAGGGAACTCGGAATGAGGAGATAAAGGCTAATTTAGGAATGAACTCGATGGATGAAGCTGTATACACAAACCGGCTTCGGTGGTGGGGTCATGTGAGGCGAATGGAGGAGGATAGGTTACCTAGGAGAATAATGGACTCTGTTATGGAGGGTAAGAGAAGTAGAGGGAGACCAAGACGACGATGGTTAGACTCTGTTTCTAACGATTTAAAGATAAGAGGTATAGAACTAAATGAGGCCACAACACTAGTTGCAAATCGAGGATTGTGGCGACGTTTAGTAAATTCTCAGAGGCTTGCAGACTGAACGCTGAAAGGCATAACAGTCTATAATGATAATGAATGAATGAATGAATGAATGAATGAATGAAGATGTTTCTTTGGGTCTGTTAACTGAAGGGGACGAAGGAAGTGCGAGAAAGAAACAAAAAACTCGTCTGAAGCGTCCTTGGCTGGAAAGGCTTAAGAAGAAGGATTTTGCCAGCTGATAAATATTAGTAATTGTGAATGTATTTCAATACGTGCAGAAGTTGGCCGACTCACATTTTTTGCAGACTGTAAATTTCAAAAAAAGCCAAGAAGTGATTGCAGTAATGTGTAATGTTAGTCCTTGTTCAGTCCAGAGATATGTTAATGAAGCAAAATTTTCGCCCAACCAAAAATTTTCATCTCCAAGGAAGAACTATGTAAGGGAGAACTGGAAAACTCATTAACTTTACAGATGAAGTAGATAAGCAGAAAATTTTAAAAGCAGGGCTTCAGGAGATGAGAAGCTTGACAGAAGAACCAATTGAATCGCAAGGATACCAAATTCACAACGGGAAACCCGGACAAAAGGTCGTGAAACAATGCCCCTAATTTGGAACAGGGTTTATAGTAAATGTAAAAATAATTGATTTTCAAGCCATTTCACCAAAAATCACAACTTTAACCTTAAAAACAACAAACAAAATTTATATCATCATAATTGCCCATTCCTCTACTAATGAGAAAAATTATCTAATGAAGTCAAGGAAAGAGGAGGAAAAGTTTGGGAATCTCCTCGAACAGACAGTAAACCAAGTTAATAAAAACATTGTTAAGATCACATTAGGGGACTTCATTGCCCAGCTAGGAAGAGAAGGAAAAAAGAAACAAGATATATAATGAAGAAATGATCTCCACATAAACATAGGAATAGCCAAAGATTTGTTGAACCCTGCATAGAGCACAACTTCATCTCCAAATTCACATACTTCAAAAGGAGACCAAACAAACTTAAAAACTAGGAAACATCCTGATTGGGCAATGGGGGAATGGCAGCTGGATCACATATGCATGGACAAATACTTTAAAAGAGAAATCTACAACATTAAAATATTAAGGTGAATAGACACTGGTTCAGGCCATGATATAGTCAAAATCAAAGAAGAAGAAGAACCAAAAATCTGACTGACTGACTGACTGACTGACTGACTGACTGACTGACTGACTGACTGACTGACGGACCGACCGACCGACCGACCGACACCCATACCAATTAATCAGAAATGACAAATATCAAGAAACTATATGAATCATAAAATTAACGGACGTTTTAGAAGAATTAGCATCTGAAAAACAAAAGTTAAAAATTTAGCCCCATTTAACCACATAAAAGATATGCTTGGTGGACATCAGAATGTGATAAAATTCATGAAGAAAGACATTTCAAACCAACAAAACAGAAGAAAATGCGATCAACCTCAGAAAGTCACTTCAAAAAATCAGCCAAATTATCAGACAATCTCAGAAAGATCTATTCAACTCAGTAGAAGAAAATTACCACAAAACCAACCCTAGAGTCTATTACAAAATCTTTAGAAGACAACTACAAAAATATGAACCCCCTCCTACATGAATGCTGAAAAGTGAGGGTGGGAAAATGGCACATAGTAACAAGGAAAATGTCAAAATCGTGCATTATTGTGTAGATTTGCCTTTTTTGTCCTGGAATATGGATAAAACAAATTTGTTCCTCTGAACTAAAAGTAGGTAGAACAGTTTTACAGAAAAACTAGAGATTTCTCTTACGAATCTTCACCATCACTAAGAATGTATGAAAATAATATTTACAATATTTATTCTTTAAGTGTTTGTTTATCAATCCATTCATTCTGTAGTTTTATCAAATACTACTCAGTAAGTAATTTTAAGTCTCTTAAATCTTCCTCATTGTGCTTCTGTTGGAAATTGACCAAGTTGATGTTGAAATAATAATAATAATAATAATAATAATAATAATAATAATAATAATAATAATAATAATAATAATAATAATAATTTTAAAAAATGCTTGTATACTTTTGACTTTGTAGTTCTAATGTATATTATAACTAGAAAGAGTTTTGTAGTGGAAAGAATTACTTACAGTAACTACAATTTTCTTATAAATCTTCATTAACATTTTTTTCTCTCTCTCTCAGACTGGAGAAACTTGCTGAGGCCAACAGGAACCGTGTAATACTCGAAGCTGAAGCAGAAGCTGAAGCTATCCGTGTACGTGGTGAAGCAGAGGCATTTTCAATTGAAGCTAAGGCACGTGCTGAGGCTGAACAGATGGCTAAAAAGGCTGATGCTTGGAAGGAATATAAGGAAGCTGCTATGGTTGATATGCTTCTTGATACATTACCAAAAGTAAGTTCATTATTTTCATTATACCAGGCACGATAAAATCCTTGCTTTAAAATTTGTTCATTCCATGAAGGACAACTAGAGATGGAGAATAGGATCCCCCTGTTCAGTGTAAGTAATGGCAAGGTATGAACACTTGTTCCATGTTCTTAGTCTTTTTCTCTTGTATTCTCTTTCTTGTATTCTCTCTCTCTTTTTTTGTCTCATCTGTTTTCCTCTATTTATCCAGCTTTCTTATCATACATTTGCCATCTCAATACTGATTATCTGTCAAGATGGCCTCGCAATGAGTGCTGAGGTCTGCCCTTTTGATGAAACTGGGAAGTAGAAACTAGTCTGTTAGAGGCTGAGAAGAAATGGATGTAGATGAGGAGAGATCCTGTCTGTTTGAAGGTGACAGTGTATGAAGTTCCCTATGGGAATCTGTATCATGAAGATGTCCTTGTCACCCTTTTGATGTTGTTCCCTTTCCACACTAACCTGTGATTATGTTTATCTCATAATGTTTTCGTTTTCGTGTTTCTCTCCTCCTCTATATGACTTGCTTCATCACTCTTTAGTTCCTTTTCATTACTATCCAAGCTGTTATGGATTTTTATTTTCTAGTGTGGATGATTAAAAAGAAATATATTATTTAATATACATGGTATATCCTTGATGATGATACAAACTTTCAGGGATGATGGAGGACAGCAAATGGATCAATTTGAGATCAGGAACCGTAGTCCAGAAACATTCAGGTCAAAAGTTATTAACCCTTAACTATTGACGTACATTTTCAGTGACATCAACATGGACGTGAGGTCACTGAGACCGCATGAAAATTAATTTGACTACGGAAGGGACGGTTAATGAGATAAATTGCTAGCTGCTTTTATTTGAATAATTACACTTTATTGAACCCAAAACCACAAAAATATTTTCCATTTGTTAATTTGTATAACCCTCATACCTTCAGATTGCAGTCGCAGCAATTTTCGTTATTCAGAATACACTGTTCCATTTAAACACACACATATCCTTTACACTATCAACAAAAATTGACCCTAACTTGGGTGTTAAAGATGTTTGATAACCTCTGCACTGAAAATTAACGACACATTAGACTGATCTCTTGTTGGGGTGGAGATTGCAAGCACTGAACTTGGCCCTCAATGTTACTCTCACTCAACACATTCGAAGCAGATCTACCTTGTACACTCCAAGCATACTGGTTTTTCACATCTGTAGCACTTGTAATATGTTTTTCTCTTCTTTGCTGGTGGGCACAGACGACAAGTTATCCGTTTTTCAAGCTTCTCCTCGGAAATGTTAATACGCTCTGCAGGGATGCTCAAAATTCTAGAGATAGCGCCTCGAATATCTCTTGGGATCCTGGGATTTGATAATCTTCATATCATGTGTGGCCTAGTGAGTTGAGCAGCAAGTTCTTTCAGAAAATGTTGCCTGGTCATTTGGGGGCTCTCGCGATAGGACTGATGCAAGATATTCGCATTCACAGCTGCAGTATCGACGATACGGAAGAAGACTGCCATCGGCCACCTTCTTGTTCTTCTACCTGTGCAGTAGTTGGCTGACATCTGATCCAAAGTATCTACTCCAGACTTCGTAGAATTATAAAACTGAATCATCTCTTCCTTCCCCGTGTCCGCATCAGTTGCTTTCCCATGGTGCATAGAGGATACTAACAAAACAGCTTTGTTTCTTTTCGGAACATGTGAGAGAAGAGTTATGTCTTTCGTGAAGCCATACACAGAGGAACCGACCTTTCTCTGCTTTGAAGGCAAGAAGTTAGTTGGAATTTCCTTCTTGTTCTTTCTTACTGTCCCATCATAAGTGAGTCCCCTTTTCCTCAGCTCCTGAACAAGCTCCACTGAGGTGAACCAATTGTCAGCTGTTATATTTCTATTTGTACCCTGTATTGGTTCCGATAAACGAAGAACTGCCTGAGTTGGCTTTGAAAATTTTCTGTCTTCCTTTGAAAGACCTATTCCATCAGTGTCCATCCCTGCATAAATATATGCATTGTACAAATAACTATTTTTCGAATCGGTTAGGCACATCAATTTCACTCCATATTCCTCAGGCTTGTTCGGAATATACATTCTGAACTTACACCGACCTCTGAAACCAATTAGCATCTCATCTACTGTTGCATTTGTGCCAATGGAGTAACACCTTTGAGAGTTCTGAATCAACATATTCAGAAGCTCAGATATGGGTGCAATAGGATCTGTCTCTCTCCGTTGCGTTCTGTCTTCAGGATTGTCAAAACGCAGGCTGCACAGGAGAATGGAAAACCTTGTACCTGACATCACAACACGAAATATTTCACGGCCCGTACCGTCGGCTGCGAAGACTGAAGCGATGTCCTCTTTGTTAGATTTGAAAACCGCCGAATAAATAAGAAGGCCTAGAAAAGCTTTCATTTCAACTGCGTCAACATTTTGTAATTCTGGTCGGGTAGACTTTCGGTAATTACTTCTCATTGCACTGAGTTTCACATTTGTCCATCGCACTAGTAAGTTCACCATTTCTTCACTAAATATTAGTGTCCATGCCGTAACAGGATCCACACTGTTTCCAACTCGAGCTGAAGGGCGCAAACCGGGAAGGTGAATCACGATATTGTGACGAGGTGTACGCACATTCTGTGGAGGTTCCGCAGACGACCATTTGTACCTATTTCTACCATAAAAACACTTAGAACGTGAATCATCAGGCAGTAGCGCAGAACTTTCATCTTTTTCTCCCTCTCCTTCAGTCTCAGTATCGGTATTGTGATCACTCTCTATTTCACTATCACCATCGTCCACATCACTCATGTCTTCTTCAAACCACTCGGTAATTGTTCCTTCGTAATTTACATCACATGTTCGGACACTCGCCGATGTACCTGCACGCTGACTCATTGCTACACACAGCACTATCAACTGAAGACTGCTTCAAACCATGGACGTGCGGTCACCCAGGCCGCTACGAAACTCATCAGCTTCTTATCGCAGCTGCACGGTTATTTATGACAGATAAGATAAATACAGTGGAGAGGTCATCTTAAAATAGAAAGGTACTGCAAGCAAATATACTGGCAGGGCGATAAGCGAGGTGTGGCACGTGTTTACTTTTCCACCGTGGTCATGTTGACCGCACGTCCATAGTTAAGGGTTAATAATCCAAGTTGTTTAACGATCATCCGTTCTTAACAGATGCTGGGATGTCGGAATTTCGTTCATCTGATCTCACCCCACTTGATTTCTTCTTGTGAGGCCATGTGAAAAGCCTTGTGTATGAGACATCTGTCCAGACTGAACAGGATCTCTTGGCAAGAATTCTTGCTGTCTGCAACGCTGTTCAAACAACACCGGGGATATTCAAACGGGTACGACAGAACTTTGTGCGATGATGCCATGCCTGCATAAACACAGGGAGACATTTGTTGTAAAAGGAGCAGCTTATGAAACTTGTGCAATTAAACGGACTTAAATGAGTAGAATTGTGCTTAACTTTTGACTCAATCGTTTCCAGAATATGGTTCCCTATCTGATTGATACATTTGCCGTCCTTCATCACTGAAGGTATGTAACATCACTGATACACCCTGTATAATTTATAAATGTTAGGTTCTTCAGTCTGTCAAAGCTAATTTTGAGTAATAAATTTCTACAGTACCTGGAAAAGAAAAACATATCGTAAGAATATTATTCTTAAAAAAAAAAAATACGCTTGAGGCAGTGGAAAGGATGGTAAATAAACTCCATTGTCATAAAGCAGCAGGAATAGATGAAATTAGACCTGAAATGGTGAAGTATAGTGGGAAGGCAGGGATGAAATGGCTTCATAGAGTAGTAAGATCAGCATGGAGTGTTGGTAAGGTACCTTCAGATTGGACAAAAGCAGTAATTGCACCTATCTATAAGCAAGGGAACATGAACTATCAAGGTATCTCATTGATTAGTATACCAGGCAAAGTATTCACTGGCATCTTGGAAGGGAGGGTGCGATCAGTAGTTAAGAAGAAGTTGGATGATAATCTGTGTGGTTTCAGACCATGGAGGGGCTATCAGGATCAGATTTTCAGTATGCGTCAAGTAATTGAAAAATGCTACGAGAGGAATAGGCAGTTGTGTATATGTTTCATAGATCTAGAGAAAGCATATGACAGGGTACTGAGGGAAAAGATGTTCGCTATACTGGGAGACTATGGAATTAAAGGTAGATTATTAAGATCAATCAAAGGCATTTTTGTTGACAATTAAGCTTCAGTGAGAATTGATGGTAGAATGAGTTCTTGGTTCAGGGTACTTACAGGGGTTAGACAAGACTGTAATCTTTCACCTTTGCTGTTCGTAGTTTACATGGATCATCTGCTGAAAGGTATAAAATGGCAGGGAGGGATTCAGTTAGGTGGATATGTAGTAAGCAGTTTGGCCTATGCTGACGACTTGGTCTTAATGGCAGATTCTGCCAAAAGCCTACAGTCTAATATCCTGGAACTTGAAAATAGGTGCAATGAGTAAGGTATGAAAATTAGCCTTTCGAAGACTAAATTGATGTCGGTAGGTAAGAAATTCAACAGAATTTAATGTCGGATTGGTGATACAAAGCTAGAACAGGTCGATAATTTCAATTATTTAAGTTGTGTGTTCTCCCAGGATGGTAATATAGTAAGTGAGATTGAATCAAGGTGTCGTAAAGCTAATGCAATGAGCTCGCAGTTGCTATCAACAGTATTCTGTAAGAAGGAAGTCAGTTCCCAGATGAAACTATCTTTACATCGGTCTGTTTTCAGACCAACTTTGCTTTACTGGAGTGAAAGCTGCGTGGACTCAGGATATCTTATTCATAAGTTACTCGTACGAAATTTTAAATACACATGACTCTGCTGTTGCATGGAAGACTCTCCGAGATATGGGTCTAAGTAAAACGAAGACAAAGGACAGTAACTGTAATGTACCTTTGGATGATCTGAATGAGTATTTTAGCTCAAGAAACGTCCAGACGAACGGAAATACCAAGAGAGCCACTATTGACAGAATATTTTCAAAGGGAAAGCATGGTGGTGAAACATTCTACTTCTCTCACGTGACTCCAGGTGATGTAAAGAGCGCCCTTAATGACATAAAATCAAAGTCTACTGGACACGATGGAATAAACCTGTCCCTTTTAAGAAGAATTCTAGACATCATTCTTCCTACAATAACGCATATTATTAACACCTCTCTTATGACGGGAATCTTTCCTGGGAACTGGAAAAATGCCATCATCCGACCCTTGCAGAAAAACAGTACCCCCACAACCCTTGACGATTACCGCCCTATTAGTATTCTCCCTGTACTAGGAAAAGTACTGGAGAAACTAGTACACAAACAAATGACAGCCTATCTCTTACATCATAACTTACTCGACAGATATCAATCAGGGTTTAGATCGAACTACAGTACCAGCACAGCATTAGTAAAAGTAACTAACGACATTCAGCTAGCAATGGATAATGGACAAATGACAATTCTTACTCTTCTCGACCTTACAAAGGCATTTGATTGCGTAGGTAAAGACATTTTACTAGCTAAATTAGAAATGATGAAATTTTCTAATAATGTATTATGCTGGGTACGTTCCTATCTCAGTGGACGTAAACAATGTGTGTCAGTGGGAGACAATGTGTCTAGGTGGCGAAATACTGAGATGGGGGTAGCACAGGGTGGGGTGTTATCACCACTTCTGTTCTCCCTATCCATGAATGACCTATCAGAACAACTGACGAACTGTAAATATCACTTATACGCTGACGATATCCAATTGTTTATTCATACCAAGCCGAATGACATACAAGAAGCAACCATGAAATTAAACGAAGACTTATTTAACATTAACGAATGGACTAGTAGCCACTGCCTGAAAGTAAACCCATTAAAATCGCAAGCCATCATAATAGGATCTAGAAAAGCGCATGCCAAGTTAGAAAGCATCAACGTACCGGTTGTCAAGATCAATGAAACACCTATAGCACTGAAAGACTCTGTTAAGAACCTTGGAATAATTTTTGATAAGTATTTAAGTTGGTCAGAGCACGTAACAAAAATTTGTCGTGTATTCGGTTCATTACACTCACTATACAAACTGAGAGATTTTCTACCTGTCAAAACCAGGAAACTGCTCATTCAAGGACTAATACTACCAATATTTGATTATGGTGATGTAGTCTATAATAACATAAGTTGTTCACTTGGTTCTAAACTTCAACGGGCGCATAATGCCTGCATTCGATTCATTCTAAATGTTCCGCTCCATTCCCACATTAGCCCATTCCTCCATCAGCTGTCCTGGTTAAGATTATGTGATAGACGTAAATACCATGCTGTTTCTCTTCTTCACAAAATACTGCGAACAGGTAAACCACATTATCTGAGAACAGATTTCAACTACCTCTCTCCCTCAGGCAGAACACCCTCAAGGTCATCAGTACAAACCCTGGTGTCCATCCCCACTCATCACAGTAGTACGTTTAACAAGTCATTTGTACCGGGGACCATACGTTCCTGGAATTCTCTCCCGGCTGAAATTAGAGACATAAGCAACCTAAAGCTATTCAGAAGAATGTGCTGGAAATTTTACCTACACTCAGATTGATTTACTCTTAGAAGTACCCTTAAATTTTAGATTATTAAGTTAAATGAATAAAATGTCAATGTAAGGTTAGAAACATTATAGTTTATATTTTTCGAGATATAGCTCTAATAATAGTAATTATTATAAATTAATTTTAAAATGTTAAAATGATTTTTATGATGCTTTACATTTCATACAAATTACATTTCACATTAACTTTAAATTATAATTAACTTATTTTTTAAGTAGTTATAATGTTCAGTATATTATGTTTATACAGGTGCATAATTATATGGTTTGGCATAATAGCAGGCTTCATAGCCTGAGCCCCGCCATGTACAGAAAGACATTAATAAATAAATAAATAAATAAATAAGTTAGAAGTAACAGATGTGAAAGTAGCGAGAATGATTGCTGGCACAAACAGGTGGGAACAATGGCAGGAGGGTACTCGGAATGAGGCGATAAAGGCTAAGTTAGGAATGAACTCGATGGATGAAGCTGAACGCATAAACTGGCTTCAGTGGTTGGGGTCATGTGAGGCGAATGGAGGAGGATAGGTTACCTAGGAGAATAATGGACTCTGCTATGGAGGGTAAGAGAAGTAGAGGGAGACCAAGACAACAATGGTTAGACTCGGTTTCTAATGATTTAAAGATAAGAGGTATAGAACTAAATGAGGCCACAGCACTAGTTGCAAATAGAGGATTGTGGCGACGTTTAGTAAATTCACAAAGGCTTGCAGACTGAATGCTGAAAGGCATAACAGTCTATAATGATTATGTATGTAAAAGAAAAGTTAATTAAAATAAAATGACATGTTTTCTTCTTGAAAGGACATCATCAGATTCTATCAAATTACACTCAAATATTTAAAATTTATAAACATTTGTCTCTAAATAGATTTTATTGTATTAAGTCTGCCTATTCAATACAAATTATTGCCATTTAATAAATGGTCTGTCTGAAATGCTACATAGGACGTTTTGACCTAGCTTAGAGATCGTCTTCAGCTTATGATAACACAAGGATGAAAAACATGTACAAAAACAATGACACATCAAAACTTAAATGTGATAAAATACAATCAGCAATTGCAATAAAAATCCATGTTTAGAAATGTTTATTGTTTCAGTATTGTTGTAAGACAAATCTGGCTGTAACTGGTGTGGGTCCAACCGTGTTTACCACAACTAATGATTCTTTTTTTGCTAGTGGCTTTACGTTGCACCGACACAGATAGGTCTTATGGCGACGATGGTATAGGAAAGGCCTAGGAGTGGGAAGGAAGTGTCCATGCCTTAATTAAGGTACAGTCCCAGCATATGCGTGGTGTGAAAATGGGAAACCACGGAAAACCATATTCAGGGCTGCCGACAGTGGGATTTGAACGCACTATCTCCCGGGTGCAAGCTCACAGCCGCACACCCCTAACTGCACGGCCAACTCACCCGGTGCTAATGATTTTAAAGTTAATACAGAACTGAAATGAAGTTCATTACTTGTAATAAACATTCATGTTTTTTTCTGTGAGGATCTTGAAATCTGTCACTTATCTTAATGAAGTCCTAGTTTCTCTCTTCTCTAATGTAGAATGCAAGATGTTGAAAAACCGCTACTCTTGTCATTGGCACGAATCTAGCTGGCTAGCCAGTCAATTGACCTTCCACCATGCCGCGTGCCCCCCCGTCGTGGGTAGGTCAATGACACACTCTATTTTACTTTTATGTATTTTATATTTAGTGTTCCCCTAAACAACACTAACACTAAATAATAATAATAATAATAATGATAATAATTGATGATGGTGATCACGATAATAATTTTTTTTTTTTTTGCGAGGGAGTGTGGGATTCTTACCCACAAAAAACCACACACCCATTTTCCCACGATGTTTGTTTCTACCCCGAAACCGCTCTCGCATTACTTCAGGGTAGTGTCGTGCTGTTAGTCATTCAGACTTTTTCCTTCATTCATCCAGATCCCTCTTCTTCTGGCGCAGAATACTTTCCACATATTCTGTCACCCTATCCCAAGATTCCTGATTTCTCAGCATCACAAGCACAATATTATCTGGCGTCAATACTTCGAGTTCAGCTTTCACAATACTTCTTTCTGCCAACCAATGATCACACATGAAGAAAGTATGTAGGACGTCATCTATTTCACGACAGAAAATGCATTTTGGACTGCTGGCTATGTTCAATTTGTGCAAAAATTTACAGAAGTATCCATGCCCTGTGAAAAGCTGAGTAATATAGTAATTTACCTCACCGTGAATCCGTTCAGTCCAATCCTTTAAACATGGCATTATTCGCTTTATCCATTTCCCTCTAGGATCACTTTCTGGTCTCTGTTTCCAGCGCTCCATTCGATGGCTACGGGCTAACTTCTTTACGCGTTTCTGTCCGAGTTCTCCTTGAGTACTCCAGATTTCTTGTCGTTCAGAAGCAAGTAAGTCAATAGGTGCTACTCCAGCTATGGTGAGGATTGCAGGTTCAGATACCGTACGATATGCACTTGCTATTCGCAGCGCTGCTCTTCGTTGTACCGCAGCCATCATTCTCCTATACTTTCCTATCTTCAGTGATTCAGCCCATACCTGGGAGCCATACAGAAGTACTGATTGGATTGTTGACATCAGAAGTCGTCGTTTGCTGGATCTCGGGCCTTTGATACTGCCAGTCAGTCTACTAAGTTTGGTCATATATTTCGCTGCCTTTTCTGTCACCCTCCGGATATGATGCCAGAATGTGAGTTTGGTATCAAGCGTAATGCCTAAATATTTCACACTCTTAGTTGTCTCAATGGCTCTCTCTCCAACTTGAAACGACACAATGGTCTCAATTTTTTTCTTGTGAAAAAAACAATTCACGTTTTATGACCAACAAGCGTTAGTCTGTGATTATTCATCCATCCCTTTACCCATCGCATCACTTGATTCAGTTTAAGTTGCGCCAATTCCAGATCACGGGTCACTATCAAAACAGCCACATCGTCAGCATAACCTATAAGTGTTGTATCTTCAGGCATCTCTAGTCGCAGTAAACCATCATAAGTAATATTCCAAAGGTCTGGGCCAAGAATGGATCCTTGTGCTGCACCAGCTGTAATCCGTTCAGTCTTTTGTCCACCCTCTGTATTATACAGCAGTAAGTGATCCTTCAAATAGTCTTTCAATATTCTCATGAGATACTCTGGAAGCTTGAATGTTTCTTGAAGTGCTTCCAGCATGTCCGTCCATCTTGCTGAGTTAAAAGCATGCTTCACATCCAGGGTCACAAGAAGCGCCACTTTACGAGAATATTGATTGCCCGTTTGTGCTCTTTTGACAGTGTTCACTATTTCTAGTACTGCATAAACTGTCGAATGTCCTCTCCGAAAGCCATTGCTGACAAGGTGACAAGTCCCCAGCTTGCTGAACTGCTGAGAGTATTCTTGGCTGTAGGAGCTTCTCTAAACCTTTTCCTGCAGTATCAAGCATACCTATTCAATACTAAGATGTATTTTACAATATTTAAATTACATGGGACTAGTTTCAACCCTCCTCGGGGTCATCATCAGCCATATTAAAGCATACACAATTTATGGCGAAATCCTAAAACATGTTATTTAATGGTAAGAATCTTATGGATATATAATTTACAATGTGAAGTGTGGTTGAAATGTTGTAAATGAAAATGAGAGATATTACATGTGATACAAGTGAGAAATAGTTAATACAAGTAAATAATACATAATTGATTGTTGCACAACTCCAACAATCAACAATGCTACCCATCAACACGACTTGGTCACTTAATACACCAGCTGCCAAATTTCTCTGCTTAAGCTGATCAGTGTAAAGTCGACTCTGCATCTAAAGAGTATCACATTTACTCCCCAGACTTTGTACATACTTGTATATATTTTTATATGTGTCATTTTACATTGTGTTCTTTATTACGAGGACCTACTGAATTCCATGAGTGTATAATTTTTACAACACAGAGCACCTTATTTGTACTTTTGTTCCAGACTTCTTAGTATGTATTATTTACTTGTATTAACTATTTCTCACTTGTATCACATGTAATATCTCTCATTTTCATTTACAACATTTCAACCACACTTCACATTGTAAATTATATATCCATAAGATTCTTACCGTTAAACAACACGTTTTAGGATTTCGCCATAAATTGTGTATGCTTTAATATGGCTGATGACCCCGAGGAGGGTTGAAACTAGTCCCATGTAATTTAAATATTGTAAAATAAATCTTAGTATTGAATAGGTGGAAACCTCTACTGTGTTATAATTCATATGTTATTCTCAGTTCAATACGGACCAACAACATGAAATTCATAACCCTTGATGAGGTCTATACCCCCCGGACTTCCCTTTGCTGATCAAAACTAACCGTGCCTTTTTTCCATCGATTGCTAAAAATACCTGCCATGAGACAATTGTTGTACATTTCCAGCAGCAACTGTGGACAGAATTCTGCCATTATCTTCAGTACTTCAGCTGGTATACCGTCTGTCCCTGGGGCTTTCTCATTTCTGAGAGAAGTAATGGCTCTTTGTAGTTCTTCTGTGGTGAAAAGCGGTTTTGGTTGCCTTACATCTTCATCAGCAATCCTCTCTGGATCATCAGGGAACAAATTATCTACTATTTCTTTCATGGTTTGCATATCCATGGTTGGATTTGATAGCGCCCCAAGTTTCTTCAAGATGACCTTATAGCCCAATCAATCCCCATGGGTCGTAATCTACTTCCTTAGCCATTGCCCACCATCTGTCAGTTTTACTTCTCTTGATTGTATCTCGAAGTTCTTTCCTTGCTGATTTATATTCTGTCATGAGTGAGACATCTTCCTGGCTACCTCTAGCTCTCTGTGCTCTGCGCCTCAGTCGTAGACAACGTTTCCTCAACTCCGCAATTTCTTCAGTCGACCAGTACGCTGTACGTTTACTGTTTCGCGGTTTCCTTCTAGTCATAGATGCGTCACAAGCTTGTTGAAGGAGCTGCACGGTGAGTTTGACACTTATGTTAGCCATTTCATTTCCTGTATAACCAGAGCATTTTCTAGGTATGTCCTCCATTTCTCTATGTAGTGTATCAAGAAATTTCTCTTTGTCTATACCGGCTGTATTCCATTGTTGGTTCGGTAAATTGCGCGACATAGTCCTTAGCTGCGGTTCTTCTTAGAGCACATAAAAAATGATGTATTGGTGATCACTTCCTGTCCTCCGTCACTCGCCATTCAGTGATACTTGATGAAATGTCTTCTGATGCAAGTGTAACGTCAGGTATTGTTCCCCTACAGCCTGGTTGTCAGAAGGTTGGCACGTTTCCGACGTTAGTGACTATCAAACCTGTCCTAGCAGCCAACTCCATTATGCGTCGTCCTCTGGACTCCGTATGTGGCATGCCCCATTCTAACGCTTGGGCGTTGAGATCTCCAGCAAGCACTCGTTCCCTGTAGTGCATCTTCAAAGCCATCCAGTTTTGTCTGAAAGTCACTCACAGACTCATTCGGAGTGAAGTAACAACTCACAAATGGTATTCTGCCAATCAGGACCCAAACAAATCCGTCTCAGATCTGGTATCCAAATTGCAGCTGTCCCAAGGTTGTCTGTGAACCATCCTGGGTGATCCCTGTTATGATACTGTTCACTAAGTAATAGTAGATCTGCTCCTTCCTCAAAGGTCAGCTGAGTCAAAAGGTCGTTTGTTGTCTGACTTCTGTGCACATTTGCTTGATTAATTTGTATCATTTGTTTTTGAGTTTAACCTCCTCAAGAGCTTGACGAAATACAACGCAGGCACCTGAGCCAGGTACGTGATTTTGTTTATTCTCTTCTGTGGCCCTATCTGTACAAATTATACATTGCGGATTTGCTTTGCAGCCTGCTGCCTTTTGTCCAGTTTCTCCCTACGTGAAACAAAGCTTACTTCTGTCTGGGCCTTTTCAGATGCGCGCATGATGTCTATAAGAAAGACATGGAAAGCAACGGGGTACTACAATTCTTTTTTGTATCCTGCAGTAGAGCCGTCCTAGTTTGATTAGACCAGCTTCCAGAAGTTTCATAGCCGCTTTGTCTTCCAGCTCTACTCTGGCGAGTTTCTGCCCCTTGCTGTTCGACTTTGTGACTATAATTTTTATCTCACCATTGAAGTTCCCCAAATCCCACCTTACAGCATCATCTACATCCACAGCAGTGGTAGCACCATCCATATCCCGAATTTCAAGTGTTGTTCGGGGGATCAGAACTTTCACTTCACCGTCTTGTCCAACAACATCTTTCAAAGATTTATTAAACATATTCCTGTTCTCATTTTGCGTGGTTTTCTTAAATTCCAAAAGAACAGCGCCCACTCTTGTTTTACGAATTGACCGAATATCTGTCCTGCTTTCTTCTGGCTTCACTTTACTCCGAACGTCTCTCAAAACATCCGCATAAGTCTTACCATTCATTGGTGTGATGAGGACAGCTTCTGAACGGCTGCGTGGTTTGGGGTGATCTTGTTTCCTCTTCTTTCCACTTTCTGTGGCTGCGTCATGATCATTTCTATCGGTTTCTGGTTGCGTATTTTTTATCTAATTGTTCTTCTTCTTTTTCTCTTTGGTGGGGGGGGGGCTTTTTTCCGTTCCATCTCATCTTTCTTCTTGGTTGTCATTGATATTGATGTTTTAGTCAGGTCCAGCTCCTTTACAGTTCTTGATTTTTGCTCTAATTGCTCCCTTGTTTTCTTCCAAGACATTCTGCAAGTTGCTCCCGCATGTAGAGCTTCCTCCAGTTTTGCCAGGTCGTTCCGAATTTCCTTCTTCAGATTCTTCAAAGGAATTGTCATGATACTTTTTAGCAATTCTCTTGCGATCTCGAGATGCTCCTCTTCCTTCTGTTGAAATTCCATTATTTGCTGATTTACATCAAGCTCATTTCCAGAATTCTGGGTGCTTTCCATTGATGTACGAGATACATCCTCATCGTCAAATAGAATTCCTGTCTCGGGCATCATGTCAGCGCAGGAGTCTAACTGGCCATGACTTAGATGTTGGCGATGGGTCTTGCCTTTGATGTCTTATGTTCTTTGAAGTAATCTTATATAACCTGTAATTCAGTTTACTCTAATATGTATCTTTAATTTCTTGACACAGAAACCACCGAATATACAGTAGAGTTAAGTTAATCCGAACTAATTGAGACCGGAGTCTGTTCGGATTACAAAATTATCGGATTAACCGGAAAATATTTTCTAATAATAATGTTATTGTTTTTATGTCCCGCTAACTACTTTTACAGTTTCCAGAGATGCCTAGGTGCCAGGATTTTCTCCCGCAGGAGTTTTTTTACGTGCTGTAAATGTACTTACACGAGGCTGACGTATTTTAGCACCTTCAAATACCACCGGACTGAGCCAGGATCGAACCTGCCAAGTTGGGGTCAGAAGGCCAGCGCCTCAACCGTTTGGGGAAGATAGTTTCTACAATACAGTACAGTACATACTGTAATTTGAAATGTCCATTCTTTAGCAGTTACTGTACAAAATTACAGTAGACTAGTTCAGAACTCGTAGAGGAGAAAATGACAGTGAAAATGACATTAGCGAGTGGATGGAAGCTGACTGTCAACAATTATAAACAGACCAAGAAATTGTAGCTATGGTGGATATAGAACCTGGAGTTGATGAGGAACAGAGTGACGACGAAGAAGACCACAATGAACAACTAGTGTCACATTCAGATGCCGCGGCCACCTTAGAACTTGCCGTGCGCTACGTCGAGCAACACTCTGCTGCTACACCCACTGATGTGATGTTTATGAGACGCTGGTTTAACGCTGCATCTTCAAGTAGGTTCCATTCGCTACGGCAAAAGAAACTAACAGACTTTGTAAAGATAAACGACTAGTGATTGATGGTTTATGATCTGTAATTATGTTTACATTAAGTTATTCTAGTAAATTATGACTAATAAAATGCAAGTAAATCTTCATTCTATAATATGTTTTTTCATTTCAATAAGGAGGTATTTTAAAAAAATGAATATTTCAGTTCAGATTAACCGGACTTTTGGATTAACGGGGTTTTGGATTAACGGGACTCTAGTGTAATTATGAAACTTATAATCAGGAGTGAAGGTAATAAATCATCACTTATACTCACATTCTAATCAAATATATTAGTAATTGCCTAATGAAAGCTTCAATATAAGCACGCACAAATATTCGCTGGCCTTATCACTTTGACGACAATAATAATAATAATAATAATAATAATAATAATAATATCAACAACAACAACAATGGGAGCGCTAAAAGTAAAAACACCTAAAAATAAAATACAGCATGTCATTGACCTAGCTAGGGTGGGGTATGTGGCTTGGTGGAAGATCAACAGACTGGCTAACCAGCTGGACTTGCGCCAATGACGGAGTAGCGGTTTTTCAACATCTCACATTCTACACTAGAATGGAAAGAAAAGAGGTCCTCATTTCCAGATTTCAAGATCCTCAGTTGGTCCAACCCTTGTCCTGTTCCTCTATGGGGTTTGGTATGAGGTGAGATGAATCTCTCATGGCGGGTTTTTATGACCGGATGCCCTTCCTGATGTCAACCTCATCAGAGGTGTTAACGAGATGAAATGAATGACATGATACATGATAGTAGGAAGGGAGAGGGTGAAACCCGGTGCCGGCACATAGCCTACTCCTGTCGAATAGCACCAAGGGGTCTGCCCAAGGCTTAACGTCTCCGTCCGACGGACGAATTGCCATCAACATCATCATATGCTCTCACTCCATATGAGCACTGCGGAGAGGTTTGGAATTTAATCCAGGCTTTTGGCACGCAATCTAGTGATTAGAAATTGAATACCACCACCTCCCCTACCCTGCCGGCCAACATTGTGATGGTGAAATTTTTTTGTACCAACGGGACTCACAAACTGGCTAACCACGGTGTCAGAGTCTTAACGATCATGGCCACCAGACGGGCTCAAGATCCTCAGTATTTAAACGGAAATAAACATAAATGTTTATACATTTCTAAATATTTGAGTGTAATTTGATAGAATCTGATGATGTCCTTTCAAGAACGAAATATGTCATTCTCTTTTAATTAAGTTGTTTCTTTTTTCAAGTATAACACTGTTATCATTTTTTTTTTCTTTCAGGTAGTTTATAAATTTATTACTGAAAATAATTTTTTGGCACACTGAAGAGCCTGATGGTTATGAGTTAACTGAGACAAAACTGAAAATAGATGGCTTCAGATTTCACAAAATATGATAGTAGGAAGGGAGAGGGTGAAACCTGGTGCTGGCACATAGCCTACTCCTGTCGAATAGCACCAAGGGGTCTGCTCAAGGCGTCAGTTGATGAAAAGAAAAATTCTTCACTGATAAAGTCTGGACACTGGGTGAAATAAATACTGAAAATGAAAAATGTAATGAGTGGCTGTTTTAATTATTTGCGGTCTAACTGCAAGCACAGTCCATAGTAAGGTTTGACATTTCATTAAAAATCATTGTGTTTCTTGATGTATTAGTTATGAGAGTATTTCAACAGATGACAGTATTATTTGTCTAAGTCAGAGAATTTACTGCATTATTGATGAGTGTGCATTAGTAGATATCACTCAATGTAGTCTAAAACATAGATTCTCGCAGCAAACAAGTGCTTGATGAAAGTGATATTTTAGATATTTTATGTAATTGCTATCCCTCATATCTAGGAAAAAAACAAACAAACAGAAAACTGTACTAATATGTAAATATTCATATGTATTCACAGAAATATGAAATGACGGGAACATGCGGTGGGCTGTAAAACAAATTCTAATCATAATGAAATGCAAGATGTTTCAAATTCATATTCGGATGTCAATAATATTTCCATTTGTGCATAAAATTACAATTACGTATCCTCAATATCATCTTCACTCTGAGTATCTTCGCTAACATCGCATCCCGAGCCACTCTAGTCGCATAAAGTATATAAATAAAATTTCATAAGAGCTCCCATTATCATTATTGTTATTACTATTATCTTGAACAATTGATATTTTTATATCATTTTCATTATTATTGTTGTTCTGTAATTGTAATGCACATTTTACATTATCAAAGTAAGGTAAATATAACAGTTTTTCAGAAAACTGTACTTGCTTAGTAATCCGGCAACTGAGCTCGATAGCTGCAGTCGCTTAAGTGCGGCCAGTATCCAGTAATCGGGAGATAGTGGGTTTGAGCCCCACTGTCAAGAGCCCTGAAGATGGTTTTCCGTGATTTCCCATTTTCACACCAGGCAAATGCCGGGGCTGTACCTTAATTGAGGCCACAGCCGCTTCCTTCCACTTCCTAGGCCTTTCCTATCCCATCGCCGCAATAAGACCTATGTATGTCGGTGTGACGTAAAACAAATAGCAAAAAAAAGTAATCCGTCAGACATTTCTTCATTTGCAAAACATAGAATAATATATAATTTTAAAATCTCAAGAGAAAGCTGACTTGAAATCAACAACATTTTTCAAAACTAGTTGATCAAACAACCACGAAGAAAAAGGAATCGTGCAAATATCTCCTATAACTACAGAGTTTTTTTTAAATCCTCAAAAATGCCCAGTCCAGAAAGTTTGTTAGGGATGTTCAGGCCCAGACCAGAATGATTAATTAAGGTTAAAATATACTTCTGTTTGAAGAAAATTCATTTCATATTTGCTGTGTATAAATTGCATTTGTAGATCTGAGAAGGAATTGCAAATTGCATAACATTGACCGGTTGAAGCTCTTCGAGATTATGAAGTGATTGGAATCGGAGAGAAATGGTATTTTCTACTGTATGTTCAAGAATCAAACTTTAGAGGAAAATCAAGGGGAAGAGAAAGGAGCAATTATACAGAAAGGAGTGAAGTCAAGAGAAATTTAAAAATGGATCACAGTTCAAAATAACAAAATTAGAACTCTAAAATGTGTCTGAGTTATTTTATCTAATTTGCTGAATGGTCCCATCATGAATAAATGTAAAACAAACATAATGAAACATAGTTGAATAAAATCAGCTGCTGCAGAAAGTTTGTGTTCAAATCTTAAATGGAGTCAATGAATATTGCCGTTAACTCTTTTAGTGCCAGGCGAAACTGTAAAGGTGAGGTCTAAAAGTGCCAGGGTGTTTTAATGGAAAATGTATGCTTTTGGAAAAAAAATGTAACTCCTCTGTTTTTTAAAGATATGGAAGCGAAACTTAATCAGAGTGTGCAAAACAATGTCATCTAAATTCAGATTCAGATCATGATGAAATTTATTCCTCACATTATGAATTAATTAATTAGTAAAAATGATTTTTTAAGGAAAATAACTGTTGTAAAATTTGGTAATTCCTATTACCTCACGCTTACAAATAAAGTAAAAACGAACACTGGAGGGCACACATACGTAATACAAGAACCAAGAAACACATTTTGTTTGTTCTAAAAATATCTGCAGGGGTATCAAAAGTCCAAAATTCTAAAATCTAGCATATTGAAAAATACACCAACAATGGCAATCCCAGAAGTAAAAATTAAATGATGACAGTGAAAATAAACAGCTGTGTAGCTGATGACCTGTGAGTAAATTGGTGACCTTTCAGACTTCGTGGACTGTGATTCCGATCTTGGTGACGAATCAAGTACCGATTTCAACTCGGACGATGAATACCTGCGCGGAATGTTACTGTACATAACCAAGCACATGATAGTGTTGATGCCGATACTAATAGTGACTGGGAAGAAAGGAATGTTGACCAGGACAGTCCTGCACAGGCTCCACAACAGTTCCTGGACTCATTAGTTCTCTAATTTCCTCCTCTCTTACACAAATCTTCTTACATTTCGAGCCCTGTTTTTACGAGTCGCACGTAAACAAGTCGAGGAACTTAAAACATCGCTCGAGATTATCGATAGACAGAAAACAGGAGAATGTTGCCAGAATATGGTAGTTTGAACTCTCTTTAATGGTCGTGCCAAAATTAGGCACCATTTTCGATCTAGAAGCGTATCAAACAATAAAGAAAGGAAGAAAGCATCTCTCAGAGCGACTCTGGCAAGTTTCATTCATTTTTTGAGGATCGCTAACGGTGACTGTGGCACTAAGAGGGTTAAGTAAAATTGATGGCTTGAGTAAGGAGGATATACACTCCAAAGGAATGCACCAAGTACCAAAAATTTACTAACTGTCTTACCACAACATGTCAGCGGCACTGTTGGTTGGTTTTTGTCTTTCTGCTCCCAAGACACCGGACTCAATCCTAGCTGAGGTCAGTGGTATTAGAGGGTGTTTAAATGCAACAATTCTTAAAGAACTCCAGTGGAAAAAATATTCTGGGATTCCAGTATACCTTAAAATCCATAGATAGACCTGTTGAACAAACATTAAACAAATAACATTCTTACCATTAATAAAAATATTCCTGATAACTGTTTCTGTAGGTTTATGATCTCTGTTGGTTTCTTATGACATTTTGTCTTTCTAATATGTTCTTCACAATATGGTGTGTTGATAAATTAAAGATAAAGATGATGATGATAATAATAAATTGCAAACTAATGTATTGTGGTTACTCAGGTGGCAGCTGAAGTGGCAGCTCCGTTGTCTCAGGCCAAGAAGATTACAATGGTATCGAGTGGAACAGGAGATGTTGGAGCTGCTAAACTAACAACTGAAGTGTTTAATATAGTCAGCAAGGTGCCTGAAGTTGTCAAGAATCTGACAGGTGTGGACATTGTCAAGGTGAGTGTTCCACAACAACCTGCCCTTTATTGTAAATTTAAACTTACCTTGTTAGTGCCTACATGTCTGTTAGCTCATCAGCATAAAAAATTAGTTAGATCCTTTCCACTAAGGGTTATGTGATTATATGATCGTACAAACTGGGACTGTTCATGGTGTATCAGACTAATGAAAGCAGCCTTTTCTTTCAGAGCACTTTGAACTGTCGGTGTGCCAATATTATTTAGACTGTTCACCTCAAAAGAGTTATGTGACTCTTCTCTAGTATAGTGAACATTCTTCAAAGCCATCTTAATATTATCTCTCTTTTAAGGTGGAACAGGATTGAGAGAGAGAGAGAGAGAGAGAGAGAGAGAGAGAGAGAGAGAGAAGGGAGTAGGTTCTGCACCTGTCAGGGAAGATAAGAGAGACCAGGAGGGGAAGGAATGTAATGAGGCTGGTAGGATTGAGGCTGGTGGTCATGGAGAACTTTATTGTTAGAAGTGGCAAAAGTATGTGGAGGAAAGGGAACCAAGGTAGTGTGTTATCCAGGAATTAGGTTAAGGCAAATGTTGAGGAAAGTAGAAGGGTAGGAAGGTAAGGAGAAGGTGGTAATTTTTCACATTGGCACCAATGTCAGGGAAGCGGGAGGCAGGAATACTTACCAACATAGTAGGGGATGTGTGGGATCTGGTTTTGACAGCACGAGATAAGTTCAGTGGACCGGAGATTATCGATGGGATACTGACTGGAGGGTGATTGGAGGTTTAAATAGAATATGGAATGCAAATCTGGGAAGACTGAAGTGGTTTGGCCATGTAAGAAGGATGAGTGCAAGCAGGGCTGCAAGAAGAGAATATACAAGAGAAGTTTTTTTTTTGCTTTACGTCGCACCGACACAGATAGGTCTTATGGCGACGATGGGACAGGGAAGGGCTAGAAGTGGGAAGGAAGCGGCCGTGGCCTTAATTAAGGTACAGCCCCAGCATTTGCCTGGTGTGAAAATGGGAAACCACGGAAAACCATTTTCAGGGCTGCCGACAGTGGGGTTTGAACCTACTATCTCCCGAATACTGGATACTGACCGCACTTAAGCGACTGCAGCTATCGAGCTCGGTACAAGAGAAGTAAAAGGAAAGAGACCAGTGGGCAGACCCAGAGGAAAATGGACCGATCTGGTGAAGAAAGATGTTGAGCAGAGGAGACAAGATTGGGAGAAAATTACAAAAGATCACTGGTTCATGGACAGACAAAGATGGAGGGGACTCGTACGCCACACCCGGGCAACTGGAGATGGTCAACACCACCAATGATGATGATGATGATGATGATGATGATGATGAATGTGGGAAACTGGGAGTCAGATTTGTAGGTTCTAATCGGTGGGTAGGAGATAGGGATCTGTACTCAACTGCGGGAGCAAATATGTGTCGGGGTATATTTTGAAGGGTTATAGACAGGTATATTCAGGGAAACAGGGTGAACTAGGGAGCAGTGTTGAGAGTACAGGGAGCTGTAAGTGAAGAAAGGATGATGTTGTTTGAGTTGAACTTTAAGGAAAGGAGTGGAATTACATCATTTAATACATGCACATTGTATGCAGCAACACAAATGACAATGAAATGTTATTTCATTGTGTTGGTACAGTTTGTGTTCGAAATGTGTCTGAACATGTTGATGAACAAAGGTTGCTGTAAGAACATAAATGATGTTATCTTCTCATTTAATTCAGGAATATTTGTAGATGGGTCATCTGTCTTGAAAACAGACTCTTTCAAGGTGCCCCATATGTAGGCATCTAGGGCCATGAGATCCTGAGAAGGGTATGGGAATGGAGTTCTATGAGAAATTAGGCAGTGTCCAAAGTGTTGTTTTAGAAGGGTAATTGACTTCCCTGCAGTATGAGCTGAAGCTCCATCTTGTTGCATCCATTGTCATTGGAGGGGTAAGTTTCTGGCACAACAAAAACAACTCAAATCTCACATGAATGGGATTATGATGAGGTCTCTGTAGACTACCTCAACCACTGCTTTTGAATTCTGTGCAGAATCCTCTACAAAATGAAAGAATTGTTTAACGATGTAATTGATACCTTTATTTGCCTTTGGCAATTTTATAAAATCATTCGTAGTACATGTTTCGTCCACTACGCAGACATCATCGGCTACATTCATTAATGTTTAGTACAAAAAGATGAATGTATACACAATATATTGTTCTCATAATAGCCTTGATCTCTTCTCATAAGAAACTTATAACTTTATCTAATAGGGGAAGGACGATGGTGGTGGGGAGGGGTTAGAAGGAGTGGGGAGGAATGTTTAAAATGTACGATTAAAAACTTATCGTAAACCAAAATGCTATTAAAACTTTGTTCAGCTTCCAATTACTGGGGGTATGCATAAGTCTTTTCCGGTTTCATTAAGAGATAGTGCCAGCAAACAGTAGGCAGCGTATGAATTTGACACATTTCTGTTTGTTTGTCTGACATTAACCTACCAACACACACAAGTTGAGTTTGCCAAACACTAGCATCTGTGTTGTATTGTTCAGTGATCGTGTCTACGTTTGTGCCTAAAAAAGAACATTTGCAGCATGCATTGGTTTTCTTTTTTAATCAAAAGAAAAAGGCTGTGGAAAATCATCGTTTGCTGGTAGAAATCTATGGTGAACATGCTCCATCGATTAGAACATGTGAGACATGGTTTCGACAATTGCTTCGGCAAGGAGACTATGCTTTGTGTCTGGTGGGAGCAAGTATTGTGTATTATGAACTCTTGAAGCCTGGCAAAACTATTAATGCACAACGCTATTGCCAACAAATAATTAATTTAAATCACGCATTGATTGAAAGACGACCGGAATGGGCCAGAAGATATGGCGAAGTGATTTTGTTACACGACAATGTGCCGTCTTGCAGCAAAATCAGTGAAAGACACCTTGAAATTGCTTGGCTGGGACATCCTTCTGCACCCACCGTACTCCCGACCTGGTGCCATCTATCACTTCTTCGCATCAATGGCTCATGCGCTTGCAGAGCAGCACTGCAACAATTTTGAGGAACTTGGAAAACAGCTTGACAAATGGTTTGCCGCAAAAGACAAGCAGATTTTCTGGCATAGCATTCATAACTTGCCTGAAAGATGGGCGAAGTGTGTAGAAGCCGATGGCCAATATTTTGAATAAACAAAAAATGAATTTCCCTTGAAAATTACGTGTTGTCTTCACCACAAAAACCGTCAAAAACATATGCGTACACCTGGTAAAAAGATGGTCTCTTCCATGCTTCTGCTTGAAAGTGTGGGTCTGTGCCTGTGTTTTCCGTCCTTGATCTGGTATAGTAGTGGTGAGTTGTAGCCTGCTTGCTACCAGGTGGTTAAACAATTTTTTGATTCTTAGATTATCATATCAATATGGACCTGAAGTGGATAGTTTGTAATAAAGCTAAGGGCCTAGTATTCTTTGACTATGTTTTGGGTACTGTAACATCTGTTAGAGAAGTTGGCTGTGATTCTCGTTTGTGGTGACTTGAGTGCTCTACAATATCATAGATGCATACATTTTCTCATGGAACTGCAGTGTTTATTCTAGAGACAAGGTAGAATTGAAAAAGAGGGACTATCCATGTTGGTGAGAGAAGAATTTGCAAGCAATGAGAGGGGTACCAGTAAGAGACATGTAGTTCTACAGGGTGGGCGAGAAGTCCCTGTACTCCTGTAACTGTTTAGTTTCAAATGTTATTTATGCTGTGCTATTTATGCAGGTTGGTAGCTATATCATGTATGTTATTTATGGATTGGTAGCTATATTACTTCTTATTAATTCTTTGAATAAAGTGTTGGAATACATACTGTCGCAGTCGAGTGTTAGTAGTGTGAAGCCACGGCAGATGTGAGTGGTAAGGGTTATACTATTGAGGAGTGGTTAGTGTCAAGCGTGTGGGTGCACAAACGACAAAACACAGGGTGGACAATGAGACAGATTCCAGGAAAGATTTAATAAGGCTCCACCACGAAAAGCAACACTTATCAATTGGGACAGACGTGCTTTTGCCTCGGGCAGTGTTAAAGACAGGCCGCGGAGTAAAAGGAAGAAGATACAAGAAGAAACAGTGCTGGAGTCTGTGCTTCAATTGAACAATCTCCTATGAAGTCGATGCATAAACATGCTTCAAAACTCTGTATTCCGAGGACAACAGTGCAAGATTACATTAAAAAAAGACCTTAATTTCCAACCTTTTCGACCGACGTTCGTAAAAGAGTTATCAGATAGAAACTGGAATAAACGTGTTTTACCATGTCTTGCTTTGTTAACTAAATTCCCAACTGCAAATTCCCAAGGTTATGTTTTCAGATGAATGTGCTATTTAGCGCAGCTCACATGCTAGAAATGTTGTGTGGTCCAAAGATAATCCTCATTACAGAGCTGAGTTGGAAAGGAACCTGCCTTACGTAATAATATGGGCAGCGATGACATCACACATCTGCTTGGACCGTACTTTTTTGAAGGGACTGTCAATGGTGCAAATTATTTACATATGTTACAAACATGGTTAATACCCCAGCTTGAGGAAAGGGGCCTCACAGAACGCATATGGTTGCAGCATGACGTGCTTGCTCACTACGCTCTCGCAGTCTGCAAGTACCTAAACAAACATTTCCCAGGTTGGTGTATAAGTCATGGTTCACTAGCAACACCATCTCTCTTGAAATGGCCATCAAGAAGTCCTGACCTCACCACACCTGACAACTCGTTATGGGGAGTCATTAAGGCACATGTTTCCGCATGTCGTTATGCTACAAACGAAGAACTGCGCGTTGCTGTTGAGGATGCATTTTGCACTATAACACCGGACATGGTCAGAAATATGTCAAGAAGAACATGGAGATGTACAGAACTGTGTCTGCATCATGATGGGGAACATACAGATACATTGGACACTTAATAGGTAAGAAACATAACCTAAATTACATTTGATACTAAATAGTTCGATACTTCTCGCCCACCCTGTATATGTAAGGTTCGCTTGCTGAAATACATGGTTCATATGAAACTGAAAACCATGAAATGAATCCCAATATCGGCTGCATTTACTGATGCCACAGCAATATCAATTGGATTTCCAGATCAAATTGTCTAACCATTTTCCACTTAGAAAAGTGGAGGAGTTATGGAATTAAATTACAGATGGCGTGAATGACACAGTAGCAACCATTTGCCCAAAAATTGAAACGAAGCACCAGCAGAAAGGATTTTCGACATAATAGACTTAATGTTAAAAATTAAATAACTGGAGGTTCAACCTATTCAATACTCAAAAGAAAGAAACGTAGCAATCACATTTCTATTTAAATGGGACCGGTTTCGACCTTAGTCTAGGTCATCATCAGCCATAAAAAACATGTAAAATGTTTAAGAATGTTGGAGGTCAGTTTTTCACTGTTAGGCACAAAGACACGACATCACATTCTGTTCTGCACAAAGTCACAACATTAACAATCAACTTGCGAAGATCAAAAAGGCTTGAATTCGCAGACGAACAGATCTGTAGATGAAAGCCGCCAGCGCCCGGTGACTACGTGGCACACTCACGGTCACGCGCTGCGGCCAAACACCAAAGCAGAGTGGAGAACGTTTCGAAGGTCCAGAACCTGTCACGGCTGCGGGAAGCCAAGTACGTATATAATTGGCATCGTACATTTTTATATACGTACTTGGCTTCCCGCAGCCGTGACAGGTTCTGGACCTTCGAAACGTTCTCCACTCTGCTTTGGTGTTTGGCCGCAGCGCGTGACCGTGAGTGTGCCACGTAGTCACCGGGCGCTGGCGGCTTTCATCTACAGATCTGTTCGTCTGCGAATTCAAGCCTTTTTGATCTTCGCAAGTTGATTGTTAATGTTGTGACTTTGTGCAGAACAGAATGTGATGTCGTGTCTTTGTGCCTAACAGTGAAAAACTGACCTCCAACATTCTTAAACATTTTACATGTTTTTTATGGCTGATGATGACCTAGACTAAGGTCGAAACCGGTCCCATTTAAATAGAAATGTGATTGCTACGTTTCTTTCTTTTGAGTATTGAATAGGTTGAACCTCCAGTTATTTAATTTTTAACATCAATAATTTCAATACGGAACAATGAAATTTTTATCTTTAAATAATAGACTTAATACAAAAAACTAAACCAGACCAAACATAACAATCAGACATTGGCAAAAGAACTAACCAAACAGATCCAAACAAGGCTGAAGCAAGAGAGAAAAGCAGCATACTGGGACAACACAGCTGCTGGTATGTAGAAAGCTGCAGGATTTGGTGATCAAAGAACTTTATTCATAACTCTGAAAATGCTCAAAGGTAAGCATAAATGTATTAATACCAGCGTTTGAAATGAAAGTAGACAGACTGTTAAATTATAAAAGGAGGAGGAACTCAAATGCTGGAAGAATTACTTGAACTCCTTGCTAACTTGTGAAACTGCTACCCCGCTAAATCTGACTCTGGACAGTAAACGGCCACCATCAGATCTGGTCATCACAGATGCCCCATCTAAGGTGGAAATAAGACAAGCTATAAAGACACTAAAGAACGACGAGGCCACATAATGTTCACAGTTAAAGCTATCAAGGTAGGAACCACTGCAGTTGTAGATGTGTTATACAAGCTGTTCACCATAGTTTGGTTTAAAGGAAAGGTACCATCAGATTGCAAACTAGCAAATATGGTCCCACTCTTCTGGAAAGGAGACCCCCCCCCCCCCCACAAAAAAAAACACCAAGGTGTGAAAATCACATAGCCGTCAGCTTACTCTCGGTTGTGGACAAGGTCATGGCTCAGATATTGAGATCTCATTTGCAGCCAATGCTTGAGGAGCCTAGCAGAGAACAATGTGGCTTCTTGGATCGACAGTCCTAGATGAGTGCATCAGATGTAACAAAAGAGCAGTAGCAGTATTTACAGATTTTAAAGTCTCTTTTGATAGCATTCACTGGAATTTGATGTTGGAACAATTGGCGTACCAAACAAAATAATAATAATAATAATAATAATAATAATAATAATAATAATAATAATAATAATAGTAATAATAATAATAGTAATAATATCTGATTTGTGTCGCACTAACTACTTTTATGGTTTTCGGAGACGCCGAGGTGCCGGAATTTAGTCCCTCAGGAGTTCTTTTACGTGCCAGTAAATGTACTGGCATGAGGCTGATGTATTTGAGCGCCTTCAAATACCACCGGACTGAGCCAGGATCGAACCTGCCAAGTTGGGGTCAGAAGGCCAGCGCCTCAACCGTCTGAGCCATTCTGCCTGACCAAAAAAGACAAAATAGTAAATACCATCCATGCCTAATATGATGGTATTGTTTGCAGAGTAAAAAATTGACAAAAGCACCACAGAGTATTTTGTAAACTTTTGTGGAGTGCGACAAGGATGCATCCCATGTTCTTCAACGTTGTGATAGATTGAATTATGGGAAGAAGTAATGAAAAATAGAACAGGAATTGCATGCGGCGCAAATGGGATATGTTCAAAGATGCTAATTATGCTGATGTCATAGTTGTAATGGAAAAAAACACAGAGGCATCATTTCAGACACTGCTGGAAGATACTACCAACAGTGCACAACGATTGAGCTATAATATAAAATGCAAAAAAGACAGTGATCTATACAGATGAAAGTAACGTACAACTGACTCTAAACAGTAAATCTGTTTTCAAATATTTGGGTTTCCTGATCTGTCTCAAAGGTGGCAGCCTCAAGTAATATCGCTGCTGTGATTGGCAGTGCCCAAGCTGCATTTACCAGCTTAAAGTGGTGATTGTGGGAAATAAAAACTGTCAGCCTGAAAACCAAAATTAGGATTTATAATGATGCAGCTCTTCAATTCTTCTGTGTGGTTCCAAAACCTGCACATTGTTAGCTACAGACCTGAGTAAGCTGGAGGCATTTCAGATGAAGGGTTTACGTAGAATTCTTGGCAGTTTGCTTTTAGACTGTTGGCAGAATTTGCAAAAAGCGCTGATGCTTATCAACATAGGTCCAAATCACCAATGATGATGACTTTAAATTGATTGATAATAAATGCTCTGATGATTAGTGTTGATGTCTAGTATGTACATAACATACCTCAAAATGTGTTTACCAACCTGTGTATAGTATCAGATGATCGAAAGTATGCTGTAGAAGCCTTGAGAATGCTAATTTAAATTGTAACTATTCCCATCTATATAGGTATTGCATATTATAAATAATCCTATTATTTTTACATTTTTACCAGTATGAACATCACAGTAACACATACTGTCAGATCAAGCTTTATACCTCTTTTTGCTAATTTTGTTGCTTGATTAGATGTTACCAAACCATATAAAGTTAACATCTGTTTGGCTGTGAAATAGGTTATGAGTATGTTGTGTTCTGTTTTATATTACTGCTTATCCCATTTTAAGTTATTTAAATTTGAGATATTTACTGTAATATCTTGGTTAATGATTTATTTAGTAATATATCCTGTTCAACAATAATTATTGGTTTATTGAATTCCATAATTCGTAGTTACCAGGGGGTGAATATGCCAAGCGTTACCCTGGGCCCTTTCTTGCTTGCAACCAAGTCATATGCTGAGGATGACTTCAGCATTTTCAGAGGTGATCATTTTAGAAAGTCAGATAATTAAAAACCTGTAGTATTCATGTGATTGAGCACTTACCCTTGACTACTCACCTGCCTACAAGATAGTAGACTTGATAGGCTTTGGAAGGTATAAAAGTTACACTGTGTGATCACCAAATTACTGCAATCAACCTAAAACCTTAGAGACCCTTGTTTTCCCACCTGGACAGTAGCTACCTAACATGGCATCGATTCAGGATCTCATTAGTAGTTAGAGTATAAAACCAACCAAACTGGATGATGTGGCCTTCAGCGCAGTCATGGAGGCCACTTGTTTGATTTAAAGGCAACAAGAAACTAATTGATAACCACATTTGATTTGTCTGGCTGTGGTGCAGTGGGTGGTGTGACAGGCTACCTTAACCTCGATAGTCTTACCCATTGTCATCCAATTACACTTGAAATCGATAGGTGACTATAGGTTGAGAATGACAGTGGGAGACTATGGGTGATTGATGTCTGCTTAATGTGACTCTCCATGGTATGGTACCTTCAATTTCATTGTCGGTGCACTTTACATGAGGCTTGGCATCTTTCAAAGTGATGCATATCGGTACCTTTCTTTATCAGGCTTTGGGGCCCTAAGTAAAGATATCAAGAAATTAATACCAGACTTAAAGCCCAACACCAAGACGCTTATCTTAATCTCTGGTGACTGTAACGTAGAGGCTAGCTTCACAATTACAAAATACTTTGTGAAAATGCATGTAGTGTTCATGTACAAGATTGACTTTTGGAGAGTGAAGGGAGCATGTAAAAAATGTGACATCATTTACTCTATTGCTTATTACACCAATTGTTTGAAAAGCACAGAGTTCCTGTGACATTCACCTCCCAAAGCTTTACATTTTAATGCAGCCAAAAAGTGAGTGTGTTTGATTCTTGCATGTTGCACATTTAGCATTTTATAGTCTTATCTCAAATTCAGAGCAGTATTTTAACACTATGGAGTTAAAACTAGAAATCATATAAGAAGTGTTAATTTTTTATCTCGTAACACTATCAAAATGGTTATATTTAATATAATAATTATTATATATAATTGTAATAATTATAATACTATTTTTATATATATATATTCGTTTACGGCCATTAGAGACCACGTTAGATAACAATTACATGTTTCTGGAAGCCTTCCTCACAGCCCAGAACTTCAGCATCCTCTCTCTGGCAGCCTGTCTTCTTTCGTCCGTCCACCCACAGTTAAGTTTTGGTTTGTCATGGAATCCCTGAAATCTGTCGATCACTGACCTAAACTTTGTTCGGTTTGAGATGTCTTCCGAATTTAGTCCTACCTGTCTGAGATCCTTTCTCACCTCCCTGAACCATTTGTCCGACACTTTAGGTCTGCTGTCTAGTATTGTGAAAATCCTTTTCGTTAGTCTCTTCTCATCCATTCTAAATAAATGCCCATAGAATTTAAGTCTCCGTTTTCTCATGCACTCAGTTAGCCTTTCATTGTCTCGGTAAAGTTCTTCCCTTCCTCGCAGCCTATACTGTCCATCCACAATCTTTGGACCCATTATTTTGCGAAGGATCTTTCTTTCAAATTTCTCAGCTTCTCTCAGTCCCGCTTTTCCTGTCATTTGGAGGCACTCACTAGCATACAGACATTCTGTTTTAATCACTGTATTGTAGTGCCTTAGTTTAGCTCGTCTGGAGATGGTTTTCTTCTTGTATATAGGATATGTCCTACGAAAAGCCGCAGCCATTTTCTCCTGTCTGGTGTTGTTTGCTTCTCTTTCATTTGTTTTCAATTGCACTATTTCACCCAAATACTTAAAGCTATCAACTCTTTCTATTTTACCGTGTTCTGTCTTCTGGTACCGAGGGGCTGTTTTGATGTTTGTTATATATTTAGTTTTTTCGAAAGAAATCTGTAGTCCTGCTTTTTCTGCTTGTAGTTTTAGTACATTCAGCTGTTCTATTGCTGTGTCAGTATTCCTAGATAGCAGCGCAACGTCATCAGCAAAGGCAAGGCAATTAATCATGACACCACTTTTTGACCCTCCAATGTATACTTGGTTAAGTAATCCTTTTCTGTCCAGTTCTTTTTCCCACTCCCGGATAATCTTCTCCAACACACAGTTGAAAAGAATTGGTGACAATCCATCACCCTGCCTGACTCCTGTTTTAATTTCGAACTGTTTGGAGTTCTCTCCCATGAACTTAACTTTCGAATGTGTCCCAGTTAAAGTCTGCTTAATAATTGCTGTTGTTTTGGCGTCAATTCCAAATTCCACTAATATATTGAATAGCACTTCCCTGTCGACTGAATCATACGCCTTTTTAAAGTCTACAAAAACGACTACCAGATCCTTTGAGAGATGATTCTCTAGTACACGTTTCAGACTCCAGATTTGATCAACGCACGATCTTCCCTTCCTAAATCCCGCTTGATACTCGCCTAGTTGATGATCCACTTGTTCCACAAGTCTCCTCTGTAGTGCTTTAGAGAGTGTCTTATAAGTTACAGATGTGATGGAAATGCTGCGGTAGTTGTTAGGATCTGCTCTATCACCTTTTTTGTGTAGAGGATGAATGATAGCATTTTTCCAATCTTCAGGGATTACCTCCATTTCCCATATTTTTTCCATTTCTCGCCTTAAAATTGTTATTGCGATTTCTCCACCACTTTTCAGCATCTCTGCTGTGACAGAGTCTTCCCCTGCAGCTTTGTTGTTCTTTAAGTCTGTAATTATTTCACGGAGTTCTTTTTCGTCAGTGGGTATTGAGTTTTCATTCCGTTGCTTTGGATCCTCTTTTGGCCATTTATTTTTAGGTTTTTCACAGTTCAACAATTTCTCAAAATATGTAGCTAATATCTCACAATTTTCATTCTTATTCACTGCCAATTTTCCATCTTCCCTTCGAAATCCCATGGTAGATGGTTGATATCCATGTATGTGCTCTTTAAAGGTCCTATAAAAGATTCTAGTATTGTTCTTCTTAAATTCTGTGTCAATACTTCGAATTTCTTCAGATATTTGATTCCTTTTGGCTTGCCGGAGGATCTTTGCTGTCTGTTTGCGTACCTCCTTGTATGTCTCAAATTTATCTTCTGTTTTATCTGCGTACCATGCTTTATAGGCTGCAGCTCTCCTATCAATTGCTACATCACAGTCTGTAGTCCACCATCGGTGTCTGCGAGTTCGTCGCAATGGTGCAACATCCTTAGCTATATTAGCCATATTCTCTCGAATATCCTCACAAGTCTCCATTTTCTTCTCCCGCATACGTCTTTGAAAGTCGTTTCTGTTTTCTTGAAGTTTTTCATGGTTTACTTTTATTGACGCATTCGGAGAGAGTCTCTTCTTGTTTAGCGGTAACGGCTTGAATTTTATGCGGGTCAAGAAGTGATCAGAGTCAAGATTGGCTCCTTTCCGTACTACCACATTCATAATTTCTTTAGTGTTTCTCCTTGAAATTGCAACATGGTCCAGTTGATATTCACCTAGGTCTTTCCGTGGAGCGCACCACGTTTTCTTTTTCCTTGGCAGTCTTTTGAAGTACGTGGACATTAATTTAAGATCGAATGTCTCACATAAGTCAATAAGTCTCTTCCCATTCGTATTTGTTCTGGTGTGAGCTGGATAACCACCTACTATTTTTCGGAACTGACGTTCTTTCGCAACCTGCGCGTTGAAGTCACCCATCAGAATTTTGACATGATTGCTTGGCGTCTTTAGCAATTCATTCTCCAATTGATCCCAGAATATTTTCACCTTATCAGGATTGTTTCTGTTGTCTTCATTTATGGGGGCGTGTGCATTGAATAGTGTGTATCTCTTGTTTGCACATTTCAGTGTTAGAGTGGAGAGTCTATCAGAAGGAGAAGAGAAGTCCGTTACGGAGTCAATAACCCTTTTGTTTACACAAAATGCTGTGCCAAGTTGCTGGAGATTTCTTCCAATTTTTCGTCCAGGTTTACCCTTAAAGATTCTATAATTTTCTGAATCAAACGTATTAATATCAGTAAAACGCGTCTCTTGCACTGCTAGTATTAGAATATTCTGATTTTCCATTTCATCCAAAGTCCGTTTTAATTTCCCCGTCCTAAGTAGAGTCTGTATGTTGATAGTTCCAAAATAGTGATGTTTCTTTGTCCTTAGATTTTGTTTTAGGTTAGTCGTGTTTGTCGTTAGTACGTCATCAGTCTGGCTACCAGATGGCTCCGACTCCATCTTGCATGTTGGTACAAGCTCCCCAGAATCCGAAGGCTTGTTTGCGCTGCCTGGTGCGACGGTGGATTTCCATTGCTGGGTACCACCTGGGGTAGTTTTCCTTGAAAGTGTTTCCATCATGCATAATGTTACCTTATGGTAATGCTTGGTGGGACAGATTACTCTGTCCGTGGTTAGAACTACGGTTGTTAGCCGTAGAGCCAGTTCTTCCGCCCTCTCAGCCGTTGGGAAATATCCTCATCCGCCATCAGGACCGTTGACTGCAGACCTTTTTGCCTCAGTTGATCCGCGGGTGTTTATTTGGCTAAGCCTTATTCACACCTGTCCTGCATATCTACAGGAACATTCCCTATCAGCCATATGGGACGCGCCGTGTCGGGGTTGAGGCCCCCCGCCCCAGTGTCTTCCGTGAAGTTATGCCAAACACTTACTCAGTTCAGTGCGTGACCCCCACGGAAGCTAACCGGGCACGGAATTATAATACTATTTCTTCTTCTTCTTCTTCTTCTTCTTTTATGACCACATAGGATCACTTTAGTCAGTCCGTCGTTCAGGTCTCTTTGAAGGGATTGTTCGGGCTTTGCGGTCCTCCCAGTACTTCTTCAGACGCTCCGATCTTCGTGCTCTTTCCTCAGTTGAAAATGTGCGTGTTGTTGGTTTGTTTTGTGTAAGGGTAAAGCGGAGGTTTGTATTCTTGAGTTTTGTATTCAATTTTATCTTATTTTTGGTGTCTTCTGTTGTAAGGCCTATTTCCTTCAGATCCTCTCTTACTTCTCTGATCCATTTACATCCTGTTGTGGTATTTTTTGAGACGAGATTGTGTTGTACTAGTTGTTTCAGAAGTCTCGAGTCCTGCATCCTCATGATATGTCCAAAGAATCCCAGTCTCCTCTTACGCATAGTATCTGTAATGGGTTCTAGCTCTTTGTACACGACTTTGTTAGGTATTAACCGCCACTGTCCATCTTTCTGATATTTTTTGTTGATACAGGTTCTTCCAATCCTCCTTTCAATTTTCTGAAGTCTGTCAGTCTTTGATTGTTTATTCAGGTAAAAGAGTGTTTCTGCTGCATATGTAGCTTCCGGTTTTATAACTGTGTTGTAGTGTTTTATTTTTGTATTTATTGATAGACATTTCTTTTTGTAGATATCCCATGTTAATTTTTGTGCTTTAGCTAATCTATTTGTTCTTACTTGGATTGAGATTTTTTCATTTAAGTTATGTGTTATTACTTCTCCAAGATATTTAAACTGAGTTACTATTTTGATTTTATTACCATTTATGATGACTTCTTTTAGCTGTGTTGGTTTTTGGGGCATAATTTCTGTTTTTTCAAATGATATTTTGAGGCCAATTTTATTTGCAATGTTTTGAAGTTCTGATATCTGGGTTTTTGCTTCTTTTATGTCCACTGCTAGTAATGCTAAATCGTCAGCAAAACCCAGGCAATTTGTTTTGATTTTTCGGCCAATCTTTATTTTGGGGGGACATTTTCTAAACCATTCCCTCATTACCATTTCTAGAGCACAGTTAAATAATAGTGGTGAGAGCCCATCTCCCTGCCGTAGTCCAGTTTTAATTTCAAATGTCTCTGATGTTTCACCCCTAAACTTCACTTTTGACTTGGTATTGGTGAGAGTCAATTTTATCATGTTTATTAATTTGGGGTGTAGTCCAAGGTGTCTTAAAATTTTAAACAGAGATTCTCTATGGATGCAATCATAAGCTTTCTTGAAATCTACAAATGTTATCACCATATCTCTGTTTCTTCTCCTGTTATAGTCCATTATCAACTTAAGACTCATGATCTGATCAGGACAGCTCCTCCAGGGTCTGAAACCTCCTTGATATTCTCCTAGTTCTTTCTCAAGTTGTAAACTTATCCTATTAAGGATGATTATTGAAAATATTTTGTATGTTATGTCTAGGAGCGAGATTCCCCTGTAGTTATTAGGGTCGGTTTTGTCCCCTTTTTTGTGCAGAGGATGAATGAGGGCTGTTGTCCAGTGTTCTGGTAGTTCTTCTTTAATCCAGATAGAGACAAGTTGTTGATGGAGGGCAACTTTTGCTGAGGTTCCTGCATATTTCCAGATTTCCGCAAAGGTCTGATCTTCTCCTGGCGCTTTGTAGTTTTTTAATTTATTCAGAGCTTGGTAGACTTCCTTTATTGTGGGGGGATTGATGTTTTCTGGTGATGTTTTTATCGGGGTGTTGGTGTCCAAATGAAGGAGTTCTGTAGGTTCCTCACAATTTAAAAGCTTGTTGAAATGTTCAGCCAGAATTTCTGCATTGTCTTTATTGTTATGGGCCAGCTTACCATCTTCATCCTTCATCAGTAGGGTTGGGGGTTCATATTTTTGGAGCTGCTTTCTGAAGGTTTTGTAGTAGTCCCTTGATTTAGTTTTACTGAACTGTTCTTCAATTAATTGCAGTGTGTCCTTATGATGTTGTCTTTTTATTCTTCTTAAGACTTGGGTAGTTTCTTTTCTCTGTTTTACTAGCTTTTGATAGGATATTTCTGTCTTTTGGGACTGATGTAATAGCCATGCCTGATGTCTTTTCTCCACTGTTTCATCACATTCACTGTTCCACCATTGGTGTTTTTTACGTGGTTTAATTGGAGCTAGGTCTTCTGCAATTTGTTTAAGGTTGTGTACTAAGTCTTCAAGTTTGTCTGTGATTTTTATTTTTTCAGTTGCTTTCTGGTAATTTTTGTTGTTGATTAGCTGGGTAGGATCTATTTTTCTTTTAGTTTTAACGGCTTGCTTTTGTTGTCTCCTCTGGGGAGTGAGTTTAATTTTAATTTTAACTACGTAGTGATCTGAACCTGTGTCTATTCCTCGGAGGACTTTGACGTTATAGATCTCTTTGTGGTGGTATTTGTCCATGCAGACGTGGTCCAGTTGCCATTCTCCTTTAGTGTAGTCAGGGTGTTTCCATGTTTTGAGTTTTTGAGGTTTCCTCTTAAAACATGTAGATTTTGAGATTAAATTATGGTTTCTACACAGGTCAACTAGTCTCTCTCCATTTTTATTTGTTTTCTTGTGTGCTGGCCATTTTCCGATGATGTCACGGTATTTTCTTTCTCTGCCTAGTTGAGCGTTGAAGTCGCCTATTAATAATTTTATATGGTGTTTGGGGATGTTATCTATGGTCTGGTCCAATAGGTCCCAAAATTCTCCTGTTTCCTCCTGGTCTTTTGAGGAGTTATTTTTATCATTAGTGGGAGCATGGGCATTTATTATAGTATAGATTTTATTAGATGCCTTTAAGGTGAGCGTTGAGAGTCGTGGAGACTGTGATCTGAATTCTTGAACTGAGTTTATTATTTTAAGGCTGACCAAAAATCCTGTTCCAAATTGTGGGACATTCTTCATCACTATTTATTAATAAGAATAAATCAATTGACCAGAGCACAATATGTCACCAAGAATACATAAAGCAAAAAGGGCCTGTCAGCAGCAACAAAAAATACTACAAAACACTACAAAACACTCACGAAACCAGAAGTAACATATGCAAGTGAAACCATCTTCAAAACAACTAACACTGCACAAACAGACAAAATACTCAAGATAGAGAAGAATCATTAGAACCAAAACCAAAAAGTTGGACACTGGAGAGTAGCTTCTAAAGAAACAGTCTACAAGGAAATAGAACCAGTAATGAGCACAAATCAGGAGGAAACTCATTTCCTTTTTTCAACATCTAATCAGGACACCAGAGAACAGGATCATCAGGAGAATAATAGAAAAATTATGGAATAGTAAGTACAACATTAAGTGGATTACAGAAATCAAGGAAGATATGGATGAACTACAAATTACATTGGAAGACTTGTTGTTGTTGTTGTTGTTGTTGTTGTTGTTGTTGTTGTTGTTGTTGTTGTTGTTGTTGTTGTTGTTGTTGTTGTTGTTGTTGTTGTTGTTGTTGTTGTTGTTGTTGTTGTTGTTGTTGTTGTTGTTGTTGTTGTTGTTGTTGTTGTTGTTGTTGTTGTTGTTGTTGTTGTTGTTTGAGTCATCAGTCCATAGACTGGTTTGATGCAGCTTCCCATGCCACCCTATCATGTGCTAACCTTTTTATTTCTACGTAACTATTGCATCCTACATCTGCTCTAATCTGTTTGTCATATTCATACCTTGGTCTACTCCTACCGTTCTTACCACCTACACTTCCTTCAAAAACCAACTGAACAAGTCCTGGGTGTCTTAAGATGTGTCCTATCATTCTATCTCTTCTCGTCAAATTTAGCCAAATCGATCTCCTCTCACCAATTCGATTCAGTAACTCTTCATTCGTGATTTGATCTATCCATCTGGGAATGTTTTGCAATCCAACACCTGGTTTCTGAATCTCTGCCTAATCATAATGAAGTCTATTTGATACCTTCCAGTGTCTCCAGGTCTCGTCCACGTATACAGCCGTCGTTTGTGGTGTTTGAACCAAGTATTGGCAAGGACTAAATTATGATCAGTGCAGAGTTCTACCAGCCGACTTCCTCTTTCGTTCCTTTGTCCCAATCAAAATTCTCCTACTATACTACCTTCTCTTCCTTGGCCTACCACTGCATTCCAGTCTCCCATCACAATTAGATTCTCGTCACCTTTTACATATTGTATTATATCTTCTATCTCCTCATATATTCTTTCAATTTCTTCATTATCCGCTGAACTAGTAGGCATATAGACCTGCACTATTGTGGTGGGCATTGGTTTGGTGTCTATCTTGACGACAATAATTCTTTCACTATGCTTATCCGCCGCCCTATTTTTTTATTCATTATTAAACCAACTCCTGCATTTCCCCTGTTTGATTTCGTGTTGATAATTCGGTAGTTGCCTGACCAAAAATCCTGTTCTTCCTGCCAACGTACTTCATTTATACCAACTACATCTAATTTTAGCCTATCCATCTCTCTTTTCAGATTCTCTAACCAACCACAACGATTCAAACTTCTAACATTCCACGCTCCGACTCGCAGAATGTCAGTATCCATCTTCCTGATGATCACCCCCTCTCGTGTAGTCCCCACCCGGAGATCTGAATGGGGGACTAGTTTACTTCCGCAATATTTTACCCGGGAGGAAGCCATCATCAGTACATCATTCATACAGAGAGAGCTGCATGTCCTCGGGAGGTAATTACGGCTGTAGTTTCCCGTTGCTTTCAGCCGTGTAGCAGTATCAACACAGCTAAGCCATGTTGAGTATTATTACAAAAGCCGTATCGGTCGATCATCTAGACTGCCGCCCTTGCAACTACCGAAAGGCTGCTACCGCCTATCGATGAACCATTCGTTAGTCTAGTCTCTCAACAGATACCCATCCGATATGGTTGCACCTGCGCCTCGGCTATCTGCATCATTGGGACACGCAAGTCTCCCCACCGTGGCAAGGTCACATGGTTCGTAGAGGAGGAAGACCTAAGAAACAAAAACCGACAAAATCAGGAAACTCACAGACAGACAAACAAGACTGCAAACCAGAATCAACAGAGACATATGGAAGGGTGATTTCTGATGATGAAGAAAGAAAGATAAGATCTGAGAGAATGAAGAATGAAGAAGTCCTGGGCTGGCATGAGACTGAAAAATTCTTCATATAAAGTTGGCTAGACTGGTCCAATGAAGGCCATTAAATGTGAATAAAATAATAATTAAGAAAAGAAAAGATAATATCAATCTAATAGATGGATCTTCCTATACCCCTTTTGATATTGATCAATTGTCAATACAGTCCATAACGAAGTTTCTTACGATCTCTTAACAAGCTTAAAACAAGCTATGGACTTGCACAGGGATTTAGATATTTTATGCGGAAGATTTACAGAGAATTCTCATCTCTCTTTACTTTTCATAATTTTATTAACGTATGTATATCAACTTGGCATAACATTGAATCACATATTATAAATGTCTGCCATGGCTATTACGTCTCTAGACCTGCGGGGTGACCCATAAGTCAGTTGGCATAGCAGCATTTAGACACTTGATGAACTAGCATAGTAGATATTTCACTTGACTAGAGGTATAGTTCCCATAATTCATTTGATATTTGAGATGATGAGGTTAGGTTGCTGATTTATATGCTGTTGTTAATAGCTGTTTGTTGTTTGCGAGACAGTAAATAGAAAACTGTCTACAGAGCAGTTCGTTTTTGTACTACGAACATGGCGGAACATTACAACATTGATGTTGTTTGCGGGACGTTTTCCAAACATTGCACCTTCATCTAGAGAATGTATAATATTTTAGCAGAACTTTCTTGTTCAGGTAGGCCAAAAACATTTACAACAGAAGAAAATTTTGTCATTGCGCATTGTTTTATGCATAATACCAATATAAATGATCCATTATTGGACATTATAAATTCTCCAGCTAACTCACTCCTGGTTGCCAGCGTTTCGCCCCCGTGTGCTAGGCTGGGCTCATCAGTTGGTACCTAGCACACCTACCAAGACGCATGGCTAGTAGTGCATACCGTGGAGGCCACTGCATAGGCTAATTGTAGCCACCGACAGTGCCAATGCACTATAAGATATTTTTTCTCTTTACCATTTATATTGGTATTATAAATTTACTCATTCAGAACAAATATTTCAAATTCCCTATGGAAATCAACATCTATATCATCTGATGGCCAAGCAGGCATCAATTTTTGGTAATGAGACAAAAATATCTCAGTGCATTGGCACTGTCGGTGGCTACAATTATGCTGTGGCCTCCATGGTATGCACTACTAGCCATGCGTCTTGGTAGGTGTGCTAGGTACCAACTGATGAGCCCAGCCTAGCACACGGGGGCGAAACGCTGGCAACCAGGAGTGAGTGAGCTGGAGAATTTATAATGTCCAATAATGGACCATTTATATTGGTATTATAAATTTACTAATTCAGAACAAATATTTCAGATTCCCTATAGAAATCAACATCTATATTGTTTTATGCAGTCGCCAAATAAATCGATGCAAAAAAGTATATGGAATTCCTTGAACTAGCCTGCAAGGGATATGGAAAATATTGAAGTTCAGACTATACAGGGTTTATCCAAATTATACAAACAAAAAAAATCAGGGGTGCTCGTTGTGTTATATAAAGAACAATGGTGCAATCGGATTGATGGAGAAAATTTTGCTTTTACAGAAAAGCACGTGATTCAAATTGACGAACTCGCCATATTTTCTGTGCCAGAGCGCAAGTCACTGCCTCCTGCTGTGCTTCAGAGGAAGGATGGGAAGGGAGAGGAAGTGGGGTGTAAAATAGATGGAGACAGAGATAATGTTTGGTGCGAATGCACAAGTTTCTCGTTTGTTTCATGCAGTTGCTCCCCAGCCCTGGTAGACAGTGTACAATTTGTTCTGCATACATTGACTACTAAGTTTGTAGCATAAATTGGTGAGAATGGCTGTTTCAGTACACCAACAAAGAAATGGCTAACATGCACCTAGCCTATGGCGCAGCACATGGTAACGGGAGAGAAGCTGCACAGATTTATGGCGTGCGTTACCCTTACCCTAATTGCCGCCAACCTCATCATTCAACCTTCGTGTCTATTGGCAGGCGACTGGTTGAAGGTTGGCAGAAGGAAACTCTCATGTGACAGTAGTGTACACATTTCAGCATCGGTTTAGTGTCTATATTTGGGTTGGCATTGTTAGTAACTATTTACTTGAGCCGTATGTCCTTCCTCCTCGTCTGAACAGTGAGAAATTCTACCATTTCTTGGTAGAATCACTGCCTAGATTATTGGAAGATGTTCCTCTGGGTATTCACAGCGAATTTGGCTATGTCATAGTGGCGCTCCACCGCATTTCACTCGCCGTGTCGTGCAGCACTTAAATGATCATTATCCAGGGAGATGGGTAGGTAATGGTAGACCAGTTAAATGGCCTCTGTACTCGGCTGATTTAACTCCCCTGGACCTTTCTGACGTGAAGATTAAAGTAGATGGGGGGGAATATTGAACATTTACTACAATCAAACCATTGGGCGTATTGTTTCTTTCGTTCCTTTCACAATGTTCTGAGTAAAGGAATTAACGATGGTATGGTGGCAGCGAAGCATCTTCGCGCATATTAAAGAATGTTACCGAGACCAATAGACAAGAGGAAAAATGATAGGGTGCATCGTTGACTGACAAGTGTGTCTTAATTACTGTGTGTTCTTGTACTGTGTGTGCAATTACGTCCACTTAATAAACAAACTGTGGATATTGCCTGTAAGAGACGAGGATAATTCTGCACGAGTCAAACAAAGAAACTTGTGCATTTGTCGTCATCAACCATACACCCTACTTCCCCTCCCCTCCCTTCCCTCAAGCACAGCACCAGGCAGCAGTTTGTTCTAGCACACCAAATAGATAAGTTTGTCAATTTGAATCATGTGCCCAGAAATAACGAACTAACTTCATTTTCTCACAAAGAACCAATTTCTCCACCAATAAGATTGTGCCATCATTTATATAACATGAAGAGCATCCCAGATTTTTTTGTTTTTTGTCTGTATAATTTAGATACGCTGCTCTGCATATAAAAATCACATTTGAATCCTAAATTGGACAGAAAATTAATTTTTTTAGACTTAACTATTATCAGGCACCCAAACAGTCACTACAATCAATCAAGATTCTTCACACCCTGAAATTCACAAAGGAGCAGTGTACAACAGCATGGTGTACCAAACCTTCGATGTTCCAATGTCAAAAAGAGACCTCAAAAATGAGTTGAACACTATTCGTAATATAGCTAAATCTTATGGATACAACAGTTTCTTTATTGAAAGAATAATCAATAAATATAAATATCGCACCTCAACCACTTTGAAAAAAAGATAAACAAAACAACTACTCTTTTTTTTTTTACCTTTATGTTCAAAGAATAAATTTCCAAAGTTACCAACATCTTTAAAAAGCATGGTGTAAAAGTAGTTTTCAAAACCAATAATAGGAATGCTGAAGTCTTACATAATGCCACATCCATAAACAAGTTCAATAGTTTCCAAAGTCAGGAGTGTACAGGATTATTTGCAACAGTTGTAATTCTTCTTACATTGGACAAACTGGAAGGCGCTTTAAAATGAGGTACTAGGAACACATTAATGCCCTGAAGTACAATAAATTTTCAGCTGTAGGACAGCATATGCATGACCATAGTCACAAATTCACAGACATAAAACAAGATATCGAAATTCTCAAAATCATCAACAGAAGACTCCTCCTTACCATTATAGAAAACTGCTTCATACATATAGCTTTGTAAATCAATATTTTAACCCAAATTATACTCTTAATGACATTTCAGAAAAGCCAAGTATCCTGTTTTACCTTCTAATTCCCATTTTTAGAAACATCAAGCCAAAAAGTCTTAATTCAGTTTTTCATACTATTCACAGCACCTTTCCTGAGTAGCCATCTGTTTTCCCACATCCTTCGGCCCCACTTTAATCCGCCCCCTTACCCTCACTCCCCTTTCCTTTCCCTTTGAATCTCACAACCATTAGTACGAGGCACACAACAGTAGGCCACGCACCACATGCTGCAACGAAAGGCAAGTGTCATATAACCTGTGCCATTTGATTAGCACTCTCTCTCCTTCAGTTCATTAATTTTGTCTATAATTTATACAGGTTAACTTCATGGACACCGTATTGAATTGCGAATGTCTACCAGCTGCAAATTAAGAATGTGCCAGTTATTTAACCATATCTTCATGTGCTGTACTTTATTCAACCATTGACAATGTTCAACAGAGAAACTTTTCAGTATTTTCATGATATTTTAACAAGCACAAATGGGACATTTTAACATAAGTAATAATAATAATAACTTAAATGTTTCCACCTTTTCAATACAATATATTCACAAATTTACAAAATTATACGGTACTAGTTTCGACCCATCTAGGGGTCATCATCAGCCGTATTGAAGCAAAGATCATTTGTGGCGAAATCCTAAGACAATATTATTTTAAAGAATAACAAGTGAAATGAGATGTTATGGTAATAGTTAATAATACAAGGAATATACATAATAAGAGGTTTTTAACAAAGAATAAAGTATAAATGGGGTGTTGTAAAAATTATAATCATGGAAATCAGTAAGTTCTTGTATTGAAATGAAATATGGCTTAGGAAGAGGGCTTAAGGTGGGGCTGAAGGGTGCGGGAGAAAGTGTAATTGTCTTGGAAAAGTACCTTTGATTAAATTTAGGATTGAGTTTAGGTTGGCTGCATTATTGTTTCTGAGGAAAGTGATAAATAGATCGAAGAGTATGTTGGGTTTCTCTGAGATTTCATTGAGATTGTGACTGGCATTAAAGTATTGGTCTAGGTGTATGTAGTAATTTTCCATTATGTTCAGTAAAGGGCCCTTGTTTGCTAATACGAGGATGTCCATGTCTTGTTCAATATTGGTGAAATTATGGTTATAATCTTGCATGTGTTGGCCGATGGCTGAAAACTTGTTGTATTTTATTGCGTTAGTGTGCTCGTGGTATCTGATAATGAAGTTTCTCCCGGTTTGCCCGATGTAGGTTTTTTTACAGGTGGTACATTTGATCCTATAAACTCCTGATTTTAAAAAACTGCTGGTCTTGTTGATGTGTGAAGTATTGTATAAAACATTCATGTTCTTATTGTTGGTTTTGAAGGCTATTTTAACGCCTTGTTTCTTAAAGATGTTGGTTAACTTGTAGATATCATTGTTGAACGTGAAGGTGGAAAATGTTAGAGGTTTGGTTATTTCTTTTTTGAGGGTAGTTTTTGGGCGATGTTTGTGTTTATTGATTATCCTTTCTATAAAATGATTGCTGAAGCCGTTGAATTTTGCGATTCCGCGGATTGTGTTGAGTTCGTTTTTTAGATCTTTATTGGACATAGGTATGCTGAAGGCTCGGTGAACTAGGCTGTTGTATGTGGCTCGTTTGTGGGACTGGGGGTGCACTGAATCTTGGCGAATGGTGGAGGCTGTTTGAGTGGGTTTTCTGAAAATTTTATAACTGAAAGAATCTGAGTTTCTAGTGATGGTTAAATCTAGAAAGTTGATTTTTTGATTTGATTCGGATTCTAGTGTGAATTTGATATGAGGATCAATATTGTTGAGTCTTAAGAGGGTGGTGGGTGCGTTAATTGATTTCTCATTCATGATTACAAAGACATCGTCGACATATCTGGCCCAAAAGAGAATGTTTTCGAATTCGTTGTCAATTTTGGTGTATTCGAGGAAGTCCAGGTATATTTCTGCTAAGATATATATTGTATTGAAAAGGTGGAAACATTTAAGTTATTATTATTATTACTTATATATTGTTCAATACGGACCAAAAACATGAAATTCATAACCATCAACATTTTAACATGATGCAATACATCTAAGAATTTTAGAGCCTGATTGTAATTTTGTCATATTTTACATGCTCTGCACGTAGTTCATCCCAGATGTTTTAACACTTGTGTGTGCTTGTACATTTGTTTTAGTTATTAGATGTATGTGTTCAGATTTGCATTAAGGCTGATGATGGCCAGCCAAGGCCGAAACTAGTTCGTAGATTAGAAATGTAATGTAAACATTGCATAATATAATATTGAAAAAGTGGACCATTACGACGCAAGTTTAGTTACTATTGTGATCACAACTCAACACGGATCAAAACCGCGAAGTTCATAACCTATGACTTGTTACCTTGGGACATGGTTTATTTAAGTTTTCTCTGTTCCACTAACTGTGTTTGTTTTAATTCTCCTTATGTTAATAACTGAATTTGCAAAACTGAAAGGGATTCTTTTCAGTGCTGTTCACATTTAAATTAGTCAAAAAATTTATTTTGACCTCATAATTCTTGTTACATATGTGCCTCATATGGCAATGTATAACAAAACTGAAAATCTTCACTTTCATTGGGCCTGATAAAGTGTTTGTAGCTACAGTTATTTTATCCTAATATTGGGATAGCTGTTAAGTACTATACAAGCATTTTTTTGGAAGTATATACATAGTGAAGAGAATCACATCAGGGATAGGTATCATACATGTACAGTGTACAGGATGAAACCTTCCAAATAGGATAGAAATGCACATAAAGCATAAAATATAATGACATGCCTTTTTAGCCAGAACAAAAAGAAAAAAGGATAAGGACAAATTTTCCTTCTCCCACCAGAGAAGCAGAAATGACTCATTGGAAGATTATAATAATCTGGTAGAACAGAGATTGTTGAGGAGAGACCCCATCTATGAGAACAACAGTGTATGAAGTTGTAGATTTCATCCTTGTACTCTTATATTTACTTGTTTTCTCTAGTTTTGCTTTTGATTGCTCGTTCTCCTCCTCCTACCCTGTCATATTCTGTTTATCATCATCATCATCATCGACCGTCTCCAGTTGACCGGATGTGATGTACGAGCCCCCTCCATCTTTGTCTGTCCATGAACCACTGTTCTCTCGTAATCTTCTCCCAATTTTGTCCTCTCGCCTTGACATCTTTGTAACCGCTACTACAGTGGTTACACAAAACAAAGCACTAAACACAATAAAGGGGAGAAGTAAGAGCAACTACACAATATCAGAAAACTCTACACACTCAGCGAAACATTAGCTGAAATACGCGGATCTCCGCCAACAACAACATAATACGTAAAAATCAGTAGGGCCAACTAGTGGATAATAAACCAGGAAGGTGGAAGGAGCTAGGACTTAGCAAGGGCATGGACATGGCTTAGATTGCAGACTGCGAAATGATCAACCGTGATCCTTAAATTTAAAAATATTATTTACAAAAGGATTTTACAAATACATTCCGAACAAAATCCACCAACTTGCAACTTACGAACTATATGCTCTGTGGTACACATAACTTAGAGGTTCTTTGATAATACCTTTCGTACAAGTTCAAAATTTCAAATCAACTATACATCTAGTTACAATTCCAGTTGTACAATGCAATTTACAGCAAAGTACACATATTCTCCAAAACTCTAGCGTACATCAAGTGACACTGAATTACCAGAGACAAACCCCAAGGTAAATATATTAAACTACAATCTACATATTTAGTGAAACAAGAAATGGGAATGCCTCGAAAACAAACAGGCAAGCCCAGCTGAAAAGCTAAGGCATCATAAATAATTAACTTGACGGATCTAGGTTAGGCTAGGGCAGACTCCTATACGAAATAGCAACCGAACATTACGGAAATTTTAGCCGGAACGGAATTCAAGAGTGCTTACCCGAAGGTGGCCCATCCCGGAAGCGAGGCGTCGCACACGACGTGAAACTTCAGACCAAGACAGACTAAGGCAGACGAGATGAGACAGAATTACCACGAATGCTGCCTCGCTCTCTATATATAGGTAAACACTGGCCTTGGAGTAGCCAATCAGAATGCACGAGTCCGCCTATGCCCCCCAGATTCACCAATCACAATTTCTACTTCAGTCGTGAACTTTAAATAACATTCTCGAATACACACTCTCGCGAACCTTCCATTTCCAGAACAGTCAGAAAATATATTCTAGAAGACATAACCAACAAAATACAACACACCCTGCTCAAAAATTCATGTAACATTTCTGTATACTTCCAGTAAATACAGAACTGAAATCTACTATTTACAAATACCATCTGTCTGTCTGTTAGGTCATCAGCCCAGAGGCTGGTTGGATCCTCAAATAGCACCACCAAAGGTTATGCGGTTATAAGAAAACCCCAAAAACCAATGGCAGCACCAAAATGAGGCGTATTAGGCAAGACAAATACCATATGTTACAAATATTACACAGTACAGGTTAGGTCATAACAAATAAAACATACTACCACACTTTACAAATAAAGTCTTCAATAAACATTTTCCATTTCCACTACATTGTTCACCTGTGACAATCTTTCTTCACCAGATCAGTCTCACTTTACTCTGGGTCTGCCCACTGGTCGTTTTCCTTTCACTTCGCTTTCATATTCTCTTCTTGCAGTCTTGCTTGCACTCTATTCCTTTTACATGACCAAACCACTTTAGTCTTGCTTTCTGGATCCTCCGTAGTAGGGAGTCTCTTATTCCCACCTCCTCTTGGACTTTTTCATTCCTGAACTTATCCTTCCTGGTCTTCTGTATCATGGTGCGTAGGAACTTCATTTCTGCAGCTTGGAGTTTTGAGTTGTGTTGTCTCATTAATGTGATGGTTTCCAAGCTATACGTGAGGATGGGTATACAGTATGATTTATATGATGTCATCTTCGCTTTCAATGGTACTTGTTTATCCTACAGCAGTTGTCTTACTTTCTGTTAAAATCTAATTGCCTTACTAATTTGACTGTCCGCCTCATATTTTGCGAAGTTGTCTTTTGATGCTATAGTACCCAAGTACTTAAACATTAGTACGCTGTCCAGTTTGGTGACATTTATTCTGATTTGTGGTTTGTCATCTCCCCTCTGTAACTTCATCAGCACCGTCCTAGCCTTGTTGATATTTAAATCATATCTCTCAAACTCTTGACTACATTTCTGCAGTTTTTCCTCCACATCATTTTGAGTTTCATCCCAAATCATAAAGATGAAAGCTTGCACATTCTGCCGCTTATTCCTTTCAACATATTCCTATCATTGATGTATATCAACTGAAGTAGTTGTTACCATTCTGTTATATATTATACAAAAGTGTTACAATTCCTTTCAACACATACAAAATATATAGTGTACTTCTTCTTCTTCTTGATCAGTTTACAGTTCCAGTTTCCCAGGTACTACTGTTTATGAGCATCTTCCACCCTCCTCTATTCATGAATGTTGTGTTCATTACATCATCCAGTGCCTTTCCTCTAGCTATGATGTTGGTCTCAACCATATTCTACCAGAAGGTTCTAGGTCTTTAACCAGACATTTTCCTTTTGCCTCTCTTTCCAGGTATAGTGGAGCTAGGCTAACTGCCATAAATTCATGAAATAGTACAAAATCACACAAAATTGACATACCTAATTACTTTTACCCAGTTATATTACTGAAGTTTCACTGCTGTCAACTATAAGCAAACATTTGACCATAAATAATTGTACGAGATATTGTTAATTCCAATTCTACTCTCTTGTAATCATTGATCATGTATGTTTTTGTAAAGAAGGAATTACCATAAGGCAATACTCATCCTTTCTTATTAGAATTTACTATGTGTTTAAATGGTAATTAATCCAAACTTTCTGTATTGTTTCAGTCGGTTCACTCTGGATAAAAATGTGGCCTGGTCTGCTGAGAAACATAGAATCTCCCACAAATTGAATGATATTGTACACCAAAAGTTAGTTTTACTCAAGAGAAGATTATGTGTATCTATACAAAGTTTGTTAGCTATGATATTTGTCATGTTGAGTGATTACCCTTTTAGTGCTTGACAAACTAGTTTGATATTTATGTGTACGCCAAATATAATATGCAAGTTTTGTTAACTTTACATTTGTATACATAATAGTGCCCATAGAGAAGTACCTATTTTTTCTACCTAATTGAATACTGAAGACAAGGTAGTTTATAACAGGATGTTTCATTTCTTTAAAAATACTTCCAAAATATCAAGGGTTTCAATTTGGAAGTGAAAACCTTGATTCAATATATGCAATCTGTTCTCTTCATTGGCAGCCATTTCTTATATACTAATGTGCTAGGGTAATTTTATTCTCTTTATCTTATGCATCATTTTATAAAGTAAACTGATGTAAATTTCTGGCTTTGGCTTGCATGCAAGTAGCCTTGTCACCACATGTGGAACTCCTGGAAAGAGGTTATGACATCACTGAGGAGTCCTCCTTTGCACATAAACATACTATGTGTAGCAATAAATTTCATATTGTGCTGTCAGGTTGGCTGCCAAGCTAAGATAGGAGGCAGTGCTGAGTTGGATTTGTGTGTGAGAGCATGAGTGTTGCAGTGTAATTTAGTTAGCATGCAGATGTTATAGTTAATTGTGAAGGCAACAGGATGGGGGGGGGGAAATTGAACTGAATACACAAGAATGTTAAATAAGAGGGTGTATGAAAACAGTTCGGGGTGTGGATGTGAAATTAGGAGTGCTCTGTTTTGTTTTCCTTGTTTACTTTTTGAAAGTGTGATGCATGGAATAAAGGGCAAGTGAAAGATTTTGGGCCTCTTAATGCTTTGATTTAGAAACATGATGGAAATGAAAAGCACTTGTAGAATGCATTATATCTGAGTGTATTAGGCAGTGTTAACATTACTGCGTTATTAACTCATGCCTATTGTAATGACATGGTGGGTGATACACAACCAGCAGGTGAAGAAAACTTCATATAACTGTCTGAAGTTCTGCAATGCTTTCAAGCTGGCTTTAAGGGGGCATAACAAAACACTCTACAGGAAATTTTCTTAGGATTAATATCGAGTACAGACAGTTCAGTTACAGAACACATGGCATGTAATAAGGTTTTTAAGGGGACCTCAGAGTCTTACTCTGTGCTTGAAACTTGTGGGGAGGTTATTTCAGAAGAAATTAAGCAAGCTGAATGTGTAACTATAAGGGCCAATGAAACTAGCGATGTTTTCAAAAAGGTACCATAGACGTTAGTATGTCACAAAGAAAAGAATGGCATGCCATTTGAACAATTTGTGGGATTTTTTAATCCTGTGGGAAAAAATACAGATGCAATTATAACATGCATTTTAGGTCTGATAAATAGAATGTTCAAAAGCTTCATCACACAACATTATCACTCAGACATACAATGGTGTGTCTGTAAGGAGCGGGAGTAAAAATGGCATATAGACAGAAGTCAGTTCTGTACCCCAGTGTTCATTACATTCACTGTTGTAGCATAATGGTTAGCACTATTGGCTGCCATCTTCAGAGGCCCAGGTTTGATTCCTGGTACTACCAGAGATTTGAGTTGGCAGAAGGGCTGGTATGTGGTTTAAAATGGTACATGCAGCTCACGTCCACTGGGAGTGTGTCTGAAAAGAGCTGCACCATCTCATGGAATATGAGGACATAAGTTTTACTAAGTTTACTTCCACCAGCTGAACTTAATGGAGTACTACTACTAAAATGTTTTCATTCCTGCCCTGAAGGGGGAGGTGGGCCTTTTAGGCGGCGACGCCATCTCTCATGCTGGGAAATTTGTTACGGTTAAAGGAGTTGCTCGGAGAAGGTAAGGAGGTTGGCGGCTGTGGCCTATACTAGGAACTGTACCGGCATTTGCCTTAGTGCAAGAGAATGGAAAACCATTCTCAGGACTGCCGACGGTTGGTGCCAGCCGCGAGGTCCAGCCCTGTCCCGTCTCCCGAATGCAGAGGCATAGAGCCATGGCCACCCCTCCTCTGCTCGGTTGGCCGGTCAGAGTTCAGAGCTGTTGGACCACGGGCCATCCGTGGCCACTTGTAGGCCGAGACTCGCTCTGCATCTACCGACTTCAACTTACTGGAATGGGTTGCTTCACAAAACCTGTCTGCAAGAAAGAGTTCTCAGGGTTTGCATCTTTCTTTTCAAGGTTGCCAGAACAACTTTCAGCTTTAGAATTAGTGGTGGCACGAAGGATCCCTGGAATTTTAAGTCCCTAACCATACATGTGGTGTTCGAATATACAATTTACTTACTAGAATATTTATTGACTTCAGAGAAAGCACCATCTGACAATACTTAATATCAAACAGTTGGGCTCCTTCACAGTCTTTAAGATAAATATTTCTCTTTTGGCTGGAATTATTTCACCAAGTAATGCCTCCTGTATAGTATAGTTGGATTCAGGCAAGTTTGGTTGATACTGTGAAAGTAAAGATTGCTGTTTCTGATTCCATTCAAGCCATTAACAATATATGAGTTTTACTGGACAAAACTGATGCTGTAGTTTCAACAGCAGCAATATCTGATAGCACCAAAAGCTTGGCAACTACTGAAGAATGGATGTCAAGAAGTGTGCAACAGAATTGTGACAGAAGCTCGAGATAGTATCCTCACTCTTGACCATCTAGAGGCAACAAATTTATTGGGTTCTTCTAAATCTGAGGAATATTTAAGTCATTTTCTTTGAGATAACTTGATGTTGCTGCCAGGCTTACAGCATCCTAAAGAAACTTAATTGGAGGTCTCAATTTTATATCAAAGACCAGATTTCAGGAAGATTGAAGGATTTCTACCATTACTTCAATCCTAACCTACAATTTACAAGACACATTCTCTCAAATTTCCATTTTTTTGAGAGTATTAGTCAAAACACCCGTGACGACTGCTGAGCCAGAAAGAGGTTTATCTTCCCTCAACAAATCAAGATTTTTCTTCGAAACACCATATCACAGCAATGACTTAGTGCCCTTGCTGTGCACTTAGTTGAGAGTAATATGGTTGCATCATTGAGGGGTTCAGCTCCAATGTCCTTGACAGGTTCTGCAGCACAAAATGGTGACATATGGACACTTTTTTGTCATTGAGTAACTACTATTCACCAGCATTTTTTGGGGAGGGGGTTTATTTATTGTTTGTTCTGTTTCTTACTTGAAAATTGTAGCTCACAATTGGATTTTAATATGAGTAATAATAATAATAATAATAATAATAATAATAATAATAATAATAATAATGTTATTGGCTTTACGTCCCACTAAGGACTTTATTGGTTTTTGAGACGCCGAGGTGCCAGAATTTTGCCCAGCAGGAGTTTGTTTACATGCCAATAATTCTACTGACATGAGTTTGACGGATCTGAGCACCTGTGAATATCACCGGACTGAGCCAGGATCGAACCTGCCAGGTTGAGTTCACAAGGCCAGTGCCTCGACCATGTGAGCCACTCAGCCCGGCTTTAATGTGAGTTGCCTCTGGTTCTCTCACATGCAGAATATAAGCTATAGCAGCCAGAACAGCAATTCCATTACTTTAAGTTGCTCTCTTTAAAGTGACATATTTTTCATTTCCAGATTCTTGTTTTGAGGAGATTTCTGAAGATAATGTCAATTGCACAAGGTGATGGGTATAATTCATAATGGAATTAATAATTGCATATTGTTGCATTTCTACGATATTCACAAATTCCAAATGCTGTCCAAAAGCATTTGGACATTTATCCCGTCATATTTTCATGAATAAGGACCTTACAATGCATACCAAGATTATGGTTTACCATGCTCTTGTCATATCAACACTGCTTTATGGTTGTGAAACTTGGACCCTCTACCATCAGGATATCAAAATCCTAGAGCACTTCCATCTGCAAAAACTTAAATCCATCTTGAACATCAAATGGGAGGACTGTGTCACTAACCTTGCAGTTCTTGAGAACTCTGGACTATAAGCATTGAGGCTACCATCTCAGATGGATGGGGTACATCCATTGCACGAGTGGAACCAGGCTTCCTCATCAACTCCTGTATGGTGAACTCTGCTCTGGCACGACACTTCATGGAGCCCCTTTGAGATATTTCAAGAATCAGCTAAAGCATACTATGAAAAGAGCTGGAATTAACACTCAATCCTAGGATATACTTGCTGAGAATCGTACACTTTGGTGCCACACTGTTTCAACATCAGTTAAGGTATTTGAAGAGAAACTACGACATGAAGAGGATAAACGACAAGCACAGAAGCTCTGTCAAGCTCAGCTCCACCCTCCCCCCAGTCATTCCATGTGATCTGTGTGGACGTATGTTTCATGCCAAGATTAGGCTACTGAGTCATGTGAAACATATTCACAAAGCATTGTGAGTGTGAAAATGTAGACTGCTGAAGAATGTGTTTACTCAGATAGAATTTCAGCCTTAAATACATTAAACAATGACAATGTTAATCATGTCTAATTTTCCTTTAGTACTGTACCTGTTTAATTCTCTGGGCTAGATAATCTGAATGATATTCCTCAAAGTAAACACACACTACGTTAAGTGAAGCCAACAACGTTGCTCTGTGTTGAGTAGTCAGGTTCTGCATATTTTACTGTACTGTACTGTACTGTACTATACTGTACTGTACTGGTCTGCTTGATGTTGGTCACAGATGATATCTGCCAACATTGGAACCTGTAATATCTCCTAAAGTATTAGGTTTCATCGAATGCAACCAAAGTAATTATCAGTGGTTTTGTCCATAATTTTTAGTTTCATGGAATAAATAGGTATATTTCATTTTTAGAAGGTATAACTCTTTTTGGTTACTTACTTAGAAAGACTGTGCAACTCTTTCATGTGGGCATATTCCTTAGGAATCTGTCTTTGGTATTTGTGGATGTAACACCAGATGAAAGGTGAAACACCCTGTATCTACCCTACACAACAGAGAAGCAAGCTGTATTACTGGTTTATTCTTGATATATTATTAAATTATGAATCCAGGTAATATAAATTCATATGACCCCTTAGTAACTAAATTGCACCATTTGCTCTCTATCTTTCCACTTCCACCTTTTTAATGTCAGTATATAAAGTGAATATAGCTATTTCAAACTTCAAATACAAGTTATTTTTAAAAAATCTGTAGTTCTTTGTTTGGAGTGAATTTGTAAAACTTGTTATTTTATTTCTATATTGCCAAAGAACATTTTAGAGCATGGGTACAGTATAGTCATCATCCCTCTCTATGTAAAGAGAGATGGTGTGTGTTTCTAATATGAATAATTGTAATTATCCTCAGGTTGGTAATGAGGAAAGTAACCTAGGACTATATAAATTTGCTTGTGATCAGGAATTTTTAAGTTTAGAGAGACCTGTAAGAAACCACATTCAGGAAGGCTGCTTTCACCAACCAAATTCAAACCTGCAGTTTTCTAAAAAATGTAGCATTCCTGTCTGTCACCAGTAATACTTGAGTTATTTATTGTTTAACTGGCATGGCATGAATTAGTAGTACGCAGCTTGTTTATTGCTGCAAGATGTGTGAGTTTGTGTGTCTGTTATAATAGCATTCATAACTATAGACAGGGGAGGGTAATAGAATGGGTGAGTTGTTACACAGTTATGTCTGCAAATTAGACATAATATGAAGGTGTAGTGCTTATTTTTTTCTTTTTCCCCAGTTCTTCTTCCTCTTGATTTTAGTAATTCTGCTTATGCATAGTCCCACTTCTAAAACATATTGTATGAGCTGGTTATATGAACGAATTGGATCCACGAAATGTCATTGTAATATTTGTCCTAAATGGAAGATAATAATTGCTTTTACTCAAATAAAGTGTTAAATATGCAGCAAATTAAGAAATACCATCGTTATTATAGAAATATGTATGCGTAGTTACGGGCTATAGACAGGACTCCCATATGTTACATTCCATTGCTCGTGCCGTCTTTTGTTTCTTTCTTGAGGTCCAAGGCTAGCACTGACGAATGGCAGTGCTATGTCTGTGAATTCTCATTATCTTTGTCCATATGACTAGCGCGGGCAGTTCAAACAGCAAAATAGCCATGATCCCTGGACCAATAAATATATCACTTAATGAATGATTTAGGGCACAAAACGAATGAGCAACAAGAAGACAATGACACCTAATTAATTCAAACAACTTCACTGAGCAAAGACATCACACACAAAAGTGTTAGACAAACAAAACACATACGAAAGCGCTGTGACGTAGCAGAAAAAATGGTTGTAAGGTAGTAAAGTATGTATCCATATTATTCTCTACAAGTAAAATATTTCATACTATTTCTTAATTTACTGCAGATTTTACACTTTGAGTAAAAGCAGTTATTATCTTCCATTTGCGACAAATATTACAGTAAAAAACATATCAGATGTATAGCTTTTCAGGCATTTGCTCTATTAACAAGCGTTTCGTCTTAGGTCTGACAATAGACTCATCAGAGTGGGATGTGTAAGACCCCTCCCACTGACGCTGGGGTGTATTTCAAGCATTTGCTCTATTAACCAGTGTTTCGTCTTAGGTCTGACAATACTCATCAGAGTGGGATGTGTCAGACCCCACCCACTGATGCTGACACAACCTTGTGTGTACCCCAGCGTCAGTGGGTGGGGTCTGACACATCCCACTCTGATGAGTCTATTGTCAGACCTAAGACGAAATGCTGGTTAATAGAGCAAATGCCTGAAAAGCTATACGTCTGATATGTTTTTGACATTTTTGACATGCTCTATTGGTGAAAAATATCTAATTCCCTCTATGGGAATTTGGAATTATCCATTCAAATATTACAGTGACAGTTCGTGGATCCAATTCCTTCAAGTAACCGTATGAGCCAAATTTCATTCATCACCACCACTGACTTGAAAGCATCCAGACATAAGGAATGATATTACCTTACTGTTTCAAATCAAATTTGTTTACAAAAGGCCATGAATTATAATGATAATTTTTTTGCTTTATTAGAATTTGTCATTAAGATAATTATGTGGAGGCCTCGGATTCAATTTCCGGCCAGTGAAGGATTGTTAACGGGGTTCACTCAGTCGCTTGAGACCAACTGAGGAGCTGTCTGATAGAGAAACGGCCGACCCAGTTAAGAAAGCCGAGCAGTATGGCTGAGGATGTCGTCTTGCAGACCAAATGCCTGCCACTCCACTATTTGCAGGCTGTCTGGCTTGGTAGCATTCATTTTGGCAGCCCCTAACAAGCCATTGCACCATGGGTAAACTGACCAGGCAGCCTGGATTCAACAGGACAGTCCCCCTGTCACTTCAAAAATGTCCTGCTTTGGCAAAATTTATTTATATCTTGCAGTAACTGAGTTGTCGATGTCAACTGCACTGGGCTGCACTGAAAATGTACCAGAGTGGTCTGGTGTGGAAAATAGTAGTTTTATAGCAAGTTGTGGATTATTTTATAAGAGAATGGCACAGAACTGCTTGATAAGGTTTCTTGCATTATTATTAAATATGTTTACAGCATAGAAAATAGCTGTTTGGAATGACTTGGCCGTTCCAGCAGATAAACATTGGACGGAAATCTTCCTTCACTTCAAGGAACACAACATTAGACACAATAAACTCTCTTGCTGGAACACACACTTCTGTAGGAAGGGTTTTCTTGCAATTGAATGAACAAACTCTGGCCATTTGAAAAATTCCAGTTTACCAGTTGATACTCTTAAAGCTTTGTTATTGACCAAGATGAAGTTTTCACATATTTTTTCCAGTTCTATGAATTTTCAAAACCATCTCCACAGTTGTTAAAATAAATTGTATCTAGTTACAAGTATGAGTCAAAGTGACAGTTGACTAGAGAGATTAAACATCTGATTGCAACACTATATTAATTGTATCAGTAATGAAAATTGTTTATGCTGAAATTTTTCAATTTTTAAGGCTATTAAAATATAACTGTCCCATTTTATCCCTCTTAAAGCTTGTCCCACTTTGAGCCCCAATAAAAATGGTCAATGAGGCTCTTTTTGTGTGTGTGTGTGGGGGGGGGGCTCTTCTATAATTATATTTTAACTTCAGGGATATACTTTTTCATGGACTTCTATTGGGAAATAAATCCCTTGAACATACATTGGATTTTTCTTCGTATTCTGCTATCAGTAAACATAACTTACACGAGTAGCCGTCAGATTTTAAATAATTTGTGAAGATAAGCTCTTTATTAATCAGAGCAAGAGGCCTTTGTAGTTAAAAATTGTATATAAATACCAATGAGACCGGCTTCTGAACATGCATATTAAGCCCGTCTTCATATAAAATCAGTGTACACAAATTGAAATGCATGTCACATTCTGGATAATATTAAATTTTGATAAAGAGTGCTTTGCATGAATGTATTATAGATTTTGGCAGGAGGGTATGGAATTGTATGGGGATGTGGTGAATAATTCAGATTGTTCGAGAACTTTTGGTCCTGCCATGAAATGTTACTGTTAAAAATAACTGCGAGTAGTTATATTTTTTATATAATAAAGATTGCTTGATAGAAGTGTGATCATTGGATTTTATGGTAGACATTCATCGTTCACATGTCATTGCTGCATAATGATGTTGATATAGCCAAGTATATCAGTTGTCAGTCACCACCTGCTATGCATCCAAATACTGAGGTGTAATACATGGCATTAGTGTTGAATAATGTATGACATACTACACATGATTTTCTGTTTAAAAGAAACATGTATCATAAGTTTTGTATGCATCACAGGCAGTTGATGACCCCAAAATAATTGGCTGGATTAAAATATTAAGAACTTATATTCTTGATTATTCGTATCTGTTTGATGAAGAGGATCTGCCACTTTAAAAATTCTTAAAAGTTGCCTTGAACCAATAACTTATTATTCTATATTATATATGGAATGTTTGTTACCCTAAGCATTTACTGTAGCTTTCTAGTATGTCACTTACTAGATTACAATTCTGTGAGAAGGAAAATAGTAGAAGAGATATTTTCTGTAACTTGTTCTGTACCATGCTTGTATTTTGTACTCTGAGATCATTTTTCTATTACTATTACTCCTGCAGGACTGTGTAATTATTTAATTTTTTAATATGTAATCTCAAAAAAGTTTTGTGATTATTGTATTGTTGTTAGTCTTATAAAGATGGATGTAGAATATAGTAAATATTTTGAGTTGAATTCTATAGTATGTTATATTGTTTATTTTTTAAATCATTTTATAGAAATTATGTACAGTTGTAATTGTCTAGAAAATTTCACTTTAATATTTTGAGTGTCCCCCTTTGGGAGATTTTAGAATATTTATTCAGTCAGATTATTACCTACATCATTTCATTTTTTTTTTTTTTTGATTCTATGAAATGATTTCTCTAAAATAATGCAGTGAAATTTTTCTTCTGCAAACATGTCAATGTGTTGTGATGGATCAATATCAAAATAAAAATATTTTACGACAAACATTTCTTGTGCATTTATTTATCGTATGACATGTACATAGGAATAATTACAATTAAATAACTAGATTACAAATATAAATACTGTAATTGACTGTGGTGTCTCTAGATCGCCCCTGTAGGACCTCGTGGGGGAGCAAACTGTCTCCATTCATATGACCACTGCTTGCAGAATTTGAAGTTGGTAGCTACGAGATACTCTGCTCTATAAGTAGGCAATCAGTATTATACCTGTTTCCTCAACTGAATTAACTGGACCAAACCAGTTAGTCTGTTGTATTACCTTCTTCATCAGGTTTGCACTATTTGTGGATTGAACTCAGTTTTATAAGTGGATACCTTTCCTTATGTCAACCATATGTGGAGGGATGTATTCACTGTTGCATATATCTATGGTGGTTTGTACTGTGATGTGTGCATATGAAGATTTCTATCAACATAAACACAAACACCGAGCCCCCAAGCTAGAGAAATTATCCAGACGGGGTTGAAATCCCTGGCCTGGCTGAGAGTCAAACCTGGAGCCCCCTCAATCAATTACCACTGATCATTCAGGGCTGTCACCCAGGTGGCAGCTTCCCTGATTTATTCTTTAAATTTTTATTTTCTGTTACTGAAGATGGTACCACTGATATCGAAACTAGTAGAACAACATGAAATAAATATTTCTATCATATATTGAAGGGTTGATTAGGTAGAACATCTACCTACCCCCAATTTCTTGAAGGTATACTCTAAATCAGCACGGAATGAAAATCATTAATTATGACATCCATTCTATATGGAGCCTGACTCACAGCTGCAGTCTCATCATCAGGACGTATAACCACTGAATAGTAGCACAGTGCAATGCGAGGGGAAAAAAAAAATAGTTTCTGTGACATGCCCCAACCCTTGTATTCCTCCCCCATTATTACTGAAGATAGTTAATTATAGTTATTTTCTAACTTTTGGGTTGCATTCCTAGACACCAACCATACAGTGGAGGGACCCTGGTTGTTGATACAATGTCTTGCAGTTATCTATCATGCATGTTGGCATTATACGATTATTTCTTTTTTGTGACTAGCAAGGTTATTACGTACTATCAACAGTTATACTGACATATTGTGAAAGTCACTACTAGTATGTTTGGAAGTGTAAATGAATATTTTCTTTTTCTATAGGGTTGTAAATCTATTCAGATAATGCCAGGTAAGTAAAATAGTGGCATGTTCGAATAATATATTTAATAACGCAGTTGGTGTAAAATGATGAATGGAACAGTTTCGTAACAACTGTCTTATTTTGTCTAATTCTTATGTACATTTTAATTACAATGTCTAAGAAGTAAAAATAAAATAAATAAAAAATCGGTAAGAAATTCTCCAGAGAGGAAAGCAAAGTTGTTTGCTCTATAAACCTCACTTCAGAACACAATAATAAAAATGTACAAAGAATTGAAAAAGGGAGATCAGGTAGTAAATGTGAACTGCAGTAGTACAGTGATTTTTCTTCTTCTTTCAAGACCACATTGGATCACTTTAATCAACCCTTAGAAACTGTCCGAGCCTTGCGATCCTCTCAGTACTTCTTCATGTGTGTTGTATTCTTGCCCTTTCTTGTGTAGAGAATATTCTAGTTGGGATTTTCTTCTTTGTGAGTGTAAAATGGAAAGTCGTATTTTTAAGTGTTGTGTTTACTTTTTTTCTTATCCATAGTGTCATCCAGTGTATGGCCAATTTCTTTCAAATCCTCCCTATTTCTTTTATCCATCTGCATCCAGTTGTAGTATATTCTGAAGCACGATTATACTGCACTAGTTGTTTCAGAAGTCACAAATCTGGCATTCTCAGGATGTGGCCAAAGTACCCTAGTCTTTTCTTGCCCATGGTATCAGTAATGGGTTCTAATATCTGATGTACAACGTTGTTAGGTACTATTTGCCATTGCCCATCTTTTTGATAGCTTTTATTGATACAAGTTCTTCCAATTTGTCTTTCGATCTTCTGTAATCTGTCAATTTTGGATTGTTCATTTAGATTTTGATTGATTTGATTAAGTGCTGCTCTTGTTTCTATGACAATTTCTGACAATGAGAATCAGACAAAATTGAAGGAATTTTCAATTTTCGTTCTAAAACTTTTTTTTTTTTCGAATTTAGCCTCTATGGACTGCGTGTTAACCAATGTGTCTGTGTCTTGTTCTTCTGCTGGCTTTGACATCCTGCCAGTATCTCTTGAGTCCATCGATCAGTGCTTCTTTCCGCTCTTCTGGTGAAGGGCCTCTCTGGCTGTTTTAGGGCATCAAACTTTGCTCATTTGCGCACCGTATATATAAGTGTGAGCGGTGGGAAGCAGGTAGAGGTGGAGCGGCCAGCCAGTTCATGTGTCACACTCTCACTCTTTCTCGTGCACACATTTCCTCCCTAGCCTCGGCTATCGCTGCCAACCCATAAGACAAAAGGGACCGTGCTGGCCCCAATGCAAAATTTTGTAGTATTCGTGGAAATACTCCATCCTTATGATCGTGTGACTTGAACTGGTTGTGTTTAATTGCTATGCGATCGAGCTCTATATCTGCAGTCGCTTAAGTGTGGCCAGTATCCAGTATTCGGAAGATAGTGGGTTCGAACCCCACTGTCGGCAGCCCTGAAGATGGTTTTCCATGGTTTCCCATTTTCACACCAGGTAAATGCTGGGGCTGTACCTTAGTTAAGGCCATGGCCGCATCCTTCCAAATGCTAGTCCTTTCCTATCCCATCATCGCCATAAGACCTATCTGTGTCGGTGCGACATAAAGCCACTAGCAAAAAAAAAAAAAAAAAAAAACCCTTCTTTATTGGGACCGACTTGTCTTTTTTGATTCATGCACAGGGTCTCCGAAGCATATAACCGGTATGCCTTCTGGTCTAACAACAGTGCAATAATGTCTTTATTTGACTCTGAAACTCGGTATCTTCTTATTATAGATGTTTTTAGTCAATTGGAACGCTCGCTCTTATTGGTCACTTCTTGTTCTAGCCCATTCTCTTGGATTATAACCTAACAGTATTACATTATGGCTTCATGGTGTTACTGTTTGCGGACCTATGCCTTTTCATATTCTCATTGATTTACGGCATATGTGCATGTAATATTTGCTTGTGTATATTATTACAGCATGGCCTTCACTACAGCCAAGGGAGTGATGATGAATTTTGAATTCTTAATTCCTCGGTGAACTTGAAAACTGACCCAATTTTCTGTTGACATATTTTGACTCAGTGTGTCCCTATGTTTCCTTGGTTTTACTAATCTGGTAAGCTTGAAGATACAAGTCCATAAGCTTAAAATCTGTTTTAAAATCTCCCTCCCTTCCTGCTTATTGAAGAATAAAGCATTCAAGTAGAAGAAAGAAGGGACAGTTACATGCTCACCAAGTTCTCAGACTTGTTCTCTTATGAAAATCACAATGAATCATTTAATTAAGACATGTCTCTCATTTTAAGAACGTGGTTATAGTAATGCGTATTTTTTCTTCAGCTTGAAAACTGACTTGATTATGAATATCGTGATTTATTTCATGTGCAACATGAAAGACACTGCTACATCTTAAGTTTTATAAACACTATACTCAGTTAAGAGAATCTCCGTTATTGCTGCTTGCATTGAAGTTGGTTTGTTTTGGTAATGATTGGTGTTTTTAATACGTAACAATCAAGTTGACAGCAGTGATGAGCCATATTTAGGGCAGCTATATTTGCTTCCATGATTCCAAGTATACACAAGAATTATATGACAATAAAGCAAGCAAGATAACTAATATAACTACATTACAATTCTACTTGGGCATATTTCTCTCCCCTATATACAGTACTATTCACTGTTCATATCGGTTCTTGTTTGGTGCCTTTTCTGACATGTCTTCATTTCATGCTTACAGGACACCTTGACTGCATCATTCGACTAAAATGTACACTACACACATTATACTGATGATTGAATATTGACTTACAAATCATAAAAAATTGACTCCTAAGAGAAAATTATATTTTTCTACCTTACAATACACCGTTAAAAAAAAATTTACACTATCAATAAATACTGAAAAGACATCCAGAAAAAATCTATAATAATGTTATTGTGATTTACGTCCCACTAAGTACTTTTACAGTTTTTCGGAGATGCTGAGGTACCAGAATTTTGTCCTGCAGGAGTTCTTTTACATGCCAGTAAATCTACAGACATAAGGCTGACGTATTTGAACACCTTCAAATACCCCTGGACTGAGCCAGGATCGAACCAGCCATGTTGGGGTCAGAAGGCCAGTGCCTCAAATGTCTGAGCCCAGCTTCTAGAAAATCTAAAACCGAATTTTTTAAAATTCTAATCAAATGAAACTTAAGAATATCAATTGGACACAGAATATTCAGTCGAGAATTAATTCTTTCTGGCTCAAAAATTAAATTAAATTCCTTTATAAAAATAATTATATTTTGAACATTAAATAGTACAGAGCACATTTAGCCGCTCCACAACTTTTGGCCCCTTTGGAGTGGGACTCCTTCCAACATCATACAGAACAGAAGCTGATTCACATCTTATCTACAAAACAGAACGTCCTAAATAATAAATTGGCAAAGCGAAGGACTAAAAAATCAAACAAATGTTCTAGAAAGGACTTGCATTTTCCGAATCATAACAGCACTCATGTTTTTCACCCCGCTATCCAGAACCTTACCAATATACCCTTAAATGAAATCGAGCAGTCAGTTCTAAGTAAAGGCCGAAAAAATACAAGTGGAATTTGCATAATCCTAATAATTTAATCACTACCATAGCTGAAACTGAGCAAGCAGATAAACAGGATGAAATAAGATATGAAATTAAGAAAAACTAAACAAAAAAACTGATAAATCTAGCATTTCCACCAAATAGATCAAGAAACTTAAACGGAAGATCAAGAACAATAACGCTAAAACACTAAAGCCAACAAAGGAAACACCATCGTGTTGATGACAGAAAATGACTATGTCAATAAAACAGAATATTTCTTCTTGGAAAACAGCTTTTCAAAAATCAAAAAGGACCCCACAATAAACTACAACAGAACTTGAAACAATTACTTAACAATTCTGGTTTTCTTCTCAGTGAAAATGAAAGTTCCTAGCTGTTAATCATGAACCCAAGACTCCCCAGCGCATGAACGTTACCAGAAATTCATAAAGGAGGAGTTCCAATCAAACCAATCATTAACTTCAGAAATCGTCCCACTAACAGAACTTCCCAATTTATTCAAAAATTCCTGGCATACACTATCATTTTTCTGACAGAGCATCGTTGAAAATTAAAGTGAATTTTGCAATATTTCTAAAAAAGTTAAAGCTACAACCCCATCACACCATATATAACAGCAGTATGTTCTAAACTGTCAGTGGAGAATAGGTTTGGAATGAATGAACAATGTTGAGCAGAGTTTTTGAAGGTAGAAACGATCAGAATATGAAGGTAACGTTGGAATTCAAGAGGACAAATTGGAGCAAATATTCATTAATAGGAAGAGGAATTAGGGATTGGAATAATTTACCAAGCAAAATGTTCAAAACATTTCCAAGTTCTTTGAAATCATTTAAGAGAAGACTAGGTAAATAATTTACCTATAGCGAATCTGCCATCTGAGCGACAGCCCTAAATGCAAGATCAATGATGATTGAGTGATGATAGTAAAAATCATATAAAATTGCAAACTTGCTCAAGTTGGAAAGTTTGATACCAGCTTAGTCAGGTGGTATTTGAAGGTACTCAAATACGCCAGCCTCGCATTGGTAGATTTACTGGCATGAAAAGTAACTCTTGCAGGATAAATTCTGGCACCTCAGTCTCTAAAATTGTTAAAAGTAGTTAGTGGTATGTAAAACCCAGCATTTCTGCTCTTTTTTTTTTTTTCAGAAAAAAATCACACAAAAAAGAAAAACCTGAAAACTATACTGCTTGGATTCTTACTTCACATCTCCCTCATTTCTATTGTTTTTTCCATCAAACGGGTCTGATAATCAGAAAATATATTCCTGTAAACACAATTTTTTCTTCATTAAGGAAAATGTATTTTATGCATGAATAAATACATTGATTGGTCGTAGAATATTAGTTTTAACCTACCTGAATCTGTTGAAGTCTCTTCTAGTATACATAAATGGCTAGCTGATCCACTTTATCTTATGAACACCACTTCGTCTTCATTTGTGAATATTGTCTTAAAAACAGGCAAGCAGTTATGATTCCTGCTGTAGTATCATCAGTACGAGTGTTTGTCCAACCCTTGTCCCGTTTCCCTACGGGGTCGGGTATGAGGTGAGATGAATCTGTTGTGGCGGGTTTTTATGACTGGATGGCCTTCCTGACGTCAACCTCATCAGAGGAGTTAATGAGATGAAATGAATGATGTAATATATGATAGTAGGGAGAGGGTGAAACCCGGTGCCGGCATATAGCCTACTCCTGTCGAATAGCACCAAGGGGTCTGCTCAAGGCTTAACGTCCCCATCCGACGGAGGAATCACCATCAACAGCGTCATATGCCCTCACTCCATATGAGTACTGCGGAGAGGTTTGGAATTTAATCCAGGGTTTTGGCACTCAATCTAGTGATTAGAAATTGTATACCCCTTTCAGACCTGAAAGAAAACTGGCGGTGTGAATTTTTGTTTGTATGTCAAAAACTGACTAAAATGCTCTTAAATACATATATTTTTAGTTTATTCTACAAAATAAAAATTAACATCTAATAAAAAGCACCCGCACAATTGTGCGTACACGGTCTGAAAGGGATACCACCACCTCCCCTACCCTGCCGGCCAACATTCTGATGGTGAAAATTTTTTCAACCAACCGGACTCGAACCGGCTAACCTCGGTGTCAGACCGTTTAGACTTCAGCGCCTTAACGATCATGGCCACCAGGCGGGCTCAGTATCATTAGTATGAGTAATTGCTATTATTTGGGACTGAGATGCATGTATTTGCACTTGAAGTAATGCAAATTTCCTAACTGTAAGATCAAATGGGAAATGCTTTTTAAAGAAGTTACACACTTAATAAAATTGTTTCTTTGTGAAATAATTTACTCCTAAATCTGAGTCATATTAAATAAATTATACAATACAGCAAATAACATGAATGACAACACAATAAATATGTATCTATTAATTTCATGAGAATCAACAGTGTAGATGTAAATTGCATACAAACAGAGAGTCTTAAATAAAATCAAACTTAATTACTGTACAATAAAAAAGAAACCACCATTACATTTGTAACTAGTTTTGAAATGTCCAACAGTTCTTAAGTGACATCCAGTGAAACTGTTGTTTACTGTCAGACAATTCAGTTCAATAAATAAATCTGGAAATATTTTTACAAAATTTAAAAAATGATTCTACACCTACACCATTACATCCTTTGTTCTTTCCTTCTCTCAGAGCAAGTTTCAATTTTATTGCTAATGTAACATGTATTTTGCACATGTTACATTTACATACCCCTCCCAACAAAATGAGATTATTTCATTATTTTTCTGGTACAAGCATAGTTTCACATTGCTTTAAGAGCAGTCATAGCAGAACAAAGTCTATCAAGTTCTCCAGTGGTCTGTGTTAATTTTTCTGCATTTGTCTGACGAACTTCTTCAGGAACCTTGGTTTCATAATCTGTAGAGGACATTAACTGCTGGAGTTTGTTGAGTTGCTGTGTCAAGAATTCTTTCTTCTTCTGCAGTTTCTCCAATTCTTTAGCTGGTTCAATCAGTCCCTGTTAATGTCAAGGAATAAACATAATGAATATATTTTGGAAGAAAAAAAAGAGAACATTAATTAAGCCAATTGATTGTTTCCTGCAGATTAATTATTAGGTTGCACCTTATGGTAACCCTTAGTTAAGAACAGATAATGATTAAGAATTTTCCACGAGATCAGAAAAACAGACGGCTCATTGGAAGAGGAATCCGTCTTTCCAGGGTGGTAGTGCGGATGATTCACTGACAAGATCTTGATTTATTAACTCGCATGCTCCAGCTATATAAATACCACTAAAATCACTGGAAAAGATCTATTCCTGCCTTGTCAATAATATTAAATACTAGGGTATACTAAAATGTTATTTAATCCACAGTGAAAATGTCGAACATATTTCGAGAACTCCACCGTTCTCTTCATCAGTGACCATACAATTTTTGGACTTGATACCTAATGACCTCAACGTACATTCTAAACAAATGATTAGTTAAAAACAAGAAAAGTCATATATTTGAAAGGTTTAAAATTACACTATTCTAAATAAGTTATAATTGGAGTATGTGGATATAGTACAGTAAATCAGTGACGGGATAATGAAAATTAGAATCAGAATGAGGAACGAAGTGAAGGAAACTATTAAAGAAACTATTCAAAATAGTTTATGGTGGGTCCACCTTGTCAATACACTTTTAATGATTGAAAATGATTTATTCTATCATACATGTTTTAGGAACAATATGCATTCCCAACATTAACAATTTTAAATAGTTTCTTTAATAGATTTAGACAAGTCAACACAGGATCAAATAAAATACCTATACAGTGAAGGACTTCATATGCACCACAGACAGGGAAGGAAGAGGAGGATATTGAGAATTCCTTGAGAAACTGGAAAAGGAGATAACTGATGTGAAAGACTTAAAAATGCACAGGTGGGAAATGAAAGACAAGAAAGAAGTAACTGGACCCTATGGATATGGGAAAAGGAATGAAGGAGAGAAACTAGTTGAGTTTTGTGAGAGGAATGGAATGATTGCAGGCAACACATGGTTTTAGAAGAAAAATAGCAGAGAAATTACAAGATATGGTTGAGGTAATAGAAGAATAAAATCAGTAATTGATTACTTTCTGGTTGAAAGGAGAAATCAAGACAGTTGATGGATATAATAGTTTTACTAGGAGAAGCATTGGATGGAGATCATGAAGTTGTGAGAGTGGGAAAAATGGAAAAATTAAGAAAGTAGAGGAAGAATTTCTGGAGAGACTAAAATTACAAATTCAAGTTACTGAGGTAGGAAATGTAGAAGATGAATGGTCCAACATTAAAAGGGCATTTGTACGAGGGGTAGAGTGCGCCTGTGGTAGAACATCGACAGTACTGAAAGAAAAGGAGACACCATGGTGGAATAAAAAGTTGAGAGAAGCAGTGAAAGAAAGGAAGAAAGCATTGCAAGAATGGAATAGAGATAAGAAAGAAGAAAGCAAAAGGAAGTATCTTGATAATAAAAGAAAATGTAAGAAAGTGGTAAGAGAAGAAATGTTGGGAAGAATTTACATAAGAAGGAAATAAATGGAGCTGGCAGTAAAAGAATACTGTATGGAATTATATGAAGTAATAGGAAATAAAGAGTTTATTAAAACCTGATGAATGAGGAAGGTGGAGAGTTGATGACATATCCAGAAGAAATAAAGATGAGATGGAAGGAGCATCATTACTTCAGCCCGGTCAACAAGACTTTCACACACCCGTAACGACTGTCGTTTGTTTACATGCTCGCGGCCTTCTTGGGAAGGATGTCAAGCAGTGCTCAGAGCTGCCAACCTCTGTACTAAGGAACTAAAGAGTGAGTGGTGCTTTGATAGCTGGTGGTGGTGATTATTGTTACACGATAGATCATTGGTCTGGAGTGGATCTTGCCGTGCGGCCGGTTAGGATAGGATCTGGACAAGACCTGTGATATAGGGACAAGCAAAGGGAGTCTGGGGGCATAATCCCCAAGGTTAGAAGTCGCGAAATGGCCCTAGGCCTCTGGTTTTGTGTGAAAAACTGTTGAAAATAGGGAGTCTCCCCACTAAATCAGGAAAGCTGGCAGGTATGTATACTACATACTGGGGGATTCTTATTCCTCTTTTTAAAATTTGCTTTACCTTGTACCGACAGAGATAGGTCTTATGGCGATGGTAGGATAGGCCTAGGAGTGGGAAGGAAGTGGTCGTGCCCTTAATTAAGAAAAAGCCCCAGCATTTGCTTGGTGTGAAATTTTATTCTTTAAAAATATTACTGTTAATTAATTTCAGTATGACCTTTCTATTCCCAAGATAAAATTGTGAAACATGGATAATATCTGATGCAGTAAGATAGAGACCTTTAAAATGAGATGTTACCAAAAATGCTCAAGATGAAGAGGGTAGACTGGATAACAAAGAAAGAGATAATGAATGAAGTTGGCAAGGGAATTTTCTCTTCTTTAAACCAGAGGAGATAAGACTGATATATCACACACATTTAGACACCCAGGACTTGTTCAGTTGCTGTTCAAGGGAAGTGTAGGGGGAGTATAAGAATGTCAGAAAGGTCAAAATATGAATATAACAATCATATATTCAATGCAGAATAAATTTAAGATAAAATCATTTCGCAGAGATAAGGGGGTTAATGAAGAGAGCGTTGTCAAACCAGTCTATAGACTAACGATCAAAACAACAACACTGGTTAAATTCTTTCAGCAGATGCCATAAAAAAACATTATCCCTTAAACTCTGTATTCATCTGGTGAATTTGTTGGTTGTAATAAACAATCTTCCACAAGAGTGAAACTAAATAATGCACTATGCACTGTACCTAATAATTCATGCAATTGAAAAATAATATGCACAGTGGAATCAATTAAATATGAACGCCTGAAATCAGATTTCACCGAAAAGAAGACCTGGATGATTGATGAGATTCTCAAAATGATGTAGAGGAGGAAGATTACAAAAAGTAACACAGATGAATATAAAAACATTAATAAAGAGATCAGAAATAAAATAACAGAAGCAAAGAAAAGAAAATACAGGATAAATGTGCTGGAACAGAAGTGTTATAACTAAAACATGACAATTTTAATATTTATCGTGAAGTTAGGCAGCTGACAGGAAAAGACAAATCAAGGACAGCGAACAAGATGGTAGACAGTAAAGGAAAAGTCGTTGACTCAGAAGAAATCAAGCATACATGGAAGTACATAGAAAAACTGTTTCTTGACAACCGGCCAGAACCACCACAGATAAACTGCAAGTGAGGACCGAGTATTCTGATAGAGGAACTACAAACAGAAATAACGGGTATTAAAGATGGCAAAGCTCAGATGACATCCATGCAGAATTTTTTTGAAGTTTACAATGAGGACAATGTGAAGTGGCTGACTATAATGTTGAATGACATCTACGATTCTGGCAATATTCTTTATGAGTGGCTAAAATTGGAAATCGTTGCACTACCTACAACAACCGAAGCTAACTTCAGCGATTATAGAATGATAATCATCAAGAGCCATTTGTAGAAACTTTTTCTGAAGTTCATTCGCAGAAGAACAAATTTCACCTAAAAAGTTTGGCTTCTTAAATGCAGTTGGCAGACAGGAAGCTCTATTTAGAATACAGGAACAATTTCAGCAATGCAGAGACATAAAATGTGACATTCATGCCTATTTTACTGACCACCAGAAAGCCTTTGATAGAGTGCAACATCACAAGATGATTGAAATATTAAGAAGTATCAGCCTAGATGACAAAGATCTGAGAATTATTGCCAACTTACACTGGAATCAGCCTGCTTCTGTAAGAAGGGGAGGGGAGAATAAGGAAGACATATATATCTAATGGGGTGTAAGGCAGGGTTGTATAATATCTTCATTGCTTTCTAACATTTATTCAGCCGGGCTGAGTGGCTCAGACGGTTAAGGCGCTGGCCTTCTACCCCCAACTTGGCAGGTTCGATCCTGGCTCAGTCCGGTAGTACTTGAAGGTGCTCAAGTACAACAGCCTCATGTCGGTAGATTTACTGGCACGTAAAAGAACTCCTGTGGGACTAAATTCCGGCACCTCGGCGTCTCCAAAGACCGTAAAAGTAGTTAGTGGGATGTAAAGCAAATAACATTATTATTATTATTATTATTAATATCTATTCAGAATATATATTCAGGGAAGCGCTGGAAGATATAGAAATGGGAGTGCTTTTAAATGGCCAATGGATAAACAACATTTGCTATACAGATGACACTGTAATTATTGCATATAGTGCAGAAAGTTTACAGTACCTCATTGACAGCATCACACTGACTAGCCACGAATACACTCTTGAAAAGAAAACCAAAGTTATGGTCATAAACAAAATATCCCGACATGTCATCTTGTAACTGACCAAAAACCTGTTGAATGAGTCCAGAAATACACATCTCGGTACAATAGTTAATGATCAATGGGATAATTAGGATGAAGTGAAGTCCCACATTGGAAAAGCCAGGACTGTATTCAACAAAACTTTTTCATAGCCATGAGTTAACATTAGCCAAAAAAATTAAAACCTTAGCCACTGTGTGTTTTCTGTTCTCTATTACAAGGTTGAGATACAAACTTAAACAAAGTTGCTCAATAAAAAATTAGAGACCTCTGAGATGTAGCTCTACCGAAGGATGCTAAGAGTGTCATGAACAAATCATGTCGCAAATGCAGAGATCCTTCAAAGGATCAGAAAAGGGTAAGGAAGTACTGACCACTGTAAAAATGAGACAGCTTCAATACCTTGGTCTCAACATGATAAACAGGAGTAAATACCATCCCATCATCATCATTTCTTTGCTCCAGCAAGCCAGGTGCGGTTGTGTACAAGCCTCCTCCAGTTTGTTCTATCCATCCACAGATGCTGCTCAAATATGCGACACCAGTTTGCATCTCTAATTTCAAGGTCCTTTCATTATCTGTTTTTCCCAAACATCACGAGGTCTTCCTCTTGGTCTCTTCCCAGGAACATTGTGGTCAAAGTATGTTCAAGGAGTCCTGTGAGGGTTCATTCTTTTCATGTGAACACACCATTGCAATCTCTTCACTTCCAGAGTCTCCAGCAAGCTTCTTTCCAATCCAAGCTGTTGTCAGATATCCACATTCCTTATTTTATCCATTTTTGTTTTTTGTAGACAAGAACGAAGAAACTTCATTTCTGTTGCCTGAAGATGACTCTTGGTTGGTCCAGTAAGTGTTGCTGCTTCCAGGCCAGTATAGGTACTAGATATATTTTGTACAAGCTGATCTTGGAAACTAACGGAAATGTTTCATTCCAAAGTATTTGACGTACAGCGTGATAGAATTTGGAAGCTTTCTGTATTCTGTTACTAATCTCTTGATATAATATCAACACTACCTAAATACTGGAAGTTGTCTACAATATCCATCTCCTCATCTCCAATTCTTAGATTAACAGTTGGAGAGTTTCTACTCATCACCAAGCCAACTGTCTTCGTTTTGCTACTGTAAGAAATTCTGCAAGGAAAGATACCCGAATAAGAGAGGTGTTGGCAGGAGATGAATCTCCTAGCTAAAAAAAAAAAAAAAACTCCAGAAACTGGACTCTCAAGACATCGGCAGAGTTATTCCAAGCAGCTTACAACAGAAAAAGCACAGTCAAGATGGTTGCCAACATCCAGAACAGACAGGGGCTAGAAGAAGAATAGTTTATGGTTAATATCATTTCGGTATTTCACTGTCTGTCTATTAGGAGTATCAGCCCACAGGCTGATTTGATTCTCAGACAGCACTAACAGAGATTATGTGGTTGTGGGAAATTGCATAAACCAACGGCAACGCTAAAATGAGGCACCCGAGGAAGATGAGGAGTGAGGTAGTTTGCCATTGTTTTCCTCTCTGTGTCAGTATAACTGACCCTATGAGTAACACCTTTCATAACACTCAGACGCACAAATCATGCTCTGAATATCATTAACTCAGCTGCTTCCATACTGTCACAGCCGTATATTTTGCTCTGACCTGTGCCATGAGACAGATGCAAAAATTCTGCATCCATGAAAAAAATGGCAACAAACACTACAACAATAGAAAAGAACTGGTATCATGTCTTGGGGGCATGAATTCTTGTTAGGCTGTTATTTGCATATTAAGCTTTAATTTAATCAGCAATATAAAACTAGTGTAAAATCCTATATTTTATGGGGCATTTCTGTATTTGAGTCTCTCATTCCCTTTCTTCTTAAAGGTGCAAAAAATTATACCATATATGTTCTGTATTTTACTACATGTCCTGTAAATGTAACCTATTTTAGGAATTACATGGTGTGAATCGATAGTCATTTAAACTTATTGTATTGTACACTATTCCTCTTCCTGAGTTAATATTAAATGTTAAAACACAATAGAATATTGTCTGCTTCATCACTAATACCACAGACATATTATGTCTTCTGTTTTGTGATAGGTCAATTTGATGAGTCGGCAGAAGTCTTGCTGCCGGTGGCGGCTGGTGGAATTTGAGGTCGGTGCGGCGGCTGCAGTACTTCTTCCCACAAATCTTTCTTTGCTACTGACCAGTACCACCGCACTCATTCAAGTCTTCCACGCAAAAACAAACTAATTCACTGCTGCCAAGCCTCACAAAACACGGGATGCAAGCCAGACGCCCAATTTGAATCAAAATTCCTGGTCTCAAATGTTACATTTCAATATAATCATTCGTTATTTTTCTTCTTAATAGGGCAAACAAGGTCATAAATTATTATTTAGTTTTACTGTCTGCAACTATGGAGACTTGGCTGGTGCATGCTCGTAGAGGGGTTTGTCAAGACACCTTTACTGCCATGCTGCTGTGGACTCTGCCCACGTGAAAGCCTCTTCCCACACCCTTCCTTCTGCCGAAACCATCCACCAGTGCGCTTCCCCCTTACATCACAACCCCCTCACCCACACCATGTCCTCAGGCGGGAGCTCGAGAGTCTGTGTCTTATCTTCAATCTGAAAACATTTACCAATGACCTGCGTGCTGAAAGTCGGTCACCCAAGTTTGAAATTGCCGAACAGTCTTCCTCATTGATGAGAATTTACAGTTTTATAATGAGATGTAATTTCCTTCGCATTATTAGAGTCCAATATTTGACGTCAAATGTCGAGAGATAATAAAAGAATCTTTTTGTTATTTAGGGAGGACACCGGCCGCTACAGTTTGCTGCATAAAATAAAAATAAAAACTATTTAATGGCAACAGCATAGGGCTTGATGCAATATTACTTTTTAAAAATGGTACAGGTATTCAGGAAAAGAATGAACATTTGTTATACAAAAATTGCCTGATGTTATAAATTCTCATTATATTATACTAAAACTGTAAAATATAAATCAGGGCCTGAAGAATAGACAGTCAAGTACTCAGCATATTAATATTTTAATAATATTTTAATAATATTTTAGAATTACCTTAAGCAAAAGATGCACTTCGCACTTATCCGAGATAGTCAGGATTGCACAACCTGGAGGAGGACTGGACGTAACTTCAACTTTACTACAGTATGCCAGCGTTGCAGTAACAGATGTATATTTTTCCACTAAGCTGGATACAAGTTCATCTGAACAAACCACAAATGCTGAAAAATAAATAAGGCAGCATTAAAAAGTAATAATGCTATACAAAGTGCTTATTCTAATATTTTTTCTAGCTCTTTCTCCGATTTCAATTGTATTACCATCTTGCCATCTCTTCCTTTATAAACATTACTAGCTTTTACCCATGGCATTGCTAGCATGGAATTTGTTTCAGTGCCAATTCAAAGAGTTGATGAACACAGGAAATTATATCAAAATGTGTTTAGTAGTTTCTGACAAACAATGGAACATACTTTGGGACAGTCTTCTTCTCTTTACTGATGTGATGAACTTCATCACAACAATAATATACAACAAATAACAAAAATATAAGGATTCAGAAAAGAAAAAAAGAAAAAAGAGAGAGCATTCAAATCGAGACTCCCTTTGTAGAGCAAACCTAGATACATTGTTTGAATATCTAATTTAATAAATATCTGCAACAGAATAAAAAGTTATCAACTGAGAGCATGAAACCAGAAGTTGAATCTTTAAGGTCTTCAATAACCAAGCATAGGGTCACCTGACTGCACCAGTGCAAGAGCCTAACAGTAATACCCTCGGTCTACAATAGAATCTAGAAAAAGTTAGTAACTAATCAGGTGATCAAGATACAAAAAACTGGAACAGGAGTACAAAATAACTGTAATAAGCATTGTAACAGTCTATATGCCGTGAATACAGTAAATGATGGTGAACTAAGGTTTAATCATACGACTAAGAAAGAACCCTCCCGATCCCGATTCGAAACAGATTTCTTTTACCTCTTTTGTAAAATAATTTGTAATATGTACATTATATTTGTAAAGTGTTCATTTGATTGTATTGGCACTATATACAGTCGAACCTCAATATCCTGAACCTCCATTACTCGAATATGCAGTATCTCGAAGTTACTTAAATTTTTCGGCCGTTTGTCCTATTTTTCTCGTGTAGTTATTTCTCTAGTACTCAAAATTTGGTTACATGAATTTCTCGATTCCTCGAAGCAAACATTTCCTCCCATGAAACAAAAAATGCTCTATAACTCAAATTTTGTGCAACATTAAATGTGCAATACGGCATTTGTCGTTTGTGACGAACAGTTAACAAGTAAAGAAAGGTTTACAGTGACGCTGGGAGCTAATAATATGACAGGAACTGAAAAATTAAAACTTCTAGTGATCGCAAAATCGGCGAAGCCTCGCTGTTTCTCGGGTGTGAATTAATTACCGGTCAAGTGCGAAAGCAACTCCCGAAGTCGCGGATGACAAGCTCCATTTACAAATCTCTGCTGCGTGGTACTGAAGAGAAGTTTTAACGTGAAGGGAGAAAACGTTAATAGCAACAAACAGAAGAGACTAACGGACATTTTTCCAAAGGTGTTAACAGAGGTATGTTTCTTGTTTCACTACTGTATGCACTGTATCCTGTCTTCTAAAAAGTTACCATAATAGGGGTTATAATTAACATGATGCCGTGCAATAGAGTTACTTTGTATATTTTAAAATACTGTTAAAAACATGTATTCAGTATAAGTCCATAGATACATACGATTCAATTATGTGCTATACATGGTCGAAAACAGTATTCTTTGTACCTCGAAATTTCTATAACTCAAAATAAAATTTAGCTCCCGAGGTGATTCGAGATAGCGAGGTTCCATTGTATTGTCAACTTTAGTCCATGGCTGAAATAACCCATAATGGAATTGAAACTGGTCTCATTCTATAAGTGATTTGACATCATATTAAATGGTATCGAATAGGTGGACCTTCACTCTAATTTCTTATTAATGTGAATGTTTATCAATACAGATCATTATGAGGTTTATATTGCACGAGCATGCCACTGATCGTAAATAAATATTGCAGCATATATTATGGATTGTTATTAAATTAGCTCATTTACTGTATGGTTCATTTTCATAAAATCTTTAAGTTTTTTACAATACTGCTCCACACATTCACTGTTTGATAAACTTGCTGGGCTGAGTGGCTCAGACGGTTAAGGCGCTGGCCTTCTGACCCCCAACTTGCCAGGTTCGATCCTGGCTCACTCCAGTAGTATTTGAAGGTGCTCAAATACATCACCCTCGTGTCGGTAGATTTACTGGCACGTAAAAAGAACTCCCGCAGGACTAAATTCCGGCACCACGGCGTTTCCGAAAACCGTAAAAGTAGTTAGTGGGACGTAAAGCAAATAATATTATTACTGTTGGATAAACTGTAAAAAACAGCAACCATAAAAGCGCTTATTATTTTTTGTAGATTTTCTTTCTTAACACATCGACGACGGGCCCCGAACGGAGGCTGCTACCCCATGTAGACTGGATAGTTCAAGCCTCCAAGAAAGAAATTACACTGTTGCACTCAAACTAACGTAACTCGAAAATAATTCAACATGTTGACCTCAAACTTGGAACATGTACTCACTACGTCGCTTAGTAGTCTGTACGGTGTGATACCTTTCAAAGCAATGCTGTTTGTGGTTCCATTCAATAGTCTTACTAGGCACTGTGTAGTATGAATGCCTTTCGTTTACTTATTGTATTCAAGTATACAAGGACTCCCCTTTACAGTTACTCCCTGTTTATTGTTAGCCGCTAATCATTACAAATATCTAATTCACTGTCACTTGGTACCTAGTGTATTATAACCGGCCTGTACATAATTTATCACAATTATCGGCAGTCATTGGCAACTGAATACACCACGCCATGTTGACATCTGCACCGGAGCTCCAGGAAATAGCTCTACATATTCGATATAATTTTGTTAAATACATGAAGGTTTAAAGAAGGAAAGATGCAGCGATAATTTATAATCCATAACTACACTATTATGCCTTTGCTGGCGAGATGTAGTGTTTATAGTGCACTATGTCTTCTGGTATGGGCTATATCAAATTTGTTACTTTCATTGACCTGTCTCAGTCTCATCCTTGGCTTTGACAATATGAAAGTGACTGAGGTATGAGGTGATGCTAGTAATACCATTCCTTATGCAGCCAGTCCCTGTTATGAATGGTGTGAAAATATCGCTCATAGGGTCGGTTGGTGCATGCATTTCAGTGGTCTTGGCAGACTGATATGTAATAGCAACGGCTGGCTCGGTGAGGAAAGCAACGGGAAACTACCTCACCCCTCATTTCCCTAGTACACCTCTTCAGTGACGCCTAGGCTGTTTATGACAGCTGTTGGCGGAGCTACAGAGGATCAAACCAGCCTTCGGGCTGACTACCCAACATACATACAACTACACTGTTTAGAACTCCTAATATCACCCACAATTTCATCAATAAACAAGGAAATACGGGGTACATAAATGCGAGAATTCTCGTAGCCCGGAACCTACTGTCGGCTGTCACCAATCGTCGCCTGAGAAACTATGAGAATTCTCAGGGCTCATCAGGCAATGAATCTGCATATAAATGTTGAAATACTTTGTCATCACATAGGGCATGTTGTACAATAATTATAAGAACTCCTATGTATAAACGAAGTTTCCATAGCTACTAACACCATACAATTAAAAAATTACATCGACACTAAAATCTACGATCCCTCTACTCCATGATATGATTGAAAGTAGTTAAAATTACAGCCCACAGATAGCACAAAAAGCTACAAACGATGCCCGTGCATAAAAATGGAGATCTCCGTGGCCCATCAACAACCGCTGGCCGCAGTACTACGGAGATCTCCAGGGCCGGTCATCAATGTGTTAAGAGCTGGAAATGCTATACAAATAATTTTGTTGTATTTATAATTGTTTAAACAGGCCCCACAGTCTAGGGGCAGTACTTCTGCCTCTCATTTGGATGTTAGTCCATTCCTCATTAAAATGTTTTCCCATTTAGCATGTCGTAAATTCAAACTCCCTGATTCCCATCATATTAAATCTATATAAAAATACCTCACTTATCAAATTACAAATTTTAACTATTACCACTTAGAATTATCACATTTCTCCTAGCCCTGAAAATGTTATGTCATTCCTTGTGAAAGAAACGTGGTTTCCAACTTGGGTAAGAGCCATCGCCACAGTTGCGTGATTCACAATTAAGTATTTATTTATTTTCCACCTAGTCGATACAATGATTGCTTAAGGCAATTTTTAATGGTCAAAAGTGGTACATGTTTCGTATATTATCAACATCTTCAGCCACATAACACTGTTTAGATGAATTCCTGACTTTACAGGATAAGTTGCACATTAGGAGAACAAGCTGTTAGCCTCAGGAATGTTCAGTTTTGCTTGCTGGTTAGCAGCGGGATTGCTGAATAACACAGTGAGCCTGTTTGTGCTTGTATTTCTCACTCCATTCAGAAGTTAGAAATTTATTTTGTGTTGGGTGGTACACTGAAGCGTAGCAAATATTTGTCATGTAATAGCCTAAATCTGGATTAGGAACATAATCGTGTGAAGCTGATTAGCGAGGTGCATATTTGACTCATGATAGCCTAGTTACAGATATGGAAAGTCATAAAATTCCTTACTAATGAAGACAAAATTAAAATCTGTCAGAAAAAGGACTGGCATCCACATCTTTAAGTGCACAAAGGTTGTGGATGTTGAAGCTCACACCCTCGAGTTTCAACTCAATCACGCGAGCTGGTCGAAGTTTCGTCGGATTCAAAATGGTGGCTGAAGTCATTTCTCGCAGTCATACATGATCGAAAATTATGTTTAATAATAATGAGTAATAGTGTTTAATAATCCACAGAAGCAGAAAGAAAATTATGTTCAGAAAGGATGAAACAGTACTGGGCTGACAAAAAGAAGAAAAACCTCCATAAACCTGACTAAGTAGTTCTATGTTGGCTAAAAAATTAAAATAAATAAAATCCACTGGTTTGAACTCAAAGGCTTCTACTAATATTTGTTTTAGACATAGTGGTTGTCTTTTTTCCTGCGGATTTTCCCACACCTGTGGGGTTGCAGGTGCGAACTGTGTCGCACATGTGGATTCAGCCCCCTTTTGCAGCCAGACGCCCTTCTTGACACTAACTCTGCGTGGAGGGATGTAATCACTATTGTATATTTCTGTGGTGGTTGGTAGTATGGTGTGTTGTCTGAATATGAAGAAGAGAGTGTTGGGACAAACACAAATACCCAGTCCCCAAGTCAGAACAATTAATAACAGGAGATAAAAATCCACAACCCAGCCAGGATTCAAACCAAGGACCCTCTGAATTGAAGGCTTCAATGCTGACCATTCAACCAATGAGTCAGACGTTATAGAAGGAGAATGATCTGCAATAATATGTTGAAATTTTTAGTGGTCCCCATGCACAGGTTTTCATATTTGTTGTCTGGTGTTTTCCACACCTTTCACTGCACTATTGTTATTTTATAAGTCCCAACAGAAAAGGTTTTCATATTTGTTCTCTCGTGTTTTTCACATCTTTTAATACTTTCCTCTGATCTTTAGAAATCTTAGATATAGTTTTCACTGTACCGCTGATACATGACGTAAAATGCTCTCATGTCTGAAAGAATTGTATCTAGCACTTCCATATCCCTGTTGGATGGATTTTATTTCTGTGTATATATTTTATTTTATTTTTATTTTTTCATTCAGTAGTGTGTTTTCTCGCTTAACTTGTCCCCTGTACGAACGTCTTAAAAAGGTTTTACTGTACAAGTTATACCAACTTACTACACTCCTAACTCCTCCAATTGCATTTTTCTAGTAATTCCATGCATATACAGCAATATGAAGTACTGTAACAGCCTTTTCTTGTCTTCAAATTCCAGAATGGTCATGGTATAACATAACAAAGTTTGGATTAAATTCCAAACCTCTCTGCAGTGTTCATATGGACTGAGGGAATAATGATGATGATGATGATGATGATGATGGTGATTCATGTGTTGGATGGGGACGTTAAGCCTTGAGCAGATCCCTTGGTGTTATCTGACAGGAGTAGACTATGTGCTGGCACTGGGTTTCACCCTCTCCCTTACTACTATCATCATATGTATCACTTGTTTCATCTCATTAACTCCTCCGATGAGGCTGATGTCAGGAAGTGCATCTAGTCGTAAAAACTTGCTGTGATGATTCAACTCACTTCAAACTCAACCCCACAGAGAAATGGGACAAGGGTTGGACATGTAACAAGTATAATGTTGTTCAAAGCTAAACTTACTGCGTCCCCACCCATTCTTCACCCTTAGGTTCCAAAAACCCAGGCTTTTTTAAGATCATTTCAAATTATTCTGCATATGATTTTTGTAAAACCACTGCCAAATCCTGAAAGTATGAAGATCAAGGTTGTATTAGAAAGTAAGAATTAATGTCAACACCAATTTTTATATTTTTAAATTTATTTGGAAAATGTCAAATTATGATAGGAAAAAAGTGTGTATAATAAGCATAATTGGAATTATTGATCATTCCTTCTAGGGCATCCTATATTTAATTTTTAGTTCAAACAACCTATGGTACTCAATACTTGCTTCAACTCCTATCAAGATGGTGCGAGAAGATCTTGCCGTGCAACACTGCAAGTCTAGTATTTCCTAATAATTCTCAAACTAGCCCACAGATAGTGATAAAAATCAACAGCAACTAAGAGAAAAGACAGTGAACATATCCATGGTAACCCGAGCCCGAGTACTGGTCAAACATGTAAACTTACAACACAGGAAATGTGTTCTGATCAATATTCAGGCAAGGGATGTGTGAACATTTTCCACAGGCCGAGTATAAGACTGGCATAGGCTTCAACAGCTTCTGTGAGTCTGCTGTATGCACAATACACTGCACTTGGTTTTCTTGCACAGATCCTGTAGCAGTTCCTCTTTTAGTTGTGATATACCTTCTATATTCATCGAGATTATGATTAAATATGGTCCTGAAAAGGACTAAGATGATGTTTCCTTCATGAAAGGATTAGATGGTGATTTTTCTGTTGCCCAGGAAACACCCAATTGCTTCATAATTCTTAAGTGAATCACAATCTTAGGGGAGGCACCTGCAGCACTGTCACACTCCTAAATACCTGGGCGTGACCCTTGACAGAGGTCTTATGTTCAAAACCCATTGTAAGAGTAATAGGAAGAACATCTAAAAATCTTATTTGCAAACTGGCAAGGCCACACTGGGGCACTAATTGTCAAATAATCCACACTTCAGCAATGACACAGTGTTTTTCTGCTGCTGAATATGCTTCCACAGTCTGGTACAGTTCCTCTCCTACCAGACAGGTAGATATGGTCCTCAATGAAACCTAAAGGTTGATTACAGGTTGCTTAAAGCCTACTCCGACAGATAAACTCTATTACCTGGCTGGAATAGCGCCACCTTGTGTACACAGAGAACTAGCTGCCAACAGAGAGAGGCTTAAAAGTGGAACAGAACATGCTGCATGGACACAGTACTCCTCAGCAATGGAACAGCTTCCTGAGGCCATCTGAGGTGCTTGCTGTCTCAGCGGAGAAGGCAAGGCTGGAACTGTGGAAGAAGACCTCTCACCTCTGCAGATGGATGCCAGCAGCTGAGCAGTTACCACCTAGACATAATGAAAGCTGGCTGGTGTGGAAGTAACTGAACAGGCTACAGTTAGGAGTGAGAAGATCCAGGGATTTGAAGAATGTGGACAGGTACAAACCTCAGTGCCCTCTGAGCTCAACAACTTGCACAGGGGATGATCTCCTACAAGCCACTCAGAGCGCATTGGACATTGCAAAATACTGGGCACGTGTAATATGAAGATCTCATGTTATGTTTTGTTTCCTTCAAACTGACTTGTACATTAATTGCAAATTTGTATGTTTATAACTTGAGAATGATAATAATATGCTTCAATATGGTAATAGCACATACTAGACTGAGCACTGACTGCTACTAATACTAGACTGCATGTTGAACAGCCAGTACAGTCTGGTTTAATAAAGGTAATTACAATTTGCTTTTATGTAGCACCAACACAGATAGGTTTTATGGTGACGATAGAATAGGAAAGGGCTAGGAGTGGGAAGGAAGTGGCCATGGTTTTAATTAAGATACAGACCCAACATTTACCTGGTGTGAAAATGGGAAACCATGGAAAACCATATTCATGGCTGCCGACAGTGGGCTTCGAACCCACTATCTCCCGAATGCAAGCTCGCAGCTGTGCGACCCTAACTGCACAGCCACTTGCTCGATAATATGAAGGTAATACCTCAAATCTTATCAATTTAATCACAAAATATCTGAAATACCACTTACCTTCAGTCTTGGTACCTTTAGGAAGAGTGTAATCAGACCTTGCAGACCTTACTAGATGGACCATCTTCTGTACAAATTCTACCTCATCTTCTATTTCTTGATTCCTCCAAGGGCACTGAAAGAAGAATGAAGAAGTTTATTTATTTTTTAAACATAATAGAAACAAAGGCAACACTATGTAAATGTATTTATTTCAAGAATACTGCTGATTAGAAATAATGTTTCCAATATAAATTATTGCTGTAAAAATACACAAGAGAATAACGACGCCTAAGAAGCAATACCTCGTATGTCGTACGTCACAATGCTCTTCCTGTTCATTATTTTCCTTAAGACTGGTCATGTCTCCCAACCCCGTATGGATATGTAGTCCATCAGAACAACTTCTGTTGTATTCATTTTTGTATGCGTGTGTATAAAAGAAAATGGATCTTACATACAGTATACTATAAGAATGCTAAATCTCTTCAATAGTGAATGGTAAGGTTCATTTTCCTTTACATGTAACCAAAGGAAAATAAACACAATGTAAATTGTTCTGAGTGAATGTATCCACAAATGGCTGGGAGGCGTGGCCTGTCGTAAGAAACATAATGGATAGGACGAGCTTTGTGGAATACGAGGTTTTAATTCTTGAGTGACGATAAGAATTTAATAGTATCCTATGTAGGCTACTATATGTACTATACTTGCAGTGTGTTGGCTCATGTTAATTACCTCCACCTCCATTTTATTTTATCACTCAGTAATACAAAAGGGAAATTCCAGAATGGATATAATTATTTTCAAGAAATGGCCCCATGCATGTAACTTTGGAAATTGCTGTGTAAAACCTGTTTCGAGATTACTGGAAGACAGAGTTCTGAAATTAATTCCAGTTAGAATAACATTCTAATTTATCGCTTTTGTTAGTGTTTTTTGAATAGCGCTTTGGAAGTGATACTTAACACGTACTTATGTCGGTGAACGTCAAATTGAATGCTGGGTTCGACAACGACCCATTTTGTAAATACTGCACTGTCTCAATTATTTCCAGAACTTCTTTCTATTTGCAATAAATTACCCTTAAATGAATGGAGAGTAACAAAAAAAACATGTATTTTGTAATTATTTCTAACCTTGGACTAAAATGAGTTAAAACTGTATAGCATGATAATGGTTATATTGTACAACGTAGTAAATTTTAACTTCATGCGATTGATAATGTTCAATTGAAATGTGAATGATGTAAATATTTGAGATTTACTTAAATTCATTTTCATGTTGACAAACAGAAGTGTGGTATTTGACAATCTTTATTGTTAGGTTTTAATGTCATTACTGACATGGTATGCAATTCAGAATAGGCAATTGTTTTATTTATTTATTTTTTATACTTCCTACAATGATATGCTGCCTAAATCTGACAAAGTATACCATAACACTTAAATACGGTATTGAATGTATTTTTAACCATGAAGAGTTTTCTGGAGTTATGCAGTACTATAGAGGTGACTTCTAACAACATATGTGTGAAGAAAACAAAGCTTTTCCAATATTAGAAGTGATTGTTCAGCCTTAACAAACATAACAGCTTTGACTGTGTAAATTTAGCACATTTCTTTACTGCGATATTCCTGAAATGGGAATGAAGTTTGTTAAGCAGTTCCATTGTGTTATCCCCTTACTCACGATCCAGCATGACACACAAATTCTTCATCTGTTTAAGAGTATCACCTTTCAGATTATTTGTGATCCCTTGCACTTTTTCTTGTAAAACTGACCCACTCGCTCACAGATTTTGTGGTCAAACACACTTGAACCACTCATACACCGCAACATTCACCTCTGCAAAAACTGACTTTCGTTTTCTCTCCGCTCCTCGATTCCTATTTTCCTCCCACACACTTAAAATTTCATTTTTTACATTCGGGAGATAACGGGTTCAAATTCGACTGTCAGAAGCCTTGAAGATGGCTTTCCGTGGTTTCTTATTTTCACACCAAGCAAATGATGGAGCCGTACCTTAATTAAGACCATGACTGCTACCTTCCCAATCCTACCCCTTTCCCATCCTTCCACTGCAGAAAATCTCCGATGTCTTATTGCGAAAAAAAATAATTATTTGTCACAATTATGTTTATCTGAGTTTCCCCGCATTTGTGAAAGTCTTTTCATACTTTATATAATTACATTTCCTGAAATGGGAATGAAGTTTGTTAAGCAGTTCCATTGTGTTATCCCCTTACTCACGATCCAGCATGACACACAAATTCTTCATCTGTTTAAGAGTATCACCTTTCAGATTATTTGTGATCCCTTGCACTTTTTCTTGTAAAACTGACCCACTCGCTCACAGATTTTGTGGTCAAACACACTTGAACCACTCATACACCGCAACATTCACAACATTCAAGAACGCCTGCGGGACTAAATTCCGCCACCTCGGCTCTCCAAAAACTGTAAAAGTAGTTAGTGGGATGTAAAGCCAATAACATTATCTAAATATGCTTGTTCCTTGTTACTCATGTTTATTGGGCGATAGATTTCCTATTCTTTTCCGTCAAAACAGAATGAAATTCATAATCTGTAAAAGAAATCCTGTCTCAACAATTAGCGCATGTAAGTCTCTTCCTTATCAAGTTTAACTCAACCACTGACCTCAACCTTATCAGTGACAATCTTGAGTTATGAACAGAAAGATGCAAGCTGGTATGGTAAACCCCTTGGTAATCTTGTGAGTAAAGTCACAATGTTGAGACGGTTGAGGGGCTGGTCTAGTGACCCCAACTTGGCAGGTTCGATCCTGGCTTAGTCCACTGGTATTTGAATGTGCTCAAAATAAGTAAAGTCACTGGGACCATTCCTGGGCAACTAGAATTATCAGAATGTACACTAATAAGAACACAAGACCACTGCTGGGCTGAGTGGCTCAGACGGTTGAGGGGCTGGTCTAGTGACCCCAACTTGGCAGGTTCGATCCTGGCTTAGTCCACTGGTATTTGAATGTGCTCAAATACATCAGCCTCATGTCGGTAGGTTTACTAGTATGTAAAAGAACGCCTGCGGGACTAAATTCCGCCACCTCGGCTCTCCAAAAACTGTAAAAGTAGTTAGTGGGATGTAAAGCCAATAACATTATTTATTACCAGAATCACCATAAAGAGAGGTTTGGAAAGAGACCAGCACAGAAGAATTAACTGCAAGGCTACTACAGCATTTCTTTTTCTCTTTTCCTTGGACTTGAAATAGCACAAACATTCAAGAGGAATTCTTGTATGTCCACGGAATAGTTTTAAAAGCAAGGATGAGATAGCCCAGTGAAAAAGAATTGTCCTGGAACGTGTGACATATCTGCTTAAGACAAATGGATGAGACTAATGGTGATGTCTGCTGTCCAGGGTTTGAGGTGTCCACTTAAATGCGTCTTATGTAAAATAAAAGCAATTCCGTGAAAATTTTTTTATAGTGAGATGTCCACTGGAAAAAAAGTATCCATTAAGGCAGGTACAATGATTATATTAATAGATTTCTAGTTGGAAGTGCACAACTACACTCATCGAGAACAATTAGGTATTCATATGGGCATTCCCACAGTTCTTGATATGGATAGTTTGTAGCTATTGTCATGGTGGTGTTTTTTTTTTTTTAAAGGTACAGCCCCAGCATCTGCCTGATAAGAAAATCGGAAACCATGCTAACAGTGGGGTTTGAATCCACCATCTCCCAAATGGCAAGCCAACAGCTACACTGCCTAAATCGTGCAGCCAACTCACTCACTAGACACATAGATAGATAAATAAATAAAAGGCTAATTTTAAAGTCAGTTTATATCCGTGCATTGTAAGAACTTTCAGTAAAGGACTAATAAAAGTACTATTGTAAAAATGGTCTTTTACCCGTTTCTCTACGATTTAAGGTTGAACAAGAATAATACTCCTCTTCTTGGATTATCGGTGGTTGAAAATCTTTCATAACACTAACATACTAAGCCAAAAAGAATCTAATATGTAACTCAAATATTGTTGGTTGCCAAGTTAATAACATACAAAATATATATCATCACATTCCCTGGCGTCTTTTCAAGCAAACTAATCATATGTCGAAGGGTTATTAATATTTTACCTTTCAAACTTTACGATACAGAATCTTGTTCTTTGATAGATAGATAGATAGATAGATAAACTTATAAGGATAATTTTAAAGTTAGTTTACATCTATATATTGTAAGGACTTTTAGTGAAGTACTTGTAAAACTAGGAGGACGACTGTAAGAATTGTCTTTAATGATATCTTACCTCTTCTATTTCAGGATACGGAGACACACAAATACTAGGAGGTTCACCAGCAGTAGTATTTCGGGGTAATCTTTGAAACAACTCTTCAGTTATGAAAGGCATAAATGGTGAAAGTAACCTCAGGCCAATGTGGAGGGAAATGTATAACGTTCTCTTAGCAGAACTGATGGTGGAAGAATCCCCACTTTGGAATACTGGCTTTAAATACTCCAGATACACATCACACAGGTCATAGAGCCAAAGATTGTAACATGCTGTGGTAGCTTGAGGAAACTCGTAGTTAACAAAACCTTTATTACAAGCCTCAATTGCAGCAGATATGCGGCTCAGCATCCAAAGGTCCATTGGTGTTTCATTTCCAACAAGCTGTAGAGAGATTAAATATACATTTAAATGGAATTAAAAAACATCTGCTCATAGATGTGAAGTTTGAGCAAAACATAGTAGGGTCACAAGTCACAAAAAGATTTGGTGCTGCTTCACTTCTTCCATAGCCTAGTCTTGAGCATCATGCATTCACTAGCAACCACCTTGCATGGTCAAGTGCAGATAAGATTTATTTCTATCCATGCATCACTAAGTTACTGTTTTAATAAAGATGGAACTTTGAACAATGATTTCTGTAACAGGAAAATGTATTTTATATACTTTGGGGAAAGCAATAATTTTAGTATCAATATCACTCTACGAACATGGGCTACCATGTTAACAAGACAGCTAACGAGTAATGGACAAGTGAAATGATAAGCTGAATATTTCATGTGTAACATCCATGAGACCTCTGACTTCATTGCCCCACTAGATATAGTACAAGAACAAATTATGTTTTTGATCAAAACTTATGTTCTCATAATGAAATTTTAATTTATTGGTTCCAATTGAGAACATAAAATGCATTCAGGTTACTCTGTAGCTCTGTTTACATCCACAAAGATCATGTTTATCATCACATGCATCTTCTCCACTGAACGAGTGATGAAGTGGAATGAAAATTACACTATTCACTGTGTTCTCTTTTCTCTCTTGTTCAATAATGTAACCATTTTTTGCAAACTTATGAAAAATTGTTCCTTCACTGTCATTTGCATCCTTTCAAACTATAATTCTTGTAATAAAGTACAGATAGTTGTTTGATTACTACTGCCTAATTCTAAATTTTTCTACCATAGAAATTACTATCCAGGCCTATCTCGTAAGAGTTTGTACTAAAATATGTTATGGTTGATTAGATTAATGTACAATTCAAGATGGAAAATGTCCTTAAAATACCGTAAGAATAATAAGAGGAGTAGGAAGAGAGAAGAAGGAGAAACTCTCTTCTAATTTATTATTTTAATGTGTCAGGCTACAACTAAGTAAAATACACCAAAATATCAGTCCTCCTTCAAACAAAATTTCTAAACACCATAACTGAATGCCATATTAATATGAAATACAAAAATCCATCTTTCTATTTGTAATTTTTTAGTACTAGCTGATACTTGGATGTTATACTGGACTGGACATAAATAATAGCCTCTGTCAGGTTCAGTTTAATTTTTGGTCGGTCAGTTTTGGGTAAGAGTATAATGGGAAAATGGATAAGAGGGTCTAGTAGATTTCATACATTATTAATTAAACTTCTGTTTGTGATTTAATTTTCTTTGTTTTATTATTTCTTATTATTTTATTATTTTATTATTATTTTATTACTTTATGATTAACTTCTCTGATGATGTTGCCATCAGGAAGGGCATTCAGTCATAAAAGTTTGTTACGAAGATTCATCTCACTTCATACCCGACCCCGGAGAAATGGGACATGGGTTGGACATATCGTACATACATACATTATTAATTACGTCCCAAAAAAGAGTCTGTTTCAGTTCCTCAATAATCTCAAATGGGCTCAAATCCACCCCAGAAGGTGATCAATCAGGAAGCTTGACTTTGTCCTCCCTTGCAATCCATACATGAAATTGACTTAAACTTTGTGAACCGCAGGTTGGTCTTGCTGGAATAAAGCACAGAAGGGACCATGATGTTTTCTAGAAAGTGATCATATTGCCCATAATAAGAGTGCATTTATCTATGCCTTGTTTGATTCTGTGCAACATTCTTACCCTCCATATTCATACCCATAATCGAAGAGATATATGACCACACAGTTTAACCATGTATTCCATATATCAGGAGTAAGGTCAAACCATGTGAACCGGCCCTTGACTTGTGAAGGAGACAACTCATTCATCAGAAAGATAACATCTGACTAATTACGGTGCATGCGGTCCTTAACAAAAAAGAGTCAATACTCCCTATACTAACGAGTGAGCCTTAGTTTCTTAGCAGGATGTCGGGACTTCAAAACTGTTTCATTTAAAAAAGTTAGGACAGTTATAGGGCTTCCAGAAAAATGTGCAGCCTGTAGTAGCAGAACAATCTATCAATCGAGCCTTGGCACTAAATGTTTGTTTTTGCACTGTACCTCCTGGAACCAGAGCCACCACAAAGAGTTTTGTTTCCCATTTCCCTGAACTGCCTGATGTATCATATTGTCAGACTCCGAAGATTATTAAATCACTGACCTATATCTAAAGTAAGTAAGCCACTAGTCTGAATGAGGCCAGTAACTATCTCCTGAATTGTTTGCTCAACGGTCATTGCAATAGAATAAACAGCTGACCCGGCAGCCAGTTGGCTGTGTAATGTAAATGTGGAGGTAAGTACAAGTCTTCAGTTATATGTCATTTGGTTGTTTGTGAAAATATAACTGAATATCATCTACATATAAGTGATATTTTTTATTAGTTTCTCTAACTAGTTATTACAAACAAAAGCAGTGAATGAAAGGAATAATATGCTGTGCCATGCCCAGCTAAAAGTATGCCACAAATATGTAACATCCTATAAAACCATTTTCAAACACAGGAGGAGACTTCTAGAGAGGTTGATTAAGAAGGAATCTAGAGCTAGGTAGGTAATTATGCTTGTATTACTAAGGAAGTTTCCCATGATAAGATCAATAAGTACACTCAAGAGACTGTTATCCAAATCCTACTACTGTATTTACTTATGTATTAGACCCCACCGCGTATTAGAACCCCCTTGGCTTTTCGACATGAAGAAAATGAAAAAATAAATCTTGTATGCAAGACCTCCCAACATAATCTGTCAGAGAAGAACAACGATTCCAGTTCGAAGCGGCTATAAGCCTTATGCAGCTCTGATGACATCACACAAATTTGTGAATAGTTTCATCCGTACGACCCATGCAATGAAAATATGTGTCGAAGTCATGCGGTATATCTGTGTTTTGTAGTTAAGAAATGTCCGCCTCCATAGCGTAGGCCTAGAATGTCCGCCAGCGTAATGGTTCGCACAATTAGCTGCCATTCTCAGAAGCCTGAGTTCGATTTCCGGTACCATATTGCCAGAGATTTACGAATGGCAGGAAGTATTTATAAAATCCTCCTATCAATACAATTCAAGTCATCTGTTAGATGAAGCAAAGTCTATACATGTTTCAGCCTAATCTCAAGGCTATCTTCAGTAGTAAAACAATGATTACATAATATACAAACAAATTAAAAAACGTAATGATGTGAAGTGACAGTGATCATGATTAGTGAGTTAAAAACACATTGAGGTGCAAAGTCCTCTCGTCTAATAGATCTTGCTGACTGTTAAATAAAACACTATGCTGAGGAGTGTAGTGAGACCGTCAATACTACGAATAAAACGTGTAACATCTGTAATGAGAAAAAAGGTATATATGAGTGGATGAAGAACAAGTTAAAAATGATGTACCAAAAGAAAACTCATATGACTTACTTGTAACAAAAAAGTTGTCGTCTCGAATGGAGATGACCTTGTCGGTCTCAAGTCACATTGACAACTAAGCCTGTGTGTGGCTTACTGTGTATCTGTGTCGATGTGGTTGGGAGGGGTAATGGAGGGGGAGGGGCAGGGAGGGAGGGACGTTGTGATTCGCGGAAGGAGGGTGTTGATGGAAGGGCGGGTCTTGTTCTAGAATGTCGGTAGTGAAACTCTTTTTTATTAATGAACTGTTCGCAGATGAGCGGGACAAAGGTTTCCAATAAAATATTTTTCTTTTCGTTGATTTCATTTAAGTTATAGACGGGATTGTTATATTGGTCGATATCTATATATATATATTCTCTAGTATATTAAGTAAGGGACCTTTCTGTTCGTAATGCAGGATCTTTAAATCTTGATCAATTGTTGTGTATTTATGATTTTTCTCTCTACAATGTTCGCTCATGGCTGAGTAGCGATTATACTTTAGGGCATTAAGATGTTCGGGGTATCTTACATTGAAACTGCGGCCTGTTTGCCCAATATACGTTGAAAGACATGATTGGCATTTTAATTTGTATATTCCAGAGTTAGAAAATTTTTTGTTGTTGACAGTATGAGAATTATATATGAAGTTAAGCGAAAGTTACTTTCATCTTTCGATCAGAAACATACCGGTTCTGGCAAACCCAACAAAGAACAAGTCACCAACATACGCAATCTCAAAAAGAAAATTAAAGATAACGATTTAATAGTAACTAAAGCAGATAAAGGTAATGCTACTGTGGTTATGGAGAAAAGTGACTACGTAAATAAAGCACAATTCTTCTTTACTAATAATAACTTTAACGTAGTAAAAAAAGATCCTACCAATAGAATACAAAGAGAGCTGAAAGCTTTAATTAAGAATTTTTTATTTTTGTTTAATGACGTAGAAAAATCAAAACTGATCATCATGAATCCCAAGTTACCTACGACGAAAGCGTTACCGAAGATTCACAAGGCGGATGTCCCCATAAGGCCCGTTATTAACTTCAGAAGTAGTCCTCGACGTATAAAATATCCCAATTTATTCACAATTTTCTTAAAACACATTTTTCCTTTCAAGCTAACACGTCAGTTAAAAATTCCCTGGAATTCTGCAATAGAATAAAAAATCTCACGTTACCAAAACATTACACCCTTCACTCTTTTGACATAGAAAATATGTACGCGAATGTACCCGTCAATAAAACCATCGAAATAGTAAAAAACAATCTATCCAAATTCAGTAAATTGACTATAAGGGAGATAGAAGAGTTTATTCAGATTTTCAAGTTTACATTAAATAATGGCTTCTTTACTTTTAACAACATCATATACCAACAGAAGGGGCTTCCTATGGGGTCACTGGCCTCGGGAATCCTCGCTGATATTTACGTAGATTTCCTTGAATACACTCACATTATAGGTAAAATTAATGGGATCAAACATTGGACTCGGTATGTGGATGATACTTTTATTATCCTGGATTCTCACATTACTGACAGCAACACCGTTCTTGAATTACTTAATAACCTGGATCCACACATAAAGTTTACGATAGAATCCGAGAACAACAATTCCCTTAATTATCTCGATTTAACTATTACTCGCAATCAGAATAAAACCATTTCTTTTAATATTTACAGGAAGCCCACTCACACAGTAAACACAATCCATCAAACTTCTCTACACCCAGGGACACAGAAGAAGACAGCTTACAATAGTATGATTTTCAGAGCTCTTAATGTTCCTTTATCCCGTAAGAATTTTAGAAAGGAAATAAACACCATTTATGCAATAGCCGAAGGTAATGGTTTCAGTAAAGCTTTCGTGAATAAAATTCTCAATAAATTTAGAAATAAACCCAAGACCACCTTAGAAAAACAATCTTCCCATAAAGAGAAGTTCACCACGTTTACCTTTAATAATAATAATATGTATCCTATTTCAAACATCTTTAAAAAGCACAAGTTAAAAGTAGCTTTCAAGACCGTTCACTCCAATACAAAAATGTTTTTTAATTCTCATACTGTCAACAGCAAAAAAATTTCTAACTCTGGAATATACAAATTAAAATGCCAATCATGTCTTTCAACGTATATTGGGCAAACAGGCCGCAGTTTCAATGTAAGATACTCCGAACATCTTAATGCCCTAAAGTATAATCGCTACTCAGCCATGAGCGAACATTGTAGAGAGAAAAATCATAAATACACAACAATTGATCAAGATTTAAAGATCCTGCATTACGAACAGAAAGGTCCCTTACTTAATATACTAGAGAATATATATATAGATATCGACCAATATAACAATCCCGTCTATAACTTAAATGAAATCAACGAAAAGAAAAATATTTTATTGGAAACCTTTGTCCCGCTCATCTGCGAACAGTTCATTAATAAAAAAGAGTTTCACTACCGACATTCTAGAACAAGACCCGCCCTTCCATCAACACCCTCCTTCCGCGAATCACAACGTCCCTCCCTCCCTGCCCCTCCCCCTCCATTACCCCTCCCAACCACAACGACACAGATACACAGTAAGCCACACACAGGCTTAGTTGTCAATGTGACTTGAGACCGACAAGGTCATCTCCATTTGAAACGACAACTTTTTTGTTACAAGTAAGTCATATGAGTTTTCTTTTGGTACATCATTTTTAACTTGTTCTTCATCCACTCATATATACCTTTTTTCTCATTACAGATGTTACACGTTTTATTCGTAGTATTGACGGTCTCACTACACTCCTCAGCATAGTGTTTTATTTAACAGTCAGCAAGATCTATTAGACGTGAGGACTTTGCACCTCAATGTGTTTTTAACTCACTAATCATGATCACTGTCACTTCATATCATTACGTTTTTTAATTTGTTTGTATATTATGTAATCATTGTTTTACTACTGAAGATAGCCTTGAGATTAGGCTGAAACATGTATAGACTTTGCTTCATCTAACAGATGACTTGAATTGTACTGATAGGAGGATTTTATAAATATTTTCTTTTGTAAAGTGATAACCGTCAATACGGAATGAGATTCATAACTTGCAATGGCAGGAAGGCTAATTTGCTAATTTCCACTGGGAGGCTGTCTTAAACAGAGCTGCACCACCTCGGAATGAGGAAACGAGTTTACTTTAGTTAAGAAATATTCACGGTTGTTGCTAGGCCTATTAATATAGTCAAGCAAGATCATTAACACAGTGATCATTTAATATCTCGTAACTCGGGCCAATATAGGGTTTTTTGAGAGAGAAGTAGGTTTAAAACAGGATTAAAACAATCTAATCACAATTGTTTTACTCGCCAATGTACCTAACAAATAATAATATTGATTTTTTATGTCCGCATTTACTTTCAACGATTTTCGGAGATGCCAAACAAAACATACTACGGTACGTCAATAAAAAATGGGAAACAATGAACATACAAAATTAAACATTATGATAATAAAATGCATTACCGCCACACCTGTAGATATCCATAATTGCGGCAAACTTGCCTGTATTTATTTTTATTCTTTCCGCCGTGGAACTTTGGCATTATCCGGGCGATACCGTATCTAAATCTAAAAAATGTGGTCTCTCTTATCTCATTTACAGATGTTTAGGTAAATCCTGATGTGATAAATGTAGAGGACAAGCATGAAATATACTTAAAAATAAGGGTCTTGTTTTCAACAGCAGCAGTTATCAAAAGAATGCCTCCAGTCACTATGTATTACATTCGGAAATACAAGTTGTAACATACGCTAGTTATCAGCTGGTGGTTTGGCACGCTTTCAATGACACGGCTTTATTCAGGAGTGGCTTCCGCTACACAATTGACTCACAATTTCTACCCCCATCGTTAATTTATGTTTCATCTTATACCGATCCAGAGTTCACTTAATCTTTTTCTTTTTCTTTTTCATATGCATTGTTTTACATGTTTTTACGGCTGACGATGACCTGGACTAGGGTCGAAACCGGTCCCATTTATAGTTACTATTAAATAAGAATGTAATCACTACATTTCTTTCTTTTATGTATTGAATAGGTTGAACCTCTTTTTCAATTATTTAATTTTTAACACATATATCAGCTGGGAATATCAGAGACCATCTCAAGAAACCATTTGGGAATAGCTTCATGCAATTTGGACTCTACAGCCGAGAAAGAAACTATTTTTAAAAGTAGTGATTAGGTTTACTGTGTGGTAGGCCTACTGCTCAACTGACAGAGACAAATGACTCGCGATTGAGTTCAATAGTATCAATATTGCATAATATGATAATACAATACCCTTATCCCTTTTCTATATGGGGCCGAGTATGAAGTGTGTTCACTGCACAAAATCTGAGTTTATTGTATATTGGACCCCCCTTTCCTTTTATTTATTTTTTTTGCTGTAAAGGTGGGGAAAAAGGGGTCTAATACGCAAGTAAATACGGTAGTTTTCTAGAGGGCTGTGATCTCATTTAATCAGGAGTGCCACAGCTCAAGTCTTACCTCCCAAGTTAATGGACAGAGATCATATTTTGTAAAACTTCTCAAAAATCACAACACAATACTATATACAGCGAGTTTCTCTCAGCAGTTGGCCGGCAGGCGCTCCCAGATTATCTGCCTCCCATTGACTCATCACTTTTCGTTACAGTGCAGCAGCAGCAGCAGCACGGGGATGTCCGCACTTCGCAGTTCAGTCCGTGCTTAGAACGTGTGCTAAGTGTTGATCTGTTGCTCCAACTGTTCTTGAGTTGTCAAGTGTTACTTCGGGGGAATAATTCTCATAATTCCTCCACATGTGTATACGGTAGAGGAAAGGGTATTTACGTACAATAAATATGTGAAAACAGAGTCTTGCAAGGAAGTCGTTAGGCGATTTGTAACAATTTCCAGGTGTACACCCTCCACATAGAGGGACCGTGCGGAAACTCGTAAACAAATTGAGAGGAAATGGTTCTTTACTCGATAAGAAGCGAAGTGTTAAGAAATGTGTACTTAATGAGGTAAAAGTACATGAAATCGCAGAAAGATTAGAACATACACCTACAAAATCGCTAGGATGACTTGGACAAGAAGTTGGGGTAACTTTAGTACACAAACTGTTCATTTTCTTCCTTCTTAATTACTAATTTTCTGAATTTTAATTGTTATCTCATGTCATGCATGCATAAAGTGAGTGAAGTACTGTCCTTGTTGTTATGCCACAGAGCGGGCAGTGATGAGTCAATGGGAGGCAGATAAGCTGGGCGCGCCTGCCAGCCAACCTATGAGAGAAACTCACTGCACAATTTACATGCATGAACTAATTAAATATATTTACTATCATGCTTATAAAACATTTCACACCTTAATTTGCTTTCCACCTCCACCAAAAAAGCCACCTTCACAACCACCATTACTACATGCTGAAGTAGCAGCTGTAGAAGCTCTGAAGTTTTTTCTAGAAGTTCCATAACTGCTGATGTGCCTATGCCACCTGAACAGATGATGATACTGGGAGTTCACACCACCACCAAGAGCTTCATATACAATAGTATCAGCTTGAGACGGAGTATAACCATCAAGGTAACTACAGTTACCCAGATATGAATTAAGTGTCCGATGGAAACTTTGAGCACTGCAATATTTTTGACAGTTCTTTATTATGGACACTAAATCCATACCACTAATACATTCCTCTTCTAAACTTACTTTTCCTATAGTTGTATCAGGCTTGAAATCATTTCCCAAATAACTCAGAGCAAATTTCACTGCATTCCACAATTTATTGCAAAAAAATCTGTAGCCCTGAACACGCAGGATATCCAAATTGATATCGCGACCTGAAAACAAGACAGAGTAACTCTTTTGAAGTACACCAATTCAAGGAAACCAATTGCATTTCAATAAAAATATTATTGCCATGATATCATTACCTTGCATTATGTAAGCACAGAGTGCAAATCTTAGAGCATCTGTTCCACATTCTGGAATGCCATTAGGAAAATCTTGCTTCTGACCTTCTTTGGCCTTTTCAATTTCTTTTGGATCCAGATTACTGTCGTAAAGTTGTTTATGGAGATCCTGAAATTCAAGAGTGCCATGAAAGCCAAAGGAAAAAAGAAACTGAGTACATCTTAAAAACCAAACACTGTCACTATTGTACTGCTCTATTAAAGCCTTTACCACAATTCTACTTCTTTTTAAATAACTATTACATAAAACTTACCCCAAATGCATACATAATATTTCAGGTAATATTACCAAAATGAGGAAGTTCAAATATCACTTACTTTTGTCCCAACCAAAACATATTTAACTCAACATATTTAACTCATTCAGTTCAGATAAAATCCACTTCAAAAATGGGTCACTATGATAATCCCATTAAACACAAATATTTTTCCCAATTACAATAAACTCATTTTCTGACCCTAAAACTAGCACTGATATCTTCAGCTGATACCTTTCAAGTGGCACACACCAATCATGTCAGAATTACTAAATTACTGCAGAATTACAGCAGTACAGGGAAGTGATTTCTGCTTTAGTTAGGTTTAACTTTACCTTGTTTGTTTGGGATCTTTTTTTCCTTTTGTGTTTGTTCTGTGTTCCTAATCTTTTATCACCTGTGCTTGTCTGCCATGTTTCTTTCCTTTACAAATTAAAAAGTCTTATATTGTCCTCCTTTTAATTTATATTAGATAAGATAATGTTTAAACATGTTTCAGCCTATCTAAAGGCCATCTTCAGTAGAAGCTAAAATAGTACATGTATATGCAAATAAAAACCCTGAAAAATGTGTGGAATTAAAAGATAATGATCACGATTAACATATTAAAAACACGTGTGAATGTTGAGGTAGAAAAATCCTCTCATCTAAAAACTCTTCTGGTTAACATAAAACTTGCTAATCCTTTTTAAAAGTGGAAATCTGTGTTGCACTTAGTGACACTGTCAATAAGGGGATAATGAGTGCACATCATTCGTTACAAGGCTTAGTGACATATCAATAAGGGCACGAGACTGACAAGGTCATACCACTCAAGACTAATTTTGAACAAAAAACATTTATAAACTACCAGAAAAAGAAACAAATTAAATGAGAATTTTAATTTTTAGATATAATTCTGTTACCTTTTTTAGGTAGTTTATAAATTTATTTATTCACAATGTTTCAGCGGTTCTAAACTGAAGTAACTAAGAGTGATATTCTGTGAGATCAGCACAAAGGATCTGACAATTACACAAACCCACCAATGAACGAGTCGATGTTAAAATGAATTCTAACTAACCTCTAAAGAAATTCCTCTGATCACATCAACTGGATCGATCACATTTCCCAGTGACTTGCTCATCTTTCTGCCATGGGCATCTCGTACCATAGGATGAAGAAAAATTTCTTTGAAAGGAAGTTGCTTCATTAGCTTCTGGCCAAAGAAAACCATACGTGCCACCCAGAAGAAGAGAATGTCATGGCCTGTTTCCAGTAAAGTACCAGGATAAAATGCCTTCAGATCTTCCGTCTGGAATAAGAAAACAATCATAAGGAAAAGAAAAGAATAAAATGCACACATGCAAAACCACTTACAGAGCTGCACAAATGATGATGAGAGGTACTAACTTTACAACTTTATAAAGTGCTTCAACATGAAATCATAGTGCAACAAAAAAAGAGTTACCAGAAAAAAATTTACGAACTATACAAGGAATGGTTTAAGCCTCCATGGCTCAGGCGGCAGCATGCCGGGCTCTCACCGCAGGATTCCATGGTTCAAATCCCAGTCACTCCATGGGAGGTTTGTACTGGACAAAGCAGAAGCAGGACAGTTTTTTCTCCAGGTACTACAATGTTTCCTGTTATCTTTCATTCCAGCAACACTCTACAATATCACTTCATTTCATTTCATCTGTCAATCATGAATCATTGCCCCAGAGGAGTGTTCAGAGAAGCAGTCGAGGATGTTAACCTAGGCAGCCGGATCAATGACAATGTCATTAATAACATCTGCCAGTAGCCATAATGATCTTCAAATTATTATTAACAACATTTCAAGGATCAATGCAGCATTTGGTCTGTTCATGAATACTGGCAAGACCAAGCTGACTGTATTTTCAAAAACACCAAAGTGCCATCCCTGAAATACCTAGGGAATATAGTGAATGAATATTATGATTCCATGAATGAAATATCCAGGACTGGGTAAGCCAAACATTTGTTCAATAGTATAAGGGCCCTATTCACCAGTAGAGATCTCAACCTTCAGCTCCGAGTTCAGATGTAATACTACGTTTTCCCTGTCCTCCTGTATGATTTTGAAAGGCTGGATGCTCAAACCTTTGCTGGAAGTGGATTGAAGCTTTCAAAATGTACTTGTACAGAAGAATGCTTTGAATATCTTGGGTAGGAAGGAAGTCCTTAACTCGTAAAATCAGACAAAAGGAGCTTCTAGCAACCACCAAGGAGAGAAAGCTCAGGTACTCTGGGTACATCACGAGAGGTGAATGATATGAACTTTTCCAACTCATCGAGGGGAAAACTGACGGGCAATGGAAAAATTCCTGGCTTGAAGACCTGCACCACCGGAATGGATGAACTTCTATTGAAATCTTTCGAGCCGCTGTTCTGCGAGTAATGACGATGTACAGAATTGCCAACCTTCGTAAGCAGCTGGTGTCCTAAGAAGATGAAGCGTGCATATTTTTTGCCACCAAAAAAAAAAAAAAAAATGATGACAGAAAACTTTTACATAATCATGGAAGGAAAATTAAGTAACTTTTTATTTTCCTCCCAGATTTCTATTTCTATGCAAGGTGGGGAAAATTACGCGAGTAAATACCATAATTCTTTCTGTAATATATTCATTCACCTTCACAATGTACAATATATAAGATAGATCATATAAACATACTCCACACTGCCTCAATTCTAAATTTACGTTTTGGCCAATTTTGCTCTGCCTGGTGGTTATGCGCTGAAACATAGACATCCAACCAATCCCAAGCTGCCATTCACATCGACTTATATCAACAGAGTGCAATCTCGAAACTTAGTTGCCAACTCTAATATTTACATTCACTACGTGGTTAACCTATCTCGCTCAGCGTCTATGGCATTCAGTACGGTACGCGATATTTTGCATTTTTCTTCAGTAATTGGTGTTTTTCATATTAGTTTTTATCTCTCTAATATTAGTACAGTATAATGTAGTTTACAGTCTAGCATAGCGTAAGTTAGTACAGTAGAGGTTTAGTAGTTCAGGGTATAAAAATAGCTGCAGTTTTTATATGTCCATGTATTTGTTAGTGAACTTATTTCTTTCGTGTTTAGCATGTCTCTTCTTATTTTCTTCATGGGGCCTAAAATATTAGTTCCTAATTAGCGTCGACCTCTAAGATCGCTTTATGTGCCCAAACCATCTTAGTCGACTCTTCTCTATTCTATCATTCATTTTTTCCACTCCAATGTCTTCCCGGATTTTCTCATTCCTTATTTTGTCTCTTCTACTCTTCTGTATCATACTCCTCAAGAACTTCATTTCAGCTGCCTGTAGCATGTTTTTCCTTCATTCCCATCTAGATATACCTGCTCCCTTCACAAAGCTGCAGGTTGTTCTTATTGGGTCTTCTTGGATTTTTTCTCCATTTCACCTGGTAGTCCTAAAGTGGAGAGTCTGATTCTACGTACCGCCTCACTTCAAAAAGTATGTATTCAACTGATTCCTCTGCTTCATTGCATTTCCTACATATGTTGTCTCTTATTACTCCAATTCTATGTGGGTGTTTTATTCAGATGGCAGTGTCCTGTCAACCCATCTTATATTTTCTCTCCCAGTTTCAGCAGTTCTTTAGTATGCTTCTCGTTTGGTCCTTTTATCAGTTCCTTTGCAAGCCTGCATCTTGGAGTATTTTTCCAGTTCTCTATTTGTTTCTTTTGTACCCATTTTCCTATGTAGTGTCGGGCTTGTCCATAGGAAATTCCGCATACAGGTTCTGGGCCTACAAAATGTGTTTCTGCCCCTTTCCTGGCCAGTTTATCTACCTTTTCATTTCCTTCTATACCTGCACGCCATGGTACCCATATTATTTTGACAATGTTGTACTTTGAGAGCTTCAGGAGAAGTGAATGGCAATACCAGACAATTCTGGATATTATCCGGACTGCGTCTAGTGCCTTAATGGCCGCTTGGTTGTCCGTAAAAATGAAAATGTTCTTATTCCTATAGTTCATTTTCAGATTTTCTTCAAGACATGTTGTGATAGCTATCACTTCAGTTTGAAAGACTGTAGTGTGTTTGCCCAGGCTCATCTGGATTGATCTCTCAGGTCTTCCCCCGTTGATCCCTCCTCCTGTGCCATCCTCAGTCTTTAAGCCATCAGTCCACCACATTATATCTTCTCTATCAGTATTCCACTTGTTGATATCTCAGTCTTTTTATTTTTTATTTTTTATTATCTGGGTCACAAATGGTTTATCAAAGTTGTACTTTGGTATCATATGATCAGAAGGCATGTGTAGAACTTCCTCTGTTATTACTCTGTTAATTTTACAGTGTCCTAGATTGGAACTTTGTGTATTCCAGCACTCTGATTGTGCCAATCTATATGAACTCATTCTAGCCTGTCCTTTTATGAAATTACATAGTGATGGGAGGTCTAGTAAAGTATTCAAGGCTTCTGTCGGCGTAGTTCTCATAGCCCCAGTTATGGCTATGCATGCCATTCTCTGCAGACTATCCAATCTACTGCCGACTTTTCCTTGACTTACTTTCTGCCACCAGATGATTGCAACATAAGCCATCAACAGTCTAATGATCATAGTGTATATCCACATTACCATTGATGGTCTTAGGCCCCATGTCTTCCCAATGGCTCTTTTACATGCATACAGCAAGTTCTTGGCCTGGGTTATGTTCCTTTCTATATGTGGATTCCAGGTTAGATTTTTATCTAACACTACACCTAGGTGCAATGCCTGTTCCTCCATATATATAAATCTTGTCCAAATAGCTTCAGTGATCTCTTTCCCTATAATTTTCTCCTTCTTGTAAAAGGGACCAGAGTTATCTTGTTCAGGCTGACTGATAGTTGTTCTTCACGACACCAGTTCTCCACAAGGTTGAGTGATCTTTGCAGGAGGTCCTGGATAACACTCATCACCTTACCTCGTACCACAATCACTAGGTCATCTGCATATCCTTGTGTATAGAAACCCTGTTCGTTGAGCATAGCTATGATTTTGTTCCATGAGGTTCCACAGCAGAGGTGAAAGAACTCTTCCCTGAGCACAGCTTTGGGTGGCCCTAACCGTCACAGTTTCTTCAAACAGGGTTGTTTTTATCTTCCTTCCGTCTAACATGGATTTAATCCATTTGACGACGGTTTTACTCACCTTGCTCTTTTCCAATGCTTTGATCATAGAGTCATAGGTTGTATTGCTGAAGGCTCCTTCTATATATATAAGAATGCCGCCATTGCAATTTCTTTATATTCTAGGCTTTCCTCTAGTTTACAAACCAACTGGTGGGGTGCTACTTCAGTGGATCTGCCAGGTCTATATGCAAACTGATTTTCATGTAACGCTGAGTTCAGCTGCACCGTTCTTCTGATATATTTATCCAGGATTTTCTTCATTGCTTTCAGCATGAAGGAGGTTAAACATAATGGTCTGTACGCTTTGGCTTGGGCATAGTTTGCCCTTCCAGGCTTAGGTATGAATACTGCTTTAGCTTCAGACCATGATTTCGGCACGTACCCTACAGCTAGACTAGCTCTGAAGAGGTCCGACAGGGCATTGACGAATATCTCCCATCCTACCTGTAGGAGTATCGGAAGTATCTCATCCAGCCCTGGAGCCTTTATAGGGTGAAACGTGTCGACTGCCCATTTTACATGGTTGTGTTTTATTATTCTGTTGGTACAGTTCCAGTCTGCTCTTCGAGCTCCGGTCTCTGTTCCAACCGTTTCTTCTTCTGTCATCTCCTCAGCCTCAGGAAAGTGACACACCATTTTAGCATGCCTCAGTGTAGTTCAGGAAAGACAAGTGGCAAGAAAGTGACTCTGAGATCAGTGGAGTGTTCCTCTTGTAGGCCATAACCTCCCTCCTGTGCCAACCATTAGCGGTGAGTGATGTGTTATTTCGTCATTCTCTTTTATTCTTAATAAAGTATTCTTTCTTTTAGTGTCAGATATTATTAGTAAGTGTAGTTTTTGTGAATTTGTTTTAAATCCAGATTCATTAGCTTTTCAGAGTGCGGCATCACATTTTACGAGGGCTGTTTATTGCGGTCGTATTGCATCAGCTGTTCTAGCAGCAGTAGCATGCTAGAAACAGAGGTAAGGCGAGGTTTATTTGTGTTGCAAAACGTCAATTTAGAAGTAAAGAGTATGATGTAGTCAACTCAAAAGAATATACCAATGTTGTCTATACCGTATATGGTTACAAATGAGAAGAAATGTGCACAGTGCAGCCAGATAATTATGTACTAGCAGAGGTTCCTTCAGAGAAAAAAAAAGAAAAGAGGTGTGTTTTTAAAACAAATATGAGGTACCACGAACTACTGCATGGTAAGTAAAAAGAAACAAGTCACAAGAATTGTAATAAAATCCAATGAAGTCGCTGAAATCATTTTTGAAGAGATATACAGATTACCAAGTGGGGATTTGGATACATTCTTAAAACAGTTTGATTATTTATTCAATAACGCAGTCAGCAGGCTTTATAACTGATACGACACTTAGGATGTTGAAAGATACTATCCAATCATTTAGCTTTACTTATTCAATCAAGGAACCTACAAGGGTGACAAAATATTCATAAACTTTGTTATATCTCAATATTACAGATATCCCAGATGAAATACACAGATGCACTGTAATAGGATGCTTTTCTTATCAGACCATTGTGGATGAGAGTTAGGAAATGTTTATGCCATTCATTCAAAAATAGATAAGCATGTAAAGAAGTACAAAAGAAAGAAATCTGAAAATAACACAAAGAAATTTATAGAATTTAAATGCATTGTCTGGGGCGATCTTAGACAAAGCAGGGATCTAACTGTTGCATGGGAAACATTCTGACATAATTTTAAGGAATGTTTCAACATGACAAGTCCAAAGAAGAAAAAGTCAGATCAATGATGACTGACTGACTGACTGACTGACTGACTGACTGATAGGTGCAACATTTTTAATCGGTATGCTCACTGTCAAACTGATTGAAAATGCTCAAAGGTCTTGGGTAACTTTAAATTCTTGTTGATTATGTGGTCTATTTATGATTAGTGAAATTAAATTGTTTCCCTGATGGGAACTTATTTTCTGATACTGATATACTGTGATGTACACAATTCTGTATAATCTATACATATGCAAATGAATACTCATTTGATTTGATATAATGATACAATTTAGTTAAGTTCTACTTAGAGTGTCCATCTGTAAAATGGAAACTAAACAACTCCACCCAACATGTTACCATCCTTGAAGGTGTCAAGTTACAACCTACACCTCCCTTTCTGGTAGTCAGAAACTATTCCATCCTTATTTGAGAGCTACAAGAGTTTGGAGAAGTGCATCTCTCAAGAACCTGCATACTCGAATGCTGTAAAATCTCCACAGAGACAGGTGTCCGAATGAGTAAATTTATATACCAAAATTTACTCATTCGGAGCAAATATTTCAGGTCCTTTATGGGAATCAACATCTATATCATCTGATGGCCAGGCAGACATCAATTTTTGAAAATGAGACAAAGACTCTCATAGTGCACTGGCACTGTCAGTGGTTCCAAGTAGCCTATGCAGTGGCCTCCACGGTATGCACTAGCCATGCGTCTTGGTTTGTGTGCTATTTACCAACTGATGAGCCCAACTTAGCACACTGGGGCGAAATGCTGGCAACCAAGCTGGAAAACTTATAATGTCCAATAACGGACCAACTATAAAAAGAGGTTAGACGTAACACATTAACTGCTGCCTTAATTAAACCTATGAATTGCCCTAGGAGCCGATATGTTTTGCTTTTCTTTCTATTAGGTAGAAGGTAGTAGACTGTAGTTTTAACATTACAAGTGAAGTTTTTACACATCATCATCATCATCATCATCATCATCATCATCATCATCATCATCATCATCTAAAGGCTTCACCTTGTCGCTGCAACCATAGATCTCTTCTCTCTGCGATCCTTTTCATCTCTCCATAACCTTGGCATCCCATCATCTCAACTACCTCTTCAATGATCTTCTTCCGTGGTTTCCCTCTGCCTTTCTTTCCCATCACCTTGCCTTCGAACAAGTTCTTTATGAAGTTATTATGCCGGAGAATGTGACCGAAAACTGATGCTTTTCTCCTTTTTATCGTTGTTATTAAATGTCTCTGGGTGTTTATTTCTCTAAGCACTGCTTCATTAGTTTTCTTCTCAATCAAGCTAGTTCTTGTCATCTTCCTCCATAGCCACATTTCCACTGCCTCTAGTCGTTTCATGTCCTCCTTCAAGAGAGTCCATCCTTCACAGCCGTATAGCAGCACACTCCAAATGAACGTTTTGATAAATAATTTCTTTTGTTCAGTATTTAAGGATTTATTAGTTAAGAGCTGCTGCTTCTCCTCAAAGGCTTTCTTACACAGGGAAATCCTTCTTTTTATTTCCACAGTGCATCTGTTGTCATCGGTAATAACTGATCCTAAGTAGCAGAACTTGTGCACCTGTTTTATTAAAATACTAGCAATTGTACCCGTGCTTCGCTACGGTATTCCAGATTGTATACGGATATTGAAGTAAATTACTATACATGAAGTTAATAATAATTTTTAAATTGCATGTAAATTGGCGTTATCCGAGAAAAAGTATAGGGAGGTCCGCAGAAGATGTTTCCAATATAAAGTGCGAGCTGTGGAGTTGTGATGATAACGACAGGTGCACTTGTCTACCATAATTCATTATGTTTTAGAAACGTTGAATAGGGTGAAATTTGTGTAAGAATTTCACACAGTGCATCACTTTTCAAATACTTATGCGACAGCTTCAAACATAGAATTAGGCTCACATATGGCTACTGGGTGGGCCAATATTCGTGTAGAATTTGATGATCCCATCTTTCCTATAAGTGAATCAAACAATCAATTGTACGTGTACAAATTGCAAAACTTAGGTAAATCCAGAAACAGAGAAAAATTTAATGTATAAGGGATAGAGATACGACAAAAGGTCATAGGACCGAAGTTGTAGATCACTCCAAATTAAACGGAGATTGTGCCATCCGTTTTGTGATACCACTTACCGTTTAGCCACGAAATACATCGAAAGGAAGGACTGCACGGTCATTAAAATTGCCTCCATATTTCGATACTTTTCGGGGGTAAAAAATAAAATTTTTTAACATCTCGTAAATTTTCCATCGGTTACACGCTAAAAGCTATAATTTTGCAAAATTTCAATTTTCTAACTTATCTGGGAGATTGTGCTGCGATGTTGATATGGGGGAGTGGGTTAAAAATCAGGACTTTAAGGAAACTTTTAAGCCCATAAAACCTGTAGGTTCTGGATAAATATCACCGACTGTGTTCTTATGCAGGTTTGAAACTCCCAGCATGTACCCGTCAGAGAATTATGAGAATTTGAAATTTTTCTAGGGATCCTGACGTCATCAGGTTGTCTGGTACCAAGTTTTAAATTCCTAAGATGCCTAGAATGGTCTTACTAATTTACGTCTGTTTTCATTTTTATGCCTTAATTTATATATATAGTATATATAGCGCGCCAAACAGACTTCCATTTATTAGTGTGGATAATATTTTACCCGCTTCCCTAGTGGTTCTAGGGGCGTATTACTCCCACAGTACGTTTTCCAGGTAGTAAGTCATACTTGAAAGTCATACTGGAACATACACACGTCCATTATCTCAGTCATTTCTGAAAATTTATTTTTTCACCCTTTCTCACCCCCTATACCAAAGGGGGCTGAAGTTAGACTTTAAACATCCGGAATGTTACTATTCATCTCAGCGACCAGGAAAACTATGGATTCGGCAATATATTCGATTACTATTATATCTCACTCCCACTTCCCCCACCCTAAAGGGGCTAAAATTTGAGTTTAAAAAAATCGGAATGTTACTATTCATTTCAGCGACCCCGAAAAGTACGGATTCGACACTACTTTCGATGATTTGTATATCTCAGTCCCCTTGCCCCCCCCCCCTCCCGCCCCTAAGGGTTCCTGGGGTGTTTTACCCCCATGTGGTTTGTCTCCTGATACTAAAAATTCGGAGTGTCACTATTCACCTCAGCGCCTATGTATTCGACACTATTATTCATATATATCATTATTATTTCTATATATCACTCTCCCATCGCCCCCCATCATGAAGGGGGCTGAACTTGGACTTTAAAAAATTTCGGAGTGTCACTGTTCATCTCAGCGACCCCAAAAAGTATGGATTCGACACTATTTTCAATGATTTTTTATATCTCAGCCCCCTCGCCCCCCCCCCCTGCCCTTAAGGGTTCCTGGTCTGTCTTACCCCCACGTGGTTTGTCTCCTGATACAAAAAATCCGGAGTGTACAATTCACCTCGGCGAACCCCGAAAACTATGTATTCGACACTATTTTCGTTTAATTTTAAATATCACTCCCTCTCGTCCCCACCCCAAAGGGGGTTGAACTTGAAATTTTAAAAAAATCCGGAGTGTCACTATTCATCTCAGCGACCCCAAAAAGTATGGGTTCGACAGTATTTTCGTTAATTTGTTTATCTGACCCCCTCGCCCCCCCCCCCCCCCCCCATCTCTAAGGGTTCCTGGGCTTTCTTACCCCTACGTTGTTTGTCTGATACTAAAAATCCAGAGTATACAATTCACTTCGGCGACCCCCGAAAACTATGTATTCGACATTATTTTTGTTTAATTTTATATATCACTCCCCCCTCGACTCCTATGCGAAAGGGAGCTGAACTTTGACATTTGAAAAATGGGGAGTGTCACTGTTCATCTCAGCGACCCCGAAAACTGTGGATTCGGCATTTTTTAAAATTATTTTTATACCTTGCCCATCCCTGACCCCCCACCCTTAAGGGAGCTATGGATGGCTTACTCCCACAGTGCTCGTCTCCAGATAGTAAGTCATAAGTGTACCAAGTTTGGATGAAATTGCTCCAGTGGTTTAGGAGGAAATGTGTCATTTACGCACACACATACATGCATACATCCATTTTATATATAGTAAGAAGAAGAAGATTATGCTTGCTTTATTATTACATAGAGAAAGTTTATTTTGAACACTGCAGAGATCTAAACTTAAACTGTATATCCGAAGAAATTATTCGAATCAGAGGAATGAATATTACTTCGCTCGCGGCATGCCCAATCATGAGAATGGCTTCAATAATATTAGTCATCAGTTTCAGAGTCGTGTTCATTGCAGAGGACAGGATTCTTATTCTTAAGAAGGATAATTGGTGCCACAATCGTCCGCTCTAAGATGTTCGAGGGTACTCCAGGTGACTCCAAGTCTTTCGAAGCTCTGCCGTGTAGTTGATAGACTTGTAACTGTGTAGAACATCGGGTAATTCTTGTAAAAGTTGCTTGTTGAAAGAAATGAATGACATGATATATGATTTAAAGTTAAAAACTTCATAACTGATCCGTATTGAACAAATAGTACCAATGATATATGATAGCAAGAATGAAGAGGATGAAACCCGGCGCCGGCACATATGCCACTCCTCTCGAATAGCTCAAGACTTAACGTTCCGATCCGACGGATGAATCATCATCAACACCATCATATGCCCTCACACCATATAAGACCAAAAACAGCATCCTACGTCCTGGACGTAAAATGGCTCCTTGAATATTGTGTTCTCTACCTATCTTATGTACGTTGCCTAGCGACAGCGACTCTATGCATTTAATCTTGGTGACAGCACGTTGGATTGTCATATCCCAATGCACGTTTTCCGATGGCTTTTCGTTCATAACTCACCAACGAAAGCGAAAATGAAAATTCCGGCTTCGAGGTGCATTCGGACCTCCTTCCATCTACCTATGTTCAAAATTTCAGATCTCTGCGTGCTGTAGATTTTGCTGGGCATCGCGCACAGACAGACAAACACTTACTTTTATAATTATAGAGATTTCCAATTCTGAGCTGTGCCTCTGGCTTCATTTTAGATTTGCTTCATCAATGTGTGTATTATAAAGACAGCATATTTATACTGCATTGCAACAAATGATGTAACATTGTTATATAATAATCGTTCATATAAAAAATATCCTTAAGCAGGGGTAGAAGAAAATAGAAATAATTCAGTAGCCAGCACCTTTTTATCAGGAGCCAGTACATTTTTTGCAAATATACATTATGAACACCACAGGTTAGACTAGGATCAAGCTACGTATTATTTTTGAAATGTGGCCTTAAGTAGTATAGTCTCAGTTCATATAAGAATGGAAATTTATATTTTAAGAGACACTAACCCAAATAATCACCAGTCACCTTCAAGGTCAGCGTCTATTAAAATGACACTACATGTGCCTGTTTGATTTCTCACCAGTAACATTCAACTTGCTTAACAATGCAAACAAACCCTCAAAATCAGTGTAGGGTCTAGTTTTTTTTTTTCATTCTCTTGACGCACCTCGCTAAAAGTGCACATTCGGGATTTTTCACGAAACTTTCAGCCTCCTGCCGGCCTTGCGGTGTAGTGGTAGTGTGCCTGCCTCTTACCCGGAGGCCCCGGGTTCGATTTCCGGCCAGGTTACGGATTTTGACCTGGATCTGAGGGCTGGTTCGAGGTCCACTCAGTCTACATGATTACAATTGAGGAGCTATCTGACAGTGAGATGGCGGCCCCGGTCAAGAAAGCCAAGGATAACGGCCGAGAGGATTCGACAGCACGACACCCCATAATCTGCAGGCCTCCGGGCTGAGCAGCTGTCGCTTGGTAGGCCAAGGCCCTTTTGGGCTGTTACGCCATTTTTTCAGCCTCCTGACACTTCGAGTGAAGATAGGATTTTTCGTATGTTTTAAACGGTTCCAGTTTAAAAGGTCCTGAAAATCCAGATACAACTTTAGAATGTTTGTCGGCAATACTACGAAAGTTACTTCATAATTTACACTTCGCAATTCCTTCTTCATAGCACAGCCACGGCAGTAATTCAAGCTACGATTCTCCGCATCGTGTATCATTCTCATACTTCTCCGAATCAGTAACATTCAGCTTGCTTAACAATGTAACCAAACCTTCATAATCAGTGTATGTATGTATGTTCAGTCCGTCAGCGATTCCGCTGGTGGGATCCTCAACAGCTCTGCCATCGGCTGTCACAGATGGCCTAGCATCACTGAGGAGGCGTACTAGGGAAATGAGGAGTGAGGTAGTTTCCCGTTGCTTTCCTCACCGAGCCAGAGTTGCTATTACATACCAGTCTGCCAAGCCCACTGAAATGCATGCACCAACCGACCCTATGAGCAACATTTTCACACCATCCATAGCAGGGACTGGCTGCATAAGGAATGGCATTATTAGCCTCGCTCATACCTCAGTCACTTTCATATTGTCAAAGCCCAGGATAAGACAGAGACAGATCTATGAAAGTAACAAAATTGCTCTAGCCTATACCAGAAGACATAGTGCACTGTAAAAACTAGGTCCTGCCAGCAAAGGCATAAAATCAGTGTAGGGTCTGTTATTTTTTGCAATATGATAAGATGCCATGAACAATGCATTCATATGCTGTGACATATTAGCATTCATTTTCTTTACGCACTTCGATGAAAGTGCTGAAATTTCCGTTTGCCTGAAAATTGAAATGTCGACGTATTTTTGATCTTTGATCTATCATTGTCTTGAACACCATAAATTTCACGCTGGTCATTGTCGTCCTGAACTCTACAGTCGGCACTTCCATCAAGTGTTTTCTCACATTCACTCCCTTCTGTATCACTGTGTTACATTTACGGGCCCTAATTACGAAGAAATCCGGAAGAGTACACTGTTACTCGCATCAGTCAATTTATGCGGTTTTGTTCATTTCATTTTGCCGATTTTCTCAAGTATAGCACAGAAACGTAAAATACACCAGCGTTAAATGGCTTCCGAGTTTGCGGGCTTCGATGTCTGATAGAGATGGGGAGATTCTGAACGAGTGATTCAAAATGAACGAATCATTACACTGAACGATTGAATCATGATTCAGTGAACGAAATGAATCGACTCGTTTGTGAATCGAAATCTGAATCGAGAGATGGCAGCCACAACTCGTTCCTTGGTTCCTCGTTCGTTCTGATTCATATCGCCAAATCGGGTATCCACCATTTTTGAATCAATGACTACTTGTGAAGAACGACTCTGTTATTTTTATTTAACCTGAACTAAAAGTCCTGTCCACAAGTCAAATACTCCTAACCTAACCTTACAGGAAATATATATATATATATATAAGAAATTATCACGTAGTTTCAAGTCACACACTTCTCGGAACTTTAATATACACTGAACTTCTAGCTCGTTGCGAAATGTTAGGTTAAGTTCACTTCAAGGTTCCCGTTCACGTTCTTGTTCTCGTGAACTAACGTGTGAAACATGGCCACAAAAATGTTCATATCTACTATAAATTTCAAATTCGATTCTCGTATAGTTTCGAATGGTAGCTACTTAAGTTTGGAAAGGATTAGTCAGACAGTTGTGTAGCATTTTTCGACTGTAACCTCTAAAAAGAATATTACTCTTGTTAAAATGCTATCGATGATTATTATTATACCTTGAACATTTCACTTCTTGTAACCTGTAAACATGTAAAGCAGTAGCAGTTATAAAGAACATAACGGAATGGTTCATCTGAGTCCATGGTTTCGCTTTCGGCCAAGACAACTACAATTACATATTGTAGATATTAGATATTGTAGTTGGTCTTGTTTCGGCTCTCTGTCACGTGGTATTGGAATGAACAAATCATTTTAGTGAATCGGTTCTTGTAAAAGAATCAGATTCCCCACCTCTATTGTCTGATGCTACGTTGCCAATTTTCCATAAACGCACAGGAATAAAAACAACCGTATTTATAAAGAGCAAACTGTTCAATACCAAAATGCTGTAATTAAATGAAAAGTATAAATATTGTCCGGTGAAAATACAAGAATTGATAAACACGTCATTCCGTATGTTCTAAATGCAAAGAATGAATTCTACGGGAATTCATCAGCACTGCTTTGGCGGCAATACTTGAGGAACGGCTAGTCACGGGAAGGATGGCAGTAATGTAGTGTTTGGGGAATTATTTAACGTACCGTAGTAGTTCTCTGCATTTCTCCACAACTCTGGTCTGATCTTTGTACTCGGCTACCGATAGCTGATCATCTGTAATAGAACTCGATGTGTTACGATATGTCCACAAGAAAGGACAATTGTTTGACGGGTTACAACGATATCTCCCATGACCGCCAGGCAACTCCCGCGCAGAACTGAAACGTCCAGTTCCCAGGTGCGAAGAGCAATTACAGAATTCAAGACTGCCAAAAGCACAGAAAATGTTTATTGCACATATTAGAATATATGAGCTAGAGAAAAAACGTGAAACACCACACGACTTGTTACTACTTTGTAAAGTAATGGAAAAGTACATGTAAGGGAACTCCGGATTTCAAAAATAAATTTTCAAACCCAAATTTGAAAATTCAGGCGCCAGGTAAAAATTTTCAGGCGCCATGGCGACTGGGTGCCCGGTATTTTTCGACCCCTGTCCTTAAGTAACTGTTTTTGATGCAATTGTGAATATTACTGTAGCCATTCGCTTCATGTATAGCACTAGCGGTAAATCCCAAAGCAAGGCTCTAAGCAAAGTGTAGGATTTTCAGGGAACTTTTTTTTTTGCTATTGGCTTTACGTCGCATCGACACGGATAGGTCTTATGGCGACGATTTCAGGGAACTGAGGACAATAATAAATGGAGTCAGTCCCCTTTTCGTGGAAAAATTTACATCGATTTCTCATTGATTTGCCTTTTGAATTTAGTTTTTGTGTTGGAATTTGAAGGACCAATAGAACTGCCATTGCCACTTTCATCCATTATTACACCACATTAGAAAGAAACAGGTCACAAACCAATAACCCAAACATATAACTCGAACCTCAATCTGAGTGCGGTTATTACAGAGGGACAAAGCCCAAATCACTTTGCAGACCAGTAAAGACAAGCAAAACCGGATCGTACATAATGATGCACATGCGCATCAATGGCATGTAGCGCAGGAATGACGCAACGCAAATGTGCGTCAGGCGGCAGCAAACGTGTTAAGGGATGCAACAGCATACTCATAGTAGAATTTATAACATGACGTTTCTTAAACATAACCACAAGGTGTCATGCATCACTGGTTGCAGTAGTGTGTGTTATCTTTTGCTCCAACATTTACTTATGAGGTAACTCTCACGGTAAAAGAAATAATTTTCGAGACATTATTCTGAAATTAATATTTTGCAACATATTCATGATGTACTATGGTCAAGGCGGGTAGAGCAGATACAAAGCTCATTTCTCACTAGCTTAAAGTGTAAAATTTACAATGACAATCTGAAAAAGCTTAATATTTAAGAATGGTACATAAAATATGAGAAAATTCTATCATTGATGACATATTTACCTCATCAGGCCAACCAAATATTGAAAAAGGAAACAGAGCTGATGAAAACCAGGTATCAAGAACGTCATCATCTTGTTTAAGTTTGATCTTTGAAGTTGGAACTCCGAACTTTTTTGCAGCTTTGTTCAGGGCTTCTTCTTGAGAGCGACCACTGACCCAGTAGTTATTGTCAGTTGCCTGAAAAAAGATTTTTCACCAGTTATGACAGTATGTAAAATAATCAAACGCATTAATAAAATATATAATCAGGTCCTACTGCACAAATTCTGGACAAGATTTCTAGCATTTAGCCATCATACACTCAGAACTTTGTACAGACTACTAAAACAAAACCTTTATCTATTATTACACAAGCACATGTTCTGTTAAGAATAAAGCTTTCTTTTTTTTGCTATTTGTTTAACATCATACTAACACACTGAAGGTTTTTGGCGATTGAAAAATGGGAAAGGGTTAGGATTAGGAGTTAGTGTCCTTAATTAAGGCACAGCCTCAGCATTTGTGTGGTGTAAAAATGGGAAACCACAGAAAACCATCTTCAGGGCTGCCGACGATAGGATTCAAACCCGCTACATTCCGAATGCAAGCTCCAAGCTGCACGACCCTAACCACATGGCCAACTTGCTCGGTAAGAAAAACTATGAAAACAACCTTGAAAACGGAAAACTCACTGAAAGTTATGGACACATAGGTTTATAACTTGTGGGATAAAGCACTGACCAATGTAACACTGACTCATTCTAGTACTCCTAAGTTATGAATTTCATTATGGTCCACACTGACAATTGGTGTTCGTCCCGACTGCACATAAAATATGAGGAGTGTGGGGACATTTATTTCACAATGAAATTTAACAAAGATCATTTCATCAGATTGAAAGGCCACTTATTCAAGTTGTGAATGTCCCCTTCAACGCTATGTAAACTGTTACTCGTACATTCTACTCGTTGAGGTATAATTTATGAACTGAATGGGTCCACAACAAACATAAATGATGAATTATCAGCTCCAAGAACGATTCAAGTCTCAAGAATAGTTGTTTATTATAAGGACATTAACGGCAAATGGAGGATGATAGGTTACCTAGGAGAATAATGGATTCTGTTATGGAGGGTAAGAGAAGTAAAGGGAGGCCAAGACAATGATAGACTCAGTTTCTAACGATGTAAAGATAAGTGGTATAGAACTAAATCAGGCCACAGCGCTTGTTGCAAATAGAGGATTGTGGCGATGTATAGTAATTTCACAGTGGCTTGCAGACTGAACGCTGAAAGGCATAACGATCGATCTATAATGATTAGAGTTCGTGGTTTATAGCATTTAAAAATCAGAGATTTAGCGTTTTGATTTTCAAATTTAGCATTTCGTAGTATCCATAATACTCAAATTTAAATATTTGTAGCAAATTGGTATAATCATAATTTTGTGTGGCTATTTCTAGCCAAGTGCAGCTCTTCTAAGGCAGACCCTCCGATGAGGGTGGGCGGCATCTGCCATGTGTAGGTAACTGCGTGTTATTGTCGTGGAGGATAGTGTTGTGTGTGGTGTGTGAGTTGCAGGGATGTTGGGGACAGCACAAACACCCAGCCCCCGGGCCATTGGAATTAATCAATGAAGGTTAAAATCCCCGACCCGGCTGGAAATCGAACCCGGGACCCTCTGAACCGAAGGCCAGTATGCTGACCATTCAGCCAAAGAGTCGGACAGCAAATTGGTTATAAATATGCATAATTAGTCAGCACATCAATATATATGTACCGCTTACATAAAAATGTAATATTTTATAACTCTTGGCACGCTGTTTGATCATCACTTCGCTTCTACTGATGGCTACCAGACAATAAATTGCTACCGTACTTTAAAACAGAACTAGTACAACACCTATGTCAAGAATAACACTTAGTCTGCGATGAAATTGCTGCCTTTGAAGTTTGATTTTTTTTTTTTAATTTTTTTTTTAAGCATGCTGAATTCAAATTCAAAGCCAGGAAGTTCCTATCATGTACCATTTAATTTTTAAAAGGTTTTTTTTAAATTTTCCTTATAGCATAATTTTCGTATGCCCAAAGAGTAATTATGTAAACTGTAATACATTACTAAGACACATTCTTATCTTTGTGAAAACTTACACATCCTGTCTTACTTCCTCTCACATTGCATCTGGAAAAGATATCAGTTTCAAGCTGTAATGTGGTGTAGAATGTTGCAAGTTTGTAGTTCAGTACGACAGTATATTTACCATGTCACATCACACATGTATAAATGATTCAGACAACTTTTGTTATATAAGTGAGAAATACACCTTGCCTAAGCAAAGGCATAATATTACAGATTTTGTAAAAAAAAAAAAAAAATCATATCTTGCCTATTTTGGAATCAAACTTGGAGACCAAAGTAAACCTTGGACACCCCACAAAGTATCTTCATTGAAGATCTTCGTCATTGGGTCAACGGCAAACGACCATCGCTATCTTCTGAAATACCTATGGTTTGGAGAGAGTAGTCAAACCATAGTAATGACTGCTATTTCTGTTCGTGTGATGTGAAGGGATACAATTCTAAAAATAAAAAGCAAATTGTGTATCCAGTTGTTTGGTCAGCCATTTTACCTGTCCCCCATGGGGACCCCTGTGCGACCAGAAAATCTTGAACAATTTTCATCTGAGTCTGATGTAGAAGTGATGGAAATTGAGACGAGTGACAGTGACAAAGCAGAGATCTAACTGTTGCATGGGAAAACATTCTTACATAATTTTAAAGAATGTTTCAACATGACAAGTCCAAAGAAGAAAAATTCAGATCAATGATGACTGACTGATTGATTGATTGATTGATTGATTGATTGATTGATTGATTGATTGATTGATTGATAGGTGTGGCATTTTCAATTATATGTGCTCACTGCCACTCGTAGGGGTCATATGAGATGAAGGCGCATACACGGACAAAGTTTCAACATATTTCGCATTTATCGAAAATGCTAAAAACTACAAACTCTAATAATGATGTATGTATGTATGTATGTATGTATGTATGTATGTATGTATGTATGTATGTATGTATGTATGTATGTATGTATGTATGTATGTATGTATGTATGTATGTATGTATAATGACATTGGCATAGCTCAACCCAACAACACCAGTAACAACAGTTTTTATGTGTTATTTTTAATTTCATTTTTTAAATGTGTAGTCTGACATTTCAATCAACTTTTAATAATTAATTTCTCTGGCTTTGGGGCTGGGTGTTTTTGTACCGCCTTCGACATTAGAATTCGTCTTATGTAAGACCTCATCCTCACAGATGCGCAGGTTGCATAGGACCTTCCAAGACCTGCACCAAACCACTAAGGAAACCACATGCTATTAATTAATTAAAAGTTAAAAAACAGCTCACAATCAGGATAAAACTCCAAATCCTGCTTTCTAGTCTGCTTTGAATACATTAGCAGAAATGGAAAGTGTTACACCACAAAGACCTTAATGTAATGTATTTTTTGTATGTACTTCCTATGCTAAGTATGTGATATGATTACAATTTCATCTCTCTAATTTTAAGAAGAGTCACACACTTGGCACGAGGAACATAGGAGCATTGTACAGACTGATAACCCAGAGACTTGTTTATAGTACAATGACTGCAGAACAAGTGGTGGACTCAGAATACTGTAGCAACAAGACCAGGCATTGGTCCTTCCAGACAGATCACAGAAAGAGAAGATCCTTGGATTACGAAAATGACTCGTGCAAATAGGCAAATGACAACAGTTGCAGTTAGAAGCACAGTATCGTCAGTAGGATAGCCAATAAGACTACGTATACACTCATAAGTATGTTAAAGAATAGTGTAGAATACATAATATGTACAGTTTATATCTACGCTACCGTTAACTGACACTAAAATGATGGTCAAAAATTTGGCATAACTTTTTCAGGACATAAATGTGTAAGCCAAAATACTTCCTAAATTCCTCAAAGGATTTTAGAAAATTTCCCTGCGCCCCCACTAGGATATCCAACCCTTCAATGTTAACTGGATTTAACTTCTCTTTGAAGAATGATGGAATTATAAATGATGATCTTTTCATTGTCCACATCACAAGGTTGATTTGAAGTGAATTGTAGTATCAAGGTTTAAACTCTTGCCTAGTTTAATTACTGTAGGCTAGAAAGTCAAAACGTAGTACTGATCCGTTCTCAGCAACACAGGAGCATTCCTCAACTTCCCAACGCTTAGTTTTTACAGTTTTTACAGATAACCCGAAATGATGGTGAGCATTTCACAGGAGCCTAAGGCCACATCATCCCAAGATATGCCCAAGGGTTTCTCTCTCTCGGCAGCCATGTCTGAATTGGGGCCTGTTCCACGAACGAACTTTGCACTTTGCACTTTTCAGTTCAGATTTTGTTCCGCCATCACTTTTCAGATTTAGCTTGCAAAGTGAAAAGTGAGAGATGATTCCCTTTTCATATGGTTTTTTTTTTTTTTTTTTTTTTTTTGCTAGTTGCTTTACGTCGCGCCGACACAGATAGGTCTTATGGCGACGATGGGACAGGGAAGGGCTGGGAGTGGGAAGAAAGCGGCCGTGGCCTTAATTAAGGTACAGCCCCAGCATTTGCCTGGTGTGAAAAGGGAAAACCACAGAAAACCATTTTCAGGGCTGCCGACAGTGGGGTTCGAACATACTATCTCCCAAATACTGGATACTGGCCGCACTTAAGCGACTGCAGCTATCGAGCTTGGTTTTTCATATGTTAATTAACAAGTATGTACACTAGTTTCTCGAAGTAGAATTTGGTTTAGTGATATAAACACGTTACGATGTGAGCTTTTGTTAGCAGCAAGTGAGGACAGTTATGAAGAATCCAATAAGAGAACGTACAAAGACAGGATTAATTTTCATAACCTCACTTCGACGTAATTTCGCGAGTGATTTCGTATTACCCCAACACAGGTTGACTATATTCTTGAAATGATCGGTCATTTATTGAAACATGCAACAAAAAGAAGTCAATTCCTTTCCGAAAAAAGAACAAATTCTTATATGCTTATATACATTGGTTAGTAAATGGTGCCCAGCTGCACGGTGTAGCAGCAATGCATGGGACATCAAAATCAATTATTTGCAGAACTGTTATCAAAGTTGTAGATGTTATAGTAAATGTAATATTTCCTCACAGTACATTAGCCAGATAATCCACTTAATATAGCGACGGGATTTCTAATGAAGGGTGAATTTCCTTCTGTGTGTGGATGTGTTGACGGTAGCCTACTCTCATTAACATTGATGTGTGTCATCATTTGAGAGGTTATCTTTAACCTCTTAACATGAAATCCCGAGTATACTTGGGGTTTTACATATTTGTATAAAATAAAATCCCGAGTATACTCGGGAATGTCGTTCATTGATCGGTACCTAATTTAAAAGCCCGAATATACTCGTTTCTTGTTGTTTCTCTATATTTCCGCCAGATGTTTATGAAATTATTACGTTAGGGTCTTATTTTTGCCAACAGATGTCTCTGACTCAACCGTAGTGGATGTCGGTGACTCAGGCAGTTTGTTTTCGCGGCTTTCCTGTATTTGTTGCTATCTAAGTGTACTTTGTCTGTTAGGTGAAAATGGAGAGTGAAGAAGAGTTTGACTTTGAGTTTAGTGAGTCTGATAGTTCTGAAGAAGTTTCTGAAGACAGTTCAGAAGAAGAAATTGGTAGTTCTAGTTCATCTGATTGTGATATTGCAAGTGCCAGACAGTGGTGTGAAATTGATACTTCTGGAACACTACCACCTGCCCCACCACGTTTTTCTTTCAAGGCTAATCCTGAAATACATTTCCAGCCGTGTTGTGAGGATGTTTAGTGCTGTGTTATTTATTTTAGAACCTGTAAAATGTATCACAAGTATACTCGGGATTTTAAAACAGGAACTTTTCGGTGGCTTATATTTCATTGTTAAGTTCGAAACATGTATTTTCATTGTTACCACTGTCATTAGTTTTCAATAAATAGCCCATTTTAACAACAAAAAATTATTGATGGTTATGAATTTCATGTTTTTGGTCCGTATTGAACTGAGAATAATATATAAGTAATAATAATAATAACGTAAATGTTTCCACCTTTTCAATACTACAATATATTCACAAAATTACAAAATTATACGGTACTAGTTTCGACCCATCTAGGGGTCATCATCAGCCGTATTGGAGCAAAGATCATTTGTGGCGAAATCCTAAGACAATATTATTTTAAAGAATAACAAGTGAAATGAGATGTTATGGTAATAGTTAATAATACAAGGAATATACATACTAAGAGGTTTTTAACAAAGAATAAAGTATAAATGGGGTGTTGTAAAAATTATAATCATGGAAATCAGTAAGTTCTTGTATTGAAATGAAATATGGCTTAGGAAGAGGGCTTAAGGTGGGGCTGAAGGGTGCGGGAGAAAGTGTAATTGTCTTGGAAAAGTACCTTTGATTAAATTTAGGATTGAGTTTAGGTTGGCTGCATTATTGTTTCTGAGGAAAGTGATAAATAGATCGAAGAGTATGTTGGGTTTCTCTGAGATTTCATTGAGATTGTGACTGGCATTAAAGTATTGGTCTAGGTGTATGTAGTAATTTTCCATTATGTTCAGTAAAGGGCCCTTGTTTGCTAATACGAGGATGTCCATGTCTTGTTCAATATTGGTGAAATTATGGTTATAATCTTGCATGTGTTGGCCGATGGCTGAAAACTTGTTGTATTTTATTGCGTTAGTGTGCTCATGGTATCTGATAATGAAGTTTCTCCCGGTTTGCCCGATGTAGGTTTTTTTACAGGTGGTACATTTGATCCTATAAACTCCTGATTTTAAAAAAACTGCTGGTCTTGTTGATGTGTGAAGTATTGTATAAAACATTCATGTTCTTATTGTTGGTTTTGAAGGCTATTTTAACGCCTTGTTTCTTAAAGATGTTGGTTAACTTGTAGATATCATTGTTGAACGTGAAGGTGGAAAATGTTAGAGGTTTGGTTATTTCTTTTTTGGGGTAGTTTTTGGGCGATGTTTGTGTTTATTGATTATCCTTTCTATAAAATGATTGCTGAAGCCAAGATTCAGTGCACCCCCAGTCCCACAAACGAGCCACATACAATAGCCTAGTTCACCGAGCCTTCAGCATACCTATGTCCAATAAAGATCTAAAAAACGAACTCAACACAATCCGCAGAATCGCAAAATTCAACGGCTTCAGCAATCATTTTATAGAAAGGATAATCAATAAACACAAACATCGCCCAAAAACTACCCTCAAAAAAGAAATAACCAAACCTCTAACATTTTCCACCTTCACGTTCAACAATGATATCTACAAGTTAACCAACATCTTTAAGAAACAAGGCGTTAAAATAGCCTTCAAAACCAACAATAAGAACATGAATGTTTTATACAATACTTCACACATCAACAAGACCAGCAGTTTTTTAAAATCAGGAGTTTATAGGATCAAATGTACCACCTGTAAAAAAACCTACATCGGGCAAACCGGGAGAAACTTCATTATCAGATACCACGAGCACACTAACGCAATAAAATACAACAAGTTTTCAGCCATCGGCCAACACATGCAAGATTATAACCATAATTTCACCAATATTGAACAAGACATGGACATCCTCGTATTAGCAAACAAGGGCCCTTTACTGAACATAATGGAAAATTACTACATACACCTAGACCAATACTTTAATGCCAGTCACAATCTCAATGAAATCTCAGAGAAACCCAACATACTCTTCGATCTATTTATCACTTTCCTCAGAAACAATAATGCAGCCAACCTAAACTCAATCCTAAATTTAATCAAAGGTACTTTTCCAAGACAATTACACTTTCTCCCGCACCCTTCAGCCCCACCTTAAGCCCTCTTCCTAAGCCATATTTCATTTCAATACAAGAACTTACTGATTTCCATGATTATAATTTTTACAACACCCCATTTATACTTTATTCTTTGTTAAAAACCTCTTAGTATGTATATTCCTTGTATTATTAACTATTACCATAACATCTCATTTCACTTGTTATTCTTTAAAATAATATTGTCTTAGGATTTCGCCACAAATGATCTTTGCTCCAATACGGCTGATGATGACCCCTAGATGGGTCGAAACTAGTACCGTATAATTTTGTAATTTTGTGAATATATTGTAGTATTGAAAAGGTGGAAACATTTACGTTATTATTATTATTACTTATATATTAACAAAAAATTAGGTTAAAAAAAGATCACAATTTTGTAAATAATTGGTATGTTAAGAGGTTAAAGTTGTCAAATAAGGATGTCACGTTTCTCCTGGACAACTTCCAGCACAGCCAGCTTCTTGTAATAACCTTTCTTTCCCATGATAAAAATTTTAACGGTATGACAATTATACCGTCAAGTTCGCCGCGAAAAGTAAAGCATTAAAATCATAGAGTATTAGGCCTATACAGTTTGCTTATGGAATAAACTCGATCAGATCACTCATTCGTAAAGACTTTTCACTTTGCGAAGAAATTGAAAAGTGAAAAGTGCAAAGTTAAAAAGTTGCAAAGTTCGTTCGTGGAACAGTCCCCTGATTACCATCTTGAGACTTTTCGGGGATTCCTCAAACGATGACAACATTCGCATTTATTTTTAAACATGTGATTCTCTCTAATGAAGATAATGCACTCTTATTTGTTATGATAACTTTATATTTATGAGAAAATGACTAGACAGAAAAAGAGCCCATTCTGTACTCACAGATATAATCATTTCTGAAGTAAATTTTAGTCATTTTCATACATCCACAGACTATGTATGAATACTCACTTTCTGTGGTACAGCATCCAATTTCAATCCAAGTAAGCATAAAAGAAAAATGCAGATTAAACATTTATAATATCTGGAAATGTTAAACAAAGACAGCAAAATATACATTGTAGCATTACCTTCAAAGGGAATTTATCATAGAGTTTTGAACAAGTTTATATAAAAACTCCCCGACTTGATATAACAATAGAAGAGGTATTCACAGTTTCTCACAATCAGCCATAAACTCTAAGACTAAATTACAACTACAAGGAATTCACAAATGTCTCATTTATTTGATTATTCCTGGAAAATCAGCCACCTAGTGGTAAATGATGTCAGCATTACAAACACAGAGGACATATGCAATAATCTAAATGAACTATATGTTAATGTAGCTGAAAATACAAGAAAAGGTCTTCCTGAAGATGAGCAAGTTCATGGCAGCACAACAGCTGAAAGTCAAACTAATAGTATTTTCATGTCTCCAACTGATGGATGTGAAGTGCTCAAAATTATCACTTCTCTAAAAAATAAAAATAATTTAACAGAAGATAAAATAACCAATGCCATGTTAAAAACCTGTGTTGAAAGTTTAGTGCCATATATTGTGGAAATTATTAACCATTTAATTCTCAGTGGAGAAATACCGCAATTACTCAAATGTGCCAGAATTGTACCTATCTTTAAATCAGGAGATAATACAGATCCATCCAATTACAGGCCAATTAGTATATTATCTGCAATTGGAAATCTCATAGAAATTGTAGTAAAAATTAGATTGGTAAATTTTCTGTGTAAAACTAATTACTTTTCCAATAATCAATATGGGTTTCTCCCAAATAGAGGAACTGCTAATGCTGTATTTGATACAGTAATAGATGTTCAAAAGACCTTAGATGAAAATAAATTAGCAGCAGGGCTACTCATAGATCTTAAAAAAGCATTTGACCTGGTTGACCACAAAATACTTCTGAACAAGTTAAAATTAGCAGGAATTAGGGGTTTAGCACACAAATGGTTCCAAAATTATTTATCCAACTGAACACAATATGTGATGATTAATGATACCAAAAGTTCTAAGCAGCAAACAAAAACGGGACTACTGTAGGGCTACGTACTAGGTCCTATTCTATTTTTGATTTATATTAATGACATAAAATCTTTAACACTAAAGGGAAAATGTAAAGTATTTGCCGATGATATCTTAATAACTTATAAAGGACTAAGTGAAACACAAATTATGGAAGATATAAATTGTGACTTGAACAAGTTATTGGACTGGGCTTTATCTCAAAAAATTATCATAAATGTGACTAAAACAAAATATTTAAATCTAAGAATTTCATTTTTGTCCGTATTGAACTGAGAATGAAGGTGGACCCTTTTAAGTTTCCTATCTTCTAAAACAAAATACTTAATCTTTCATAAAACAGCCCATGAGATCACAGCGGCTAACACTGTTACCCTAAAGGACCAAGTAATAGAGCGAGTCAACTCAGCTAAGTATCCTGGTATAATATTAGACTCAACACTTTCCTGGAAAAGCCATATTGATTATGTAATCAGCAAAATTACCCCTTTGATAGGAATAATGCACAGATTAAGATACAGTAATTTTTCTCGTCAACAATTGAAGTGTATACATTATGCAATGATCCACCCACATCTAACATACACAAACTTTATTTGAGGAAGATGTAGGAAAGATTATATTAATAATTTGGAAATCCTACAAAAAAAAGAGCCATCAAAATCATGTATAGATTCCCCTTCCTCAAACCGTCACATGAAGTTTTTTCAGTAAAATATTCTGCCATTCCATAAACAAATTGCATTTTCATCAGCAGTCTTTATGTATAAGCTAGACAGGAAATCAACCCATTCTACTGTTAACTTCTCCCATTTTAGTGAAATTCATGGATATGAAACTAGAGGATCGTTAAGGATATATCCCTCTCTCTAATTCAGTAAAGTATCATAGAATCAATGTTTAGGGAATATAATGTATTGCCTCCTGTTATAAAGAACTCTAAATCAGTTATATGTTTCAAGAAAAAACTGAAGGAATATTAATCTTTTACAGATATCTTAATATAATCTCTATATAACTTGCTTTAATTAATACAATAATATATATTGTCCATATTTAATATATTACAGCCATGCAATATCTGAATATACTTCTGAAAAACTATGATGCTAACATGTTTTAAAAAAAAAGTCTTAGTTATCCAAAAATGTATTTGTCACTTTACAGAAAAAGCGATTGTATATGAAATGTAATTATTGCGTCGCCTTAAGAAAAGTATGTACTGTATTGTCCCTATCACGAGCCAGAGGCTCATGGGACCTTTTGCCACCAATAAATAAATAAAAATACACATCTACCTCATGGGACCAGATCTCCCATTCAAGACTATTACATAGTACTTTATTTTTCTTAATCTTAGAAACTGACGCACTATTCTCCAAGTAGATAGATTCTTGTATTTCAATATAGGTATTCCTCAGCAGTCCAAGTTCTCAGACATTTTTAAATACCTCTTGAGGAACAATAACTGTTGAAGATACAAAGAGCAGGGGGATCTGAACTTTCCTCATATTCCACCAACTTGTAACCTTCTAAGCCAATGCAACATATTTTCATTTTACCTCTTTGGATGTTTCTAAGATGTTTTTGTTTTTTTTGGCACAGGTTTATCAATTACAGAAGTCTGAGAAGTTGATGAAGAGCATTTTGAACATTTTGTGTGGTAAGCTGATACATTCTGTTCCTGTGTGTTTCCCATGATTACTGTACTATGCAGAGTAATAGAGTTCTAACATGGAAATAAAGTATTTCCAGACCCAGGTTCATATAATACTAGCACACCCGTCATAGCTTCGCCCGTGGTAATAATGCATGGAACTCATAATGATATATGCGCACATCTGACCTTGTATCTATTAAAGAACTATTTGAAATTGTTTTTACTTGAGTCTGCCTTGTCAATACACCTTATAATGATCGAAAACTACAGTAGAACCTTGATAATTCGGAATCGGTTAATTCAAAATCCTGCCTAATTCGAAGAAGCTCTCGTACCCGGAAACATGAGATACGGTTTTGTAAGTTATTTAAATTAATTCAAAATACGGATAATTCGTAATTCGAAGTACAATGTCGGCCCCATTACGGAAATTCAGATTGTTAATTCGAAACTGCCTTTACATTTTAAAACAATAGTATGTTACAGAGTAATTTACATTCAAAATTTATCCGCATCATGATAGAACGCGTGTTCTGGAATGTGGAGGGGTAGCTTTCCGCACTTACACTCACTTTGGTGTGTCTACAGTGTGCTTCATAATTGCTAAGTTGAATGAAATCAGAATTCTTTTGTATTCAACCTTTTAAGGAACACCGTAATATCATGCAGCAGGTAGTGTGTGGAGAAACAGAATCCGCGAACAATGGCAATGCCGACAGTTGACGAAAAAGCGTGGCTCATATAATAAATTCGTAGGTACCGAGCAATATTGTCATTACCGATGAAACTGCATTGCTTTCTTTTAATGCCGAGCCCAAACGGTCTTAAGGTTTTAAAGGAGAAAATGCCAGCCGGTGAATCGTACAAGGGTGGGGTTCATTGTACTGTGTTGCAATGCACACGAGGAAAGTTCGATAAGCCACAATGTTTTAAGGGCATCGGGCACTTTCCATACAAGTACGAGGCATCTAAAAATGCAAACAGTACAGTCATCCAAAAAATAATGCATTTGTAGTTTGCACAGGGGAACCAGCATAATTTATCCTCGTCTTTGAATCATGCTTTTTTTTCTTTCTTTCATTGCGTGACGTTATGTTTGTCAGTGAGTTATCCAAGTGCATTATTTGAATACTGTAAATGCACCTTCTTGGATACATTCTGGAAATAGCTTTTTTCATGGCATTTGAAAGGTTTAAACTGTGAATCAAGGTTAACTGCATGCAGTAATGGGCCTTAGAACATTCTGTAATGCGGCAATGGTTGGCACTTCTGAATTACGAATTGGCGTTTAATTCGAAATCACGTAATTCAAAGTCTGATTTTTGAGGCCCAATGACTTCAAATTAATGAGATTTTACTGTATTTATTTTACCATACATGTTTCGGGGAAAACATCCATTCCCTTCATCAGTAATGTCAGGTGTAATGACAAGGTGGACTCAAGTAAAAACTATTTTAAATAGTTCTTTAATAGATTCAGACAAGTCAATACAGGATCAAATCGAACTTTCCTATAACTCCATCCTTGTATGATTTCCCGCCATGCCACTTCTCTCGTACTTTGCCGGGTGTGAAAATGGGAAACCACGGAAAACCATCTTCAGGGCTGCTGACATTGGGGTTCGAACCCGCTATCTCCCGATTACTGGATACTGGCCCTCTACATTCCGGAACGTGCGTTCTATCATGACACGAATAAATTTTGAATTTAAATTACACTGTAACGTACTATTGTTTTAAAATGTAAAGGTAGTTTCGAATTAAAAGTTTGAATTTCGGTAATGGGGCCGACATTGAATTCGAATTATGAATTATCCATATTACGAATTGAACAATTTAAATAACATGCAAAACCGTATTTCATGTTTCCGGGTACAAGAGCTTCTTCAAATTAGGGGCGATTTTTAATTAACCGATTTCGAATTATTGAGGTTCTACTGTACCTATTATGGTTAAGTTTATTCAACATCTGACCTTGTGCGCTGGATTACATAACAGGTACTTTATTATTCTTTTCTTATGTTGCCAAGGCTAATGTAACTTAGTGTTTCTGTGATCTCTTTTAGGTTATTTCTTAATTTTCATGGCCATGTGATCTTCTTTTAATTTATTCTATTATTCTACTTATTTTATTCATGCTGAGTAAGGATGAAAAGATACTGCAAACCCGTTTCGTGTGCATGTGAGACTTGATTTTGCTGGATCCGTGTCTGGACCTGTCCATATCTGTTCTCCTCCTGCGTATCACCTTTGGGCTGAGTGATATTGTTTGTGCTATAGCGCTGTCTTAGGTTCTACTTGTTTTCGCATCCCTTGCTGATACGAATGTATCCTACAGCGTATAAATTATTTGAGATTCCGTTGGATTGGGCGACCCTTCGCTGGTACATGAGGGGGCTCTGTTGTTCTTGTTAACCTGATTCAGCCCATGCCTGCATGTATAATAATTGTGCTGCTGCAAATCTACCGCAGTGTGTCTCAGTTTTATCTTTTCATTCCGATACCTTGGACTGTCAGTCTAGCTACACTCATTGTGTGAATGGACTGTGTAAATGGTGGGTTTGTACTATCTACTGTGTCTTTTCCTTACTGACATTGTTTATTTCTTATTTGCATGGGCGTTTCATTGCGTTTTGTTCCCGCGTTGTGTTATAACACTTTGGGTCCATTTTATTATTTGGGGATCTTTCTCCGTTACTCTTGTTTGATTCTCAGAGATCACGTTTATTTATGTCGTCATGGCAAGGTCTTATTACCTTTCCCTATTATCTCCTTGTTTTCCTTGGTTTACAATCTTTGGGATATGTGCTCCTTCCTCGATACTCATATTAATGGAGTCTCTCTCAAAAAAAAAACACACCTTCTTCTTCCTTGGCAATTATCAATAGTGTAATGTCTTTACGATTCGAGACTTATATGTAACCTTTTCCACCTTCCTCATATAAAAGTGTGGTTAATTGTTTTGAGGGCTGTTTGAAGGAGAAATAATATAGGAAAAAATATTATAGTTCCTGTATGCGATAGGCGATAGGTTGATAACAATTCTCCTGCCCCATGCACTACAGTCTTAAGACAATATCTGCGGCATTACAAAAAGTGGATGCAAATGAATAATGAAAGAGATGTCCTTAAAATATTCATGCTGCCTCACGTGGGTTTTATTTCATGCATTTGTTACTTCCTGTAATTTATGTGTTCTCTTTATGTTTTTGTTTTGTTTTGCCTTAACCCAAAGATAATTTTAATAAACTTCTCTTCACACTAATGTGTTTTTGTTTTGGGTTTTGCTTTTCTTAATCGTACTTTATTTTAAGAGAGGCCCGCATCTAGTTCCTGACTAGTAAATTGTTGGTTTTGACCGATCCAACGGCAAATTTCTGGGTATGCTAATGTGTTGGTTTCTGTAATGGGTGGTGAATCGTAGAACTAATATCAAATACAGTATAGACAATACAAGACACTTCCGGATTTAACCCAGTTAAAATGGGAGACAATTTGTAAGTGACGCTCGTAGTAGCGTGACCTGTAAACTCGTGCTAAATTCGAATATCAATGGAAATTCATATATGGAAATGCATTAATAAATAACGTCTAGAAAGAAAGTGTTGTTAAGATATTAACTTCAAAGCTGCTAAAGGAATTCTGGATAAGTGAAAGAAGAATTATTTAACAGGTTATTATTATTATTATTATTATTATTATTATTATTATTATTATTATTATTATTATTGCTGGTGGCTTTATGTCACACTGACACAGATAGGTCTTATGGCGACAATGGGGTAGGTAAGGCCTAGGAGTTGGAAGGAAGCGGCAGTGGCCTTAATTAAGGTACAGCCTGGTGTGAAAATGGGAAACCAAGGAAAACCACCTTCAGGGCTGCCGACAGTGGGATTCGAACCCACTATCTCCCGGATGCAAGCTCAAAGCCATACGCCCCTAACTGCATGGCCAACTCGCCTAGTGGTTATTATTAAAAGACTGAAATCAGACATAATTATATTCAAATGTTTACTGTTAGATTTGTTTATTCCCTCATTTAAGAAACATTGTTTGATCATATTAAGACACTTGTCAATAAACAGACTGGCACATTCCTGTCTTTTTCTCTTGGAAGGGCTACCCCTTTTGGAAGGGCGGTAGCATTTGATGTTTAATTTTTGGGAGATTCTGTGTTGGTACAGATCACAGCTTTAATCTTAGAAGAGGGATAAAAGAAAAAAAAAAGCATGAAAATGTTGTCGATAGTTATGTTTTGAGGAATATTTACGAACAATTAAAGGAAAAATATAACATACCCTTAGCTGTATAGTGGAGGATTTCTAAAGTTGCTGGTCTGGAAATAATCTGAATAGATCTTATAATTCTTATTCAAGTGTAACATCCCTTCTTTCTTGATACCTTATCTAAATCACTTCCCTGACATTTCAAAACCCATAGATCACACCTAAACAACACATCGACATTGAAGGTTACCTGCTGCACCATACAATAAAAATAAAATAAGCTTATTATATTTTAAGCCAGTTAAAATATGGGTCGCACAGGTCAGAAGTTAAGGAAGTACTATACAAATCTCTTTGTCACTGGAAGAATATATATGTGAACCCAATATTTAGTTCCATTTTCTTGTCACGAGGGAAATGGAAGAAAGACTGCGAATCCTTCTGCACTTTATAATTATTGCAGCCAAACACAGCACATACCTTTCCACTCGTGATGAGAGGAGATATAAAGGAATGACACGCTCCTATTTACTTATGTTAACTTACTGCAAACGCATAAATAACACCATAAACTTCACAAACTAATACACGTGCTCTTACAACAGAATCAGTAACTACAGGTCACACTGCTAGAAAGAGCTCTATCGTTATTTATAAGTTTCATTTCCATACTGATTGATTACACGTATCTGGACAAGAAAGAAATTCCATCTATCAATACTATTTATGGTAAAGTAGACTTACATCAGTCCTGGTTTCGACTGTATACAGTCATCATCAGCTGACAGATCACAATATTACATTCATTAGGCATTGATACATGTTACAAATTTGTCGTCATCCATTAGCGCATCCGGATGTCTAATGGGGTTGTGAGTTAGATGTTATCGTCATTTCATTTGGGATTACGTGAGGTTAAAATTGTTTCTGAGATTAAAATATGGTAGTAAAAAACTTAACTAAACTTAAAATAAATTGTACATGCACATTAAACACATTAAAAACAATGAAAACATATATATATAAAAAACACTTGGTGAATTTAAATGTTCATGTCTTGCATGTTCTTTCTTCAGGCTTCCTCACTGGGGGTCTTGTGCGCCTATGTTTATGTTGATTGATTTTGAGCTCGTAAACAGTTCTTGAGGATGTTCTATTTGACTAAGAAATGCATTCATATATGCTTGTAACGAAAACACAAGTCACTGAGTGGTCAAATACCATGGGTAGAGATAATATGTAGCTCAGCTGTGAACGTGTTTCTTTTTAATTCAAAGCGGATGATAAAGTCTTGATTTTTGGATTTGGTTGAATATAGGTTTTTGGTGGTGCCCTCTTCCTTGTCTATATTTGTTTACTGGAGCTGTAGTTATCTGTGAAAGATAAACTGGTATGAGTAAAGTGTAAGTTTGAAGGAATGCCTGAAGTTGTGTGTGAAAGTAAATTGGTACTTACTGCTGTTGTTGTTGTGGTTGGGTGACGTTCTGTTTGGGAGCTCGTTGCGCACTGCTGGGTGTACGCCTAGGACTTATTTCCGCTGAAGGGAGGGGTAGGGGGAGTGGCTATTATGGGGGTAGGGGTGGAGAGGGGTGGAGCTGGGCTTGTCATTCGTCGGTCTTCTGGGGCGTGCTGTGTTCTGTTTATTTACTGTTTTGAGGTAATCATTTCTTAGGGCGGGAATAGCTTTATTGAAATTGATATTGGTTTTCTCCGTAAGTCATTAATATTGTAATGAGGATTAGCGTATTGGTCTAAGGAAATGTAGAAACCTTCAGTTATGTTTATATACACGTTTTCAGTGTTTTTAATGTGTTAAAATCACCAAGTATTTTATATACATGTTTTCTGTGTTTTTAATGTGTTTAATGTGCATGTACAATTTATTTTAAGTTTAGTTTTAGAATTTTTACTACCATATTTTGATCTCAGAAACAATTTTAACCTCACGTAATCACAAATGAAATGACAATAACATCTAACTCACAACCCCATTAGACATCCTGATGCGCTAATAGATGATGACATCTTTGTAACATGTACCAATGCCTAATGAATGTAATATTGCGATCTGTCAGCAGCTGATGATTGTATACAGTAGAAACCGGCACTGATGTAAGTCTACTTTACAATAAATACTGTAGTATTGTTGTGTGTGTGTCCTCCGTGCCTACAATCTCCGCAGCCCGCCCGACACATGGATGTTTCCAGAGACCACGAGGCAGACTGCAGTGCGCTGACGTGATCGTCGGTGACGTCAGCCAGCGCTATAAAAGGAGCAACATTTCTCGCCTCTCCATGACTACCACAGTGTCCAACGACCAGACTACACCACAAGTCAGACACGGAGGCACCCTCTTAAAAATGTGTTCTGAATAGGTGGTCTGATTCCTGGCCGTGAGGTTTCACCTCTGGACATTGCCTCATTCATCCTGCATCCCGTAGCCACGTCGAGCACCCATCCAAGCATTCTGCTACTTATACAAGTCCCTACAGTGCTCCGACTCCAATCATAGCATTCTGCTATATATGAAAGTTAGATGCAAGTTCCTTGCAAGTTATACGCCTCCTGTTAGCATTCAGCTAATACGAACTCTCTCTACAATTTCCACTGGTTATTATACATGACCGATAGTTTTCAACTATCAAGAACATTTTCTCATTTGAACTCAACAAGCTTCAAGAAAAGTTTCGTTCTATTTCATGTACATATTGTATAAATGTGTTGAAGCAATGAACTTTAATGTTGTGCCTTGTATACAAAGTTCCTTGTATACAACAGTATTGATAGGTGGAATTTCTTCCTTGTCCATATATGATAAATAGCTCTAATCGCTGTCCCTCAATATCTCGCAGACTGTCCTGTATTATCTCTACTGTATTTGCTAATACCCTGAGAAGACGACTCATCAACAGATTTTAGATCATCAAGTTCGTTGCTGGAAGCATTCAGTGAAAACTGGATGAGTATATAAAAGTTCCAAGTGCTAGAACAACTGAAGACATGCCCGGGAAAACGGATTAACCCGCAAAATTAAAATACTTGAGTTATGCGCTGCAATCTGCTGTCAGATACGAGAGCTATCTTTTGTGATATTGGGCTATCCTCCAGGGTCATATTAAGTTAAATACAAAAGGCAAAATTTCTTGCTTTTCTGTATTTGCTCTATCCGTAATGTTAAGAACAGGCCAACCCACTCTGCAACCGACATCTTCGGTATAAGCAGTGGGCGAATGTCTTGTGTAATTCAACAGAAAAAGAGTATGGTAAATGCAGCAATGAATACCTGGCATTTGCTCGAGCTCACACCAACAGTTTTCCTGCTCAGTCCAATCATTATTCTAGGAAAAGAAACCCGAATACAAAGTACCTAAGTGGAGAACTAAATGTATGCAAAATGCACTCTCTCTATGAAGATAAGTGCAAATATAATAACAAGGAACCTCTCAGCCTTGGCATGTATCATAAAATATTCTACAAGTATTTCAGTATTGGCTTAGTAACACCATGTAACAAGAAAAGTTTTTGATAGCCTTAACGTGCAAATTTCATCAGAAAAGAACATTTAAAAAAGGATGGAACTTGAATCTAAGTTGATCTTTCATACCAAACAGGCTAATACTGCATATGAAAATCTGAAGAGACACGTATGCTTTTGATATGCACGAGTGTCTGCAACCCCCCCCCCCTAATTTATCTGTAGGAGTTGCATTTTATAAATGTCAACTTTGGACATACTTTTGTATTCATAATGTTTCTAATAATGATGCAACAATGTTTATGTGGTCGGAAGACAATGCAGGGAGGAGAGCGGATGACATTATTTCATGTATTAAGTATTATGTAAAATCAATCCCTGCTGAAGTACGTCACTTAATTGCCCATTCTTATTCTTGTTTTGCCCAAAACAAGAACCTTAGTTTGGTTAGTTTGCGGATGTATCTGCCACAATCTGGCAGGTTTGATGATGTAGTACAATTTGGTACCCGGACATACATTTTTACCATGTGACTGGAACTTATGTCTTATTGAGGGGAAAAAAAAAAAAAAAAACCGAGGGACAGTACCTTATATTTATGTTCCTGATCAAACTAGAGTTAAAAATCCTTTCAGTGTTGTCAAAATTACAACTGGTATGTTTATCACAGCAAAACTTCTTCTCGATAAAGTCCAGAGAAAAATAGTGTCAGAATTTGGTCAAAAGGTACTGCTGAGCTGGATTATTTGTTTGAAAGTAACTAAAAACCAATCTTTTATGCGAAATTGAGAGTTGTGATTCTGTGCACATTAGGAATAAACAAAATATTACTTGCTAGACTTTCACGTACTTGTGAGATATTTCCCCCAAATATAATGGTGCAGGAGCAATAAAAAACCTGCAAAGCTGAAAGATTTACAGGAATTGATGGAATATATTTCACCAGTTTATCATGAATACTACCAAAATATTAAATTTGCTCCCGAATCTGAGACTTTTCCTGCTGAACCATTTTTTGACCATTGCACTGATTACTGTTAAATAACACCTTTAACCATAAATTTCCAGGATAAGATACAGTTACACTATTATGCACATGCAATATTCAAAGTATAACATGTTAATAGAGCGTAAATGAAAGATGTAATGATTACTTTTGAGATATTAAAAAAAAATTGTTTTCGTTAGCATCTGTGATAAGTGTGTAAAGCATTGAAGAAGTTTAAAATACAGTTTCTCTTTGTTTAATGATAATGTCTTGTTTTGGGTAATAAAATATGAAATTATACTGTCTGCTTGGACCTTACGTTTACGAAAATGAATGAAGATAATGTCTTATATTTCTTTCAGCCTCATTCACAAAACTCAAATTTTCTCCATTTTAAATAAGTGTGGGATAACCCAGTTTTCCGGGCATGTCTTCAATTCTTGATGACACCGTGGTTAGCCGGTTGGTCGAAAAAATTTTCACCATCAGAATGTTGGCCGGCAGGCTAGAGGAAGTGGTGGTATACAATTCCTAATCACTACATTGCATGTCAAAAGCCTGGATTAAATTCCAAACCTCTCCGCAGTGCTCATATGGAGTCAGAGCATATGATGCTGTTGATGGTGATTCGTCCGTCGGATGAGAACGTTAAGCCTTGAGCAGACCCCTTGGTGCTATTCGACAGGAGCAGGCTATGTGCCGGCACCGGGTTTCACCCTCTCCCTTTCTACCATCATATATGCCATTCATTTCATCTCATTAACTCCTCTGATGAGGTTGACGTCAGGAAGGACATCTGGTCATAAAAACCCGCCACGACAGATTCATCTCACCTCATACCTGACCCCGTAGAGAAACGGGATAAGAGTTGGACAAACAAAGAATTTATATTTTGATCATCAAGTATTAAGGAGACACAATTGATTTGTTCACCTCTCATGTCTAATTCAAGCATCTTTTTAGTGTGCCATTTTCAGTGGTCTCTGAATTCCCCTAATACGCACTTTCCAATGAGGCAGCTGAGGCTTTAATTTATGTTAATAATTTAATGTTCCTCAAATTGCTATGGACTTTAAGAGGGTGGTTGGAATTAAGTTCCACATGATTCTGTTAATCTGCTGGAAGTTAACAACATGAAGTTGTCACAATTCATCAAATGCCAAAGTTTACATCCATTTCCCAGCTAGTCAAAATTCTGGAGCTGTACCAATATTAGCCATCATCAGTACCTTCTCATTTTTAGTGCTCCGCCATTCCAGCACTGCCGTAAACCTGTATGTAAGAATGCAGATTTAAACCAGTACGGAAAAAAAAATCCTGTTTTTTCATACCAAGAATAAATAAATAAATAAATAAATAAATAAATAAATAAATAAATAAATAAATAAATAAATAAATAAATAAATAAATAAGAGTCCCGTTAATCCGAAAGTCCGGTTAATCCAAACTGAAATATTAAATTAAAAAAAAAAATTATCCTTATTGAAATGAAAGAACATATTATAGAATGAAGATTTACTTGCATTTTATTAGTCATATTTTACTAGAATAACTTCATATAAACATAATTACACATCGTAAATCTTCAATCATTGGTCGTTCATCTTTACAAAGTCTTTTAGTTTCTTTTGCCGTAGTGACTGGAATCTACTCGAAGATGCAATATTAAACCAGTGTCTCATAGACATCAGATCAGTGGGCGTAGCAGCGGAGTGCAATTATTTTATACAGTATTTTATTAATGTAACGGCTAAAGAATGGGCATTTTAAATTACAGTATGTACTGTACTGTACTGTATTGTAAAAACTATTTTCCTCAGACGGTTAAGTCACTGGCCTTCTGACCTCAACTTGGCAGGTTAGATCCTGGCTCATTCCGGTGGTATATGAAGGTGCTCAAATACGTCAGCCTCATTTAAGTAGATTTGCTGTCACGTAAAAGAACTCCTGCTAGAGAAAATCCCAGCACCTAGGCGTCTCCGGAAACTGTAAAAGTATTTTAGTGATACGTAAAAACAATATCATTATTATTAGAAAATATTTTCCGGTTAATCCGAAAATTTCGTAATCCGAACAGACTCTGGTCCCAATTACTTCGGATTAACGAGACTCTACTGTAAATAAATAAATAAATAAATAAATAAATAAATAAAGCAAACAAACAAACACACACACTACACAGAAGTGATATCCTGACTTACAAGATCTATAACTTACCACTTCTCTTTATTAATAATGTTACTGGATTTACGTCCCACTAACTACTTTTAATGGTTTTCAGACATGTTGGAATTTAGTCCCACAGATGTTTCTTTAAATGCCAGTAAACTGACCGACACAAGGCTAACTTATCTGAGCACCTTCAAATACCACCGGACTGAGCCAGCATCGAACCTGCCAAGTTGGGGTCAGAAGGCCACTGCCTCAACCCCTTGAGCCACTCAGCCCGGCATTTCTCTTTATTACTCTTATGTACTAAAAAAGTTTATCATGAAGCAACATTATGTAACTAATACCTACATCACCAGATTTAAAGGAAGGATCTTCTACAGTTACAAAATAGGCAGGAATCCTGTGGCCCCACCACAGCTGTCGAGAGATGCACCAATCCCTGAAAATAATTTACGTACGAAGAACAATATAATTCAGTTTTAATAATCACATAATAAAATATGTCCCTATCTTTCTATTTATGATTTGTTGTTCCTTTCCATTTCTAATAAAACATTCACTTAAAATTCAGATAGAATCAACACTGTGTTTTTCCTCTCACTCAATTTTTCAATTAAAAAATACAGCTGTTCACATCAACAAACATTCAGAACATTCATATAGAGAACCACGCTTATAACATAATGTTAAAAGAATTCTATAGCTTTCACATATAAATGCAGAAAAATCAGAATGTTAAAATAAAATTCTTACACCAGCCATAATGAGCAAATACCATGAATTTTCTTTCACAATTGTGTTAATTGTATGTTTTTACATTTGTTTAGTTATTAAGACAAGATAGCCACAAGATAAAAAGATATAGCTGGGATGGAAAACAAAGGTCTCTCATCAACTATATCATCACTAACAAAGGAGAATGGAAATATGTAACTGATGTCAAAGTTATCCCCAGTGAGAGTATAGACAGTGATCATAGATTATTGATTGCAGACCTAAATCATGTGGCTAATCCAACCCCGAAGCAAAGAAAAAGAAAACGTAAAGTGAAGACTTGGAAATTAGAAGAAGCCAAGCTGAAGGAAGAATATAAAATAAGGATACAGAGACACTTACCAAAAGGGGAAATGAATACAGTAGAAGAAGAATGGAAAATTTTTTAAAGATACTTTGGTGGGTGAAGCTAAAGACCTATGTAGGATTGACCATGAAAGAAAAAGAGACACCCTGGTGGAATGAAAGAGTCAGATTGGCTATGAAAGAGAGAAATTGGGCAAAAAAAAAAAAAAAGCTAGACAAAGAAAAACAAAGAGATGCACAAGATCCAGGTGGCCAAGAAATGACTAAACTTCAGGAACTCTACAGGGCAAGAGTAAGAGAGGAGAAAGAAAAAAATGGATGAGTTTGTGTAAAAGTTGGAAGAGGACAGCAGAGGAAACAAGAAACTTTACAGAGTAATTAAAAACAAGTGAAATAACCTAGAAGACATCAAGGTAATAGAGCAGAACAATGGATCAGTAGTACGAGAGGAAGATGGAATCAGGAGGGAATTCAAGACCTTCTTTGACAAGCTCCTGGATGGAGAGGCATCAAATGTAATTTAAAACAGAGAACAAACTGGAAAAAGTGAAGAGCCCAGTAAAAATATGGAGCCACCAATCACATGGCTGGAGATAGAGAAGAGCCGTAAAAGTATGAAGAAAGGGAAAGCTGCAGGAATAGATGAGTTTAAGTGTGGACATGTTGAGAGCAGGAGGAACTCCAGTAATCCAATGGCTACAAAGACTCCTAAATGTATTATGGCAGCAAAATACCATCCCAGAAGACTGGAAGAAAGGTGTAATTGTACCTACATTCAAGAAAGGCAGCAGACGGAAATGTACCTACTACTGTGGCATCACTCTACTCTCTCATGGACTAAAAATTTAGGAAAACATTATAGAGGATAGATTACAAGAAATTGTAGAACCACTTTTAGAAGAGGAACAATATCGCTTTAGGCATGGAAGATCAACAACAGATCTTATATTTGCTGTCAGGATGCTAATAGAAAAACATTGGGAAAAAGAAAAGCCTTAATATCTACTGTTCCTTGACATCGAAAAGGCCTATGACAGCATACCACGAGATCTTATCTGGGAGTGCCTGAGAAAATACAAAGTTCGAGACAGTCTAATTTCAAAAATTAAGCTGCTTTACGAGAAAACCAGAAGCCGTGTACAAGTCAGTTCTGGACTGTCAGACTGGTTTGAGACAAAAAGGGGAGTACAACAAGGTAGTGCTTTGTCGCCCCAATTATTTATCATTGCAGATGATGTAGTAATTTGGGGTAACTCAGAGAAAGATGTGGAAGAGAGACTGCAGGGGTGGAGTCAGGAGTTTGAGGCTAAAACGGTGCTGTTGAAGGTACAAAAGGGTGACAATCAGCCAGAAATCATGCTAAATGGCACTAAGCTGGGCAGTGGCACAGAATTTAAGTACCTGGGTAGTATAATGTCCAAGGATAACTTAGCTAAATATGAAGTAAACAGTCGAATCGGCAAAGCAATACATTTTTACCTCCAAGTAAGACAGCTACTATGGGATGAAATGAAATGGCGTATGGCTTTTAGTGCTAGGAATGTTCGAAGGCATGTTCGGTTCGCCAGGTGCAGGTCTTTTGATTTGACGGCCGTAGGCGACCTGCGTGTCGTGATGAGGATGAAATGATGATGACGACACCCACACCCATCCCCCGTGGCAGTGAAATTAACCAATGATGGTTAAAATTCCCGACCTTGCCGGGAATCGAACCCGGGACCCCTATGACCAAAGGCCAGCACGTTGGTCAACGATGATGATGATGATGATTAGATGTATTACATTAAGGCTGAAGATGGCCACCAAGGCCAAAACTAGTTCCTAATTTTGTAATGTAATTCAATAATATAGTATTGAAAGAGGTGGACCATATGACATTAATTTAAAAACAAGTAAACAAGTAACACTCAAAACCAAGATGACACTGTATAAATCATACTACACCCCTATCTTCACATACAGCCAGGAAACAGCTACATTAACAAGAAAGGACAACTCGAAACTCCAAGCAGCAGAAATGAAGTTCCTACGCACAATGATCCAGAAGACCAGGAGGATTAAATCAGGAATGAAAAAGTCAGAGAAGATGTAGGACTAGAAGACTCCTTATTCCAGAAGATCGAAAAGGCAAGACTGAAGTGGTGTGGTCATGTGAAAAGAATGAGTGCCAATAGGTCTGCAAGAAAGGACTATGAAAGAGAAATCAGGGGAAAGAGACCAGTAGGCAGACCTAGAGAAAAATGGACAGACTTAGTGAAGAAGGATGTAGAGTAGAGGGGTCAGTCAGGATTGGGAGCGGATTGTGAACGAAGAAGGATTCAAAGACCGAACAAACTGGAAGGGGCTCGTATACCACACCTGGGAAACTGGAGTTTGTCAACGATGATGATGATGATGATGATGATTAGATGTATTATATTAAGGCTGAAGATGGCTACCAAGGCCAAAACTAGTTCCTAATTTTGTAATGTAGTTCAATAATATAATAATTCAATAATATAGTATTGAAAAAGGTGGACCATATGACATTAATTTAATAATTATTGTGATCACAATTCAATATGGATCAAAACCATGAAGTTTATATACTGTGACCATGTAAAATTATAGCAAAAAGTTTATCATTACTCTACTGGTGCTTGAAATATGTAGGTTTAACCCTTTCTCACGGAATATCTTTGACTCACTGTCGGGCGAAACCTAGAGTAATAATTTGCTTGTCAGGTATAGTTGTGGAGTACCTTCACTAAATAATTTATTCTGTAAAAAGCACTCAAGATATCACTTTCAAATTTTGTAACAATGGAAAATACACTATAGTTATTCTAAAATGATACAATGAGATCACCTAATTACACGCAAGACAGAAAGGACTGAATGATACATCAGGAAGCATCCAATATGGTGCATAATGTTAAGTTGCTTGCTCTTGAAGTCAGTCTAAATTGCTGGACATGATGGGGCCCTTATTTTCTTGGTAACACAGAGAACGCAGGAATTCACCCTGAATCTCCCAATTTATTTCATTTTCGGGATCAATCGGATGAAGATATTTAGATAGCAAATCGTGCTTCCTCTCGGACATACAAACTATAAACAATTTTTGATTGAACGAGATTGGAAGATAAATTGACATTAGTTAGAATAGGCTATTACGTAATTAAGTAGAGGCTCATAGTCCGAAACAGAATTAACTGTAGTATTAAAATTGACAATTATGTTTTTTACAAGTAGGCCTAACATTTTAAAAGGAGACAGTACCTGAATGAACATTTTCTGTCCTGTGCCGTATTTCGATTTCTCTCAGATTCATATCCTGTCCCAAATGCTTCCCATACCATTTTTATTATCATACCTACAACTTCAAACTCACTACCATTGCATTTGTCAGCATATTGATCCAATTTGTAACAAATATCTTCTGCATTCAACTGGTTATAAGCAGCCATGTTGCTGCAATGTGTTTACATTCAGTCAGCTGTCTGTTCTATCTAAGAAACCGTATAAAATAACACTTTATTTCAGGATTCCGTGTATGCCAGTAGTATCTAGGAAGCGTAGGGAATTCACTGGTTCCAAAAAGTTATATGTTTAGCAGACAGATGGCAGAGGAAGTCGGTTTGAAAGTCGAGTACGCTTTACTACGCAACCTGCGGGAGACAATGCGCGACTCCAGTACGCTTTACTACGCAATCCGCGGGAAAGAGTTAAGTTAGGTTAAATAATGCTGTTTGAATAAGTGAACTAAAACATTTGGCACAGAAGCCACTGGAGTAATACTATACTAATATATCACAATTAAACTGAACATACACATTCACGTTATCTCGGAACTACAAAAATAACTAACGAGTAAGCTGCGGTATGGAAATGCAAGTTTTGAACAAACTGATTGCCGTTTCATATCGATTTTAACGTGTGTGGGGTTTTCCCACTGACTTTTACAAAAAAAAACCCTGATTTAACGACAATTCGCTATAGCGAGTAAATTTTTGCTGTTCCTACGCACAATGATCCAGAAGACCAGGAGGATTAAATCAGGAATGAAAAAGTCAGAGATGATGTTTTACATGGTTGTACAAAGACCAAATCATGAGGAGGTTGACAGATTGCCTTTGAAGAATGGGTAAAAGAGTAGAGGAGTTTAAATTCCTTGGTGTATTAATCGATGAGCAAAACCAAAGGCAACAGGAACACCAAGCTAGAAATAAGAATGCAAATAAGGCATTTTACTCTATGAGCCCTATATTAGGCTCCAAGTTTTTAACAAGGAATGCAAAAATGATTATCTACAATACAATCATTCGACTAGTACTTCTGTATGGTTCTGAGACATGGAATATAACCAAGAAAGAGTAGCAGCAGTTGCAAGTCTATATGAGAATAAAGTTTATAGAAAATTATTTTGCCCATGGTTCCATCCTATCTCTCAAAGCTGGCAGAAAAGATCTACTTATGAGATTTACACCCTCTCTCAACAACACACTATAATGGGTGTGATAGAATCCAACAGACTGCGCGGGGCTGAACATGTACTAAGGATGCAGGATAACAGACCACCAGTAGACCTTCAGAAAGACCCCGAAGCACCTGGAAGAAGATCAACAAGGTATGCCTGACCCTCCAAATTGATAACTGGGAGGAGTGGGCTGAAGATCGGAAAAGATGGAAGAGGACTGTGAGATCGGCACTGGAACTTCACGTCCCTCAGAAGCCTACGGAGTGAGTGAGCGAGTGAGTGAATTCTCACTATAACTGGCTTCTACTGTAATTTATCTGGGAGCTCTATCAGGAAAAATTCTTTTGTTTTTTATAAAATACTAGCAGATGTACCCATGTTTCGCTACAGGATTCTACATTGTATACAGAATTCTATGTTAGGTAGAGTATACATTGTAAGATTGTATTAAATTGCATAGCTCTTAACGTTACCCCATAAACGCGACGGGGAAGACACCAAACATCTTTTCTCATGCCATCAGTCAAAAAAGGTTGGGAGTTTCATCATAATCACAGACACTCACTCCCCACCTGCCTTTTTTCATTCTCAGAAAGACTGTCTTAGTTGTTTTTCCAACTGAAATCAACATAGGTCATTACAGTGATGTTAGTAGGAATGGTGCGTTTAAAAGCAATGCTTTTATCATGAAATACTCGAGCAAATGAGAAACCACACATTTTCTCACTTTTAAGAAACAGTCCCTACTACGCTGCCGATCTAACAATCCAAAGTTCCAGAGCTGGAATGTCCAGACCGCAGACAGCCGTGATCCGTGAACACTTCGATTTTTTTGGGGGGGGATTGAGAGTCCCAGGGCAAAAACTATGTCCTTTTACTAATCTGTTTCCTAGGAGTACCCGATGAGTAGGAAAATCTCAATTTCATGGGGCTGGAGAGGGTGGGGGGTTATCTTACACGGAGGCACATTTTTCCTCCAAGCCAGGGGAGAAACTCCCTCTTCGCTACTAATTTGGAATAAAATGAATGTAGAATTTAATAAAAGTGAAGAGGAAGAAGCTTTTCTTAATAAACGGCTCTTATCAGGGTTGAATTTTGAGTTATTTAGTGAACTGTGCTACTATAATTTGGAATAGGCCTAAATAGTAATTCTAGACCAGCAGACTTCACATTTAGTTTTCTTCCGACTTTGAAATACCACACTTATAATAGTCGGTACGTTAAAACTGAATGAAACATAAGTTATCGGAAATTGTATTCTCTATAACTTTTGTTACCTAGTACTTTTTGATAGGACCAATAACATAGGTATTTAAAAATTAAATTTTAGGCGCCTTCCCCTAAACTACCAATTTATTGTGGGTGAATAAAATTGTTTATAGCTTCGACTGTAGTTTCTTATTCCCCGGCTCTATATACCGATTTTCATTAAATTCCGTTTACCTATTTTCTCGCAGCTCGGCATTGATATGCAACAAAAATTCAAATTCATGAATATCTGAGTTATCATAGCTGGTACGGTAAAAATGTATAAGACATGAATGATCGGGAATTTAATTTTATATAACTTTAGTTATGTAGTATTTATCAATAGGACCACAAATAACAAATATTTGAGAATTGAATTTTAGGCCTTCCCCTAAACTACCATATCACTCAGAGTGAATAAAATTATAGCCTAGATTGTTGTGGTTCATCCCCTGACTTCACATACCGATTTTCATTACATTCTCTTCAGCTGTTTTCTCGTGATGCATGTACATACATACATACATACATACATACATACATACATACGTACATACATACAGAAATTACGGAAACGTAAAAAGTGCATTTCCTTGTTTCTGTGGACATGACTGGTACAGAAATACCATTTTTTCTAAATTCTGAGCAATATACAGACAAAACTCTTATTTTATATATATAGATGGCCTTTTGCCCCTACCTGGCTACAGCTGGATAAAGGGAAATGATGATGATGATGATGATGATGATGATGATGATGATGATGATGATATGGCCTTTTATATTGTTTCAATATTTACTGTATCATCCACAAACTTCATTGCTGAGAACATTCTCAGCTTAATAAAGCAAGTGACTCAAGTAGCTCTTCATTACTGCTACAGCTTTGAATCAACACTTATCAAAATGCTTTTGTGGAACATTTACCCATATAAACTGAACTGCAATTGATTTGGATTGATCATCTGTGTATGTGGTAACAACTGAACAGCCAAATATTTAATCAATCAATCAATCAATCAATCAATCAATCAATCAATCAATCAATCAATCAATCAATCAATCAATCAATCAATCAATCAATCAATCAATCAATCAATCAATCAATCAATCAATCACTAACTCTATAGAGCATGATGTTGACAACGATTCACTGAGCTATATTGGCAAACTAGAACTGTTGTGCTGAAAGTGAATTCATGAAGAGCAGTATGAAATAGATCTCAGTTACTGAATAATACAGCTATTGTTGTTTCTGTAAAGTGAGTGAGTACATGTGGCATGAAAAAATTGTGTACCGGCTTCAGAAATGCTGCTAGAAATATCCCACTGTTGTTAGTACTACTGATTAGGCCACTTAACTGGTCATAAAATCATCATGTTGGTCTTGTGTCAAACCACAACCGCACTTAATCAAAAACATCCACAAATGCTGGAGCTGATACACAATGGTCAAAATATTTCGTGTAATTATTTTGATACCAGAGACCAGAAAAGTAGAGATTTGACTGTGCTGACTGTTAAATGATCCATAATAATAATAATAATAATAATAATAATAATAATAATAATAATAATAATAATAATAATAATGGTTTTTTTGTTTCACTAACTACTTTTATGGTTTTTGGAGACACCGAGGTGCCAGTATTTAGTCCTGCAGGAGTTCTTTTACATACCAGTAAATCTGCCGACACAAGGCTGATGTAATTGAGCACCTTCAAATACCATCAGACTAAGCCAGTCAAGTTGGGCTCAGAAGGCTAGAGCTTATGATCGGATGTTGCTCATTCTACTACATGTGAATAAACAATCTCGTTCTTAACTGGTAAACTACTGCTCTCTATCTGTTTCCTTAATTTGAATAATTGGAGAATTAATTAGCTTCCTGACTTCAGTATCTTCTTTATGAAGGTATTCTAAATCAAAATTACAAAAATGTGGAAATTTCAAACTACCTGATGTTCTCCATCCAGTGAAACCAAATTTTATTGTGCTGCTCAGGAATGATTTTCAGCTCTCCAGACCTCACAGCCTCCATTGCTTGGGCAGCCATCTCATCACACTTGATGTACCTGAATTCAAAAGGTAGAATTTTGACCAATTTTCTTCAACATTAGGACAAACAAATATGAATTTATTATAAAACAATTGAAAACCTTTTAACTGAAGAAAACATTACCGAAATCTCCACAAAACAATGCTTAGAAAATAAACTGAATAGTATTATTCATATTCTGATAACCTCCCTGTTAGGATGGCAACAATTTTATAACCAATCAATTCATCAGCAAACCAAAAATAAAATGTAATTATACAAAAATGCCAAGACAAATTTATTTCTATCATTTAATTTCTCTTCTGTTACAAATTAAGATGTTAAATAAGGTCAATCTAAACAATACCTGTATTACTTGTGATGAGTTCCAGTTGGTCAGTACATAATTTTAGCCATCATCAGCTGACAAACAATGGTAAAGAAAATCATTTTCTTATAAACTAATAGACATACATAAAATATACATTAAAAACATAACCTTTATGAGGATGACTTAAAATTAACGTCGCTTGAAAACAATGGAATGTCGTGTTAAAATCAATGTACATACATAAAATAATTGACCCTTCTTTGGAATTTTTAAAATTAATGTTTCTAACAAGAATGTCATGTTAAAACACTGAACATGAATTTGGTGATAAGTGCGTAGTGAATCCTTAGTTGTATTATAAGCTCTCATTAGATCAACTAACAAAAAGGGAGGAGTGTATTTTCATGTGGTTTGAATTTAAAGAATGTGTGTTGTTCATGGAATGGGGCTAAAAACATATTAAAACACTGCACATCTTAAGGAGTTCTTAAAAATTAGTGCTACTTGATAAAGTTTCCTGTTTGAAACACTGTGCTTCATTGGTGTAAAGGGCATATTAACTTTTTTTTAAATAACAGAACATAGACCTTGGTTGGACTGAATCCTTCAAATATGTAGAAGTGAAAATGTGTAAATGGAGATGTTGGGAAAGGTAGATATTAACGATGACGTGATCAACACGTTGTGACTTTATAATTAAATAGATCCTCTTTTTCATCCATTCCCTTTTCCAGATTCTCTCTGGGTAGGATAGCATACCAAAACCCTCCACCTTATTCAATCCTTCCACCACTCCTCTTCTAATACATTATTATTATTATTATTATTATTATTATTATTATTATTATTATTATTATTATTATTATTATTATTATTATAATATATAATTCGCTGGGGCCATCAAGGACCACGTTAAGTCTTGTTGCATTTGACACTGAACTTGGCCTTCTTTAGAGCCCACATTTCCCTCATTCTTTATGAGTGGGCCTGCTTACGCTCCTCTGTCCAAGGAGCACCGTGTCTTCTCTTCGGTTGTTCGTCTCGGTTTAGACCGCTCGTCAATATTTTCTTGCGGAAGAGATCACTGTTAAGGGCGTCTTCAGCTGAGATATGTAGCATTTGAAGGTCTTCTTTGGTATTTCTAAACCAGGGAATTGTGGTTTTGGGGTTTGAATCAAAAAAGTGAAAGATTTCTTTAGTTAACTTTCTTCCGTCCATTCTTTTCAGATGACCGTAAAATCGTGCCCGTCTTTTTCTGATTGTGTTGGTAATTTTATCTATTTTGCTGTAGACTTCCTTGTTGGATCTCTTTTGATGGACTCCATTTCTGTACTTTGATCCCAAGATTCCTCTCACAATTTTGCGTTCTCTTTTCTCCAGTTCTTCAAGGAGTCCTTTGTTGGCATTTAGAGACAGGGTTTCAGCTGCATATAGAACTACTGGCTTCAGAACTGTTTCATAGTGACGTATCTTGGTGTTTTGGGAAAGGCATTTTTTGTTGAGATTGTGCGGGATGTTTGGTAGGCTATTTCCAGTTTGCATACACGCTCCTGAAGTGCTTCTTTGTCCAGTCCATTTTTCATGATGATCTCACCCAGGTATTTGAATCTGTCTACTCGAGTGATGTCCCCGTATTTTGTATGGAGTTTTGGTGGAGCCTCTTTGATGTTAGTCATTACTTCTGTTTTCTCAAACGATATCTGCAAACCAGTTTGTTCGGCAATTTCCTTTAAAATTTCAAATTGAGCTCTAGCAATTTCTATGTCATTTGAGAGAACAGCAATATCATCGGCAAATGCTAAGCAGTCTGTTACGATCCCCTTAGATTTGGTTCCTATTCTCAATGGACTGTAGTTCGTTTCCTGTAATCTCACCCGCCAGGTTCTGATGATCTTTTCAAGAACACAGTTGAAGAGTATCAGGGATAGCCCATCACCTTGTCGGACTCCTGTTGTGATGTCAAAAGAATGTGAGAGACATCCATGGAACTTCACCTTGGATTTTGTATCGGTCAGGGTGGCTCTAATTAATGCCAGCAGTTTCAAATCAACTCCAAATTCATTTAAGATGTTTAGCAGGACTTCCTGGTCAATGGAGTCGTACGCTTTCTTAAAGTCCACAAAGACAGACACATACTGCTTGGACCTTAGTGTACAATATCTGATGATCGTTTTGAGATTTTGTATCTGTTCAGCTGTTGAGCAACCTTTTCTGAACCCTCCTTGGTATTCACCTATTTGATGTTCGACTTGTACTTCCAAACGCTTCAGGATGGCAAGTGATAGAATTTTGTAAGTCATGGGTAGCAAAGATATTCCTCTGTAGTCGTTTATGTTCTTCATGCTGCCTTTTTTGTGTAATGGATGGAAAGCTATTTTCCAATCTTCGGGTACGGTCTCCTTGTTCCAAATTTCTTCTATTTGCTTTTGCAAGATATCAAGTGATTCCTCTGGGGCATATTTCCATAGTTCTGCTACTAATGAGTCTTCCCCCGGTGCTTTGTTATTTTTGAGACGGGCAATGTGGCGCTTGATTTCATCTCTGTCGGGTGGTCTGGAATCTGGGTACCTGAGTAAGGGTTCCTTGGTCTCAATGGGGCTTTGTGGTTTAGAGCAATTAAGTAAATTCTTGAAGTAGTCTGCCAGAATGCTGCAATTTTCTTCATTTGACGTCGCCAGTGAGCCGTCCTTTCGCTCAAAGCATAGAGATGGTGGTTTATAGCCAGTGAGTTTGCGTTTGAAGGCTCTGTAGTACTCTCTGCTTTCATTCTTCCTAAAGTTTTGTTCTATCTTTTCAATGAGAGATTTTTCGTATTTACGTTTCTCAGTTCTGAACACCCTAGCTGCTTGGGCACGTTGGGTTTTGTAGGTTTCCCAATCATTTTCTGATTTCGTAGAGTAGTACTGTTTCCACGCACTGAGTCTTTCTTGGAGGACTGATTCGCAGGTACCAATCCACCAGGTATGCTTTTTGCTTCTCTTGATTTCTGCAACGTCTTTGGCAGCCTCAACAAGGAGACTTTTGGCATTGTTAAAGTCACAGTCATTTGGTCTAGCCTTCTCCTGGAACTCCTCGACCCTTTGCTGAAGTTTATCATTGTCGAAGTGTGTGATCTGTTTGGTTGTCTTCCTTGTGTTTGCGGGAATTGGTTTGAATTTGATAAGAGACATATAATGATCTGAGGCCACATTGATGCCTTTCTTTACCTTGACATTCATAATCTCAAGGCTGTTTCTCCTGGAGATTGCAACATGATCAATTTGGAACTCTCCGAGAGCTTGGACGGGAGAACGCCAAGTCATTTGCTTTCTGGGTAGATGGCGAAAGTGGGTCGACATGACCTGCAGGTTGTGATTTTCGCAAATGGACACCAGTCTTTTGCCGTTGGGATTGGTTCTTTTGTGAGCAGGGTAATTTCCTATAACTTTGTTGTACTTCTGTTCACGACCTAGTTGGGCACTGAAGTCACCCAAAAGAAGCTTGACATGGTGTTTGGGGATTTTGTTTAATTTTTCATCCAGTAGGTCCCAGAAATTATCAACTTCGTCTGGATCAGACTTGTTCTTATCGTTTGTAGGAGCATGTGCGTTAACTAGGGTGTAGGTTTTGTTTGCGCATTTAATTGTGAGTATAGAAATCTGTTATTCACAGGTTCGAAATTTGCAACCGATTTAAGGATCTTGGTTCTAACAGCAAACGCGTTTCCAAGCATCACAGCTCCATTGAGGATTCCTCTTTGCGCTTTGCTCTTGAAAAATCGGTAGCCTTCGGATTCAAAAATCTCTTCATCTGGGTACCTTGTTTCCTGTAGGGCCATTATGGATATCTGATTTTCGTGAAGATCTTTGGTGAGGGTTTTCAGCTTGCCAGTTTGTGTAAGTGAATTTATGTTGAAAGTTGCTAGAAAGGTTTTAGATTTTGGCCTGAGTTTTTGACTCTTCGGGGTACACCGAGACGCTCCGACTCGTCTCTTGCATGATGTCGAGTCTCCCCCAGAATCCGAACGAGACTCGTGCGCCGTGGCGTTCACGACGAGGGTTTTATCTGAAGATTTACCCCCTGGGGTATGTTTCTTGTAATGTTGTGCCATCATGCTTTTTGACTTGACTTTGCTTTGGACGGGTACCCATCCTTTTACAACTAGGGTTGTTAGCCCTAGAGGTTGCCTCAAGATGTTTTCTGGCTTCTGGTCATTTACCAGTCCCTGGCAAGGGACCAGTTTTTTTTTCACGGTGGTATTTTATTTCCCTACTACCCTCTGACTCTGCTGGCGGCATAGCCAGCGAGCTTCCCCAATTCCAATGGGACGCGCCCGATGGAGGTAACCGATAAATCCATTATTATTATTATTATTATTATTATTATTATTATTATTATTATTATTATTATTATTATTTCCCATCCCTCATTCCTGCAACCTTCTTCCTAAATGATGTCCTTTCTTTTATATCCTCCTTCTTGATACCTACTTCTGCAAAGTTATTGTGCACCTGTGTAACCATCCTGGTTGTTTTTTTTTTTTCCACTTTTTCTGCAGAAGAAGTATCCTGTTGGCCATAGAGTTCATTCTTTTGATATGCCCATAAAACATCAGTCTCCTTTTCCTCATCACAGTTGTGATTCTTTCTACTGTCTTGTAGAGCTCCAAATCTGATCTTTACCGAAATGTGTTTGGGTCACTCGTCAACTTTCTTGGGCCTAAGATTTTTCGTAAGAATCTTCTTTCTCTTTTTTTAAGGACTGGGTCAGCCATCCTTGTCAAGGTTTCTGCTCCATAAAGGCACTCCATTCTAACCACTGTGCAGTAATGTTTTAACTTGGCCTGAATTGAGAGGGACTTGGACTTACAGGTGGTCATGACTTAGTCCAAATGTCAACTCCATCCTTCTCACCCCCTCCTTTAATCTCTCCTTTTCATCTACATTGGGCGTGAGTATTTCTTGCATACGCTGGATATCCCCATACAGTGTAACAAGTCTGTCCATGTCACCCTTTTTTATAGAATCCATGAATGCTGTTTTTTTGAAGGAGTTTCTTAACCCTGTTTTGACTGCAACATTTTGTAGTTCTTCAACTTGTTTCTTGGCTGTTTGATGGTTGTCTGTAATAAGAACGACATCGTCTGTGAAGGCAAGGCAGTCCAACATCATTGCATTTTTTCCACAACCTATCTTTACCCCATTCTTCATTCCATTTTCAGTCATTCTCAACCTCCATTCCCTAATAACTTTTTCTAAAATGCAATTAAAGCGTAGCAGAGAAAGGCTGTCTCCTTGCCTCAAACTCGTTTTTATCTCAAACGGATTTGAGAGTTCACCCATAAATTTGACTTGAGAAAAGGGTTTTGTAAGTGATTGTTGAATTATAGCCAGAGATTTCTCATCCACTCCAAACTCCTGCAGAATGTTCATGAGCACTCCACGATCTATGGAATCATATGCCTTTTTGAAATCAACGAAGGTTATGATTGTACTCTTCTGATTTCTCACTGATCTTATTTTTATTAGTGATTTTAGAATATAAATCTGCTCAGCACATGAATGCCCTTTCTTGAACCCGGCCTGGTATTCACCAATTTGTTTATCTAGATGTGTTTCAAGCCTCTGCTGCAATGCTTTGGATAGGATTTTGTATGCTTTAGGAAGAAGGGAGATACCTCTGTAGTTGTTGATGTTAGTTTGGTCCCTTTTTTGTATTTCATATTTTTACCAGTGCATCTTTCAAAGCACAATACTCCCTTAGTGCTTCACTATCAGCAACCTACAGAATTCTTTATACTTCACAATTTATTTATCTGTGCATTGTTTTACACCTATTTATGATCAACTGATGATGACCAAAAATACTGGTCGAAACTGGTACCAATTTTAATTAAATAGGAATGTAAACTCACATTTCTTATTTTAATAGTATTGAAAGGTTGAACCATTTTACACTTTCTTTTAACTTATTAGTGAACTCACTTCAATACGGAACAATATGAAATTCCTATCTCTTAATTAAGGAGACATACTTGGCACCGTATCTACTAAAACTTCTTCCTCGCTATGTTCTATTGGAACATCCGGGTATCTTAAGAATAGATTTGACAAGTTTGGTACGTCATTATCATTGCTGTCATCGGAGTAACTGTCAGCAGACACAGTACTTCCTAAAATCTTCTTCCATGACTTTATGAGTGTCTACGGCTTCATTTCGTCCCATGATTCACTATGTCCCTCATGTTATCTATTTAAGGAAGTTTGTTCTGTTGTTTCCAGGAGTGAATGTACCAGGCGGTGCCAATACCTTTATTTAGACATCCCAAAATGCCCTAGTCCATAGGCTGTATCAAACTTATTACATTAGGGAGCAAAAATAAAGCACAAATTCCATCACATACTAGTTCCTCTTCATCTGGACATAACCCTACTTCGGGGGTCTATAGACTAACTTGCTATTAATGTCCTGCAAGTTATGTGGGACAAAAGGAGAAATTTTGACACACATTATGTTGAGCATTCAAAGGCAATTAGATAAAACAAATTTTCTGCTATGGGCCAACATGAATTCACTACAACAGAACAGGACAGGGAAGTTTTACAAATTTCACAAAAGGGACCTTTCTCAACATATTGGAGAACATATAGATTCACATGGATTAATATAGCACAACCCATCTCACTATTTGAATAAAATCAATGGCACTGTTAATAACATACTAAATAATATCATCCTTTGAATTTCTGATAAGTATTTCAAGAGTGAGATTGATACTTCACAAGTCAGCCCCATTCTTGAAGCAATCCACTAGACAACTTCCCCTACCCCTCCCATTCCAATAATGGCAATTCAAAACCTGACAACGTAGCACTCAAACTGTCACACATTCGTCGCACATTCACAAGCTGTGGACATCTCCTAGTCCAGCAGAGCCAACTTCTGAGTGAGTTTCCAATCTAAATTTTAAAGTATATTTCTCTAACATCTATATTTATTCTCACTCTCAGATCTTTTGCATCTTTCAGAAGTTCGTCTGCTTTCCCAGTTCATCTGCTTTGCAAACTCATCCATTCGGACAATTTGAGCCGTATTGACAGAACTTCAGAAGGTAAGAAAGAATCTAGTTTTTTCCAAGAACATACATCATCCAAATCAAGAATCTGTTTTGTCAAGTCAAAAAGAATATATTGACCACATCATAGTTTATATTACATTTCTCAACACCTCAATTTCAAAATTTTCACTTCTATTTGAAGGATTCAATCAAACCAAGGGCTATGTTCTGTTTTTTAAGAAAAGAGAGAAATCCCTTCATATCCAATGAAACACAGTGGTGGGGAGAATGGTGCTCATATCAACTGATTTCGAGAACAGTTTGCAGAACTTGAAACGCCTTACAGGTTGCATTCAGCCTTCTCAATGTACAGCTGCGACTCTTAACACTTTATGATGTCAATTTATGTAGTAATCTGATGATGATGATGATGATGATGATGATGATGATGATGATGATGATGATGATGATGAGAGAACAACTTTTGTGTTTCAGTTGGGATTGAAGTTCATATCTTTAACTTTCTTTAATGATAACTTCTTGATATTGGGGTTAATTGAGTTGCTACTTGTCAAATAAATGCAAGAATTTGCATACAAGTCTGTGAGACTCACGTGAAACCAGGACTTCGTCAGCTTTGTTCATAGGACAAAAAGAAAGTTTCATATACAAATGCGTACTCACTGGTACTCATTGTTTGAGAGGCAAGTCTGTACAGTCTGTACCGTTCATGAGGAAACGCTTTTATAAAATAACTAAGTGTTTAGCTGTGTGGAAGTAGTCTTGAATTCTATGATCACTCTGAAAATCAATTAGCTTTTAGTACGTACTCTCTCAAATTCTATCAATGATGATCAGTGTGTCACTAGTGTCATAGCACAACAGGAACAAATGTGTTCCAGCTGACTTGTGGCAGTACAGAGTGTTATGCATAACAGTTCAAATACAAACGTTTATTGAATAGCAAACAATAGAGATACAATCACGTTACACTTCTTCCAATGGAGAAACCGCTTTAACCATAATTTATAAGAGTCTTTGTGCTGGAATTAACTAACATCACTTCCTTCTTGTACACAACCAGAGCAAAAGTGTATTCTTATACAAGAGCCTGACAAGATAAGCACTATCATAGTTGAAAGATAACTTTCAGTCTAAAAGGAAAACTATCCGAAAGTCAAACAGTCTAAGTGCACAAATATATGACAAACCAAGTCTTATAAGTCCACCAATAGATTATACTCCAATACTCTTCACCTTATAAGTAAAATAGGTTGCACTACGTCCCGGAATGAAACTCCCACGGCAACCACTCCATCAACATTGTTTACTCAACCATAAGTCGTCGTGTGCGGCATCAAATGTAAGGGTGTTGCTGGACCAGCATGCCTATTCGCCCATTCGGTGAGGCGATCTGCTGTCCCTGCTGCACGCCTCCATATATACAGACAGGATGACGTGACGTGCCAGCCCATGTCACACCCAATTGCTTGAGCTCGCAGCCGGCGCTGCTCAAACAAGAACTACCACACACGGTACTGAGTAATAATCTGTGCACAAGGTCAGGTGCACTCCAACAAGAGGAGGGGAGATGTACGACTATCATGGGATAAAAGCGATAGGCCTCTGTGTGCGCCATGACTCGAATCCTTGCATGTGAACACGACTGGCTTAACAAATGAAAGACAAACAATGAATGTGTGAGGCGGCTCGTACCAACAAAATAGTAAGGCAAAAATATGAAATTGTGACGTCTTACACTGGAAAATGTGCAAAGCTTATTAGCTGCTTTCAAATAGATATCTTGTGTGACCAACTGCATACATATATGGAAAATGGCCACCATTTTGTCTAAATCAGTACTATTGAAAGTGTGGTACGCAGGGTTGTCTCAAGGGGGTATACAAATTTATGGCTCTAATTTTTTTTACAAGTTGATTTATTGTTAATAAACTTAACCATGATAGGAATTTACAAATTAACATGCCAAACATGTAAACAAGGATACATAGGACAGTCTGGTAGAAGTTTGGCTATAAGGTACAAAGAACATGTTAATGTGGTTAAATATAAAAGATATTTAGCAATGGGAGAACATATGATTGAAATGAATCATAAATTTACAGACATTTCCAGTGACATGAAATTATTACATTCGGCCAAAAAGGGAAAATTAATGAATGTTTTGGAAAATTTAGAAATTTACCTTACACACAAAAAAAAAAAAATTTGAATCAAGTTTAAATGAGAGAAGTGCAGAAGTTAACCCACTGTATAGACTAGCATATGATCATTTAAGGAGCAAAAAGAAGAAAAACTTGAAGATCCTAAATTTATATAGTATTCTCATTAAGTTCAACCAAAATTTTATGTATAGATCATTTTTATAATATTTCTTTTTACTCTTTGATATAGTGTATTAGGACAATACTTCTTTAAATTGTAAAACAAAAGATTGTGTAATATTGTTTTGTTCTTTGATTTGACCACTGAGGAAGGGAATGTTTGAGATTTCCCGAAACATGTTAGGTTTAATAAATAGTTTTTCTTTCATTTAATGAGTGTATTGATCAAGGCGGATTCAAATAAACTATTTTAAATAGTTATATTATACATTAAGTTGATTGATGTTGCACTGACACAGATAGGTCTAATGGTGACAATGAGATAGGAAAGGGCTATGACTGGGAAGTAAGCAGCCATGGCCTTAATTAAGATACAGCCCCTGCATTTGTCTGGTGTGAAAATGAGAAGACATTGGGAATATGGGAGAGAGAACTTGAAGACATTCCTTGAATCAGAAAAGTCTTATGATAGTATACCCAGAACAAAAGTATGGAAAGTAATACAACAGAAACGATTTGGAAAACAAATGATAGAATATGTGCAAACACTGTATAAAAATTGTTGCAGGAAGTGTCCAGACACAAGTAGGGAGGACAGAGTGGTTTTGAAATGAAACTGGACTATGTCATGGAAGTGTGCTCTCACAACTGTTATTAATAAGGGTTAAGGACGAAACTGTGAAGGAGGCAAAGGTAAAATATAGGGGCAGGGAGCTGAAAATGCTGTTTGCGGATGATATTGTGGAGTGGGAAGCAAACAGAGAGGAACTACAAAAGCAACTCGACAGGTTGAGTGAGATTGTTGAAAATTATGGAATAAAAATCAGCATGGAAACCTTGAAATTGTGCAGACTTTCAAATAGCTGGGAAGCGAACTGATGCAGTATGCAAGGCTGGACATCAAGGCCAGAAACAGCACTCAAAAGAGAAATGCATTCTATCAAAGTGTGAGAAAATTGATGTGGAAGAAGGAAGAACTAATAAAGTGTAAGGAGGTGATGTATAAGACGTACTACTGCCTAATACTGACATCTGCAATGGAGTCTTGGACACTGACAAAATGACAGGAAAATAAAATCCAGGCTAATGAAATGAACAAGTATTATAGGAAAGGCTAGAAAGGACAGAGTAAGAAATGAGAATGTCAGTAAGGAAATCAGAGAGAAATAGCTTTACGAGAGAATGGAGAGAGATAAACTTAACACGGTTTGGACATATTAAGAGGATGGAAGGGGGAAGGGTGCTGAAGCAGATGATGGAGACTCAGACAGGAGGAGGGAGGGCAAGGGGGAGATTCAGACTAAGGTGGTTGAAAATGATCAAGAATAGTATAATTAGAAGAAACCTGGATTGGAACACAATCAAGGAGGAACAATGGAGGTTGGAGAGAGAAAGATGGAAAGGTGGCATAAAAATCCCAACTGGGCGGGAGCTGAATGAGGGAAATGGATGATGATGATGATGATGATGTAAAAGATAAATATTGTAAATGACAAACATAATTTTAAAATATTTACTTCTAACAACAAGTAGTTTTCTGATCTGGAAAACTTACCACTGAGGTTTAATGAGAGGCTCCACAACATCCTTCGATCTACTGCATATTGGCACAACCATGGGATTATTCAATGTTTCACGATACAAGCCTAACTCCTTCAAACTCTGAATTACAGCCTTCCGAGCATGGAATCTCTTCATTCCCTGAAATATACACACAGCAGATGAGGAACAACATCTTCCTCAAATAAGGGTCATACAATCACTAGAAGACATGAATCCATGATTCTGCTGTTAAGAAGATGTCTCAATTTGAAGCCATCCAAATGAAAATGCCTTTTAGACCAACATATATTAAAGAGTTTGATTTGAGTCAGCTGATACAGCCCCAGCATTTGCCTGATGTGAAAATGGGAAACCACGAAAAACCATCTTCAGGGCTGCCAACAGTGGGATTCGAACCCACCATCTCCCGGATGTAAGCTCACATGATATAGATGTTGATTCCCATAGGGAACCTGAAATATTTGTCCCAAATGAGTAAATTTATAATACCAATATAAATGGTCCGTTATTGGACATTATAAATTTCCCATTTAACTCATTCCTGGTTGCCAGCGTTTCGCCCTCGTGTGCTAGGTTGGGCTCATCAGTTGGTACCTAGCACACCTACCAAGACGCTGGCTAGTGCGTACCGTGGAGGCCACTGCGTAGGCTACTTGAAGCCATCGGCAATGCCAATGATGATATAGATATATATCATCTGATGGCCAGGCAGGCATCAATATTTGTTAATGAGACAAAGTCTCTCATAGTGCACTGGCATTGCCGATGGCTTCAAGTAGCCTACACAGTGGCCTCCACGGTATGCACTAGCCAGCGTCTTGGTAGGTGTGCTAGGTACCAACTGATGAGCCCAACCTAGCACACGAGGGCGAAACGCTGGCAACCAGGAATGAATTAGCTGGAAAATTTATAATGTCCAATAACGGACCATTTATATTGGTATTGTAAGCTCACAGCCGCGCACCTCTAACCGGACGGCCAACTCTCCCGGTTATCTTCATCTTAGACACAACACTGGAGCAGGTTTATCACTTTTTATATTTTGGTAGCATCTTGCCTAAACGGTGTACCTGCGAACAAGATGTTGATAAAAGAATCGGGGCTGGTGGCTTTAATACGTCTATAATTTTTTCGTTATAAATTCTTCCTTGCATAAAAGAGGCTTCCCAGATTTAAAATTTTTTAAAAAATTGCAAAAGAAAAGTGTTTCTTTTTTTTTGCCAACCAAGATTCAATATTTTTTGTCACTTCCAATGTACTTTGTTGAAACACATCATGGCTTACGGCAAAACCACCACACCTCAACTTACTCGATTATATGTTCCCAGAAACTACATTTTCCCAGATTACTAGTTAAAATTGCATGGTCCCGCGAGCATTCCAATTAAATTACGTTGTAAAAATCCTGCATTTCCTATTCCTCCAAGAAATTATTTCCCAGATCTACTGCCCCGAAATTTCAGTTCCCTCAACCCTAAATCCTCGATCAAGCATTTTTCAAGAAACTGTATCTCACGAAAGGATGGCTAGGGCATACTTATGGATCTTGGCGTTAACGTCCCGTCATTGCAATAATTAGAGCAAGTACTGCACTGGAAAAGCGATCGGTGGTGAACTTGCATAAGGAACCATCTTAGCATTGCATTCGGGTGATATTGTTTAAAGAATCCTCAGAAATCATAAAGCAGAGAGTGGCTACAACAATTGGAAGGAGACAGAGCACATTTTGACAGCTCTACTTGTAGACGGAATGAGTTTTGTCGAATGTTCATACCTATATAATGTCTAATTTATGTCCAGGGTTAGATGTTGGTTGGTTTTTTTTTTTTTTTTAACTTTTTTGATCGTATCACCAAACAGGTTTTCGGTACTTCCCCCAAAGCACTGTATAGTCACTGAGCTATCAGGCAGGAATCGAAACTGCTCCTTCTTAACATAAATTTAGTATTTTAATATTAATGTATACGATTATGTTATCAAGACCAGAACAGGTGTAGCACCTTACATACACAAAGCCATGGGAGGTTCTGGGATATCCTATTACTGTTTTAGTCCTAATATAAGACTGGGAATTTTATGTTTTTGTGTTGAAATGTTATAAAAACCGCAGTATTTTTATTAGTGCACGTTACATTTAAAAATTTTGTATCATTTCCCACTCGTACTGATTTGTACAGCGAGCACGCTTTCCAGTTGAGCTCGTGGTCATGAATAACCGCAATTTCTGAAGTTTTGATGATTTTTTTTTCCTCTTTCTAATTTGATTGTGATTAGTGACTGGCAGAACTGAATATAATGCATTCAAGAACTTTTGAGATTCGATACTTACATTCAAAACCATATTCTCAAGTTGAACATAACTTTTAAAAGTCAATGTAGGCCTAATTTACGCAGTACAAGATTTCTAGAAATTGACTAGGAACAGTATACCGGTTACCAAATTACGATGGAAGATTTAAAAAAGGGATTTTGCCACGCTGATGGGCACTTTTGTATCTAATGTGCTTTATTTTATTAGATTAGAGAATTAAAAACCACTTGTGGTCGACTGTTGTTTAGCTTGGCGTTAGTAGACTTTTCAAAGAGTTTGGCTGATCAAAGTTGCTGAACTGAAAGAAGTTTTCACAGGAAACTGATGAAGTTTCCCTGGTAAACTTGAATGTAAAGTTTCGAGATTTTTAACTTGCGTACATGAAATTAATGTTTGAAGCCGGCCCCACATTCTAACTTGCCTGCCTCTCACCCGGAGGACCCAGGTTCGAATCCCAGCCAGGTCTAGCATTTTTACCTGGATATGAGGGCTGGTTCCACATGCACTCAGCCGATGATTACCGGTACTTTTAATTGAGAAGCTATCTAATGGTGAGACGGTGACCCCAGTTTAGAGAGCCAGGAATAATGGCCGAGAGGATTCGTCACACTGACCATGGACCACCTCATAATCTACAGGAATCCGGACTGAGCAGCAGTCACTTGGTAGGCGAAGGCCCATTAGGGCTGTAGTTTGGTTTGGTGTAGAGTGTTTGTAGGATTATAATTATATTTAATTTTTGTGACATTTAGAAAATTGTTGATGGTTTATTTGTTCCCGGATTTTCAGTTTTTCTGTGTTGTACTCTTTTTCCGTGGTCCCGCCAAAAACAGTGAATCGAGGTTCCACTGTACTCCATCACTGACAGAGCGAATTAGTTGTGCGGTTAGGGTGTGAGATGCTGTGAGCTTGCATTTGGGAGATAATGCGTTCGAACCCCACTGTCGGCAGCCCTGAAGATGGTTTTCCATTTTCACTCCAAGCAAATGCTGCGGCTGTATCCTCCTACTCCTAGCCCTTTCCTATTCCATCATTGCCATAAAATCTATCTGTGTCGGTGCAACATAAAGCCAATTGTAATAAAATTTTCAGTAGTGATCTCAGTACCTTTTTGGTACCACAGGAAACGTAGCACTTTTATTTGCTGCTCTTATTTTATCTTTATGGTTGAGCCAAAATCTGATCAAATTGGATTGCATATTAAATTCTTTGCCTTCTTAAAAAAAAAAATCCATATCCCTTAGCAGCAAGCTACTGTTTAACATTAAGAATTTTATTCTTTAGGTTCCGTATTGAATCCAGATTCACAATAGAGAATCGGGAAAAGTTAATATCCACCTTTTCAATACAATGTATTACGTGAGGGTTTTACATTTAAAACATCACATTTATTTACATCTGGTACCGGTTTCGACAATGTTTGATGTCATCATCAGCCAAGGACAATTGTACAAAGATATATTACATTAATCCTACAGTAATATAACATGTAATGAATATAAACATGAAAATAATTAAATATATATATAAGCTGACAGTCAATGGGATAAAAGATTGTTTTATAAGGTGTACACCTTAGTATTTTAGTTAAAAAAGGAGAAAGTATTGAAAGTGAAGTATAATAATCAGCTTTTAGGACTTTCAATACTTTCTCCTTTTTTAACTAAAATACTAAGGTGTACACCTTATAAAACAATCTTTTATCCCATTGACTGTCAGCTTATATATATATATTTTAATTATTTTCATGTTTATATTCATTACATGTTATATTACTGTAGGAGTCATGATTAATGTAATATATCTTTGTACAATTGTCCTTGGCTGATGATGACATCAAACATTGTCGAAACCGGTACCAGATGTAAATAAACGTGATGTTTTAAATGTAAAACCCTCACGTAATACATTGTATTGAAAAGGTGGATATTAACTTTTCCCAATTCTCTATTGTGAGCAAGCTACTGCACAAGTCACTAACAGAAGTTATGGCATTGTTGTTGCCTATTCACTAAGATTCAAAATCTGATTTTTCACCATTTGTGTAGTGCTTTGAGAGACTCCACTGCAAAGCAAAATCCTTGTTCTTCTTTGACGAATTAGGTTTGGAGGGGGTGTTATATGCAAGCTTAATTTTTATTATTTTCCTTGTGCTGAAAAGCCAGAGGTTCTAAAGGGCCTAATAAGTGAGTAAATACAATAGATTACAACAACAAGAATGATAAGCAAATTATAAAAAATACAAACCGTGAATTTTCCATAGTCTCCAATAATGTAACCATCCTCACTGAAAATTGTTATGAAAGGCAAGTTGTGTCTCTTCCCAACTTCGTAGTCATTAGGATCATGAGCGGGTGTGATCTTAACAGCACCTGAAACAAATTGATTAACTCTAGAACAAAGAATATAGAGATAATGATAATTTATGGCTTCTCTTCTATGAATGAGAGTAAACATATCAGCTAACAATGTATTTAACAGTAAAAAAATACCTGAACTACGAGCAGAAACTCTGGGGAACGTTTATGTTATATAAGATTAAAAGAAACGACGAAGTGTAAAGGGGTGATGTAAAGGGTCTCTCTTATAAACCCAGATCTGCGCTATAGCAGTTGCCTCAGCCCAACTTATGTCGCGTGCAGCCACCCTGCTTTAAGTGTGTATACAATCTTATATGAAATCTTACCTTATAAAAGATGCTGGAAGTGTCATCATCCATAACGAGGGAATTCATAAACACCATTAGAATTTTCTGCACACCAACAGCGAGAGTTATGACTATTTACAAGACCATTAAGATGAAACCAGGCCTCATCCGAAAAGAACACAAACTGAGTCGAACAAACGACCATTCAATGATGCAAGATACCACTCGCAATATCTCACTCTTGTGGCTGGTTCAACCTGTACAGTTTGATGGGTAACAGCTTTGTAGCTCTGTGTGCAGAAGAAACCCAAATCCCTCCTTGTTGTGTTAATTTTGTGAGTGATTTATTCAGAAACCATGCAAGATTCGCACCAATGTCATCTAGCTTTTCCTCTGTTAAAACAGCTCGTGTGTGCCCATGTTGTTTGTTTTTTTTTTTTTTTAGCACTGAGCCAGTAGTTTCAAATTTATTTATAATTATGTGAATCTGTGCTCGTGAAGGCTGCACTTCACTAGGAAATTGCTGAACAAATGTATCGCGTACCCATCGAGCTGACTCGTACTTAAAATAACTTTACATACGAAAGTACAGTTTTGCAATGATAACAGTCTCACCATGTTAACAGCTGAGATTCAGGCTAGCTTCTGATGCTAGGTCGAACATGTGCACGCTTCTTGCAAGGTCAAGAACTATTCGTGCTGTACTGTTGCTTAGGTCTCAGAGAGTAGAAACACCGCTGGATGGTCTGGGTTTATAAGAGAGAACCCTGTATAAGTCGTACTACTGCCCAACACAGTACTAACATATGCAGTGGGGACCTGGACACTGACAAAGGCAAGAGAATAAAATCCAGGCAGTGAAAAGAAATTTTTAATAACTATGGTAGGAAAGACAAGAAAGGACACAGTACGAAATGAGGACAATGTCAAGAAGGATATAGGATTTAAAGTTAAAAATTTCATGATTGTTCCGTATTGAATAGAGAAATATACAATATTATATGGGATTGTGATCACTGTGTTATGAACATCAACTCGAATTGCTTCGACATGAAATATTGTTAATTTTTTGTCTGTGATCGTTGTGTTAGTTGTTTTTGGATCTTTATGTCTTAATTTTTGCACTGCTTTGCTAATTGGCTGATGATGACACTTCAAATGTGTTGAAACCGGTCCCAAATGAACAGGTTGTAACTTCTATTTGGTTCAACTAAACAACGGAGTATTGAAAGGTGGATCCTGTTGTATGTCCGGCGCTCCCTTCTCGCTCCGCCAGCCAGCTACACGCGCGCCAAGTGTCATTCTTCTAGCCTCGACGCGCAGCCCTCAGTGCGCGTGCCTGAACTGTCGTGTGTGTACTATAAAGAGGAACTCCCAGCCTGTCCAGATGCCCACTTGCCCCGGTGTCCAGCTCCAGAATACACCCTACGTCGAGCACGGAGGCTACTCCTCTTGAAAATGTGCTTCGGCCAGGTGGACTGAATTTCTGGCAGTACGAGGTCTCACCTCTGGTCACCGCTCCTCTTATTCCGCTGCCCATATCCAGTCATACTATTACATACCGTCATATTTCCTTAATTAATGCAAGCTCCCTTAGTTTCGCTAAATAAAATTCTTCCAACATTGAACTTGCTTTTATGAACTCAGCAAGGAAAGACTTTCAAAAACATTTATGTCAATACTTCGGATAGTTTTCGACTATCGACTTTCATATCAAGGACTATCTTTTCGAGATAGAAGTGGATGTAAATACTGCAAACCTGTATATAGTGTACAAAAGATAGACTCTTTCTCAAGATTCCTAATTCATTTTGCTTCAAGTTAAATTTCAGTTTTATTTGTGTAAATAGTGTATTTTGCATTTGAAGCGAATAATAAAGTTGTGTTTTGTAAATCTCAACCTTGGTTACAACAGATCCTTCCTACTATATAATATTGTATAAGGAAATAGGAGTAGAGTGGAAAAGCTTTACGACAGAATGGAGAGAATTAAACCTGGATGATTTGGATATGTTAAGAGGATGGAAGGGGGAAGGGTGCTAAAGCAGATGATGGAGACTCAGACAGGAGGAGGGAGGGCAAGGGGGAGATCCAGACTAAGGTGGTTGAAAACGATCAAGAATAGTATAATTAGAAGAAACCTGGACTGGAACAAAGTTAAGGAGGAACAATGGTGGTTGGATAGAGGAAGATGGAAAGATGCTACGAACAGTGCAACCCAGCGAGACCTGGACGAGGGAAATGGATGATGATGATGATTATGAGGAAGAAGAAGAAGATTAAAATAAATCATAAATGTGAAAGTAAATTAATGTCCATAACATGAAGTCCTTATAACACATAACTGTTTATAAAAGTTATCAATAAGGTATTCATCATCATCATCATCATCATCATCATTTCACAGTTCCAGTTCCCGGGTACTATTAATGAGCCTCTTCCATTCCATTCTATTCATGTATGTCGTCTTCTCCATGACGTCTGCTGCTGTTGATTCCCTGTCTTTGATGCCCATCTTAACAATGTCCATCCAACGGGTTCTAGGCCTTCCCGCCATTCTTCTTCCTGTCACTTCTCTCTCTAGGTTCAGTCTGGCCATTCTTTCTGGTTCCGTCCTCATCACATGTCCGAACCGCCGTAGTCTAGAATTGCTGGCTTGATCTGGTGGCGATGTCTTTATACCACTTCTCTTTCGCACCTCCTGATTCTTTATCTTGTCCAACTTGATTTTTTTGTATACTGGACCTCAGGAACTTCATCTCTGATAAGTCTTGTGAGGTTAGGGTGTATGTCTGAATACCGTATGTCAATATTGATACAAAGTAGCTGTTGAACGTGGTTAATTTTGCCTTCTTTGGAACTTTGGTATACCAAAAAAGAGTCCTCACTTGTTGGTAGAAACGGGAACTCTTTTGCACCCTATTGTCTATCTCCTTTGTGACTAGCCCATCGCTAGAGATTATGCTGCCAAGATAGGAGAAGCTTTCTACACATTCCAGCAGTTGGTCTGCTAGTGTGATCCTTGCTGAATGACCTCCTTTGCTCACTACTATCATTACGGTCTTAGTCATACTGATCTTGAGGTTGAATGCTTCAAACTTGGCTTTCCAAACATTTAATTTTGACTGAACCTCCACTTCTGACTCTCCCCAGATCACAACATCTGCAAAGGCCACAGCTTTTAATTCACCTAGTGATGTTTCTTTGATGGATTTCATTATTTCATCCATCACAGCTGAGACCTGTATAGAATCTCTATGATGTGGAAAGTGTTTGCAGAATATGTTATTTGTAAACCTTTTTTTTTTTTTTTTTTTGGTATACTTACTGTATGATGTAGAGTGTTATGGTAGAATATTTTATTCACATTCCATTTAACTACCTGACCTGTATGGTGTAAAACATTTTGTAGTATGTTTTATTTGTATTCCCTTTATCTACTTAAGTAACTACTAGAACAGTCCAGAAAAGGTTGTGACGCGGACTTTTAAAACAGGGTGTGTTGGCTCCTGTCGGTTGTGGATTCTAGAAATATGTCCTTTCTAATTCTGGAAAATGGAAAGTTCGCGATTAGTGTCTGTATCTGTTCTGTAATATTGTATAAACATCGCGACTGGATAAAGAGTTGTGATTGGTGAATCTGGGTGGCGATGGGCAAGCTCCTGTGCTCTGATTGGTCACTCGGTAATCGCACCAAGGCCAGACTTCCCTTTTAAAGTGAGCGAGGCAGGATTCGCTGGTGTTATCACAGAAGAGTTTGCCCTACTCGCCACTCTATTTCTCAGATGCTTTAGAAGGTACAATTACTTCCTTTTAAGCTTGTATTTGTATCTTGTGTGTCTTCTTACCCCCAAAATCATATTGTAGAACTTGTTTTATGCTAAGATATATTTGGTTAACTTCTTGGTCTAATAGCAAAGCTCTTGTCAAACAACATCTAATCTTGTATTGGTAAATTGTGTGTCTGGATTGTGGAGATAGATGAATATGTTCGGAAGTTACCCTGTAACGTTAATTTTGGAAAATAATATTTTGAAAACAAGAGACCACCGTTGATTTCCCTGGAAACCCGCAACCTTCGCATCTCTAGGGCCTTTGGTAGCTTTCCCAGTCCTGTTCCACGTTCCTTGTTTATAGTCGAATAGTTGCCCAACCTGATATTTGTTCGTGTGTATTAGGCACAGTTTACCTGATGTTTATCACGTGTCTAGGGCTTAAGGTACCGTGTAATTTGATTTTTCCTCCCTTTCTACTGTGTATCGTGTAATTGCTGAAAATCGGGTTACAACAGCGATGAACATTAGCGGTGACAGTGCACTTCCCTGTTGTACTCCACTCTTGGTAGTCAAGGCAGTCAAGGAAGTGAAAAAACGCAGGGACACAAAACTCATGATTTTTCTCGATTATCTGCCTCATGTTCAAGATTGACACTCGTGTTCCTTTACCTGCCACAAAGCCTGCTAGATCTGCGGATATCTGAGGTTACAGGAATGGTTTTAGGAATTGATTTATTATGTACAGCAGGACTTTGCTTGCATGCGATATTAATATAGTAGTACAATAATTGGAACAATCCCTTACAGATCCCCTTTTGTGAAGAGGAATTAGCACAGATGTTGTCCAGTCGTAGGGCTATTCACCAGTTTTCCACACTATATTACATACTGAATGTAAAACACGCCTGCCGTCCTCGCCAATCACTTTCAGCATTTTTTTGGAAATACCATCAACAACTGGGGCTTTGTAATTCTTCAGATGACTGATGGCATTCCCAATTTCACTGAAAAGAATATCATGTTCCTTGTCATACTTCATAAAAATTTCCTGTTTGGCAGAATTTTTTCATCTACAATACAGCGTTTCACAGTATTGTTTCCATTGCTCTATTGCTTTGTTCTTATCGGTAATACGTGGGTTTTGTTTCAAATGTAAAACGTACAAAATGTGTGATATAGCACACTACCCCCAACAAAATAAAAATGTAAACAAAAATAATGTATTCATGGCCTAACAGCTCCTAGTAGAGCTGGCAGCCCATGCCCATAAGGGAGAATGAAATAACAATAAATGAATGAATGCCAGTTCCCATGAGGCAATTCAACTAATACCAGTTCTGTACAAGCAAACATCCACTAACTGTCAGAAGGTTTGAACATGACTTCAAAATGATCTTGAATGATCTCAGCTGTCAAAAGAAAAATCCTTTGTTGAGCTGGCATAACCAGGGTAATTTACACATCAATTTAGAAGTTCTCAATAAGCACTCCTAGCAGCAAAAAATGGAAACTACAATATGCAAAAAAAAAAAAAGCCAAAGTAAGTTAAACGACTATATTACATGTGTCATGAGCAACAAGGTAATTTATGGATTTACCAAACTTCAAAAACCAGCTGTCTTTACAGCAAATGCAGTAAATGGCCCAGTAATTCATTTGATGTGGCACCCTTCTGAACCATGAGTTCAGTATGTCACATTCTCTACATAGAAACTTTTTTCCAAAAAGTATAAAAAGGAAATCTGTTTACAATAATTTGCATAAATGATTATATTACAAAACCACTTGTAAGTATCTCTAAAAATAACGTCACTTATAAAGATAACGAAAATTTTGAATTTTTGCAAGAAAGATAATCTCAACTTTTGAATACCTCTACTATCACAAAGGATCGGAATCAAACTTACCAGTTCCAAACTCCCGATCAACAAAATCATCACATACAACAGGCAACTTCCTATCACAGAATGGATGAACAACAAATTTTCCATGGAGGTGCTTATAACGGGGGTCTTCTGGATGTACAGCAACTGCAGTGTCTCCCAGCATGGTCTCAATTCGTGTTGTGGCAACCACTAGTTCTTCATCACTGTCAACTACTTTATATGCAAAAGACACCAACACACCAAATTCCACCTTCTCGTCATAACCAGGAATTGAAAGAAGTGTCCGACCAGGAAGCTCAACTTTGTTCACCTGAGGGAGAAAATGTTCTAAATTCAATTTTATTCAAAATTTCTAATAAGGATGTTTTTTAATACATTAAACCCAGCCACTACCATATTTACCTGTTTGTGAGTCTATAATAAAGGAGACTGAGACTTTTCTTTATTTTTATTAGAACAATCTGACATATGAAAAATCACAAATTTACATGCTGTCTGGACATTCATAAACACACAGAGTAATTTACTAAACTTACTCACAAATTTGGAATTAGTCTCAAGATTCAGATAAATATGTTAATATATAGAATCATTCTAGAAAATAATGTTATGTTACAACCTCTGTTAATCTTTGTTATTTCACTGTAGTCTCAACATGCATACATTACATACATTATCATTATAGACTCTTATGCCTTTCAGCATTCAGTCTGCAAGCCTCTGAGAATTTACTAAACGTCGCCACAATCCTCGATTTGTAACTAGTGTTGTGGCCTCATTTAGTTCTATACCTCTTATCTCTAAATCGTTAGAAACAGAGTCTAACCATCGTCGTCTTGGTCTCCCTCTACTTCTTTTACCCTCCATAACAGAGTCCATTATTCTCCTAGGTACCCTATCCTCCTCCATTCGCCTCACATGACCACACCACCGAAGCCGGTTTATGCGTACAGCTTCATCCATCGAGTTCATTCCTAAATTAGCCTTTATCTCCTCATTCCGAGTTCCCTCCTGTCATTGTTCCCACCTGTTTGTACCAGCAATCATTCTTGCTACTTTCATGTCTGTTACTTCTAACTTATGAATAAGATATCCTGAGTCCACCCAGCTTTCGCTCCCGTAAAGCAAAGTTGGTCTGAAAACAGACCGATGTAAAGATAGTTTCGTCTGGGAGCTGACTTCCTTCTTACAGAATACTGCTGATCGCAGCTGCGAGCTCACTGCATTAGCTTTACTACACCTTGATTCAATCTCGCTTACTATATTACCATCCTGGGAAAACACACAACCTATATACTTGAAATTATCGACCTGTTCTAGCTTTGTATCACCAATCTGACATTCAATTCTGTTGAATTTCTTACCTACTGACATCAATTTAGTCTTCGAGAGGCTAATTTTCATACCATACTCATTGCACCTATTTTCAAGTTCCAAGATGTTAGACTGCAGGCTTTCGGCACAGTCTGCCATTAAGACCAAGTCGTCAGCATAGGCCAAACTGCTTACTACATTTCCACCTAACTGAATCTCTCCCTGCCATTTTATACCTTTCAGCATATGATCCATGTAAACTACAAACAGCAAAGGTGAAAGATTACAGCCTTGTCTAACTCCTGTAAGTACCCTGAACCAAGAACTCATTCTACCATCAATTCTCACTGAAGCCCAATTGTCAACATAAATGCCTTTGATTGATTTTAATAATCTACCTTTAATTCCATAGTCCCCCAGTACAGCGAACATCTTTTCCCTCGGTACCCTGTCATATGCTTTCTCTAGATCTATGAAACATAAACACAACTGCCTATTCCTCTCATAGCATTTTTCAATTACCTGGTGCATACTGAAAATCTGTGGTCTGAAACCACACTGGTTTTCATCCAACTTCCTCTCAACGACTGATCGCACCCTCCTTTCCAAGATGCCAGTGAATACTTTGCCTGGTATACTAATCAATGAGATACCTCGATAGTTATTGCAATCCTTCCTGTTCCCTTGCTTATAGATAGGTGCAATTACTGCTTTTGTCCAATCTGAAGGTACCTTACCAACACTCCACGCTAATTTTACTACCCTATGAAGCCATTTCATCCCTGCCTTCCCACTGTACTTCAACATTTCAGGTCTAATTTCATCTATTCCCGCTGCCTTATGACAATGGAGTTTATTTACTATCCTTTCCACTTCCTCAAGCATAATTTCACCAACATCATTTTCCTCCTCCCCATGAACTTGGCTGTTTGCAACACCACCATGATGATTTCCTTTTACATTGAGATGATGTTCAAAATATTCCCTCCACCTCTCCAGTGATTCCCTGGGATCTATTATGAGTTCACCTGAATTACTCAAAACACTGTTCATTTCCTTTTTCCCTCCATTCCTAAGATTCTTTATTACTGTCCAGAAGGGTTTCCCTGCTGCTTGACCTAGCCTTTCCAGGTTATTACCAAAATCTTCCCATGACTTCTTTTTGATTCAACAACTATTTGTTTCGCTCTGTTTCTTTCATCTACGTACAAATCCCTGTCTTCCTCGGCCCTTGTTTGGAGCCATTTCTGATAAGCCTTCCTTTTACGGTTACAGGCTGCTCTCACTTCATCATTCCACCAAGATGTTCGCCTTTTCCCACCTTTACACACAGTTGTTCCTAGGCATTCCCTTGCTGTTTCTACTACAGCATCCCTGTATGCCACCCATTCACCTTCTATATCCTGAACCTGCTTACTGTCTACTGTTCGAAACTTCTCACTAATCATATCCATGTACTTCTGTCTAATTACCTCGTCCTGGAGATTTTCTAATCTTATTCGTTTGCAGACAGATTTCACTTTCTCTACTCTAGGCCTAGAGATACTTAGTTCACTACAGATCAGATAGTGGTCTGTATCATCGAAAAATCCCCGAAAAACTCGTACATTCCTAAAAGATTTCCTTAATTCAAAGTCTGTTAAGATATAGTCTATTATAGATCTGGTACCCCTAGCCTCCCATGTGTTGCGGTGAATAGCCTTATGCTTGAAGAATGTATTCGTAACAGCTAAATCCATACTAGCACAGAAGACCAGCAAACGCTTCCCATTCCCATTAGCTTCCATATCTTCCCCACATTTACCAATCACTCTTTCGTATCCTTCAGTTCTATTCCCAACTCTCGCATTGAAATCGCCCATTAGCACTATTCTATCCTTGCTGTTGACCCTGACCACGATGTCACTCAATGCTTCACAAAACTTGTCAACTTCATCCTCATCTGCACCCTCACATGGTGAATACACGGACACAATTCTTGTCCTAATTCCTCCCACTGACAAATCTACCCACATCATTCGCTCATTTACGTGCCTAACCGAAACTATGTTGCGTGCAGTGGTATTCCTGATAAAGAGCCCTACCCCAGACTCTGCCCTTCCCTTTCTAACACCCGTCAAGTACACTTTATAATCTCCTATCTCTTCCTCCTTATCTCCCCTTACCCGAATATCACTTACTCCTAGCACATCCAGATGCATCCTCTTTGCTGACTCAGCCAGTTCTACCTTCTTTCTTCCATAAGCCCCATTAATATTGATAGCTCCCCATCGAATTCCATTTCGTTCGCCAAGTTGTTTCCAAGGAGTCCCTCACCTGTCAAATGGGAGTGGGACTCCATTACTCCCATAGGTCCGAGGCTTGCTTAAAGTGTTATGAGCTCGGTAAATTCATGAAGCAGGATGCTGCCCTACTTGCACATAGTCCAAGTGAGGATATCTCCTCTAACGGGTTATGGACCACCGGTGAATTGTATAGTCCTAGCCGCCTGAGCACAAGGAGGGCCACGACTCAGAATATGTCCGAGATGCCCACTCCCATTCCATAGCAACTGGTATCCCGACTCTCAGGACCACTTACTAGGCCACTCAGCCGTTGCCCATGGTTCACGAACTAGGACGTGACTACAGTAACCCACAAACATGAACCATTGTAGTCTCAAGAAGAGGAAAAATAGTCCAGAAGTACTTTAAGTTGCTTGTTACTGCTTCAGGTAAGAGCCTTATGATACTGTGGCCAATAACCCTACCACTTTACGTTTTGGCTACTCTTCATTTTTCTTGCAGATACTGTCAGTATGAACCATGCAGAATGGACAACCTATCAGATTGAGATCACTGGCTAGTTTATTTGGGTCACTCCTATCAACTCCGAATGTCATGGAATCTACAAGATCCTAGTTACACACTTCAGTTATATTAAACTGTATTATATATAGGTTATATATTTTCGCAACCGAAACAATTAGAGACTGGATCATTAAGCTATTCACTGAGTTCCGTAGGCATTTGGAAGCACAGTGCCGGACATTGAATACGTTGCGGTGATCTTCAGCAGCTAGCAATTTGCTTCAATCAAGCGACTCATCTTTGACTTCTACACCATTTTGGGACTTCATATTTATTAAATTGTGTTGTGACCTCACGCCTGATAGTATATGCAAGCTGGCTCACTTAACTGTTCACCTCTTCTCGTAAACATTTTGAGACAGTGCCGAACTTTGTGTGTGTTGTGCTACTATTCAGAAGATTGCACCTTACTTCATATAAGTGACTGACCTTCTACTTCTAGATTTTACGATTTAAAATCGCACAGTGCCAATCCCCATTATCTTATATTGCCTCTTCAAGTGTTTTGTGAAAGACTCATTCTTTAATTTCTTATTTACCTATGCATTGTTTTTGCATTTTATTCGGCTGATGGTGACCCAGATTGGGGTCGAAACCGGTACCGCTTCTGCTTATAATTAAATAGGAATGTAACACTATATTTCTTATTTATTTGTATTGAATAGGTTGAACTACGTTATTTGTTATTTCAATTTGTGATACAGTGCAATACGGAATATCATGAAATTTTTATCTTTAAATGTCATGGAGATGTCAATAACTCTCTTACCTAGAAGGGCCTAAGGTTCTAGGTACAGAAGATCTTCTAGATAGGGTGTTCAAATTTTACCAGTCTTTCATTCTTTTGTCGCAGTCCATATTCTCCTACTATATTAACTTTGTTAATTTGACCTACACTATAGTTTTTCATCACTGTCAACCACTTTATATGCAAAAGACACCAACACACCAAATTCCACCTTCTCTTCATAACCAGGAATTGAAAGAAGTGTTCGACCAGGAAACTTAACTTCCTGTACAACGAGGTTTCCATCGCCTTTTCCAAACAGTAATAAAACTTCTTTCCCTATACTTTTGATTACTCACCATCTGTTTAACTAACAAGCATGTAGATCTATTCCACTTATGAAAGGTTCCTCATTGTCATCTTTCTCATTCAAAACTTCCTTAGTTAACTCTTGTTCTCTTCCAAACCCAATAGTACTCATTAGAGATGGGGAGAGTCTGAACGAATGATTCAGAATGAATGAATCATTGCACTGAACGAATTAATCATGATTCAGTGTTCAAAATGAATCGACTAATTTTTTAATTGAAAGATGAATCGAAACATGGCAGCCAAGGCAGTCGCTACTTGTTCCCTCTCCTTTGATTTGTTCTGATTCATATCGATATATCGGGTATCCACCATTTTTGAATCAATGTTAAAAAGTGAAGAATGGTTCTCATTTAACCTCAACTAAAAGTCCGGATCAAAAGTAAAATACTCCTAACAGTCTGAGGGACATTACGAAGAAAATTCCTCAGCAACATTGGAGATACAATTTAGAAGCACAGAGAAATGTTCCTTCCAAGGCTCTAAAATTTCTCCATTATCAGTTAAAATGATGGAGTTGTCCGCAGTCTTCAATGACCTCGATGAAGATCGAATTGGACCATATATCTCCTTTATGCCAGCATAGAAGTTTTGCAGGTCATAGGCAACAGATAGTCTTTGCAGTTCTTCAGCTTTTTGTTGCCACCAGTTGTTCTTAATTTCCCTAATTTGTGGCTGACATTTTCCTCTAAGTTCCAAGAAATGGGATTTCTTCACATTGGAGGACAGATCTTGAAAATAGGACAGATGGGCTTCCCGTTTGGCATTGATCAGACATTTAATTTCTTCATTATTTTCATTAAACCAGTCCTGTCTTTTTGTCCTCACAAAACCAATTGTTTCCTCAGCTGACTCAGTGATGACCTTCTGAAGCGTGGCCCATTCCTGATTTGTGCTATACTGCTGACTGGATGACTAGACAGTTTGTTTGAGATTGCATTTCTGTAATCTGTAGCAATGCATTCAATTTGAAGTCTAGAAGTATCGAATTTTTTCTAGGCAGGTTGTGGATGATCTTTTTGGTTTGCGACAGATTGAGATTCTCAACCGCCAAAAAAGGAGCTTATGATCTGTCCAGCAGTCATCAACATTTCTTGCGGTCCTTGTAACAAGGAAATCTTATTTATCACATTGCCTGGTGATGATATAATCAAGGATGTGCCAGTGCTTTGAGCGAGGATGCATCCAAGTGGTCTTGTAGCGATTAGGCAGGCGGAATTGAGTATTAGTAATGAAGAGTTCATGTTCAGCACATAAACCAAGGAGCAGTAGACCATTGGCATTACAGTTGCCAAGTTCATGTTTTCCCATCACACTGCCCCATAATTGGTGATCTTTACCAACTCTGGCGTTGAAATTGCCAAGTAGTAAGAGTTTGTCTCTTGGTGGTACTTTGGTGACGGTAGTGTTCAGCAGGTTGTAGAATTGGTCTTTAGCTTTTACACCAGCATCCAAGGTGGGAGCATATGCGGAGATAAGTGTCACAGATTTGGCTACAGAGAGTGGGATTCGGAGAGTCATAATTCTTTCACTGACAGCGGTTGGAGTTAGTTGATAATCATTCACCAATGTGGTCTTCACAGCGAATCCCACACCATGAATGCGATGTTCTCTCTCATCTTTCCCCTTCCAGAAGATTGTGTAGCCTGAGCTGATCTCTTCGCTGGACAGTCTGGTTTCACTTAAGGCAGCAATATCAATGTTCATTCGTCCAAGCTCATGGGTGACAAGCGCTGTTCTTCTCTCAGGCCTGTTATTCTCTTTCAAATCAAGTAGGGTTCGAACATTCCAGGTTCCTATAATCAAAGTTTTGGTAATCTTTGTTTTTCGACTGCAGCCTCCCAGCCAGCTCACAGTGTGACTACCGATGTTTAGCCCACATTTCCTAGGGCCTTCCCCATTCAGGGTGGGCAGCAGATGCAGGACCGAATTCTTGAGTAGTCACGGGGCCTCAGAAAAATGACCAACACACATCTCCAGAGATGCCAACTTTCAAAAACAGGAATTCGTAATGCGGCCATTAGGGCACGGGGTGGGGGTGGGGGGACGGCGCGGTGGCTGTAGAAATTTTTTTTCCGAGATCTTACTTACAAATGCAGTAATTAAAAAATCAATGAACAACATAACAATTCAACACGATGTAATATATTCAAAGACTGGCATATAAAGAGAGTACGATTCTTACCTGAGAAAGTAACAGGTGATCTGCAGTACATATCTGAGTGGAGGTTGAAGGATAATTTCTTTTGTTTTTCTCCTGTTTGCCAAACCAACTCTGGTGACATGCTTTTTCTTTTGATATGTGCATCCTTTGCACTAACAAAGCACTTAACAATTCGGTGTTCATATTAGCACAAAAATCGCGGCTACACATTACAAAACACGTGTGAATGAGATTTTGAAGAACGCAGTAAACAGGACCATTCTTTCGAGTATTCCTCCCTAAATTTTTGTAAACTACTTTTGGTTTATTATTAGCGTCACTAGTCATAGTAACGTCATCACACGTATTTTCCTGCACAAGAAATCCTTTCGCATTTCGTAACACACGATTAGCATACATCCTAGAAGAGCAATATATGTAAATTTGGCAACCAAAATCATAACAAATACTTCTTCAACAGTCACGCACACAGTATTCACAATGAAAAGGAGTGTGTCACCACTTTGCCGCCAAAACAAGGGCAAAAGAATCCGCATACTTGCATGGAAGTCTGATCATATGACGAACAAAGACAACAATTCCGTACGATATACCACTTCACAGGTGCCTATTTTCCAGTACTGGAAGCACACGCTGTGTTCGGCACGTGAAAACTCGAAATATTCTTAAATGAGGGACAGGAAAGGGATAGAAATTATTACTGAGAAATCCGAAAATAATATTCTGAGAATTCAAGCTTCAATGGCATTCCTTGTGTAACCTTTTGAACACTACGTACACTTAGGGTGGCATGCACCATCTTGGAGTAAATTACTACGGAAGTAGCGTTTACTAAAGAAGTCCATACTACAGAAGTAAATTACGACGGGAGTTATTTACAAGTAACACCGGAGAGTTGAAGTACAATTTACTCTTTTAGTTACTACTATAGAAGTAGCGTTCGTTACTCGGGGAGTAGTGTTGTGTTTGTGTATCTTCTTTAAAGAAATCTAAATGGATAAGGTTATGTGCGACAGGAAACAGGGAAAAAACGTAAGCGAAAAAGATAAATGCTTGTTAATAGAGATAATGACGATCTGTGCAAAGGATATACGGTGTAAGAAACACAACATAAAGATGCTGGATAAGAAAAGAAATTCATGGAAAGTCGTGACAGAAGAATTCAATGCTTCGAGTGACGGAAAACGCAGTGAAGAACAAGTTAAGATTCTGTAGAAGCGCTTAAAAGCGAAGGTGGAAGCAAAGCAGAACGTCACGGACACGCAGGAAAAATTAAAAAGGATGGCGGTTTCTTCATACAGATCGCCTACATCCACAGCGAAATTTTCCCATTTTTACACCAGGCAAATGCTGGGTCTGTAGGCCCTACCTTAAGGCCAGGGCCGCTTTCCAATCCCTAGGCCTTTCCTGCCCTATCGTTGCCATAAGACCTATCTGTGTCGGTGCGACATTAAGCAAATTGAAAAAAAAAAAGATAAATACCTCTTCCGATTTCTGAAAAGTTCATCGTTGTCACTGAGAGGGCAAAAAATGGGAATATGCGCGCAGTCACAGTCAATTACACCCACGATGTGTGGAAACCTGCCAACGTGAAGAATATCCTTTTATTTTCCGAACAATGATCATCATTTGCAGGCGTACCTCCCTCTTAGCCTCAACTAGTGCTTTAACCACGCGACAAATGATACGGTAAATGTTAATTAGATCACCGGCAACTGTACTGAAATGCTCCGGTACGAAACACTCGTAGGGCACACAGCAACTGTAATTTGAGATATACAACAATTAAGACAAGAATTCAGCTGTACGTGATCTCCAAGTAGATTTAGAAGGAAAGTAAAGGATTCCTTCCTAAGGCCAAAAACGTTCCTGAAACTCTCCGTGTGCACATTATATGGCTCTTGCCTTTCACACACTGTAGGCCTACGCACTATTACATTTCCCATCATTTTCTGCGTCGAGATCGTCAATATAATCTAAGTAATCCATAAACACGCTTGAAACGTCTTTTCTCTCATATACGGCACGATATTATCATTAGTCAACAAGTCTAAACCTAGGTTACTCCATGCACGACGTGAGAGCAAATTTTAACCTATGTTCGTACATTATTTACTTCTTTAGTAATATACTACAAGATGGTGCTCTTCAACATTTTACTCTTGTAGTAAATTAGTCCAGGAGTATCTGAAAGGACTAAAATACTTCGGAAGTAACTTACTCTCATATGGAAGTCGCCGAATGCTGACTTCAAGAGTACTTTACTACGGAAGTAGAAACTCTTGGTTGGTGCATGCCACCCTTAGATTTAAAAATCAACAAAAAATCATAATTTTACGGTGTGTGATTCATAAAGGCATAATTATGATGGGTGATTCGTAATTATTACGATTGAATCGTAATAGTTGGCATCTCTGCATCTGCTGCCAACGTGCAGGTCTGAACTACAGGCTTCCAGTCTCACCCGAAAACCTGCCTTCACCACCCTTATCCCATCGCCATTGGACTTGAGTTGAAGGGAGTGACAGCAGGAAAAAGTGCCACAAGCGGGATTTTGTTTAAGGCAGATCGCAGCTTGCAAGGAAGTGACCCACACACTATGATCTCAGAACTATACCCTGCAGCACAAATGAAATTCGACATGGAGGTTCTAGTACCACGACTGCAGCGGACTGCTGCAGACTCGAAATACCATTGAGTTGCGAATTTACAGCAAGTACGTCTGACATGACCTCATCCGCCTCCACGACCGATGAGAGCCACAAAACGAAGGTTCCTCCGTCCGTTTTGCTGCTGGGCCAAAGACACAGATGATAGGTTCCAGTGTCATTTCCTACACTGCGGGGACCATCACCCCACCCAAAGGGGCTCATCCACCCAAAGCTGTTGGCCCCTATGGGGAGTTGAGTTATTTAACTCGGCGTTAGGTGTTTTTTCAGCTGGTTGCCAAGCCAGCTAACCCTCCTCTTTTCCCATTCCGGACTTGGGACTTGGGACCGGACAATGCTGGAGGAAAAGCATATTATTTTTAAAAGAAAACATCACTTTGCTTGAAAACACATGCAACATGAAACTGTAATATATACTTCAAGGTTCCTGTTCTCGTTCTGAACCCATACAATATGAAGAATTGATACAAGAGATTTTTACCAAAATACACTGTTTTTTATCTTGTCATGAAGTGTGTATGCAAGTTAAAGTGAAACAGCAAAGCATGATTTCTTTGTAGCTACTAATCAACTTCACCTCATACTAAACAATGCCCATTAAAGTACATTACTCATAGGCTGCTCTTCATGAGAAAGAAGGGAATGAATAAAGCAAGACAAGTCCTGCAAGTGATGCATACTTGTGAATGCAAAACGTAAACCAGTCAATTTCTATTTGCCACATAACATCAATTCACATGGTAGTATTTCCAGAGCATTTTCATAAATTGTTCCTATTCTTTCTCCTTTAGCTTTTACCTTTCTAGTTTCTACAATTACTGTAAGGAGGGGCAAAATATTAAGGTGACCTTTAGAATGGTAATAAAATATTAAATTCTAAATTTCAAATTCTATCAATCGATTCAAGCAGCAATGAAGAACGTACGTTACTTTCTCGGAATCACAGTTAAACATTGGCAGTTACAGACCCACCTAAGTTTGAAAATAATTAGTCGGATAGCTGTGTAGTATTTTGCGACTATAACCTCAATTAAAAAAAAAAAAAAAAAAAAAAGATGTTACTCTAGTTAATACTGCTAACAATTACTTTGAACATTTCATTTCTTGCAACTTGTAAAGCAGTAGCAGTTATAAAGAGCATAACGGACTGGTTCATCTGATTCCATGGTGTCACTTTTGGCTCTCAATCACGTGGTAATCGAATGAACGAATCAAGTGAATGAATCAGTTTGGTGAATTATTTCAAATGAATCAATTCTTCTAAATGAATTGGATTTCCCATCTCTGAAAGGCTTAAGAAGCATTACACTTTCATGCCCTTCAATGTCCTTCTTTATTATTTCTCTATCCTTCTGGAAATGAAGGAAAAGTCAACAAAATCAATTGTGCAGATGTTTTAGATACATGCTCCCACATTATCTTTAGCCTTAAAAAAAAAAAAAAAAAAAAAAAAAAAATTTAAACCTGGCAATGTTTAAGAGTAGTGATCATATAAAATACAAGACCAGAGAACAAATGAAATTCACAAAGAAGTGGAGTTAAGTTATCTGCAGGTACACTGAAACGTAGAAAGAAAGAGGAGAAAGAGCACTGAAGTAACGGAAAGACAATTTTATGGACTTACAATCCATCAGAACTTTATGATGTGACATCCGCTTTAGTAAGCAGCATACTCATTAGGGCTACATGTACTCAGTTCCTTCAGTCATCTCTAATTACAAACCGGACATCGTAGATTTTCCCTCCCCAAGTAGGGAAAATTATGAAAAGGAATTCTCAAACTGGTAATAATGCTCAAAGCTCATACCTCAATGTCTGATATAGCAGATTTCAAACTGCAGGACCAATTGACAAGCCGATTGCTGCGATAAATGACACCTTCTTCATGCAAACGTACAAAAGCTTCAGTCACCGCCCTGCACAATTTTGGTTCCATAGTAAAGCAGGCACGATCCCAATCAAATGAAGACCCGAGTTTTCGTAACTGATCATAGATAATATCACCTTTCCTGGAAGATCAACATGAATTTTATTACAAACATTTGAGGTAAAACTCTTCTAAAATAATAATAATAATAATAATAATAATAATAATAATAATAATAATAATAATAATGATAATAATAATAATAATGGGCTGACAAAAAGAAGAAAAACCTCCATAAACCTGACTAAAGTAGTCCTAAAAAATTAAAATAAATAAATAAATAAATAAATAAATAAATAAATAAATAAATTAAATAAATAAATAAATAAATAAATAATGACAGATATCAAAATATTGACAGTTAAATGCAAAGGTAAAACTTACGCATTTTTCCATTCCCAGACTTTTTCAATGAACTTCTCCCTTCCTATTTCATGGCGAGTTTTACCTTCTTCCCTGAATAGTTTCTTTTCTACCACCACCTGAGTGGCAATACCAGCATGATCACAACCTGGATTCCAAAGAGCAGTACGTCCTTTCATCCGATGCCTGAAACAATAGAATAACAAAAAATTAAAAAATTAACCAATGGGAAAACTAGCATGAAAATAAGACTCCATCATTTATGATTATTAACCAAGACTTGTTCATATTATTTATTTATCATATGGAAATTACACAGAAATCAAAATGAAAATATATAACTTTTTCCAAAACAGAAATACCCCTGAAATAACCAACTAGATACCATAGAAGATTGTACAGTTAAATACCACTTGTCCACTACTGAAAAGCCTGAACAGAAACTGTAAAAAGGTCCTTTATAGCTACAGGGTGCATTGTATCTGGACTCTCTCCAACAACTCAATGGATTGTTTGATTGGTTGACTGACAGACACAACAAGTGTCAGGGAATGGTTCAGGCAGACACAGGGCGCTACAGTGCTAAATGTGCCTGTACAGCAGGTGCTACAACAGATGGATCTCCTCGGACTTTTGAAAGAATCAGATGATCCTCTCTCCTGGTCGTCAGTCGTGGACTCCCTGACCCCGCTGCTGTGTACGTGCGACTTTATGCATCGACTAGCCCCAACAGTCTGGTGTAAACAGCCTAGGTGACAAGTGACTCGTCAATATGACCTTCCAGCAATGCGCATTCCAATAACAGCCCCCACCATTTTCAAACTCTGATAACCAGGCAAAATATCATCAAGTGCATCATAAAAACATTTGCGTGGTCAACAAACTTTCCACAACTACTGCAGAAGCACTAAGCCAATCATTTGACTACTTGCTTGAGATGTAACTGCATGCTAAGTCTTACAGTGAAACGACAACTCTCTTATGCATGACTTTTTTCTTTTTCCTTCAATGAGTCAAAGAAGCCTCCGTGGCTCAGGTGGCGGCACACTGGCCTCTCACCACTGGATTCCGTGGTTCAAATCTTGGTCACTCCATGTGAGGTCTGTGCTGGACAAAGCGGAGGCAGGACAGGTTTGGGTACTCCGGTTTTCAGGGCCATCTTTCATTCCAGCAACATTTTCCAATATCATTTAATTTAATCTGTCAGTCATTAATCATTGCCCCAGAGGAGTGGGACAGGCTTCGGCAGCCAGCACAATTCCTATCCTCGCCGCTAGATGGGGGCTTCATTCATTCCATTCCTGACCCAGTCGAATGACTGGAAACAAGCTGTGGATTTTAATTTCCAATGAGTCGAAAATGTGCTAAACTTCAGAAATGGCATATGGCTTTTAGTGCCAGGAGTGCCCGAGGACATGCTCGGCTCGCCAGGTACAGGCATTTTGTTTTGACGCGACCTGCACATCGTGATGAGGATGAAATGATGATGAAGACGACACATACACCCAGTCCCCGTGCCAGCGAAATTAACCAATGATGGTAAAAATTCCCGACCCTGCCAGGAATCGAACCCGGAGCCCCCGTGGCGAAAGGCCAGCACGCTAAACATTTAGCCATGGAGCCGGACAGAAAGGTAAAGTGATTTGTACTTCATCAGAAACATTGCAACTAATCAAATAGATTGTCACAATTATTTATAACCTCAACACTATTGTTAAAGTTATTTTCACCTTCAACTCAATGATAGTATAGCAGCCTATGCCACCAATATTGATTCAACATCATGAAAGAGAAATTTCAATGGACTCCTGTATCACCAAATCAATCATACCACTGTTCTGCATTCAGGACAGTTGCCTAGGAGGCAGATTAAATATTTTCAAAGAAGTTGAAAATTTAATGAACATCCCCTCGGTAAATTATTCAAAATCCATAACTCCTCTTCCTATAAATGATTAACTGCCCCAATTTGTCCTCCTGAATTCCAACTTTATCTTCATTCTGTGATCTTTCCTACTTTTAAACAACCACCCAATCTTATTCGTCTCTTAATCATTCCAAGCCATCTCTCTAATGAAAGCTTGAAACATACTGATTAGTCGAAAAGCTTGTCTCCTTCCCGCCAAGCCTTCCCAGCCCTAAATTTGCAACAATTTCATAACCCAACTCTTTTGTCGGAAATCACCCAGATCAAATCGCACTGCTTTTCCATGGATTTTTTCCAGTTCTTGAATCATATAATCCTGATGAGGGTCATACACTGGAACAATGATCTAATTGTGATCTTACCAGTGACTTTTATGCCCTCTCCTTTACATCCTTATTACAATCACTAAACATCCTCATAGGCGTATGAAAAGATTTGTAACCTTAATTTAAAATCCTGTTTTTTGTAATTACCCCAATGAAGAACTTTCCTTATATTAACACCAAATAAATTACAGTGATTCCCATGAGGTACTTTGACCCCATCAATGCAGTAATTAAAATTGAGAGGACTTCTCCCTTGGTGCAACTCACAATCTCTGACCTTTCACCCAGTTTGGCATAACACTGCCTGCTGTACACCTCGTAACGCTGTCGAGGTCTTTCTTGCTGTCGCTCACAATTCTGTAACTTATTCATTACTCTATACAGTGTAACATCATCTTTTCTTTGATCCCCATTCTTTAAACACTAAATTTATATATGTATAAGAAAATATAAAGGGCCAATAACACTGCCTTGAGGAACTCCCCCACTTAATAATTACAGAATCAGATAACGCTTCACCTACTCCAACTCTCTGAATTCTATTTTTCTAGAAATGTAGCCACCAAGTCAGTCACTCTTTTGACTAGTCCAATTGCCCTCATTTCTGTCAATAGTCTCCCATGACCTACTCTATGAAAATCCTTGGATAGATCAAGTGTCATAGTCCATCTGACCTTCTGAATTTAAAATATCTGTTATATCTAGGTGGAATCCTATAAAATGAGCCTCACAGGAATAACCTTTCCTGAACCCAACTGTCTTCTATAAAATCAGTTAGTAATTTTGCAAACATGTCTAATATAATCAGAAAGAATGGTTTCCAGAAGCTTACAAGCAACACATCAAGCTTACTGGCCTGTAATCATTGGCTTTATGTTTATCACCCTTTGCTTTGAGCACAGGAACCACTATAGCAACTCTCCATTCATTTGGTATAGGTCCTTCATGCAAACAGTAATCAAATAAGTATTTCAGATATGGTAGGATATCCCAACCTAATGCCTTTAAGCATATCCCCACACATCATATAAATTCCAGCTGATTTTCTCATTTTCAACTTTTGTATTTTATTGTCTTTGTTATGTGACGTGTTGGGGATGTAGAAAGAAACAAATTTATCAATTCGTAGAAAAAACAAAACAACAACGTAGTAGTTGATTAAGATTCTTTGACAAGACGTTCAAGGAGAAAAGGGCTGGGACCAATTGGAGGTCGATGGATGTAATAAGAAGAAGAAAAAAGTTAATCCAAACAGTATATTGTTTTTACAAGGAGATCAATTTCAAATTTACAACTCAAAATTTTGTAATCTGGCACATAAAAGAAAACGCTCATCGTGAATGACGTACATTAGAATAGAATCCCTAGACCATTTACAAGTTCTAATGTGTGACTAATCAAATGAACATGGTAACCTATAAGTCTCGGAGAATATTGACACAGATTTCCAAAAAGGTAAACAAAGGGAGAAGAAAGGCACGGGAAAGACCATGGACGGGGATCGCAATAATGGGAGTCGCCTGAGTATAAACATTGCCGAATGCAGGAACAGTTTTATGTGATAAGTTGTACCGTCCAGGCCACAAGTTCAATCACTCGCTAACTCTTGAAATTGCATATTACTCGATGTTCATTTGTTAAGGAGAAATATCACTCATATCAAACTTAAAAGAAAACCGGCCACAGCAATGAAGATAACTCCAAAATCCATAGGAGAAGAAATAATAGTGGTAATTATGAAATAAATGCTCTGTTGCTCACCCAATACAGCAAATAAAAGAAGTGGAGCTTCCCAGCAAATACTGGGAAGTCCTCAGACGACCCTCCAACCACACTCGGTGTCAGTTCTGGACTGAAGACCGAGTATTTGGGGGAAGCCTTTATATCGCTGCAGAAAGTTCAGGAAAAAAGTACACAAAACGTCGAGAAATATCGGACACTGACGCAACGGGTGACGTAATCCAGTGGAGACTCAGTGTGTAGTGAGCAGTTCACCAGGACGGATACACGGCGAGGCAGCAGTGAAAGTCCAAGGCCGGTTAGATGAGTAAAGTAGCGGCGAGTATATGAAAATAGGTGGAGTTCTAGATGACAGCAGCCAAAAATAGGTGAGTGATCGTTACAGTTATCATGGGTAAATTTCAATACAGTAATACCCCACTTTTATGTTTCCATATTTTATGTTTTCCCGCCGTTAACAACCTTTTTTGAGGGCACCCTCAGATTCCCTATTCTCGCAATATATTAAAATCCTCAAATTTACGTTTGTGACATTTTATACCTCCCGCCATTTATGCCAAACCAGGCTGTTTGAGACAGGAAAAAATTGAATGAAAATGGCATCACAAGTAAGCTACAATGCTTCGAGTAACCACGGCATGATAACCAAACAGGACAGCACGTACTTTACAACAACACATGGGCGAAAATTAGTCGATTACGAATATCAGGTGAAGCTATGCAAACCGCATGGCAACTCTGACAAGAGAGTTGCCTACTCAATAACTTATTACTTTTTATACATTATTAAACAGAGAAAGGAAATTAGTTGCATGTTAGATAATTCTATAGCCATTGTGTATTACACAATATTTTACTACTGGTACCCTTTTCATGGTCAGTGGATGAGCAGAATTATAAAGACAGTGTAGTGTCAACAATTAATTAACAATGGACCTTCATTTCAGGTAAGTTCTGTAGTAGGATTAGGATTAAAATATTCAATAAATGAATAATTTGCATTTGTGTAAAATTTATGTCCTTCTGCATGGCCTTTTTACATATGTAAGTTGTTTCCCATGATTTACAATTCCCCTCGTTTAAACCGGTATTCCCTGGGTCCCTTGAAAAGCATAAAAGAGGAGTAAGACTTCACTTTGTTAGTATTAGTCACCACCTCTACCTGGACATTATCCTTGTAACCAACAATCTTTACATACTGCTGAATGAATATTTCTGCCATCTGTAAATCCCACGTGTACACTCCCCTTGCTCATTAATGATTCCTGGAATGACCTTCTTGCAACCTTGTTTCTGCCTTTAAGTACCTATAGCCTCTACATACCCTTCCATTTTTCACTACCAATTATGCTGCCATCATATTGTCCTTAGCTGACTTCTTTGCGAGATTTATTTTCCTAATAAGTTCCTTCAGTTTCTCCTTACTTCCACAGCCATTTATTTTTATTTCCTTCCAACCTGCACCTCCTTGTTAGTGTCTCTATTTCTCTGCTATAATTACATAGCAGGTCTTTACCATTCCTTACCCCCTTTAAAGTAACATACCAGTTTTCACAAGTCTTCTTTTCAACTATTGCTGTAATTATCCTTTACATGAACTTACTGTATTTGTTCGATGGGAGTCTTATTTTGCGAGTTATTTCTTTTATGTCCATTACCTAATTGAAGAAGGAAATCTATGGCCTCATTACAGGCGAAGTGTAATGTATGCTCTGTCAATTATTATTAATTAGTAATGATTGTAATTTCGCTTTTGAACAACAAATTTTTCTTTGGAATGAATTGTAGGTATTTAAATTCTATAGAAAATTTACTTGCACTTAAGTAACCTTCATTTGGGCATTATTTTCATCCAGGAATATTCTGCAGTGCTATTCATTGAGCTTTACTTGATTTTTTAAAGATCTTTATTTAAAGGGATATTGTAACTTGGTCATAATCCTTTTGCTGAGGTCCAAAGAGACTCTATTCATGGCCTATGTCATCAATAACTAATAAGATTGTGATCTTAACCTATTGATACATACATTGAAGTACATATGGTTGTTAATGCTTTAAACCAAAAATATCCGTGTTGTTAGTACTATTAATTTAGAATACATTTTATATCTGTTATTTTATGGAGGCAAACAATATTTAACTTACTTCTTGCTACTATCCTTGGACCCCTCTTGGGTAAAGCCCACAATCCTTACGAATATGAACAGTCATCCCTTTTAGGATAAGTTTCCACTCGAAAGCACTCTGTCTACCTGATTACAGGAATTTATGATAATTGACGCATAATCCTGTGGTACTTCAACCATTGAATGCCACATGGTAGCTGACTCACCATCTTACCTATTATCTCTCATAACATATGCCTCTCAAAATTTATACCTATACCTATTATCTTAAGAGATGAGCCTTTTCGGAAGGGGCAAATAGCGTGAAAAAGTGTTGTGTAAGACGTGAAAGATCGACTGACTACTTGTCAACTTGAGGTTATTCTGAAAAGCCCCCCCCCCCGATCCACCTTAGACAATCCCACCTCCCCGCCAACCCCTCACAAACTCTCCTTTGTCCCTCCCCTACCTCTACTTATTCTTTACTTCCTTATTTGCTTCACATTTTGCCTCCCCTACACACATAAAGATAAAAATTTCATAATGTTCCGTACTGAATTGTATCACAATTAAATTGAAATAATAAATAAGGTAGTTCAACCTATTCAATACATATAAATACGAAATGTAGAGTTACATTCCTATTTAATTATAAGCGGAAGCGGTACCGGTTTCGACCCCAATCCGGGTCATCATCAGCCGAATAAAACGCAAAAAAACAATGCATAGGTAAGAAAGAAATTAAAGATCAAGTCCACATAAAAACAGTTGAATAGGCAACATAAAAAAATGGGGATAGGCACTGTAAAATTCAGAAGAAGTAGAAGGTAAGTCACTTTAAAATAAAACAAGGCGCAAAGTTCTGAACAGCAGCATAGCACACGCAAAGTTCGGCATTGTCTCAATGTTTGCGAGAAGCAGAGAACAGTTAAATGAGCCAGCGTGCGTACACTATCAGGCGCGAAGTCACAACACAATCCAACAAATACGAAGATCCAAAATCGCGCAGAAGCCGAAGACGAGTAGCTCAATTGAAGTAAAAATGCCAGCTCCCGAAGATCAGCGCGACATATTTGACGTCAGGCACTGTGCTTTTAAACGCCGACGGAACTTGATGAATAGTTTAATGATCCAGTATTTGCTTCGGTCGCGAAAATGTACATATATATATATAATACAATTTAATACAATTGAAATATGCAAATAGGATCCTGTAGATTTTTTTGAACAGTTGATGCAAAAAACAATTGTGAAGATTGTGATTATGTGATTACAGCACAGCAGGAATATACAAGACTGTCACATTACAAATGAACTTCAACTGAATTTACTTCTTCGAAAAAAGGCATTGATATTTCTATGTACACCTTTTGACTGCGAATATCGTCTTATATTTGTTACGTGTGTTTATAAGTGTTTATTATTTAGTCCTTTTGCCCTGCTCTCTTAATCGGCTGATGATGACACTTTAAATGCATCAAAACCGGTCCCAAAGTTAACATGTAACTTAATATTTGTACAACTTAATAACAGTGTATTGAAAAGGTGGAACCTCTATACTTTCTTTTTAGTATTGTGATTCTCAGTTCAATATGGAACAATTATGAAGTTTTTAACTTTAAAAGTACAAAGACTGTTAACTATCTTGTTAGTGAAATACTATATATTTTCTTGAATTCCTTTTTTAACAAAATTTACAAGGCTATGTAGAACATGTATGCACATATCTCCTTCTAAGAACTAACCTTTACATCTATCCTGTAGATCAAGGAGAAGGAAAATGTTATTCTTTTGGTTTACATTACATAATAAATTAACCAGCATGCAGAAAGAGATCTGAAAATATTACACATACCACCTAGTGATAGCATCTTCTATTGCATTTGTTAAAGCATGACCAAGATGTAACGAGCCTGTGACATTTGGAGGAGGAATCACCATCACAAACTTTCCTTTAGGATTGGGTTCAGATATACTTTTCCTCTGAAATCAGAAACAATTTCCAAATGTAACACTTTCAAACTTATACTAAAAAAAAAGAAGTTAATGTTGTTTGCAGATGATGCTGTGGTGTGGGGAGTGAACAGAGAGGAAGTACAAGGCCAAATTAACATGGCGAGTGAGATTACTGAAAATTATGAAATGAAAATCAACATGCGAAAGAGTAAGAAAATGGTGCTGACTAGAGGAGAAAAAGGAGGGTCATCATCATAGGTTGTTCTGCCATCCGGCAGGTCCAATCATGGCTGTGACCTCCATATCTCTCAATCCTGTGAATTTTTCTTTACTTCTGCATAATCTTCCTTCTTCTTCTAATGCTGTCTAATAACTATATTTTCCCCTTCCTCGTTTTCCTTTTATCATCTCTTCCATTGCTACTCATAATAAAGTATTATGTCTTAGATTATGACCTTCCTTCCTGTTTTGGATTACGGTCAGCATGCTCGTCACTTCTCCCACTCTCTTCAGAACTTCCTCATTTGACATTCTATCTTCCCAGCTTACTCCTTCAATTCTTCTCCAAATCCTATCTCAAATGCCTCTATTCTTCTCTGTTCATCCTTCCTTAATGTCCATGTTTCAGCACCATATAGAGCTATACTCATTACGTAACACCTTGCAAGTCCCTTCCTCAGATATTTCTCTAGCGGGCCAGAAAACAGATTTTCTTCTTGTTGAAGTTCTCTCTGGTAAGGCAATTTGAGCTGTTATGTCTGTTATAGAGTGAAGGTCTTCATTCACAATACTTCCAAGATACTTAAACTTATTCACCTGTTCAATAATTTCTCCCCCTATCTTGACCGTCGCTTTTTCACCTTTACCTCCAAGTATCATGAATTTAGTTTTCTTTTTATGTCAATTCCATACTCTTCACACTTTTCGTTTAATTCTCTCAGCATTTTGCGGAGGTCCTTCACATTTTCAGCTATTGCTGCCATATCATCAGCAAATCATATGCATTCAATTCTCTTATATCCAATGTTGACACCTCTTTTACAATCCAAGTAAATATTAAACAAAGTTGGTGATAAGCAGCAACCCTGCCTAACACCTCTCCCCAGTCTGATTTCTCCTGTTAATTCTTCTCTTATTCTCACTCTTGCTGTTTGGTTGTAATATAATTCCTTGACCAGTCTTCTCTCTCTCTCCATTCCACTCCATGTTTTTTAAGTATCTCCAGGAGCTTGTCCCATCCCACAACGTCAAATGCCTTCTCTAAGGGTGAGGAATTATAAAAATAAGGGGACAAAATCTTAAAATTGTGGAGAGCTTGAAGTACTGGGAAGCAAACTGATGCGGGATGCAGGGCTGGACACGGACATCAGTGAAAGGATTCAACAGGGAAATGCATTCTACAAGAGTGTGAGAAATATTGTGTGGAGGAAGGAAGTACCAATGAAGAGTAAAGAGGTACCTTTGGGAAATGCATTCTACAAGAGTGTGAGAAATATTGTGTGGAGGAAGGAAGTACCAATGAAGAGTAAAGAGGTACCTTTTAATCAATTTTATTCTTCCACCAAATCAATACATAGTTTATATCATTGAATAGTACTAGTTTTGGCTGTTCATTGCAGGCCATCCTCAGCTATCCACCATAAATTATTAGGACGACACAGTATCATTTAAATAAATAAATAAATAAATAAATAAATAAATAAATAAATAAATAAATAAATAAATAAATAAATTCTAATAATTTATAGTGTATAGCTGAGGATGGCTGCAATGAACAGCCGAAACTAGTACTATTCAATGATATAAACTATGTATTGATTAGGTGGAAGAATAAAATTATAATTTGTAAAAAAAGAGTGTGTCATATCCATCAATAAGAGCCTAGCAATGAAATTTATTACATACACGAGCAAAGAGGAGATGTATAAAATGTACTACTGCCCAATGCTGACATATCCACTGGAGACCCGGATATTGACAAGAAGACAGGAGAATAAAATCCAGGCCAGTGAAATCAAATTTTTAAGAAGTACGATAGGAAAGACAAGAAAGGACAGAGTAAGAAATAGGGACATCAGGAATGAAATCAGAGTGGAAACGCTTTATGAGAGAATGGAGAGGGATAAACCTACATGGTTTGGACATGTAAAGAGAATGGAATAATAACAATAATGTTATTGGCTTTACATCCCACTAACTACTGATGCTGAGGTGCTGTAATTTAGTCCCGCAGAGTTCTTTTCCGTGCCAGTAAATCTACCGACATGAGGCTAATGTAGATTCACAATTAAGTATTTATTTATTTTCCACCTAGTCGATACAATGATTGCTTAAGGCAATTTTTAATGGTCAAAAGTGGTACATGTTTCGTATATTATCAACATCTTCAGCCACATAACACTGTTTAGATGAAAAATATATAAAAATTGACAAAGTAATGCTTTAGAGGAAGTGTCCTGACACTAGGTGGAAAATAAATAAATACTTAATTGTGAATCTATTGAAGTGCGATACGGACCATGAAGCTGTTTTTATGTAATGAGGCTAATGTATTTGAGCACCTTCGAATACCTCCGGACTGAGCAGAATCGAACCTGCCAAGTTGGGATCAGAAGGCCAGCGCCTCAACCATCTGAGCCACTCAGCCCGGCTAACAGGATGCCGAAGTGGACGATGGAGACCCAGATATAAGGAGGGAGGCCAAGAGGGTGAGCCAGAGCAAGGTGGCTGAATACGATCAAGAATAGTATAACTAGAAGAAACTTGTATTGAAACACAGTTAAGGTTGTTGGATAGAGGAAGATGGCAAGGTTCCAAAGTCCCAACCTGGCAGGAGCTGGACAATGGAAGATGGATGATAATGACTAAAGAAAACTTCCCTTACCTCATCCCAGTTATTTCTGGGATTGCTACAGCTACACAGGTCAATTCAAAAGAAACTTAAGAAGACGATAGAGGGGTTAAAATACACCCTCTAAATAAGAATATATAGTCTTGGATGAAACCCTGTGACAGGGCAAGCCTGGGAATGTCAAACAACATACTGGACAGCTTCCATAGTCTGTTGAGTTCTTTAGTTGTTCTTCCAGGTTGAACCTGTATGGGGAGGATATTCTCAAAGCTACTAGGCAGTTCAATAATCTTTTTTAAGAATATGAGTAACTACCTGGCTCAACTCGCCTTTCGGAAATGCTGCAAGGACAACAGCATTATAATGGCTTGTGCGAAATCAAATTCAACAGCATTATAATGGCTTGTGCAAAATCAAATTATCACGCAAAAAACCAGCATAAAACTTCTCAGGGAATAGATTTGTGACACCACACAGAATCTGGATTACCTCAACAGTAAACTACTGTATTTTGCCTCAACTTGAAACTTGCCACCGCACTGTCTCACAATGACCGGACCACATTAGCATCAGCAGCTCACAATCTCAGTGTACTAGAATTACCAACTGCCAAAAAAAACATACCCCATTCATTGCCTCCTACGAAAACAGAAATTGAAAAATCTTAAAAATCTAACAGTTAATCTCACGACTAAGCCACTCAGTGAACCCACTACTTTGATCTTGAAACAAAGTTTAACTACGCAGCAGCATCCAATAGGATACCAGTGAAAGAAATAATTAAAGTGAAACTGTAATCCAACGCCTCCCTACCAAATCGACAGAAGAGATAAGTCAGGATATATCATGTCTACTGAGGGCTGCAAAGACACTGACGTCTAACTTGGCCAAAGAAATTCATGCCTTGAAAACACTACGCCAGGATACAGAAACTATAATACTACCAGCAGATAAAGGCAATGCTACAGTATTAAATACCCCACGCCAATTACATACTGTACTTAAAATCAAGCAATTACTCACCGACCCTACATAGGGGAAAGTAAAGAATCCTACCAACCATATTACGAACAAACTCCACAGATTAGTAAAAATTACAGTATTCCAGCTGGAAAACAGAGGAATCTGATCCTCCTAAACTGTATGGCCTTCCAAAAATCCATAATGAAGACATACCGCTGTGACATACTGCGAGCGCCATAGTGTCTCCAACACGACATCACCCTGTATCTAGCCGGACTACTTCAACCACATATAGGACACATTGAAACCTATGTTAAGGACTCCCAACATTTTATTCAGCTCCCCAAGGGTCAAGCCATCGAAAGCATGGACGGCACTTTTCACTACGGTACCGCTAACAGAAGTATTTCTACTACTAGACCACAAACTACCAGATGATCTGTCAACACTAGCCAAAGAATGACTAAACGCTGCATATTTCTATTTCAACATGAAGTTCTATGAATAGTATCTCTGAAGGCTCAGAAACCACATTGAGACTTTGGTAGAGTCCTCTTGGAGATGACTTGCAGGCGGCTAAGCAGGATCCTTGCAAGAAGTTTACCTGCAATGGATAGCAGAGAAATGCCATGATAGATGTCACCTATACTATGGTCAACTTTCTTGAACATAGTAATGGTATTGGCATTTTTGAGATCGCCAGGTACTTTTTGGGTTTCCCAAATTGAATGGATGAGAGTAAAGAGCCTTGTTTTCAGGAGTAAGCCTCCACCTTGAATTAGTTCCAGAGGGATGTTGTCTGGTCCAGGTGCTTTCGTAGGTTTCAGCCTATCAACTGCCATGGTACAGAATTCCTGATAAGCTGGTGGCATCACCATCAATGGTCATCATCATAGGTTGTTCTGCCATACAGCAGGTCCAATCATGGCTGTGACTTACATATCTCTCAATCTTGTGCCCTTTTCTTCACTTCTGCATAATCTTCCTTTCTTTTTCTAATGCTGTCTAATAACTGATATTGTCTCCTTCCCCTTCCTCGTTTTCCTTTTATCATCCCTTCAATTGCTACTCGTAGTAAAGTGTTGTGTCTTGTGGTTGAGGGGGGGAATTGAGGCACATTCCGTAGAAAGTCATCAGCAGTAGTGGAGCTTCGGTTTAAAGGAGTGGAGAAATGTTCCTTCCAGTGCTCCAGGATGTCTACCATTGGTAAGAGTGTTAGCCCCATCAACTGTTTACAGAGTTCCAACTGAAGAGCGAGATGGAGGGTAGTTTTCTTTTATCCCCGTGTAGAAGTTCTGCAGGTCTCTGGCATCAGATAGTCTTTGGAGCTCTAGAGCCTTCGCCTGCCATCAATTGTTCTTAATTTCTCTTATTTGAGTCTGACATTTCTATTTCAGATCTTGAAACACAGCTTTCTTCACAGTGGATGATGGATCTTGAAGAAGGGATAGCTGGGCTTCCTGTTTGGCATTGATAGGGCTCAGAATTTCTTCTCTGTTCACTGTTGTCCTCAAACCAGTCTTGCCTCTTTCTTTTCTCATAGCCGATGATTTCCTCAACTGACTCAATGATATCCCACTGGGGTGTTGACCATTCTTGCACTGGATTGCTTGCCAATCAGTTCATGATCGCATTTTGGAAGTCTGACGATGTGGATTTATCTGAGAGTTTGAAAGTGGCAAACTTGCATCGGGGCTTACTTGGGTGATGCACAGTTGGTTTCCGATGGAAGGATATCCTGAGTCGACAGATCAGAAGTTTATGATCTGTCCAACAATCATTAATATTCCTCGCAGTCTTAGTGATGAGAACATCTTTCTTGTAACGCTGTTGGATGATGACGTAGTCTAGGATGTGCCAGTGCTTAGATCATGGGTGCATCCATGTGGTCTTGTAACGGTTAAGTAGGCAAAACTGAGTGTTAGTGATGAACACCTCATGTTCTAAACAGGCCGAGAAGTAGCAGACCATTGGCATTGCAATTACCAATACCATGTTTGCCCATTACACTTTCCCACAACCGATTATCCCTTTCCACTCTGGCATTGAAGTCTCCAAGCAGTAGCAGTTTGTCTGATGGTGCTATTTGGAGTTCAGGTGGTGGTAAAAATGGTTCTCAGTTTCTTCACCGGCTTTCAGGGGGGGGAATAGACAGAGATGAGTGTGATGAACCTATCTCCAGTGAGTGGTATAGAGAGTGGCATGAGCTTTTCACTGAATACAATTTGGTGTAAGCTGATGATCATTTACCAGTTTCGTCTTGACTGTGAATCCAACCCCATGAATACGATTCTCTCCATCCTCCTTTCCTTTCCAAAAGATGGCATAGCCCAATCCGAACTCAACGATCTTCCCTTCATCTGAGAGTCTAGTTTCGCTCAGTGCAGCGACGTCTATGTTTAGTATAGCAAGCTCATGGGTGATGAGAGCTGTTCTTCTCTCCGGTCGGTCACTGTTGTCATTGTCAAGCAATGTTCTGACATTCCAGGATCCAATTATAACTTTACATTCATCTGCCATATTTCGATCGCGTGTGGGGTTACCCGCTGGGTGCGGCTGCCCTGCCAGGCGAAAAGGTGACTTCCGATGTTTAGCCTGCATTTTCTAGGGCCTTCCCCCCATTTGGGGTGGGCAGCGGTGGTCCTAAATAGGCCTGCTCAGACACAGACACAGGACCGAATTCTTGATTAGCCACCGGCTCTCATGAAGATGACCACCACACATCTGCCGCCAATGTGCAGGTCCGGACTAGAGGCTACCAGTTTGCCCTAAACCTGCCTCCACCCTTGTCCCATCACAGTTGGACTTGTTTGAAGTGAAGAAAGTAGCAGGAAAAGTGTCAATGGCATGGATTTGTTTAAGGCGGATCCCAACTTGGCAGGAAGTGACCCTCACACTGTGGTCTCTAAGCCATATCCTGCGGCACATGTGAGATGAGACATGCTGCGTTAGGCACCGAGATTGCAACAGACTGCCACAGACTCCAGTTATGAGTGAGTAGCGCCTTCACAGCCAGTCCGTCTGGCATGATCCCATCCACCTGCACAACCATTGGGAACCAAAGTGAGAAGTTCCTCCTCTGCTTGTTTGCCGTTGGGTCTTCAAGTGATGGATTCCAGTGTCATTTCCTCCACTGAGGGGACCATCACCCCCACCTAAGGGAGCTCATCCGCCCGAAGCCGTAAAGAACCAAGTGCTTACAAATCAATAGGTTTTATAATTATCTGAGAAATAAAACAGAATGGATTGTCAAATTCTTATGTTTTCCTTCAGATATAGGCCTGCAAACCCCACAAAATCAATTCACAATCCTATTCTCAAGTGAAAAGGGCTGTATTCTTGGCAAAGCATTTTGTGATATATAGCAGCAATGCTAATTCTGAACATAATATTTTTTATTTAACACTGCTGATGGCAAGTTAAGAAAAAGAAACATAACTAATGAAATATAAAAATGACTTTCTATTACAGAAATCATGAAAATACTTTTTTTAAATCTCTCTTCTTTGCACATTATTAAAAAAATATTTCTTTGCCAATAAAAGGGTGCACTACTATGCTCTTGGAGCAAGTTCACATTATAACATTCACTACAAATTGTCCTAAATACTGCTTGCACTTTTCCAACATAATTTATTTCAAAGTGTGTATTTACAAGAAAAATAAATATTTAATCATGAATGACCAAAGCACAGGACAACACATACAGAGAATGATATAGACTATTCCACACATGAGTATAGATCATACACTAGAAGAAGGAAATTACACTGATTTTGTTGGCCTGTAACTAATGTACGGTAATAAAAAGTCTTGGACCTCCATTATAACATTCAAATTTCTGAACAAGTTGATGCTGTTTGCGGGGGAATTTAAATGAACAGGTCTCAACAACTTCAGTGAAACAAAAATTACACAAGAGATAAGAGGTTGACCTCCAGGTGATAAATTAATACCGCATTAGTGAAAGAGTTTAGTAACAAAACTGAATTAGTAGAGACAGATATAGAAAATTCTGAATGGTTAAAAATGAAAAAAAAGGAGAGGAAGTACAGAACTATGTTCAAGATTCATTTACACCACAAAGGGTACAAACATTACTTACTCCATATTCAGGTTTGAAAAATCCTTCTTTTTCCCACCAACTGTACCATGCAGCTTCAACATACTGAGGGCTGTATGCATCAGGCATAGGACATGAAGTATCCTTCTTCTCACCAGGCTGTGTTGGTATAGTATATCTAGGGACTTCCTTTACTTCCTTCTTTTTTTCTTTCTTCTGCAACCACACAAAAGAAAAGACAAACAAAATCAGTATAAATAAATCAAATTACTGGATTGCTAAAACACACAATATTGCCATATATAATCCAAATTGCACTAAAAAACTACAGGAACCAACGTGATTTCTTCGACTTCCTTGAACACAATAAGTTACAAACACTAATGTCTTCCATTTTCTGTAGACTGTACACTACTGGAAGTAATGGTGACCCATTCAACTGGTGCAGTACCGTTTTTTTGCTTTACGTCGCACCGACTCAGATAGGTCTTATTGCGACGATGGTACAGGAAAGGCCTAGGAATTGAAAGGAAGCGGCTGTGGCCTTCTTTAAGATACAGCCCCAGCATTTGCCTGGTGTGAAAATGGGAAACCACAGAAAACCATCTTCAGGGCTGCCGACAGTGGGGTTCGAACCCACTATTTCCCGGATGCAAGCTCACAGCCAACTCGCCCGGTACTGGTGCAGTACTATATTAGTAACCTAACCATGATAAAGCTTTATACAAGAATAACCATGGTAAAGCTTTATACAAGAAGAATATTAATAATAGAAATGTTACTGGTTTTTGTCCCTCTAACTTCATTTTAACGGTTTTTGGAGAGACCAAGGTGCCAGAATTTTGTCCTGCACGAGTACTTTTACATGTCAGTAAACCAACCAACATGAGGCTGACGTATTTGAGCACCTTCAAATACCACCGGACTGAGTCAGGATCGAACCGGCCAAGCTGGGATCAGTAGGCCACCACCTCAACTGCCTGAGCCACTCAACCCAGCGGAGATAGGTTGTTTAATGACAACTGAAGACAGATGATGTCAATTACATATGTAAGGATCAACATTACCTTGATGTAAAAGAGGGTCATAGCTGTTTCAACTGATAGCTGCTGAATGTTCTCTCTCTCCTTATTTTTATATATATATATATATATATATATATTTTTTCACAATATGTTTTACATCGCACAGACACAGATCGGTCTTATGGCGACTATGGGATAGGAAAGGCCTAGGAGTGGGAAAGGAAGTGGTCGTGAACTTAATTAAGGTACAGCCCCAGCATTTACCTGGTGTGAAAATGGGAAACCATGGAAAACCATCTTCACGGCTGTCGACAGTGGGGTTCAAACCCACTATCTCCCGGATGCAAGCTCACAGCTGCGAGCCTCTAACTGCACGCCCAACTTGCCTGGTTTGAATGTTCTTCATGTCATACACTGCATAGCATTTATTGCTGCTGTGGATCTTTCTTTCACATGTGCTTTTAAGAAATTATTTGTTGTTTGTAAAGTTTATTTATTTATTTATTTATTCGTATCAGAAGCATACATTTTACATTGCATAATGGTACTTAATGACATACATATCAAATAGTGTCTGCCCAAAATTTTGCCAAATCACGGGCATTAGGTGTTGCAGCCATCAAGTCCTCTATTGTGCAACTTAAAGGACACTTACTACAGTTCATGAAATGGGCTGTGGTTTGGTCTTCACCACATTCGCATTGCCTGGATGTGCCAGGAAAGCCCCACTTTACCATATTGGTTCTTGATCTACCAACCCCAGTGCGAAGCCTGTTCAGCGATTTCCACGTAGACCAATGTTCCTCGTGTCCTGGGGGGAGATGTTCAATTGGTAGCATCCAATCAGCAAGTTGAGGATTTCTAGTTCTCCATAATCTCAACCGTGTGGATTGGGCAGATTCGTTTAAATCTTCGGTTGTATTCAGGAAACTCCTCCTAGACCTCAATCTTCGGTGGGCAGGTTCATATCCATTTAATGGGTGTGCACATGAGGCAAGTGCTTTAGTTCTCTCATTCATGGATGCAACTTCTCTTCTTATATCTGGTGGGGCGATTCCAGCCAAACAGTAGATTCTATCTCGTGGAGTTGGTCTCAAGCAGCCAGTAATGAGTCGACATGTTTCATTTAGAGAAATGTCAACTTGTTTAGCATGACTTGATCTGTACCAAACAGGGCAAGCGTACTCTGCAGCAGAGTAACACAGAGCCAGGGCTGTAGTTCTCAACGTCTTTGGATGTGTACCCCAATTGGTTCCAGACAACTTGCGAAGGATGTTGTTTCTAGCCGACACTTTCTGCTTGATGTTCATGCAGTGTTGTTTGTAGGTGAGAGCACGATCCAATGTTACACCTAGATATTTAGGTGTTGGGCAGTGATCTAGTTGAGTATCTTCCCATACTACCTGCAATTTCCTTGACGCCTGTCTGTTCTTTAAATGGAAGGCACATACCTGAGTTTTAGATGGGTTAGGCTTCAATTGATTTCCTCTGTAGTAGTAGGATAGTTCAGAAAGAGCCTCTGATAACTTTTCTTCTACAACCTCAAAGCAGTTTGCTTGAGTAGCAATAGCTCGATCATCCGCATATATGAAACTTCTGGTGCCAACTGGAAGAGGTTGGTCATTCGTATAGATATTAAAGGGCATAGGGGCGAGAACACTGCCTTGTGGCAGACCATTCTTTTGTTTCCTCCATCGACTTTTCTGATCCTGAAATTCAACGAAGAACCTACGATTTTGGAGAAGATTGCAAATTACTTGAGTCATCTTGTAATCTTTTGTCATGTTGTATAATTTGCGCAACAGTATACGATGATTAACTGTATCATATGCAACAGATAAGTCGATAAAAGCCACCCCTGTGATTTTATGATTTTCATATCCATCTTCGATATACTGTGTCAGATGGAGGACCTGTGAAGTACAACTTTTTCCTTTACGGAATCCTGCTTGCTCTGGAATAAGAAGTGGTTCAATGATTACAGTAAGTCTTTCCAGGATCATCCGTTCTAAGATCTTGTACAGATGACACAACAGTGAGATAGGTCTGTAATTTTTTGGATCATTTGGGTCTTTTCCTGGTTTGAGAATTGCGATTACTCTGGATTTCCTCCACACACGTGGTAATTTGCAGGTGTTTATACAATTGTTGTACAGTTCCAGTAACCATTGTTTAGCAACAGGTCCAAATTGCTTAATTTGCTCAACACATATTTCATCTAGGCCGGCAGCCTTACCATTCTTACACTGATTTATTGCTCTGTTCAGCTCAGATAAAGTAAAAGGTTTAGTGAGTGTATCTGTCTCCTGCTCATAATCCCTCTCAATTCCTTTATTCTGAAGCCGACATGGATTTGATGGTTGTCCATTTCGTAGAAGTTGATGTGCTATTTGGTTTGCTGTGACACTGGAATGTGTTGAAGTTTTATTAGGATCACTACTGAGTCGTCTAAGTAATCGCCAAGCTTTTTGACTACTTCTACCCATGTCAATCTCTTCCATCAACCTTAACCACTGTACCCGTTTTACTTCAGAAATAGAAGAGATTACTTGTTGTCCCATTGTGATGGTGTCATTGCTGAAAGGGTTTTCTTCGAAGAGTTTATGATACTCTGTTAAGAGGGCAGAGGTTTCTTGAGTTAGACCTTGTATGTAGTTTGTTCTACATCCTCTAGGGATTGTAGCTAGGTATTTAACAGTGATAATTCTTTCCAGAGGGTAGTCCTTATATGTTGTAGACTCCTGCGCTGCTATTTTTCGTCCTGGTCTGAAGATCATCTCAACTCTTTTTCCCTTAATTTATTTGAAAGCTGTTGTCTGTCCAACTTGATATGACATTTAATGCATTCTGCAGGTCATCTCTTGTAGTTGATGCAAGGATCATATCATCAGCATACATGTAGAGTAATACATTGGTGGTTTTCATTTGTATTGCATTTATGATGTCAGAGGTTGCAGTATTGAACATCAGTGGATTAACTGGGTCTCCTTACAGCACACCATTTATTTGTCCGACTCGTTGGCTAAACGGTCAGGGTACTGGCCTTCGGTTCAGAGGGTCCCGGTTCGATTCCCAGCCGGGTCGGGGATTTTAACCTTAATTGGTTAATTCCAATGGCACGGGGGCTGGGTGTATGTGTTGTCTTCATCATCATTTCATCCTCATCACGACGCGCAGGTCACCTACGGGTGTCAAATAGAAAGACCTGCACCTGGCGAGCCGAACTCGTCCTGGGATATCCCGGCACTAAAAGCCATACGCCATTTCATTACCATTTATTTGAGAGATTTCTGATGACGCTAAGATAAGAGTCAAGTATTATTATTATTATTATTATTATTATTATTATTATTATTATTATTATTACTACTACTATTATTCAGTTGTATGCTAGGATGTTTCCGAATGTCACCAGCGGAAAAGACTTTCCAATAAGCTGTTTGAATTCCTCTAGAAGTTTCTTTTTGTCGAGAAGGTCAAATGCCTCTTTATAAACATGCAGAATGTCTTTCCCTTGGGATGTTGTAGGACCTTCTCTAGGTCTCCTACCAGGTTGTTCATTACATGAAAAGTAATCGTTCCCTTCTTGAACCCAAATTATTCTTCTAACATGAGAGGGTCGATTTCTTGTGCAAGTCGTTAGCAATTACTTTTGTGAGAACTTTTAACATATTGCTTGCTACGGCTATGCCCTTATAGGAAATCAAAGTCATCAACATTGCCTTTGTCTTTATCAAGGACTTTGATCGCAAAGTTCCTACATCTCTTAGAGATGCCTCCTAGTTCCATGCATGCTCAAATTTCACTTCAGGCCCTCAAGCTTAAGAACATTATAATGAAGGTTAAATGATACAAATCTTACCTTACCTTCATTATAATTACAAAGGACCAGCCGACCCACCCCGTTAAGTTCATTTAGGAAATAAAATGGGAAATGATATCATTCCCTAAAATCAACATACACAGATTTTCTTACTAACCCGTGGATAAGAAAAATCCTATCGGGAGGTGCACACACTTGAAAATAAAAGCTGTAAACAAAACAATGGCAGAATTTGCTTATGAAATATAGTGGTGCCTGCAGGTACTGATCTTGAAGGTTAGAAAGTTAAACTTTGCCTGATGCGTTTAACAGACACATCCAGGTGCACACAAGAAGAGGCCACAGTACTTCACACCAGACATTCAAACGAATCTGAGAGGATTAGTAAGTTTCAAGCCATCAGTTTTTCCTGTTTGTGACTGAAGTTCTCCAGTTAATATTTTTACATTTTTTCGGTATTGATTTCTTGCTCCAGTTGTTTAGCAATAATTAGAGGCTCATTCCTTAGCATGTTCCTAGAACTAGGTTTAAAATAGGTGACTATTATCTGAAATCAGGCACACGTTAAAAGTGTGGTTGCCAGTTCGCAAAATATAGGTTACAAATCCAATATGGTAACGGCACCAATGACCCTGCATCCACTGAACAGGCTTGGCAACGTCGGTGTATTATACACTGGCCTGTGATAAACCCAAAAGATAGATTAGAGCTAACTAAAATACCTTTTTACCTTGCCATATGGACAGTATGTACCACAGCCAAGGAAAAGAGCCTTTCAAAGTGAGTGTGGCCCCAAGGAGGCCACTGTTAAGGGGCCAATGTTTCATGAGAAAAAAATGTGAATTAATGATCAATGACTTAATTTTATTAGTGTGCAGGATACAAAACCCTGATTGTAAGTACAAACTGGTGGAGCCACCAAACTCTGTGCTATTCTTATTTTCATAGAATGTGGTAACCCTGTGGCCACATACTATACGAGCTCTATGGTGACGATCTGAACATTGCCTTCATGACAGCTGATCGCAGTTGGCCGATAGCAACAAATAAAATGGTCACATTCGGTTTTAATTTTTATTTAAGTTATAAGAAAGAACACTTTTTTGGGGCAAGTTGGTAGCTCCCTGGCAATCATCGAGGAAGAGTTTCTCTCTCTTTTCTACTCCTTTAGGTGGCACAAAGCAGTATTTTTCTATGATTCCAACATGCGAACCACTTATGAAAGTACCACCGCTCAGAACACTCTTAGGTTCACCATTTCTATCACGGATAGAAGTTGTTGATCAAAATGAGAAAGATAGATGAAGTTAGTCGTTTATAATCAAAATGTGGGACCAATCTAGGCAGCCAAAATATAGACTACAGGACATCTCAAATGAATAGAAGAACTTTTTTTTTAAACGGGATAGGAAATGGCTAGGAGTGGGAAGGAAGCAGCCATGACCTTAATTAAGATAATAATCCCAGCCAGCATTTGCCTGGTATGAAAATGTGGAAACAACGGAAAACCATTTACAGGGCTGCCGACAGTGGGGTTCGAATCCACTATCTCCCGAATACAAGCTGACAGCTACGAGACGAAAATCGGGTAACCACTCGCTTGGTAATAGTAGAACTAAAATGTAATTTTCAGAGATAGTAAATTGAAGGTAACCTGCACACTAGAAAGCAACTGAACGTTTACTTGTACAAGGGTAAAAGGCTGATAACCAGTAGGCCTATTAACGTTTTGAAGTTTATCAAATCACAATGTCATACAGTACCTCTTGCTTTTCTTTTGGCTGCTGCGCAGCATCCTTCTGCTTTTCCTGTTTCTGTTTGAACTTCTCAAGTTTAGCTAACTTTTTGGCTTCTTTTTCCAGCTGTTTAGCAGTTTTCGGAGGTTCTTGATCTAAACTAATACCGTTCACTAAGTTTTGGGATTCAGGCATTATTTTCTACACTTAATAGAACTATCTGCACGAAAGTAGATTTATCAATCACAAATTTAATTGATTTTATTAATTTTTTCACTTTACGCTCTGAAGAACATGTGCTCCTGCCTGCTGCCACGCTCACGTTGCTGCCATAGTACGTCAGGTCCTAGTCCCATTGACGTTAAAAAAAATTGCCAACTTTAGAAAAGTATTCCTTCATATTTTCTATACTCCAGACGCAGTACACATGAGAGATTGTGTTAATTATATAGTGTTTATGTGATCAGAATGAAAATGACGCACCATAGGTCTATCATTTGTAAGAAGTGATATTTGCTATTAAAAAGTAAACTGCAGGAGGTAGTGGAGAATGATAAAATTAAGGGCATAGAAAACGAGTAGGCGATTACCAGCCTTCACTACTGCACTACAGCTTATGATTTCTTTATTCTTACTGGTAGTTGCTGGGGGTGTGTTCTGACATGACCTTTGGTGCGAGTAGAGAAACTGAGAAACCAGTGCAGCAGTTTTGTGCGTTATCTAGGCCGTGATCTTGACCGTAGGTCACGATACCTTCAAGTTTTCTTCATCTAATAAATGAACACGAATAGACTCGACGTCCAAATGCTGACATTCGCTATTTCAGAATGGACGACTCCTAAGCACGACCCAGGTGCAGGACAGGGCATGATGAATTGTTGAATTTTGATACCACAATATTCTTCATTGCCAGACATATTCGACTTCGGAATTCATATCGACATTTGTTGCGTTGGCTAAACTGATGGAGATTCAGCGCTGTTTTTAACAGCTGTAGCGATATAAACAAAGGCTCGGGTGACGGTGATATTGAAAATGTGTTTGGATAGAACAAGGGCATAATCCGACGTGAACTGCGTTGAGCAATATCCGCAATCTTCAGCGTTAAATGAGTAAAGTTGCAGAAGTACAGTATGGCTGGATTTAAAGATATTCACAATTTTGGCGTAATACAAAAGAAATCAACAAAAGAAACCATAACACCTCACAGGATTGCTGTCATGCTTTTGATACGAGATTTTTGTATTCGGAAAGTGAAAGTTACAGGTAACTATGAGGTTTTCTAAATTGAATCTTGATATTGCATAAGGGATGTAGGACTGTGGTTTTACACAGCCATGTAAATATTTAGCGCATGAGTTGTGTCTGATATTGGCTAGTCCACACCAAAGTTAATAAACAATGTTAATGAAAACATTTCTCAACATAATAATAATTATAATAATAAACTTTTGTTAACAAACTTCAACATTATAATAATAAATGTTTTTATTGTGCACAAATTTGCATGAACAAAAGTCTTATGAACAATCGTCAGTACAGAATTTTGTTAAGGATATTATTCTCAGTTTACAGTTAAGTACGTGATAGCGTTCACAAAGTTCGCTGCACCTTTTGCACTTGCAGTCCGAACTTGGCTCATGGAAACTCACTTTTATACACAGACGATGGTGAAACCCATGGACAGAGAGTCTGGTCACAGCGTGTCTCAACTCATAGCCTCCCTGAGTCCATTTGTGGTTGATCATCGCATCACACATGCTGTCCCTTTTTGTTGAAGCTGTTGTAGGAGTTCCTTATACGCTGGGGTGGCTGGGAGCAGTAGTTTCAAACGCAACTCTTCCACAAAGAATAATTCCCTCGACAGTTGGTATACGAGCCGTGTTGGAGTGTATTTTGATAGGCAAAGCATTTTCTTTAAATAAAATGCTTTCACCTTCTCTATAAGTTACTTTGTAATTGCCTCTTTCCGATATATATCCATATATTTTCCAATCCATAGGTGACTACAGGACTAACCTTAAGATGAAATAACTCGATGGTACATGAAAGAGACAGTGACTTCAACATTATGTCCACACCAGAAAAGCTGTTTGTGAGGTTACGATGCATAGGGTCAGAAAGGAGAATAGACGCAAAGTGTGGCAAAGAAAAATATTGGAAAGGCGTTTAGAATTAAGTTTGGAGAGAATATTTATGTCAGTACTTTTAATTCATGATGCAGCAGGCTTTCAAAATTGTCTTGAGAATGCCCCTACATGACTTTCAGTTCTTGTTGACAGTAATTAGGCTTGAAATTGCAAGAAATGATACAGATTATCGGAAAGCCAGCTCTACCAATGACAGGCTATTTTTCTTCCTTGTAGGTATAATTTTAAGATTCCAAACAACTGCTGACTGGGACACTTCACTTGTATACCTATTTGTCTAGAGAATCAAAACAAGCAATTTCAGTTATTATGCCTGATTTGTTTGAAGTTTTATACAACAATGTCAAGGAATTGGTAAAGGTACAAAATAAAGAAAATCTTTCTTTAACCTAGTCAGGATAGTATTATTTTGATGATAACAATAATAATGGCGTATGGCCTCCGGAGAGGCCTGGTGCAGGTCTTTCTCTTGTAGACAGCCTATTGGGCGTTGCCTATGCTATAATAGAAGGCCTTGAAATGCACTCGTGGAAGCGGGTTGCTTCCTAGTTCACCATTCAGCCGCTAGGATCGCGGTCTTGCCCCCTTGTATTCGCATGGCTGTATATGTCAATAAGTAAAGTATATCCTAAATAAAAAGAACTGAATGTTTTTGCGAGTATTGACAGTACTTTATTTATAGAGCGGTGCTGCATTGGCTTGGATATATCATTGAAGTTTCAAAACTTTCCTTCTGAGGGGCTTCTTATCAAGTTTCAAAACTTTCTCTCTTCTACGTGAGTGGCTCAAAGCAATGTTGTCCAACATAGGTCTCGGAAATTCTCATAGTAGAAAAAGAGGTGGTTTGTCGCCTTTACACTTTCCACACTTAATTTCACTGTTGAACATGTCTTTCGAAAAAATAAACGTACACTTTTTAGTAACTCTCTTCGGGACAAGTACGGCGTAGCGGAAGTGACAAATTCCGTCATTCACTGCAGAAGTGCCACAGACGATGATTTTCGGTATCTGAGGGCTCCTCGATCTTGAAAATGAATAATACACAATGTTGGACTTTGAGTAGCTGGAGAACAGATATGCTCTAAACAGCCTTTACAGTCTGTTTTTCCTTTTGCCACACAAACCTTAATGTCATTGTATTCCGCTTGGCGTCTTAGGTAGCTGAAGAAGAGCTCGATGTCATAGCTCGTTAGGACTCGTCAATGCATAATGCAAATGTATACTTATGAGGTATTTTACGCAGGCCACAGTGGACTGGGTAGTCAAGATCTATGCCTGATACATTTCTGTCATGATTCTTTTTTACTTTCTCTGAATGCATTTTAAGTTTCTTAATATATGACAGGAAATCATTAATTAACCAACTGAGGAGTTCATCTTCAGTACTAAAAGATGCTTTTTTTTTTTTTTTGCTAGTGACTTTACATCGCACCAACACAGATAGGTAATAGGCGACGATGGGATAGGAAAGGCCTAGGAGTTGGAAGGAAGTGGCCGTGGCCTTAATTAAGGTACAGCCCCAGCATTTGCCTGGTGTCAAAATGGGAAACTACGGAAAACCATCTTCAGAGCTGCCGACAGTGGGATTCAAACCCACTATCTCCTGGATGCAAGCTCACAGCCGTGCGCCCCTAACCGTACGACCAACTCGCCCGGTTAAAAGATGCTCATTTGTTCTCGTTCCTGAATATGTCTCATGTGAGGTGTTGCAGATGTTATGCGCATTGAACAATTTAATAAAATGCTCCATAAAACAAATGGCTTATTTTAAACTGTATTTTGGGCCGATGACCTTCGATGTTAGGCCCCTTAAAACAACAAGCTTAAACTGTATTTTATGCTCTCAGGACAAAACCACCTCCATACTTTTCAAACCAGAGATTGTTTCAGGGGAAAATACAATATTTTTAGCTCTTGCTACATTATTTTTTGTGAAATTTGTTGGGCAAATTATTTTCCTCGTTGGTTTCCTAATTTAAGATTTCTGAGTTTGAAGATGCCTCTCAAATGATTGCCGGTCACGGTAGTATAGTTTTAAAAAGTCCAATGACAAATTTTGGGATCGCCCGATTCTTATGACGTAACTCGGATCAAAACTTAGGAACAGAGGCCTACTTCGATCAGCTTGAAGTCGTATCTCATGCGTAATACTTCCTCTGTATAATGTTTCGAACATTGAACATTCACTGAAAACTTGTGAAACGAAATTCCATTACCTTTAATTTCTCGTGAATAAACCATGACTGGAACTGCGAATGCTTAACATCAAACAAATACATAATACATTCACAACCAACTCAGTTAATGAACACGTTGAAAGGTGCGAGCCTGGTAGACAGGGGGCAAGAAAGCGATCCTAGCGGCCCGGCATTGAACTTCAGTGTAACCACTTCCATAGCGTTTTACGGGCTCTATTTCTAGGCCTTGTATTATAACGTAGGCAACGCTATTGGGCAACCTGCATGTCTGTGAAGATGAGGGCCCTACCTAGGATGATTTCTAATGCTGAATACACCACACACACCCAGTCCCCGAGATATTGGAATTAACCAATTAAGGTTAAAATCCCCGATCCGGCTGGGAATCAAACCCGGGACCCTCTGGACCAAAGGCCAGCACGCTAACCACTTAGCCATTGAGCTGGGCATTTGGATGATATAGGCCTACAGGTGACTATGGTAGGTTAGGTTATTCAGCGAGGAGTGAAGCTGGAAATGAGAAAAGAATATCATACAGAATTAAAAATACTGTATATTATATGATAGTCAATTTTTAGAAGAAATAAATTATCGTATTCTGCACTATGAATTTGCATGCTCTAATTGCATCCTTGCGCATGTGCTTACTAAAATGTTGACAAAAACTGAAAAAGTTAATGAATAAAAGTTTCATTCACAAAAGTTAAAGATATTTTCTTATCAACATGCTCGTAAAGTTAATGAACACACTATTTTGCTTATTAACAACCAAAAATGTTCATGAACATTGTTTATTAACAGTGTTTATTAACAAAATTAATGAAAACATCTTGGTGTGGATGCACCTTAACCTGTGTGGTTGTGGTGTCAAAAAACGTATGTCTTACAGATGCTTTGTTGGCGTTAGATAATACCAAAGAGAATGTGTAGATAGTACCTCTTGCAGCAAATTCAATTGAATTTGGTCCTGTCAAACAAGAAGGCTTTTGAATTCCAAGAGAATGGCAACTAACTACTATCTTTATGGACAAGATACATAACTTATGGCATCCTTATGTTCACAGCTCAGTGGACATAATGACATTACCACTCATTCAGTATCTTGGCCGAACTATGTATTAATATTGTTGGACTGAGCGAGTTGGCTGTGGATGTTGAGGTGCACAGCTTCGAGCTTGCGTTGGAGAGATATTGCGCTCGAACCCCATTGTTGGCAGCCCTGAGGGGGTATCCTATTTTCAAACCAGGCAAATACTGGGGCTGTACATTAATTAAGACCACAGCTGCTCCCTTTCCACTCTTAGCCCTTTCCTGTACCATCGTCGCCATAAGACCTTCTGTGTCAATGCGACGTAAAGCCACTTGTAAAGCAAAACAAAATTGCTATTGTTGGGATAGATATGTTCTAACAAGTGGTGCATAGTGTCACATACCTTAGGGTGAACAAATTCAGAATAGGAGGAAAAACACAGACGCTCTTCTTGAACATCTTGATGAAAATATTTCATAAGGTCATTGACATTTTATGTCATAATTCTTGTAACAGAGAAATAATAATGAATAACCCTGCACATAGGTACCATAATTTTACAACAAATTAAACAATATTTTATTTGGAAAACAAAGAGACATGACAGTTGGAACATCCATCACCATCATTTTCAAAGCCCAGTTTCCCGGGTGTGATGTACAAGCGCTCGCCATCTCTTCCTCTCTGCACACATCTTGTTCCAGGACATCTTCTCGTTTGAGACCTCTCTCCTCCACATCTGATTTCATTGTGTCTATCCAGCATTTCTTTGGTCTTTTTCCTTGGACAGTAAGGTCAGAGTATTGTCTGGCAGGTCTCTCGCAGTACTTTGGCACTCTCTGATCTTGTTCCAAGGTCCCCCTGTGAGTGGGAGGCGGTAGAATAACACCCACGGTATTCCTTGCCTGTCGTAAGAGGCGACTGAAAAGAGCCCCAGGGCACTTGGGAGCGTAGGTTGGCGACCACGGGGCCCTGAGCTGAGTCCTGGCATTGTCCACGTACTTGTGTTAGTCTCCTCACTTTCATCTATCATATCCGATCTCCCTTGGTCAACTCTTGTTCTTTTCTGACCCCAATTATATTGGATCTCTCGAGGCCTAGGGAGTCTTTCATTTTCAAGTCCTTTGTGGCCCTTGTCTTTCTTTGGCTATTACCTTCGTTTTTCAGAGTGTTGGATCCCTTCCATTTTGTCTTTCTGAATAGTGTTATGTAGAGGATGGTTGCCTAGTTGTACTTCATCTTAAAACAATCACCACCACTACTCTTGTTCCGAGGGACACTGTTATAGGCCTTTTCAATGTACAAAACTGTAATCACAATATTATTTCCTTTTTCCCAGTACTTTTCTGTAAGTATTCTTATGGCAAAAATGGGATCAATAGTACATCAATCTTTATTGAACCCATGTTGTTCTTCCTTGAGCAAGGGTTCCACTGGTCTTCTTAAGTCTCATTTCGATGGTCTTTTCCAAACAGCTTCAGGGTGTATGACAACAAAGCTATGACGTTATAGTTTCCACATTTCCAATCTTCTGGGATTTTGTTTTCCTCTCAGATCGAAAGAGCACTCTATACAGCCAATTTAAGCCTGGCATTCCAGCTACCTTTATCGTATCTGAAGTGAGATCATCGAAGCCCGAGGAGTTTCCATTTCACATGTTCTTTAATGCTGTTAAAGCCATGTTAAACGGGGTTGGTTTTTCTAGATTTTATCTATTCTGCATTTGGTGTTGTCTCCATCTCCATGTAAGAACGTGCTGAAGCACCTCATTTCACCTCGAATCCTTTCCTGTGTTCTTATCAAACTACCTTCATTTGTTTCCAATGCAAAGATGTTTCCATATTCACTTATTTTACCGTACTTTTTAATTCTTCATATAGTAACTTCCTACTTTGTTGGCAGTCTTCTTCTATGCTGGTACTAAAGTCATCCCAGCACTTTTTCTTTTCTTCTTGGATTAGTCGTTTTACAGCCAGCTTCTTGGTCCATTATTCCTGTGCTTGCTCTTCAATTTCTACCTCATTTCTTCTATTGTCTATTTTTTCTTTTACCGGTACTTGATCTAATTTTCTTTCCAGCATATTTCTTTCTTTTATTGCTGTCTTCGCCCGGTCATTCCACCAAGCCATTTTGTTCTCTATCGGTTTTGTTTTCCTTACAAGAGTTTCTTTGAACAAGGTCTATTCTTCTTCTACCCCTCTTATCTCAATTTTGGGTAATTTTGTTGTTATCCTTGCTTGGTATTTCTCTTTCTTCCAGGCGAGTTGGCCATGCAGTTAGGAGCGCGCAGCTGTGAGCTCGCATCTGGGAGATAGTGGGTTCGTATCTCACTGTCGGCAGCCCTGAAGATGGTTTTCCATGGTTTCCCATTTTCACACCAGGCAAATGCTGGGGCTGTACCTTAATTAAGGTCACGGTCGCTTCCTTCCCACTCCTAGCCCTTTCCTATCCCATTGTCGCCATAACACCTATCTGTGTCGGTGCAACGTAAAACTAATTGTAAGAAGAAAATCTTTGGCATTTTCATACACTTAGCTTTGGGGACATGGACATCTCTAAGTTCAGCTATTAATAGTTGGTGGTCGCTATATAGACACTCACTGGGTATGACTTTGAATTCACTAACATGCCAACTAGTTTTGCCATCAGTGATGATGTAGTGTATCCCAACTGTTTCTTGTTATTTTATGGCTCTCCCTCTTCTGGTACCATGTCTTCGCATGCAGAAATCAATCAAGTTTTCTCCTTTGGAGTTTCTGTTCCCAAAACCATGAGGTCTGATGATGTTTTCACAACCTTCTCTCTCTTTACCAACTTGTTCTTTTACCAGCCTGCTAAGATGTAGATTGGTACAAGTAGGTGAGAAACACCATAGGTCTGTGTTACCTGTGCGACGTACATTACTTGTGAGTAATACCAAAATGTGTGGAACACCGTGAACCTACGTTACTTATGATTAGTATCACTACATGGGAAATACCATGGTTCTACTTTACTAGCAATAAGTACCATTATGAGAGGCCATTGACCTGGGTTTTGGACCCCATTAGACAACAAGCAGCATCGATTCAGGATTGTGCTTTAGAAGCAGTCCCTTGGTCAGTAATACTATTATCTTAAGAGAGTTTCTGGGAAGGTGAGGCATTGCGGGTTGGATCCGCTGATTATTTTAAGTTTATATTCATTGTTTATCATCGTCTTTTTGAATTCTAGTCAGTGGATCGATTTTGGAATTATTTTTAACTTGCAGTATTGTGAGTTAGATCCGCTGATTATTTTAAATTCATATTCATCCATTCACTCTTCATCATCACATTTTGAATTCTGGTCAGAAGATGAGTTTTGGACTTTTAAATTGACATTACATTTCATACTATTAAGGGCCGATGACCTAGATGTTAGACCCCTTTAAACAACAAGCATCATCATCGTCATCATCATTACTCTCAAAATCAAAAGTCAACTTCCTCTTATTGACACTTGGTTCTCTTTGAGTTAGTGTGCTGCCCACAGCTCTGTCGTAAAATCTTTTCCGCACAAATTCCCTATTTTGTTTTTGAATGTATCTCAAGTATTTAAATATAGAGTTGAGGTATGTAGCTTTCTGATAGATTTGTAAATTACTCCACTCATTTACTTTCTCCTCTGATGCCGTCAGTGGCATTGGAACCTACGATCTCCTGAATGCAAGCTCGCATTTATGTGACTTGAACCACGATGTCAACTTGCTTGGAGAAACATTGACATGAACGCATGAACGTAGGCAACAATTTAATGAATGATGTCATACAGGATCACCTTGGCAATACAGTATTGAACCAAGTCCATCACCTTGGAATTCAATAATCGTTGTTTGACTATGACAGTCAAAGTGTTTATATTGGTCCACTTTGTGGACGTCACAGTAGCTGCACAGTATTACACCTAGTACCTACATGAGAACCAAACCCCTGGCAGCTAACCCAATCAAGAAGATAATCGCAAAGAAAACTCTTGAAAAATGGAAGAGGAAAGAAGCAGTGGCGATCTTCAGATTGAAAATAGGACATGACTGCTTAGTTGCACATCTAGCTAGAATCAAAATATACCCGACAGAAAAGTGTACCACCTGCAAAATTACTGGATCAGTGATGGACTCAAAACACCTACTTCAGTGCATATGACCGTTGCCCAAGGGTTGTACAAGGCCGGGAAGTGGGCCAATATAATTGTGGATTGCAAGTAGTTTCCCAAACATCTGCTAGAAGTCTCGACATTGTGCTATGCTGCTTGCACGAAATACATTATATTAATAGTACATATTGGTTTTTAAACACACAAAAAGTACATATAATGAAGTTAGGACCACCTAAATGTGATTTAGAGTGATTTGATGTAATGTAAAGCACATTTAAGTGATATTTGAAATTATTTTAGGCGAAGTTAAGTGCAATAAATAATAAAAGTAATACATTAAAATGACTTACCGTAATTATTGCTCGTATATCTCATGTTTTTAAGATTTTCCGACTTAAAAGCTTTGTCGTGATGTTCTTTTCCAAGTCATGAGCATCTGTAATTTTACGAGCTTCATTGTCGAGAATTGGTTTTAAAAGTTTTGCAATGAGAGTTACAGCCAGTGCTGATCACACTCATCAAATTTGAATGTCTCAGTCAACTTTAGAACAACAAAAGCGTTAAGTTTTTCAACTAAATTTGTATTGCCCAGATAACGTGAGGAGTGACGCATAAAATTCAAAGTATTTTGCAGAAAGTAAACAAATTTTCTTGAGGGGTAGCGTAATGTTCCACGATCTTGCATCTTAATGAGGCACATCAGTGGACTGTCATTAGTGGCCAAGGATATCTGTCCCAAGCATGATTCACAATTGGAATTTTCTTCAGCAACTCGAACAAGATAACCACCTATCATGGCCAAGGAAGACAACACCAGAGTGACAGGTTTCTCTGAAAAGAAATGGTGTCATTCTTAATATCAGTAGCATCTAAGATAATATAAAACTTGCAGATTTTTGAGGCCTATTAAAAATAATACATTATAAAGAAAATACAATAATCATGAATTGATTAGTTTGCTTACCTTCGAGCGTCCCATCAAGAAATTCCAAAACTGTTGTTGGAAGAGCAGTAGGTTCCAGACCTAATTTGCTCTGATCTTTTGAATCTTTCTGACGAATTGCTGCTGATGTCCTGAAAGCCTGTCTTTCCACGTTCGAAGAGTCAGATGGATTTATCATGCCCGTAATTAAAGTTGTTTCCATGGCATAAATGCAGGACCTCACATCCATCATATCATTAAATCCTCTTCTTCTGAGATGACTAAAGAGAAGTTCAGTATCGTCACTCTTCAAGTTCCACCTTAGTATATAATGGAACCCAACTGATAATAAATATTTAATGCACTGCACAGTGGACTTGGTGGTAAGAACCAGGGCTTCATAAGTTTCTTGACTAATCCGGTGACTTTTGACAACATATTTATGAATTTCTTTGAAATAAGGAAGAAACGTGTCTTCAAGCCATTTTAATCTCATCATCTGACTCCGTAAATATAATTTTATCTGCATTTATTGACATGTAAGAGTGCTTAATGTTACATACATCATGAATATCATGTCATTTCCTCATATGTTCCATAAATTCTTGTTAAGAGATCCCATATCTGACACTACTGCTGGAGCAACAATAGGTAGTGCTTTTAAAGCTCCTGTGACGCATGGCGAAAATAAAAATTTAGCCCTTTGGACATTCATTTTTTCATTTTTTTCCAGGTTAGATGGAAAAATTACTTTCCTTATTAAATCACAAATAGGCTTCACTGTTTGCTGCTTTTGTATATTGTATAGTTTCTTAATATGGATGCTTGATATCATTTTTTTCTCATGGAAAAAATCCTTCTGTAAAAACTGGGAATGAATGTTCTTTAGCTCATGACTAGAGTCGAAATTCAGAAAGAGTCATTTGGATGCTGGATTTCAGGCGAGATGGTCCCATTGCACAAGTCTTTCATCATATTTACATTAACTGTACAGTTATCAGTAACCAACCGCTAAATTTGAAAACCTGTGTTTTCCACTTCAGACAACACCTTCAGAGTTAATTTTTGCAGTTGTGTACCTGTTTATTGGTGAGCGAAATAGAACGCCACAGGAATCCGAAAAGATATAGAGAGCCCTCGAAACAAAAAGCACAGAAGCCTGTTTGCAATCCTGTCGCTAAGGCCAGATTCTTCAAGTTCATCCTCGGAGTGTCCTAGAAATTGGTCAAGATTATGATCATAATGTACTCTGGGCTTGATAGCCATTTCATCTATGATCAGGGATCCTAACTTTTCCTCCACGCATGTCAAATTCGTGACTTCGTAATGCAGTCTTTGTTTAATGAGGGATGTTATCCCTGTTTCTCCATTCGAAAAGCCAACATAATTCTTAAGTGTCTTTTGATGCAGAAGTTGGAGGCAGTGAAGTGATCTAATGAATCTATAGCCCATTGGCGATTTTCTTTACCAAAGGACAGAAATTTTAAAAGTTGTTTCTCCATATCTTACATACTTCTTCCCTTAAGCGTCTATTTGTTCTAATAGAAATAATGCTTTCATTTCCTCATTTCCACCATCTTTCCTTATTTTATTAACTTGTTCATCAAATGCAGAATTTTCAGCTTTCTTCGAGGACTTCAGATCTTTTATTTTACTTCTTAGTTTGCGTATTGTTTGTCTCATAAAAGGGGAACAATAAAACTTTGATTTCCACCTATTCAATACATTAAAAGCAATTATAAAATTAGGATCTCATCCTTATTTTATTGCTTAATTGTTAAACATAGGACATGTTTTGTTCATATTTTGAACATCTTCAGCTATAAATATTCTTACAAGGTTAAATTGGTAACATTGTTCTAGAACTTACACTTACGGTTTACCATTAACAAACTTATCCATAATAATTTTTGTTTTAAACCTCTTATTTTTATGTTTATATTTATATTTATATTGATTTATATTTATATTTAAGAGCTTGGATCCAGGAGATAGTGGGTTCGAATCCCGCTGTCGGCAGCCCTGAAGATGGTTTTCCGTGGTTTCCCACTTTCAAACCAGGCAAATGCTGGGGCTGTACCTTAATTAAGGCCACGACTGCTTCCTTCCCACTCCTAGGCCTTTTCCTGTCCCATCGTCGCCATAAGACTTACCTATGTCGGTGTGACATAAAGCCAATAGGCAAAAAATTGTACCTGAATAAAACAATGTACATAAATGGGAGTGAAAGTGTTATTGGGCGAATCAGTTACTGTACAAGTGTAAATATGTGAATAATGTAATTATTGCAGATATGTCCAGCTCCATGTCTAAATGGTTAGTGTGCTGGCCTTGGTCACAGGGGTCCCGGGTTCAATTCGCGGCAGGGTCGGGAATTTTAACCATCATTGGTTAATTTTGCTGGCACGGAGGCTGGGTGTATGTGTTGTCTTCGTCATCATTTCATCCTCATCAGGACGCGCAGGTCGTCTATGGGAGTCAAATCGAAAGACCTGCACCTGGCGAGCCAAACATGTCCTCGGACACTCCCGGCACTAAAAGCCATCTGCCATTTCATTTCATTGCAGATATTACCTTGGTGGCTCTGTGAAGCATCTAATGTACATGTGGTTTCTGTGGTTTCCCATATTCACACCAGGCAATGCTGAGCTGTGCCGTAACTAAGGCTACAGTTTCTACCTTCCCAGTCCTAGCACTTCCCCATTTTGTCATTGCCAAGAAAATGAATGAGTTAGTATGAAGTTTAGTTGCAAAATTTAATCTTTGGTGCCCTTTTTTTTTATTGGTTGCCTATCATATACAGATTATCATGTCCATTTGTGTTTATGAATAGTGAATTCCCCTGTGGGTGGGGGCAGTAGAATAACACCCACGGCATCCCCTGCCTGTCATAAAGGCGACTAGAAGGGGGCCTAGGGGCTCTGAACTTTGGAGCGTGGGTTGGCAACCACAGGACCCTTAGCTGAGTCCTGGCATTGCTTTCACTTACTTTTGCCAGGCTTTTCACTTCCATCTATCCTATCCGACCTCCCTTGGTCAACTCTTGTTTTGTTTTTTTCCAACCCTAACAGTATTAGCGCACTCAAGGCCTAGGGAGTCTTTTACTTTCACGCCCTTCGTGGCCCTTGCCCTCCTTTCCGACACCTTCATTTTTCGAAGTGCCGGATCCCTTCTATAATAATAATGTTAATGGCTTTACGTTCCACTAACTACTTTTGCAGTTTTCGGGGAAAACATGATGTTCCAACATATAAGGTGCCCACTTCAGGTTGCTGTATTAAAATGTTCAAAATCTGGGACATGTAAGCATATTTTTAAGGAAGCAATATGAGAAATGCATATAAATGAAACTTACTGGTTTTCTCTATCCTAGCGATAATTTACATTTCCAAAAATTTATTTTTGGAGCACATAGCTGGTTTCTTAGTTGTACTTCTTCTTAAAACAATAATCACCACCACCTGAATAGTTAATTAATATTAATGAAAATCAATTGTTTGTTTTTTTTATCAGGAGATAGGGAGGACTGTTTCGTTTTGAAACAGAAAACAATTATCTCTTCTCATTCCATAAACCATCATAGTTGTGAAATTAAATTCCAATATCAACGCTCTTTACATATAAATCTGAAGGTATAATACCCATTTAAATATTTATGCTCTCAAGATGTTGCTGCACTGTTGTATTGGTTAATTATGGATATGCATTTAATTCATTTTATTCATTTTATTTACAGGGAAAGTAGACAACAAATTACTGTTTGACCCTGATCCTGTGCCTCCGCAGGTTAGAAGAGACTTCTGCATGTTGGTGTTGAAGTTGATACAGGTAGGAAAAAAAATAAAATTGTAATGTGCTTCCAGTCATGAATTCATTAAGCCAAAAATATTTTATTCAGACAGTTGCTACTTAATTCCAGTAATGTAATACAGTATTTTAGTCTCATGAACTTTCACATATTTACCCATTGGTCACCTGAGAAGAGAGCAATATTTTTTAAAATTTTTTTTTCTGGTTGTTTTACGTCGCACCGACACAGATAGGTCTTATGGCGACAATGGGACAGGGAAGGGCTAGGAGTGGGAAGGAAGCGGCCGTGGCCTTAATTAAGGTACAGCCCCAGCATTTGCCTGGTGTGAAAATGGGAAACCACGGAAAACCATTTTTAGGGCTGCCGACAGTGGGGTTCGAACCTGCTATCTCCCGAATACTGGATACTGGAAGAGAGCAATAACTGAAGTCCTGTAGAGCAGAGATATAAATTATTTGCAGCAGCATTTCTTTACTTTACCTGCAGTCAACTGAAAGAGTTAATATTTTCAAATCTAATCTATTCTGTATACATATAAATGAGATGTTCCAACTAATTGATTGATTCATCAATGCCAAGCCCAAATGAACTTACAAACATGATATAATAATAATAATAATAATAATAATAATAATAATAATAATAATGATGATGATGATGATGTTAATGGCTTTACGTTCCACTAATTGCTTTTGGAGTTTTCAGGGAAAACATGATGCTCCAACATATGAGGTGCCCACTTCAGGTTGCTTTATTAAAATGGTCAAAATCTGGGACATGTAAGCAAATATTTTTAAGAAAGCAATATGAGAAATGCATATAAATGAAACTTACTGGTTTTCTCTATCCTAGAGATAATTTACATTTCCAAAAAATTATTTTTGGAGCACATAGCTATCAAATTATTTCAGACTTACAAATCACTGAATTAAAACTTGATTGTGTTTGACAGCGTGGAAAGAGAACATACCCTCACTCGCGGCTAAATTGTACAGTCACTGTCGAATAAAACAAGTACAAAATTGTTTAAACTTTTTGAAAGTTAAAGCTGTTTGAAGAGTTAATTTATGCTTTTGAGACTTCAAGTGCTTTGTAATAACTTACTTGACTGTTTGCCATAAAGTATGGAATACACTGAATTACACATTAAACACACAGCTGTTTCATTGCCGTTGTCTTGTAGATTTCTAAGTATGGAAATTAATTTTTTACTGAACTTGCACTTTTATTTAGGAGCTTTTCCGAAGTCAGAACACATAGGTAAAACCAAACCACCCTTATTTCACTTGCCACACCACAAAACTGAACGACTTAAAACTTCAACAACCACCAAACAACTGTTAACTGATGCCATTTGTTGCAAAGTTCAGTCAGATTGTAATCATAGGATATAAACTTCATGATTTTGATCCGTATTGAATTGTGATCACAATAATAATTATTAAATTAATGCCGTAATGGTTCACCTTTTAAATACTATAATATGGAATATTTTTTAATTACATTACTAAACTAGGGACTAGTTTCGGCCTTGGTTGGTCATCTTCAGCCTTAATGTAATACATCTAATAACTAAATAAATGTACAAACACACAATTAACATAAAAACAAATGTACAAAAACACAATTGATATTAAAATCTGGGATGAACTATGTGTAAAATTTGAAAAATAAATAAATTTGGCTCTAAATTCTTAGCAACTGGAGTATGCTCCTCATCCAGACTCTTTCTTGTATTAATACTCATAGAATTGTTAGTTCTATCACTGCTAATCATTTCAATTGCAAAACGGGAACTGGTAAATATTGATTCTGTAATCAGATCATCAATCACCAAATCTACTTGAGTGGTGTTAGCAGTATGCAAGGCACTGTAAATAACCAGCTGACGCAGAACTGCTAGATGGTGTTTCCACTTCGACCAACATAAATAAAATGGAATGTTCCCGTAGTGCTTGTTAAAACGGACACATTCTGACCATATCTTCATGTGCCATTCTGACAATGTCCAACAGCATTTCAGCATGATTTTAACAAGTGTAGTCCCCACCTGGAGATCTGAATGGGGGACTATTTTACCTCTGGAATATTTTACTCAGGAGGAAGCCATCATCAGACATCATTCATTCATACAGAGAGAGCTGCATGTCCTTGGGAGCTAGTTATGGCTGTAGTTTCCTGTTGCTTTCAGCACAGCTGGGCCATGTTAAATATTATTAAAAGGCCATATCAGTCAATCATCTAAACTGCCGCCCGTGCATCTTTCGAAAGGCTGCTACCTTCCTTTCAATGAACCATTCGTTAGTCTGGTCTCTCGACAGATACCCCTCCAGTTTGGTTACACCTACGGTTCCACTATTTGTTTCATTGGAACACGCTTCTTGTCTTGTCGATCATGATTGTATCTTGGATGGTTTACTTAATTCTGAGGCTAATGATTGCTCCCAGTCTGACTCTGGTGTTCATTTCTTGCAATCTTGTATGATTTCTGCCATACCTTCTTGTTAACTACCGTATGTATGCATAGAGGTAAATAATGAACCTGTCTGTGCGTTGCTAGACTCTGGCAGTAGTGTCAGCTTGATGAGTGAGACCTGGTACGATTCTATGAAAACTGTTTGCAAGTTACCTACATTACAACCCGTGTTCTTAACCTGCCATACTGCTAATTCTAATTCGTTGAACATTGTAGGATCACTAGAGGTCAAGATTAGAGTCCGCAATTTCACCTGGAAAATGCCAGTACTAGTGGCAAAGGATATATCCTGCCAATTCATATTGGGTGCAAATTTTATTGTTAAAACAGGCATGATTTTGGACCTCTAGTTCAACAGATTCCATTTTAAATTTTGTGCAAGAACCTTTGAGCTGTGTGATCGCTCCCCTATTCTGCCTTGTCACGTTAACGCTGTTCCTGAAGATTCTGATGAACCTAAGGCTTTTGATTTTAATTACCCGAAGAGCAGGCCAATCAACTTAGGAAACTCTGCGATAAGTTCCCTGATGTCTTAACCGACAGGTTAGGTGTCACCGATGTATTAGAATACAAAATTGAGGTTACGGATAACATACCTGTTCAGTCTCCTCTGTACCGGTTGTCACCTCCCAAAATGAAAGCCCTGAAGGCTATCATTGATCAAATGCTCGCTGACGGGGTGATACGCCCGTCCAAGTCAGCCTATTCTTCTCCCATGTTTCTGGTCCCTAAACCGCAAGGTGGTTATCAGCCTGTAGTTGACTATCGGATGTTGAACCGTAAGGTAGTCCTCCAATCTGTCCCCCCTCCCTGATTTGCACTCTTGTTTTTTTTTGGTTCTCTAATGCAAAAATTTTCACCACCTTCGATTTAATTCAGGCTTATTACCAGATACCTCTTGCCGAAGAATCCAAGCATCTCACAGCATTTGCGACCGATTGGAACCTATATGAATTTGAGTGCGTCCCTTTTGGTCTGGCGACTGGAGCGGCTGTCCTTACACGGTTACTAGATTACGTCCTATCGGACATTAAGTTCAAGTTCGTTTATAATTACCTTGACGATCTCGTAGTTTTTAGTGAAACCTTCGAGGAACACCTACTCCATCTCAACGAAGTGCTTGAAAGACTGCGTAAAGCAGGTCTAACCCTAAAGGCATCCAAAGTTTCCTTCGCACAACCCCAGATGTCCTTCTTAGGCCATATTGTGTCGGGGAGGGGTGTCTCAATTGATCAGTCTCGTACTGCTGCCATCCAGAACTTTCCCCCTACAAAGGACGTCAAGACTGTAGCCAGATTCATTGGCATGGTTAATTTCTTTCACAAATTCATTCACAATTTTGCTGAACGTGCAGCCCCATTAAATGCTTTGAGAAGAAAGGATGCCAAATTTGTGTGGGGTGATGTCCAACGTGAAGCCTTCATAGACTTGAAATCTGCCTTATGTAAGGCTCCTGTACTGGCGATGCCAGACTTTTCTAAATGCTTCATCCTTCAGACGGACGCCTCTTCCTCAGGCATATCCGGTGTTCTTCTTCAGGAATTTCAAGAAGGGTGTCGTCCTATTTCTTATGCTTCACATGCCCTGAATCCTGCTGAGTGAAATTATTCCATTTATGAGTTGGAAGCCTTGGCTGTTGTCTTCTCTTTAGAATGCTTCAGAATGTACCTGGAACATCTTCCTTTCGATCTGGAAACTGACAATCAGGCGTTGAGTTGGGTACTGGCCAAGCCGCGAAGGACCGCTCGTCTATCAGTGCTCATCTCAGCCTTCCAATTTCAAGCCTGCCACATTCGTGGCACGGAAAACGTTGTGGCTGATGGCCTTAGTAGGATGTTCAATCCAGGCAGCTCTGACGCTCAGTCAGAGCCGGCAGACCCATCTCCCGAAGAAGTATCGGCTTTTGTGAATGTAGTTCTCACTGACTCTCCCTTCCTTTTCAAGGATATAACCAAACATCAAGAGGACGATCCTGAGTTAAAGGCTATTATCGACAGGATTAAATCTGGTGAGCATATTAAGCCCTACATTCTTAAGAATGGTGTCCTGTGTTGTCCTGCTCGCGGTTGTAGAGACCCAAAAATTGTAGTCCCTACTAACCTGGTCCCGGCTCTCTTCAAATATTTTCATGAATACCCAGTGGGCAGACATCTGGGCGTTTTCAAAACAAGAGAGAAGATTCGTAACCACTTCATTTGGAAATCCATGGATAGTGAGATCCGTACCCTTGTCAAGTTCTGTAAGATTTGTAATATCAGCAAACCCGCCCCGAATACACGTCTAGGTCTCTTGTCTTCCGAGCAAGCTTCTCGCCCAATGGAAAGACTGTTCATAGACTATATCAGGCCCTTCCCGAGATCTTGGAATGGTCATAGTTTCATACTTGTGTGTGTTGACGCCTTTTCACGTTTTACGTAGCTGTTCCCCACTCGGATGGCTAACGCCAACACCACCATCTCGTGCTTGAAACAGATATTCGCCTCGTTTGGACCCTCTCAATTTTTGGTAAGTGATAATGCAAGAGCCCTTACTTCTGCCCAGTTCCGGAATTTCTGTTTTGATCTATCTATTGCTCATGTAACCACCACCCCATATTACCCAAAGCCAAATTATGCTGAGAGAGTGAATCGTAACCTGCAATCTGCCTTCATCGCTTATCACTCCTCAGACCACTCCAAGTGGGATTCCTCATTAAATTGGTTGTCATTTGCATTTAACACTGCTGTCCATGACAGCCAAAAGCAAACCCCTGCTTCGTTAATGTTGGCTTTTACCCCAAATTCTCCTCTATCTAACCTATGGTCAATTAATGATCTTCTGCCCGACGATGCCAGTCCAGAAAAGATCCGAGCTAATTGACACCGTGCATGAAAGAACTTGAAGGTTTATTACGCTAAGGTCCAGCGTAATTACAACCACGGGCGAAGACCGCACAATCTCTCTGTGGGTGACTAGGTGTTTGTTAAAACACATCCCGTCAGTAGTGCTGCGGATCACGTTATCAGTAAGTTGGCCGCCAGATTTCGAGGTCCCTGCAACATCTTAAAGTTCCTCACCCCGGTGACATTATTGGTGAGCGATCCCGAAAGGAAAAGGATCAGCAAAGTCCATCTCTCCCAGATCAAGGTACCTTAAGTCTGGTAGGGAGGGGTAAATACCATTGTTGGTGACCATGTAGATTTAGTTGTAAGCTATTTGTAAGAGTTTAGTTATAAGATAATGATAAGTTTATTGTAAGGTATTTATAAGGTTTTAGTTATAAGATAATAAGTTTTATTGTAACGTGAATACTTTAGGTATCATTTAGTGTAATAGATTTAGTATTATAAGTTAGGTAGCTTTTAGTTTAGGGTCACTCCTTGGAATTTATTCCCCTTACTTTCAGGTTTAGGGTAAACTCCTATAGGTTCCTTTCACCTCCACCATAATCTTGTCAAATGAATTATAGATAGCAGTGCTTACCCCGGGGCTAGTGCCCTAATATCCCTGGTGTGCGAGGGTGAGTTCCTACTGCATACTCATTAAGCCATCCTTTGGGTGACTGCGCAAGATGTTTGAGCCCAGCAGCATACTTTCCTTAAGTATTCCCTGTCTGCTGCGGTTTGTTTATGTTACAGTGGCTGCAGTGACCAGCTTCTTCTGACGGCAACCTGAAGTGCCAAGTTGGGAGGCACACTCTGTGCCTTGGGCGCTACCATGCCGCACCACGATCCTGTGACGAACGTCCTAGTGGAGGCAGTCGGACTGGACGGTGTCTCACCCATCTGCTTATCTGGTGCAAGATAGCACTGGACTGCAATTACATAGCTACCTGGGTCAGACTGAAGTTGAATGGAGGCTGGCGGCAAACGGCCGTGTCGGCAGCCGCATCATCAGCGAGAAGTTCCTGGCTGACTAACATTTGGCAGAAAGAAAGTGTGTACATCCTTTGGTGGACAGAGTACAAATTGTCTAAACTATTGTAAAAGGTTCAGAAGGTATTTTGAAGATGTAATGTGACTATCCATGTAGATTTTTGTGATATTTATTGAATAGGGGATCTGTGAACACCTTCATTATTTTTGAAAATTATGTGACAGTTTGGTTTGTTTTGCTTTGATTAGTTAGAAAGTCAACTTCAAGAAATCGTGTGTGTTAGAGTAATGTATCTTTACTATCTGTACTGTGTGAGAACGTTTTATCGCTTTCTCCCCAGTGAAACTATGCTAATGGTGGAGCGTGGCTCGACTTTCAGGGAGAGGAAGATGTCACAGGTGAACATTGTAGAGGAAGTGGAAAATGTTTATTGAAGCCTTTATTTGTAAAGTGTGGTAATGTTTTATTTGAAACGACCTAACCTGTACAATATAATATTTGTAACATATGTATTTGTAAAAAGTAGATTTCAGTTCTGTACTTAATGGAAGTATCCAGAAAGTTACGTAAATTTTTGAACAGGGTGTGTTAACTTTTGTTGGTTATGTGTTCTAGAAGGCATTTTCTAACTATTCTGGAAATGGAAGATTCGCAAACGTGCATATTCGAGAAGTTTAGTTAAAGTTCGCGACTGAAAGTAGGAATTGTGATTGGTGAAACTAGGTGGGGATGGGCGGACTCATGCATTCTGATTGGCTACTCCAAGGCCAGGGCTTAGCTATATACAGAGAGCGAAGCTGCGTTCGTGATAATTCAGTCTGTCTTGCCTTGTCTTGGCCTGGTCTGCCTTAGTTTGTCTTGGTCTGTCTGAAGTTTTACATCGTGTGCGACGCCTCGCTTCCGGGATGGACCCCCTTCGGGTAAGCACTCTTGAATTCCATTCCAGCTAAAATTTCCGTAATGTTCGGTTGCTATTTCGTATAGGAGTCTGCCCTAGCCTAACCTAGATTCGCCAAATTAATTTTTTATGATGCCTTAGCTTTTCAGCTGGGCCTGCCGGTTTGTTTTCGAGGCATTCCCATTTCTTGTTTCACGAAATATGTAGATTGTAGTTTAATATATTTACCTTGGGGTTTGCCTCTGGTAGTTCAGTGTCACTTGATGTACGCTAGAGTTTTGGAGAGTACGTTTACTTCACTGTAAATTCCATTGGTAACTAGATGTATAGTTGGTTTGAAATTTTGAACTTGCAGAAAAGCATTATCAAAGAACCTCTAAGTTAGGTGTATCACAGAGCTTATAGTTCATAAGTTGCAAGTTGGTGGATTTTGTTTCGTAATGTATGTGTAAAATTCCATTTGTAAGTAATATTTTTCAAATTTAAGGATCACGGCGAATTATTTCGGAAACCGCAACCTAATGGTAATTCTAAATTCCCATGGAGGGAATTAGATATTTTTCCACCAATAGAGCATATCAAAAATCAGATCAAAAATTGGATGTATGGCTTTTCAGGCGTTTGCTCTATTAACCAGCATTTCGTCTTAGGTCTGACACTAGACTCGTCAGAGTGGGATGTGTCAGACCCTACCCACTTATGCTGGGGTGTATGCAGGTGAACTTATCAGAAGCCTCAGAGGCTTGGTTAATAGAGCAAACGCCTGAAAAGCCATACATCCAATTTTTGATCTGAACCGCAACCTAAGCCATGTCCATGCCCTCGGTAAAGTCCTAGCTCCTTCCACCTTCCTGGTTTATTGTCCACTAGTTGGCCCTACTGATATTTACGTATTATGTTGTTGTTGGCGGATATCCGCGTAGTCCAGCTGATGTTTCGCTGAGTGTGTACTGTTTTCTGACATTGTGTAGTTGCTCTTACTCCCCCCCCCCCCCCCCCCCCGCCCAACCTTATTATGTTTAGTGCTTTGTTTTGTGTAACCACTGTAGTAGTGGTAACAGGAACACGCAACCCTCCCCACTGCAGCAAGGTCACATGGTTCATAGGGGAGGAAATTTTGATTATGTTGTTAAATTTATGCCAGGCAAATTAATCACTGTTCCCGATTGTCTGTCTTGCAATCCCTTGTATGTGGCACACATTTCAGAAGGTGGAGACGATTGCGAACAGATGTTTGCAGATAGCATTGTCCAAGCATTTCCATGCTCCAACTCTAAACTCCAAGAAATAAAACAAGCACAAGAAGAGGATGCCAAATGCAAAGAAATTGTCAGAAATATTGTACATGATAAATGGGAAAAAATCATCAGTGTTGTGGAAACACAGATTGGAGCTGAACATTGTGAAAGGCTTGCTAATTAAAGATATGCAGGCTTTTATACTTCAACATGAAATGTTGGAAAAATTACTTTATGGAAATCAGGGACTGGTTAAATGCCGAGGACAGGCCAAGGAGTTGGTGTGGTGGCCGGGTTGCCCAAAGGACATCGAACATATTGTAACCAACTGCAGAGTATGTTTGGAAAACAAGCAGGAGCACCATGCCAAACCCCTAATGACTGGTGAATTGCCACAACTTCCATGGCAGCAAGTCTCAGCAGACTTATTGAAACATAATGGCAAATGGTACCTAGTCATTCAGGATTATTACTTGCCTTTCCTGGAGCTGGTGTAAGTAGACTCTTTGACATCTCAAGCGGTTATAGTGCGATTGAAAAATGTGTTCACGTGTCATGTGGTGCTTCTAGTTCTCCATTCAGATGGAGGCACCCAATTTGTGTCTGAAGAGTTCAAAAGATTCGCTGTACAGTATGGATTTACATTTGATGTATTGAGCCCCAGATACTCTCCTGCAAACAGATGTGCTGAGAAAGCAGTCAGTATAGCAAAGAGGATTCTTTCAAAATGCAGTGACGTCAACCTGGGACTTTTCGAATATAGGAACACTCCATTAGAATCAGGTCTTTCACCTGCCAAGCTGCTGTATGGTAGAAAGCTGTACTCAACTTTACCATCGGCAATGGCTTTCCGACAGGTATCTCAGCAGAAGTTTAACCAATTTCGAAGGAATGACTTTAAAATGAAACTGCGGAACAAACAATAGTTTGCTCAAAGGAATGGGGTGTGGACGCTTCCACCTCGCCAAGATGGAGACAAGGTCTGGATTCGGGATATGCGACGATATGGAATTGTTGCTAGGAAATCAGTGTTTCCCCATTTATATGTGATCCAAACTCAAGATGAAAACTTTATTAGACGATACAGAAAGTGCCTAGAGCATGTGAGGCATGATCAAACGTCATCAACAACATTATGTCATAGAGCAGCTTTTGATACATTAGAGGAAGAGGAGCTTCTGGCCACAACTATCGTAGACCGACATGTGACACCAGAACCTGAGAAGCAGCACTAGAGTTCAAAGACCGCTGGTCAGGTTTCAAGACTATGTACTTAATTGAATGTTTGTATTCTATCGTATGGTATTAATTCTGTTGATTTTTATCATCTATTTGTATTCTAGTGTATGGTGTTTTTGTATTCATTCTATTGATGGTATTCTACTGATTGTAATTATTTTATTGACTTATATCTTCTGTTTTTTTATTAATAAGGAAAGAGAATTATGTTATATTTAACCTCTTGTATCGAGATGTTTATTACAGAGAATATCATAGTATTGGGTTTATGTGCAGTATATTCAGTTTTGAGGGTAATGGGTAATGTTGAACATGTAACAAACGAGCTATGTTAAACATGACAGCTGATTAACCCAATACACTCAACATTACACTTCCTACCCCAAATTTCCAAGCATTATCTATGCATTGTATGTATATTTGTAATATTGCACATCACAATGAGATTGTCTTCGTGAACTTTCAGTTTCATGAAAATACCCGTTTGTGAATTTCTCATGCATTATCTGTTTAAACACTATCTCTGTTTTACTTGCAAATATGGAGTTCATTAGTTTTAGAATGAAATGAAAGTTCATATCCTTGTGGAAATGTTGTCCTTACTGTAAGAAATGGAATTCAAAATTATAGATTTTCAGTCTTGAGATTTACCTTTGCTAGCAGTTGATAAAGATATAAAATGTTCAATAGAATCTATCTCTCCATCAGTCTTTTACAAATATGTGGTAAGTCTACTAATATTTATTTTAATAACATTTTATTTTCTTAGTGTCCTGATATGGAGCTGCGGGATCTTCATGACCTCTTACATGGGAATAAATATATTCTGTTAGAGGAACATTTGAAGACTTTTCATGCAAATATGGAGGACATATATAAAAATGGTGTAGGCTCAATCGGAGGTGTAATGCAGAATGTAAAGCAGTTGATGGTTGAACCCAGTCCTTTGCAACCTGCAGTTTATAAGACTAGTATAATTGGTATGTATAATTGATCCTTTTCACTCATTCAGGAAACATACATAAATGTTCTGTTAGCTCACAAAACCCAGCTCCAAGTCATGGGAGAGTGTATAGATTAATAAATTTCATAAAGTGGAAAGTATTAATGATAAGAAGCAACATACAGTGCTATCAGAAGAAAATCTTGAAGACATTGGACAATGCCTGAAAAATCTCATAAGAAATCTCATAGCCATCTTTCTCAGCAAACAGGAATTTCATATGGCACAAAGGGTGAGTACTTTTAAAGTGCATCAGAATTTATCAAGCAGTTACTTTAGCTTGCTCTCTTATTATCCGTTCACTGGGAAGCAACAGCTTGCTGGCCAACGCCTCAGCCTTTCGTCAGCTGCTGTTCTGCATTAGTTGGACAATCCTGTAATATAGATAATTTGATCTGTTACTTGTTTTGTTCCCTTCATTACTTAAATCTCCTAATTGTTTATCTGGTGGAATTGGTTAATATTAAGAAATTATAAATGAACAAACACCATTCCATATTTTATTTTATTTTAATGTCATAGTTGACATAGTGAGCTGGCAAGTATCCTTTTCTTCTGTAAACTGGCATCCATGAAAAACAGATATACAATGTATACACATTGCCAAGAGAGGTGGCGGTGGTGGTGGTCATTGTTTTAAGAGGAAGTACAAGTGGGCAACCATCCTTTAGACCAAGGGATATAGCTGAACTGAAAATGATCAGCCTGAGAGTTGTCAAGGCAATGCAATTTTCATAATTTTATGAGGGATGATACTGTCTTTTAATTTAATTATCATGGAACACTTGTTTATAATAGTATTATTCATTCATTGTCTGACTAGTTGGCTGAATGGTCAGCGCACTGGCCTTCGGTTCAGAGGGTACCGGGTTCGATTCCCGGCCGAGTCGGGGATTTTAACCTTCATTGGTTAATTCCAGTGGCCCGGGGGCTGGGTGTTTGTGCTGTCCCCAACATCCCTGCAACTCTCACACCACACATAACACTATCCTCCACCACAATAACACGCAGTTACCTACACATTGCAGATACCGCCCACCCTCATCGGAGGGTCTGCCTTACAAGGGCTGCACTCGGCTAGTAATAGCCACACGAAATTATTATTATTCATGTATTTATTCATTCATTCTTTTTATTTGTTGGTTTGAGTTATTTCCTTCAGACCTGTTATTGTTTGTAATAGTAATAACTATTTGTAATAGTATATTGCTATTTTAATGATTTTAAACACAATAATTTACTTGTAAAGAAATTAACAGTTGTAATCCAGAGTAGTTTACTGAGAACATAATCACTATAGCAATTTACCGAGAGTTTAATTAGAATCACATGAAAACCTTCTTGACTTATGTTTGTGAAATCTGATTTGAAATCTTTTATGTTTTAGGTCTCTATCTTCGAAGGATAGTGGTCTATTTTGATAAGCTGTCATTCTCTCAGGTTGTATCAATATACCAGTCATTTAGAAAATATTATGAGAGAGCAGCTATGAAGAAGGGAGTTGTGGAATGCAAGGACGATACCCTCAGTTCTGGTCATGAAGTAGAAATGTCCCTTTGTGATGCTACTTCTCCTTGTCCTGAAAGTTCAGAGATTTCCCAGTCATCAGACAAAATTATTGTTGAAACCAAGTAAGTTATTAAGTTCTTAATTATTACATATATTGTATGTGTGTTTCTTAAAGGTTTTAAATTAATGAATTTATTCATTCATTCTTGTGTTTGTTCATAGAGTTCTTTTTTTTTTTTTTTTTCAAACCAGTTTTTGTTTTTACGGGATGAACTGATGATAGAGAGACTCGTATTTCTCAAACCAATTTATTTTCCGTATTACAGTTTGAAAACAGGTACTTAAAACTTTAAGAGACCTCTGTGTGAGCATCATTTATAGTGTGGGTTAACTCTTGGCAGCGGTTGATCTCCTTCTACACGGTCAAAAGCATCTCTGGTGTGACTAGTCCCATCATCTTGGTGATCTATTTGTTTGCCCAATCCTTGTCCCGTTTCTCTACGGGGTCGGGTTTGAGATGAGATGAATCTGTCATGGTGGGTTTTTATGACAGAATGCGCTTCCTGACGTTAACCTGATCAGAGGAGTTAATGAGATGAAATGAATGACGTGATATACGATGATAGGAAGGGAGAGGGTGAAACCCAGTGCCAGCACATAGCCTACTCCTGTCGAATAGCACCGAGGGGTCTGCTCAAGGCTTAACATCCCCATCCGACGGACAAATCACCATCAACAGTGTCATATGCACTCACTCCATATGAGCAATGTGGAGAGGTTCGGAATTTAATCCAGGCTTTTGGCACGCAATCTAGTGATTAGAAATTGTATACCACCACCTCCCCTACCTTACCGGCCAACATTCTGATGGTGAAAATTTTTTGACCAACAGGACTCGAACTGGCTAACCACGGTGTCAGACTGTTTAGACTTCAACGCCTTAACATTCATGGCCACCAGGCGGACTAATCACCTTGGTGATCTGGTCATGCAGATTTGCAGTAATGGCCATACAACTGCGATGTACTTTTTCTTTAACAAACCCCATGGAGTTGGTGGTGGTGGTCGTTGTTTTAAGAGGATGTACAACTAGGCAACCATACTCTATTAATGTTGATCAGAGGGAAAAAAAATGGAAGCGGTCCAACACTTTGAAAACTGAAGATATCTGCCAAAGAAGGACAAGGGCCATGAAGGACATGAAACTGAAAGACCCCCTAGGCCTCGTGACCTATTACCGTCGAGGTTGGAAATAAACAAAAATTGACCAAGGGAGATCAGATGTACTTGGGGACAAATAATGACGGCCGCAGTTCGTGGAAGCGATTTGGAAGCCAACAGTCAATCACACCCTGCACCCTGCTGAGTTAACGAGTTCTAAATGATCCTTGTTTGGTGTAGAGAGGTTGCCAAACCACAATCTTCCTTACTCACTTCACTCTTTACCCTTTCTTCGTGTTAAGTGCAGTAGACAATTTAGCAGCTCCGGCAGTGCATGCAGTGGTTTCAGAGATGTTGATCTTTCCTTTTTTTGTCCGTTCGTTTTCAGATACCCACACATTTTGAAATGATATTGGAATATGTTGTAGTTGTGGTGAAGAAGCCAGCTGGCCAATGGCAGATTAAGCATGCTCAAAACAAATATGAGCCTTGGATTGAAGAACTCAAGACGACACCAGCTGGTGCATATGATGGCGTACAGCCCGAAGCTTCACCAGCTATGAAACCCAGACATATTAAATCCTATAAACCGCTAATAGACACCAAGCCGCCGCTGGAGAGTAGTGGTGTGAGGCGAGGTCGTCATGTTTTGTCCCCAAGTATAGAGTAGATGAAAGTGAGCAGTCTGGCACAAGTAAGTCTAAGCAATGCCAAGACTCGGCTGAGGGCCCCGTGGTCTCCAACCCACATTCCCGAGTTGAATCCCTGTGCTCTCTTTTAGTCACCTCTTATGATGGGCAGGGGATATCGTGGGTGTTATTCTACTGCCCCCACCACCCACGGGGGGGGAACCCCCCCTCCCCGCCCCTGGAAAGAAATCCAGGGAAATAAAGTCCAGCGATCATGATGGCAATGGCCTCTTCCAATCCAGCTGTCAGGAAGTCAGGAATTTCATCAGTAAAGTAGTGCACCAAATTGGTGTAGTGGGGAAGGACACCCTTCTGTTGAAAAATGGTTCTCTGTTGCAGTTGTAGAATGGTATAATTTTCTACCATCTGTCAGTGCAGTCAGCTAACAAAACTTTTTGAGTTGCTCTTGAACTATTTGAATTGCAGTGCAGTGCGTTCAGTAGTTTCAGAGATAGTGATCTTTCTGTTTTTTCTGTTCATTTTCAGATACCCTGTATTTGTACTAAGAACTATGATGCCACATTTTGTGATACATAATCTTCATAGGTAACAAACTCTGTTTGAAATGTTATTGGAATATGTTGTAGTTGTGGTGAAGAAGCCACGTTAGGCATAGCTGTCCAATGGCAGATTAAGCATGTTTTCAAAACAAATATGAGACTTGGATCGAAGAACTCAAAACAACAACTGGTGCATATGATGGCTTACAGCCCGAAGCTTCACCAGCTATAAAACCCAAATCAAGACCTGGTTGCAGGATTGGAACCTTGAATATTCTAACGATGACAAATAAAACTGAAGAGATAGTTGATGTGATGGAAAGGAGGAAATTTCTCATCGTGGGGATGAGTGGAACAAAATGGAAGAAAACAGGAATAAGACACCTCCAGTTAGACTATAAACTATACTGGTCTAGAAGTAACTTTGAGTCAAGAAATAGAATAGGCTTTAAATTTCATAAAGATATAGATAATTGTAGCCAGATTGAAGTGTCAGTAAATTGAAATGAATATAAATATCAAAAAATCCTGGTCTTTGTCCCACAATCAGGAAGTTCAAATGAAGGAAAAGAAGCCTTCCTGATCAGTTTGGAAGAACAAATGGATTGTAATGGGAGATTTTAATGTTTAGGTAGGATCCAACAGACTGGCCTACGAATCCTCCTTGAGTCCTAATGGAATGGGGAATAGGACGGCAGAGGGTGAACTCTTCTAGATCTGTGTATGAGAAACAATATTGTTGTAGGTAACACTTGGTTTAAGAAAAGGGACTTACACAAGATCACAACATATAGTTGAAACGATAAATATGGAACAGTAATTGACCAAGAAGTTTGGAATGTTGTAAGTGATGTCAAAGTAATCCCTGGTGAAAATTTGGATGGAGACCACAGGCTATTGGTTACAGGTATCATGAAGTCCACAACAGAAAAACACTAAGAATGAAAACTTGGAGATTTCTGAACCAAGGGTGAAGGAAATGTTTCGGTATAATATTCAGAAGATCTTCCTAAAAGAACATCTCCGATCTGCGAATGAGTGATGGTCTAACCCGAGGAGAGCATTGGTGAAGACAGCTGAGAGAGTATGTGGATGTCGGAGCCAAATAATAAAATCCAAAGAAACAGTAGGGTGGAATGAGGATGTAAAAGCTTCTGTCAATGATAGAAATGGTGCCAGAAGAGCTTTATACTGTGCAAGAATGCAAGGAAGTCCAAGTGATATTGTGGATAAACTATCATTTTACAGAGAAGAAAACATTAAAGATCAAAAGGATAGTTAACGTTGAGAAATACAAAGATCTTACAAACGGAATAGAACAAGACAAACACAAGAAGCTGCTGTATAACATTGTTCAAAACAAAAGAATTATGATAATACTATCAACACAGTAGAGCTGCCAAACGGAGAGGTAACTAGAAGTGAAAATGAAATATTACAAGAGTTCAGTAGATATTTCAACTCTAATACAACTGATGACACACAAGAGGACTCTCCAAACCCTACAGACAATAATGTAGAAAGTTTGACCTGGCTGGAAGTGGAGACTTCAATATGTAAAATGAAAAGCAATAATTCTGCAGATCTGGATTAGCTCATTGTGGAAATGATCAAAACAGTTGGAGAACCTGGAATACAATGGTTGTACAGAGTACTGAATAAAATTTGGGAAGAAAATGAAATCCCCGTTCACTGGAACTAACGAGTGATCATTCCACTATTTAAGAAGGTTGACTAAAAGAAGTGTAACAATGTCTTGTGGATTAAAAATATATTTAGTCCATCCGGGAGAGAAAAATCAGAAAATTTGTTGAACCTAAACTTGAGGAAGAATAGCATGGATTTGGATCAAACAGATCAACCCTAGACCTAATTTTTTTGACAAGAATGTTCCTTGGAAAATATTGAGAAAGAATAGAACCGTTATAGTTGTATTTTTGGATATTGAGAAAGCATATGATCGCATACCATGTAAGCATTTATGGGGATGTCAAATGTAATGAAGTGCCAGACTTTATCGAGAAACAAAGAGCTGTATGCAAATTGAAGGAGGCAGGTCAAGTTGATTTGAAACGAAGAGTGAAGTCCAACAATGAAGTTTTCTATCACCACTTCTCTTCATTACTATAATGAATGAGATTATAAAAGAGTGAAATGGAAGGGTCAGACAACAATGCACTTTTATTCGCTGATGATTACTGGGTAAGACAGAAACAGAAATTGAAACTAAACTAGATCTGTGACAAGAAGAATTTGAAAGAATGGGAATAATCATCTGCTGAACATATATTTCAGTATCATTTGGTAAGGTACTCATTTATAATTAAGAATAACAATGAAAATATGATTTCAGTATTTTCAAAACTGTTTTAAAATATTGTATGTTGGCATATGTCAAAAGTGAGTGGGACTGGATTTACTGAGTCTGTAACAAAATAATATATATGTAGGTTGTTCATTATGACCTTTTACATCAAAACCATCATAATTACAACACTGCAAGAAAGAAGCCCATGAACAGTACAAAAACACACCAGGCTGATTGGCTCAGACGGTTAAGGGGCTGGCCTTCTGAGCCCAAATTGACAGGTTCTATCCTGACTCAGCCCGGTGTTATTTGAAGGTGTTCAAATATGTCGGCCCCATGTTGGTAAATTTACCGGCACGTCAAAGAACTCCCGGAGGACAAAATTCCGGTATCTCGGTGTTTCTGGAAAACTTAAAAGTAGTTAGAGGGACGGAAAACCAATGACATTATTATTACTACAGAAAAACAGATGTCTTTGAGAATTACTGAACAAATAAATCCAAATTTGCACAGGGTGACAAGACCATATTCATCCAGAGCTGTGAAGTGCCTCTGAACAAAAGACGTGGTAGCCAACATTGCCCTTCTTGCATTGTTGCTGGGTTGCCGTTCCATGCTGTGCGGATCAAAGTTGTGTGCTTTTTGTTTCAAGATGGTGGGATATTCCATGAAAGCACACCTCAAATCTCTTAAATTATTTTAATTAACTTTGGTACAATTTTGGCTCCTTGAGCCATCATCAGCCATAAAGACTTTTTACAGTTAGTTAAGATATAAAACAGAAAGCATGTTATTGCCAAGACAACATTTTATAAATGTTATATCTTTTCCAATTTTTGAGATTTTAATTTTAGAGTTAAGTAACATTGCTGTTACCTCTACTACAGTGGTAACACTAAACAAGGCACAAACACAGTTAAAAGGGAGGGTAAGAGCACAATACACAATATAAGTAAACACTACACACTCGGAAAAACAGTAGCTAGCATACGCAGATCTCCAACAAAACAAGTACGTAACTATCAGTAGGGCCAACTAGTGAACGACAATAAGGGAAGATGGAAGGGCTGGGAACCTACCAAAGGCATGGACATGGCTTAGATAGCGGATTCCGAAATGAATCACCGTGATCCTTAGTTTTAAAAATATTATTTACAAGATAATTCTACATATACATTCCAAGTTATGAGTTATAAGTTCAGTGATATACATAGGTTGTTCGTAGCAGTGTAAATTCAAATTACAAATCAGCTGTACATCTAGTTACCAGTGCAGTAGTACAATGCAATTTACAGGTTATCCAAAATCTAGCGTACCGTACCTAAAGTGATACAAAACTATGAGAGGCAAACCCCAAGGGAAATGCTATTAAACTACAATATACATATTTTAGTGAAACAAAACGGGAATGCCTCGGAAAATTAACAGGTAAGTCTAGCAGGAAAACTAAGGCGTCATAAGTAACTAAATTGGTGAATCTAGGCGAGGTTAGGGCAGACTCCTGTATGAAAACCAAATCGGAACATTACGGAATTTTTAGCAGGAACGGGATTCAAGACTGCTTACCCAAGGAGTGTGCCATCCCGAAAACCGAGGGACGTCATCCAGATAGGCTGCTCGCAGACAGATAAACCGAGACCGACAGAAATCAGGATACAGAATCTATTCGAACACTACCTCGCTCACTATATATAGGAATTACTGGCCTTGGAGGCAACCAATCAGCGTGCACGTATTCCCTATCGCCACCTAGACTCACCAATCACAACCTTACTTTCGATCAAGAACTTAGACTAACATTCTAGAATACGCATGATCGCAAAAGTCGTATTTTTCCAGAATAAACAGAACACACTTTCTAGAACACATACCAACAAAGTAACACACCCAGTACAAAGTTATGCAACTTTCTAGATCTTTCCAGGAACTATAGACAGAATTCTATTATTTACAAATGCCTATGTTACAACATTATACAGTACAGGTTAGGTCATTAAATTATCTTATGCTCTACAAATAACAGTACAGGTTAGGTCATGATAAATGAAACATTATATGGTACTTCGCCAATAAAGTCTTTAAAAAAGATTACATTCCACTCATCCTACATAGTTCACTTGTAACATCTTCCTCCCCCCGAAAGTCGAACCCTGCTCGACCAATAATATAACATCACTGGGGAGCAAGCGATAGAACGTTTTCACACAGTACCAATAGTAAATGTACATCACTTTAACACACACGATTTCTTGAAGTAGCCTTTGCGATAACCAACCAACACAAACTGTCACATAATTTTCAAAAATAATATAGATCCACCTCTTGAATAAATATCACAATCCACATGGATTGTCACATTGCACTTCAAAATGCCTTCTTTCACATATGATTAGACAATTTGTAGTCTGTCCACCAAATCATGTACACCATACTTTCTTCCAAATTCTAGAAATACCAAAACTCCTCACTTGTTGCTAACACTTTTGCACTACTTTCCCACAACAGTCACAGCACAGCTAGGGCACAGGTTCTTGCTGATGATGCGGCTGCCGACACGGCCGTTTGACGCCAGCCTCCATTCAATGTCAGTCCAAACCCGACACCTAGGTGAGATGCAGTTCAGAGGTCTCTTGCACCAAATAAGCAGGGGTGAGACACCGTCCAGTCCCCCTGCCACCAATAGGACATTCCCCGCAGGATAGTGGTGCCGGATGGTGCCGCCCAAAGCACACAGTGTGCCTCCCAGTTTGGCACTTCAGGTTGCTGCCCGAAGAAGCTGGTCACTGCAGCCGCTGTAACACACACAAACCACAGCAGACAGGGAAATACTTTGAGGTAAAAGTATGCTGCTGGGCTCAAGATCTCGCGTAGAGTCACCCGATGGGTGGCTTAATGAATATGCAGTAGGGACTCCCTCGCATACCAGGGATATTAGGGCACTAGCCCCGGGGTAAGCACTGATATCTAAAATTCACATGACAAGATTATGGTGGGGGTGAAAAGAAACTACAGGAGGGTGCCCTAAACCTGACCGTAAAAGGAAGAAAATTCCAAGTAGTGACCCTAAACTAACACTTATCTAACTTATAATACTAAATCGATTACACTAGAGGATACCAAAGTATTCACTTACACAATTACTTACAACTAACTTACAATAAAACTTATTCTTATCTTATAACCAAAACCTTATAAATAACCTCACAATAAAATTATTTTATAACTAAATTCTTACAAATAACTTACAACTAAATCTACAAGTTCACCAACAATGGTATTTACCCTTCCCTACCAGACTTAAGGTACCTTGATCTGGGAGAGATGTACTCTGCTGATCCTTTTCCTTTCGGGATCGCTCACCAATAATGTCACCGGGGTGAGGAACTTTAAAATGGTGCAGGGACCTTGAAATCTGGGGGCCAACTTACTGATAACATGGTCCGCAGCACTACTGACGGGATGTGTTCTAATAAATACCTAGTCGCCCACAGAGAGATCGTGCGGTCTTTGCCCGTGGTTGTAATTACGCTGGACCTTAGCGTAATAAACCTTCAAGTTCTTTCGTGCACGGTTGCAATTAGCTCGGATCTTTTCTGGGCTGGCATCGTCGGGCAGAAGATCATTAATTGACCATAGGTTAGATAGAGGAGAATTTGGAGTAAAAGCCAACATCAACGAAGCAGGGGTTTGCTTGTGGCTTTCATGGACAGCAGTGTTAAATGCAAATGACAACCAATTCAATGAGGAATCCCACTTGGAATGGTCTGAGGAGTGATAAGCGATTAGGGCAGATCGCAGGTTACGATTCACTCTCTCAGCATAATTGGGCTTTGGGTAATACGGGGTAGTGGTTACATGAGCAATGGATAGATCAAAACAGAAATTCCGGAACTGGCCAGAAGTAAAGGCTCTTGCGTTATCACTTACCAAGAATTGACAGGGTCCAAACGAGGCGAATATCTGTTTCAAGCACGAGATGGTGGTGTTGGCGTTAGCCATCCGAGTGGGGAACAGCCACGTAAAACGCGAAAAGGCGTCAACACACACGAGTGTGAAACGATGACCATTCCGAGATCTCGGGAAAGGACCAATATAGTCTATGAACAGTCTTTCCATGGGGCGAGAAGCTTGCTCAGAAGACAAGAGACCTAGACGAGTATTCGGGGCAGGTTTACTGATGTTGCAAGTCTTACAGGACTTGACAAGGGTACGGATCTCACTATCCATGGATTTCCAAATAAAGTGGTTACGGATTTTTTCCCTTGTTTTGAAAACGCCCAGATGACCGCCCACTGGGGATTCATGAAAGTATTTGAAGAGAGCCGGGACCAGGTTAGTTGGGACTACAATTTTGGGGTCTCTGCGACCACGAGCAGGACAACACAAGACACCATTCTTAAGAATATAGGGCTTAACATGCTCACCGGATTTAATCCTGTCGACAATGGCTTTTAACTCAGGATCATCCTCTTGATGTTTAGCAATATCCTTGAAAAGGAAGGGATAGTCAGTGAGAACTACATTGACAAAAGCTGATACTTGTTCGGGAGATGAGTCAACTGGCTCTGATTGAGGGTCAGAGCTGTCTGGATGGAACATCCTACTGAGGCCATCAGCCACAACGTTTTCCGTGCCACGAATGTGGCGGGCTTGAAATTGGAAGGCTGAGATGCGCACTGCCCATCGTGCTAGACGACCGGTCTTTCGCGGCTTGGCCAGTACCCAACTCAACGCCTGATTGTCAGTTTCCAGATCGAAAGGGAGATGTTCCAGGTACATTCTGAAGCGTTCTAAGGAGAAGACAACAGCCAGGGCTTCCAACTCATAAATGGAATAATTGCGCTCAGCAGGATTTAGGTCACGGGAAGCATAAGAAATAGGACGACGCCCTTCTTGAAATTCCTGTAGAAGAACTCCGGATATGCCTGAGGAAGATGCGTCAGTCTGAAGGATGAAGCGTTTAGAAAAGTCTGGCATAGCCAGTACAGGGGTGTTACATAAGGCAGATTTCAAGTCCATGAAGGCTTCACGTTGGGCATCACCCCACACAAATTTGGCATCCTTTCTTCTCAAATCGTTCAATGGAGCTGCACGTTCAGCAAAATTAGGAATAAACTTGCGAAAGAAATTCACCATGCCAATGAATCTGGCTACAGCCTTGACGTCCTTTGGAGAGGGAAAATTCTGGATGGCGGCAGTACGAGACTGATCGATTGCGACACCCCTCCCCGACACGATATGTCCTAAGAAGGACATCTGGGGTTGTGCGAAGGAAACCTTGGATGCCTTGAGGGTTAGACCTGCTTTACGCAGTCTTTCCAGCACTTCGTTGAGATGGAGTAGGTGTTCCTCGAAGGTTTCGCTGAAAATTACGAGATCGTCCAGGTAATTATAAACAAACTTGAACTTAATGTCCGATAAGACATAATCTAGTAACCGTGTAAGGACAGCCGCTCCAGTTGCTAGGCCAAAAGGGACGCGTTCGAATTCATATAGGTTCCAATCGGTTGCAAATGCAGTGAGATGCTTGGATTCTTCGGCAAGGGGTATCTGGTAATAAGCCTGATTTAAATCGAAAGTGGTGAAAATTTTTGCATTGGCAAACCAAGAAAAACAAGAGTGCAAATCAGGAAGTGGGACAGATTGGAGGACTACCTTACGGTTCAACATCCGATAGTTCACTACAGGCCGATAACCACCTTGTGGTTTGGGAACCAGAAACATTGGAGAAGAATAGGCTGACTTGGAAGGGTGTATCACTCCATCAGCGAGCATTTGATCAATGATAGCCTTCAGGGCTTTCATTTTGGGAGGTGACAACCGGTACGGAGGAGAGCGAACAGGTATGTTATCCGTAACCTCAATTTTGTATTCTAATACATTGGTGACACCTAACCTGTCGGTGAAGACATCAGGGAACTTATCGCAGAGTTTCCTAAGTTGATTGGCCTGCTCTTCGGGTAAGTGATTAAAATCAAAAGCCTTGGGTTCATCGGAATCTTCAGGAACAGCGTTAACGTGGCAAGGCAGAATAGGGGAGCGATCACACAGCTCAAATGTTCTTGCAGAAAATTTAAAATGGAATCTGTTGAACTGGAGGTCCAAAATCATGCCTGTTTTAGCAATAAAGTTTGCACCCAATATGAATTGGCAGGATAAATCTTTTGCCACTAGCACTGGCATTTTCCAGGTGAAATCACGGACTCTAATTTTGACCTGTAGGGACCCTACAATATTCAATGAATTGGAATTAGCAGTATGGCATGTTAAGGACACTGGTTGTAATGTAGGTAGCTTGCAAACAGTTTTCATAGAATCATACCAGGTCTTGCTCATCAAGGTGACACTACTCCCAGAGTCTAGCAATGCCCAGACAGGTTCATTATTTACCTCTATGCCTAAATATGGTAGTTTAAAAGAAGGTATGGCAGAAATCCTACAAGATTGTAAGAAATGAAGACCCGAGTCAGCCTGGGAGCAATCATTTGCCTCAGAATAAAGTAGATCAACCAAGGTACAGTCATGATCGATAAGACAAGAAGCCATGCTTTGGGATTTGTCATCAGAACAGGCGGTTAGTCATCTAGCACTACTACGGCCTGGCGGTCCAGAGCCAGAAGTGTTACGTGGGCACTGCCTAGAGAAATGCCTAGTTGATCCACAGTTACGGCAAGAAGTACTGGTGGACGAGCCTCCATCCATCGCAGGTTTCCTATTGTCTAACGTCCCGGCCTTGGGACAATCCTGCCTGAGATGAGCCGTGGAGCCACAGTTGAAACATGAACGGGGATTACGCGCGTTGGAAGCAGGTGACGGGGTGGTTATATAATCCTGAGTAGGGGGTACGGTTATAGGAGGTGGGGCTAATGCCAGGCGTAGCTGGTCAGCATATCGAATGCCTTCAGCGGACACTGTAACTGCTTCCAACTGGGCGAATGTTGCAGGTCGGGGTGAAAGAGCCAGATATGTTCTATATTTGGGGGCGATGCCTTCAACTATGTTGGCAACAATCTGAGCCTCTGAATAGTGGAGCCGGAAAATTTTAGCTTGGAGCTTAATGTCTTGAACATACTCAGATAGTGACTCATTAAAATGTTGTACTCTAAAATAGTGCTTCTGCACTAATGCAGACAAGGCACGAGCAGGAATGAAATATTCAAGAACATGGGCATGAAATTGATCTACTGACCATCTTTCAGTAATGGCCCCTGACAATGTGCTCAGAAAGAGCTCCAGAGACATGTGGGTATAGAATTTGAAATACATTGTCGTTACTGACATTATACACTATTGCCTGATCCTTGAATTCGGTTAAAAAGCGAAGGAAGGAAATGACTTCATCAACGGAGTTAACTGAAAATTTCAAGGTACCTTTAAACACAGTGGTCAACGGGTGAGGCAGATTGGAGAAAATCTGGGGGAAGACAGGTGTAGGGGGTGCTTGGGAAGGCTTAGAATAATCCAGAGGGTTTAGCAAGGCCTCGTGCCTTTGATTCGGGTGCCCTTGTGAAAAGGCCGGAGTACAGGATAGGTTAGGATTAACATTATCCTGCAATGTTACGGGCGCAGACAACCTAATTTGAGAAAGATTCTCACTAATCTGAGAGACCATTTGGGCATTCACCGGTTGTGTAGAGGTTATGCAACTCGATACGGGTGGCGGTAGGACAGGTGGGTGGTTATGCACCACTGAATCAGACCTGGGTTGATTAGGAATAGAAGGTAAACACTGAGCTTCAACGGAATTAGCAGGAATCATAGGAAAACTAGTACGGTTACCAACATGCAAAAGAGATGTATCATCAAAATGACTTACAGGTGTCTTAGGTCCAGACAATGAAACAGAAGATCCCAGGGCAGCATTAGTCACCTCAGACTCCTGAATATGCCTAACACCAGCACTAGGTGTCAGATTGCCCACTTGAACAGCAACAGATGCCTCGCCACAATTAACACTGTCACTCATTGCAGATGGGATCGACACTTGAATTTGAGAAACGGTGTTATTGCTTTCAAACAAACCACTGATTCTGTTGAAAATTGTGGAAAACTGTTCTAGTAACGTCTGACATTTCTGCCGCTCAACTTCCGGCAATTCAATAGACAACAAATCCTTAATCCTGTCTAAATAATGTGCTAACTGCCCCTTAACCCGCGCTAATTGGCCATGCGAGGGCTTAGAAGCACTAAAGGACAAAAGAATGGCGTTAAAGTCGGGTAACCTGTCCTCAATCACGGCCAAAGACTCACGCAACTCGTCTGTAGTTAACTCAGGTATGGTTACAGGTAGGTCAAGGGACTGCTTCAACAGGCTAGTGTCATCTCTGACATTCCCTGTCGAATTAATTTTGCGAATTTCTAACTCGTAAATCAGTTCTGCCTTCCTTAAATGGAAAGGATTAGGAACAGCGCGAGCCATCCTGACAGGTAGAACCAAGATTTTAAGCGATATACGAACCACAACTCTTACGGAGTTTTAGGTTAGGTATGATCACGGTTCACTTTTCTTCTTCCGCAACCTAGCGCTTGCCTCTGCTACCAAATGTTACCTCTACTACAGTGGTAACACTAAACAAGGCACAAACACAGTTAAAAGGGAGGGTAAGAGCACAATACACAATATAAGTAAACACTACACACTCGGAAAAACAGTAGCTAGCATACGCAGATCTCCAACAAAACAAGTACGTAACTATCAGTAGGGCCAACTAGTGAACGACAATAAGGGAAGATGGAAGGGCTGGGAACCTACCAAAGGCATGGACATGGCTTAGATAGCGGATTCCGAAATGAATCACCGTGATCCTTAGTTTTAAAAATATTATTTACAAGATAATTCTACATATACATTCCAAGTTATGAGTTATAAGTTCAGTGATATACATAGGTTGTTCGTAGCAGTGTAAATTCAAATTACAAATCAGCTGTACATCTAGTTACCAGTGCAGTAGTACAATGGAATTTACAGGTTATCCAAAATCTAGCGTACCGTACCTAAAGTGATACAAAACTATGAGAGGCAAACCCCAAGGGAAATGCTATTAAACTACAGTATACATATTTTAGTGAAACAAAACGGGAATGCCTCGGAAAATTAACAGGTAAGTCTAGCAGGAAAACTAAGGCGTCATAAGTAACTAAATTGGTGAATCTAGGCGAGGTTAGGGCAGACTCCTGTATGAAAACCAAATCGGAACATTACGGAATTTTTAGCAGGAACGGGATTCAAGAGTGCTTACCCAAGGAGTGTGCCATCCCGAAAACCGAGGGACGTCATCCAGATAGGCTGCTCGCAGACAGATAAACCGAGACCGACAGAAATCAGGATACAGAATCTATTCGAACACTACCTCGCTCACTATATATAGGAATTACTGGCCTTGGAGGCAACCAATCAGCGTGCACGTATTCCCTATCGCCACCTAGACTCACCAATCACAACCTTACTTTCGATCAAGAACTCAGACTAACATTCTAGAATACGCATGATCGCGAAAGTCGTATTTTTCCAGAATAAACAGAACACACTTTCTAGAACACATACCAACAAAGTAACACACCCAGTACAAAGTTATGCAACTTTCTAGATCTTTCCAGGAACTATAGACAGAATTCTATTATTTACAAATGCCTATGTTACAACGTTATACAGTACAGGTTAGGTCATTAAATTATCTTATGCTCTACAAATAACAGAAAGTTTGAATTTAAGAATGCTTTACCGTTGGTTTAAGTAAGTGGTACTCTCATTCATCACTAGATGGCTGGCCCCCTGTGTCTTCCGAGTGGGAGGTGACGATATCATCTTAGCTCCTAGTAAGATGTTTCTTGGTCTATCATATGTGCATGTGAAGTAAACAGCAATTTCATCAGATGAATGAGGGATGAATGTGTTAGAAGAAATTTTTAAAAAGAGTTGAAAGAAAGACTGACATGGGGGAAGAATAGAATAGAGCTGAAGAGGAAAACAAAAGTGTGTAGCAGAAACGAGAGAAGAAAATGAGTGAGAGTCAGGTGGGGGTGGGGAATGAAAGACGTACACAATGATTTGAAGACACAGGAGTGAAAAGAAGTAGGGATGATACTGTAACAAGTGTACATATGTTATGAAAGTATGACCATAGCACATAGCCTAGGGTGAACCATCTAGTGGTGAGGAGAGTATGAATTTTTTTAAGCACCGAAACAAAATAACAGTAGTGAAAGGACAGGGAAGAGAACTGCCTACGTAAATGCTTAATGGCTGATAACCATGTATTACTTAATTGATAGCCAGTATTCCTGGTGAAATTGTTAATATTTTTACATATTTCCACAGCTTCCTGTATAATTCTTGACCGGTAGTGTTTAGTATGGATAAGAGCTCGGACATCTTGTAACACAACATCATGACCCGTTGATAGGGCACGCTCAGCTATTGCTGACTTGTCTGTCTGGTTGAGATGGATATTTTGCTGGTGGTCCTTGAAACGAGTACCAATGGACCGGTATGTTTGAACAAATTTTGTACCCCTCAGGTTGTAATAGCCATCCTGGGATGTACAAAATTTCCTGTCTATAATAATTTCTATGTTTACATTTACTTCATTTCATATCTTGTGTTAAATTATAGGCTGGAACGAGGATGCTGGTCACGAAGGCAAGCAGAGCTCTTCATAGCTCAACAAGCCTCACTGATACAGACTGATGAAATGTCAGCACTTCCACCACCTCAATTACAGGAGAAGATAACAGATCTACTTTTAGCCAATTCTGAGTGTGGAGAAGCGGTATGTATAATATTTTCTGGTGAACATTTCATATCTTCAACATTCTCCATGGGAGTGTAGTAATCCCTAACTATATTATAGTTCTGTGTGGTACATCGAATCATGAATAAGTTAGATTTTGAAACATATGGCAATTACCATCTGAAATTTTGAAGGTATATTGAAACTCATTATTCACATTACATACCAATACTTCTTTTATAAAATTAAAAAGAAATCTGGAGAAATTTTATACTGAAGTCAAAGGAAACTCATACAAATCACTTGCTGGTCTTACCAAAAATATTTACAGGTACAGTTGATGATGATGATGCTTGTTGTTTAAAGGGACCTAACATCTAGGTCATCAGCCCCACAGGTACATTATTGCTGCTCCTTGTATAAGAATATCTTTAAATTCAAACCCGGGCTTTTCCACTTCCGTAGTTTTCTCAGGACAGCTTGTTGGTTGACGTAAATATTGTTGTTTGCATTTCATCACCACGAGGAATTGTCATGGTTTGAATATTACTAGTGATTCCTATACACCCAAGTTGTAAGAAATTGTCAACGTATGTCGCTTACTGGCACATCTAATCTGGAGATCACATTAATGTGTGCAACTCATTATCAGAAAAAAGTGGGAATGTTGTGGTTTGAATATGAATGCCTCATATATTTTGTCTCTATTGTTACCATTTATGTTATGATTCCTTAGCTCATACAACTTTACTTGGATAACTGGTAATTGTAGAGCTAATACATGCAAACAGAGTCCTGACCAGAAGTGGAAAGGATGCTTTTCTTAAATAAAAATCATCGGTCAGCTCGTTTGGTCCATTTGCCTTGGTGACCCTGACTAACTTTGGGCTGATTGCATGGTCCTTGTACCGGCGACGCTTCTTTCTGCGCCTACTATGGTTGTAATAGGTAACGAAGAATCAGATTTCGATTCCAGATAGGGAGCCTGAGAAACGGCTCCCACATCCAAGGAAGGCAGCATGCTGCAAATTACCCACTCCCGGCATGGGGATGCAGTGATAAAAAATAACAATACGGAACTCATCCGAGGCCCTATGATCGGAATGCGTACAGTTGAAATCCTTTAAGAAGTATCCATTCCATCAATCAATCAATCAGTACTGATCTGCATTTAGCGCAGTCGCCCAGGTGGCAGATTCCCTATCTGTTGTTTTCCTAGCCTTTTCTTAAATGATTTCAAAGAAATAGGAAATTTATTGAAAATATCCCTTGGTAAGTTATTCCAATCCCTAACTTCCATTCCTATAAATGAATATTTCCCCCAATTTGTCCTCTTGAATTCCAACTTTATCTTTTTATTGTGATCTTTCCTACTTTTAAAGATGCCACTCAAACTCATTCGTAAGTGTGGCCAGTATCCAGTAATCAGGAGATAGTGGGTTCAAGCCCCACTGTCGGTAGCCCTGAAGATGGTTTTCCGTGGTTTCCCATTTTCACACCAGGCAAATGCCGGGCGTGTACCTTAATTAAGGCCACGGCCGCTTCCTTCCACTTCCTAGGCCTTTCCTATCCCATCGTCGCAATAATCAAAAAAAAAAATCATTCGTCTACTAATGTCATTCCACGCCATCTCTCCGCTGACAGCTGGAACATACCACTTATAGAAAATTCTAAATTCCCATTGAGGGAATTTAGAATTTTCCATTCGGAATTGCTATGCGGGCAATAATTCCATTGCGGAGATTTATCTCCCCTATGCAGTTATCAGACTGTGCCTCTTATAAGGGCTTCTGATAAGTTCACCTGCATACACCCCAGCGTCAGTGGGTAGGGTCTGACACATCTCACTCTGTTGAGTCTAGTGTCAGACCTAAGACAAAACACTGATTAATAGACCAAACGGCTGAAAAGCCTTACATCTGATATGTTTTTGACATACCACTTAGTCAAGCAGCTCGTCTTTTTTCTCTCAGTTCTTCCCTGCCTAAATTTTACAACATTTTTGTAACGCTACTCTTTTGTTGGAAATCACCCAGAACAAATTGAGCTGCTTTTCTTTGGATTTTTTCCAGTTCTTGAATCAAGTAATCCTGGTGAGGGTCCCATACACTGGAACCATACTCTAGTTGGGGTCTTACCAGAGACTTATATGCCCTCTCCTTTACATCCTTACTACAACCCCTAAACACCCTCATAACCATGTGCATAGATCTGTACCCTTTATTTACAGTCCTATTTATGGTTACCCCAATGAAGAACTTTCCTTATATTAACACCTGAGTACTTACAATGATCCCCAAAAGGAACTTTCACACCATCAATGCAGTAATTAAAACTGAGAGGGCTTTTCCTATTTTTGAAACTCACGACCTGACTTCTAACCCCGTTTATCAACATACCATTGCCTGCTGTCCATCTCACAACATTATCGAGATCATGTTGCAGTTGCTCACAATCTTGTAACTTATTTATTACTCTATACAGAATAACATAATCTGCAAAAAGCCTTATCTCTGATTCCACTTGTTTACTCATATCATTTATATATATAAGAAAACATAAAGGTCCAGTAATACTGCCTTGAGGAATTCCATTCTTAATTATTACAGGGTCAGCTAAAGCTTCGCCTACTCTAATTCTCTGAGATCTGTTTTCTAGAAATATAGCAACCTATTCAGTCACTCTTTTGTCTAGTCCAATTGCACTCATTTTTGCCAATAGTCTCCCACGATTCACCCTATCAAATGCTTTAGACAGGTCAATCGTGATACAGTCCATTTGACCTCCTAAATCCAAGATATCTGCTATATCTTGCTGGAATCCTACAAGTTGAGCTTCAGTGGAATAACCTTTTCTAAAACCGAACTGCCTTCTATCAAACTAGTTATTAATTTCGCAAACATGTCTAATATAATCAGAAAGAATTCCTTCCCAAAGCTTACATGCAGTGCATGTCAAACTTACTGGCCTGTAATTTTCAGCTTTATGTCTATCACCCTTTCCTTCATACACTGGGGCTACTAGAGCAACTCTCCATTCATTTGGTATGACTCCTTCAACCAAACAATAATCAAATAAGTACTTCAGATATGGTATTATATCCCAACCCATTGTCTTTAGTATATCCCCAGAAATCTTATCAATTCCAGCCACTTTTTGAGTTTTCAACCTTTGTATCTTATTGTAAATGCCATTGTTATCATATGTAAATTTTAATACTTCTTTAGCATTAAGTCTTCTCCTCCATCTGGACATTATCCTTGTAACCAACAATCTTTACATACTGCTGACTGAATATTTCTGCCTTTTGAAGATCCTCGCATACACACTCCCCTTGTTCATTAAATATTCCTGGAATGTCCTTCTTGGAACCTCTTTCTGCCTTAAAATACCTATACATACCCTTCCATTTTTCACTAATATTTGTATGACTGCCAGTTATGCTTGCCATCATGTTATCCTTAGCTGACTTTTTTTGCTAGATTCAATTTCCTAGTAAGTTCCTTCAATTTCTCCTTACTTCCACAGCCATTTCTAACTCTATTTCTTTCCAGTCTGCACCTCCTTCTTAGTCTCTTTATATCTCTATTATAATAAGGTGGGTATTTACCATTCCTTACCACCTTTAAAGGTACAAACCTATTTTCACATTCCTCAACAATTGCTTTAAACCCATCCCAGAGTCTGTTTACATTTTTATTTACCATTTTCCAGCGATCATAGTTACTTTTAAAAAACTCCCTCATGCCTGTTTTATCAGCCATATAGCACTGCGTAATAGTCCTAATTTTAATACCTTCCTGTCTTTCACATTTATTTTTAACTATGACAAAAACAGCTTCGTGATCACTAATACCATCTATTACTTAGGATTCTCTATAGAGCTCATCTGGTTTTATCAGCACCACATCCAAAATATTCCTCCCTCTGGTTGGTTCCATCACTTTCTGAATCAGGTGCCCTTCCCATATTAACTTATTTACCATTTGTTGTTCATGCTTCCTGTCGTTCGCATTACCTTTCCAAGTGACATTTGGTAAATTGAGATTACCCGCTACAATCACTTCAGCACTACCCTTTTCCGGTCTCTACACTCCAAAGACATCAAGTTGCCTATTATCTTTAGAAAAGAGCCTCACACCTAGAATTTCATGTTTCTCATCTTTAACTTTTTCGTAGCTTACAAATTCTTCTTTCACCAGGGTGAATACTCCCCATCCCACCATTCCTATCCTTTCTTTACGATACTCTCTCCAGTTCCGTGAGAAAATTTCTGCATCCATTATATCATTTCTCAGCCATGATTCAACTCCTATTACAATATCTGGTAAATATATATCTATTAAATTACTTAATTCTATTACTTTCTTTACAATACTTCTGCAGTTCAACACTATCATTTTTATGTCATCCCTACTTGACTTCCAGATCTCTGTACCCTTATCACCACTCAGTAGACAACCCTGTTTCCCTGAATGTACCTCCCTATTACCCTTCCTTACAAATTTCCTAACTTGTACGTACCACTGCGGTTTAAGTGAAGGCCATCTGAGCGCAGATCCCTATCTCCTACCCACCCATTAGGATCTAGAAATTTCACTCCCAGTTTCCCACATACCCACTCCATAGCCTCATTTAAATCCCCAATCACCCTCCAGTCAGTATTCCTCCTACACAGTATTACACTGATAATCTCCGCTTCCTTAAACTTCACCCGTGCTGCTTTTACCAGATCCCACACATCCCTAAGGAAATTGAATTTGTCCTCCTATTCAATACATACATATCTCCTCCTTTAGATGGAGTAATATTAATCATACGTGTTTCACCTCGTTTGAGCCATCTTCAGTGAAAAAAAAAAAAGTTAATTTTTTTTACATAATTGATGCTAAAATGAAGAAAAGAGTGAAAACAAATTAGACATGATGGAATTAAAACAGTAAGTGATTATGGCAAAGTTGTGGACCTCTTAATCTAAATGTGCAGTGTTTTACAATTAAAAAATGAGAACGAATTCACTGTACTAGAATTTAAAATGACAGTCTGTTTTCATTGAGTCACAATAACAAACAGTCAAGAGGGCAACAAAAAAATGAGAAACTATATTTGAGAAGAAAACAAATGCCAGGTAAAATGTATGTGACTCATAGTAGAAACCGCCAATGAAGTTCAAATCCAGAAAAAACTAAAATCAGTACTGAAAAACGCAACCTTCATCCTTAATGAACAAAATATCCAGAAACTAACATGAATCCAGGACTTCCAATGGCAAGAGTCTTACCATTTAGACCAGTTATAAACTTCCGTAACAGTTCTACTTATAAAACATCACAATACATACATATATTGTTTTACCAGTCACTATGTTTTTCACTGATATATATAGAAAGCATTTAATAATGTTAACTGGAATATTATGTTTAAAGCCCTTAGAAGTCTGAAAGTGGACTACAGAGATCAGAAAATCATCTATCAGCTGTACAAGAACCAGACAGCACATATAGGAAAGGAGCAAATCAACGCAAAAATAAGGAAAGGAGTAAGGCAAGGATGTGGTCTGTCCTTTCTATTATTCAGTGTGTATTTAGAAGAAGCAATGAATGAGTTTTCAGCCACCTCAACCCATGGAATAAAAATAAATGGCAAACTATACCAAACAATACGTTTCATGGATAATATTGCCGTCATAGCTGAAACTGAGAAAGAGATACAGACCTCGCTAAAGAAATTGAATGATCTGCTTATAATAAAATGTAACATGAATGTTAACAAAACAAAAACTAAGATAATGAAATGTATTCCAGATGGTAATCAGGATGTTAATGTTTGGTTGGAAGGAGAAAAATTGGCTCAAGTAAATCGGTTCAATTATTTGGGAAGCATCATTGCATCTGATGGGAAGTGTGAAAAGGACGTCTGTTCTCGAATAGCCCAGGCTAAAGAAGCTTTCAATAAAAAAAGAAGCCTGTTGATCTCCCTACCAGTAAGAAAGCATTTCATTAAGAAATTCATTTGGAGCATTGCGACCTATGGCTCTGAAATCTGGACTCTATTAAAGGCTGATAAGAAAAGAATAGATGCATTCGAAATGTGGTGCTGCTGTTGAATGTTACGAATACCGTGGTTTCACAGGCTAACAAATGAAGAAGTTCTCAAGAGAGCTGAAGAAACCATCAGCCTAGAGAAAATGATCACAAAAAGAAGATGTAGTTGGATAGGTCATTTAATCTGGCATTCATCATGGTGCACCACACTGCTTGAAGGGAAACTGGAAGGAAAGACTAGAAGAGGACGACCAAGAGCAGGGTTCCTCGATGGCATTAAAGGTGACGTCCATATCAACTAATCAAGCAGCTGGTTCAGGATAGAAGGTCGTTGGAAGAGGTCAGCCATGCTACCCTTCAACCATCAGGTTGAGGAGAACGAAGGAGAGATGTTTTTCACAAGAAGACACCAAGTCAACTGAATTCTTTATTGACGTAAAATGGAAAGTGTAGGATAAGAAGAAAACTGGATAAATGCAGGAAAAGACGAGAAACATAAGTTAAAGGTAAATGCAGGTGGTAAAAGACTAGGAACATAGTACAAACATTGTGCCATTGTGTTCATTATATTACCGTATGTGTTCCTATTCTTGTTCTTGTCTGTCCATATTTGTCTTGATTTGACACTTGTTTGTTCTTTTTCACTACCTGTATTATCCTGTTGAGGCCCTTTTCTCCTTTTGTATGTGTCATATGTGTCCTGATCTTTCACCCCCCTGTATTTATCATATAAACCCAGACCAAACCCACAGTGTTTGTACTCTGCGCTAAGGCAGCTGTAGTATGGGAGGCGCACACATAATTCTTAACCCTGCAAGCAGCCTGCACCTGTTCAATCTGGCAAGCATGAGTCACTTCAGCTGTTAACTTGGTTAGACAGTTATCATTGCAAGACCGTATTTTCGTATGTAAAAGTTATTTTAAGCTTGAGTCGGCTCGACATGTACGTGATGCATTTGTCCAGCAATTTCCCGATGAAGTGCTACCTTCATGAGCACAGATTCACTTAATTGTAAATAAATTTAAAACTACTAGCTCAGTATTCAATAAAAAACATACGCACACATGAACAGTTTTAACAGAGGAAAAGCTAGATGACATTGGTACGAATCTTGAACGGTCACTGAATAAATCGCTCACAAAATTAGCACAACAAGTAGGGGTTTCATTTCTTCTGCACACAGAGCTACAAAGCTGTTACACATCAAACCGTACAGGTTTACACGGGCCCATTGTTTAAAACTTGCTGATCCAGCCACAAGAGTGAGACATTGTGAGTGGTATCTTGCATCATTGAATGATTGCTTATTCGACCCGCAGCTTGTGTTCTTTTTGGATGAGGCCTAGTTTCATCTTAATGGTCGTGTGAACCGTCATCACACTCGCTATTGGTGTGCAGAAAATCCTAATGGTGTTTATGAAGTCCCTCATTATGATAGGAATATTGGTGTTTGGTGTGCTGTTAGCACAAGACGAATAATTGGGCCTATTTTTCTCAAGATGACAGTAAATGCAGAGAGGTACCAAGATCACATTTTGATACCGTTCTTCCATCAGTTAACGGAAAAAGAAAAATCGCATGGGTGGTTTGAACAAGATTCAGCCCTGCTCATACAGCAGAAGATTCCCTTCTTACAACCTTGGAAGTGTCTGCAGACAGAGTGATCTGTGCTGGTCTATTTCCCCCTTGTTCTCGAGATCTAACAGTGTGCGAGTTTTTACTTGTGGGGTAAACTGAAAGAAAAAGTTTATCGAACAAATCCTCACACATTGGAAAACTAAAAGAAAACATTAAGAATGAAATCGGAAACATTACAGTGGCAGAACTCGCTCGTGTCAACCAGAATGTGGTTCCCAGTTATAGTGCCTGTATAACCCAGGAAGGACGACACTTCCAGCATCATTCGTAAGGTAAGATTTCGTATAAGATTTTATTCATGGTTAAAGCAGGGCTACATGAGTTCGGCTGAGGCAGCTGCCGTAGCACAGAGTACAAACCCCGTGCGTTCAGTCTTACAATTAGTTTATATCAGAGACCTTGTACTTCTTCCCTTTTCCTTCATCACCTGGTTTTCTTCTTAACCTACTCTTACCACATCAAGACAAGATCTGTCAAGGTGGCCCCTCAATGAGTCTGTATACCCGCCCTCCCGGTGTAGCTGGGAAGCAGAAACGAGCTTGTCAGGGCTGAGAAGAGATGGATGTAGAAGAACTGAGGTCAGTGAGGAGGGAGCCTGTCTATTTGAAGATGGCAGTGTGGAGATTGTCTTTATGTTTTCTTGTTTATCCTCATCTTCTCTGCCTGTTGCTCCATCTTCGCACACTGACCTGGCATTGTGTTTGTCCTGTTACAGTGTCCTTCCTAGGACCTTTTTAATGGGCCATTTTTACAGACCGCCCGGCTAACATATCCTACATATATGTTAGGTAAACAATATTAATACATATTTGAGTTGTTGGGTGCTCCAAAATAAAAACATAAATACTGCTAAATTGTTTGTTTAATATTCTTCATTATTGTCAGCAAACTGCATCAATTACATTAACGTTTAACTTTACTTTTGCGTAGTGTCATTGTACGCGAGCGATGTGTGGATTAGCTTGGAATCGCATTCGAGCACTCGATACCGCATGATGTTACAAACTTGTATGGCACTCTACAGCAACCGAGTGATAAGCCCCGGAGTTGCATGATTATGAACGAGCAGTAGAACACTTCAAGTTCAAAATACTCTTTATGCCTGTTTTCTTCGTGATAACAACACTAACTGCCTGCTGTCATTTCTTGATGGATACAGTACTTTTGCATCCATCTCTTGGCACAGGCCAGAGTAAAGTGTAGCTTCCACCAAAGTCAACGTCCATGGCTGTGACAATATGGAAGCTGCTGGGGTATGGGTAGTGCTGAGTAATGACATTCAGAGCACGACTAGTGCATCTGAGTGTTATGAAAGGTGCTGCTCCTAGGGTCAGTCGTGCTGCAATAGTACTTTCTGACCCAGTGAGGAAAGCAATGGCAAACTACCTCACTCCTCATCTTACCTAGTACGCCTCATTTTGGTGCTGCCATTGGTTTTTGGGGTTTCCTTATAACTGCATAACCTTTGGTGGTGCTATTTGAGGATCCAACCAGCCTCTGGGCTGATGACCTAACAGACAGACAACAACACTAAAACAGTTCAATTTTGCAGTTAATGTTTACCTGTCTGATATTACTGTTAATGCCCAGAGGGGAATAAATTGAAATTTTATCATATTCATTTGTTACATAGTATTCCCCACCTGGCTACTCATTCCTCCCACCTGGCTGATAAAAATTTCTGGGGAGGTCACTTTATTATGTGTTCCTTTTCTTGTACCTGTCTGTTTATATGTCTAAGTTGATCTTTAAGTTCTTTTTCAAAGTTTGTTTTAATCATAGCAGAAATAAATTAAGTATGGCAGATTTTGTTGCCAGATGTTGATAGAAAATTACTAGTAGTATTGACATCATATGCAGTATGCAGTTATACTTGTACGAAGGTCGATCAAATATAAACAGGAATTTTGTTCCTGAACATCAACTGGTGGTAGGACTGGCCCTGCGCTTCTATGCTTAGGCAGCACCATTAGGAGTGGGGAGAGTGTGCTGTTAGATATTTCCCGCCGTTTCGTCAGTAACGCTCACGATGTTGGAGGAACAGGTGCACCCCTCCACCGCGCAACACATAATTCTAAAATTTCTTGCTCATGAAAGAGTTACAGCGCCAGAAATTTGCCAGAGATTGACTGTTCAGTTCGGTGATCAAACAGTGTCGAGGCCGCATGTGTTTGCCTGGCATAAAAAGTTCAAGGAAGGACTAGAACATGTGGAAAATCAGCAACACGATCGCCGTCCTCAGACCAGCATTACAAGCGAAAACATTTGTGCGGTTAAAGACATTATTGACAACGACCGACGGGCAAGAGTATCAGAAATTGCAGAACAAGTCGGAATCTATTATGGGAGCTGTCAAGCAGTCATCACAAATGACCTACAGTTCTGTAAGGTACGTTCAAGATGGGTCCCACGCCTTTTGACCGAAAATCTGAAACTGAGACGTTTGGAGGTCTGTCAGTAGCTTATAGCAAGGTTTGCGGAAGAAGGTGATGCATTTTTGAGTCGGATCATCACCTGCAACGAAACATGGGTCCACCACTACATTCCCGAATCCAGCCAAGCCAGTAAGGAGTGGCGGAGGAAAGGGGAGGCAGCACCAGTGAAAGCCAAGACTTGACTGTCAGCTGGCAAGGTTCTTGCAACGTTTTTTTTTTTTTTTTCAATCGGCGAGGCATTTTGCTGACTGATTTTTTGCATGAGGGACGCACAGTCAATGCTGCTTACTACTGCAAGCTGTTGAACAAGGCGAGGGTTGCACATCGCCGCAAAGACGAGACCAACCCAATTTGACAGGTCATCCTCCTCCACGACAATTCGCAGCCCCATACTGCAGCTCTCACTGTCTCCAAGCTGCAGGAAATGCACTGGACTACACTTAATAATTCTCCTTACTGCCCAGACTTATCGCCTTGCGATTTCCATTTGTTCAGACCGCTTAAAAAGCTCTAGGAGGGCAACGATTTGAAGATGACGGGAGTGGGGATGACTTCATGCGCAACTGGCTGGTGACACGACCCTGTTCTTTTTACTATGAGGGCATCAAAAAGGTGCCCATATGCTGGGACAAATGCATTTCCAAAGCAGGAAACTGTGTGGAAAAAAATAATTGTAATTGCATTATGTTTTTCAAAAAATGAATTTAAATAAAAAATTATATCCGTTTATATTTGATCCCCCCTTGTGATAAGTTAGTATGCTAGTTTAATAAGACTAACATTGGAAGTGCTCCAAACAGTAGTTTTGGACTATTCTGTTCTAGGATAAAATGTTCATTAATCCAAATCTGTTTTCTTTCAGCACTATCTCAGTTATTTGAATTGCCTGCGAGTTAAGGAGTTTGCTGGAGCCATACATAGTTTGTTTCATGCATTTGATAGGAATACTTTAATATCAGAGGGCAAGACTGCAAACCAAGAGGAGAAGAACAAAGGTTTCAGATATGCTGAGTTGAATCTTGCTATGCTCTTTGCCCAGTTCAGTCATAGGTATGTATCATAATAAGAAATATAGTTTTGAAGCAGAGGCTCTTTGTTGTTGTTGTTGGTGGTGGTGGTGGTGGTGGTGGTGGTGGTGGTGGTGGTGGCAGTGGTGTTGTTGCTGTTGTTGTTGTTTGAATCATCAGTCCTTAGACTGGTTTGAGGCAGCTCTCCAGGCCACCCTATCCTGTGCTAACCTTCTCATTTCTACGTAACTACTACTCCTCTTCTAATCTTCCTGTCATATTCATATCTTGGTCTACCCCTACCATTCTTACCACCTACACTTCCCTCAATAACCAACTGCACAAGTCCTGGGTGTCTTAAGATGTGTCCTATCATTCGATCTCTTCTTCTGGTCAAATTTAGCTGGTTCGTTTGTGCCGATGTGATTACAGTACTCTTAAGTTTGACAGTGCGCCGGACACAGTTTGGGAAAGAGTCCTAGTGATTAATAAATGCAGTTTATCTGGCTTCGTGGCTTCTCTCAACGGCCCGAGGTACTTGGTGTCGCCACACCGAAGTGAAGGTGCGCCCACGGCCAAGGGAGGCCGGCTCGTCCGCAGGTATCCAGCTATGTACTAGCCGTCCTAATGCTAGCGCTGTCCAAAGTTGTACAACTGAACCCAGGTCCCAACCAACGCAATCAAGGTATGACATTTTTCTATCAAAATGTGAGGAGTATGCGTAACTCGCTTGCTGACTTTAATGCTGGACTAAGTGAAGGGAACTATGACTGAATTTGTATCAGCGAAAGTTGGCTTAACGAAACTGTAGCTGATACTGAAATATTAACGGACAGTTACATTGTATTGCGTAAGGACAGAAATTCCATGAACACTTCAAAACTGGATGGAGGAGGTGTTTTACTAGCTGTGAAGCCTGACCTTGGACCAGTGTCGAAGCCTGAGCTTGCTGGGAATTGGGAGTGTCAAGTAGTGAAAGTCAACCCTCAACTCGGTCGTGCTGGCTTCATTGTGTGCTGCTACCTGCCTCCAGATGAAGTGAACGACCGTCTTAGCAACCTACGTCAAACATTGGAAAACATTACATATGTTCTCAATTCACGGGACACTGTTATTGTGTGCGGTGATTTCAACTTGAGCCAATTAGCTTGGAAAACTGATGAGTCGTCGAAAGTACAACACATTATCAGAGAAGCGAAGAGGTTTTCTTATTTCTAGAAATTATTAATGAATTCAATCTCAGTCAGATTTGTGATTTCCCTACTAGGAATGATAATTTTGTAGACTTAATTTCAGTCTCAAATGAATTACTGTACTTCAGAGTGGAGAGTGCGTCAAAACTGAAAATGTAATTCACACTGATCACCAAGCCATCGAAATCTTCCTGTCTATGCCAAGGACATTTGGCTTCAAAGCCATATTTGCATGGAAGAAAGCTGATTTTTCTTCAATGAGAGACCTTTTATCCCTGTGACCCTGGGATATGATGAAAGAGTCCCATTCTGTGGATGAAGCTATGAGCACTTTTTATGACTTACTATCTCTCTCCAGTCGTTCCACTCATGACTGAGTATCGTGACCCAAGGACTTTGTTGTTTCTTTTATAAGCTGATACCATTCTGTATGTACTTGCGTTTTCCGGACAGTAACTCTCCATGGTAAGTCCATGATCTCTCTTACTTGATCAACCCATCTTTTTGCGACGTGTCCTTGTGCCAGAAACTTTTCCTTGGACAATTAATTTTTCCATGTTGTCACCCTCTCTTCTCATAATGTGACCAAAGAATTGCAGGATTCTCTGGTACACAACTTGGCATAAACTTCCTTGTATTCCAATTTCCTGGATTTTGTTCGCCTGGCTGTCCACGGTATTCGCAACATCCTTCTCCAACACCACATTTCAAAGGCGTTGATTCGGTTCCTGTCTTTAGCTTTTATGGTCCAAGTTTCGCATCCATACAGGAAGATCGAGAACACAAGCGAATGGACTAATCTTTTCTTCGTTTTCATAGATATTGCTCTATCTTGCCAGATCTTCTTTAATTTTGCCATAGCTGTACGTCCTAGAATGATGCGACGTTTGATTTCTTTTTCGCAGTTACTTTTATCCTCAGTTATTGAACCAAGATAAGGAAACTGACAGACTCTGGAGATTGTTAAGGTGCTGTGGCAGCTGAATCTCTGCACCTTTGTTGACAATCATTAGTTTTGTCTTGTTCCAATTAATTTTCATGCCAAGTTTGTGACTTTCCTGTTGTACACGATCCAATATCTTGATAAACTCCTGTACACTGCTGGCTACAAGTGTGGTGTCTTCTGCAAAATGGAGGTTATTAATTCTCTTCCCACCAATCGAAAATCCTCCTTCCCAACTGTCGAGGGCATTGCTCATGATATATTCACCATAGATGTTAAACAATTGAAGTGATAAGATGCATCCTTGTCTCACACCTTTGGAGACTTTGAAACTTGATGAAAGATCACCATCAACTCTGACTTTGGCCAAGTTGTTATCGTATAAGCCTTTTATAAGTGAAATGAGATGAGGTGGAATTCCCATTTCCTCTAGAACACGCCACAACTTTGGCCACAAAACACAATCAAAGGCCTTTTGGTAGTCAATGAAGCACAGAAACAAAGGAATGTTGAATTCATGTGCCTTTTCAACTAATTGCCGTATATTTAGAATCTGTTCTCTAGTTCCTCTTCCGTAGACAAAGCCAGCCTGTTCTGACGGGAGCTGATATCTAATGTAAGGTTTCAAACGTTCATTTATGATATGCAATAATATTTTACTTGCATGTGATATTAGTGAGATAGTTCAATAATTCCCATAGTTCCCTGTTGATCCTTTTTTGTGAAGTGCAATGCAGATGGAAATGAGCCAGTCTTGTGGCCATACACCACTGTCCCATATCTTCTTACAGATGAAGTGCATTAAAGGTACCCTTTCTTCTCCCATTTCCTAATCATTTTCCCAGTGATGCCATCATTTCCTGGTGCTTTATGATTCTTAGGTGTTTAATTGCATCTTCTACTTCACTCCTTAATATTGAAGGCTCTGTTTCAGAGTTAGATTGATTAGGGTTGTACTCTTTGCAAACAATTCTGGTGGTCGCATCTACATGTAGATTTTGCAACCGTTATTTCAGCGGCTACAACAAACACAGTAAAGGGTGGAAAGTAAATGCAATTACACAGTACCTAAGACACTACACACACAAGAAAACAGCTGATGAACTAAGTGGAACTCCGCCGATAACATCACTGGTAAATATCAGTAGGGGCAACTTGACGATAAAAACCCAGGAACATGAAAGGAGCTGGGAACCTACCAAGGGCATGGAGATGGCTTAGGTTGCAGATTCCGGAAAATCAACCCTGATCCTTGATTTTCAAAATATATTATTTACCAAAAGATTATTTACATGCGACTTTACAAATGATCTCCGAACAATTTCAGTCATACGGAAGTTGTGAACTACAAATTACATGTTCCTTGAGACACACAAATTGGATGTTCCTTGACAATAGCTTCTATAAGTTCGAAGAATCAAGCAAATACCATACATCTAATTACAACCCAAGTCGTACAATACAATTTAGAGTGAAGTTAAACGTACCTTTCAAAATATCTGGACAACATAATTGAACACGTCAAGTGACACGGAACTACTAGAGGCAAAACCCCCCAAGGTAAATACATAAAATTACAATTTACATGTTTAGTGAAACAAGGAAAGGAGAATGCCTCAGAAACAAACAGGCAAGCCCAGCTGAAAAGCTAAGGCATCCGAAATAATTGAGTGGCGAGTCTGGGTGGGGATAGAGCAAACTCCTATATGAAAAAGCAAGCAAACATTAAGTGAAATTTAAGGTGGAACAGAAATCGAGAGTGCTTACCCTAAAGTGGCCCATCCTGGTAGCGAGACGACGTCAAAACTTCAGACAGCCAGACAGACCACGAAGTGCTGCCTCGCTCTCTTTAAAAAGGAAACCCTGGCCTTGGAGTAGCCAATCAGAATGCAGGAGCCTGCCTATTGCCACCCAGGTTCACCAATCACAACTCCTACTTCAGTCGCGAAGTTTAACTAATTTTCTCGAATACGCACGATCGCGAATCTTCCATTTCCAGAACAGTCAGAACATACTTTCTAGAATACATAACTAACAATGGCCAATACACCCTGTTCAAAAATTCGAGTTATAACTTTCTGGATAGTTCCAGTAAATATAGAAATGAAATCTTGTTGTTTCAAATACCATGTTACCAAAATATTAACACTGTACAGGTTAGGTCATTACATGGATTACAAATAAAATATTTTATCACCACACTTCAGATCATACAGTAAGTACTACTTAACAAGGTTTACAAAGAACATCTTCAATAAACACTTTCCACTTCCAATATATTCTACACCTGTGACAGATTTTCACAGTATATTTGCACCTTCCAATAGCCAGTTGTTTCTCTCTAATGATGGTACCATCTTCATCTTCCACAACCCATGAACCTGGCTTGAAGTTGCAGGTAATTTTCTTTACCTTCATAAAGAGATCACGAGGTTGACAGTGCTGCTTATGCAGTTCAGTCTCTTCACAGATTTCATGAATCTGGTTTGCCTTATCAAGTCTGCACCGCTTTTGAACTTTCCAAGATAGTGATGCGTGCATTTTTAAATATTCATCAGTTTCATAATTGTTTCTTTTTAGCTGTTTCCTTTCCTCTATTAGGCTCAAAGTTTCGGCGCTTAACCATGGCTTCCTAGGAAATGAATTCTGCCCATGTATTTCCTTGCTTGCGCTACTCATAGCAGTCTTCAAGTTGTTCCATACCGAATCTGCTGTGTCAGTGGGATTTATTCCTAATGACTGTAGTTTGGGACGAATAGCCTCGCCGAAGCTATATAGAGCTCTTTTTTTTTATAGACAAGAAAAGTGTTCCACCGATCAATACTTCTTTACTGTGAATGAATTATTACACTAGATTGAATCCTATCAATACGGAAAATGAAGCTTATAAATAATAATATATAGAGCTCTATCATCAAATTTCATTTCCCATACCTTTGTTGTGGTTTTGAGTTTTAGTTGCATCTTCAGGGGCAGCAGATATTGGTGTATACACCTGTACAATATTTAATGTACAAGGTGTTGAATTTATCTTGATGGAAATAATTCTATGATTGACTGGATAGTATCCAATGACTGCGCTACATAACTTCTGTGGAACGACGACTGCTACACAATTTCGACTTTGATGATTATGTCCAGAGAAATATACTGTTTTACCATTGGTAGTGGTGAAATGCCCAGCACCTTTCCAGTGTGTCTCACACAGTCCCAAGATCTTCAGGCCATGTAGTGTCATTTCTCTCTCAACAATTGATAGTTTGGCAGTCTGTAGTAAACCCCTCACATTCCAGGTTCCACATAACATCTCTCTGCGAAGCGAACATCTCTGATTCGAGGCTTCTCTCAACCCTATATTCCCCACCCCGGAGATTCGATTGGGGGACTTGAAACTCCTGAATTATATTTAATAGCAGGTACGAACATTTAGAATTGGGCAAAGCCATTGGGTTGTCTTGGAAAAGGTAATGAGGTGGGTTCCCATGTCCTTCCTCATATCAACTAGGCCGCTCCTAACATGGAGGTAATATGTTGTTCAGTGCAGAAGCCTCACTTTATTCATCTTAAAGATGGCTGACAATATGGGCCTGCTGCGTGACCTAGGCAGCGCTAATAATGCTAAACAGTGCCAAACTTCATCATATTTTCTATGGTAACAAAGACAAAAGAAACAGAATGGGTGAATGTGAGGGCAAAGATGTTAGCCAAACATGAGTGGCTATCTAGGTAGCATTATCTATGGAACTATTATAGCAGTTAACAAGTTGGCTCACACTTACTGCAAAAAATTTATAATAAATATAAATAAATAAAAACTCTATCAAACAAGAGTATATCCTTTGGACAACACTAACACAAACTTAGCACCCAAAATAAGCCACGAATATTCCTCAGAAGCTACGAACGAAGAGCAGGTTTGCTGTATAGGCGGATGTAAGACGCAACACTATTACAAACTACCTACACCACGTAATGGAGCGTAACCTTACTATATGCGGTCATAAAAGACAGCGTACCAATTCGTAAAATTAACATCAGAAAATATCCTTCTTGGTACAACTCAGAACTAATCCAGAAACTGAAGGAAAAAGAAAGGGTGAGAAGGAAATACAAAAGATCAGACCAAGAGTGCGACTATGTGCAGTTTTCTGCATTACAAAGTGAGTGTAAAAAACTGCAGCATGCTAAGTACAGGGACTGTGTTAGGTCGGTAGAAGATGACATCATCACACGCCCTAAACGCTTTTGGAATTTCATTAATAATAAAAGAAAATCTTCTCGTCTGCCTCCCACTATGCTAATAAACGGAACTGAAATCCACAAAAAATATAAAATTCTAAACACATTTGCGCAAACTTTCACAAAGTACCATTCTCCTTCCAAGCCCTGCAATGCAACTTTTTCTCCCCCTATTTTCAATAAATCCAGTGTCTATTCAATCTTCTGTGGCAGAAGTGAGACGGATCCTGTCATCGGTGGATATCAACAAATCATGTGGGCCTGACGAGATACCTGGTATCATCCTCCATGAATGTGGTTTCCAAGTGGCAATTCCACTATGTGAAATTATAAATAAATCATTTAAGTGTGGGTGTTTTCCGGCTGAGTGGAAAAAGTGCTACGTAATCCCTATCTTTAAGAAAGGTGATTTTTCGATAATTATAGACCAGTAGTGCTACTCTCACTTTTATCGAAGGTGGCAGAGAAAGTCATATATAATCGCCTGTATGACTCTTTTGGTCAGTACATAGACCCATCACAGCATGGATTCGTTAAAGGCAGGCCAACTGTTACCTATCTGGCAGTTTATTTATCTTCAATTTCAGATGCTTGGATGATGTGATATATACTGATTTCTCCAAAGCCTTTAAACTCTTTACAACACGAAGCCTTGTTGAGAAAGTTGTCAGCAAACGGATTGTCCGGGAGTATTTTTGAGTGGCTAAAGAGCTACTTGACAAAAAGAAAATGTTTTGTCAAGTCCGAGGGTTTGATCTCTAACCCCTATGAACCTTCATCTGGCGTCCCACAGGGATCACTGTTAGGGCCTCTTCTATTTGTTTTGTTTCTAAACGATATTACTACAGTCGTTCAAAGCAGTGAATATCTCTTGTACACTGATGACTTGAAACTGTACAAAGTCATAGAAGAAGACAGTGATGGCGATTATCTACAAGAGGATCTGGAGCAAATACGCAAGTGGTGTGATAAGTGGTCCCTTAAAGTGAATACATTCAAGTGTGGTGTCATGTCATTTACTTGGAAATTAACACCTGTATCATGCAGACATAAAATCAGTGGAGAAAGTTTAATTCGTGTGGAGGAGTTTAATGATCTAGGTGTCATTCTTTAGTAACAGGAATGGCTTATCCTTTGAGAAACACATTGATGGTATTATAAAGAAATCTTTCAGACTCCTGGGGTTTGTCAAAAGGAATTGTAAAGATTTCAGTAATATTGCATGTGTCAAAACTCTGTTTTGTTCCCTGGTGAGACCCTGTCTCGAGTATGGTTGTGAGGTGTGGCTCCCGTGATCAGAAGGCCACATACACCATCAAGAGAGAGTACATATAAGGTTCATAAAGTGGGTTAGTGTCGGATTCTTGGGACCGGGCGAGTTGGCCGTGCGCGTAGAGGCGCGCGGCTGTGAGCTTGCATCCAGGAGATTGTAGGTTCGAATCCCACTATCGGCAGCCCTGAAAATGGTTTTCCGTGGTTTCCCATTTTCACACCAGGCAAATGCTGGGGTTGTACCTTAATTAAGGCCACGGCCGCTTCCTTCCAACTCCTAGGCCTTTCCTATCCCATCGTCGCCATAAGACCTATCTGTGTCGGTGTGACGTAAAGCCCCTAGCAAAAAAAAAAAGGATTCTTGGGCATGCCACTCTCTTCAAGCGGGTATGAAGAATTTGTAAACATTTTTGGAATGAATACACTGGCAACGCACCGAAAATGTGCGAACGCAATGTTAGCGATTAAATGCTTGAAGAGTAAAGTGGACTGTCTGGTTATACTGCGGTTGATCCCACTTCATGTTCCAACCAGACGAACAAGGCAGAAATGTACATTCCACCTGCCCAAATGTAGGACGGTTGCACATGAAAATTCCTGGCTCATGCAAGCCCTTAGGATCATAAATCAGCTGGAATGGTCGCTCAACATTTTTCAGCACCCTTCCACTGCAATTTGGAAAGTTCTTCTCAGGGATGGAACGTGATAATTTTGTAAATTATGTAAATAATCTGTAGAAAACATGTGAAGATTTATATCTGTTTGTATATATATATACAGGGTTATTCACCTAACATGTTACACGGAAATAACTTCTAAACCATTAAAGATATCAGCATTCTGTTTTCATATTCGTAAATGGTACGCAGGGTCTTGTAAAATAACGTGCTACTTAGTCTCATGGGGTGATTAACAACCGAGATATTGATACTAACTCCATATTTTTAAATGGAACTGCACAAATTCATACAGCTGATTTAAAAGTTCATCTGCGTACAAGTTAAAATGTGTAAGTGATCCAAATTCAAAGACACGGACAAAGTGACTCGCACATGCGAGGAGCCACAAACAGGAAATAGAGTGATTACAAATGACCAATAGCAACACTCCAGTTTGCCACATTCACCTATTAAAAATCCTAATATACTGACCAATAAAAACACTTGTACTTTTGGCCAATGACAGTGATATTCTAGAATTATGCTTTCTGCAGAATTTGCATCTTTGCGGATATTACAAAATGACAGGAAGGGGCCACTTACACGTGGCACACCCTGCCTCACAAGTCAGGAATAAAAATTCCAAATCCCTTTCTATAATTTACAGAAAAATACAATATAAATCAGGAAATGTAACAGAACATAAATCTTCTTCATAGTCCATTTCTTCATATGCCTAAATATGTAATAATTTTTAAATAAGAAAGCTTCATACAATAATTTGCTTTGCACAAATTCTTCAGTTTTTTAAGTGTTTTTTTTAATCCAAAATGATGACAAGATAAAATTTACATAACATTACATACATAATAAGGACTTCTGTTGCTTCACTGATTTCTGCTCACCAACGGCCACAAATACAAAGAGGTCTAGTAAATTAAGAATTAAATTTTATCATAAAAAGTTACGAGGGACATGTTTTGCCCATATTAAGGGCATTTTTAGCCTCAAACTCAAACCTGTAAGGTGAATAATCAGGATCCTGATTGTTCTTACAAAATTGTAAAAAGAGGATATCAATGTAGGTGTTTGTCTAACATAAAATTATTAGAATGTCCGTGGTTAAAATCGTAGTATCAAGCTGCATGTCACAAGTTCACAAGATTACACTTTCCGGAGCGCTGAGTCACTGCGCCCAAAACCTGTTGAGGGTAGAGCAATAAACAGCTCAATTTTTATAATGAAATAGAAATGTGTTTCCTTGAATACTATTGGAGGATAAGAAAAAGTAACGCTGATAGACTGTTAAAGATGTTAATTTTGTATGTTAAGATAAGACAACAGTCTTCTTACGTAGCTGTTCAGCTGTCTATAGTCTTATTTAACTGGCTTGAAGGTGTGAAATTCGAATGTGTTACGATAAGATAAGTCTTCTTTAAGTAGTTGTGGGAGCAAGGAAAGTTATTCGGCTGTCTATAGTCGTATTTATCTTGCTGTATTATAAACATTTCAGTTTCTTCAGATAATTTCTGCATCCATAATATCACTTTTCAGCCATAATTCAATTCGTATTACAATATCTGGTAAATATATATATTAAACACGGCTAGTTGGCCATGTGGTTAGGATCGCGCAGCTGTTAGCTTGCATTTGGGAGATCGTGGGTTGCCTGTCGGCAGTCCTGAAGATGGTTTTCTGTGGTTTCCCATTTCTGCATCTGGCAAATGTTGGGGCTGTACCTTAACTAAGGCCATGGCTGCTTCCTTCCCTATCTTCCCTATCTTTCCTATCTCATCATCGCCATGAGAGATATCTGTGCTCGTGTTAAGTAAAGCATATTGTAAAAAAAAAAAACTTACTTAAATCTTTTAAATTACTTAATTCTATTTCTTTCTTTACAATATTTCTACAGTTTAACACTTTACAATTTTATGTCATCCTTACTTGATTTCCTGCTTCCTATACTATCATCACCACTCTCTAGTCCACCCTGTTTCCCTGAATGTATCTCCCTATAACTCTTCCAAACAATCCCCTTAATACATATGTACCATACTGATATAATTGGTCCGTTATTGGGCATTATAAATTTTACAGCTAACACATTCCTGTTGCCAGCTATTCAAGTAAAGTCCATCTGAACGTAGATACCTATCTCCCTACTTACCCATTAGGATCTACAAATCTCACTCCCAATTTCCCACATACCCACCTCATAGTTTCATTTACATACTCTGTCACCCTTCAGTCAGTATCTTTCCTACAGAGTATCTCACTGGTAACAATCTCTGCTTCCTTAAAATTCTCCCATGTTGTCATAACTAGTTCTCACACATCCTTAGCTATGGTAATACCTATTCCTGCTTGCCGTATGTTGTTGGTACCGACATGGAAAATTACCACCTTCTCCTTACCCTCCTCCTTCCCTTCTATTTTCCTCAACATTTTCCTTAATTTAATTCCTGGATAACACTCTACCCTGTTTCCTTTTCTCCACACGCTTTCCCCACTTGCCTAATAGTTGAGTCACCCCTTACCAGAGACTCAACCCCACCTACCTCATTAGATCCCCACCTCTCCCTTAACTTCCTTTATGCCTGCTGAACCTACTCCCTCCTCCCTGTTCCTATCCTCTACTCTACAGTTCCCTTTCCTCTTTCTCTGCTCGTCCTCTGTAACAGTTCACTCAGCTGTTCTACCTGTAGTGACTCATACCAGTTCCTCACCAGTACATCTCCTGGGCTGTCTCGCTGAGGAAAACCCTTAGCCTTCATTTTCCTTCCCCTTAAAACATTAGCCAACCTGTCCTCGACAACTTCTCCCCGTCCTTTCCTCCCTCTCGTCTACCTACCTTATGCTGTACATTAATTGAGGGAGACCTACCTGCATTCCTGTCCTCCATTACAAGTCTAATCATCTCCCTCAAACTCTCTGTCTGTGAGTCAGTATGGTGGAACAGCAATTTTAATTCTTTACATTTTGCAGATAACTTTGCTCCGCGTCTTCAGAAGAGTAATGAGGGTTTGAATTTAAGAATATTTTACCGTTGAACAATTGTAGTGGTACACTCGTTTGTCACCAGGTGGCTCGTTGTATGCTGGTACAGCGTTCCAAGCGGGAGCTGATGACTATGTCTAGCCCCAAATGAGATGTTCTATCACACTGTGCGTGCTAGAGAAGTATTAGAGAGGATATCAGACGAATCGGGCACGAATGTGGTAGAAGAAAATAGAAACTAATAAAATGAAAGCAACAAAAGACACCGGGATAGAATAGAACAGAGCTGAAGAATTGAAAGAAAGAATGTGGAGAAAACCAGCAGATGATGATGATGATGATGGTGTGAGAGAGGGTGGGGGTGGGGGCATACCCGGTGTACACACGTATGAAAGCATGACAGTAACACATACCTTGGAATGAACCAACTGGTGGTAACAAACGTACGAATTTGGCAAACACCGAAACTAAATAACAATATAGAAAGGACAGGGAACAGAACTACCTACATAAATACCTAATGGCTGGCAACCACGTATTACTTAATTGATAGCCATTGTCCCTGTTGAAAGGATATCATACTATGTGGGAAGGAAACCCTTAAACTAGGTAGTATTATAATTCGCATATCGTAAAGTATGGTAACCACCAAACCATGGTGTTAGTCATTAATTAGCAGCTCCTACATTATTGCATAGCTAGACTTTTGAAAATTAAGGTTTTTGTTTTGTTTTTTTGTAAGTCGTATACAGTATTATGACAAGGTCATCGAGGAAGAATACCTTTTTTTTTAAATTGCTCCTTCAAGTAGGATAAATATACTGGGGCAATTGGGCTTAAACTGAAGAGGAAAGATAGGAGTTATTTTGCATACCTTAATAAATTTCTATATATGCTCCATTAGCGACACAGCAGACATTGAATTGTTGATCAATTTCTTACCTCGTAATACCAATATAAATGGTCCATTATTGGACATTATAAATTTTCCAGCTAACTCATTCCTGGTTGCCAGCGTTTCGCCCCAGTGTGCTAGGTAAATAGCACACCCACCAAGACGCATGGCTAGTGCATACCGTACCGAGCTCGATAGCTGCGTCGCTTAAGTGCAGCCAGTATCCAGTAATCGGGAGATAGTGGGTTCGAACCCCACTGTCGGCAGGCCTGAATATGGTTTTCCGTGGTTTCCCATTTTCACGCCAGGCAAATGCCGGGGCTGTACCTTAATTAAGGTCACGGCCGCTTTCTTCCCATTCCAAGCCTTTCCTATCCCATCGTTGCCATAAGACATACAGTATCTGTGTCGGTGCGACATAAAGCCAATAGCAAAATAGTAGTGCATACCGTATGCATACCTCAAATGCTGGAGCACGTGTGGTGACAGTTACAATGGCAGCAGTAATCCTTTGCCTGAGATGCTAAGTCATGTATATTCTCACCTTAAACTTTGTTCTTAACGTATCCCTAGAAGAAAGCCATTGGACTAGGATTAGGGCTTCTAGGCGGCCAGGGAATAAGGCCACCTCTACCAATCCACCCATTCGGGAACTGATCATTCAGTGGGTTTTTTAAATTTATTGTATCATCAATGATTGGCTTTATGGTCCAGCATACCACAACACTGATAAATTGTTCTAAAGTTGCATTGAACGTGCACATTCGATTTGAATTTCACGACCAAAGCATGCACCAAGCTCTCTGCTGCGTGGTCCACATCGTACTGGCCTAGATATCCAGCATTCATCAAAATGTTGTGTTGTATCACCCAATCAGGTTCAAGGTCAGGCAATGACTACTAGCATCAGTTTTTTTTTTTTTTAAGTTCCTTCTTTCCTCTTCATTTCAAGACTGGAAGATATCCATCCAACTTCAAGTGGCAATTATTTTTAGACAAGAATATTGTTTCAATGACCCAATATATCAGATAGGAATAATTTTGAACCAATTTCCATCTAATATAATTTCTGTTTCTTTCAGGCAGGAGGCATTGTCAGCTTTAAAGGAAGCAATCATGCTTGCTCATGATATGAATGACTGTGTTTGTCTCCAGTATGCTTTAGCCTGGCTATACAAACTGACTTACGATAATAAGGTAAGAATAAAATATGCATCTAACAGGTCACTTTCCAGAGAAACCTGTATTAAGTGACCACTGGTCATTCCAAGGAAAACTGCTCGTTTAGAGGGGCGGGCTCTCAATAGAGGGGAGGTAGTCTTAAAGATACAGTATAGTAATTTAATAAGAAATACAGTACATGAAATATGCTTACCCTCAATACCTTGTTTAAATGCAGTTTATTTACATACTGTATACAGCGCTGTACTACAATACATTATCACAGAAATATTCTGACTTCATGTACAGTATGATGTTCATTTCTGGCTACAGTATTAGTCAATAGAGCTTAGTTTCAATTTCTTACACTTCTTAATCATTTCATTTTCAAAGCATTCTCTTAGCACATGAAATAATCCACCTATATGTTCTGATTTCAAACAATTGTCCAGACTAATAGCAACTTGGATTATCTGTTTCTCCATCCTTCCTCCAGCAAAATTGTACCATCTTCTGTCTTGTCACTGACATGAATATCTTCTCTGTCATCATCATCATCATCATCATCATCATCATCATCATCATCATCATCATTGTCTTGTCCAGTAAAACCATCAGACTTCTCTTCAAGAGAGAAGAATTTTTAATTTTTATTTTTTTGTAAAACTTACTATTAGAATATTTATTCCTTTCAAGTCTAACACCAGTAACGGTAAAACCATATAACAAAAAGGAACTTACCTTCCAAGAATTGTTGCACAGTTCTCTTCACCCAGTTTCCTTTCAGGTCATCATGGCACTCGAGGGCATCATTTTTTTGCATCCTAGCCACATCAGAGTCCTGTATTCCTGCCACATGCGCTGGAACACTTGTCCTGAGGGTCTTCATCTTGTGATGATTCGTTAGAAGAACCTCACAGAAATCCACAGGATTGAAGATACTTTGTAACTGCTGTGGGATGAACTTCTTCCCAAGCTGACATAATCCAAGGCATGGTATCATTGACTGAAACTTTCTTCGCCCAGTCTGAGGCAGTGAAGCTTCCTCCATGTGTGCTGTTGCTGAATGAAGGACATGCTTCCTGTAGGCTAGTTAAATGGGCTTTGATCAAGAGGTTACAGCTTAGCCATGATATTGGACAGTAAAAACTGTAGTTTCACATTTAAAAATCCATCTCCATGATGTGACGTAGAGCATTGTCCAACAGAAGAAGAACCTTCGTTCTTCTGTCGAAAGTTGACAACCATTCCTCGGAAATATTTCTTGTTGTTCAGGCTTTTTCATTCACACGCCGTATCAAGCTATCCATTGTACGAGGTTGAATCAAAAAAGTAAGTTATACTAGCTCGCTACGAAAGCACGCTGTGTGTTGTAACCGTGGCCAATGCAGAGCAGGCTACAGTAACTGCTGCCACGTCCGATAGGAAGGTTGGTGTAGTATCCCGTCGTGTTGTGTGTGCAGAGTGGGCTAGGCTCAATAGCACATCAACTGGATGTTCACTCCAAATTGGAGGTGCGTTCAACGATCAGATTTCTATGTATTTAAAGTTAAGAACGGCTCAGTTGCATGGACATTCATCGTGAAATCACTGCTGTATATGGTGAGCGTGCAATTTCTCGCACAGGTATTGTAAAGTGGTGTAAGCAATTTGACACCGGACGCACGGATCTCATGGAATAATATTGTGAAGGCAGGCCTGCAATGTCCAGTACTCTTTCAAATGTTGACCCTGTGGATGGAATCATTAGAGAGAATCGGCGCATAACACTGCAGGATATTGCCAGCATGCTGAACATTTCGTATGGCAGTGTGTTCTTCATTATTCACCAGCACCTTGGCTTTTATAAACTGTGTCAAAGATGAGTCCCACGTCCAAACTGCTGTGGCGGTTCATGTGGGAGGTATGGCAACATCCTTCATACAGTCCAGGCTTTATCGTGTGTTGGGTAAGCTGAAAAAGGATCTCACTGGACAACGATTCCAAAATGATGAGGAGGTGAAAGCAGCTGTCTCCAGGTGTTCACATAGCTCTGGAAGTGATTTCTACGCATCTGGAATTAAAAAAGTTGGTTGACCATTCCTAGAAATGTTTACAATCTATTGGGGACTATGTGGAAAAGTGAACTTACATTGTATGTTGTCATAGCCATATTGCCTATGTGTAGGTGGTTTCATAAATGGCCATAACTTGGAAGTGTAACTTACTTTTTGATTCACCCTCGTAGAAAAATCTGTACTACCTCAGACTACAGGGGTAACACCAAACAAGGCACAAACACAGTTTAAACGGGGAAGGTAAGAGTACAATACACAATACAAGAAAACACTACACACTCGGAAAAACAGTAGCTAGCATTACGCGGATCTCCAACAAAACAAGTACGAAATATCAGTAGGGCCAACTAGTGAACAACAAACCGGGAAGATGAAATGACTGGGAACCTGCCAAAGGCATGGACATGGCTTAGATAGCGGATTCCAAAATGAATCACCGTGATCCTTAGTTTTTAAAAATATTATTTACAAGATAATTTTACAAATACATTCCAAGTTATGAGCTATAAGTTCAGTGATATACATAGGTTATTCGTAGCAGTGTAAATTCAAATTTCAAATCAACTGTACATCCAGTTACCAATGCAGTAGTACAATGCAATTTACAGGTTATCCAAAATCTAGCGTACCTCAAGTGATACAGAACTATCAGAGGCAACCCCCAAGGGAAATAATGTTAAACTACAATATACATATTTTAGTGAAACAAAACGGGAATGCCTCGGAAACGAACAGGTAAGTCCAGCAGAAAAACTAAGGCGTCATAAGTAACTAATTTGGTGAATCTAGGCGAGGTTAGGGCAGACTCCTGTATGAAAAACAAATCGGAACATTACGGAAGTTTTAGCAGGAACGGAATTCAAGAGTGCTTACCCGAGGAGTGTGCCATCCCGGAAACTGTGGGACGTCAACCAGATAGGCTGCTCGCAGACAGATAAACCGAGGCCGACAGAATTCAGGATACAGAATTAATTCGAACACTGCCTCGCTCACTATATATAGGAATTACTGGCCTTGGAGGCAACCAATCAGCGTGCACGTGTTCCCTATCGCCACCTAGACTCACCAATCACAACCTTACTTTCGATCGCGAACTTTGACTAACATTCTAGAATACGCATGATCGCGAAAGTCGTATTTTTCCAGAATAGACAGAACACACTTTCTAGAACATATACCAACAAAGTAACACACCCTGTACAAAAGTTATGTAACTTTCTGGATCTTTCCAGGAACTATAGACAGAATTCTACTATTTACAAATGCCTATGTTACAACATTATACAGTACAGGTTAGGTCAATAAGAATAAAACGTCATATAGTACTTCGCCAATAAAGTCTTTAAAAAATTACATTCCACTCATGCTACATAGTTCACTTGTAACAATCTGTATGCTTGAAACATCTTGGCTGGAGAGATTTGCTAGAGACTAAAGAAAAGCTCTTTTTCGAACTCCTTTTACACACAGAGATGCCATGAGATACTCTTTGCAAATCTTGCTTCCCACACACTGTTTTGCTTTAATCACCATTGACTTGGACAACAAAGAACAATAAAATAATCATGATTCAACAAGATTGTAGATATCTTGCATTTTGTAATCTTCAGTAACCAAAAAAATGAGATCTTTCCACTTCACACATCTTACGTCACTTACGTTGCCTGCTTCACCACGGACTGACTGACTGGAAAACAGTGTTAATGTTTTTAGACCTAGCACTTTTGAACCACTCATGCAACAGATTATTAACATTACTGAACTTTTCCTGATGTTTTCTTTTTTGCCTGCGGTTAATATTGGTGTGGCCAGTCATCTAAATTTTTTTATTTCAGAATAGTATTTATTTGAGTTTTACCACACTTAAATTTTTCTGCGAGTTTTCATTCTGATAATTCATTTTTGCTATCGTGTATTACTTTCCCCGAGTCTTCCAGTGATGTATATTTTTTACTTTACATCGCACTGACACAGATAGGCCTTATGGCAACGATGGGACAGGGAAGGCCTAGGAATGGGAAGGAAGCGGCCGTGGCCTTAATTAAGGTACAGCCCCAGCATTTGCATGATGTGAAAATGGGAAACCATGGAAAACCATCTCCAGGGCTGCCGACAGTGGGGTTCGAACCCACTATCTCCTGGATGCGAGCTCACAGCTGTGCGCTGTTACTGCACGGCCAACTCGCCCGATCCAGTGATGTCTACCCTCACGATAGAACACTAGAAGTGAGACTGCTGATAAGAAACATTCCTGTGTGTTTGACCCCTTCAAACAGCACTTACAGTTGACATGTTATTCTCAGAATGCTCTAACGATCTGGTCATTGAGACTTCCTGCTCATAGGATCTTAAGAATACAGCCACTATGGACTAGGGATTTCCCAACTCCTTAACCCTTCTGAGTGGGAGCATTTAAAAGTCTAGCCTTCGCTGGATGCGGAAGGAACTTTCACTTGGCATTTAAAGGCTAGCATACTTGTGCACCAAACTATTTTATGTTACCATATCTCTCTTAATTTACAACCAGTTTTGATTATGTTGAAAATTGATTTTCGGTCCACCACATAGTGTGTTTAGTCTCGTTGTCGTTGAAATGAGGTAATTTGCATATGGATTCAAATTTGTCTAAAGGTTTGAATCAAATAAGGGACGTGGTTTTTCAAGAAATAAGACCTAAAATATAGCTTCTGTACTATTCCCATCAACATGAAGAAGGCTAAGGTAACATACATCTCATTTTCATTGGCTGGAATCAATTCCTTTACCCTGGACGAAATGGAAATAACATTCCTTGGGACTTTATGTACCGCTGAGTGTAGTGATATGTTTTCCTTTACACTCAGCTGGACGAGTTCAATTGAAAAAAACAAGTTTGAAAGACTTTACTAGTTGCACAACATGTAGAATTAAACCTTGGGGTGAAAACACTTCACAAAATGTATTTCTTACGTAATTATCCATGTCATCCCAGTAAAAATTAGACTCAGCACTACCACATCTAGCACGAATAGTGTCACAAACAACAGTCTCTTCTGTATCATTTCAGCCTCATCACGGTCTAATTCGGCAATATCATCATCACTGCCATCAGAATCATTGTTAAAATTATAACTACTATCCTCATAATCACTAAACATTCATTTAACATGCCTTGTACAGCATCACTAAAAAATTTATCCTTGTTTACCGATTCCATTGTGGGAAAAGTACACGAGTGAATAGTCAGTGAATTTTACACATCGATAATGAGGTGAAAAATCATTAAAATGGATCGATAGATATGTGAAATGAAAGAAGAGATCTCTGATATAGTTTGAAGGAAATTCACGAGATTGAACGACAATGCAGATAAAGCGCATTGCGTGTCAGACACGTCACTCCACAGCAGCGGACGGCTTCTGCATGACGTATGGTACACGTCACTGCACGCTGTCAGGTTAACCCAGTCATACTGTATGTTACAGCACTCTAGTCATGTTAACAAAGAATACAGACCTTTGTTTCAAATTAAAGGGTTGCATTACTACTTTTCTAATCTTTCAAAGACTGTGGGTAATGACTTGCCACTTTCCGTTGAATGTTGTGGTGTCTTTTCACTTTACAGTAATTTATCCAAATAGTCTTTTTAAAAGAGGTCACACTGAGCAGAATGCCTGATCGGTGATCGTGGAGAAGGTGGTATTTAAATTGAGGTACAAAATACATTATCGTTATGGGATTTTAAATCAGTTCCTTTAAAAATTGGTCTTGTAGAGGGGTGGTCTCTTATACAGGGTTCACTGTATATAAAAGGCCAAGATTTCATGTTAATCTTTATTTCTAGAATTGCTCAGGTGATAGAGTGCTGGCCTCCTGAACACAAGTTCAATCCTGGCTCAGTCCGATGGTGCTTAAATAGATTAACAGTATCACAAAGGCCATACTGAGTAAAGTAACATCAGATAGGTTGTTTGTAATGTAATGTAATGTCATCATGACATAGTATGAGGTATTAGAAGCAATATTCAGTCAGTATGATTTGAGCTGTCCTTAGAGGAGGTGCAGTTTGTTTGTTTTTCTATTTAAAGACTGTGTAACGACTTGCCGGTTTCTGTTGAATGTTGTGGTGCCTTTTCACTTAACAGTAGTTTATCCAAATAGTCTTTTAAAAGAGGTCACACCAAGCAGAATGCCTACCAAAATAAGGCATGAAATTCATATACCCTTCATCATCATCATCATCATCATCATCATCATCATCATCATCATCTTAGAACCCCTCCAGCGTGCCGGATAGGGTGGTGTTGAACAACCATTCGCCACGTTGTTTGTCCAGAAATGCCTTCTCTCTCACCACTGACTCCCAGTTCCCTCCTCTTCTCTCCACATCATCTCTCAGTTGGTGTAGCCAACTCTTCCAGGTCTTCCCACTCCTTTCTAAATCATTTTAAGACAAAAAAAAAAAGGGAAGGTATAACTTCGTAAGGTATAAATGACTCCAAATCACCACCGTGTGATTGTGGAGCAGCTCAGCAGACCACTCCGCATTCTTGAGTGCCCTATCAGATCCTTCCCAGGAGGACTCGCAAAGCTTCATCCTGCCATTTCAGAAGCTGAAGAATACCTCAAACACCTGTATCTTGTATGCTATTATCTGTCTTACTGTATTCTTGTTTTTAATGTCATATAAATTAATAATTAAATTTTAAAAGGGCAGAAGGAACAAGTCTGTATAAGTTAAAAGTAGAAAATTTTAAGGATTCTTAGAAACTTGGTCATCGAATACTGTGCAGGCTAAGTTTATAATGAAAATGAAGTGTATAATGTCTGTCTGTATGGAAATATAAGTACTATATAATTTGTCTCATTTTCAGGAAGGTCTGATTGAGCGTTCCATTACTAAGAGCAGTGACTTGAATTTAAGTTACTTGACATCTCTTGCAATTCAATCATATGCTCAGTATGCAGGATCCTCTGGTGGAAAACCATCTCTGGTGTTTGATGTAAGTTTTATTTTCTTGATTTAGCTGAATAACATATACAGTATTTTAAAGAACAGAAGCAACATAGTCCAATGACTGACGTAGTAAAATAGTCATTTCCTTAGCTTTTAGAAATTGTGACACGATATAAGTTTATTATTCCTGTATTTTGTTTTTGGTAAAATAAAAATGACAAATATAGAATGCAGACAGCGTTATCTCATGACATCCTTGGAATTCAATTCTTTGCTTAGTTTTCAGAAACTGAGATGTCAAAGCGAACCAGATAATTTTGTGTACATTTTTTTCCCCTCCCTTTATTTGGTTTGGAAAACCGTTGTCTGTCAGAGGTGTAAGGCATGTATGGAAACTAATGATACCAATATGTCAATATTTAAAATCTTACAGGGCTTTCACTGACACATACACACATAATCTATATATGTAAAACGCTGATGTGTATGTTCACAAAACTCAAGCTCTTAAACCAGCAGGAGTTATAAGGTGCAGTTTGTACCAAAATCTTCCAAAAATCATCTCAGTAGTACAGAAAAAATCTTGCATTTCTCGAAAAGTCAACGGAAATACATTTATTTTATGTAATTCATTTAATTCCAAAGCCGCACCAAGGTTTGGATCAACCTTGATGGACAGACTGTCACTAGACGACAGTGACTTGCTCTGTATCGTGATAGTCCCGTAAGAAATGCTGTGTATAGGAGGATCGGACCACGCCACCATGTTTTATGAACTACCTTTCTTGCTAGAAGGTTCATGTAACTAATCAATTCATTGCCTGTTATTTGGAAATAGCAATCCAACATGCCATGTTCGAGATGTACTTTCATGTAACTAGGCAACTCATTGCCGAGGAATCTGTTCATTTTCACACCACATGGAAAAACAAAGAATGTCTTGTATCCACTCGTGTTGCAATGAACATCATGCAAATAAATCGCTATTTATGTAAGCATATAGAAATAGTTTGAACAAATTAATAGACGCAGGAATCTAATTCTATAAATTATATTTCTTTTCAGAAGAATTAGGGTTGATGAAGAGGGAGCCTATATATCCTAAGACATGGAAATAGTCCTTGTCGGTATGTTTTCATGTTTCTCCTTGTCTCCTTTTTGGTGCTGACTTGTCATTTTGTTTATCCTGTTGTATTCCTATTCATGTTCCTACCTTTCTATATATTGTTGATTTCTCATTTGTTCGTTCCTTTCTGTTACTTATATTAACACATTGCGTTCCTTTCACTCCTCTGTGTTTGTTGTGTGTTTATCTTTTAATCTCCTCCCTTTTCCTGTGTTTGTCTGGCTTTCTTTTTATCTCACACTTCCCACATCAAGACTGAATATCCATCAAGATGGCCCCTCACAAGCAGAGGTCACCATGTGCTTTTCTAGAAAAGTGTTCACATTTTGAATATTTGCCCTTAATTAAAATATATTCTAGTCTTGTTTGGGCATTTTTGCCATTGAACCTTATTTTGTTCAAAATTTAACGTTTAAAATATATCGTCAAAATTTTGTAGTCTTATTTCCGCAGATATTTCCGACTTGTCTCCATGGTGTATTCGCTGGCGCATTGACATTGAGAACTGAAGGTTTTGAGTTCAAGTCCATCCTTGGTCAGCACTTTTTTTGTCTTCTACTTTTTTTTTTTTACAGCTTGCTTTACCTTGCACCGACACAGTTAGGTCTTACGGCGATGATGGGATAGGAAAGGGCTAGGAGTGGAAAGGAAGCGGCCGTGGTCTTAACCCTGGACAGGTGGCGAACGTTGATGCAACATGAGAGGTGGCGTGGGGTACTTTCTGACCACTATGCCACGAACCTACTATGCTGGCGTAGCAGGGGGAGAGCTGATACTCCCACGTGGCACATACCATGTGGTGGATAGGGGAATCCTAACCGGCTTGCCGGCGGACTTGAGCGAAATAAAATAGCTTTCGCGGACCAAACATACATCCCCGTATGGGCAAGGAGGCGCAGGCGAAGAATATACCCACAAAATCCCCTGCCTGTCAGAAGAGGCGACTAAAAGTGGCGACCAAGGGATGATCGAATTAGAACCATGAGACTACTTGTACTTAGTATCACCACGCAGGGAACACCATGAGTCACCTTTACTTCGTGTAGTACCACTATGTTCGGTACATAATATGGTGGATTTGTGATTAGTAGTGAGTGTGTGAATCAGGGTGAGTTTTACAGTACCTCTGATTAGTACCACTATATGAGCAACACCATGGATCTGTCTTGCCTATGATTAGTTCCCATTTTGTGAGGAACACCAGGGGATATTACAAGTCCCTGTGATTAGTACACCTATGTGAGGAACACCATAGGTTTGCATTGCCTGTAAATGGGGCCGTAATGTGAGAACACTACAGGTCTGCGTTACATATGTGCATTACTTTACTTGCGAGTAGTACCATAATGTGTGGAACACCGCGGGTCTACGCTACTTTTGATTAGTACCGCAACATGACAAATACCATGGTTGTACTTTCCTAGCAATAAGGAGCATTATGAGGGGCTGATGACCTGGATTTTGGACCCCTTTAGACTACAAGCATCATTGATTCAGGATTGTGCTTTAAAAGCAGTCCCCTCGTCAGTTATACTATTGTTTAATGCTACTTTCTGGGAATGTGGGGCATTGCGGATCAGATCCACTGATTGTTTTAAATTCATATCAATCCATTTATTCTTCGTCATCACATTTAGAATTCTGATCAGTGAATGATTTTGGACTTTTAAATTGTCATTACATTTCGTCTCATTTCGTACCATTAGGGGACGATGACCTAGATATTAGGCCCTGTTAAACAGCAAGCATCATCATCATCATCATCATTCCATTAGGGGCTGATGACCTAGATGTTAGGCCCCTTTAGACAACAAGCATCATCACCATCATAAACTGACCACTATGATTGAACTTGCTCTAATAATAAAATTACTTATATTTATGTATCAGATATTGATGTATTAGGTTTATGAACTCAATAGCATGATATGTTATCAAAAATATATCTATCTAATACTGATTAGCTTCACAGCATATGAATGTTATAAAAGTAAAAACTTGTCATGCACAGGAATAATCTGACAACCTCAGATTCTGCTAACTACGTAATACTGTTCCTGCAGTATATTCCTGGGTGGTGGAGAGGGGTCCTTCCAAAATAATTACGCTACTGGAAATAATTATCCTCTTCATTACAATCCATAAAATCGTGATAATTCGTTTGTGAGTATAATTTCCTCTGACTCATTCAGTCTCCAGGTTCGTACAGTTTACAGTGAGTTCCAACATATAATTTGTGAAAAAAGTCTCAAGCTTCTTCAGGTGATGATCCACTTTTTGCTATGAATATCACTCCTCGTAAATGAGTGGAATGTTATAGGTTCAAGTATGTGAGTTTTTAGGAGTAGGAATTTTTGCACATTTTGGTAACATCATGGTGTGGGTTACTGTAGTCACGTCCTAGTTCATGAACCATGGGCAACGGCTGAGTGGCCTAGTAAGTGGTCCTGAGAGTCGGGATACCAGATGCTATGGAATGGGAGTGGGCATCTCGGACATATTCTGAGTCATGGCCCTCCTTGTGCTCAGGCGGCTAGGACTATACAATCCACCGGTGGTCTGTAACCCGTTAGAGAAGAGATCCTCACTTGGAGTATGTGTAAGTAGGGTGGCATCCTGCTTCATGAATTTACCAAGCTCAGAACATTTTAAGCAAGCCTTGGACCTATGGGAGTAACAGAGTCTCACTCCCATTTGACAGGCAAGGGACTCCTTGGAAACAACTTGGCATACGAAATGCAATTCGATGGGGAGCTATCGTTATAAATGGGGATTATGGAAGAAAGAAAGTAGAACTGGCTGAGTCAGCAAAGAGGATGCATCTGGGTGTACTAAGAGTAAATGATATTCGGGTAAGGGGAGATAATGAGGAAGAGATAGGAGATTATAAAGTGTACTTGGTGGGTGTTAGAAAGGGAAGGGCATAGTATGGGGTAGGACTGTTTATCAGGAATACTATTGCACACAACATAGTTTCTAGACATGTAAATGAGCGAATGATGTGGGTAGATTTGGTAGTTGGAGGAATTAGGAAGAAAATTTCTCAGTGTATTGACCATGTGAGGGTGCAGATGAGGAAGAAGTTGACAAGTTTTATGAAGCATTGAGTGACATCGTGGTTAGGGTCAACAGCAAGGATAGAATAGTGCCAATGGGCGATTTCAATGCAAGAGTTGGAAATAGAACTGAAAGATATGAAAGGGCAATTGGTAAATGTGGGGAAGATATGGAAGCTAATGGGAATGGAAAGCGTTTGCTGGACTTCTATGCTAGTATGGTTTTAGCAGTTACGAATACATTCTTTTACACTTCATCATTCCACCAAGATGTTTGCCTTTTCCCATCTTTACACACAGTTGTTCCTAGGCATTCCCTTGCTGTTTCTACTATAGCATCCCTGTATGCCACCCATTCTCTTTCTATATCCTGAACCTGCTTACTGTCTCCTGTTCGAAACTTCTCACTAATCATATCCATGTACTTCTGTCTAATTTCCTCGTCCTGGAGATTTTCTACCCTTATTTATTTGCAGACAGATTTCACTTTCTCTACCCTAGGCCTAGAGATACTTAGTTCACTACAGATCAGATAGTGGTCTGTATCATCGAAAAATCCACGAAAAACTTGTACATTCCTAACAGATTTTCTGAATTCAAAGTCTGTTAAGATATAGTCTATTATGGATCTGGTACCCCTAGCCTCCCATGTGTAGCGGTGAATAGCCTTGTGCTTGAAGAATGTATTCGTAACAGCTAAACCCATACTAGCACAGAAGTCCAGCAAACGCTTCCCATTCCCATTAGCTTCCATATCTTCCCCACATTTACCAATCACCCTTTCGTATCCTTCAGTTCTATTCCCAACTCTCGCATTGAAATCGCCCATTAGCACTATTCTATCCTTGCTGTTGACCCTGACCACGATGTCACTCAATGCTTCATAAAATTTGTCAACTTCATCCTCATCTGCACCCTCACATGGTGAATACACGGACACAATTCTTGTCCTAATTCCTCCCACAGACAAATCTACCCACATCATTCGCTCATTTACGTGCCTAACAGAAACTATGTTGCATGCAATGGTATTCCTGATAAAGAGCCCTACCCCAGACTCTGCCCTTCCCTTTCTAACACCCGTCAAGTACACTTTATAATCTCCTATCTCTTCCTCATTATCTCCCCTTACCCGAATATCACTTGCTCCTAGCACATCCAGATGCATCCTCTTTGCGACTCAGCCAGTTCTACTTTAGAATTTAAATGCTGTGCAGCCGGCAACGCTACGTTCATTCACACTGCATCAAGTCTAATGCAGCAACGCAGGAGCCCTTCCCTCTGCTCCATTCTGCTCCACCATCAATCAGGAACTCATGTAACATCGTGGTGCTCTCTTTGTCGCGCAAGTGCCATATGACAGGGTTCGATAAGTCAGAGGTCTTATTTACACTTATGCGGATTCGATATTATGGTGTTGTCTGCAATCAGCATTATCTGGAACGCGGTCAGCACGATGATCGATGGTAAAATGGGATCGACGCCACCTAATTCTACAATATTAACAAATGACAATTGGCATCCGTGCATTTTTTATTTTATTAATGGCTGATTGATGTTAAATGATTTCCAGAACTATGTGCATTGATGTGATTTACCAACGAATGTTGGTTTAATTTTCTCATTTTCAAGTGTACGGGTGGTAGGGTTATGTTAGCGAGTCATGTGCATATTTAAAATAGTTTTGGTTGCTGAATGTCTTATTTACTGAGTACAATATGTCATTTCACTGTTATGGGTGATTTGTGTTTTTCTTTAATGTGTTTTATGTTGTTTTACCAACGTATATTAATTACTTCTGTTTTGTCAAGTTCAAATGTACTGTTACTTGTTTAGATGTTGGTATATTATTTTGAACTGTTTCATGTTTTTTAACTATGGAAACATGATTTATATTTCATACACTAATTCTTCTTTGCAAAGATTATGAACTTTATCGGCGTTAGTTACATTATTAGGAATGAATGCCCAACTGCGTCCCAGAGCAAATAGTGGCCCAAAGATTCTGCTGTGTTGGATTCTGCATTAAGGTCTGATAGGTTGTAGTTGGTCTTGGCTTATCCCAGTCCACTTTCTGACAGATTTTAATTTTGTCTTCATTATTAAGGAATTTCACAACATTTTCCATATCCAAAAATAACTATCACAAGACAAATATGCACCATGCTAGTCAATTTCCCACCATTATGTTCCTAATCCAGATATAGGCTACCGTATCACGCGACAAGTATTCGCTACGCTATTCAGCAATCTCGCTGCTAACCGGCAAGCAAAACTGAACGGCTTGCTCCTCAAAAGTGCAACTTATCCTTTGAAGTTCAGCAAAAGCCTTTTCCCGTAATCACGCAACTCTGGCGACGGCTCCTACCCGAGTTCGAAATCGCATTTCTTTCAGAAGGGATGAATAATACAGTAACATTTTCAGGTCTTCGGGGAAGGAAAAATTTGATCATACTAAGCATTAATGGCAAAAAATTCGTGACGCGATGAGTGAGGAATTTTTTATATAGATTTAATACGATGAGAATCGGGACTTCGAATTTACGTCCTGCTAAGCGGGAAAACATGTTAATGAGGAACGCACTAACGAGGTTTTACTGTATATCGAGCTGAGTGAGTTAGTGTGTGATGATGAAGATGAGTTTGCCTTGTGATGATGAAGTGAATTATCAGTGTGAGAACTTCAGAATCGACTGTAAACTGCTGCAGTGTTACAGTGTTGTTTATAATTTCGTATAACTGTATAGTCGTTAAGCGAACTGAGTGGAAATTGTGTGTTGTAAGGAATAGATTCAGTGTCAATGAAGTGGTTTTACAATCAGAAGTGAATGTTACTCTTGTGATATTTATTTGCACTAAATAATATCACATTGAAAACAATAAACAAGATCTGTATTTATATATTTAAATATGTTTATTATCATTAGATTTATCATAATATCTGATTTTGAACTATATTTCATTCTGCTTTTAAATTCTGCTGGATTCTTAACATGCTCTAGTGAGATCAATGTGAGTTACCTTTTAACAGACACTGAAATGAAGAAATGATTGCAGTTTAGGTCACATAACTGTCAGCTTGCATTTGGGAAATAGTGGGTTCGAACCCCTCTGTCAGCAGCCCTGAATATGTTTTTCCATGGTTTCCTATTTTTGCAGCCGGGCTGAGTGGCTCAGACAGTTGAGATGCTGGCCTTCTGACCCCAACTTGGCAGGTTCAGTGGTATTTGAAGGTGCTCAAATACGTCAGCCTTGTGTTGGTAGATTTACTGGTACATAAAAGAACTCCGGCGGAACAAAATTCCACCACCTCGACATCAACGGAAACCATAAAAAAATGGTAGTTAGTGGGACATAAAGCCAGTAATATTATTGTTATCATCATCATCGTCATCTATTTTTTTCACCAGGCAAATGCTGGGCTTGTACCTTAATTAAGGCCACAGTCACTTCCTTCGCACTCCTAGCCTTTTCCTGTCCCATCGTCGCCGCAGGACCTATCTGTCATAGGTTATGGGTTCAACAAAAGGTTCTTCGACCAAATTATATCTAAAATCCAAAACAAACTTAAATCTACTCTTATTGAAGAAAAGAAACAAAAGGACAGTTTTTCAGTTTTTTCCTTCAACAACGATTCTGTTTACCAAATAACAAACCTATTTAAAAAACACAGGGTAAAAATAGCATTCAAAAGAACCAACAATAATCGTTCTCATTTCCACAATCCAGGGACCGTGAATAAATCGGACAAATTTTAAAAGTCAGGCATTTACAGATTACAGTGCCAGTCTTGTTTAGCAAGTTACATCGGACAGACAGGAATGAGCTTTAACACTACATACATCGAATATTAATGCAGTTAAACATAACAGATATTCAGCCATGGGTCTACACATGCACGAATCCAATCATAAATTTTCTGACATAGACAGAGACCTACAAATAATTGAAACCATGGAAAAGGGACCCCTATTCAATATCAAAGAAATGTTTGACATATCGTTAGACCAACAAGTTAATTTTAATCATAACTGAATGAATCTACCGAAAAAACTAGTATTCTTTATGAGGCCATCCATCCCCTCACCATCAAGACATGTCTAGACAGAACGGCTCGACAACGAATCACTTCCCCTCTCTCGCACGCCCCCTCCACACCTCGACTAACCCAAAGCAAGCCACCCTCCTTCCCCTCACTTCTCCCTGCCCCCCCCCCCTCCCCCTCCCGCCTCCTAGCCAACAATAAGCACTACACACACAAAAGCACAGTTGAACGGATCACAACCCACTCTTCGAATGGCAGGTCAGCGTGAATGGGAACAGAGCGAGTAAGTAATATAAATATCATTTTACAATTAAACTCAAACACACACAACAGTTTTTTATTTCTTTCTTTTCTTTTTCTTTTTCCTCAGACACCCACCTTCAGTGCACGGTTCCATAAGCCAAGGTCATATAAATTACGTGTTGAATGGTGGAACATCCCTCAAACTCTATTAGACCTATCTGTGTCGTTGTGACATAAAGCAAATTGTAAATATTAAAATGAAGAACAAGAGTGAAATGTTTGGTATTTCATAACAGAAATATCTGATGCTTGATGGAAATTCTAGAAATTTTGAAATATTTTCTGTTTTAATTTCTTATTAGGTTTTTTTTTTTTTTTTGCATTGATTATTTTAAATTCTAATATCCTTTTTATTAAATGTTATGAGGTTTCTTTTTTCCTTGTATAGTATGAAACCACCACCTTGTGGTTACTGCTTTTTTTAAATTTTTATTATAACATTTTCTTTTGCAGCTTCTTATGAAGAGTGATGTATTGAATTGCCAACACTCCATGATTGATCTCTTAAGTAATAGTTATGCTCAGAAGGCTGCTCTCTGGTGCTTATATGGTAAGACAGAGATGGCTTCACTCTCCAGCCAGTTGCTGCTTCACCTCAATACCTCTAACCCTACTCAAGGTTTGGTGGCGTACAATGGAGAAGCAATATGTGTAGCAATATGCAATGTTGTTAATATACTTGCCGAGCAGGTAAGATACGCAAAAATGTTTTAAGAAAATAACCACAACAATTTTAATGATTCCATACTGTGTTCCTATTGTTGGATGAAACTAGTATACTCTTTGTTTGAATGTTGTTGTTGTTGTTGTTGTTGTTGTTGTTGTTGTTGTTGTTTGATTCATCAGTCCATAGACTGGTTTGATGCAGCTCTCCATGCTACCCTATCCTGTGCTAACCTTTTCATTTCTACATAACTGCTGCATCCTACATCTGCTCTAATCTGCTCGTCATATTCATACCTTGGTCTACCCCTACCGTTCTTACCACATACACTTCCTTCAAAAACCAACTGAACAAGTCCTGGGTGTCTTAAGATGTGTCCTATCATTCTATCTCTTCTTCTCGTCAGATTTAGCCAAATCGATCTTCTCTCGCCAATTTGATTCAGTATCTCTTCATTTGTGATTCGATCTATCCATCTCACCTTCAGCGTTCTTCTGTAACACCACATTTCAAAAGCTTCTATTCTCTTTCTTTCTGAGCTAGTTATCATCCATGTTTCACTTCTGTACAATGCCTCTACACGAAAGTCTTCAAAAACATCTTTCTAATTCCTGTATCAATGTTTGAAGTGAGCAAATTTCTTTTCTTAAGAAAGCTCTTCCTTGCTTGTGCTAATCTGCATTTTAAGTCCTCCTTACTTCTGCAATCGTCAGTTATTTTACTACCCAAGTAACAATATTCATCTACTTCCTTTAAGACTTCATTTGCTAATTTAGTATTTCCTGCATCACCTGCCTTCGTTCAACTGCACTCCATTACTTTTATTTTGGACTTATTTTTTTTCATCTTGTACTCCTTACCTAAGACTTCGTCCAACCATTCAGCAACTTCTCTAGATCTTCTGCAGTCTCAGATAAAATAACAATATCATCGGCAAATCTCAAGGTTTTGATTTCCTCTCCTTGAAAAAGATATGAAAATACTTAAAATCATTAACAAAGGCCCCCTTTTAAACACTACTGAAAATTGTTTTATTCACCTTGACCAATACATCAACCCCAATTTCAACTTAAACGACATTTCTGAAAAACCCAACATCCTATTTGACTTCCTAATTCTTCTTCTCAAAAATTCTAAATTTCAAAACCTGAATTAAATTTTCCATGCCTTACAAAGTTCCTACCCACATTTTGTACCTCCAGTAACCCACCCTAAACTACCCCTCCTTCATCCCTATCTTATCCTTTCTCACCACCTTTTAACTTGAAAGCCTTTTAATCTTTTCTTATCCACTAATCTTCTTTCTTTATTAACTTTTCCTATTTTTCTTTTCACCTCTTAAAAAAAAAAAAAAAAACGCTATATTGCCACCTTCATTTTGGGCCTTCAGTTTCAAATTTAAACTCATGCCTTGCGTCCGCCAACTTTGACTACTTCAATCACGACCTGAATTTTTTATATTCAAGAATTAGCACGCTGTGCATACACGTTTTCATTTGTTTCCGGTATTGTGCTTTTTCTATAGCTTATTTAAAAGAATGTCTAAAACTAAGATTGCACTTTTTACCATTTATTCTATTCACTATTGTTTTTTCACGTCAACTGTTCTAAAAATCTTCAAGATCATAATTACGTATTCAATTATATTGAATCGTATTATAATTATATATATATATCTACATTTTCGTGAACTAAGCAAATACTTGGCCATTAATCTATCCTTCAATCTCCGTCAGCATATGAAAGTACAGCACTTGACGTTGTAAACACCGTGCCGATCTTCTGGAGCTTGCAAGTTACTTCGGTTGAGCTGCTCATCTCCGGCCTCTTCATGACTTTAGATCTTCATATTTGGATTGTGTTGTGACTTTGTGCCTGACAGTGTATGCAGTCTGGCTCATTTAACTGTTCTCTGCTTTTCGTGAACATTGTGAGACAGTGCCAAACATTGCGTGTGCCGTGCTGATGCTCGGAAGATTACGCATTACTTCTTTTAAGTGACTTACATTCCACTTCATCTGAATTTTACAGTGGCCGGGCTGAGTGGCTCAGACGGTTAAGGCGCTGGCCTTCTAACCCCAACTTGGCAGGTTCGATCCTGGCTCAGTCCGGTGGTATTTGAAGGTGCTCAGATACGACAGCCCCGTGTCTGTAGATTTACTGGCACGTAAAAGAACTCCTGCGGGACAAAATTCCGGCACCTCGCCATCTCCGAAGACCGTAAAAGTAGTTAGTGGGACGTAAAGCAAATAACATTATTATTATTATTATTAATTTTACAGTGCCTACCCCCGTCATTTTTATATCGCCTCTTCAACTGATATTGTGTGGACTTGACCGTTAACTTCTTTCTTACTTATGTATTGTTTTTCGAGTTATAATAGGCTGATGATGACCCAGACTGGGGTCGAAACCGGTACCATTTCCACTTTTAATTAAATAAGAATGTAATCTCTACATCTCTTATTTACTTGTATTGAGTAGGTTGAACTACCATATTTATTATTTCAATTTAACTTTGATACTTTTCAATACGGAACAATGAAATTTTTATCTTTAAAGGCGTGAATTTATTCGCTCCACTTCATGTACTAAATGCGAAACCTGTTTTCTTTGTACCCTCCTCTAATGATCTCATAGATTAGTAGCAACTGTTATTCTTGCCTCATTCAGGTCCATTACATTTCGTTAGGTTTTACGTTACCAGTAGGCCTAGCAAAGTATTTGTTGTGTTCAGCGTTACAAAATGTTGTAAATGTAGGATACATGTGACCTAAGGTACGGTGCCTTACTGTATTACAGTATGTAATGTCCGATGGAAATTAGTAAATAAAAAATTGCGCCTCAACATAGGATCGAACCCTCGACCTCCTTCATGCCAACCCAAAACTCTACCCACTGCACCAACTGTACAGCACGGATAATTGTTGCTGACAGAGGTACTTACCGTACATGTGGTTACAGTGTTGCCTGATTGCCACTATTCAACGTCCTTTTTCTGCCTTATATACTCGCGGAACAAACTTTTGTGAGAGACTTTTTTTTTTTTTTTGCTGACGTGAGGAGTCGCACTGCGACGCCCGAGTGCGCGAATTTCGCTTCACCCTGTAGACCTGCACTATTGTGGTGGGCGTTGGTTTGGTGTCTACCTTGTCAACAATAATTCTTTCACTATCCTGGTCATAGTAGCTTACCTGTTGCGCTATTTTCTTATTCATTATTAAACCAACTCCTGCATTTCCCCTGTTTGATTTTGTGTTGATAATTCGGTAGTCGCCTGACCAAAAATCCTGTTCTTCCTGCCAACGTACTTCACTTACACCAGGAAAATGCTGGGGCTGTACCTTAATTAAGGCCACGGCCGCTTCCTTCCAACTCCTAAGCCTTTCCTATCCCATCGTCGCCATAAGACCTATCTGTGTCGGTGCGACGTGAAGCCCCTAGCAAAAAAAAAAAACTTCACTTACACCAACTACATCTAACTTTAGTTTATCCATCTCCCTTTTCAGATTCCCTAATCTACCATAAGGATTCAAACTTCTAACATTCCACGCTCCGACTTGCAGAATGTTAGTATCCATCTTCCTGATGATCGCCCCCTCTCGTGTAGTCCCCACCCGGAGATCCGAATGGGGGATTAGTGTACCTCCGGAATATTTTACCCCGGGAGGAAGCCATCATCAGTACATCATTTATACAGAGAGAGCTGCATGTCCTCAGGAGTTAGTTACTGCTGTAGTTTCCCGTTGCTTTCAGCCATGTAGCAGTATCAACCCAGTTAAGCCATGTTGAGTATTATTACAAGGCCATATCAGTCAATCATCTAGTCTGCCGCCCTTGCAACTTCCGAAAGGCTGCTACCCCCCTTCCGATGAACCATTCCTTACTCTGGTCTCTCAACAGATACCCGTCTGATATAGTTGCACTTGCGGCTCGGCTCTCTGCTTCATTGGGATACGCAAGCCTCCCCACTGCGGCAAGGTCACATGGTTCGCAGGGAGGCTTTGTTTGAATAAAACTAGGTAATATTACCTCTTTCTTGCAACACATTTTATCAAACAGAGACAAGGTGTCCATGATCGGAACCCTAGTGAACAGAGACACAACATCAGAACTGACTAGAATATCACCAGGAGAGAAATAATAGTTATTTAGTTTCTGATGTATGCTTATAGTAAATTGAATGGTATGTACCGTATTAAGAATGCTTTTGTTTGGTTCTAATAACCTGACTACCGCTCACATTTTTACACATTATTTTTAAATAATTATTTTCCCCTCGTCAGACAGTTAATCGAGGCAGAACAATACAGTAGAAGGAATTGCTTCCTCCTTCACGGCGTAAGTGAAACGCCCAGCGAGGACACCCATGCTGTTATGCTAGAAACCTTGATAAATAAGCTGAACATTCAATTCTCTATGGACAGCATAGATCGGTGTCACAGACTGGGCCATATGAAGAGGACGGCGGCTGAGGTGGTGTCTGCGGGGAATAGACCTATTATAATTAAATTCCTCAGGTACCATGAATGAGACCGCATCTGGCATGCCAAGCAAGCTCTGAAAGGTACAAAACTGCTCATCACGGAATCCCTGACGTCCACACGGAAGGAGCTACTAAATAAAGCACGGGACTTCTGGGGTATGCGCTGCGTTTCAACCCAGGATGGCCGTATTATTGTTCATCTAGACGATGGAAAGAAGCTGCAAATTAATTCACCTTGTGAACTGAATTCACACTTGAGGCGAGTAGGTGAATTATCATAGTGAAGAAACCGTTGCGATGTGCCTTCAACTTATTATTACTATTATTATAGTGTTCTTAAGAATGTGTGAATGTGTGTGTAAGTGCTGGCAACTGATAGTCAGCTGTCTCATTCTCCAGGAAGTTGAGGTGAGTTACCTTCTTTTAAATAGCATATATTTTTTTTTTTTTTTTGCTAGGGGCTTTACGTCGCACCGACACAGATAGGTCTTATGGCGACGATGGGATAGGAAAGGCCTTGGAGTTGGAAGGAAGCGGCCGTGGCCTTAATTAAGGTACAGCCCCAGCATTTGCCTGGTGTGAAAATGGGAAACCACGGAAAACCATTTTCAGGCATATATTATTATCTGATAATCAACTTTTTGGAATTCTCAGAATTCAGCTAGGCAGTTATTGTGCTCCTGTACCTGACCTTGGCAGGGACTGTATTAATAATCCCTTCCTCCTGGGCTCTCCCTTCTCAGCAGGTACTCTGTTGAAACAAGCATTGTCGTCCTCTTTTCACAGCCTGCAGTGTTGCCATGTAAATGCTCTTTCTCTTCCGGCACATTTTGTCAAAATTCAAACAATACTAATGGAAAATAATGTACATATACTTTGCATTTCTGAAACCTGGCTGACTCCTAGCATTTCGTCCTCCATGGTTGATATTGATAGATATAATCTAACACGTTTCGATCGATCGGATGGAAGGCATGGAGGCGAGACAGCGATTTACTGTAGAAATAACCTAATGAGCTGAGTGATATGTACATCTTCCCAGGGTGTACGAACAAGGCCGGAATTCATGTTCGTTGAAGTAAATATTAACAGACAAAAGGTGATGATTTCTGCCATATACAAACCGCCTGGTGTAACAGATATGACCGAATTCGAAACGTACTTACTAGACTTCCAGGCTATTTATGAACACAATCATTATAGGGGATTTTAACTCTAACCTACTTAATACGACCATGACAGTAATCAATTAGTAGATTTGTTTACTACTTGTAACATGACTATTCTCCCGCTACAACTCACGAATCACGTGTATGCAACTAACCGTTCATCACACACACTCATCCATCTCATTGTAATGAACAACCCAGGTAAAGTAATAACCCATGGGCAAATCCCTGTACTGTCCATTACAACCCACGACCTTATATATTTATCCTATTCTCTCAAAATACCTAAATATAAACCTAAGTACATAACTGTCAGAAATACGAAGGACATAAACGTGGATTACTTGAATTATGACGCTTATCAACTACCGTGGGATGATATACGGAGTCTAAATGACACTGACACTAAAGTTAACTTGTTTAATACGATGGTAAAGAACTTTATGGGAGACATGTCACTAAACTTCGAATAAGGGTTTTTCGCCCTTCTTGTCCATGGCTAGGTGATGAAACCAAGAGAAGGATGGCCCATCGCAATTCGTTATTTCAACATTATAAACAAACCCTAGATGACGCAGACTTCAAATCTTACCGCATCTTAAGAAATCACACAAAGCAGTTGATCAGAAATAAAAAATATAGATATTTCCGAAATTTAGCTGGCAACTTAAATTCTAATTGTACATGGGACTAACTTAGAGCTCTGGGGATAGGAAAACATCAACTGAGACAAATCCTGACATTCCACTTGACGAACTTTAGTAGAGTAAATATTCAACCTACCCAAATTAACTGTACAGACTCATCGCCCTTCCCTCCATCCAATCCACCATTCACATTTCACAGTGTCACAGAAAACCAGGTTAAAAAGGCTTTGTACTCAATTAAATCAAAGGCTATATGTGTGGATGATATTCCTATTACTTTCATACATAAGATTATGGGTGCTGTCCTGTCTATACTGACGCACATACTAAATTACTGTTTACTAAACGGAACTTTCCCTACTGTCTGGAAAAGATCCAATATTATACCGGTACCTAAGAATTTAGACCCACAGTCACCCTCTATCATCCTGTGTCCATACTCCCGTCGCTTTCTAAACCTTTGATCATTTAGTATATCAGCAAGTTCTGGAATACCTAAATAAAAATTCACGTATGAAGGTTACTTATCCTTCTTGACTTCAGTAGCACTTTTGACACTATAGAAATTCAGACTATGATAAAGAAAATGGAACTGCTAAATTTCAACCTGGCTGCACTTAAGTTTTTTTAGGTCTTATTTGAGTAACCGTCAGCAGCGTGTAACAGTAAATGACTAGGCCTGTAAATGGAAAATGAAAGTGGTGCCCCACAGGGCAGTATTCTAGGGCCCTTACTTTTCTGTATTTATATCAATGACATACCATCAATGGTAGGAAATAACTCACACACACTACCTCTATGCTGACGATCTACAAATTTATTGACACTGCAAGACTTCAGACTTAGATGAAACAATACAATATATTAACAATGACCTCCGACGAATCAGTATATATGCAAAATGAAATTCTCTTATACTAAACTCCATAAAATCTCAGGCAATCATAATTGCATCACGAAAATTACTAAGCTGCTCAAACAATGTCGCAATCCCGCCTATCCTACTGAATGGTAAATTTATTCCCTACAGTAAAATGGTTAAAAATCTCGGAATAATTATGAATGAAACACTTGATTGGTCTGATCGCACGAAAGAAATTCGTGAAAAGATTTTTGGAGTGCTTCACCCTCTTAAACGGCAGAGGGATATATTTCCATTTGAGCTAAAGGCCAAATTAATACAGACAGTGGTTCTCCCTATTCTTGATTATTGTGACGTTGTTTCAGTTGACATGACAAGAGAAGAAGCACTTAAACTTCAACGAGCACTGAATTCCTGTCTGCGATTTATTTACAATATCGGGTACGATGTTCATATCACCCCATACTATCAGGCTCTCTCATGGCTGAAGCCTGATAAACGTCGGCAGCTACACATGTTAACAATGGTGTTAAGAGTGTTAGCTGAAAATCAGCCACTGTATATTTCTTCTAAATTCACCTTTCTATCATCATTTCACAACTTAAAGACACATTCGAGATCCTTTCTTTCTATTCCAGTGCACCGAACAAATAAAATTAATAGATAATTTGTAGTGACCGGTGCCAGACTATGGAATTCCCTGCCAGCTCAGGTCAGAGAAACTAACTCTTTGTCAAGATTTAAGGTTGCCTGCCGAGACTACCTGCTGAGGACAGCTGACTGAATGGTTGAAGTATGAATGTGTGCGTGCCTGAGGATTAGTCATTTTGAAGAGTTTTTAATATTAATTAGTTTTATATTAATTTAGTTAGTAATTTATTTAATTTTTTTAAAATTAATTTTTGTAGTTTTAACTAGGCATATATTAAGTAACTTAGTATTTTATTTAAGATTTTGAGTAGAATGTGGTTAAGTGTAAGAGAGGGCCTTGAGCCCTAACTTTGCCACTGTAAAAAAGGCACTAATCAATAAAAAATACATAAATATTCTATAGTTTTGATTTACGATTTCACATCCCAAAATTTTAGATATGATAGATCACAGTTCAGCCACATCTGTATCTATATATTTATGATTTTTTATATATGTGGAAAATATTCTTTGTAAGAATAAAAGCCAGTTTCCTCTTCCAGACTCCTCTCTTGATTAATCCTAGGTTTTTTTTTTTTTTTCATAATCCTTACCTTTCCTCACATCATACCCTCATTCCTTGTGAATATGGAATTACCATTATTTTTGCTGTAAATCATCAAGACAATCAACCAGATGATGATACCTTAATCATTTTAGGGCATATTTGCTGCAGAATGTTCACAGATTTTACTAAAGAATAAATTGTTTATAAAAAAAACTTCTGGATATTAGGTCAAATAGCACCCACCACATTTATCCTACAAAATGTTTGCCCCTCTGTTATGGATATTTTGAGCAATGAAGACCTTGATGTTAAAAATTAAATAATTGAAAAGGAGGTTCAACCTATTCAATACTTAAAAGAAAGAAATGCAGTAATCACATTCCTATTTAAATGGGACCGGTCTCGACCTTAGTACAGGTCATCATCAGCCGTAAAAACATGTACAATGTTTATGAATATTGGAGGTCAGTTTCACACTCTGATAGGCACAAAGACACGACACCACATTCTGTCATGCACAAAGTCACAACACTATCAACTAATATACGAAGATCAAAAATAACTTGAAGTCGCAGACGAATAGATTTGTAGTAGAAAGCCGCCAGCTCCTGGTGATCAGCGCGGCACATTCAAGGTCATGCGCTGCGGTCGAACGCCAAAGTAGAGTGGAGAATGTTTTGAAGGTCCAGAATTTGTCACGGTTGCGGGAAGTTAAGTACGTATATAAAAATATACGACGCAAATCAGTATAATTGAATGAGTACTTGTACTCCTGCTAAGTTCTTGGAAAACAGTTGACTTGAAAAAACAATTGTAGAGAGAAGAAAAAATGTAGTAAAAAGCGCAATATCGGAAAACAAATGAAAACTTATATGCACAGTGCGCTATTTTTTAAATGAAAAATTTTTAGGTTATGATTGAAGTAGTCAAAGTTGGCGCAAGACAAGAGTTAAAATTTGAAAGAGGAGAACCGAAATGAAGGTCGTGGGTTTTTTATTTTTTTTATTATTTTTTTTAAATAGAGAAGGAAGAATAAATTAAACGAGGAAGAGTGATAGTGAAATAAGAGAAAGAATAAAAGAAATTGGAGTTAGATGGTAATGAGGAAGGATAAGATAGGGAAATGAAGGAGGGGTAGTTTAGGGTGGGTTATTGGAGGTAGAAAATGTGGGTGGGAACTATGTAAGGCATGGAAAATAGAATTGGGGTTTTGGAATTTGGAATTTTTGAGAAGAAGAATTAGGAAGTCAAAAAGGATATTGGGTTTTTCAGAAATGTCGTTTAAATTGAAATTATATTATTATATTATATTTGCCTTTATTTGTAGTGGCGAAGTTAGGACTCATGGTCCTCTCTTACACTTAACCACACTTCATTAACATAGTACATCTGGGAGCAATATTCATAATCTTATCTTAAAACTACCATTACAAACTAGAAACAAAATATGAAACAAAATAACATAAACTCTATAAATATTCTTAGTCATGTCTTAAACTATCGTTACAAGTTAAAAGTTGATTGACACTAAATACCCTAAGCACAGTAAACGTACATTCATACACACATTCACTCTGCCAGATTCATTCAGCCTGGCGGCACATATCGAGGAGATGCTCACGGCAAGACAACTTGAAGGAATTTAAGGATTGTATGGCTCTAATGTTGTGGGGGAGAGAATTCCATATTCTAGCTCCATTTGCAACAAAGGAACGGCTGAATGCTGCTGACCTGCTGAGAGGGATAGCAAGTGTACTGCCAGAGCGTGTGTTATGCTGGTGGAAAGAGGATAGGAAATTGAGTTGTGAAGATAAGTAGTATGGGATATTCTCTTTTAATACTCGAAAGATTAATACTGCCACGTGGAGATTTCTATATTGTTCAAATTTTAGAAGGGAAAGTTGTCGATAATAAGGGGTAACATGAACATCATAGCGTAAGGAAAAGATAAATCTAATACACGAATTCATAGCACGTTGTAATCGGTTTAGTTGTTCTCTCGTGGCATCAATTAGTACTACGTCACAGTAGGAAAATATAGGGAGGATAAGAGTATTTATAAGCCTAATTCTCATGTTTAGTGGCAGCATATTTTGATGATATTTTAGTGGGTGAATGGACGCGTACACTTTTCTACAGATATTTGTAATGTGCTCTCCCCAGTTAAGATTCTCGTTTATAATTACACCAAGATTTCTTACCGAGTTTTCGTACGGAATAATTTTACCAGATAAAGTTAGTGGAGGAATGTTTTTGTTTTTCGCCGCACTGATTTGTTTCGTCTGCCCAACAATAATAGCTTTAGATTTTGATGGATTAATTAAAATACAGTTTTCATGAGCGTATGCATAGATATTATTTAAGTCAGAGTTCATATAACCTATTGCTTGATTGGTCTGAAATTTTGGAATGGTAATAGATCTGCAGATCGTCAGCATACAAGTGGTATTTACAGTGTCTTAGCCGTGTCGATATATCGTTAATATAGATAACAAAGAGAAGTGGTCCAAGTACAGAGCCTTGTGGTACTCCTGAAAATTTCATTACCCGTTCGGATGACCTATTCTGGATAATTACGCGTTGTTTTCGTTCCGTAAGATATGAGAGAAAGAATTCTAGGGCTGTCTGTCCAAGGTGAAGCGATTTCAATTTAGCAACCAGTACGTATATTTACTGTGTCAAAAGCGCTGCTAAAATCAAGAAGTGTAAGTAACGTCACCTGCCTTTCGTCCATAGCGCGTCTCATGTCGTCTGTAACTTTCAGCAGGGCAGTGGCCGTACTGTGTCCCTTTTTGAAACCCGATTGTAAAGGGTCAAGTAGTTTGTATTTATTTAAATAGTCGGTTAATTGCACGTGTACTATGCGTTCAAGAGGCTTGGAGAGAGATGAAAGTATGCAAACAGGTCGATAATCTGTTATAAGTACAGGTGAGGAAGTTTTGGGAACAGGATTTATAATGGCATTTTTCCACATTTTTGGAAAGAGGCCACTTGTGAGGCACGTGTTGTATATATGAGTAATGGCAGGAAGAATAATGTCAATGATGTGTTGTATTATGAGTATGGGTATTTCATCAGGTCCTACAGCAGATGATGTAATTGATAATACCTCGCGTTTCACGTCAATCTCTGTGACTTCGCGAAATTCAAAGAATGGCCTATTTGGTGGTGGGTGGTTCAGAAGAGATTTTATAGTCTGTGATATTGTGCGTATTTCCGGTTTAATTTTTACTTCAGAAAAATGAGCATTCAATCTCTCCAGAGAGATGTCTGGATTACATGGCTGGGGCAAAGCTTTCCCAATTCCAATGGAACGAAGTTGTTTCCAAGTGTTTGACACATTTAAATTTCCAGCCAGGTGATTGTAAAAAGAAAATTTCTTATTTCGAATTATTACTTTAATTCTATTCCGAAGTTGTCGATACTGTTCAAGCGCTCTGGAAGAGTGTGTGCGTCTGTAGAGCCGGTGTAACGCGTCACGGTGAGACATCATTTGTTTAATGTCATCGGTCAGCCATGGAGAAGGAGGTCGGGAGACTTTGGCCGTACGCTTAGGTGCATGTTTATCAAGGAGACCAAGTATAAGTGAACTTAAAGTTTCAACTTTCTTATCGATACCGTTTATATTTTTTACGTCATCCCAAGGACTATTCAAGGCGTCAACTCTCAGATGATCTAAGTTTATATGTTTAATGTCCCTGAATGTGATGTATCTGGACTTATACTTCGGTACTTTGAGCGAGTAAGATAAGTATATTAAGTCATGTGTCGATATACTAGGGGTAGGAATTTGTCCATGTGATACTATTTTCTGTGGGTTGTTAGTGACCATTAAGTCAATTAGTGTATGTGAAGATGAGGTATGATTTGTCGGTTTTAGTGGAAGTATTGTCATGTCACACGTCTGGAAAATACTTAAGAGTTGCTTTGTATCTCCAGTCTGTTCCAGTAAATTAGTATTGAAGTCTCCAAATATTAAAATATGTTCATAAGCAGGTGATAGTCTCTGCAGGATGTTTTCAATGTCTGAGAGGTGACCTACCCGTGGTGGCCGATAAACAACTCCTATTAAGGCTTTAACTGTTGTCACAGTTATCTCGGCAAAAATGAACTCAGGTCTGGGGTCAGGACAGTGGGCAGATGTGCATACGATTTTACATTTAATATCATCTCTACAGTATAAGGCTACTCCTCCACCTCTTTTATATATTCGGTCATGCCTGTAAATATTATAGCCCGTTATGTGTGCCATACTACTAGGGATAGTTGCGCATAACCAACTCTCACTGATACAAGCTACGTGTACATTACTGTTTTCAAGGAGAGTTGTTAGCTCCTCATGGTGAGCAGGTAGGGATTGAGAATTTAAATGAATGCAGTTCAATGAACGTGCGTTGGCCTGAAATACTTTCGCTAATGAACCTTGGCAGCGGGGTGTCTCCGTTCTCGGATAGGAGAGGTTAGGGGTAGCGGGACAGTCAGGTCCACAGCTGGTAGTGGTTATAACAGTATTCATCACACAAAACAGAATACCAAGAAGAATACATGCTTCTTATCTGCGTATTTCCTCTGATATCGCGCCGGCTTTTCATGCACTCAATCACATTTACACTCAATAATAAAACACTATAATACAAACTTAAACTAATCCACATTGTCGTTACTTCACACTGTTTCACCCCCTAGCTGCTTGAATAACATTGTTAAGGTCAGCTCGTGTGGTCACTTGAATTTTCTTCCCATCAGAGCTTAGAATAATGATACGTCCATCCTTAGTCCATACAGATTTCTGACCGAAGTGGTCACGCGCGGCGTTTAGTATGTCCTTTCTCGTTGCTGTTAGCGATTCTGTTATCAGCATACCCGATACCTTCAGCGATTTCTTTGCACGCCAGATACAGTCACGTTCGTGATATCGCGTGAACTTTATTATGATGGGCCTCTTCCCTCCCGTCACTACCTCAGCTGTTGTTCTCCTTGGTTTCCCAATCCTGTGACAGCGATCTAAATTGTCCAATGTCAAGTCTATTCCTAGGTGGGATTTCACAATACCGAACACCTTGTCATAGACGTCCTCGTTCGGAGCTTCTGCCACCCCATGGAGTAATAGGCAGTTTCTCCTGCTGTACTGCTCTGCTTCGTCGATTAGGTCGTCCTGTTTGGAGATCTGGTTGTGCATTTGGGTATGTTCGGACTTCACCTCCTTAAGCTCCTCTGTGACAGCAGCTCGGAAAGACTGGAACTCAAGGGCGAGTGCGTCTAGGGAAACATCGCCAGGGTTGGTAGCACTGCTGTTGGCGGCGCGCGTTGCTTTCTCGAAGCGAGCTTGGATGTCGCTTAGCTTTTCTTCGAATGAAGAAATCCGCTTGTTCAATGACTTTAGAGACATTGTGAATGAATTTATGTAGCCACTGAGTGTTATTTAGTTATGAAACTTGACCTAGTACACACGAATTGCAGTTAAACTTGCTGTTTTGCTAGGTGGTTTACGGAGCTCTCTCACATGCACTTCTTCACTGCCGCCATTGTATAAATTAGGGTTGAAGTACTGGTCAAGGTGGATAAAGCAATTTTCAGTAAAGAGGGGGCCTTTGTTAATGATTTTAAGTATATTTATGTCATTGTCAATACTGGTGAAACTATGCTTGGAGTCTTGTATGTGCTGTCCTATGGCAGAGAATCTGTTGTATTTAATGGCGTTGACATGTTCAGAGTACCTGATATTGAAGTTGCGGCCAGTTTGTCCGACGTAGGAGGAATTGCAGTTGTTGCATTTAAATCTGTATACACCAGATTTAGAAAAAGCATTAGACTTATTTAGAGATTTAGAGTTGTGTAAGATATCAAGACTTCTATTGTTAGTTCTAAAAGAAATTTTCATATTATGTTTTTTAAAAATATTAGTTATTTTATAAGCATCCTGAGTGAAAGTGAAGGTGGAAAAAGCAGTTGGTTTAATTGTGTCTTTAGATAAAGTGGTTTTTGGACGGTGTTTGAATTTGTTGATGATGCGGTTAATGAAGGAGTTGTTAAAAATAACCAACAAAATTTGGTTAAAAACGAAATTCGTTTCTTATACAAGAAAAAATCATTTTTAAACAACAGATTATACGAAACACATCTAGAAATTGCTAATCTTCTCCCAAGTGCACAATGGAACCTCTTCCTAACTCAATTAGACAATAAATTATTTCATGCACTGTCAATCAAACAACAAACCCTAGAGAAAAAACTCAAAATTCTTAAGAACAACTCTTCACATAAATTCCAGTTTAAGAACCGTAACACACCCTCCAAAACTATTGAACAATTCCATCCTCCCATCGTAAATCTATCTAAAACAACTCTGAGTGATGATGAAAACTCAATTCTTTCGAAGGGCTTCAAACACAATTGGCCCAATCTCAACACTTTCAATGTAGCCACCAATTTAATTACTGAATCTGAAATAGCCATTAACAAAATGCCAACAGATGAACAAGATGAAATCAGATATGAAGTAAAAAGGAAACTTGAAAAAATCTTCATTAACAATAACAAAAACACTTCTCTTATTAATAATAATAATAATAATAATACCTTAGTTGTAACTATGAGATTGACAAAGATCAATCTCTCCATTATCTTCAACTTACTAGCATGATGGCAACGTCAGTTAATGATACTACTACCCCAGGCCCTAGTATTCATACTAGGTTTTCTCGGTCATCGGATTCTGGGGGACCGAGAACATCATGCGGGAATGTATCGGAGCTTCCCAAATCTCTTCGCCCAAAGGAAAAACATTTTATTGGCACTTTAAACATCAACACGCTTCGCAAAATTGGAAAGTTGAAGCACTTAACAGACACATTAGACCAACTCAACATCCAAATTCTGGCACTCCAAGAAACTAGGTACAGTGACGAAAATCATTTTGAATCAGGAAACTATAGAATTTATAAAGGTAAACCAGCTACCCTCCTCCCTAACAAAATATTACAATTTGGCACTGGTTTTGCAGTGAGAAAAAATATCACAAATTTGGTATTATACTTTACATCACCTTCTGAAAGAATTTCGCTAATGACAATCAAATCAGGAAACAAAGCTTATACACTAATCAATGCACATGCACCTACAAACAATTACAATCAAAAAGACCCACAGAAGGTAGATGACTTCTGGGAATTACTAGAAGAAACTACAGCCAAAGTTCCAAAACATAATGTCAAAATTTTGCTGGGGGACTTCAATGCACAAATTGGCAAAGAGAAGAAATTTAGGACCACTGTAGGACTTTACCCTGCTCACAAAAGAACCAATAAAAATGGAGAACGTTTAATTTTCTTCTGCGAGAATTTCGATCTAAAATTGATGTCAACCCATTTCCTGGCACTTCCACAAAAGAAAATGACATGGAGATCCCCGAACATGCATTTAGGAGAATTTCAACTAGACCATGTGGCTATTTCCAAGAAAAACCAAAAAGAAATTATGAACGTTAAAGTCAAAAAGGGAATTATTGACTCCGACCACCACCTATCTCTTGTTAAAGTAAAGTTTCAACCCAACAGGAAGAAAACCAAAACAATCAGAAACCCAAGAATCGACCCTGAATTTCTGAGACAGAACTCAGACAATTTCCTTGCGAATATCTCCAACGATGCTCCTTCAAACTGGCTAGAACTCAAGGACACACTCTTGAAAGCTTCACAAAACATCAGCAATCCCCCAAGGAAACGCAAACACAGGTGGTGGAATGACACCTGTGACAAGGCCATAGAAGTCAGAATTAGGTCCTGGCTAAACTGGAGTTCCCATAAAACTGATCAAAATCGTGATGAATTCTTCAAAACACAGAAACAAACCTCAAAAATCATCAGATCTGAAAAACGAAAATATGATCAAAACAGACTGGTAGAAATAGAAGAAGATTTCAAGAAAAACAATACACGGAACTTCTACAGAACATTCAGAGAAGAATTATCCAATTACCAGGCACCTAGTCTCTGTTTCAAACGTACAGATGGGACTTTGGAAACAAGTAATAAGGGAAATTGTGAACTCCTAGCAAACCATTTCAGGGACCTTTTAAACTGTGAATCTCCAAAGGAACAATTCACCTATGAAAAACCAACACCTAATCCAAATTCAGAACCTCCCACATTACAAGAAGTCAAACAAATAATCAGAGATTTAAAAGACAACAAAGCACCAGGAGAAGATGGAATAATCGCTGAAATGTTGAAAATTGGTGGTGACAAACTGGCCCAGAGTATTCAAAAAATCTTACAGGACATTTGGTTTTCTGAAGAAATTCCGGAGGATTGGAAATGTGCATTGATTCACCCACTTCACAAGAAAGGAGACAAATCAGATATTAATAACTACAGAGGAATTTCTCTCCTCTCACTCGTATATAAAATCTTCTCTAAAGCTCTACTTAATAGATTAGAGAAACAAACAGACCACCTGATCGGAGATTATCAGGCTGGATTCCGAAAAGGGAGATCCTGCGCAGAACAAATCCTAAACCTAAAATCCATACTACAGATTCGCAAAACGAAACAAACAGTAATCACCTTTGTTGACTTCAAAAAAGCGTATGATTCCATAGATCGGCAGACCCTGTTCAACATACTAGAGGAATTTCAAGTCGACAGGAAAACGAGGGAATTGATTAAACAAACTCTGACCAACACAACATCAAAAGTTAAGTTCTTGGGAGAAATTTCTGAACCGTTCGAAATCAGAACTGGCGTCCGACAGGGAGATGGATTATCCCCACTACTATTCAATTTAGTTTTGGAAAAAGTGATTCGTGAATGGAGAAAAGAAACTAAAGGTATAAACATTGGCAGACTTCTTAAAGACAAAATTCACCTTGACTGCTTAGCTTTTGCAGATGACCTTGCGATCCTTTCGAACAACAGACAAGAAGCAATCCAATCCATAGAAAAATTGAATGAAATAGCCGCAAAAACCGGACTTCAAATTTCATTTGAAAAGACGCAGTTTATGGAAGGAACTAAATCAAGATTCGACAATCAACCATTAATCACCAATTGTGGGATAATTTCCCAAGTAGACAAATTCAAGTATCTAGGTGAAATTATTCAGCCAGCAGGGTTAAATCAGGAAGCTAACAAAGAAAGAACTGCTAAACTGCAAAGGGCTTACAAAATCACATGGAACAGATACAACAAAAGATGTATATCAAAAAATGCAAAATTACGACACTACAATACAGTCATCAAACCAGAGGCACTTTATGCATCTGAAACACTGATCATTGGCGGCAGGTCACAAATGAAAAGCATTGACAAACAAGAGAGGATAATTCTCAGAAAAATCCTAGGACCAAAGTTCGAAAATGGAATTTGGATGAAAAAGAAACCACATGAAATTTTTCAATTCACAGAAAAAATCACAGATACCATCAGAAAGAGACGACTAAAATTCTACGGACACCTACACAGAATGGATAACAACAGGCTGACAAAGAAAATTCTAAATCTAGCTCTAACCCTGAAAATCCGCAACAATTGGTTAGCAGAAATTCATGAAGATCTACAAGAAATGGGTATTGAGGACGAAACCATTCAAGATAGAATGAAATTTAGAAGCTTAGTAAACAAACATAAATTTGCAGAGAAACCAACAAGAAAAAATACAGGCTGGACAGAAACACGCAGAAAGGAACACAGTGAAAAAATGAAGAGATATTGGGAAGAAAAGAAGAAGAAACATTGTGCAAAATAAGTTCAAACGCGCTCCACAGCTGGGCACAACGAATCAAAAAAAAAAATAATAATAATAATAATAATAATAATAATATTAATTTAATTAATGATAATAAAACCATTTCAGATCTTAAAAAGAAAATCAATGACAATAATCTCATTATCACCAAATCTGATAAAGGCAACACTACTGTCATAATGGATAAAACTGACTACTTAGATAAAACCAAAAACTTTTTCAGTGACCCTTCTTTTTCTATAATAAAAAAAGACCCAACCACAAAAATCCAACGCCTACTCAAACATACTTTAAAAAACTCTTCCTTTCTCCTCGCAGATCAAGAAAAACCTAAACTAATAAACATGAACCCTGGACTACCCACTGCCAAAGCCCTCCCTAAAATTCACAAAACTAACATTCCTATCTGTCCAATTATCAATTACAGACCCAGTCCCCTATACAACACTTCTAAATTCATCCAAACATTTTTACTAAAAAATTATCGATTTTTATCCAACAAATCTATCAAAAACACTTCTGATCTAATCAACAAATTAAAGAATTTTGAAATCCAACCAAATTTTTCTCTCCATTCTTTTGACATTGTCAACATTTACCCTAGTATTCCAATTCCAAAATTATTCCCCATTATAAACAACAACCTAAACAAATTCAGTAACCTAAGTAAACTTGAAATTCAAGACTTCATGTCTATTTTAAAATTAGTTCTCAACAATAATTATTTTACCTTTGACAACACCATTTATCAACAAGATGGCTTGGCTATGGGCTCACCTGCTTCTGGCATTCTTGCTGAAAATTACCTCGACTTCTTAGAAAACACAAGAATTAATAATAATAATAATAATAATAATAATAATAATAATAATAATAATAATAATAATAATTTCTCCAACATCCTCTTTTGGGCGAGATATGTCGATGACACATTAGTAATATTAAATGAGGAATCAACCAACGCAGCCTCTACACTTCTTCATCTCAACAACTTAGACTCTAACATTAAATTCACCCTCGAATCAGAACACAACCAAACTCTTAATTTTCTAGACCTAACTATTACTAGACATCCTTCTTCTTTATCTTACAAAATTTTCAGAAAACCAACCCAAACAGCAACTACAATAAGACAAGATTCTTCGCACCCCCAAGCTCATAAACGTGCTACTTATAACAGCTTAATTTTTCGTGCTTTCAACACCCCTATGTCCAAAAAAGATTTAAATAATGAATTAAACACCATCCGCAACATTGCTAAATTTAATGGCTTTAACAACTCCTTCATTAACCGCATCATCAACAAATTCAAACACCGTCCAAAAACCACTTTATCTAAAGACACAATTAAACCAACTGCTTTTTCCACCTTCACTTTCACTCAGGATGCTTATAAAATAACTAATATTTTTAAAAAACATAATATGAAAATTTCTTTTAGAACTAACAATAGAAGTCTTGATATCTTACACAACTCTAAATCTCTAAATAAGTCTAATGCTTTTCCTAAATCTGGTGTATACAGATTTAAATGCAACAACTGCAATTCCTCCTACGTCGGACAAACTGGCCGCAACTTCAATATCAGGTACTCTGAACATGTCAACGCCATTAAATACAACAGATTCTCTGCCATAGGACAGCACATACAAGACTCCAAGCATAGTTTCACCAGTATTGACAATGACATAAATATACTTAAAATCATTAACAAAGGCCCCCTCTTTACTGAAAATTGCTTTATCCACCTTGACCAGTACTTCAACCCTAATTTCAATTTAAACGACATTTCTGAAAAACCCAATATCCTTTTTGACTTCCTAATTCTTCTCAAAAATTCCAAATTCCAAAACCCCAATTCTATTTTCCATGCCTTACATAGTTCCCACCCACATTTTCTACCTCCAATAACCCACCCTAAACTACCCCTCCTTCATTTCCCTATCTTATCCTTCCTCATTACCATCTAACTCCAATTTCTTTTATTCTTTCTCTTATTTCACTATCACTCTTCCTCATTTAATTTATTCTTCCTTCTCTATTTAAAAAAAATAATAAAAAAAATAAAAAACCCACGACCTTCATTTCGGTTTTCCTCTTTCAAATTTTAACTCTTGTCTTGCGCCAACTTTGACTACTTCAATCATAACCTAAAAATTTTTCATTTAAAAAATAGCGCACTGTGCATATAAGTTTTCATTTGTTTTCCGATATTGCGCTTTTTACTACATTTTTTCTTCTCTCTACAATTGTTTTTTCAAGTCAACTGTTTTCCAAGAACTTAGCAGGAGTACAAGTACTCATTCAATTACACTGATTTGCGTCGTATATTTTTATATACGTACTTAACTTCCCGCAACCGTGACAAATTCTGGACCTTCAAAACATTCTCCACTCTACTTTGGCGTTCGACCGCAGCGCATGACCTTGAATGTGCCGCGCTGATCACCAGGAGCTGGCGGCTTTCTACTACAAATCTATTCGTCTGCGACTTCAAGTTATTTTTGATCTTCGTATATTAGTTGATAGTGTTGTGACTTTGTGCATGACAGAATGTGGTGTCGTGTCTTTGTGCCTATCAGAGTGTGAAACTGACCTCCAATATTCATAAACATTGTACATGTTTTTACGGCTGATGATGACCTGTACTAAGGTCGAAACCGGTCCCATTTAAATAGGAATGTGATTACTGCATTTCTTTCTTTTAAGTATTGAATAGGTTGAACCTCCTTTTCAATTATTTAATTTTTAACATCAATAATTTCAATACGGAACAATGAAATTTTTATCTTTCAATGAAGACCTTGTAAACTTGAAGCTTGGTAAACCTTGATTTCAATAAAATTTCATAAACGAGTTCAACTTTAAGGTTTGTGGTGTCATAAACACTTTTTTTTAATTTTTAACTATTTTGTATATTTCTGTTCAATAATCTTCTGTTGCAGTAAGTTTGATCTCATTTATATTACATGATTTTCATGTTGCTATGATTTTATCAAAAAAATTCCATGAACAAGTACATTAGATTATCTTTAGTACCTCGCGTGTAAACAACTTCCTATGATTTTCATTCATTCACCTCGTTTTGGCTAACTGTGGATCACGTCATTTTAACTATCTCCTTCTTTGAGCTTTGAAATTTGTCCCGTACTTCCACATTCCTTCTTGGTGTTGTTCCTTTCTCTCCTGTGTCCTTGCCTTTCCCATTTTTATTTCATTTCTTCACCCATCTTTTCCTGGATACCATTGCATGCTGGAATCCTTTTGAGGGGAGACACACTCACAGTGGTGTTCCTTTTTCTCCTGTGTCCATACGTTTTCTGTTTTTAGCTTTGGCTTTTTCTGTAAACCATTGCATGCTTCAAGTTTCTTTTCGAGTGGGACACACACTAGGATGTCATTACATGTGATCTCTTTCTACCTTGTTAAACCAGGCACCTTTGATTTTCTTGTTCTGAAAGTACTTAATGATCCAGTTGGTCAATCTTAAGCCTCCGTGGCTTAGGCGTCAGCGTGCCAGTCTCTCACTGCTGGGTTCCATGGTTCAAATCCCAGTCATTCCATGTGAGATTTGTGCTGGACAAAACAGAGGCTGGACAGGTTGTTCTCCAGGTACTCCTGTTTTCCCTGTCATATTTCATTCCAGCAACACACTCCAATATCAGACTTCGGCAGCCAGCACAATTCCTATTTTCGCCGCTAGATGGAGGCTTCATTCATTCTATTCCTGACCCGGTCAAATGACTGGAAACAGGCTGTGGAATTTTGTTGGCCAATCTTGGTGATTTTTCTTTTCTGGACGGTATCGGTTATCTTTTCCACATCGCTATGTAGTTTGTTATTATTATTATTATTATTATTATTATTATTATTATTATTATTATTATTATTATTATTATTATTATCACCATCCAATTACAAAAGTGTTTTTGAAAGTGAAAATTAATAAAATATATCAGATAGAAAAGTTAAAAAGGTTCTGAAATAAATCAGGAAATTCATGCCCAGTCAGCTTATGCGAGGGTTTGGCTCTGAAACTGAGGCCCTGGAGTGGGGGGCCTCAGTCCTGACAAGGCACATCCCAGTGGCTTATAGGAGAAGCACTCCTGTAGATATGCAGAACAGGTGTGTAGATTTGACCAAATAAGCACCTGTGGAGAAGCTGAGGTGAAATGAAAAATGGTCCATGATCTCAAATACAGAAGAGAAGAATTCCTAACTTCTTGGAGGGCGGAAGAGCCAATAAAACTCACAGTTTTGACTCCAAGGAACAGATTTCACCTGTCCTCCCAACTATTTTCATTGCAGGGCATGATGGAAACGCCATTAGGAAAGACTACTCCAGGGGCAGCCGAGAACAGAAATCCCCTACCGCCAAGGGTAGATTCAACCAGGCCTTTGGATTCTGGAGAGTTTGAAACATCATTCAGGGAAGGGACGGAGAAGAAATAAAGGAATATCTGCAATTTCAAGGAAGTTGGAAAATGAATGAATGAATACTGGAATACCAAGGGACACGATAGCTTGATGATAACCCTGCAGAATCAGAAGGGGCTCAGGATTTACAAGGGAAAACCAGCAGTAGCAAACAACTCCAATGTAATGTTCCTAGGCACAACTTTCATTGTTAAAAGGAACATTACTGAGTCCATCATCAACTCTGCCTCACCAACAGAGAGAGAGAATCTCGCTTCTCTCTTTTAGATCTGGAAACAAAACTTATACAGTTGTCAGTGTACATACCCCAATAAATGAAGATAACAGAAGAAAACCTGAAAAGGTAGACTTTCTTCTTTTCAGAACATCTTGAAGACAGAACCTCTAAAATACCACAACACCATGTAAAAGTTTTGGTCAGGGACTTCAGTGTCCAGAGAAGATACCAACATAAAATGTGGGTGACTATCTGGCACATAAAAGAACAAACTCATAAGGACAGAGACTAATCTGCCTCTGTAAACATTTCAAATTAAAACTCAAGTGTCCACATAATCCAAGGCTCTCATTAACAAGAAGAAAACCTGGGTATCGCCCAACGCAATGCTGGGAGAGTTCCAGATAGATCACGTGGCAATAACTGCTAGAAACTGAAAAGAAATCTTGAATGTCATAGTAAGAAAGGCTTACCAGGTGTATGCATAAGTCTTTTCCCATTTCACTAAGAGATGGCACCAGTGAACAGTACTCAGCATATGAATTTGACACATACGGCAGTTTGTTCGTCTGACATTAACCTACCAACACGCAAGTTGAGTCCGCCAAACACTAGCATCTGTGTTGTATCGTTCAGTTATCATGTCGATGTTTGTGCCTGCAAAAGAAAATTTGCGGCACGCATTGCTTTTCTTGTTTAATCAAAAGAAAAAAAGCTGTGGAAAGTCATTGTTTGCTGGTAGAAACATATGGTGAACACGCTCCATCGATTAGAACATGTGAGGCATGGTTTTGACAATTTAAACGTGGTGATTTCAATGTGAAAGACGGTGCGAGCTCTGGTAGACCACAAAAGTACAAAGACTCTTGAAGCCCGGCGAAACTGTTAATGCACAACGCTATCGCCAACAAATGATTCATTTAAATCACGCATTGATCGAAAGACAACCGGAATGGGTCAGAAGACATGGCAGAATGATTTTGTTACACAACAGTGCGCCGTCTCACACAACAAAACCAGTGAAAGACGCCTTGAAATCACTTGGATGGGACATCCTTCCGCACCTGCCGTACTCCCTCGACCTGACGCCATCCGACTATCACGTCTTCACATCAATAGGGCATGCGCTTGCAGGGTAGCACTTCAGCAATTTCAAGGAAGTTGGAAAATGAATGAACCAATGGTTTGCCACAAAAGACAAGCAGTTTTTCTGGCATGGTATTCATAACTTACCTGAAAAATGGGCAAAGTGTGTAGAAGCCGATAGCCAATATTTTGAATAAACAAAAAATGAATTTCCCTTGAAAATTACGTGTTTTCTGTACCACAAAAATTGGCAAATACGTATGCATACACCTGGTAAACATGGACTCAAACCATTATATCTTGGATATCATAGTAACAAACCCAAGCAGAGAACCAATAGGAAGCCTCACATTAATATAGAGACTCTGAAACAGAACAAAGATATGTTGAAAACCTGTCTAACCATGGAAATGAACAGCTGCGAAGAAACCAGAGTGTCAATGACTGAAGCTGCTTAAGGTTTGGGAAACGTGCTGAAGAAACAAAAACATGGATGGTGGAATGAAAACTGCAACAAAGCTCTTAAAAAAAAAAAAAAAAAAGCCTAAAAGACTGGTATTCTAAGAAAACTGAGGAGAAATGGGAAGTTTTCAAAAGAAAATAGAAATAGGATGGAGAAGATAAAAAAAGAGTTTAGAAAGAGCATCACTCATGAGTTTTACAGAACCTTCAAAGAGGAGCTGCAGGCATATCAGCCACCAACTGTGTGCTTAAAGCAAAAATATTTCACTGTAGCAACGAATGACAAGGAAAACTGTGAGCTTTTGGCCAACTACTTCAAAACCTCTTAAACTGTAAAGAACCCATGTATGTATGGGATACTCAGAATTTCTCCCACCAAAATCTGGTTTCCAAGCCACCAGGTCTATATGAGATCAAGTGCATAATCAATGAACTTAAAAACAATAAAGCACCAGGTGAAGACGGCCTCATCGCAGATATGTGGAAGATTGGAGGAAAAATCTCAGCAGAAACAATCCGCTGCATCATACAAGAAATCTGGAAAACTGAAAGGGTCCCAAAAGACTGGAAATGTGCTGTCATACACCCACTTCATAAAAAGACAAAAAAGTAACCAAACAGTCATGAACAACTACAGAGGGATCTCTTTACTTCCAATCACAGTCAAGATACTGTGTAAAGTCCTGCTGAACAGGGTCGAAGAACAAGCAGACCACCTCATTGGTGAATACCAAGCTAGCTTTAGAAAAGGAGGTCTTGCACAGAACAGATATTCAACCTCAAAAGCATTGAGAAAAAGAGCTTTGAAAAACCAGAACACTGTGATAATATTTGTTTACTTCAAGAAGGCATATAACTCACTTGACACCAACTTTATTGAATGCCCTAGAGGAGTTTGGGATTGACAGGAAAACGAGAAGAAGAATAAAACACACCCTGACTGACACCATCTCGAGAATCAAGTTCTTTGGAAAAATCTCTGGTTCTTATGAAACAGAAAGTCAGGAGACAGCCTATCACTGATCCTCTTCAACATCTTTCTGGAGCAAATTATGAGAAACTTGGAGAAAGCTTTGGAAGAGGAAGAAATAAAGCGAATACACTTGGGAGGAAAGGACAGAACCTGGAAGTTAAATGTTTAGCTTTTGTTGATGATCCTGTCATGTTAGCCAATAATCAACAATATGCCAAAAAAGTGCTAGATAGTCTTCTTGAAATTGCTGGGAAAACTGGTCTTAAAGTCTCCTATGAGTAGATATCGTACATGGAACCATCAAAAGAACTAGAAGCAGAGACATAGAACCTGTCAACATTCACAGGATGACTGTGTCTGTGTACAAAGAGAGAGACAGATGACTTTCCAACTAGTGCGGAAAAAGGTGCCGTGAATTCGTAGAGGGTTGGACGACTGTAGAAGATGTAGAGCAGAGTGGCCGTCAGTCAACATCACACACATTCATTAATATGAATTTTACACACCAATTATTACAAGGTGTGCAAGAACAGACATGTAATGCTGAATCAGTTAGAGGTGTTCAGCGAATAGGGCGCCACTTTCTATAATTAAAAAGATAAAAGAGAAACTCGTTTTATAGTTTGACAAATGCTTGAGTAAATGAAATGGCGTACGGCTTTTAGTGCCGGGAGTGTCTGAGGACGTGTTCGGCTCGCCAGGTGCAGGTCTTTCGATTTAACGCCCATAGGCGACTTGCGTGTCGTGATGATGATGAGGATAACACATACACCCAGCCCCCGTGCCAGAGAAATTAACCAATGCTGGTTAAAATTCCTGACCCTGCCGGAAATCAAACCCGGGACCCCTGTGGCCAAAGGCCAGCACGCTAACTATTCAGCCATGGAGCCGGATAATGCTTGATTGAACTGTGGTTATAAAGTTCAAAAATAAACTGATGTTAAAAAATAACGCAGTGTTCTTTATCCTGAACTACCTGCACCTGTTCACCTACAAAACATTAGGGAAACTTACATTTTGACACATGCTGACATGTCTTAGAGTGTGGATCCTCCTCTTCAACTTTTGATCTGTTTTAGTCAGGATTCAACCTTGTAAAACAAGGCTGATTTTTCTGCATAATATTTGTTTTATTTTAAGGACCATTAACATCTAGGTCCTTAGACAAATTAATAAAGTGGTTTGTTTAAAGAAATTTAGGTACTTGTATCCAAATTTATGCGTTATTTTGTGTACCTTTAGGGTGAATATCATTTAGCATCTCGCATACTGTACAATGCTCAAGAGAGGTTTCCTCATGAACCGATGGCTCATTCTTGGATCTTTTCCCAACAACTCCTTTGTTTTACGGAGGCCATACACAACGGCAAGTGGCAGGATGCTGAACAAGCTATTGCTCATCTTGCAGCTATAGATAAAGGAGAATGTCACTTGAGGTAAGTTCCCCAATCACATTGCAAAGCAATCTATTTATAATTTATTTCTTTGCAGTTGTGAATCTCTTAATAGTTCATTTGTTTGTATTACTTCATATCCTTCATATTCTAGAACTTGTGGAAATCTCCAGGTAACTTCTTGTAGTAAAACAAGTTCAGTACTGTTGGAAAATGAGTTCTGTAATAACAACTGGGTTTTACATTTTAAAAAAAGGGGATAAGTTATATTATGCAGTAGTGACATAATATACTAAGTATTTCCCCTCTCCCCTAGGATAAGGCTGGGGCCTTTCTTCCATCTTCTTGCAACGGTGTAACCTTGGGGCCCCTAAAAAAATAAAAATAATATAAATCTATCCTAAATATGCAAGGATGTGGTCAGTCCAATTTTGCAGATTTTGCAGAATCAGTATATTTTTTCTTTCTTTTTTTAAGTTTACAATTTGTACATAGAGAAATTGCCATTTGGTTGCATCTAGCTGCAGTTATTATAACTGTGTTGAGTGAAATACATCAAAGCTGTAATGTTGCCGTCTCTCGCAGCATCGCAGCATGCTCCTCACAAATGACCTGAACCAAATTTTTTAAAAATAATTTTTGTTTGCTAGTTGCTTTACGTCGCACCGACACAGATAGATCTTATGGTGACGATGGGGCAAGAAAGGGCTAGGAGTGGGAAGGAAGCGGCCGTGGTCTTAATTAAGGTACAGCCCCAGCATTTGCCTGGTGTGAAAATGGGAAGCCATGGAAAACCATTTTCAGGGCTGCCGACAGTGGGATTCGAACCTACTATCTCCTGAATACTGCATACTGGCCGCAATTAAGCGACTGCAGCTATCGAGCTCGGTTTTAAAAATAATTACAGCAATGAAAATTGATATCAAAATATGGTATTTCCATTAGAAAATAATTCTTTCTTGATATGTAGTGCCACTTGAGATCGTATTATGCAGAAATTTTGCTGAACTTATTTATTCGAGAACAATGTATAATTGTAATAAGAAGTAGGTGTAATTAGGTGTACTCAGTCAACTGAGTTTCGAACGAGCTGTCTTTGTGAAAAAGTTGTGCTGTTTGATATTTTCAAACTTCATTTGAACAGCTTTTGAATTAATTTTGTTTGTATATTTTTCTGTATTATAATCAAATAAATTATTATAACTGAGACTTCAGTGTCAGGTACAGAATATCGTTCTGTAGTTACTGAAAAATGAAACCAATTTTAAGTACGAACAAGTAAGTGGTGTTCAGTTCAGCAGCTTAGACGTTAAACCACAGAGGCAGCCAAATTAAACACTTTTTTAAAAAAATAATCTTACTAAATAGTGAATAATCCATTTGTTTTCAGTATATAATTTGACAATATGTTGCATATTATCTACCTGCTGTACGTTAGTTATTTGTAGTTTATGCATTTTATTTGAGGGTTCACATCGTATCACATTTGTTACGCCACTGTCTTCTCTCTTAATCAGTTTATCCTCTCTTCTGAACCATTTATTACTTCGTTTTCTGTGCCAGTTAGAGTTAGTTTGTATATTATCTTTCCCATGATACCCTTGCAGCAGGCTGGAATCTTCACTTGAGCTGGCCAGGATGATGGATATATGCTGTATGCTATGTCAGAAATCTTAGTGTTTCATGAACAGATTTTTCTTTTTCTACCCTGAATCATTGTGATGTGAAACTCATTATCATCTTCATCATTTGTTGTTGTCAGTCCAACAATATACTTCCTTGTGGTGGTGGTGGTGGTGGTTATTGTTTTGAGAGGAAATGCAACTGGGCAACCATCTATTATTAACACATTCACACCCATCATCTGAACGGGCTATTTAAATGGCTGGCCCAGCTATTCCAGCAGTTAGCAGCACAACAAACAACAGGACATGCACTATAGGCAATAACTTGGATACAGGCGTGAATGTGTTAACACTTATTAGAGGAAAAGATGGAAGAGGTCTGACACTTTGAAAAATGAAGGTGACTGCAAAAGAAAGGTGAGAGCAACATACCTAACCATTAGAGTAGGAAAAAAAACAAGAATCGACCAAAAGAGTTCAGATAGGAAAGATGAAGTTGAGGAGCCTGACATAAGTAAGTGGAAGTAATACCAGACTCAGCTAGGGGGCCCATGATTCCCAACCCACAATTCCAAGATGAAAGCGTCTGGCTTCCCTTTTAGTCACATTGCACGACAGGCAGATGGATGTATTCTACTCCCCTACCGACAAGGGGTTATAGTTTCTTTTATAAAAATAGTACTAACTAATGATATTGGCTTTACATCCCACTAACTAATTTTACGGTTTTCAGAGACTCCAAGGTGCTGGAATTTAGTCCCGCAGGAGTTCTTTTACCTGCCAGTAAATCTACTGACACTAGGCTGACATATTTGATCACCTTCAAAGACCACTGGACTGAGCCAGGATCAAACCTGCCAAGTTGAGGTCAGAAAGCCAGCGCCTCAACCGTCTGAGCCACTCAACCCGATATATATATTCTTTTCATTTGATTCTGTTTTCCATTGTAATCCCTCACCATGTTGGAATCTGGGGCCTGTTGCTTTATGATGCTCTTAACCTACTAAAGCCGTCATAATCTGGGGCTTCTTTGTCCTCTCTTTCCTTTCATTTTTTTGTATTCTTTCACCATACTTCCAATTAATATAACCAGTCCATTGCAACTTATCAGTCTTTGTAACATTCCTTAAATCTTAATTTCTCACTCTTTCTCTCCTTGTTTTCTGTTATATATACTTTCCATAATTTAATTACTGTTGCCTGTATTCAGTTTTCATACTCTGTGATAGAAAACACTCCCAAGTTGTGTCCTTGTAGTGAATTTCATATCCAGTCATAAACTTTTCTTTAACCACTACCTTAAGTTCTTGAAGTCACCATGATGATTTTGTCTCTGATCTTTATAGTTCTTTATTGCTTCATTATTACTCACTTTCCTTTTATCATTAATTTTCATTTGCCATCATGCAAATTTCCAATTTACTCAAGCTCTTTTTGCTCCTTATCAAAGCTATTCTTGCAATACCTTAACATGTTCTGTTAAGACTGTAGATCGATTATGATGATGCCTTTTGTTAAACTATATTGATGGATTCTGATTTTTATTTTTTAAATTCTTGTTTCTCCTCAGTTGTATGACCCGTGTATAATTATTACATGCATTCTTTTCTCCTTTCATGATAAAAGATATTTTAATTCGCTTTTACCAGTCTTTCCATATATTTGTTATATTACATACTGCAATCCTATGAGTTCAATGGGCCTTTATTAGCTTTTTTTTTTTGCAACTTTGTTAATGGAAGTTTTGGAGGTACTTATATGTCACAAAAGTAATGTTAGTTTTATTGTATCCATGAAATGATAACTGTATTAATTGTATAGTGGGTGAGAAGAGGAAATCTTCTTTTCAACTGTCTCTCATCATGGCCTGCCTAATGGTACAATATGGGAACAGCATTTAATAAGGAGTGTTAGATATACAAAGCATGTTTTATAAGTACGAGGGTAATTCCAAAAATAAGGTCTCCTATTTTTTTATAAATACAGAACTTTGTTTGTGTGGCTGTGAAGAGAGTTTCCCGTGCTCGCATATAAACATGCACACGCCATGCTGAGGCACTCAGCCTTGGCTTGGCAGCCGTTGAGAATGGAGCTGCCGTTAGATGTTACTGCCAAGTGCGAAGTGCATGCAGTTATTCGGTTTTTGAACGCAAAAGGTACTGAACCAATTGAAATCCATCGCCAATTGACGGAAGTGTACGGTGAGTCGTGCATGGATGTCAAAAATGTTAATAAGTGGTGTAGAGAGTTTGCAGCCAGTCGAACTGAAATTCACAAAGAACGAACAAAGGAGCAGGAGACTGTCAATTTCCGTTGAGACAGTCCTGAAGGTTGAGCAAATCATGCGTGAAGATCGGTGGATCACACTGGATGATCTCTGCACTTTGGTTCCTGAGGTTTCTCAAAGCGCTGCTCACAACTTCTTGAACAGCATGGCGGCGAGCTGGTATGACATGGGCATACAAAAACTGTCACAGCGTCTACAAAAATGCATCGTCCAAAATGGTGATTATGTAGAAAAATAGCTAAATGTTCAAGCTGTAAAATGATGTAAACCATTGTAGAAATAAACAGTTCTATGTATTTATAAAAAAAATAGGAGACCTTATTTTTGGGTTTACCTTCATAAATACCGTTTTTAAATATGGCGGCTGAAGAACTTTGGTCGTTGTTCAGAGCATCCTCATTCAGTATGTACATCTGTACACTAGCCACAAACGCCATTACAGAAGCATTCATCCGTATTTATGTTTGTTTGTGCGTATTGAAAATGCCTCTGACAATTAACGCTCCCGCCGAGTGTAGGATACGCGCTGTGATCCGTTTTCTAAATGTGAAAGATGTGAATGCTGTTGAAATTCTTCAGTAAATTAGTGAAGTGTATGGAGAACACACTATGAACGAAGGAATGGTAAGAAAATGGGTTAGAGCATTCAAAGAAGGCCGTACTAATGTCCACGACGAAAAGCGTAGTGGGCGATTGTCTGTCTTACTGAATACTTGTGACTACCACTTGTTCCTGCACTTGAGAAAGCATTTAGGAGGTCAGGGTCCGATGATGATGATGATGATGATGATGATGATGATGATGATGATGACGACCTAAAAATGACTGTACTATAGCAGCTGACACATCTGGCAGCATATTTCTACAAGGATGGAATTCAGAAACTGGTTTCACGATATAAGTGCCTTAATATGCTTGGAACTTATATTGAAAAGTAGTTTAAGGTACAGGCTTACATGTAAAAATAGAATTGTTTAAAAAATTGCATTACTTTTTTTCTATATCAAAATGGTACTTAAAAAAACATGCCTCTTATTTAAAATAATGTGGAATCTGTTGTACATTCAACATTAACAGTACAAGTGATTCCTCGTAAAACATATTGAACCTTTCGAAGTAGTGACATAATGTCAGATATTAAATGTTGTATATTTCTAAAGCTTCTTCTACTTCTGCTTCTCGTGTTGCATCCTTTCCTAAGTAAGCACGTCTTCTCTATTCATTTATATTCCAGTCTGCTGTGCCTCAGTCTCCTGATTATTATTAATTATGGTATGTTGCATTTTTGTAGGAGAGCAGAATTACAAATAGCTAAAAGTAATTACCCAGCGGCTGCTGATTGTGTGAATGCTGTATTGGAATACTGTCGCCTTCATGCAAAGGAGGATTATAACTGCCTTTCGCTACGTGTAAGAGCATTGATTCTTGCTGCTGAGTTGCAGTGCTGTAGTAATGTTGCTACAAGTGCTCCTACCGGAGCCATTTCTCTTCTAACCTCAGCTCTGGCAATCACTCAAATTCACTTCTTGGACTACCTTACTGCTATTGTGAGCTTACACCTAGCCAAATTACAGGTTTGTGAATGAATTTTTTTTTTTACACTTTAGTACATTCAGACTCTCATCTGTTCACGTAACAATTGAGGCTTTCACTGCCGGCACTACAAATTATATCAGTGTTTTCCGGGATTGTAGGCTGTGGTCCAGGAGCATGTGATGGTCCCGACGTTTCACCAAAGACTGCGTTTGGCATTTGTCAAGGGTTCTGACTGACTTCGATAGCTCTTGAGAGCTTTGCTGCTCCTGGACCACAGCCTACAAGCCCGGAAGACACTGACATGATTTGTTTCTCATCTGTTTGGCTCCTTCACTGAATGGTCAGTGTAGTAGTCTTGTGTTTAGAGGGTCTGGGGTTTGATTCCCAGCCTGTCTGGGTATTTTAACTGTATCTGGTTAATTGCTCTAGCTTGGGGTTTGGATGTTGGTGTTTGTCTTAATACACATCTTCATATACATAGATACACACAGCATATCACACTACCAGTCACCACTGAAACATTCAATAGTGAATACATCCCTCTATGTTGGTTTGGTATCAGGAAGAAAAATTCCGACCATCAAACTGCACTTTGTCCACATGAAGTGCCGAGCCAACTAATTGGGGAAAACGTTTTCCAGTCTATCGACGGATTGGAAAGCTTAAATGTTATACACTGAATGGCCAAAAGTCATGGGAAGGGGTGTCCCATTAGAAAATATGCGATGTATGACCCCTGAGCGTTGCGGCTAGGTGCGGGATAGCTGACCAGTCTGTCCCAGACACCTATGTCATCAAGATGGTAACATGTCACAAGTTAACTGACTTTAAACGTGGGATGATCATCAGTGCACGGCGCATGGGTCATACCATTGCGGGGATTACACGCGAAATTCGGGTTTCCGAGGTCAACAGTGTCAAGGGTGGATCTTCAATATTACAGAAAGAATGTTACCATCCACGTAAACCACTGCCCGGGAAGACCACAGGGGTTTAATGAACGGATATAACGTCGCCTGCGCAGAAGCATACTAGGTGCTCGATGGGCTACTGTGGGTCAGATCCCTGCCCAGTTCAACGTTGAGAGACAGGAACCCATTTCTACCATGCAGCTGCACCGCGTAGGCTTCACCAGACGACGACCAACTCGTGTCCCTTTGCTGACACCTTGACACAGAGCCCAATGACATGCATGGGCCCGCGAACATCGGGAATGGACCATAGACCATGGAACAGTGGCAGCGTGTGGTACGGTCTGATGAATCCCGATTCCAGTTGTATCGAGCTGATGGACGTGTGAGAGCGTGGCCTATGCCCCATGAAGCTATGGATCCTGCGTGTCAACAAGTTGTGTCCAGGCAGGAGGTGGCTCAGTTCTGGTCTGGGCGGCATTCTCATAGTCGCAATTAGGCCCCATTTTCCGGCTGCAGGGAGCACTGACAGGTGCACATTATGTGGACGTTCTTTCAGACCATCTGCATCCCTTTTTGTCCCTAGAGTGCCTTGACGGAGATGCCATATTTCAACGGGACACTGCGCCATGTCACCGCTCTGTGGTGAACGCGGGTGATTGGAAGAGCACTCCAGTGAAGTTACGATCATGGATTGGCCCTCCAGATCCCCCGATCTTAATCCAGTCAAGCATTTATGCGATGCTGTCGATGTTGGTGTGCGTTCCATGAACCCTGCGCCAACTACACAAGACCAATCGTGGGTAGCAGTGCAAGATGTGTGGGTCCAGATCCCTCCAGAATGATTCCAACATCTTGTAGAGTCGATGCCTCCCCATATTGCTGCCATTTTGAGGGCTCACGGAGGAGCAACTTGTTATTTACATCACATTCTGTGTTTTCCCATGACTTGGCCACTCAGTCAGTGTATATTAAGTTGAAACTGAAAAGAAAATGGCTTCAACTGAAACAAATAATTAGGAAAATTTTAGGAAGAAGAAGAAGATGATGAAGGCAGCATTTAGCCTTTTCTCTCACTATGCATGTAATAAACCATGTACTGACTTTAAATTACTGATGAGACATTGTTAGGTAATCTCAAAATGATTCTTAATCATCAACATCATCAATGTCCCACTCCAGTCACCCGGGTGTGGTTAACACGCCTCCTCCACTCCTTTCTGTCCTTCCACTTTTCCTGCTCCATCACTTCCGCCACATCCAATCCAGCTTCTTTAATGTCCTTCTAAATATGATCCATCTACCTGCTTCTTGTTCTTCAAACTGGTCTCTTTCCCTTAACTTCTCTTTCCAATTCCCTTCCTGCTACCCATTCCTTTCCCATTCTTTTTACATGTCCGAACCATCTCAGTCTTGCTTTCTGTATGTTCTGTACTAACGGTTCTATATTATAACGGTCCGTGGGTCGATTCTATTAAAGGTTCGAAGATAGTGCAAGTACTCCTCGGCGGTGTCAACGGAGTTACATGAGTCTCCACTCACGGGCATGGACATTCGACGAACACCGGTTACAGTTCATTTATACTTGATATTAGGCTCTTATTACTATAACAAGAATTCGTTCCAATTAACTATGTAAGGCTATTCCAATTCTTAATTCAACGAAATGAAAATATTGAGAATTCTAGTTTCTTGGAAGGATATTCCAATTTAATTAATCAAACGTATATGTGAATAGAATAACATTAATATTTACATTACAACATGATTGGAAAATAAGAATAGAATTGACATTGCATGCTTTGTTGGTTTGGATCATAACACAACGAATCACATGTTGGTAATAAACTAATTTACATTCAAATCTTGACTTGTAACAAATCCAACATGGAACTTGCTGAAGGCTTATTTATCACGACACATTAAATTATTTTACTATCTTTTCATTGTCTGCCAATCATAAAATTAAAATAAGAAATATTTAGTTATTTCACTCTTATTTGTCACTCATTAATCCAAGATTTTATCTTTCTGTATTCCATCAATATTATGACTCATCACATGAATTAACTATCTATCTAACAACTTGAGTATCCTATAATAATCTATATTCAATGCTGTCACTTGTTAATAACATAATCACATACTATTCAGAGACACTGTGACTAATTCTAACAAGTAAATTTAATCAAAACAGGAACAGCATCTCCTGGAACCTCATATCCGCCGCACCTAAAATACACAATATCTAGCTGATAACATCATTAATAAATAAGAAGACTTGGAAACGATCCAACAGCATCTAGCTTCACCGAGATTATTTGCCTGAAAATTATGAAGATCTACTACTGTCTACGAAAATCCATAGTACAAAGCATTTACTTAAATAAATACTAGTCATGCACTGCTTCAGGTGACAATAAAATCACTTAAGTATGAGACATTTCATTACCTTCATCTTAATGTCTTCAACTATCGAAGGTCCTCTATCAATGGTTATCCGTTCAAATGTGTCACATTTGCATCTTCACCATACCATAGATAATATTTTCATGACCGTACATACATTTCAGTACTCATAATCTTCGGAGCATTATGCAAAACAATATCATCACATCTTATCGCTTGTCTATTTCTGGTGCCACTTCAACTTTGCATGATGAACATCTTACTCAAACATTCTCAACCTTAAATTCATTTAAAATTCTGGAAGACCACACTACACTTCCTTAATGCTTATTTTCAACAAATCATATATCACAACAACCTCATTTTGTCATATTATCGACAACCCTATCATTTACAATTCACATCACCTTAGATGCGCACCATGGCTATTCATAATTATCCATCCAAAAATATACAACCACATATATCTGAAGAGACCATCTCATCATCAAATACGTGTTAGAATCATCCTACCATTAACCTGACGAAATATTCACATCTTACACAAATTATACGCATACATGAAAATTATCATATAAGAAGATCTCAAAACGACATACAAATCACATCTTCTCACAAGAATTATCTACGCAGTAGCTAGTACGTCATTTCAATTATGAGGACAATATTTCATTGGCGTACGTCATTTTTAGCAAACTTTTCAGCAGAGGGGATTTTTTTTTTATAAATTTCACCAAAATTGTTCAACCGGTTGAGTTTCCACATTGTTTAGCGTTAATATCTCTGTTACTACTATGCATAAATAAGCATTTCAAGTAATTCTTCATATATCAGGTAGACTTAAAAATTCTAACCTTATCTGGACATACGAGGTTTTAAGATTTGATTTTCGTAACATGATTCATGTTATTATTATTGTTATTATACTAGTTTTAATATGGATCAGCGTATAGAAATCACATGCATAAATACAAAAAAAAAAAAAATTGAATTATTTGAAAAAGCTATGAACTTTTTTTCCACAGTTCTTGTGTGTGATAACAAGTAGAATAAAAATAATTCTTACAAAGACAAATTTAGAACTGTCGTCTGCGTACAGCTTTGAATGTTAAATATTGTTAAGTATCTTAGAATTGTTACCAATGTAAAACTTTGTATATCATCACTGCTGGGACAAAAGCTCTTATGTGAAATATTTTAGCTTAGAACTTTGGCCCGTAGGGTTCTGTCATCTAAGGTGCAATATTGTGTGAATATTGTCAAGGCATTCTTGCTTTTCATAATGTATGTGCTGCGGATCAGTATATCTCCAAAAATAGTATCACATAGGAGGTTTTGTCCCGGCAGCGACGATATATAATTTAAACATTTCAGGTCTAATGTATTGATTTTCATTTTCACTCAAGAATTTCATCCTTTTTAACCAAGAATTTTAGCTCTTTTCATTCAAGAATTTTTGCTGTCTGTAATCATGAAGTAGGTTATTATAAAAAGAATGGAAATCTTGAACGATCAGCTTTTTCAGTTGCTGGAGATCCAGATATTTGCCCTTCTTTATTTTTAAAGGTGCACCATAAATGTTTTTCACTGTCTCCAATGAGTAACTTCCACTATTCTTCTGTTGTCTTTGAGGAAGTTCTTACCAGGCTCCTGAAAATAATAGAAGAAATTTACAATTTACAATAATAATATTTCACCATGAATGGAACGCACCTTTGAAATCCGTCTTGATCCTTACTTTCCAGTCTGGGTGGTAGCGGATAGAGCAGAGCTCAGTAACTGTAGGTCCCCTTTTGTGTGGCCTGGTCGGATGGAAGAAACTATCTTCATGCAACTGTAGTCTTTAAAGAAGGAATGTGTGAAATACGTAATGTTGTATGGTTTGGTATCAATCTTGCAGACTTACATGCTGAGAGATATTCCGTAGGCATGTAGACTTCTTTATGCCTCAGTTTTCTTTCTATTGTCGAGTGCATTGAATCACACTCCATATGTGTATGTTCTTTAGCGAGAAATTTCTGAGCGATGGTGTTGTTCTTCTCTTTAGCTAATAACAGAAACGCATTTGCCAGTGTACTGTTTCTGTTTTGGTAGCCACAGCCATCGCTGTAAAATATGATCTCCTCTCCTGATTCATAAGCAACCTTTTTTAGTATGAATTCACATGAGATACTTGCAAAGTCATTTGCAGTTAGTCCTCCTTCACCTTCATGCCATAAGTAGCAGTATCCTTCTTGAGTCTTGAGATCGTACACCGTTATGTACTTTGAGCTTCATTTTGTAATAGATGGCAGATGCATGTAGATACAGACAGAGTAAAACAGACTTCAAATCTACAGTGAACACATGCTTGGCATTGTCTATATTGAAGGCCTTTTCCTCTCTGGCTGATTCCTTTTTGAGCCTGTGTGTTGTTTAGTGGAACCTCGATTATCCGTTCCCAGAAACTACGTTTTCCCGGAATATGCGTTCAAATTACGTGGTCTCACGAGCATCGTAATTAAATCACATTGTAAAAATCCCACATATCTGTTCTTCGAAGAAACGATTTCCCAGATCAGCCGTCCAGAAATTTCAGTCCCATCAACGCTAAATCCTCGATCAATCGTTTTTTAATAAACTGTATCTCACGAATGGTTCATGTTTGTGGGTTACTGTAGTCACGTCCTAGTTCGTGAACCATGGGCAATGGCTGAGTGGCCTAGTAAGTGGTCCTGAGAGTCAGGATACCAGTTGCTATGGAATGGGAGTGGGCATCTCGGACATATTCTGAGTCGTGGCCCTCCTTGTGCTCAGGCGGCTAGGACTATACAATTCAGCAGTGGTCCATAACCCGTTAGAGGAGAGATCCTCACTTGGACTATGTGCAAGTAGGACAACATCCTGCTTCATGAATTTACCGAGCTCAGAACACTTAAGGCAAGCTCGGACCTATGGGAGTAATGGAGTCCCACTCCCATTTGACAGGCGAGGGACTCCTTGGAAACAACTTGGCGAACGAAATGAAATTCGATGGGGAGCTATCAATATTAATGGGGCTTATGGAAGAAAGAAGGTAGAACTGGCTGAGTCAGAAAAGAGGATGCAACTGGATGTGCTAGGAGTAAGTGATATTCGGGTAAGGGGAGATAATGAGGAAGAGATAGGAGATTATAAAGTGTACTTGACGGGTGTTAGAAAGGGAAGGGCAGAGTCTGGGGTAGGGCTCTTTATCAGGAATACCATTGCACGTAACATAGTTTCTGTTAGGCACGTAAATGAGCGAATGATGTGGGTAGATTTGTCAGTGGGAGGAATTAGGACAAGAATTGTGTCCGTGTATTCACCATGTGAGGGTGCAGATGAGGATGAAGTTGACAAGTTTTATGAAGCATTGAGTGACATCGTGGTCAGGGTCAACAGCAAGGATAGAATAGTGCTAATGGGCGATTTCAATGCGAGAGTTGGGAATAGAACTGAAGGATACGAAAGGGTGATTGGTAAATGTGGGGAAGATATGGAAGCTAATGGGAATGGGAAGCGTTTGCTGGACTTCTGTGCTAGTATGGGTTTAGCTGTTACGAATACATTCTTCAAGCATAAGGCTATTCACCGCTACACATGGGAGGCTAGGGGTACCAGATCCATAATAGACTATATCTTAACAGACTTTGAATTCAGAAAATCTGTTAGGAATGTACGAGTTTTTCGCGGATTTTTCGATGATACAGACCACTATCTGATCTGTAGTGAACTAAGAATCTCTAGCACCTAGGGTGTTGTATTGCTGAAATGTGGTGTTGGAAGTATTGAAGGCTTAGTATTTATGATTAGGTGATGTATGGTTTGGTAATGAGATGGTTTATTTACGGCTGATTTCGTGGGAGTTGGGAGGTGGTATTATTGTATTGGTGTCTGGTATGAGTATTTAATTTTTTGGAGCTGGAGAGAGGTGAGTTTATTATCATTTTGTAAATTTTGGTTTGTTTGTATGGAGAGGAGGAAGAGATATGATGTTGGAGAGGTGTTGGTATATGAGTGATTGGTATTTGTTATTATGGAGTGTTATGGCGGAATGAAATGAAAGGAAGCAATGTTAACGCGGATTGGTAAAAGCTGTGGTATGATGGATTGGAATGCAATGATGGAATATTGGTGTTATTATTTAGCCTTTTACTATAGGAGGTGGAATCTGAAAGATTGAAAGCAATGTTAGTGTTATGGCTGGTTTGGAATGCAATCTGGTAATGTTGCTGTGGTAGCTTATTCTGGAGTAGGTCAGGGAACAGTAGAGGTGATGAAAATGCTGAAGCAAGAAGGTTGCGTACGTGTGAGTGATAACAAGCAGGAAGTTGTAACACCAGCAGTAGAATGTAAACATTGACCAGGCTGTTGTGAACTGGTGTAGATGGAGTTGGTTCTGGTATAGAACCGGGGCGTTATTGTTCATTTCATTTTTTTAAATTTTGTATATGGTGGAGAGGGGTGGCTTAGGTTGGACTACGTTTATTAATCTTATTATTTATTTATTTATTTATTTATTTATTTATTTATTTATTTATTTATTTATTTATTTATTTATTTATTTATTTATTTATTTATTTATTTATTTATTTATTTATTTATTTATTTATTTATTTATTTATTTATTTATTTATTTATTTATTTATTTATTTATTTATTTATTTATTTATTTATTTATTTATTTATTTATTTATTTATTTATTTATTTATTTATTTATTTATTTATTTATTTATTTATTTATTTATTTATTTATTTATTTATTTATTTATTTATTTATTTATTTATTTATTTATTTATTTATTTATTTATTTATTTATTTATTTATTTATTTATTTATTTATTTATTTATTTATTTATTTATTTATTTATTTATTTATTTATTTATTTATTTATTTATTTATTTATTTATTTATTTATTTATTTATTTATTTATTTATTTATTTATTTATTTATTTATTTATTTATTTATTTATTTATTTATTTATTTATTTATTTATTTATTTATTTATTTATTTATTTATTTATTTATTTATTTATTTATTTATTTATTTATTTATTTATTTATTTATTTATTTATTTATTTATTTATTTATTTATTTATTTATTTATTTATTTATTTATTTATTTATTTATTTATTTATTTATTTATTTATTTATTTATTTATTTATTTATTTATTTATTTATTTATTTATTTATTTATTTATTTATTTATTTATTTATTTATTTATTTATTTATTTATTTATTTATTTATTTATTTATTTATTTATTTATTTATTTATTTATTTATTTATTTATTTATTTATTTATTTATTTATTTATTTATTTATTTATTTATTTATTTATTTATTTATTTATTTATTTATTTATTTATTTATTTATTTATTTATTTATTTATTTATTTATTTATTTATTTATTTATTTATTTATTTATTTATTTATTTATTTATTTATTTATTTATTTATTTATTTATTTATTTATTTATTTATTTATTTATTTATTTATTTATTTATTTATTTATTTATTTATTTATTTATTTATTTATTTATTTATTTATTTATTTATTTATTCGGGGCTGAACGCCTGTTTTGTTCATTAATAAATACAATAAAGGATCTTAGGAAGGGAGGGAAAAAGGGAATGAACAGTGTTTTGAGTAATTCAGATGAAATCATCATGGTGGTGTTGCAAACAGCCAAGCTCATGGGGAGGAGGAAAAGGATGTTGATGAAATTATGCTTGAGGAAGTGGAAAGGATAGTAAATAAACTCCATTGTCATAAGGCAGCAGGAATAGATGAAATTAGACCTGAAATTGTACAGTGGGAAGGCAGGGATGAAATGGCTTCATAGAGTATTAAAATTAGCGTGGAGTGTTGGTAAAGTACCTTCAGATTGGACAAAAGCAGTAATTGCACCTATCTATAAGCAAGGGAACAGGAAGGATTGCAACAACTATCGAGGTATCTCATTGATTAGTATACCAGGCAAAGTATTCACTGGCATCCTGGAAGGGAGGGTGCAATCAGTCGTTGAGAGGAAGTTGGATGAAAACCAGTGTGGTTTCAGACCACAGAGAGGCTGTCAGGATCAGATTTTCAGTATGCGCCAGGTAATTGAAAAATGCTACAAGAGGAATAGGCAGTTGTGTTTATGTTTCGTAGATCTAGAGAAAGCATATGACAGGGTACCGAGGGAAAAGATGTTTGCCATACTGGGGGACTATGGAATTAAAGGTAGATTATTAAAATCAATCAAAGGCATTTATGTCGACAATTGGGCTTTAGTGAGAATTGATGGTAGAATGAGTTCTTGGTTCAGGGTACTTACAGGAGTTAGACAAGGCTGTAATCTTTCACCTTTGCTGTTCGTAGTTTACATGGATCATCTGCTGAAAGGTATAAAATGGCAGGGAGGGATTCAATTAGGTGGAAATGTAGTAAGCAGTTTGGCCTATGCTGACGACTTGGTCTTAATGGCAGACTGTGCCGAAAGCCTGCAGTCTAATATCTTGGAACTTGAAAATAGGTGCAATGAGTATGGTATGAAAATTAGCCTCTCGAAGACTAAATTGATGTCAGTAGGTAAGAAATTCAACAGAATCGAATGTCAGATTGGTGATACAAAGCTAGAACAGGTCAATAATTTCAAGTATTTGGGTTGTGTGTTCTCCCAGGATGGTAATATAGTAAGTGAGATTGAATCAAGGTGTAGTAAAGCTAATGCAGTGAGCTCGCAGTTGCGATCAGCAGTATTCTGTAAGAAGGAAGTCAGCTCCCAGACGAAACTATCTTTACATTGGTCTGTTTTCAGACCAACTTTGCTTTACGGGAGCGAAAGCTGGGTGGACTCAGGATATCTTATTCATAATTTAGAAGTAACAGTCATGAAAGTAGCGAGAATGATTGCTGATACAAACATGTGGGAACAATGGCAGGAGGGTACTCGGAATGAGGAAATAAAGGCTAATTTAGGAATGAACTGGATGGATGAAGCTGTACGCATAAACCGGCTTTGGTGGTGGGGTCATGTGAGGCGAATGGAGGAGGATACGTTACCTAGGAGAATAATGGACTCTGTTGTGGAGGGTAAGAGAAGTAGAGGGAGACCGAGACGACGATGGTTAGACTCGGTTTCTTACGATTTAAAGATAAGAGGTATAGAACTAAATGAGGCCACAACACTAGTTGCAAATCGAGGATTGTGGCGACGTTTAGTAAATTCTCAGAGGCTTGCAGACTGAACGCTGAAAGGCATAACAGTCTATAATGATAATGTATGTATGTATGTATGTATCTCGCGAAAGGACGGCCATACATTCTTATGGGTCTTGGCGGTAACTCCCTGTCATTGCGCTAATTAGAGCAAGTACTGTACGGGAAAAGCGATCAGCGGTGAACTTGCATAACAACTTATAAATCTCATTTTTCGTCCCATATTGGCTCAACACAACTAAGGTTAAGTTATAAGGAGATTCCCATCTTCCAATACTTGTCAATTTCTTATACTAGTTTTATTGTTTACTTGACATAATCCAGCTTAATCTCTAGGTGTATACTAAATAGGACATGTTTTGTTCCGATTATGGAACATCTTCAGCTAAAAGATTTGACAAAATGGCAAGACAATTAAAACACATGTAATAATTATGGTGATAAAATGTTCTGTATACCGGAGACCAAATTACAATGGAAGATTAAGAAAAGGGATTTCGCCATCATGTTGGGCGCTTTTGTATCTAATGTGCTTTATTTTATTAGATGAGAGAATTAACTACTTGTGGTTGATTGTCGTTTGGCTTGGCGTTTTTAGATTTTTCTAAGAGTTTGGTTAATCAAAGTTGCTGAGCCGAAAGAAGTTTTCACGGGAAACTGACGAAGATTCCCCTGTAAAATTGAATATAAATTATTGAAATTTTGAACTCGCGTACCGGTAATTAATGCGGTTTCGCAGTCTAACATGCTTGCCTCTCATCCAGAGGGCCTGAGTTCGATTCCGACTGGGTCAGGCAATTTTATCTGGATATAAGGGCTGGTTCCAGGTCCACTCAGCCTACGTGATTACCTTTAATTGATGAGCTATCTAATGGTGAGATGGCGACCCCGATTTAGAGAGCCAGGAATATCGCCCGAGAGGATTCGTCACTCTGACCATGCATCACCTCGTAATCTGCAGGCCTTCGCGCTGAACAGCTGTTGCTTGGCAGGCAAAGGCCCATGGGGGGCTGTAGTTTGGTTTGATTTAGGAGTTTTTGTAATATTATAATTACACACATTTCATTTTTGTGATGTTTAACCAAATTGTTGATGGTTTTCATTCCTTCCCGGATTTTCCATTTTCCCGTGTTGTACGTTTTATTTTCACGGTCCCTTGAAAGACGGAGAATCGAGGTTCCACTGTAGTTCTCTTCTGACATTTTCTGCTTCCTAGATACAGCTCATATCACATTTGCCTTTCTTGGGACAAATGCGACCTAGATTCATTTCATCAAATACCTCATGAAATGTCTTTATTAATAAAGCCTGAACTTTCAGCCTTTCACAGTATAGTTGATATTCTCTATGCAGGGCAGCTTTCGAAGTCCATATGGGTTCAAGATATTTTTTTGATGTATTTGCTCAGCAGTAGTGTGATTCTAACTTCGGAATCTCATTGAAGAACGCAACCAAATGAACTTTGTATGTTGCGCTCTCCGTTTTGTTCTTCAAATGACATTCTGGTCCTATTCTTCTTGGATGTACCAAGGACTCCTTAACCAAAGTATGTTTGTCTCTATTCCTATCACCTTCTTCATTTCGGTGTTCTTTCACCCAGTTATGCACTGACCATTTGCCAATACACAGGGTGTTTAGAAACAGTTTTTACTTCCCCTTTTCCTGACCCCATTTTGTTTTAAATGGATGTAGTAGCTGTTGGATCTTCGAGGCTCATAATTCTTCTGATGTTTCTGGTCCTTCAGAGCCTGTACATCTTAAAGCCATCTTACCATCCCCTTCGTTTCTTTCTACGAGCAATCTTTCCAAAACTCGTCGACGATCTGCCTTTTGTCACCTTCCATGAAACTCCTGCAATATACATTGGCTGACATTGTACTCAAAATACAATTGAAGAGTGGTTTCATTTTCCTCGGCGGTCTTTCCACATCATATTCCCAGCTCCCATCCGTGGATTTTGTGTTTCCTTGTTTGAATTCCCATGCATTCTGTTAGTTTTATTTGCCACAGGTGTCCACTCAGGGTCTTTGATGATCTTTTCCATTTTCCCTCACGTCATGCACTGTTCCCATTTCTGTTTACACTGACATCTTCATGGGTTTCATTTGGGGGTTCTGAAGAATTCGTAGGGCTAAGCATTTGGTCCAATACCGTTAAAGTGGTTTGTACTCTAATTTCTTCCCTTCTTTGAGCCTCAGTTACATCTTCAGGACTTCATCTTCCTTCAGCTCTATTTCCTGTAGGAGGAGAATCAGAAATTGGAAGAGTTTGGTCTGATGTTTCTTTACCGGTATTTGCAGTGCTGTTGTTTTCCTCTGCAGACTCGTTTACGGCTTGAAGACAACAAGTGTTATCAGCAACAAACTCTCCCAAAGATATCTCACTGTTTTGAATAACATTGAAATCTATATACAATTCGCTTGCCAGAGTTTGTGAATATAATTCTTTTTCATCAGTGTCATAAGAAACTGCCTTTTCTTCATAGTTGCAGTCATTTTCTTCATAGTCTTTCCTGTCATCTGTTTCTTTTACGTAATTCACATGTGCAGTTCTTGCACGTTCCACATCAATCCCCAACATACCCAGCATTTTCATACCTCTCTCTTTTGTCTGGAGTGAAAAGACAACGAAGGAATGTTTACCACAGACTCGGTCATATGACAGTGAGATAATTATCTGTACGAGAGAGCCTAGGGAACACTGCTGATTTATGGAAGACATGTTAAATTATTTCTTTGACCATCTGACTGATTTACAATTTCCCCTTGGGCACCTTAGTTATAGACAGATACTTACCGTATTTGTGTAAATGCAGGTGGCGAACGACAGCTCACATTCACAGAATAACCACCAACATTACACAGCTTTGCTAGCACTAGGCACTAATTGCGACTCAGCAATTAATACTTCACGTTGCAACACCCCCTAACCATTATAGTAAATGACGCTAGGCTAGGGTAGCGTCATAGGGAAGAGCGCACACAAGAAAAGTTAAAAATAGAGCAAACTGACAGAACAGTCAGGCGGTAATATATCAAACAAACAAGAAAGAGTCCTGGAACCCACCCATAATAAAAAAAATCAAGAGTTGAGGATCCCCAAGGAATTATCAAGGCACTCACCCAAAAAACAACACCAAAATTTTTAAAATTTTTAAAATAAACCTATAATTAAAGTAAATAAAATTTACATAGCATGAAAATTTAAAGGAAGCTTTAAAATCTTGGTTCACAACAAAGTGAAAAAAAAAATATTAATAGTGTACTTAAAATCTTGTAAATCTTTAAAATAAATGCAATATTTCTTAAAATTCACTATTTCATCAACTAACAAAATTCTGGTGCACCAGATCCCTAACATCACACTTATTTGAAATATATCTACATTAAATGAAATTTAAAATGTAACAAAAGGAAAAATGGGTTGGATGGCAAATAGAGGGTGTTTGACAGCACCCAGTGGAGGATCATTCCCGCAATACCCACATTAATGTTGGTCCACAAACCCATCATTAAATACCAAACATTACACAAATACAGACCATTGTGACCGCACAAGCTGCACAGAATCGGGAATATTAAGCCAAAAAATAAATTATTTAAATTTTTAAGCCATAATTGGCATGGAAATTAACAAATACACAACCCGATTATAAATAATAGAATGAAGCAGTACATGCAACCACAAGAAAGTAAACACACAGTCTCGCCTCAAGACCACAAACAATCCGTTATAATATTCACAACGGCACACACAAGTTAACGCTATCGCAGACGAGACAATCATCAATTCATTATCAATTACGTAACTGTCAAGCACGAAGAGATAAGCAACAATAATAGGCAGAATAGATTAGAACAGAACCCCATATCGCTCGCACTAGGGCTGTCCAAAACCCTTGATTAAAACCAGAGACGTTACAAGTACATTGTTGAAATGTTAAGTTAATATTAATGCGAGTTTACACCAATAATAAGGACAATAATTTCATAAAACGCCCGCAATAGAGATGAAAACTAAGCATTCCAACCCAAATTAAATATTCCCCAAGAGATATTAAAATTTACAAACTTACGATAATAATACTTTAAATATCTCGGTGAGATCCTAGAACCAACAGGGTTCGAAAAGGAAGCACAGAAAGTTCGATTACAAAAACTCAAAAGAGCATATTGGAGAACCCGTGACATCTACAACAAGAAATGCATGTCCATACACATAACAATCAAACATTATAATACGGTGATTAAACCTGAAGTGCTGTATGCAAGTGAAATATTGGTACTGAATAGTAAAGGAGATCTGGAAAACATCTTGAAGGAGGAAAGGAAGATCTTGAGGAAAATTCTGGGCCCAGAGGAAAAGAAGAAGGGTATAGTCTCAAATCACGCAAAGCTACGGAAAGACTCTCCAACCTTGCCACAGACGTCAGGAAACGAAGACTGAAATTCTATGGACACGTTCACGTTCAAGGCCAACCCACAAGATTTTAACATATACTGAAAAACTGAAGAACGTACCATGGATACAAGATGTTAAAAATGTTCTGGAAAAGGCCCAGATAGAACCATCAGAAATACTGGACAGAAACATTTACCTTCACAAGGTAAATCGTTGGGTAGTAAAGCCAGAGAATGAAGTACCTAAAAGATCGGGGACTAAGTGGTCAGAAGAAAGGAAACAGGCACACAGTGAAAGAATGAAAGCAATATGGTCTGTTAAAAAGGCGAATCATAAATTTAATGCGTGATCCAACAGGGTCCATACGCAAATAATAATAATAATAATAATAATAATAATAATAATAATAATAATAATAATAAAATTAAAAAGGTTAGAGACTAGTGTAGGCATAGTATTAGGTCAAACACGGGCATGAGCAGGCCGAAACACACGAAAGGATGCACAAATCACATATAAGAGAATTTCAACCGAAAATAAACACAAATATATGCCCACAATACAGCAACAATAGAGATGATACATAAAATAAAAATTTCAAAAAGTAACCGCACACGCATCCAAGACATAGCACAGAGAAACACTCGCAAATACACAGAAAAATAGAATTAACCTAAGGGAAAAACAAATTTAAATCGAAAGCAATGGGGAATTTTGAACGTTACCTAAGCACAACAATAGGCTTGCGTTACACATGACACACACTTGGAACGAGAACGCCACAGCACAAACCTGAGATATTATATTAGAACACAATAAACACACAAACTAGAACATAACGGTATTACACCAGGAAAATAATATAAGCTTAAGGAAATCATTAAAGGCGTACTTACATTGAAGTCACTGAGCTCGATAGCTGCAGTCGCTTAAGTGCGGCCAGTATCCAGTATTCGGGAGATAGTAGGTTCGAACCCCACTGTTGGCAGCCCTGAAAATGGTTTTCCGTGGTTTCCCATTTTCACACCAGGCAAATGCTGGGGCTGTACCTTAATTAAGGCCATGGCCGCTTCCTTCCCACTCCTAGCCCTTTCCTCTCCCATCGTCGCCATAAGACCTATCTGTGTCGGTGCGACGTAAAACAACTAGCAAAAAAAAAAAATTGAAGTCAGTAATGCCTAGGTAATTTACCTGTGTTTGGGCTGATACTACTACACTCCCAAGTAAAAGATAAAATAAAATATTCAAACAACTACTATAAAATAAATAAAAAAGGTTAAAAGGACACAAATCCCCAGCTGGGGTAGTTCTAGGCCTTCAGCCTATACCCGGAGGTAGATTCATTGTGTTAGCAGCGGCTATGCACGCCATAGTTCCAGTCAACATTTGCTTTCAAACAGTTTCAACCGTAGACAAGCGTACTTCACTATCCGCCACACGCGGCGACACAGTCTAATGTTGGAAAGCGCTCTGGTGATCAAGTCCAGTACACAATTAGCAGTTCCAATGGACGCACACAGATGGCGTAAGAGTTCGTTTTGCAGAGTCCACTGTACGATCATACATACCAGATAAAAACTTTCAGGATAATTAGGTGCTGTAATGTCCCAATAGCCATACATACAATGAGTAGTAGACATGTAGATCGAATGTTCTGTGCGCCCTCGCACTGAGGATAATTTGTGTCATACAGATATATAGATAAACAACACAGTTCGTGCAATAGCGTCAAATCCCAATTTAATATGATTATAGTGACATTAATAATCTCATCGCTCGATACACGCGTCCCGTGCCAAGTATGCAGAGTTCAATTGCAGAGCGCATAAATCAAAGTAGATGAGCTGTGCCGAAAAGGCACGCAATTTAAATAGATATCTCATAGACATTTCATAGTCCAAATTACGTTTTAGTTTATTTTGCATAATTACGCCTCAACGTGTATTGTAACACCACACTAACCTTAGCACGGTACTATTTGAGTCTATTCAACAGGCGTTTATCTACGATTCCCGCGAGTACAACAGAGGTCGAATGTTGTTTAATTCATTGTTAGAGGTGGTGGACAAATGGGCAGCTCTATTAAGAGCAGGGTTACGTGGTCTTAGGTAAACTTCATGCCATCACCTGAGATATAAAAACACGCATGTCACAACAGGAGACTTACGAGGTTTTATAGTAACATTCTAAAGTCGAAAATGATACGAGGTTTAATTTATTTTAAATAACTCTTTAAAAATGCAAGAAAGACATACAAGGTTTTATCCAGCAGATAGAGCGAACATAAATCCATACAACGCGCTCCAAACCTAAAAATCGTGAAAAATTGGACTTACGAGGTTTTAGAAATAAGCCGACGATTTCCTACATTCATGAACAAACTTTAGGAAATCCCGGGATAATTACCACATGTGCATGATTTTAGAAGTTAAATATTACATGGGAAACATGATTCCGATATCGCCGTATTGTAAACTTAACTGCAATTATGGATATCATGACATATTTGCAATGATCACATTATGTTACTCAATCTGTATATTAATTATGTCACCTCATGGCAAATAAAGGAAAAAATCTACGCTACTGCTATGCATTCTACATGACATAATAGAGGAAAGACAACATCTTGAGGTACTTATCGTTGATGGATTCTTGTAGCTCATCTCCATCCTCTCATCTGGTTAAATTTTAAATGTTATTTAATTTCCCCATAGTCCCAGGCCTGTCAGGACACTAATCCTGTTCAAGCCCTCATGGTTGATTTGGTTATGGTATTACAGGAACAATCTTCCACCTTCGTGGCCATTCTGACTTGAAACTTGTACAATCGGAATTAGCACAATGATATATGACACACAATATTTCAATGTTAATCCAAAAACACTTGTCGTGTTTCTTATGTAAAACGCTAGACATCATCATCATTATTATTATTATTAATAATATTATTATTATTTCTTTCCGTATTCCTCTCACAATAACTTCTCAAGTCTTACAATTTTCAGCTAACTTCCTTCTTAAATGTACATAGCAGTTCTTTCTCTCGACCTTCAATCCCTTTTTTTTTTTTTTTTTTACTATAGCATTGTTCACATAAAGTCCTATTTGAATATTACAATAATAACATTGGTTGTCATTTGAGGAATGCCTTCTATGACGTCACTCTCTTAATTAAGAAATCATGCAAAGGAACACGTTTAAACATTCAGATATATCTTCTTGACGTGTGCAATCGATTGTTTCATCAACGCTTTCTTGATCACTGAACTTGCATCATTCAAACCATGGCCTCCGCCATATATGCTATTGCTGGACCTGAATGTTGCCCCCATCATGCCGGGCTCAGCTCGCCGGTGAGCGAGAGTCTCAGAGGTAGACCATTCGCTTATCGGCTGTGCAGAAAATTTTAAAGGCAGGAATAGATGAAGGACTAGCGACAAATGAAAAGAAGCTAAAATAGGTTTATACATTTATTAAAAACTATCACTCTTCCAATAAACAATTAAATTTACAAAATCTGGGTCTAATTCTTGAAAATCTCTTCTCCTCGTGCTATCGTCTATAAGGAATCTTGATCAAATTAAAGCTCAACGAATGTTCTTGTCTGTAATAATAATAATAATAGGGATCATTAATTTACTATAAACTGGATTGAAAATCAAAATACTATCTGGTATCACTCTCTCCAATAATGATAATTAAATTGCTTAAATTAAAATATTCCTTCCGGATCTCACTTAATTCTACAAGAAAATGATCATTTTCTTTCCCTTATTAAAATTATTGAAAAATGTTTAATTCAAGAAATTGTGGTTAATAAGTCTTCCTTAGACTTTCCCTTCATCAATCCATTCATTTTTATAATTATTAAGTGACTGAACTTCTCATAATTAATTCTTATTTGATCTCATATCAACCTAAACGTTACTCGCTGTTATGCAATAAGTGACTGTACAATAACTAAAAATTCAGCCTCGTGACATCAATCCACGGACGTTGCCTTCTCTTATTCAATTTATTTTAGTGAATTAGATCCTAATCTACCTTAAATTATAATAAAATCTTCTAAAGATTCATAATTCATCAAATCACGGACACACGAAAATAACGTAAATCGGTCAAAATTTGACGCGCGCAGTGGAAAACATCATCATAAAACCATTCAAGAAAATTCACAAAACACAGAATATAATCAAATCACACATCACACATTCACACATAGGTACACGACAATATTACAATATTATTTACACGAACACTAACCCATTATTATTAAATTTTGGATTTATTCCAAATTAGGGAAATCATTCTCTAGATGACAATATCATGTATATTCCAGGTATCGATCTAGGACGTGATAGAGTTGAGGTTATCACTTTTATGCAGAAATTAATTATACAATGATGTTCAAGGGAATCCTTTAAATAGAAATCACTCAAAATAAGCAAGTAAAATACCTACAGCACAGGTCAAAATATTAGAATACGCGCTTACGGTACATGAGTTGCGGCATTTATTCTTATTCTCCTACTATATCGTGGCTCTCGATTAATCTGCACTCAAGCTCGAAGAAATCATGTCCAGTGACACATTTCTTCCAAAAATGACTCTAATGGATGCATAAATTATCACACAAAATATAATGTCCATCTGCAAGTCATAATCAAATTAATAGCACAGTAAAATATACGTATAATTCATCATTACTCCGCCCGGAGGATGCCATGTTCCAGGCCTACTTTACATAAAGTGAGCACACGATAATTCTTTCCAAGAAAAAACCAACATTAAACCCATGACCTTATTCAAATTTTAGCCCGTAATTAGGTTTAATTATTTTTACTCATTATTATTATTATTATATTTATTGACCGTGCCTAATCACACTTGCAAAGCTATCGTACGAAATTATTCAGATGACTAGTCCACAGAATTGTCGTATAATCGTAGAATGAAATTTGACACTTAGAAAAACACTAGAACACTGTCCTAATCTGTCTCAATTAATTTTCAAACTATTTCAAAATCATTCAAGATTAATGCGGAGGTCATTTACTTTTATTTCTCCTGCCGTCTTAAATTTTTAGGACAGTTGAGGTCTCTCTCGATGACATTCACTCTTATCTCTAACTAATAGAACCGAATACACATTCATTCCAGAGCACAAACTACCTCCCACCGAGGAAAGAAGAATGAAAAGTCAAACTACTGCTAAACTAATAGAAAATCTAAATGAATAAGGTAAGGCTACGTTTTACAGACATTTTACAGAAAGATAGAAAGATGAATTCTTAAAGAATACTCATGTGGCTGGTGTTAACTGGATTCTGGCTGATGATCTAGTACGTGGTCACATCACCTTCCATCGAACAAAGTCTTGCCCATGTCCGACGCCTTACATAATTAGTGACTCATGGAGGAGATGAAGGTGCACTGGAAACAGTAGGATTCATCTCGGAAAGGGATAGCCATCTTGAAGCGAGCTCGAACCAACGACCTTCCTTCTTCTGAGTTCTCGTAGAAAAGCTGAAACTAATAAAAGTCTTAGCAATAGTCCAGGATACACACGCGATGTTTAATAATTTGGAGATGGACACTTATCTTACGACAGTCATAAATAAATTCACAATTAAGTATTTATTTTCCACCTAGGTGGAAAATAAATACTTAATTGTGAATCTATTGAAGTGCGATACGGACCATGAAGCTGATTTTATGTAGTCATAAATAAATCGTAGAGAAGTTTTTCAAATGCCTGAATTGCAGTTTATTCAGTCCTCAGTGCCTTCTCTAATGCAAAGTCTCCCAGTAAAGCAAACGACGTCCAGTCTCGACCGTAGCTGCATTCAGAGTAACGCTCAAATCAAGTGTTTAAAAGTAAAAACCCTCTATAAAATTTCCTTTGGAATTACCATAAATTCACTGTCTTAAGACGGAGGTGTGCCTCTTGATTATATCTGATTGGTGGATCCGTTGCATTCCTGTGAAGGTTGTCATTTTTATTGGCTGCCCTAGTTTCACGTCACACGACCTTGCAATTATTGATCGATTATAATCACGCTGCCCGCCCGATCACGTGGCACCCACACACATGTGTCTGAAGGACACCTAACAGGAATTTCACCCTGCTTCAGGTTGGGAAAACCGGTTCGCAGGCGGCTTGTTCACGCTAGCACGGGAGTGAAAAATCTCACCCTCCTGGCGATCGAAATAATGTTCCAACTCACTGATGAAATAAATCATTCTCCCTTAATAAATTATTTCCACTTTTGAAGGGGACAATGTCACATATAAAACTTGCTTTATTCTCCCGCTTACATGTGATCTTTTCATTTACTGGGGTTTCCTCTTATACACTAGATGATGATTTTCTGGATATAATTATCCGATGACCACAGGGTTGTGAGCTTATGAATTTTCGCCTTCATCCTATTTCCATCAAAATTTCCTATTCAAATGAGCGAGATATCTCGGCCGACAAACACAGTTGGACGCATAGTAACTGTACGTATAACGGCTGGACGTATTATACTTCTGTGCAATTTCCATTGACTTCTTCTTTACCATAACCTTCAATGGCTCTATAACTGATCTGGTTGTATTGAAAATGTGGACCCTTACCTTTTTCATTTTACTGTTGCCGTGTACTCAAGTTGGAAATACGTCTGTCTGACTATTGATTTCTTTCGGTTGTGATGTTGTACTTTAGAATTGCGTTCCTAGATAGTGCTAGCATGTTTACATGCCAATGTTATTATCCAAAGGCCATTTTGTAAATGTTTATTTTGCTTCTAAATTTGGTTATCTTGTTCATGAAATGAATGCTACGGAGCAAGATATCCTGTAAACAACACTAGGAGGAAGAGGAAAGAATTCTGCAATTTCTTCTTGATAGTGGTGATGTAGATAACTCAGAATTATCTGATAGTAGTTTTAGCAGTGTAGTGCGTTTGAGAGCTGTGACTCCGCTCGTGAAAGTGATAGAGAGGATGAAGATAAGTTTGTACATAACCTCACCACATTGAGCAATTGGAACTGGAGTTGGCCAGTAATGTTCCGAAAGGCAGTGCGTGTGCAGTTTTTGGGGAGTTAAATACTATAGTCAGGAGGCGTCTGGGTGATAATGCTACAGAATGTGACTTTGTGAGTCAGTTCCTTACTGACACTTTTTTGGGGGAGGGAATTTGCGGAAGCCAATGCCTAAGTAAATAAAATTCTGGAAGATGTCACCCTTCCTGATGATGCCACTAGAGGACATCCATCTCAAGGTAGCACACCAATGAGACAACAGGGAAGACATTGGGGTCATTTTCCTGAAAAGATTGCTCCTACAGCAAGTAAATCAGCCCCATCAAAGAGATGAAAAGTCTGTTTTGGGTGTGGAATCCGGAAGGAATCTTGTTTCGAGTGCAACAGATTCAAAGTTGCCCTCCACGTGGATGGATGTTTCAAGATGTACCATACCTTAAAAGTCCTAAAATGTTGTTAGTTTGATTGAGTATGCTTTTGTAATCATTTTAGCATCCATAACATAAAATGTAGAAAAAATAATCACATTCTGAGGTACATTTTTCAAGGAAAATATTTGCATGGCAATGGGTTAAATGTAGAGTTAAATGCCTTGGCTTTTTCTGATTACATTGCTATTTGAGGGGAGATAGAAAAGGGAGTACAAAACCGGCTTAACAAATGAATAACCAAGTTCAATGATTTTAAATGAAAATGAGAAAAACAAAAAGCGATTGCCATGAAAATGTGTAGAGATAATACTAGTTGCCAATGGACAATACATTACAGCAGTAGAAGAATTCAAGTGCCTCTGGAGCATGGTTTCAAACAAGGGTGGAGCAGGGCAAAAAGTACTTAATTGAGTGGCCAATGGGTTTAAAATCTCTAATCTGATATGTCCCCTGCCCTGGGAAAAGAAGGTACCCTCTACAAACCAAGATGTCCTTGTATAACTCGTATCTTATTTCCATACTCACATATGGCCTAAAACACTTGCATATTCTGGACTAGAGACCTAAGGAAACTGCAGGTGTGTGGATTAAAGTTTCTTAGGAATGCCATGCAGAAAATAGAGGATGTTTGCCTAGTTGTACTTCCTCTTAAAACAATAATCACCACCACCACCACCACCACCACCATGCAGAAAACACTGCAGAATTATGTGAGAAATGAGGGTGTGTGATCATCTTTGCAAGTGGAGCACCCTCTGGAAGAAAGAATAAGGTATGCAAGAATTAAATGGTTCAGGCATGTAAAGAGAGTTCCAGGCACTCAAACACCACATGCATGCATGAAACAGGCAGTCAGTGGAAGATGGACGACCAAGGAAACAATGACTGGACCAGCGGAAGATAGATGTCCAGAGTAGAAGAGGGGGCTGGAGAGTGATCATGGACAGACAATGCTGGCAGGAGTTTTTCAACACCACCCTAGCCGGCAAGCTGGAAGGATTACATGATGATGACTGTATCTTTATTTTAATTGAAAGATAAGAATGGAATGACCAGTGTATGAGGAGTATCATTGCAAACCGTATTATATCCATCCAGGGAAAAAAATGAATTTGAAAGCGACTTCATGTGGTTTTTTCATGTGCTCTTTCATACCACAGTACTGAAATGAAATGGCATATGGCTTTTTTTGCTGGGAGTGTCCAAGGACAAGTTTGGCTTGCCAGGTGCAGGCAGGTCTTTTGAATCAACGCCTATAGGTGACCTGCACATCACGATGAGGTTGAAATGATGATGAAAATGACACATACACCCAGTAGAAATAAGTCTTGAAAAGTGACTGTCATTTCAACTTGTATTTTGTCCACCAGAGCAAACTGTGTTATATCGACAGACATATTTTGTTATGTTGCATACCGTGGAAGTTCATTGAATTCTTATGCTGGATATTGTGCAAATTACCCCCTGTGAGTGAGGGGACGCAGATGAAGAATACACCCAGGGGATCCTCTGCCTGCTGTAAGAGGTGACTAAAACAGGCAACACCCCCCCTGTGGGTGGAGGACGCAGGCAAAGAATGCACTCATGGTATACGGTATCCCCTGTTTGTCGTAAGAGTAGACTAAAAACGGGCGACCTAGGTGCGGAAATGGATTGTGGCTTTGATACCATGTGTTGGCTCCCCCTGTGAATGGGAGGGGTTGAATACATCCACGGTCAATTACTGCCTGTCGTAGAAGGCGAATAAAAGGGTCATGTGAACATCAGTCCCCTGTTCATGTCTTATATTTTATGAGGGTTAGTTGTAGACCGAATCAAATTTCTTGATGTGCGTACTGCTTGGGGATGGGCCTATTACGTGTGCAACTATGCTCAAAAGCCCAACGTTATCCCAAAAATCTAAAAAACACAGGTCCCCTCATATGCCAAATGCGAGAAGGACATATTATTTTTTTTTTAATTTTTTTAAAAATACATATATATTTATCACTCTGTACAGGCTATGGAGTACATGCTACATTATTTAAGGTGATTTGAGAAAGGGACTCTTAGTGCTCATTTTCTCAGTCAGCCCATATTAGGCATCGTCGAACATCGGATCCTGGGCAATACCTGCTACAACCAGGTGGGTATTGCCTTGGCAGCTTGATTCGACTACAGAGGCCCTTGATCAGAGTGGGCGGCAGTCGGGGAGGATGAATTTGGGCGTGCCATGCCCAGGGTGGTCTGCCACCCAAGTCTTTAACATTTGATTCCCTCAAAGGGGCATCCCGTGGGAGCAAGCACAGTGTGTTGATTTGGTTTCCAGCTCCCCTAGGTTCCTGGTTGCTACCAAAACCGATGGCCACAATTTTAAGCTGGTAAAGTCTGTCTTGTTCAGTAGACACATTGAAGTTGTCTGCAGCAAACTGGAAGACTTAAAGAAAATATGTGATGATGATAGTTTGCTGCTCAAGACTCGCACTGCATATCAAGCTGATCAGTTGCTCAAGTGCGACCACTTTGACGAAATCCTCATGGAAGGGCACAAAACCTTGAATCGGGTTCATGGAGTTGTCTTCAACCTTGATCCCATCTTGAACACTGACGATGAGTTAATGGAAGGCACGAAACACTGTGGCATGATACACGTCCGGCGCATTACATGTAAAGTCAATGGTGGAGATGTTACCATGGGTGCGTTCATAGTCTCCTTCAAATTGTCACTGTTGCCAGAGAAGGTCAAGGTTACAACTTATCATTGCGATGTGACGCCATACATTCCGCCTCTCATGCGGTGCTATCAATGCCAAAGATTCAGACACATGGTATCCCGTTGTTCGAATCAGTCTGTGTGTGATAGTTGTGGAAGAGGAGCTCATGGCACAGAAAGGTGCACACTACTTATACACACTAACTGCCTTGGTCTTCATTCTCCCCAAGATCGGAACTGTCTGGTATATCTCAGTGAGAAGAAGATCCAGGAGATCAAGACCCTGGATGGTCTTTCCTACCAGCAAGTGCGCCATAAGTTCAGTGAAAACACCTGCCAAGACACTAGACTTCAGCATGATAGTACAGAGTCTATCAGGTTTGTCATTTACAGCAGCAACACTTTCTCAGAAGATCACTGCACCCAAGGCGGCTATCGCTCCTGTGAGCAACGCTGCAAAAAGTAAGAATTCGCAGCCTCGATCACAAACAAGTCTGTACTGGCACAGCAGGGGAAGAAGACAAACGTCTAAGAAGAACTAAAAGAGAACATTGGACAAGTTATTTTGAACGTTACACGGGCTGAGATTTGCCTAGTGTCTGAAAACTTGTTTATGAGGTGTCAGGTATGTTTGACAGCTGAGCGACAACATTTAAAACATCAAGGTAGGTTTTAGACCAATGGTTTCACTAGAAGTAGCTATTCTGTAATAGTGAATTGCCTTGATATAGTTGGGAGGAAAGGCATGCGTTATATCAGCTAGTGACGGAGTGTCATTGAGCCAGCCAGCCGTGCCATGCTCTAAGTGGTACTACTGCCAAAGCTTTAAAAAAAAATTTTTTTTTAAAGACGCTGTATTTTTGGTTTGCTAAGAAAGATGTATGTATATATTTGTCAAAGCCATTAAAATACACACATCAACCAACCCTAATAAACAACACTTTCACATCATTTATAGCAATGCCTGGCTGCATAAGAAATGATGATACCACAGTAGGTTTCATGTTGTCAAAGCTAAGAATCATACTGAGTTAGATCAGTGCAAATAACAAAATATATTTTAGCCCAACCTAGAAGACATAGTGCACTGTAAACACTGCCTTGCAAGAAATGTTCTGTGCTTCTAAGACACTTCTTGCAATAAGTCAAAAAGTAATCATTTATGTTTCTCTTTTTCTGTTTTGGACATATTTAAATGTTTTAATATATCTTCTTGTGTGATTTAAAGTAGTATTTCTCCAGTCTTACCTTTGAGCCATTACTGCTTTAAAATTGATGTCTGATAATAGTGTAGAATTGAAGAGAGTTCATATTTAAGCAACATTTGTCTTTATACAGTTACAGATGGGTCTTCCTAATCAAGCCCTCAAATTAATTAACGAATCACTTTTAGTGATCCTTTCTCATGGAAGCTATTTTGACCAAGCTAGGGCACTGGTACTGTATGCGGAATGTAAAGTGGCAGCAGCTGCAAACCTTCCTGAAGAAGCTAGAAATAGTGCCATACTGGAAGCAATCCAAATGTTGAATAAATCCAAAAGTAATTTCTTGAAAGTTGAGGCTTATTCTAGAGTGAAGGATGTCCTGTATCTTCAGGTAATTATAATTTATTATTTAATCAACTGAAAAAATAATAATAATAATAATAATAATAATAATAATAATAATAAATAATAATAATAATAATAATAATAATAATGGTATTTAGTATCTAGAATGTTGAAAAATATTTTTATCATTAGTTCATTCATAATCTTCAACATTACTATAACTTTTAGGAATTTTGAGACTACTATATCATTCAGATATGATTAGACATGATAAGCTTTCAGATTTATTCCATATGATATTAATCAAACTGTCATTATTACAACTGTTGTGATTTCTTCTGAGGAAGTGGTGAAAATATTCCTTGTGAAACATGGAGTTTCCTAGCCTTTTATCTCTTTTCCCACAACATATTCACAAAGGACCTTCGTTTCTTCAATTCCAAAAACTCATACAATATCATAAGAGTTAAGAGTTTCAGGTTGGTCAAATTTTACAATGAACTTTATTCTTCCCTGTTATTAAATTCAAAGGGTTCTTATCATTATTGTTAGGTGATATTCCAGAACATTTCCATCATAACGTGGACTTTTGGAACAGGGTGTGTCTGCCCCTGTCGATTCTAGAACCATGTTTTTACTAATTTTGGAAGATGGAAAGTTCACGATTAGGGTTAGGTGATGTTCTGGAATATCGTGAAAACATCATGACTTGGTAAGGGATTTTGATTGGTGGATCTGGATGGCAAGAGGTAAGCTTCTGTGGCCTGATTGGTTACCTTGTGATCGGACCAGGGCCAGCCTCGGCCTTCTTAAGAGAGCGGGGCAAGGTTTCGTGGTCTTTTCATTTCTCGTCTGTCCAGCGATCAGGCGCACGTCGGCGACCCTCGCTCCCAGGATGGCATGTCTTGGAGTAAGCGCTGTTGGTTTCATTTCCGCCTTCATTTAAATTTGTTTCCTTTTCTTCTCACATAGGAGTTTACCCCTACTCGCCCAGACTCGCCACTCAATTATTAAGATGCCTTAGCCTATCAGCTGGGCCTGCCCGTTTGATTTTGGAGGCACTCGCCTTTTGTAAACAGTGTAATTAGTAAATTAATTTTATTTCCCCCAGGGTTTGCCTTCAGGAACTTTGCGTCAATTGATGCATGCTAGTTTCTCCTCTACCCTGCATAAGAAGTGTATATAGTGTGGGAGTAAGTTGAACTGGCCTCTGCCTAAAGTTATGTATTTCTGATTTCCATCTTGTTTCCATTATGTAGTGCAATTATTTGAACATGCCGTTAATTTTTACTTAATGTTGTATTTTTAATATCATTTTATTCTTATTACCTGTAATTGTTGTATTCTGGAAGTTGCGTTGTGTTAAAGTATCTCTGTATGTTAGCCTCTTTGACTCAAAGGAACAGTCCTTGCTAAATTATATTTAATCTTGTTTACGTTGAGATATGATAACCTATTTTGGACGGATGAATTTTTATTTGATAACGTTTATTTTGGAAAATAGTATCGCAGATCAAGGGGTCACCGTTTCTAGAAAGAAACCCGCGACCTACGTATCCCAATGGCCCTGGTAGGTTCCCATGCCTGCTCCACATCCTTTATTATAGTCGTCTCGCCCAATGTGATGTTCACTTGTTTATTTTTGATGCAGTTCATCTGATGTTTTGTTTTGTGCTAAAAGTGTTAAAATGCTGTGTAATTTAGTTTTCCTTTTCCTTACTATGTGTTGTGTAACCACTGGAATCCGATTACAAAATTCCCTCTGTTTAGCATTCTGAAAATGCTCTAAACATTCAGTGGAAATGCATTTTGAAGACTACAGGAGAAAACTTGTCTATTCCAGTTTGTTAGCTGGTTCTGTTATATTCAGATGCAGACCCAGTAGGGAGGATTGTTATTGTTTTAAGGGGAAGTATAACTCAATAACCATCAACTGAACATGGAGTCTATTCTATTTAACCCAAGAACTGCGGACCGTCTGTCTGACAGATTTGACTATTTTCACCATTTTGGTCCGTATTGACTTATATACCAATTTCTATAAAATAATTTTCCGCCTTGTCAATACTTTATACACTTTATTCTATTTAATTACCGTACATGTACATGTTTCGAGAGCCTCTGCTCTCTTCCTCAGCGGTGCCCAATACTAATTATTTTAGGACTATGGTTCATTGGTATCATATATTTCAATTATATATTAAAATATATGAATTTTAAATTAGTTGCAATATTACTCTAAGTTTTTCTTTTGCCCATTTACATTGTCCTTTGTCACATATTTTACCAGAATTTTACCAATCATAAATGATAAAATCTAATTAAATTAATCTCTCTATGTTAATTTATGTCCTTATTAATATCTGAAAATAGTAACTCTTTCTTCATCTTCTATAAAATCTATAAAATTAGTCTCTATCCTGAATTATAAAATAACAAATAATAAATAGCCACTTTGTAAATTAAATTAATAAACTACATTTATGAAGTTAGTCATTTTTTAAAAAATATTTCTTCTCTCTTCTTTCTTAACGTCTGCTTTAATTTTCTAGACTTCTTATGAATCAGAATTTTCTCCTCTTACTCTCTTCCAATTCCTTAAATAAACAAAACCAAACAAACTAAAATTTAGAGACTTATTACGAAAAAGAAAACGACGACTCAGATATTTGGAGAATTTTCATTTAGGTCTACTTACTTCATTCCTTTAATTTATCCGCAAATTGAAATGATGTGATGTTTGTCTGAACCCAAACAATATGTCCTCCTTCCCTCCTTGTTGCTACTTTGCTATAGGTTGCGCGATGATTTGCTCGTTGTTTCTAACCGTCAAATTCCTTAAATAAACAAACTAACAACCAACCTATAGCGACATGTTTTTTATAAAAAAGACGATATCTAGATGTTCAGAGAATTGTATTTTACTTACTTCAGTTCGTCTTGATGTCAAATTTTAACCTTGCTCTCAATATATACTTGTGCTAGTTTGAAAACAAACGTGTTCTACTCTCTGCTCTCAATGACCTTGTTGTGCTCGCTGCTACTAGTCGCTGTGCTGCTGGTTACGTAATGTAGGGGGTGGAGGGGAAGCGTACTTGTGGCACGGAACTATTTCTTTCTCTCTCGCTTTCTTTCCTTCCTTATAAGATTGTATGCCAATTTGTACATCGCATTTTCTTCATTTAATGGTTCATTTAAGTTGTTTTCATTATTGTTTTTCTGATCAATATATATATATATATTTATCTTCTCCAGAACGTCCATTAGTTTTCCTTTTGTTGTCGTGTGCAGTATTTCCATATCTTTGTCTATTTCCGTAAAATTATGATTGTGTTCCTCCATGTGTTCACCCATTGCTGAGAACCTCCTATGTCTTACCGCATTCACGTGCTCCTTGTATCTCGTCTCTAAACTCCTCCCTGATTGTCCAATGTATTTTTTCCCACAATTTTGGCACTTGATACAATATACTCCTGATTTACTAAATCTGTCGGGTTTGTTGACCTTATGCGAGTTAAATAAAAAAATTTTGTTACTGTTGTTTGTCTTAAACGCGATATTTTATCTACATATTTCTTGGTGTATCCATTTTTCTTCGCGATCTCATATATGGTGGTCATCTCTTTTTCAAACGCTCGTCTTTTTAAGGGAAACTTAATGGCTCTGTTTATCATATTATAAAATGTTGCTTTCTTCTGCTGTCCTGGATGGTTGGAGTCCTTCCTAATAATTGTACTAGTGGTCGTTTCTTTTCTATAAACTTGATATTCTAATTCCCTCCCATTTCTCATTATTTTGATGTCCAAATAGTTCAGTGATCCTCCTTCCTGTGATTCTATTGTGAATTTGATATCTTTGTCTATTTCGTTCACCCTTTTTAGTATTTCTGCTGGGCTTAATTCTTTCTCATCTATGATAATAAACTCATCATCTACATATCTCAACCATTTGACTAATCCCTTAATTTTCCCAATTATTTTATTAGATTCCACATGGTCCATGTAAATATTCGCCAGAATACCCGACGCCGGGGAACCCATAGCCAATCCCTTTTCCTGTTTGTATATCTTGCCATTGAATCCGAAATAATTGTTCTCTATTACGTATTCTAACAATTTGATAAATTCTTCGACCTCTACTTTACTTAAACCGCTATGCTCTGTTAAGTTTTTCCTAACAATATTTATTGTTTTAGATGTGGGGATGTTGGAGTACATGTCTTTAACATCTAGACTATGAATTGTGTAATTTTCTTCCATTTCAATAAGCCTTGTTTTGTTACAGAAATCGTTTGTGTTACTGACTGTTGTCTCAGCTGTGAATTTAAAGTGTTTTTTTAAAAATACTTGTATAAATTTGGCTAACCCGTACGTTGGACTATTTCTATAGTTTACTATCGGTCTTATGGGAATGTCCTGTTTATGGATCTTGGGCAATGCTCTCATGGTGGGCATTCCCGGGTTCATATTTATTAGACTATTCGCATCCTTTGAGTCCATAATAAATGTTTCCTCTTTCAACATTTTTTAAAAAAAATGTTGAACTACGTTCGTCGGATCTTTCTTAATTAAACTGAACTTGCCATTCCTTAGAAATTCTTCTGTTTTTTCAATGTATTCCTGTTTATTCATTAGAACTACTGTGTTACCCTTGTCTGCTTTGGTTACTGTGATGTTATTGTTTTCGATTTTCCCTTTCAATCCTTTAATTTTCTTATTCATTATGTTCGCTTCTTTATCTTTGTACTCTATTATCTTGGACAGTATTTTCCCTACTTCATGTCTTGTTGCTTCTTGCTCATCAACTTCTACTTTGGATATGACTTGTTCTACTTCTGCTACTATCTCCACTATTTCCCTTTTATTATTATTATTATTATTATCTTTACCCATTTTCATCCAATTATGCTTTGGTCCCTTTTCCAATATTGCCATTTCTTCCGCGCTAAACTCTGTTTCTGTTAAATTCTTAACCGGGGGATAGAAACTAATTTCATCATTATTCGATCTCTTATTGTCCTCTTTATAGTCTCTTTTCTCTTCTTTCCGGCCCTTCAGTAATTCGAGTTTTTTTTTATCTAATGCAATCTGCTTTTTTTTTTTTTAGAATGAAATACAACGAATTCTCTACATTATCTACTATATCATCCCATACTAGACCTGATACATCTTTTGTGATCTGCAGATGAAGGTCATATAAGTCCTGGTTCAGACGACTTTTTTTAATATATAAAAATCTAATTTCACTTTTTAACCATATTTGATTCACCTTTAACTGAGTCACCCTCTCATGTTTTTGCAAAATGCCCCTTCTCTCTACCGACTTCAAGTGTTTGGGAATTAAATTATTTGCTAGACAATCCTTAAGAAATTTCAAGTCCTTAGATATTTTGGCTATTTTTATTTTTGTGTTTTTAAATTTGTTCATTAATTTTCTAGCTGTTAATTTTCTGAGCATGCCAGCCAGGCTGAACATCTAGATATTGTCTTTTTTATTTAAAAAACATGTCGCTAAAGGTTGGTTGTTAGTTTGTTTATTTAAGGAATTTGACGGTTAGAAACAACGAGCAGATCATCGCGCAACCAATAGCAAAGTAGCAACAAGGAGGGAAGGAGGACATATTGTTTGGGTTCAGACAAACATCACATCATTTCAATTTACGGATAAATTAAAGGAATGAAGTAAGTAGACCTAAATGAAAATTCTCCAAACATCTGAGTCATCGTTTTCTTTTTCGTAAAAAGTCTCTAAATTTTAGTTTGTTTGGTTTTGTTTATTTAAGGAATTGGAAGAGAGTAAGAGGAGAAAATTCTGATTCATAAGAAGTCTAGAAAATTAAAGCAGACGTTAAGAAAGAAGAGAGAAGAAATATTTTTTTTAAAAATGACTAACTTCATAAATGTAGTTTATTAATTTCATTTACAAAGTGGCTATTTATTATTTGTTATTTTATAATTCAGGATAGAGACTAATTTTATAGATTTTATAAAAGATGAAGAAAGAGTTACTATTTTCAGATATTAATAAGGACATAAATTAACATAGAGAGATTAATTTAATTAGATTTTATCATTTATGATTGGTAAAATTCTGGTAAAATATGTGACAAATGACAATGTAAATGGGCAAAAGAAAAACTTAGAGTAATATTCACCAATGAACCATAGTCCTAAGATAATTAGTATTTGGCACCGCTGAGGAAGAGAGCAGAGGATCTCGAAACATGTACATGTATGGTAATTAAATAGAATAAAGTGTATAAAGTATTGACAAGGCGGAAAATTATTTTATAGAAATTTGTCTGACAGATGGTTAGGAAAATCGTTGTAGTTCATAAGAATCTCAAGAGATGGCAGGAGTAGTGTGTTTAGCTGCTAGTTGGAAGGTTTATCTTTCTTTTGAAACTATTTTTTGAGTCAAGAATATCTTTTGTTTGGAAGGCAGTTACTATTTTATCTTTACACATGAAATTATTGGTTAAGCTACATGGTTTCTATTTATGTTGATGATAATGAAATTGAAAGACTGATTTATTATGATACGGATAGTGATGATGTTTACTATGTAGAAGATAATGTGGAGAGTTCATCAGATGACGAAATTGAAAATGAAATTGTGAGTGCATCGGGTCGATTTTCACAGGGTGTCCCAAAACCCAGTGACGCGTATGTTGGTGAGCTTCCAGGTTGTACAACAGATTTTCGGGTGACTGTTAATGTAAGTATTGAAGGCATGAGCGTAAATTGGTGTGATGTGGAAAAGCTAATTCACCGGAAAATTTAGCTGTCTCTGTGGATCCGTGGTAGAGTGTCGGCCTCCGGATCCCAAGATAGTGGGTTCAAACCCGGCAGAGGTAGTCGGATTTTTGAAGGGCGGAGAAAAGTCCACTCGACACTCCATGTCATACGATGTCGGCATGTAAAAGATCTCTGGTGATACATTTGGTATTTACCCGACAAAATTAATTAAATCTCAGTCATAGACGCCCAAGAGAGATCCGGTTTACTCTGTCTGCCATCTAGTGGGCCTAGAGTAAAACAGAACATCGAAATTGACGAGCAGACAGCCAGATGGCGTCAAATCGAAATGTCTGCACACGGTAGCTGAGGCCATACGATTATTATTATTACCGGAAAAAGTGTCTCATTTACTGTTCACCACCCAGAAATAGGCCTCCCTGTAACGCGGCCCGATCTTGTACTTCTTTCTGTTTACCCTTGATTTCTAGAGATTATTAGTGCAAGAGACTAATTGTTATGCCACACAATACATTCACAAGTTTTGTGTTCTACAGTAGCACAGTCAATTTTGTCTATGGCCAGATGGTGGTATTGGGATGGCAGATTTAAAACTTTTATTGGCCAGGTCATAAATATGGGTCTTGTGAAGAAAAAGAACCTGTCAAGTTATTGGTCACCTCAGCACCCTAATCAATACACACCCTTCTTTAGAAAAGTGATGGCAAGGGATACTTTCTTACTAATAAACAGATTTTTTCCATATTGTGGACAACACATGCAGCAAGAAACCAGGTGACACGGTCTACAATCCCCTCTTCAAAGTTAGGCCAGCCATTGGCCACTTCAATTCTTATTTTAAAAATAATTATGTTCCAGGGAAAACACTCAGTATTGACGAGACATTAGTTGGTACTAAAAACATAACTCATCTGATTCAGTATCTGCCAAACAAGCATCACCATCAGCGAGGAATTAAACTTTTCAAGGTGTGTGAACCAGTTTCATCATATACAGTGCAGTTCAGTGTTTATTTACCTGTAAAGTCTGGAGCTTCTGCACCAAATGGTAAAGGATTGGGATTTGATGTAGCTTTCAGTTTACTGAACAGCATTGGAAATATATTTAGAAGGGGTACCATATTGTTGTGGACAATTGCTATACTTCTGTTGACCTGGCATTAGCTCTTTGGGGAATCAACACTCTTTTCACCGGTACTGTTCACAGTAATAGAAGATATCTTCCTCCAGGAATAAAGTCTTTAAAATTAGAGCCTGAACAAACTGTATATAAAAGAAGTGGCTCACTGCTGTTCACTGCATGGAGAGAGAAAAAATCTCAGAAAAAGTTATCAGTTCTCTCTACTGCATGCCCAGCTATCAATCACAAGGTTGACCAGTATTCTCTTCTGCTCTTTGCAGTTGGTATCCCATTGTTAATCTGCATGTTAGCTGTCTCAGGTGTCCCAAGTTTGTTGCAAAATAGTTTCTCATTCCCATTAAAAAAGAGAGTTTTGTGCCTTTCTTTCTGTTGGTGTAGTATAGTGCTTGAGACGTTTAGCAAGGGCAGTTAGTTTTTGCTTCATTGTGTCTAGATATTTGGTAATGAGAGAGTTTTCTGCATCTTTAGTAGAGTGGTTTTTGGTCATCATCATCATCATCATCATCATCATCCTAAACCATCTCCAGTTTCCCGGGTGTGGTATATGAGCCTCCTCCATCTCATCCTGTCCTTGTACCATTCTTCCTCCACCAACTTGTCCCAATCATGACCTCTCAGCAGTACATCGCTCTTAACTAAATCTATCCATTTCCTTCGTGGCCTTCCCACGGCTCGTCTTCCTTCTACCTTTCTGTCAAATTCCTTCCTTGCAGTTCTGTTTACTGGCATCCTCTTCATGTGACCAAACCACTTCAGTCTTGATATTTGAATCTTATTGAGGAGAGAATCATCTATTCCTACTTCTTCTCTAATTTTCTCATTCCTAATCTTGTCTTTCCTGGTTTTCTGAATCATAGTGCGTAGGAATTTCATTTCAGCTGCCTGAAGTTTGGAATTATCTCTATTGGTCAGTGTTGTGGTTTCGAGACTGTATGTAAGAATTGGTGTATAATAGGACTTGTACAATGTCATTTTTGTTTTCATGGGTATTTGCTCATCCCACAGCAGGTGTCTTACCTGGTGGTAAAATTGTGTTGCCTTATTGATTCGATTGTTCACCTCATGTTTTGCTAGGTTGTCATTTGATATAACGCTACCCAAGTATTTGAAAACTGGAACGCTGTCCAGTTGAGCTTCATTTAACCTGACTATTGGTTCTGCTCCTTCCCCATACACTTTCATCACCACTGTCGTGGTCTTGCTGATGTTTAAACCATATTTCTTAAACTCCTCATTCCAGCTTTGTATTCTCTCTCCCAATTCCTCTTCTGAGTCACTCCAGAACGCAACATCATCTGCAAATGTGAAGGCTTTGATATCTCCATGTTCTTTCCTTTTAATAGATTTCATTACTACATCTATTACAATAATAAATAGAAGTGGTGACAATGAGCTGCCCTGCTGCACTCCTCTCTTTGTTTCAAACCAGTCCGACAAACCACATCCTACTTGAATACAGCTTCTGTTCCCACTATACAACATTTTCACTTTGTCTATGAGGCTGTCTCGCACTTGAAGTTCTTTCATGCATTGCCAAATTCTTTCCCTTGGTACACTATCGTATGCTTTCTCAATGTCCAAAAATATTAGAAATAAAGGCTTGTTCTTCTCCCAGTATTTTTCCATTAGCATCCTAATTGCAAATATAAGGTCTGTAGTTGACCTTCCTGGTCTGAAACCATACTGCTCTTCTTCCAAAATTGGTTCAACAATATCTCTGATTCTGGTCTCTATTATTTTTTCCAATATTTTCAGGACATGAGACAGTAGTGTGATACCACGGTAATTAGTACATTTTCATCGGCTTCCTTTCTTGAACAGAGGTACAATGATGCCCATCTTCCAGTCCTCAGGAATAGTATTTTCCTCCCATATCTTGTTGAGCAGTCTATAGAGCCATTGGATTCCTGTAACTCCCGCTGCTTTCAGCATATCTGCACTTAGTTCATCTATGCCCACTGCCTTTCGTTTCTTCATGCTCTGGAGCGCATTTTCAACCTCAAGCCATGTAATTGGTGGTTCAGTTGTGGTTCCTCGACTTGGCTCTCCTCTATCCGTTGTTATGTTTTCTGTATCTCCATTCAGCAGCTTTTCGAAATAGATCTTGAGTTCTTGTTTAATTTCTCCCTCTTCTTGTGCCAGAGTTCCATCATCACGTTCTATTGCTTTTATGGTCTCTTGATCCCTTTGCTTGTTTTTCACTACTCTGTATAGCAATTTCATATTTCCTCTACTGTCCTCTTCCAGTTTGTCTGCAAACTCATTCCATTTCTTCTCTTTTTCTTCCCTTACAATGTTCTTTACAGCAAGTTTCTTGTTCCTGTATACTCCTTGGAGTCTTTGTATTTCTTGTTCATTTCGTTCTTGTCCCTGTTTTTGTTTTTCCTTGTCCAGTGCCTTCTTTATTTGGTTTCTTTCTTTCACCGCTGTTTTCACTCTATCATTCCACCATGGTGTCTCCTTTTTTCTTTTGATAGAACTTGTAACTCCACATAGGTTTTTGGCTTCTCCCACAAAGGTGTCTTTGAAGGCCTTCCATTCTTCATTAACGCTGGTTACTTAACACTTCGGCAAACTCTGTTGAATCCTTAGTTTGTATTCTTCCTTTATTTGGACTTCTTGCAACTTCCAGGTTTTAACCCTTGGTTTTTTTGTAATAAGTTCTGCGTTTCATTTGCCTTATGTTTGAAGTCTACTACCAACAATCTGTGGTCACTGTCCATGCTTTCACTAGGGATGACCTTTACATCTGTGATGTACCTGCCACCATCTTTATTTGTGATTACGTAGTCAATCAGTGTTCTATACTGGCCATCCCAACTGTACCTTGTTATTCTGTGACTGTCTCTTTTTTTGAAGAATGTATTTTTGATTATAAGATCATTTCTTCTGCACAGATCTAATAGTTGTTCTCCTTCTGCGTTCCTTCCTTTGTCCAAATCCATGTGGACCAATGATGTTCTCGTACCCAAGTCTGTCTACCCCAACTTGCGCATTTAGATCTCCAATAATAATAACATTTTCCTCATTAACTATATCTTCCAGGTCTTGCCGAAATTTCTCTTTGTCTTCCTCACTGCAGCCTGTCTGTGGGGCATACACTTGTATGATGGTGTACTTAGTGTTCTCCAGTTTCATGAACATTTTAATGATTCTATCACTTTTGCAGATAACTTCAGCTGTAGCATCAGTCCTTTCGTTAATTAAGAACCCAACACCATTTTCCGCTACCTTCTCCTGTCCACTCCAGTATAATTTATAACCTCCACGAAGTGTCTTACTTCCAATCCCTTTCCATTTGGTCTCACTTAATCCCAATATTGATATTTTTCTTCTATCCATCATGTCTAGGAGTTCTTCTAACTTTCCAGTTAATGATAGAATGTTCATAGTTCCAATTCGGTATTTGGGACTCTTTTTTATTTGGGGTTTCCTTTCAGAACATTGTATATCATCAGCCTTACGGTCATCATACTTTACAATTGTCTGAGAGGACGTGTCAGTCCGGTCTATAATATTCTTTCCGAGGCTCTTTTTCTTATTGAAAGCAACTATACTCAGTACTCTCCTGCTGACTTGCTAGGCCTAACGCATAAGAGGATTTTCTTTCAGGGTTTACTCCCTTAGCCTTTGAGGATGCCTTCCTCGTCCTACAAGGCAGTAGGTTCCATCTGTACACCCCAGAAGGATGGGTTGCCTCTTCCGCCATCTCCGCTGTACCGAAGTCCATCTTCTCTGCCGTAGATGCCGTTGAGGTCTTCACCCTTAACCCAGGGCAAGGGCCCTCCATATTTATGACCCCTGGAGAGAGGGTGTCCCAGTATTTTAAAACCCCCAGGAATTGGGCTACCTGTTGGTCCGCGGGTTGTATTGGTTATTTCAACCAGCCCTACATACTGTAGGGGCCCCCTATCCGCCACCTGGGGACGCGCTCTGTAGGGGTCAGGTTCCCCTGGTTACTTATTGGAAGTTAACCCCACCCACAAGGAGTAAGGTTATTTGCAGAGTGGTTTTTGGTATTCCTCAATATTTTCCTTATGCGATTGCAAAGCCGGGGACTTTGATGACCATTGGTGTATTGAGTAAGTCAATTGATGTTCTGCCGTAGGTCTTCACTTCGTGATTTGAGTCAGCGCTGCCAATGTGGTTCTCTATGTATTCGGTTCATAGACCTATTTGCAGATCTTACTTTTCCCCCATTTGCCCTGATTGCTGCCACTGCAGCACAGTAGATTGCAGTATGTACCTGGAGGAATGTCTGGTATGTTTCTAAATATATTGGTAGAATGTTTGTATTCAACTTTTCAATGATTTGTGTGAATTTCTTGGTTTGTTTCTGTCTGGGTAGTATAGGTCTGAGCATGGGATCTGTACCTTCAAACTCAATAAGTGCTCTTTGGAATTCATCTTCTATTTCAGTTTCTCATTCATTTTCTGCATTCTGTTGGTATGTGTAAACTTCAGTTTCTTGGAGATTTGGTGGGGCCATGGTGTAGGTGTATTAATATTATTACCGGTATTATTATTGTTGTTGTCGTCATTATTATCATCATCATCATCATCATCATCATCATCATCATCATCATTTGTGTACTTCAAGAGACTGCATCTAAAGATTACCACGCGCAAGCCAGAAAGACGGAACATAGCCACTATGGGTAGAGAAAAATTTCATGAAGTAATACATAAATGGACTGTATAATGGATACATGTCATGGATACAAAAGAAGCATAATTGCTAATAAATGTGTGGAACACACCATGAGACTCCTCCAGCAAGCATGTGACACATCAGTGACCAGAATCAAACGACGGAGAGGCAAGAGTCCAGCATATTGGTGGAATGAAGAAATTGCTCAGTAGAGTACAAGTCTATGAAGGAAAGACTGTGAAATACAATTAAAAAGAGTAAAGCTGACAAGTGATGGGAAATGTCTAAAGAAGTGGATGAAAATCCATGGGGATTAGGGTATAAAATTGTTATGAAGAAATCCGGGATGTTCCCAAGCCCGATCATGGATCCACGCACGATGAAAGAAATAGTACACACACTATTCCCTGATCATGCAGAGAGGATTGATGAAAGAACTAGATACTGTACCACCTTTTACAAATGAAGAATTGATAACAGCAATTAATTCCCTTGGAAATAAGAAAGCCCCTGGACCAGAGTACTAAAGGTAGCAGCTGAATTATGTCCCCAACTGCTGTTGAGAATGTATAATCTTTGTTTGAAAGCGGGAATTTTTAGTTTTCGTTGAATGAAAGCTATATTGGTTTTGATCAGTAAAGGGAAAACCGGGGGGTTACAGACCTCTATGTATGCTGGACACTGCTGGAAAAGGTTTAGAGAAGCTACTACAGCCAAGAATACTCTCAGCAGTTCGATTAGCTGGCGATCTATCTGACCAACAACATGGATTTCGCAGAGGTCACTCAACGCTAGATGTGGTGAAAGAAGTGGTGAAGACAGCAGAACGAGGTCAAATGGGTAATCATCACTCTAGAAAGCTGACGCTTCTTATGACCCTAGATGTTAAAATTGCTTTCAATTCGGCAAGGTGGAGTGATATTTTGGAAGCTCTACAAGAAACGTTCAGGCTACCAGAATATCTCATGTACATACTGCGAGACTATTTGAAAGATCATACATTGTTATACGACACGGACAATGGTCAGAGAAGAAAACGGCTCACAGCTGGTGCAGCGCAAGGCTCAATTTTTGGGCCAAACCTTTGGAATATCATGTATGATGGTTTGTTACGACTGGAGATGCCAGAAGATGTGAAACTTGTGGGTTATGCTGATGATGTGGTTTCCCTGATAGTAACCCTTACCTAGAGCTGGCTCAATTTAAACTGAATCAGGTGATGCGGCAGGTTAAAGAATTGATAATAAATCACTCGCAGATCACAAAACGGAAATTGTCTTCCTGACGAAGAAATGGATTAATACTGTTGTACCGATGCAGATCGGGCAGATAGTCATCGAAACAACGAGGAGCACAAAATATCTTGGTGTAATGTTTGATACTAAGCTTACATTTTGGGACCACATTCAACAGGTAACAGATAAGGCAGCAAAAAAAAATGACTGCACTGAGTAGACTCATGGGAAATATCAAGGGGCTGAAATCTAGTAAAAGGTGGCTTCTCATGTCGACTGTCAAATTGATACGTCTATACGGTATGGAAATTTGGACTGAATCATTAAAAATTGCGAAGTATCAGACAAAAATTGCGGCTGTACAACGAAGAGCAGCTTTACGAAATGCATGCGCATATCGTACAGTATCAGAATCTGCGATTCTAGTAGTAGCAGCAGTAGCTCCTATTGACTTGTTGGCTTTCAAAAGACAAGAAATTTGACTCACACAAGAAGAGCTAGGAAGGAGACGGCCAAAGGTTTTGGCTCTTAGCCGCAGAATGCAATGATGGCAAACGAGATGGGAAGACGATTCTAGAGGGAAATGGTTGAAAAGACTGATACTTTCTCTGAGCATAGGGGTTGGCCGAAATAATGGCAAAGTGAACAACTATCTCGCACAGTTCTTGACAGGTCATGGATACTTTCGGAAATCTCTCCATAGACTAGAGCTAGCAACTAGCCCGGTTTGCATATACTGCGGTGATATCGACGCTGTATTACATACTTTCTTTGTGTGTGTTCATTGGCTGACACAAAGAAGATGCTTAGAAGTTATGCAGGAGCATTGACACCAAAACGTCATTGTGTCAGTAATGCTGCGGAATCAAGAATCTTGGGATCAGGTGGCAGTCTACATAGAAAATATTCTGCATCAGAAGAAGAAGGATCTGGATGATTACGACAGACAGTAAAGCAGAAGAAGAAAGGAAGAAGAAGCACAAGATGTATTAAGCATGACATCGTCCTGAAGTAATGCGAGAGCGGTTCCTGGGTGGAGCAAACGTTGTGAGAAAAGGGTGTGTGGTTTTTAGTGGGTAAGAATCTCCTCACACTTGTTGAGTGTAGACCCTCACAAGCGTCTTATGAAAGATTTTCCACACTCCCTTGAAAAATATATATATGTATATAATAATAATAATAATAATAATAATAATAATAATAATAATATAATTATATTTATTTATTTACTATTTATTATATTTATTTATATTTATAATTATAATATATTATTATTATTATTATTATTATTATTATTATTATTATTATTATTATTATTATTATTATTATTATTATTATTATTATTATTATTATTATTATTATTATTATTATTAACAACTTTATTGGTCACATTGGACCACTTGAGTCTTCGATGTACATTTTTTCTTTGATGATTGTACTGTTTGATTCTTCTTATCTGCCCAGTACTTCTTCGTTCATTCTGATCGCAGTGTTCTTAATTTGTCTGAAATCTCTTCAGGCCTTCTGTGCATCATTTCAGTTGAAAATTTGTGATTCTCAAGAAGGGTGGTAATTTTATTCTTGTTCTCTGCATCTGTAATTTTGAGTCCAACTGTTTTGAGATACTCTTGAATTTCTTTGATCCAGTGCCCTCCTGTCTTCTTTCCCAGATTTCTCATCACTAGTCGTCGTAAAGTCCTCTTTTCTGGTAATCGTCAGATATGAAAGAAAAGAGATTATTTTCTTCTTCATCATGCTGGTAACTGGGTCAATCCCTCGATAGACAGTTTCATTGGGGAGGATTCTCCAGACTCCTTCAACCTGGCACTTTTTTATTTATACAAGTTCTGATAATTCTTCTTTCAGTTTTGAGGAGCTGATCAGTTCTTCTTTAATTTTTAATTTGGAGCAAGGTTTCGCAAGCGTAAGTGGCTTCGGAAAAAGTTACAGTTTTGTAGTGTTGGATCTTAGTGTCTATTACCAAGCATTTTTTTTTTTTAATTTATAAGTTGACCGGTTAGAAATTGTGCTTTTTTTCATTTTGTTGGTTCTATTTATCCATGTTGCTTTCTTGCTTAAGTTGTGCATAATGATTTCTCCTAGGTATTTAAATTGTAAGACTATGTTTATTTTTTTTATCATTTATGATGAGGGCTGATGACCTTAGATGTTAGGCCCCTTTAAACAACAAGCAAGCATTTATGATGACTTTGTTTATGTCAGGGGGTTTCACTGGCATGATCACAGTTTTCTCAAAGGATATTTGTAATCATATTTTTAATGCAATTTTCTGGAGACCTGACTTCTTCCATGTCAAGTGCTAAGAGAGCTAAATCATTTGCAAACCCTAGGCAGTTTGTCCTTATTGAGGGTTTTGCTCCAATTTTGATTTTACATGGGTTTTTGTTTTGCCAAATTTTCATGATGTATTCTAGAGCCACATTGAAAAGCAATGGGGATAATCTGTCACCTTGTCTGAGGCCTGTATTTATTGTAAAAGCATTTGACATTTCTCCCCTGAACTTTACTTTTGAAATTGTGTTGGTTAAAATTAGTTCAGTGATTTTTGTTAAACCGGGCGAGTTGGGCGTGCGGTTAGGAGTGCACAACTGTGAGCTCACATCGAGGAGATAGTGGGTTCGAACCCCACTGTCAGCAGCTCTGAAGATGGTTTTCCGTGGTTTCCCATTTTAACACCAGGCAAATGCTGGGACTGTACCTTAATTAACGCCACGGCCGCTTCCTTCCCATTTCTAGGCCTTCACTGTCCCATCGTCGCCATAAGATCTATCTGTGTCAGTGCGACGTTAAGCAATTAGCAAAAAAAAAATTTTTTTTTTTTTTTTTTTTGTTAATTTAGGATAAAGGCCATGCGATTTGAGGATTTTTATAAAAGTGGGTCTGTGTATGCTATCATAAGCCTTACACGTAATAAACTTCATATTAGAGCCCGTATTGTCAAAGTATCAACTTGTGAAAATTTAGATTATATAATTCCACCTTTACAATACTGCAGGTGTCTTTATTAAAAAGACTACATTAAATTACATTCATGATACATGTTTCGTCCTCTTATGGGACATCTTCAGTCACAAATACAAAACATTAAAAATAAGGCGAGGACACGTTGAATTGAGTAGATAAAAAGTCTTGGTATCATGTGACGCGGCGTGGTGGCGTCTTGTCAATCATCAATATTAAAATGGTGCGGCGTGAACATGATGTGAAACATGAAGTCCAATAAAGTCATAAGTTAAAAATGTTGTTCAAAACGTCGAATTGTCAATTATAAAACACAGTAAGTGGCTGTGCGAGTAAAATTATGTGTCTATTGTACAAAAACAGTGTTGAGGTGAAACCACATTACAACAGCTGATACAAGTTGAAACTGATAGTGTGTTGACAATAGGGGCCTAAAAAGAAAAAGATATATGAATGAACTAAATAAATAAAATTCAATTGAAATGTAAACTAAGTGCCCATCCAGTCACTCACCTCCTTGCCCGTCCTACATCGACCACTCCACCTCAAGTGCTAAAGCTAACTGAGTGACGTCCTTGAAGGTCGTTGAGGACTGACCATGAGGGGAGGTTGAGGGGAGTTTGATGTAAGGGGAGAGGCGTGAGGTAAAGCATTACTCATGCGCCTTCGTGAAAAGAATTTCTTGATTAACTCCTCGACAAGTATATTAATGTCCTCCGATATCTCATTAAGATTATAAATCGGGTTGCATTTTTGATCAATATTTATAAAAATGTTTTCTAAAATATTCAATAGATTACCTTTCTTACATAAATGGAGAATTTGAAGGTCTCGTTGTATGCCCGTGAATGAATGATTAGTATCGTCCATATGAGAACCGAATGCTGAGAATCTGCCGTACTTTGACGCATTAACATGTTCACCATACCTTATATTAAAATTGCGGCCTGTTTGTCCGATATAACTGGCGGAACACTGCTGGCACTTTAATTTGTAAACACCTGATTTCTGAAATTTGCTACTGCCGCTGTTGATAGTGTGTTGATTGAAGAAAAGATGAGCGTTGTTATTGGTTGTTTTAAAAGAAACTTTCATATTAAGTTTCTTGAAAACATTCGTGATATCGTATATTTTATTGTGACTATAGGTAAAAAGGGCGTAACTATCTTCTTTCTTTTTGGTATCCTTAGTTAATGTGGAAAATGATTTTTTCTCAATTTTGCTAATAATTTTATCCACAAATTGCCTGTTGAACCCGTTTCTTTTTGCTATAAAATAAATAGTATCCAACTCATTTTTACGATCTGCTTCTGACATGGGTATATTATAAGCTCTATAAATCATACTGTAAAAGGAAGCCCTCTTATGTGCTGCAGGGTGTACGGAATTTTGTCTAATAACGTTTGCTGTTTGAGTGGGTTTCCTGAATATTTTAAACCTAAGATTATTAGAGTCATTAATAATTGTTATGTCAAGAAAATTTAATGCTTTATTATTTTCACTTTCGAAAGAAAATTTAATCTGCGAGTCCATATTGTTTAATTGTTCTAATACCTCCTGTCCATTATTATAGCAAACGTATCATCCACGTATCTCAACCGGCTTATTATACCTTTAATGTTGTTAATTTTGCTCTTTTCAAGAAACTCCATATAAATTTCCGCCATAATTCCCGAAGCTGGGGCTCTCATAGGAAGACCTTCCTGTTTATATATTTGGCCGTTGAAAGTAAAGTAATTATTAGCGACGACGAACTCCAAAATATTAATGAAATCGGCTATCTCTTGCCTACTCAAATTACTATATTTAAGTAGATTATTCTTTACAATAGTGATTGTTTTTGATACTGGAATATTCGAGAACATATTTTTGACGTCAAATGAATACATCTTATTGTTTGATTGCATGTTTAAATCTTTAATACGATCGCAAAATTCTTTGGAATTCTTAATAGACTTATTACCTTCAAATTTATAATGTTTTTTTAGAAAATTCATCCTTAATGAAAGGGAGTCTCAAAAACTTATTAATATGAACCCGAGTATTCCGACGACTAGGGCACTACCGAAGGTGCATAAAGATAATATACCTATAAGACCCATCATTAATTTCAGAAATAGCCCTATATATAAGACGTCTAGATTTATACACAATTTTCTTAATAAGAGGGTTACACAAGACAAGAAATTGTACAGAAAAACTAAAGTTGATGAATTTGGGACTTACCTTAAATCACAATTCAGTTGTTGGATAAGTGAAGGGAGTAATGTGGATACACTTTGGGCTAAATTTAAAGGAATCATTTGGGAAGGAGAGAAGAGATTTGTACCTGTTAAGAAGGGTAACATGACCTCAGACCCTGTTTATTATACAAGGGAAATAAGAAAATTAAAAAGAAAATGTAGAATAGTAAACAGGAAAATCAAAGAGGGTAGGGACAGTAGAGAAACTAGAAAACAGCTAATGAGGAAACTGAATAGAGTGCTAAAAGGAAACAAAAGAGAATTATATGAATGGCATACTTCAAGAGGGAAATGGAAAAAGCTGTATTCATATATCAGGAAGCAAAAAGGAAAAGGAATCCAAATTCCTACAATGGTGGGAGAAGGGGGTGAACACTATTTAACAGATACTGAAAAAGCAAACCTATTTAGTAGGGAATTCAGAGATTCAGTAGATGATTGTCAGGAGTTGGAAACCGAAACAGAAGATAGAGAGGGAGAGACACAGAGGGAAACAAGAAGCTTCTCATTCGCAAATGAAGATATTTTCAGAGAAATCCAACTGCTTCAGCAAGGAAAAGCAGCAGGAAGTGATCAAATTACTGGGGAGGTATTAAAGACAATGGGGTGGTACACAGTGCCTTATTTAAAATTTCTCTTTGACTATGTCATAAATAATAGTGTAATACCAAAGGAATGGAAGGAATCTATAATAATACCAATTTATAAAGGAAAGGGTGATAAAAGGAAACCGAAGAACTACAGACCAATCAGCCTGACCAGTATAGTTTGTAAAATGCTGGAGAGTTAAATATCAAAGTAGATCAGAGGGATATGTGATGGTAAAAATTGGTTCATGAGGAGCCAGTATGGATTTAGAAAGAAATTTTTTTGTGAGGACAGCAGGACATATCAGATCAATTGGATTCAGGAGGTCAGTTAGATTGCATAGCCGTAGATCTTTCCAAAGCCTTTGATAGAGTGGAACATGGAATATTATTAAAGAAATTGGAGGGAATAGGATTGGACGTAAGGGTTACACGTTGGATAAAAACATTTCTAAATTCAAGGGTTCAGAAAGTCAAAGTAGGAAATAATGTATCGCAGGAAGGGAAAGTTTGGAAGGGAATTGCACAGGGTAGTATAATTGGTCCGTTACTTTTCTTAATGTACGCAAATGATTTAGGGAACAATATAACATCAAAAATAAGATTGTATGCAGATGACATAATTGTTTATAGCAAAATAAATAACATTGAGGATTGTTCAGAATTACAAAGGGACCTTGAAAGTATCCAACAATGGGTTGAAGAAAATAATATGAACGTTAATGGAGGCAAATCAACTGTTACAACTTTTACAAACAGGAGCTTTAAAACTGAATTTGAATATACTTTGGATGAGGTAGTTATCCCAAAAGATGGCAAGTGCAAATACTTAGGTGTGAGAGTTGAAAGTAATTTGCACTGGAAGGGTCATGTTGATGACATTGTTGGGAAAGCATACAGATCATTACATGTCATAATGAGGCTACTTAAAGGATGCAATAAAGAATTAAAAGAAAAAAGTTACTTAAGTATGGTTCGTCCATTATTGGAATATGCAAACAGTGTTTGGGAGCCTCACCAAGAATACCTAATAAAAGAAATAGTGTGCAGAGGAAAGCAGCAAGATTTGTAACAGGGAATTTCAGGAGAAAGAGTAGTGTATCAGAAATGTTAAAGGAACTCGGGTGGGAAACTTTAAGTAAGAGAAGGGAGAAAACTAGACTTATAGGATTATATGGAGCCTATAAAAGAGAAGAAGCATGGGGAGATATCCATGAGAGGCTTCAGTTGGAAAATAATTATATCGGCAGGACAGACCACAAATATAAAATTAGAAGGAATTTTAGCAGAAGCGATTGGGGTAAATTTTCATTCATTGGGAAGGGTGTGAAGGAGTGGAACAGTTTACCAGGGGTAGTGTTTGATCCTTTTCCAAAATCTGTACAGATATTCAAGAAGAGAATAAACAGCAATAGAGAAAATAAATGAAGTGTTAGAGGGCATTCGACCAGCGCAGGTTATTGTAAATAAAATTTTAAAAAATTGTGTGAATAAATTAATTCCATCCCCTGGTCTAAGGAGTTTGGACAGCCAAAGTAGGGGACTGCCTTAGAGGTGAAGTACAGTGGGGACTTCGAGGGCCCTGGGACCGCTACGGTAGCTGTGAAGGCCCTTCAGAAACTCTGAAAAGTGGTGGCAAAAGGGACTCTGGTTAAGACGCAGCAGGTCGTTATGCTACTTAGGTTCCAGAATGCGTTAAAAAAAAAGTAAATAAATGCAATGTAAAATTTAATCTTATACCAGTTGTATAGTATCATTTGAAGTAATTCCACATACTGTATATCAGTTGACTATATTTGTAAGTAGTACAGGAGATATTAGAAGTAGAATTTTGTAAACAATATAAATTTATTAAGGATGAGCTGTGTGTTTAATAGAAAAAATTGTTAGCGTAAATTGTATAATATTGTATTATAGGAAAATTTTCTTCTTTTATTAATTTAATATTTAGTGCTTGACAATAATGTATTTTAGTGTACCATTTGCCACCGAGGTAGACACCTCATTTGCAAATAAAGAGATTTTGATTTGATTTGAAGAAGAGTTGCTTTTTTCTGTCACATATCACGACTACCAGAGACTACGATATTCAAACATTTATTCAACTACTTCTGGAAAAGTAAAACTAAAAATCACTGGTTGAAAGAAGTCCAAGAAGATTTAAATGAATTAGGCTTGACAATTCAACAAATTGAAAACTGAGAAGAGAAGAGGATCCTGAGAAATAACAACGTGAGACTTAAACTGAAGACCTATACACGCAAAGAGTACAACATAACTGACGAAGAACAGGTAGCCAGATCAGAGAGAATGAAACATTTCTGGGAACAAAAGAAGAAAAATCAACCAAATTTGTAATCAATATTCATAAGACTTGACTGTATATAGATTGATTTCAGTGCTCCAATGTGGGCGTAAAATAAATTTAAAAAATTTAAAATATGGATGGGTGCGAACTTACCCTCTTACAGAGTGATAGACCTTATTTGTTCCCCATCGTTCCTGGAATTTGCATACCTGGGTCATCATACTTGGTTTAGCGCATGATGGCACTAATGGCGACTTGAGGGAAGATTCTGCTTTCCATTGGGATGATGGTCAGCATACTGATGGTGTCGTCTGCTTGGTCAGGCTGGATACGGCGTAGTTGTCGGAGGAAACAACTGTTCAGTTATTATTTACATCTGCAACACTGTTCATACTCATGTTCGCCCGAACATAAGTGTTCTGTGAATACTGCACTCTGGACTTGAACTCGCAAACTTCTTCTACAACCAACTATCCGTGAGTATCAGGCTTGCTTATACCTGAGTGAATTTAGTCTGTTCACTCTCTGTTGCCTAGAGATCGTCGTATCCAGTTCCCTGACTTTATTTCAAACAATCTTTACCACCTACCTCACATGGTTCCTGTCACTACTTTTGATACAAAGACAAAGGAAGCATCCCTCTTAGGGTTTTTAAGGCCCCTGCCCCAACTCTTTGCTCAAGTTCTTCCCGGATAACATTTGCTGGTCCTTTGTGTGTGAGTCACTTCGTTCGCATGATCATTTGATACCTCACATGTTGCTTTCTCACCATTGATTTTTTTTTTTCAATACTACTTCATCAGTTGCATCTTAAGGTCGCCTTGTTTTAGATTAGCTGATGTCGGCTGAATAACCGAGATATCACCCCTTCTCCAAGGGTTGTCGCCTTACGGCTTCCCAAACTTCTTGCTCAAAGCTTTGTCGAAGTAATTCCCTGGGTGGAACTGTGTAGTGCCCCCGTTGAAATTATGTCTCTTGGCTTCCTCGCAGCTCTTCGCTCTTTCTCTCATGGGCCACTTCTCTTAGCAATTCCTTTGTGTGCCTTGTGTAGCAAATCGAGGCCTCCCTCGCTGGTGCTACTCATTTTGCAACCTTGGGAATACCTTTGGCACACTATATCCTCTCCATTAGGGTCCAGGGATCACTGTTTGATGATATGGTTCAGTATGTATGTATGTTATTTAATGGGAGACATATTTTCTCTATTTTATTACTGAATATGCAGCAGATAGGTCTTCAGTATATCCAGCTTCTACAGTATCACTTTAGTCATTTAATTCAAATTGAAATGTTCAGTGTATTATATTCTTTTGATTAATGAAATTTATTTCATTTCAGGTTCTGTTGTATAATGAATTGGGATATGTTTCGGAAAGGAAAAAGTGTGCTTTGGAATTTAGACAGTGGGATGGACAGTACCCAGTGAAGATATCTACAACTTTATTAACACGGTTATAGGTAATAAATGAACTAAACTTGAATAGTAATTTTGTATATGTATATATTTATATGAACTGTTGATAATTGTCCAGGATGAGGCTGATCTCTTCTTTGTATGATGTAATAAATACATGAAAAATCTGGTTGGGTTGCATTTCTTGTTCTAGAATTCTAGAATTCTTCAGTGGAAAGAAAAATTCCCCAATCCAAACATTCCTTTCTCCTTCATTTCAGTTACGCTGAAAGACAGAAACCCCTTGCACATCTCACTACTGTTGAAATTATGATCTGAACTACTGTTGAAATTATGATCTGAACACTGTCCGCTGAACACTCATTACAGACTTCTTAAAGTTACAGAGATACCCTGATGTATGTTAATATTGAATTAATCATCGAAAGAAAATATCCTTTAAAAGTGTACATATACCAACCTTCTTTCAGTTGTCTAGAACAACAACATGCTGACCGCAGTTAATAAAAAATGATGTTGACTTTGTTGTACAGTAAAGTTTAACGATTGCCCTGTGAAGTCCATTGGTATGAACAAATTGCTTGAAGAAATCATCTACATTGCTGATGGAAGCTTTAGTGCCTATGACATTTAAATAGGTCTATTCACAATGACCAAAGATGCCTTCTGAGTCAAAGGACCTCAAAGAGATTAATTACATTGGTATGAAAAAACTGCCTGAAGAAATCACCTACATTGCTGATGGAAGCTTTAGTGTGGCATGTGGCTATGAGCTTGCATCCGGGAGATAGTGGGTGCGAATCCCACTATCGGCAGCCCTGTAGATGATTTTCCGTGGTTTCCTATTTTCACACCAGGCAAATGCTGGGGCTGTACCTTAATTAAGGCTACGGATGCTTCCTTCCAACTCATAGACCTTTCCTATCTGTGTCAGTGTGATGTAAAGCCTCTAGCGAAAAAGGGAAGCTTTAGTGCTTTTAAATAGGTCTATTTGCAATGACCAAAGATGCCTTCTGAGCCAGAGGACCTCAAAGAGATTAATTACGGTTTACCCCTTCACTGGAATTCACATTTGACCCATTGAATTTGGTAGATTATCATGCAGCCCAGTAAGAACATTTGATACAGATAGGAGAATGGTGAGTAGTGGTCAACGATGGTTAATTATACAAATAGGAGAATGGTGAGTAGTGGTCAACGATCGTTAATTAAAACACTTTGTTCAAAATACACAACTCACATTTCATCATATACTGCAGCTCAAAGGCAATATAAATTGACCACATCCTCAACTAGCATCAAAACCTTAAAGATAAAGTTATGATGCAACACTGGCCTATCTTATGCAAATTACACATCAAACCAATGAAAAACCAAACAAGTAAATCAAACAGGACCTGCAAGATTGAAATGGTGGCACTTGAAAGAGTAGAAGTCTAACATAGCACAAATAAAACTGCCACACATTCCCACAGTCAAAAAAAACTGATTGAAAATAAAACAGATTTATCATGAAGCTACTTGTAAAACGTTGAATCCAGGTTGGTGATTAATCGACAAAAATACAGAACATAGCACAAGTTTCTCAACGACAAAACACCATCTCAGTGAAACACCTGCATTGTGGCAGTTAGAGAGGCAAAGAGCATGATCATGTCCATAGCAAAAGAAACGATTCATCAGGTGAAAACATTGTAAAGGAGAAAACATCCAATGTTTCTATGACATCACTGGCAAAATAGTCAATTGAGAGGATGCTGGTGAAGTTATTTCAAGAAAATCTAAACTGAGGAATTCCCTCACTCCATGGTTCCAAACATTTATGATATCAAAAGTAGCATTCAGAGGGGTAAGTGAATACATACCATTAGATCACTGCAAAAGCACAACAATATACAACATTATTCACGTAAATTTCCTTTGTTACAGACGCACCATCACTCAAATATTGTGAAATAAGAAACAAACCAACACCTCAAGATTTTGATTTGACGGCCCTTTTGACTAAACCCTCATAAATACAAACTACTACCAAAAGAAAATCTGATCATCAAAATAAGGCTAGTTTGATGAATCTACCTAATTCAGCATTTTACTGTTCAAAACTAATAAACTACAGTAGCATGCCGTAAAATTAATACTGAAGCAGAATTCCAACGTATCCAAGATTTTAATCTTCAGACACCAATAAGTTTTATCAAAAATTTACAACTCAAATTTTAAAATAGAAGTCAAATTACAGTTGTTTTTAATAACTGGAACTTACCGAGCTCGATAGCTGCAGTCGCTTAAGTGCGGCCAGTATCCAGTATTCGGGAGATAGTAGGTTCGAATCCCACTGTCGGCAGCCCTGAAAATGGTTTTCCGTGGTTTCCCATTTTCACACCAGGCAAAGACCTGTCATTTTATAATTTGCTTTGACAAATTTGTGCTTAATTATAATTCTAAAATTAAGTAGTAAAAATACATAAACATAGGAATTTGTGACACATTGATAGTTTAACAATATGAATGACTATACTAAAATTGGAATATCTGTTAATTCTAAAGACGTTGACTTCCAAAACACAGTAATATTTTTTCAAAATGTTGAAAATTTGTACCTTAATTAAGACCACGGCCGCTTCCTTCCCACTCCTAGCCCGTTCCTGTCCCATTGTCGCCATAAGACCTATCTGTGTCGGTGCAACGTAAAGCAACTAGCATAATATAATAACTGGAACTTTGGAAGAAAAAATTTTTTAGCCAAATTTTCAACATTTTCAAATATTACTTGGTACTGTTCATTAAAGGTGAGAAAATGTGCGGTTTTTCATCTTATCTAGTTTTTATATGATAACATTGCTTGTAATCGCAACATTCCTACTAATGTCATCATAATGACCTATGTTGACTTCAGTCGGGAAAACCACAAAGGCAGTCTTTCTGAGAATTCCGTAGCAAAGCAATCAAGATAAATATACATCCTGACATGACTTGTGGCCAAATCAACAATTTTAAACATAATGCAAAATGGTGATGCTCATCAGCTGGAATAATTTAATTCAGAGGTTATGCAGTTCTTTGCAGATCAGATAAATCAAATGCCTGGCCCTCAACACCCTGCTGTTAGATATTACAAAAGTAGAAATTTACAAAATAATTGTAATATAATAATTTCGTGTGGCTATTTCTAGCCGAGTGCAGCCCTTGTAAGGCAGACCCTCCGATGAGGGTGGGCGGCATCCGCCATGTGTAGGTAACTGCGTGTTATTGTGGTAGAGGATAGTGTTATGTGTGGTGTGTGAGTTGCAGGGATGTTGGGGACAGCACAAACACCCAGCCCCCGGGCCATTGGAATTAACCAATGAAGGTTAAAATCCCCGACCCGGCCGGGAATCGAACCCGGGACCCTCTGAACCGAAGGCCAGTGCACTGACCATTCAGCCAACGAGTCGGACAAAATAATTGTAAATATCATATAACCTCTAGTAATCTACAGTGGAGGTCTAAAAGGCAACGAGAGAAAAACAGAGTCCAATATCACTTCTGTAATCAGGGACAGAAACTTGCTCATAAAATTTTGGATGAAACTACTAAGGCCTTATTCTTGTAAAATCCCAATAACTACGATTGCAGATCATTTTAAAAGGACTTTTGGTACTGACTCCTCTTTCTCTTATGGAATCAAGCACTGAATTACCTGCTGATATTAATATTTCAATAGATGATGTCCATAAAACATTATACAACATTAAATTTGACATTTCACCAGGCCCAGATCATATTACAGTTTGTGCATTATGGCACCTCAATTTCTGGCGTTTCTCATACAATGCTTCATTTTTCCTATGTATCTACAAGAAAACTCAAAATGGCCAGAACAATTTTAACACATAAGAATGGAAACATAAATGATATTAAAGAACGGAGACCTATAACCATATATTCAGTGATTAGTAGAATAACTGAACGAGTACTACATATGAATCTGCGTTCATATGTCACACTAAGTCCTCACCAGTGTGGCTTCGTGCCATTACCTGGAACTCATGTCAATGCTTCCCTCGTGAATGGTTGCCTCCAGGACGCGAAACGTAACAAAAAGGATTGTTGCATTATTTTTTTAGATGTCACGAAAGCATTTTACCTTAAAAAGCATTTGACTCTATCGGACATGAACACATCAAACGATCTCTCTGACATTCCGAAATGCCTCCAAAATTATGTAGACTAATTAAAGCATTTCTTACAAAGAACACTGTTCAAGTGGAAGCTGGTCATAAGAAATCAAAGCCCATTGAAATTAAGTGTAGTGTAGCTCAAGGGTCCCCTCTCTCAACAGGCGTTTAATTTAGCAATCGATACTTTAATACAAAATCTCACTGATCATGACATTATGGCAATGTTTTATCTGATGATCTACCGCCTTTATCTTCATTTGTTTTCACAGATGACTTAGTCGTACTCAGCAAAACCAAAAGTGATGCTACTATTTCATTAAATTTAACTGAAGGCAGCTTTGCAGAAATTGGTTTACATATCCATCCTCTTAAAAGTAAATCTATAATCCTGAAGAAAGGAAAGTTTACTGAAGGAAATGTCACTACACTTGAAGATTCAATAATCCTATTGATAAAAACAAACAACGAATGAATCAAGTATTTAGAAATTGATTTCAACCAAGAAATTCCTCTTGACAGATATAAACTAATAAGCATTGTAACTTTTGACTTAAATAATTTGGTAAAAACAAAACTTTTAAAACCAGAGCAAAAGATCACCACTGTGCACCACTGTGCACCACTGACACAACTATCAAACTCTTTTCTTAAAGGTCTGGACAAATACATATATACATAAGAATTTCTGTAAAAGAAATAATGTTGCTGCCAGATGATACTCCAAATTCCATTGTCCCTGTTTCTACCATCAAGGTAATTTTCCCCAGACTAGTCAGCTGCCCAGGCGTGCTCATTTTGAACTATGAAAATAATACCTTAAAAATATTTACACCCTGGATTTTGATGGGGAACATATACCAGTAACTAATATGGACATGGTGAGGTCAATTAAAAGCTATAAATAAAGCAAGGCGAAGCATGACGTCAGTTTAGAGGGAAAATATATGTTTATTAAAAATAAACAAGAAGGGAAAAAAATAGCAAAGATATCAAATGCGATCAAAATTACATGACTCAAATCATTCACTCAGTTTAACAGAGTTCATCTTGAGAATCAAAATCTAATACAAATTTACAAGCGTATGCCGACACACATATTTCACATCGCAAAGAAAAATACTTGAATTTTGTTACTTTAACTGTTTGGCTAGCATGCTCGCACCACGCTCCTGACTTCGTTTTTTGTTAACTCTTTCGACTGTAGATGAGTATATTTCCCCATTCCTGCACACTTGACATTGCAGTGGCGGTCCCTAACATTAAAAAAAGACGTGTTTAAATGTGCATAGGGGAATCAAAATAACTAATCTAACTGTACAAAAAATCTACACTGAGTGGTAAAACATCCTAGTAATATATACACCTTAATCATGAGTAACCTCATGAGCAGAACAAAACACTGGGGATCGAAACCACCCACAATAAAATCACATAAATGGCAAATATACACAATCAAAGAAACAAAAACATGATGTCATATTTTCCAGGCTTCACCAAGAAAAATGCTGCATTTACGCAACCCTCACTCACTCACAGTCTCGATGGAAAATATAAGGAAATAAATTTACACTTAGACAAATGCTTCCTATTCAACGTAGGTTCCTGACATAAATTACATGACACAAAATCACTCATCTGGTGGACTTTACAATGGCACATACAAATCAACATGGATTCCTGATATAAATTAACATGACACAGTAGATAACAGAGTAGACTTCAACTTTCAACACATAACTCAACGTTGATCTCTGAAAAAGATTACATGACACAAATATTCCTCAGCGCTATCATATCATAAAAGGAAATCAAAACTAAATGTCGCGATATAAAAATCTTGTCTACTGCAACAACCATAATGACATTGACAAAAACCAATCAAATCAACACGAAGTCTAGGCCACTAAAATAAAACTCTCCTCGGTAGACACACACATCATCCTCGCCAACCGCACAGCGGAATGACTCAGAACGGAGATTTAGTTTCCCAAAATAATGCAGCAAATACCAAAAACATACAGGGACCAACCCTTAACACACGCCGCTCACAAGTCTACTCGAGGCAAGTTACACCAACATGAAAATGCAGGCATTTCAAATATCACATAAAATACCACTTATACAAATATAAAAGACGTCATCTAACATTCACTGTCAAGAAAAGAAACAACACGTGCTGGTCACAAATCAAAGCACTCGCGCTCGTGAAGTTAAACTTGAATAATAAAGTGGCCAACTCTGTAATAATACCATAACTCGCGGGATAGACATGACCACATATACAATAGTTCGAGTTTGAAAATCTGGAAGTTACTAAAATATCTCATCTTTACAATGTGAGAAGATCACATTAATAATAATTATAATATTTAAATGGAACTGATTCTAATATATGGAACTTGGAATACGAAACTGTGTTTGATGAGCTCATGAATCAGTCACTAATTCACACTCGTCTTTATATTCAAATAATCATGAAGGTGATGCTACCAAAATTCGTGGATCCAACTCCACCTTCTCACACATTCTCATTCACACTTCATGCAATAAATCCAAGAAAACGCGACGGTATGTTTTAGTACACCTTGAATTCCCATTAACAATTTAATCTAGTCCATTCTGACTTTAATTAAAATCCATTTACATTTAAGTCCCGAGACATTCACTGTGTCTCAAACATCAAAGGAAAAAAAAAAATCAGAAGTATATATGAGGCTAAGGCAAGAAACTGACTTATAAAAAGGAATGACGCTAAGCACTCAGCCATAAAATCTGAATAAAATGAAAAGGCAAACTGTGACCTCATGCAACTGGTCCACATGTACATTACAGTTATTTACATATACAAGCTTCCTAACATTTACTATAATAGGACGTAGTCCTTCCAAACAACAGTTAAGCCTTCTGAAATTAAATAACAAAACTAACTTATCCCTTTTGCTACATTAAAACACATGCACACATACATAATTACATTTCAAATCTAGTACTCATCTATTTGTTGATTCAGCTGCTGGCCTCTGAGCAGTTGGCTCCCCGTCCTTTTAGCCAGCCAGACTGAATGTGATGCTTTCAGAATTGAACTGGGTCAGTCCTTGGTTCTTCATCCTGACATAGAAGTGTGGTCTCGTCGTCTTACTGCTTCTGCTGCTTCGGAGGTCAATGTGAAAAACCAGTTCCCATTCAGCCGCGGGACAACTCTGCTTATCTAACCCCGTAACTAGGTCAAATATTTCCCACTTGCTCCATCCTTCATCAGTATTATGTCACAGCTCTAACATCTACAACTGAACATATATGCTGGACTAGAAATTGTAATTTTCGTGTCCTCAAAAAATCTACTTAAACAGACAGGTTACTATGCATGTAAATGATCATCGGAAACTGTTCTTTCCATCTGCTAATCAAAGTACAAATGCAAATCTATCAAAGCTAATCATGAATAGTTACGTGCAGTCTGAGCATCTTAAACAAAAGTTGCAAGTCCCCACACAATCACAATACGAAGTCCGGACTCCACACTCACGTAAACATTACTTCTTCTCACGATGTTACCTTCGCAGACTCCTGGCGTATAATAAGGGTAGCTAGCATATGCGCTGGTCGCTTTTATTAACTTGTCCTCACAGACGCCGTTGTATGCTCGTTTAGGGCCATCTCTTACTTTAACCAATGCCTGGCCAATATCGAATGGATATTACCATATCATTGGTTCCAAACATTGCGTACCTGATCTTACTTCAAACGTGTTTCATATGATTTCCTAGCCTCTCACCGGGCTTCCAAAATATTTTCCGTTGGTCCAGGCTATTGGAATGACATTATTTCCTTGTTCTAAGTTGGGTGTGTGTGTAGAAATTCCTCCTTCTACACATAGCTTGCGAACAAATAGACCTTGGCTCCAAGCTTCCTGTTGAAATTATGAAATGTACTGTGAATGTAGATGATCCCTGCAAGTTACCAAGACTCAATAAAATAAAATATTCTCTGTACTCTCAAATAAATGAATGATTAATTAAATGAGCACTCCACACTTCAGCAAAATACATTCGTGGAATGATTATTTTTCTTCTCTGTGGTATCTCATTTTCAACTGGACATGATTCCTTTCTCCTCCCGTGCGGCCTTCTGCTTCCACTTGAACTCCTCCGCTAAGACTAGAGTCTGTCGTTCTTCCTCGACACGTGCATTTTCTTCTAGTGCCTCCTTGCGCCTTGTCTTAGTAGCTTCTTGTCGTCCTCACATTCCTCACACTTATCACTTGTCTCATGTACTTCCCAGTCATGACGTGCACGTTTATTTGTCTCTGGTCCACAAGCGTTGACCTCCTCGCTGATTTCTTCGGCTGCTTCTTCTTCATCTGCTTCTTCTTCTCCTTCTACTTCTCCCTCTTCCACTACGCTGTCAGGTTTATAATAGAGCTTCAAGTGAGCAGCTGATGACACAGAAGAGTGCACACCTTCCATCAGGTGCACTAACTGCTCTGGTCTTCTCCTTCAGATAGAAACTGTCCAGTCTGTCTCAGTGAGAAGAAGATTCAGGAGATCAAGACACTAGATGCTATTTCGTACCAGAATGCTGTTTAATTCCATAAATGTACCTGCTAAGACACTAATTTCAGCATTATAGCACAGAGTTTACCAGGTTCGTCGTTCCTTCCAGCAACACACTCTGTGAAGATCGCTGCATCCAAAGTGGCAGTTACTCCTGCAGGCAAATCCAGCAAATCCAGCTTGAAGGCTGAGACCACTTAGCCGTCAATCACAAATAAGCAGGGTGGGAAGACTTCCCCAAAGAGGTTGGTAAAAGCTGCGCCCAAGCTGGCGGAGGCAGCATCGTCGACTGGGGCTGTTTAAGCAAGGAAAGGTGGGGTCTGTTTCAGTGCCAGCAGATACTCCTGCTGGAAAATCTGCATGATCCCTCATAGGAGGAAACCCCACCCCCAGAAAAATTCAAAGAAGCTCAAGGCATGCATCACCTTATCTGGTGATTTATCTCCATCTTCATATGGAGATGTTAGTGTGATGTAGGTTAAATATTATCTCACCACTTAAAACCAAACCCTATTCTAAGAAATCCACACTGTGTCACTATAACAGTGGATTTGTGATACTTATGACAAGCGTTGTACTGAGCCGCGCCAGCTAATCAGTCACGGTGAGTATAGTCTGTATTCAAGTAACTATCTCAGACCAGGTCATCATACGGTCTTGAGAAGGGTGACTGTACTTGACAGAATGGGATTATGCTAACCGGCCTTCCAATGGCATTGGTACTTTTACTTGTTCAGATACCTACAGTGAAGAGGTTCCACTAAGAACTGAGCTAGAGGCAGTAGCGATTTGCGTTTCATTGCCTATCATAACTGTGGTTTGTAATGTTTATTTATTTCTCTCTAGGCCAGCCTCTTAATATCAATGATGTAATTGATCTTATAGATCAGCTTTCACCTCCTTTCCGCTTGTTGGATGATTAACACCCATCCCCCCATCCTCCCCTTATGGGACTCTGAAATTTCTTATCATAGAGGAAGGGAATTGGAACAGTTAGTAGGAGAGCTGGATTTATGCAGTTTGGAAACAACACCTACTGTGAAGATCGCTGAGTCCAAGATGGCAGTCGCTCCTGCAGGCAAATCTGCAAAGAGTAAAAGCTCAAAGTCTGAGACCACTCAGCTGTCAACCTCAAATAGGCAGGTGAATACATGGGAACCAACACATTTCAGTATAGTGCTTAGTACATTCTTTGCAGCTGTGCGCTAATTCCCCTGCTTCGGTGGGATGTACACAATGACATCTGTGACAGTGAATACTTCCCCATTATTCTTATTTTTTGAAACAGAAATCCCTCAAGGCTTCTCTCCGATGGATTCTTAAACGTGTTTTTAACAATGCGAATAGCCAGAGCATATATCACAAATATTATAATAATATTTATAGATCCACCTGTTCAATACAATACAATACTATTCACTATTTCATGTAGTTAGTTGTAGCCAGAGCATAGGCAATGATATAACATTACAAGTTATTCTTGCTGTTGCTGAGGAGTCCATTCCATCTTTTTCTGGGAGGGACTCCTTTACAAAATCTTGTTTCTTGATGGAACAAAGAAATTGCAGCAGCTATAAAAGAATGGCATCATGCTCACAAACGCTTATTTGACCGTGTAAGAAAGATACATGTCGTCCATAACGCCACATACACCGTCATCTCAAGTGTGACTGAAGCTTAGACGCATTTTAGGTGTACAAGGATCATCCTCAGTACCAGGAAATTCAACTGCATGCAGTATCATCACTGATACACTCACGGTTGCTAATCACCTAGCAAGTTATTTCTCAGATGCGTCTGGTTCTGGGAATTACCATTATGATTTCCTAGCTCTGAAATTGGAGGCAGAACTCGCCATCATTTTGGTTTCACCACTCTAGCTTCAGAGGATTAAAATTTGTCCTTTATGGAGTGAGAAATTTGCAGCGCTGTGGTAGGTAAGTAGATAATATCTATAATGAGATCTTGGAACACTTCAGCGAGGATAGCCTCTTGTATCTTCTTGGGGTGTTCAACTGAATCTGGATAGAAAGTGAATTTCCATCATAGTTGCAAGAGGGAACAGTAATTCATCTCCTCAAGCTTGACAAAAATCCTAAATATGCAGAAAGTTACAGACCTATTTGTCTCACTAACTGTCTGTGTAAACTATTTGAGAGGATGATAAACCACCGACTTGTGTGTATTTGGAGAAAAGAGGACTTTTCTCTGAGTACCAATGTGGTTTTCAAGCTGCACGCTCTACCACTCATCACTTGGTATGCCTGGAGCGTTCTATCCAGGATGCTTTTATTGGAAAACAGAATTTGGTGGCTGTTTTCTTTGATTTAGAAAATGCCTAGACACCACATGGTGATATGCCATCCTTTCGTTCCTGCATCAATGGAAATTCCAGGGTAACTTGCCAGTTTTTATTGTGATTTTTTTTTTGTGTCCCTCCATCTATTCCATGTCCAAATAGGGATATTCGCAGTATGAATTTCAGGATAATGGAGTCATACAGGAATCGGTTCTCAGTGTCACTCTGTCACAATTCCATAAACAGCATTGTCGCTCCTGCTGGTTCAGCAGTGGTACCATTGCTATATGTTGTCAGTTTTGCTCTGCATTATCGCTCACAAAGTATGGCAGTCACAGAGCGACAGTTACAGTAAGCTATTAGGAAGATGAAACAGTGGACCTTAGAACATGGCTTTCAGTTTTCAACTTCTGCTGGAAGCGCACTCTTCACCCCCATCCTGAGCTTTATTTAGGTGAGGCCAATATTCCCATAGTTAACATCGATTTCTTGGGCTCCATTTCAATAGTACATTACCATGGGATACCAATACAAATGGTCCGTTATTGGACATTATAAATTTCCCAGCTAACTCATTCCTGGTTGCCAGCGTTTTGCCCTCGTGTGCTAGGCTGGGCTCATCAGTTGGTACCTAGCACACCTACCAAGACGCTGGCTAGTGCATACTGTAGAGGCCACTGCGTAGGCTAATTGTAGCCACTGGCAGTGCCAATGCACTATGAGAGACTTTGTCTCATTATCAAAAATTGATGCCTGCTTGGCCATCAGATGATATAGATGCTGGTTCCCATAGGGAATCTAAAATATATGTTCCGAATGAGTAAATTTATAATACCAATACAAATGGTCTGTTATTGGACATTATAAATTTTCCAGCTAACTCATTCCTCATTTGTATTGCGAAACGCTGGCAACCAGGAATGAGTTAGCTGGAAAATTTATAATGTCCAATAACGGACCATTTGTATTGGTATTATAAATTTACTCATTCGGAACATATATTTTAGATTCCCTATGGGAATCAGCATCTATATCATTATGATGGGACCAGTACACGCGTCAATTAAAAGACATATCTGCTAAGAAATTGAATATTTTGAAGTTTTTTAGTGGCCCTACATGGGGGGCCAACCGTGCAGTGCTCCTACAATTTTATAGGGCACATATTTTATCTAGGCAGTGCAGCATATGGAACAGCAAGGGAAAGTGTCATTATGAAAATGAATAGCATCTACCACAGCAGAGGTAGGTTGGCAATGGGAGCTTTCCAAACAAACCCCATTGTTAACCTGTTCTCCAAATCTGGTGTGCCGCCTCAACACCTGAGGCGCCAACACACGCTATTGTCCTACGCTGTAAATTTGCGACAAATGCCACTTCACCCAAGCTATCCCTGCGTATTTCACAATGGAAACTGTCGGCTGTATGCTGCTTATCCTCGAGTAACACAGTCTGTTGGTATATGCCTGGATAGCAGTTACAGATTGTTGGATGTACCTTTAGTTCCTTTTTTTTTTGTTAGGTAATCAGGTAAGGTATCTCCATGTTTATCCCCCTGTGGGTGGGAGCTATAGAATAACACCCATGGTATCCCCTGCTTGTCGTAAGAGGCGAATAATAAAAGGGGCCCAAAGGGGCTCTGAACTTAGGAGCATGGGTTGGCGACCACAGGGCTCTTAGCTTAGTCCTGGCATTGCTTCCACTTACTTGTGCCATATTCCTCACTTTCATCTATCCTATCCGACCTCCCTTTGTCAACTCTTATTCTTTTCCAACCTTGTTGGTATTAGAGCACTGGAGGCCTAGGGAGCCTTTCATTTTCATGCCCTTCATGGCCCTTGCCTTTCTTTGACCGATACCTTCATTTTTTCAAGGTGTAGAATCCCTTCCATTTTTTCCTTCCGATTAGTGTTACATTGAGGATGGTTGCAGAGTTGCACATTCTCTTAAAAAATTAATCACCACCACCACCTCCATGGTTAAAACAATGACCTGAAATAATCCTGCATCCACACACCGGCTCAAAAGTGAACACGAATCTCTCCATTTATCAGAGGCTCTTCCTGTCTGTTGTTAGCTAGAATTCAAGTTCAATAGTTATTTACACAGATAGTTCAAGGGCAAAAGCGAAAGTAGGCTGTGTGTTCTTTGTTGATAATGAGAGGTTTTCTTTTTCCTGTACCGGAAACATGTTGTCTGTACACAGCTGAGCTTTATGCTATCCTTGAAGCTCTTCGGCATGTGCTCTCCAAAGAACGTTGGCACTTTTTGCCATATACTGACTCCTTTAGCTATTCACAATCTATTGATGCATGTTTCCCGAAAACACCCTCTTGTGCAGCGGATCCAGGACCTGCTGGCCGGGTGTTGGAGTGCTAGCAGCAGAATCACTTTTTTGTGGCTCCCAAGCCACATGGATGTAGCGGGAAACAAATTAGCTGATAGTCCTGTCAAGGAGGTGGCACATTGCCCCCAGTGCCTTACAAGTTACAAATTTATCCTTACTAGGGAAATGAAGAGTGAGGTATTTTCCTGTTGGTTTCCTCACTGGGTCAGAAGTTGCTATTACATATCAGTCTGCTAAGCCCACTGAAATACATGCACCAACTGTCCCTATGAGCAATATTTTCACACCATTCATAACAGGGACTGGCTGCATAAGGAATGTTATTACTAGCATCGCTCATACCTCGGTCACTTTCATATGAGGACGGTTTGAAAAGTTCTCGGAATCACCGCTAGATGTCAGTGCTAGAGCAACGAGGTTCCCGTGCAATAATCACATATCCTTTGTGAGTGAACACGTGGCGCGTCAGTGCTCTAGCTGCAGGAGTGTGGTAGTGACGACTCTTTGTTGTTGTTCCCGCGTAGTGATTTGTGACAATGGAAAAAACTGAGATTCGAGCAGTGATTAAATACTTTGTAAAGAAAGGTATGAAAGCAAAGGAAATTCATGCCGACTTTCAGAACACCTGCTCCTTCATTTTCAACTGCTGCCAAGTGGACCAGCAAGTTTAAATTTGATCGGGAGAGCTTGGATGATGATCCGCGTAGTGGACGGCCAAAAAATGTTACAACCCCAGAATTTATCGCAAAAGTGCATAAAATGGTCATGGAGGATCATCGACTGAAAGTGCGGGAGATTGCTGAAGCTGTAGGGATGTCTTCTGAATGGGTATATTATATTTTAACCAAAGAATTGGGTATGAAAAAATTATCTTGACATTAGACAATAAACGCACCAGATTAGAAAGGTCCGAATGAAGTCTGGCCCGTTTTCAGTGCAACCAACAAGATTTTTTGCGCTGATTTGTGACTACAGATGAAACTTGGGTCCACTACTATACCCCAGAGACAAAACAGCACTCAAAGCAGTGGAAACATGCTGATTCACCACCACCAAAGAAGCAAAGGCAGTGCGTTCGGCCGGAAAGGTCATGGCCTCAGTTTTCTGGGATGCAAAAGGCATCTTCCTACTGGCCAAACAATTATGGGGCAATACTATGCAAACCTCCTAGACCAACTACAGGAAAAGATACGCGAAACAAGGCCTGGTTTGGCAAGGAAAAAGGTCATCTTTCATCAGGACAATGCTCTGCCGCACACAAGTGTTATTGCCATGGCAAAACTTCATGAACTCAGGTACGAATTGTTGCCACATCCACCTTATTCACCTGATTTGGCACCATTAGACTTCCATCTATTCCCCAAGCTGAAAATTTTCCTCGGTGGACGGAGATTTTCTACAAGGGAAGAACTGACAGCCGAATTGGAGAGGTATTTTGCAGGCCTGGAGGAATCTCATTTTCGAGGTGGGATCAAGGCATTGGAACATCGCTGGACCAAATGCATTAGTCTACAGGGAGACTATGTTGAAAAATAAAAGCAGTTCCACCGAGGTAAGATACTTAATTCTAATACATTCCGAGAACTTTTCAAAGCACCTACGTATTATCAAAGCCAAGGATGTGACTGAGACAGGTCAATGAAAGTAACAAATTGCTCTAGCCCATACCAGAAGACATAGTGCACTATAAACACTACATCTCGCCAAAAAAGGCATTATGTTTAAAAATCAATTGTTCTTTGTTTTTAATTTTTATTTTATTTTAAACTGATTTTTTATTCTATTAATTCTGTTTTAGTCCATCTGTGTATTTTTAATGTGTTTTTTACTTTTAATTTGAATGAAAAGATTTCATTCCATTTTAATACATTTGAATCTGTTTTTAAATCGTTTTATAATAAAATAAGGCAATGCAAATTAGATCCACTCATTATTTTAAATTGATGATAATTTTTTTCTTCATCATCATCATCTTTTAAATTCCAGTCAGTTGGTAGATTTTAAATATTACATATTGTTTCTGTTCATAACAATAAGGGCCAGTGACGTACATGTTTGTCCCCTTTAAACAACAAGCATCATCACGAATATTTATTGAGTAAGTGATATAAACTTACTTGAATTTCAAAAAAATTGACATTTTTACATTTTCTTTGTTTTCTTTAATAAATTTCAAACCAAAGACATTGCAACTGTCGATGTGTCCATAAGAATTTTCAAAGATTTGAATATTCACCTGTGCCTAAATGGTTACAAGATGCCTTCTAAAAATGTAGCTGGATTTTGGGAGATATGGTGATTTGCTATGTATGATATGTTCAGCACTTGAGTGTTTACAAAAGCCATTTGGATGCTTTCAATACTCTTCTACATCAGTAGATTCAGTTAGCAAGTTAGGTATAATGTATGTGCTCAACTTTAGATGACTGTTTTCATGAGTTATTGACCCTGATTGTGATCCCACACTGCCTCTCATTTAAAACTGAAGTTCTTAAAAGAAGAGCTTGAGCTCAGTACATGTTCAGAAGCAAAATACCACTAGATGGGTTTCTCTGAGCATCTTCAATATTTTTTTAAATTTTCTGGTGCCTTCAGTCAATTGAGAAACTGACACTGCCTTAACCTTCTTTCTTACTTACCAATGTAATTTCAGATATTCATATATTTGATTCTGAAGGTGCTTTCTTCAGGAACAGAAATCATAGTGGTGTTTTTATAAATATTTAAATCCTCAAAATGAAAATTGATGAAAACGTCAATTTTTGTTTCGAGAGAGAGAGAGTAAGTGAGAGTGTGGAGTTATGACTATTATCTCAAAGATTTGTCATGTTTTTGAATTTCTGTTTGGTAATAATTATTTTAAAAAATAATGAACAACAATTTTCTGTCCTCGAACGACCGTATAATAATGCCATTTCAGAAACCAGTTATTCATCTAGTGATCACACAATCCAGGTGAGTAGACCTAATTTGAACTATTCCTATAATGTGCAGTATACCTTGAGTGCATATACACTGACTGACAGAGCAAATGCAACACCAAGAAGGAGTGGTCATAACTTTATGCCAATTGCAGGGTAGACTGACGTCACTGAGGTATGCTCATGATGTGAAATGCGCCGCTGTGCTGCGCACGTAGCGAACGATAAATGGGACACGGCGTTGGCGAATGGCCCACTTCGTACCGTGATTTCTCAGCCGACAGTCATTGTAGAACGTGTTGTCGTGTGCCACAGGACACGTGTATAGCTAAGAATGCCAGGCCGCCGTCAACGGAGGCATTTCCAGCAGACAGACGACTTTACGAGGGGTATGGTGATCGGGCTGAGAAGGGCAGGTTGGTCGCTTCATCAAATCGCAGCCGATACCCATAGGGATGTGTCCACGGTGCAGCGCCTGTGGCGAAGATGGTTGGCGCAGGGACATGTGGCACGTGCGAGGGGTCCAGGCGCAGCCCAAGTGACGTCAGCACGCGAGGATCGGCGCATCCGCCGCCAAGCGGTGGCAGCCCCGCACGCCACGTCAACCGCCATTCTTCAGCGTGTGCAAGACACCCTGGCTGTTCCAATATCGACCAGAACAATTTCCCGTCGATTGGTTGAAGGAGGCCTGCACTCCCGGCGTCCGCTCAGAAGACTACCATTGACTCCACAGCATAGACGTGCACGCCTGGCATGGTGCCGGGCTAGAGCGACTTGGATGAGGGAATGGCGGAACGTCGTGTTCTCCGATGAGTCACGCTTCTGTTCTGTCGGTGATAGTCACCGCAGACGAGTGTGGCGTCGGCGTGGAGAAAGGTCAAATCCGGCAGTAACTGTGGAGCGCCCTACCGCTAGACAATGCGGCATCATGGTTTGGAGCGCTATTGCGTATGATTCCACGTCACCTCTAGTACGTATTCAAGGCACGTTAAATGCCCACCGCTACGTGCAGCATGTGCTGCGGCCGGTGTTCAGGGGCTGCCCAATGCTCTGTTTCAGCAGGATAATGCCCGCCCACACACTGCTCGCATCTCCCAACAGGCTCTACGAGGTGTACAGATGCTTCCGTGGCCAGCGTACTCTCCGGATCTCTCACCAATCGAACACGTGTGGGATCTCATTGGACGCCGTTTGCAAACTCTGCCCCAGCCTCGTACGGACGACCAACTGTGGCAAATGGTTGACAGAGAATGGAGAACCATCCCTCAGGACACCATCCGCACTCTTATTGACTCTGTACCTCGACGTGTTTCTGCGTGCATCGCCGCTCGCGGTGGTCCTACATCCTACTGAGTCAATGCCGTGCGCATTGTGCAACCTGCATATCGGTTTGAAATAAACATCAATTATTCGTCCGTGCCGTCTCTGTTTTTTCCCCAACTTTCATCCCTTTCGAACCACTCCTCCTTGGTGTTGCATTGTCACTGTCAGTCAGTGTATTATTTGTATGTAAGTAACTTATATATGCTTTCTTCAATTGTATGTATTTATATCCCTATTATTGCATCCCTTTGCCCTTCACCTCTTCTTGGGGCCGATGACCTTCGATGTTAGGCCCCTTAAAACAACAAGCATCATCATCATCATCTTCTCTTCTTCTTCTTCATACGTTCCCTTTTCCAGATTCTCTCTGGGTAGGATAGTGTACCAAAGCTCTCCACCTTACTCGATCTTTCCACCACTCCTGTTCTAGTACTTTATTGCTATCAACTCCTCTGTTTGCAATACAGTCCACAACAGAGTTCCTCCATCTCATTTTAGGCCGTCCCCTAGGCCTCTTTGCAGTCTCTGTATCCATGAATGTTATCTTTGGTATTCTCTCTCCTGGCATTCTCATCATGTGTCCAAACCATTTTAGCTTTGCTATATAAATCTCAAATCTCTTCTTGCAGTTTACACACTCCCACGCTTCTCCTTATTTCCTCATTTCGTATTCTATCTTGTCTGTATGCTCCTCAAGATCCTCATTTCAGCTGCTTGTATCTTACTTTGGTTCTGCTTAGTCAACATCCAGGCTGCTGAAGCATAGATCAGTACAGGTTTATAATAGGACGAGTATAAAACCTTCTTGCACTTCATTGGCACATCTTTGTTCCATACAATGTCCCTCATACACTGTTAGAAACTAGCAGACTGCTGTATTTTTAAATCAATTTCTCCATCCAAATTTCCAACTTGTGGCATCACGCTACCCAAATATTTACAAATTTTCACTACTTCAAGAGGTTCGTTTCCTATTTTTATTACTCCCCTGGATTTTCTGTTCCTTCTCATCATGATCAAATTCTTGCTTTTCGCAGTACTTATCTTCATTCCAAATTTTCTTATCTCCTCATTCCATAAATCGACTTGTGTCTGTACTTCCCCTTCATTATCTCCCCAAACTACAATATCATCAGCAAAGAGCATAGACTTCACTTGTTCGCCCATCATCTTCTCCTTGACATTATGTAGAATTATCCATGATGATAAAGAAGAGTAAGGGAGACAATACACTTCCCTGTCTTAAGCCTGTCTCAACTCTGAACTATTCAATTTGACCCACTTTGGTTCTAACACAGCTTTCGCAATTTTGATACAATGCTATTACCGTCTGCATTGTTTCATTCCCAATCTGTGCCTCGGTCAATGTTTTCCATACCTTATCATATCGTATCAATAATATAGGAATTCTATATGGTGAGTGATAGCTGAGGTAGTGGACATAGCACTACCCTTGTGACATCACCTCTTGGTAGCAGGCTTCTACATTAACTCTTTAAGCACCAAGGGATGAATTTTCATTCCTTCGTGAACTCGCCGAAAGTGCCAGGAATAATATTTCATCCCTCATGCAGACTTGTTTAGAAACCGTTGTAGTTCTTCCTTTTCCAGTAGATAGTATCAGTATATTCTTATCAAGGAAGGTGTGTAGTCTCCAAATTTACCACTAGAAGCCACATAAAATTATTTGTTTTTGTATGATGAACATTTAAAAATGTGAAGGCCGTGTCTGCACATCTTTTGCACGTGTCAACAGTGATGGCAGACTTACCGGACGACACATTTACAAACAATGATGGTCTAATTGATTACATACATAGTTTAGGGAATGATGATGTTTATGTTGAGTAAGAAAGTGAACTGGACTTCATAACAGTGTTGAAAACACTTCAAGTGAGGTTATAGCCAGTAAGAGTGATTCTGAAAATGATTTTGTAAGTGGAACACCGCCAATCTCAAGGTTATAGATAATTCAGAAAGTAACAAAGATTTCCATGGAAATATTGGTATTAACAATATCACTGATTACCAGTATTCAGTTAAGTTACCCGTAATAGTGATTTAACATACCAACCACCTCACCCTTCCCTCGAGTTACCTGGACCGAAACATGTCCCTTCTCATGTTGCTGAACCTATAATTTTTGATTTTTATGACATATTATTACTCCATGTAGCATAATTTTATCCAAAACGACAGTCAAAAGTCTGTTCTATAAGAAATACCATCAGTCAATGTGTCATGTTGATTTTTAGAACTACATATTTGCCTTGAAATGTGGATTTTCATTAATTTTATTTTAAATATTTTAATTCATGATTTATTTTAATTTTAACTGTAAATGATTTTAGGCATAAAGAACCCTCACCAGAGTGTATGCAGCCTCTGCGGGAAGGCCTGTAAGCGCTACCACTTCAGCGAGTGCCACAAGCGCACTAAATCACTAATGGAATATAGCAAAGAACATTGAACCTTAACTCTCTGCACGTTTGTGCGCTTTTCTTATTAATAATAATAATAATAATATAGTGCTATTAATTCAAAGGAACATTCCTTTTATATAATAAAAAAAAGTTTCACTGAGAATGGGTATAAATTGAGAGAGTGATGAATATTTTTCTAGAGAATTGCTTATCGGACAAAAAGTGGGTAGCACTCTTGGCTAGTACCTAACAAATACGCGTGGCACTGAGAGGGTACTACGTGAGGCACTGAAAGGGTTAAGATGGCTGTAAACTAGCCGATTACAAATATCAGGGAAAGATAGGCAAACTGCATGACAATTCATGGTGAAGCCATGAATGGCAAGTTGTGGTATAATATGTCTTTGCTCTTGGTTTTCTCTGGTCCAGTTTCTGTCGAGAATGGCGTCTGTGGTGTAGAAATCTAAATCAATTTTTCTCCTCTTGGCTATTCTTCCTAATATATGCTTGGTATAGCTTCTTGTGGATAGCAGTGATAGTTGTAAATTCAGATTTTCTGCACAGAAGGATTCTTTAGCTAGTTCATAAACCAGCCTTGTCGGTGCAAATTTCCCCACTCTCAATACATGCTTTAAAAATGGACTCTTTACACACTCAATTTTTGTCAGGTCCTTAATCGGCAAGTGTTCCCAAACTACCTGTAAGCTGTAAGTTGCTATTGGGGATATGGTTGTCTTGAAAAGGGTCACTGCTGTGGCCAGGGACATGTCCGTTATATTCTTGATATTATAAATTGCTCTTATCACGGCTACTGTTCTCCGTTGTATATGATGTCGGAAAGATTTCACTGTAGTTTGCAGGGTTATTCCTGGATAAATAAATTTATTAACCGTTTCTAGTGGTTGCCCATTCAAGTAGAGTGTGTCTTTCATTCAGGTTGTTCCTCCCTCCCTAAAAGTCATCTGAACTGTCTTATTCAGGTTAATTTCAAGGTGATTCATTTTCAACCATTTCTTGAGCTCTGTTAGTGTCTTTTGCATTTCCTCTCTGTTCTGGGAACCTCCATGTCATTTGCATATAAGTGAAGTTCCTGGAGTTGTCTTAGTGATATCAGTAATGTCTGCTGTGGTGATGTCGAATAATAGCGAACTTAGGAGATCGCCCTGTAGCACTCTGTTCGTCTGTTCGTTGTGTGTGTATTCTGTGCAGTAATAAGTGTGATAGATATCATATAACTGTGTGCCGAGCGAGAACAAAGTCGTTGAGTGACTATTGTAAAACCTAGTTTATAATCTAATGCCTAATCGGGCGGACCTTTCTTCTTAATTAATTAAAATTCTGATAACATGTTGCCTACACTACAGCAAGTGAAGATATTTTTTATTTATTTAAACTTCCCTCATTTGAGGCCAGGGTGCGAAATCAGAAAGAAATGGTGGTGGGGGAGAGTAGGATTGTAGGGCTTAACTACTAGTGCTTATTTCAGGCAGGGTAGGGATATATAATTCCCCTGTAAGTAAATCCTTCCCCCAGAAAATGTAAACTTTAAATCTTTTTGTTTGAATTCTGTTGTTATAACAAGAATGATAAACATTAGAAAGTTATTCCAATCGGCTGAGAAGTTTATGAGAGACTGTCCCTTTCTTAAGAGAGGCCAGATGAGGTGCAATTTGTCCTGATTTATTGCTTTATTAGTGGAACCTTCCTCTACCAAGGCTATGTGCTACTGAACAAATTTGTCAGTTTGTACACTCCTTAAGTGAATATTGTCCTATTGGCTATCAATTGGAAACACACCTTCTCCAAGGAGTACAGGAGTGGTGTATGCTTGAGCTACTTATAGCGATAACAAGGGAGGAGGGCTTCAAGTAAGTTATATTTTTGCCCGGGTTTCAGATGAACTTGCCAGAGTGAAACATGAACAATAGACTGCAGGTGTGGAGTTGTTTTATTGCTCAAGGCCTGGCAGTCATTCTGTTATTTCCATATTGTGTATATCATTGATGATCTTTTATGAAAATATGCACACTAAAAAATAATTAATTTCAGTAATAAATTACAGTATATGTACTCTACATTTTCGTTGTTATTTTATAATGAACTAGCAGGTACAGGTTATCAGAAACTGGCTTTAGTCACTCATACTATCGGTGTGACTGACTTCTTTAGATATTTATATCACTGGTGTATTTACTTAAGTACGTAGAAATTATTTGTCATGTTTGGAATTATAGTGTAAGTATCTTCTTCTTCTTCTTCTTTTCTTCATGGGGGCCTCTAAATATTAGTTCTTAATTAGCGTCGACCTCTAAGATCTTTTGCTACCATGATTTTCCTTCATTCCCACCTATATATACATGCTCACTTCACAAAGCTGCAGCTTAAGTGTAAATATACTTCCGCTAGATAGTACCACAAATATAAATATTATTGAATGTATTTGTTTGATCTGACATTTCGTAACTATTACAAATGATCAAGGAAATACGCGATGCATAAAAACTACTATCATTATCGAGAATTATAATTCTCAGGGCTTGTCACTCATGTCACACATCATATAATGAATCTGAGTATAAATGTTGAGAAATTTATTCAAGTCATGGGCGCACCATCTTAACAATTGTGTACAGTATATAGGTTGTTTTCATGGTTACAATGATCGTAAAAGTGGACCAAAATATCGGCACTAATAACATCAGTGATACTACTACTCCATGATTTGATAGAAAATAGTTTAAACTATAGGTAACAGACTCAGCAAAATGCTGAAACCTAAGCTAGTACGTAAAAAGGGAAGCCCGTCGGCAACCGCTGGTCGCCGTACTACAGAGATCTCCGGGGCTATTATTTTTATACTTCACTCTCTATCCATCCCTGCCCAAAGGAGTGCTATGAGCGTCTTACCCAATAGTTTATTTTTACCAGATAGTAAGTCATATGTGTATCAATTTTGGCTGGCAGCTATGCCCAAACGTACATGCATAATCTAGCTGCTGTAGAATCCTGGAGCTGACATTGCCATGGTTACGGCCATTCGTTTCTTTATCCGATTCCTAGAGTAGGGGTAGTGTGATTCCAACACCTCCACAACGGTTGGTTTTAGGGCCTTACGGACCCTTAGGGTTTACCGAGTTTTGTTCTTTGCGTCAAGGGGCTTAAAATGAGCTTTGTCTCGTCCTTGTACAACAAATTTGATTTTGCCTATATTAGCCTATCATTTTAATATTTTTATATCTCCCTCCCATCGCCCCCCTTCGAATTGTTTTGAAAATGAAATACAGCCCATGTTATTCACTGGCAATGTAGCTTTCTATAGGTGAAGTAATTTTTAAAATCGGTTCAGTATTTTTTGAGTCTATCTGTTACAAACAAATACACACATTTTCCCTCTTTATAATATTAGTATAGAAGTATAAATTACATCCCTACACATACGGTTGACGTCAGGAAGGGCATCCAGCCATAAAACAGGGTCAAATCCACATATGCTACGCAGTTCGCACCCGCAACCCCACAGGTGTGGGTAAAGCGATAGAAGAAGAAGATACTCATTTTAAAAATTCACCCGCTTTTTTATTCTTTTCACCCCCTTAAGTGGCTTTTCCAAGAAAGTGTGTTCATTTTTAAGGAGATTCCATGTACCAATTTTAAAGTCTGTAATTCATTTTTTGAGATATATGTATCCTGACATAAATAATTCAACTCCTTCCTCACTTCTTTTCACACCCCTCCCCCTTACGTGAATTTTCTGAAAACGAATATTTGTGTTCTTTTATTTTTAAAGGGGATTCCCCAAACATCAATTTTCATGTCTGTAACATGTTAGGTTTTTGTGATTTATTGTAGATTATTTCGCTGATGTAGAATCCTAGAGCTGACGTTGCCATGGTTATGGCAGTTCATTACTTTATCGGATTCCTAGAGGAGGGGTAGTGTGGTGCCAATATCTTCGTAATGGTTGGTCTTAGGGCCTTAAAACATGGTTTTCGGGCCCGCAGGGCTTACCGAGTTTTGTTCTTTGCGTCAAGAGGATTAAATTGAGCTTTGTCTCGTCCTTATAAGACAAAATCGATATTTTGCCTATATTAGCCTATTATTTTTATATCTCCCCCCCGTGCCCCCCACCTTGAATTGTTTTGAAAATAAAATACAACCCATGTTACTCACTTGCAATGTAGCTTTCTATAGGTGAAGTAATTTTTAAAATCGGTCCAGTAGTTTTAGAGTTTATTCGTTACAAACAAACAAATTTTTCCTCTTTATAATATTAGTATGGATGATTCACTCCCCACCGCCGAAATTGGGGGGGGGGGGAGAACCTATGAGATAAAATCGTTGGTTGGGGGGGAACCCTCCTTTCACCCCTGCGATTTTGCACCCTTTTTGAGGCATGTTGTACGACAAAGTAAGATATATAAACAATTATCTACTTAAAAAATTAATCCATAACATTAACCATAGTTATTACACGCTATAAAGATGTTTCTTCAGAATAAAAATAGATCCTCTTAAGGAAGTGAGAGCAATGGAATTTAGCAGTTCCTTGTCCAAACCTTCGCTCATTCAACACTGGTGTAACAGTTTTGGCACTGTTTTCCATGCACCAGTCATGAATCCTTTAATAGTTATATCTTGAAATCTATACTTCTCCTTAATATTTGATGGTTGGCTCATAAATGACTTTCTTTTCAGCATCTGCTTCCTCAGGGTTATCACTGTGACTTAAAAAAATGGTAGTATCAATGATCACTCTGTTCTTGCATGGTGGATTGAAAGAAATCATGTCAACACGCCTATTACTTCCGTCAGGGTCCATTCCATGCACCTCTTCATAAACCAGGAAGCCATTTGCCCTCATACCTTCTGCCACCATACTCCAAACTTGATGGTGTGATCTGTTACACAGATCTTCTTTATATGCACAGGCATCCAGAACATATGCAAGGGTTTCACATTTTCTACCACAGTGACAGCAGAGGGTATTCTTCTGGGACCTGCCCAGCAGGGAGTACACAGTGGAAACAGCAGGAGTCATCTTGATGGGATCTCTCCATTTGGAGCAGATAAGTCCACAATGATCTTGTATCCATTTATTTGGAGGCGTATAGTCGCTGAACAACACTACAACCTTTACCTTTAAGAGGAAGCCTGCACCACTGATGATACTCCTGCTCCATTAAGTGATGTTGCAGCTTCCTGGCATCTGGTAACAGAGTGTTACAGTCTCTGAATTTTTCACTAAGCAAAAAAAATTTAGAGCCTTCATAAACTGAGAGTTTCTTGTTGAAAGTCTTTTGTAAAACTTACATATGAGTCATTGGCACGCTCCAAAATTGTACAGATGTTGATATGTTATAATCTTGCTTCCCATGAGGCAAAGAAAAGGCCGAGACCTTTGTATTTCCTCTCAATGTACAGTATGTTGTCTGGAACATCTGTAGGAAACTGCAGAATCTGCTTGATGGCACTTCTCAAATTTTATCACTATCAGTTAAAAAATATTCTGGAATCTTATTAAGGGGAATAACTTGGAAAGGAAAAATCACTGTTGGTGAAGTAGAAGAGTTGAGAACAGCAAATTTCTGATCAGCCTGCAAAAGAGGAGAATTAGTTTGGAAGCAAATATTAAGGTATTAACAGCAAGGCTAATCTCCTGAAATCATTGTTATGCTAATCTGGTTAATTCTGAAGCCGATTCTAGATTTTTTCCCACTATAACTGTATCATCTGCAAAACTCATTGTGGTTAAATTTTCATGGAGTATTGATAGTGAGTAACCATGTTCAGCAATGTTAGTATTACTAATAACATTGGATTCACCTTCTGTTACTATTTGCTCGCTCTTTGGATGATGACTTACAATATTAATACGATGCTTTTCTGGACGAGTTCTGCTGATATAGATGTTAACCTTGACGTACAGCTGACTGCAATGAGGACATGGAGTTCACTGTTTCTCAACTATTTAATATTTACTGTAATCAGTTTTGGAGGAAATCATTATGTAGGATTTCCTTTCTTGTAAATAAAACGCAGATTAAAGTCGGTTTTCTTTTTTAAATTCTCTTCTAAAATAAGGGTGCATGGATTATTTGTGTATTTATGGTATTTTATGTCCCATACATTTTCAGAGTATGAGCCATGATAACAGAGATATTAAGGACCTGTGTTAATTTTTTTTCCTGAGTCCATCAATGGTGAGCGCTAGTGTTGCTAGTTTTCAATCAAGTTTTAACCTGTAAACTGTGCACATCAGCTGACTACATAGTCTTTCTCTTTGGAACATCCTGCAGTAGTTGTGAACATAGCTGTTTGGATGCTCTGTTCTAACTTACAAAAACATCATTGTAACACCCATTAGACGTTACATCCTTTCGAGGCTGGCAGTTAATTCCATCAGATTGAAAAAAATGTGACATGAGAATCAGGTTTCCTAATCTAAAAATTTGTCAGTTCTCTACTTCTCAAAAAGCTTGTAACCAAATCTCTGTTTTCCGGAAAGATGGAATGTGCTTTATTGACACTGTTGTCAATTAGTTTTAAAATGTTACAAAAGTTTATTAGGATCAACTTATTCAATACAGTTGGGTTCTTAAAACTAAGATTTACATCTTGTTATACTAATTTGACGGGACATGTTTCGCCCATTATATGGGCATCATCAGCCGTACCATATAATGGGCAAAACATGTCCCGTCAAATTCGTAGGCCCTATAACAAGATGTAAATTTTAAGAACCCAACTGTGTTGAATAGGTTGATCCTAATAAACTTTTGTAATATTTAAAACTAATGTACATTTCAATACGGACCAATCATGAAATTTATAACATGTAATGCTGTTGTCAATTTCGAGAGCCGAAGCTGTCATATTACGAACTGCAGGAGCTATATTCTAGAAAGCTCTATATAATGAAATGACTTAGTGGGCTGAAAGTTGTCCCTGAAAACACCATCAGTCCAGAAGTTAATACACTGATATTACCATTGGCACCATGCCATCACCTTCACCCTTTTTCTATTATTTGTGAACAGGGTTTTCATGGTTGTGTAAAAGGAGTGAAAGGAAACCTCAGCCTTAAGCCTCATTCACAATGCGAACGTAACGTAACGTAACGTAACGTAACGTAAACTTAAAATTAACATTAACTCAGAAGTTAGTGGCCATCTTATCTAATGAAACCATTCACAATGCGCCGACGTAAACTTAACTGCGAGTTCGTAAAATTAAGGGATTGCAAACTCCAAGCTCTTGCGGTTAATTTTACGTTAACTTTAAGAACCAGCCAATCAGAGCAGAGGTAAACATTGTATTTTGTGCACGATATAATGACTTCTTTCGACAAAACACTTGTAATTCTCTTTCAAAACAATCTTTGGAGAAAAAATTACAAACACGCTGTACCGAAAAATTATAGGTGGAAATAAATATCCTGTAGCAATGAAATCTGACGGTAAATGGCGGGATACAAGCTTGCAGCACTGGCGAACGGACGAGAGACAATCCCTGTCATAAATAAAACAGTGTCCCTGTATATTTCTTAACATTATACGGACTACTAGTTTACGAAAATGATATCATCCAAACAAATAGATCCAGACATCTCATCGGGGTGTGATAGATAGAGGCATAGATGTCGGTAAAGGAGACCTTACATTTCTTTTTATTAGAAAAGGGGAAGTAAATTGAAAGAAAGGCAAACAGTTCAGGTTTCATCCACATGTCCAAAACGAACTGATGAGGGTCATTTCTTACATTAGATTACCGAAATCGCACTGAGGTAACCTTCTTTGATTCAAGGGATGAATCCATTTTCTATACCATTGTTTAGATCGCCTTTTCCCAGGAGCAAAGCAATAGATGTTTGAAGTAATATGAATTTTTCTACCACGTTGTTTGATTCCATCGAGGTATTACAATATAAAACTGCGAGATATTCCAAAACCCGACTTCCGTGCTAAATAACACGGCAGTGTTTTGATTGGCTGCTATGTACTCTTTACGTTAATGTTACGTTCCTCCATTGTGAATATCACAAATTTTACGGTTACGTTACGTCGTTAAGTTTACGGTTACGTTTGCATTGTGAATGGGGCCTTACACTAGTCAGTAACATCAATTTACAATGTGTACAGCTGGCAAAATGACATCCATGATAACTTATTTTCTTCTGATCCCTATGGTATAAGGCGTAGGGAATCTTTCATGTTCACGCATTTCTGGCTCTTTCTTTTGTCGATAGGCATCTTAATTCCTTGGAATTTTTCCTCTTCCAATTAGCAATTACTAGTACCATAGCGTTAAGCCTCACGATTTGACTTCAACAGGTCTTCCTTGGCCTCGACTTAATCCCTTTTGCCAGTACTGTACTTTGTTGCTTGGTGTCCGCATAGAACGGTCATCTTATTCTGCCTATTCCACTTCAGGTAACCATTTTTTCAGATTTTATTTGAATTGAAGCTATTTGCCACAGACTTGTGATCTGTGCTGTGGATACACATGCCTTTCAAAGCTATTACTGTATTATTATTATTATTCATCGGCGGATATAGAGTCAGCTTCGGCCAAACCGGTATTCACAACTGGACCATGGCTCTACAGTTCTGCGTTCGGGAGATGGAGAGGCTGGTTTCCACTATCGGCTGTGCTGAGAATTGTTTTTCCATTCTCCTGCACTAAGGTGAATGCCAGGACAGTTCCTAGTGTAGGCCACGGCCACCAACCCCCTCACCTTCTCCGAACCGAACCAAGTCTCCCTGGTCTGAGAGACGCGTTACCGTCCAGAAGCTTGGTGACTTCGTCGCTGCACAGTAGGGCTTACTTGAGTGTTAGTGGTACGATAGTTATTATTATTATTTGCCTGCACCTGAAAATGATGCGATATTTGTGAACTATCGTACACCTCTTGGTCAATGGGTTCTCAGAGGCCTATTGTTTGGATCCACAGGTTCCCTACAAAAGAACACAGCCACTGGCATTGAAACTTCAAAAATTTCTGTTTACGATAGAGAGAAAATCTTATTACATAAGAGATTCTCTGCAAATTATACAGTTTCGTATGTACTTGAAATCGTAATCTCCTTACGACGAATTTTTCAGAAAGGTATAATTTCAGTATTATAATTGTATAGGCTACTGTAGTAAGTTACGCATTCCGGACTTTTATGGTCGCCCTCACTGGAGGACGGATGATTTATATTTTAATAAATCTTACTTCTAGACTTATCACTTGTTTTCCGTTTTTGGCCGCTTATGGATATATTCGAGAGTTAATTTCGGCAGCAATGCCTATCCAGGTGATGTGAAAGTGTTCGTACGCTGTAGTCATAACCAAACACAAGGAAACAGAATGTAAGATGATGTACCGGAGTCCGGAAGCAGTGTCATGACCGCAGGGAAGTACCAAGCATGAGCCCTGTAAAGATACCACATACCACACATGACCCAGTGAAATTCGTGGCAGTTCATGATATCTTCAATAGGTGGCAGTGTGTCAACAATGTTCTATTATGGCTGCCATGAAGGCTATCCGATGTGTTGCGTAGGATTAATCAAGGTATTGTATAAAGTAAAATTTGTTTTGGAATGATATTTTATAGTGAGAATGACGTGATGCGTGATCGGAAATTTTTGGACATCCGGTTGGCATGATACGCTCGTTCATAGTCTCTCCTCTATAGTTTTGTCATCGTCCCAAGTGCGCTGTCTGAGAAAGTGATTTTCATTTATATTCGTGACAAGAGCAATGCCCCCCTTCTCTATCTTGGCATGAGAAGTGTATGACTTACCTTTTTCTTTTCTTTTCTTTTGCGTTGTGTAAAATGCCACTAAAATTATTTTATCGAGGTGTTATTGCGACCGACTTAGGAAAAGTGTGTACCCGATTTAAACAACTGAAGAGACACTTGAACCTTAGCTCGTTCTTAATTACTCACTAATCTTTTCAAAACCTACCTTCAAAGTGTATTTTTTGTAATTTAAAAATGATGGGAATAAAAGCACTGGTGCTAATTAGTAAGGTTATAAAACTAGTAAAATCGTATGTGATGTTATTTTTATTTATATTTTGATAAAATTAACTCTTTGATTGTCAACTTTGTTTCAGAATGCCAATACAGGTGCCACCGTGGACTGAGTTCCTGTCTTGTCCGGTGTGCTGCAATGAATTTGACGCCACATTGCGGAGTCCCATTAGTTTGGGTTGTGGGCATACGGTTTGTAAGACATGTCTTTCAAACCTCCATAGAAAGCAATGCCCTTTTGACCAGGTAAGCATTTTTCACAAGCTTTTACATAAGAAAGTAATAACGAACTGGGTTGTTTCATAATGTGCTGAAGGTTGCAGGATCTAATCCCTATCTTGTTGCTTGGTATTTACGAGTGTAAATACAAGAGGTTTGTATAGTAATATTTCTAAAAATGTTAATGTGTACCTCTTTAGGCCAAAATTCCAGCCCTTCCATGTCTTGAAAAAATTATAGCAATTCAAGATGTTGCTAGATATTATTGTGTGTTCAAATTACAATTACACCCTCATTCATACTAGGAACTGCTGCTTTTTTACATTGGGTTCTCTTTTATACAGGCCTGTCAGCAGATACAGTGTAGTAATACATTGTGCTCTATATGTGTTAGTCCTTGGTGATTAAATTAGAGGATGGTTGCCTTAAAACAATAATCACCACCACCTTTGACCTATTATATTTTTGATTTGTTGCACTCATAAATTCTTCTCTGAAGTTCATGTCCTGTCACAAGTATGTTACTCTCGTGACTGTACTCAATCTGGTAGAAATTCAGTACCGTAACTGTGCTCAATGTCTTATAACATTATAATGGATTTGAAATAGTACAAATGCCATGTGTTCACTGCGACAGCTTGGGGCCCATGCACCAGTCCCCAGAAATGCATTTACTTTTATAATCTAATAATAATGTAAATTAGCACGTGCCATTCTTCATTGCTCAAGTACGCAGTAGCGTTTCCATTGGCTGAGATACAATTGGCGTCATTCTCAGCAATCAAGTCAAATGCATTCCGTTACCAGTTGGCGCATGATAAGCATGCAACTAAATGCGAACTGTAATGAAACAATGTACAATACCAAAGAACAATAATTTTATGTTGAAATTACCTTAACCCTTTGGCACTCAGCCTATATGCAGGGGTTTGCTCAAAGGCACTCAAACTAATTTCTGTGATTTTTCCAAACAAATTTACTAAAAATAAACACGTAAAGAGTTTAACACATATTAAACTAAAATTAATCACACTAATACAGGGAAGTATGAGCATTTCAGAAATGAATACACCTAGGACGTATTGTTATTGGCAAAGCCAAAATAAATTATTAAATTTTGAAAATAAATTTAAAAAAATAAATTGTGGTTTTCAATGACAGAAAAATCAGACATTATTGCGTCTTCCATCTTTACTCTTAGACGTGAAAGAAAGAACATTTAATTCTGAATAATTTGATATCAATATGATGCGTGTGCTGCAATTCATTCATGAAGCAGGGCACAAAGTTATTCACTGTACACATAACTGTCATTGATGTCAGGTCCTCGCGGTCTGATGCACGGTGAGCAGCTGTGACTGTGTCACTAGTCACTTCCCTCATAATGGGAATCACTTTCGGCAAAAGAAGGTCATTAGTACTGTCTAAATCATCTGAAAATTCAAGGATATTGGCCTCATTCGGCCTTGAATATGGCCCAGACATTACGATAAAAGGATGACGCAACCACGTGCAGCAACGGAGTTATGAAAAGGAGTAAAATTATAGTTTGTGAAGTACAGCGAACACACGATATACCAAGGAAATGAAATAAACTCTAAACTAAACTCATAGCAAGATCAAATTGTTGTATTCATAAGCCAACCAAACAGATCCACGCACATCAAAAAACCACATTATAAACATTCAGGGTCAACAGATTTCATTTGTTGAAAATAAAAATATTTTGTAGGGCTGGTGGATATATCTGTAGAGTAAAACACAAATTCAACGCTTTAACGTATTGTCACGATCAACTGTTACGATTTAACAGCCACGCAAACGACCAAAATTCCTAAATAGGACAGAGCCGATGTATCGGCGCCGTGAGCTTCCTCGCCATAATCTCTCACGCCGATAGATCGGCGCGCTGAGTGTGAAAGGGTTAACATAGCGGAGAATAGAGCACCCTTACAGCCTTGGAAAATGTATGCACCTTTGTATTGTATTGAATAGGTAGACCTTGAAAGAATTTTAATTAATTTACTGTAGGCCTTCGTATCATAGCGGAAGTTTGTCTTGAAGAGGAATTCCTCCAAGTATCCTACGAAGTGAGCTTTATCCATGCCAAATTCTGGAATGGAGTACAACCCGTGTTTACGCCCCCAGACCCCCTGTTGCTTGATCACAGTCCAATGGTTTTTTTTTACTAGCTGGCTCTAACCAATCCAGACCAATGGTTTTGTCACTAGCCAGACTTAACCAATCCAGATCAATGGCTTTGTCACTAGCCTGAATAATAAATTAAACTTTTCACCATTGTCCAACATAGAATGCGCTGTTACACAGGAGAGATGTGTTCATTGTGATGTCTAGGAACCAACCGGGCCGCCCCCAAAAGTACATTTACATTTAGTAATAATATATTTTATTGCAGTCAATGGCCAAAAGAAATTTACATTAATAACACATTAGTCATCTTTGCAGAAGGCTGTTAGCGATTCGTGCCGACAAGTATAAATCGTAGCATGATAATGTTCACAGCTTTTACCATAACGTTCACATACACAGTCCGTGTCTGGTTGATGAAATTTCTTAGTTTTACATAGGTTAGTGTGTCATCAATAGAGCTCTCATTGGCTGAAATGGTGGAATCTCGATTGGTGGCGGAAAAATTAACAACCTGCGCTTTGCAGATGACATTTCCCTCATCGCTGGAAGTGAAGAGGAACTTTCTGACCTGCTTACAAGGGTGAAGAACACTAGTCTTCAGTATGGTCTAGAGATAAACATCAAAAAGACCAAATTAATGGTAGTTGATCGGCAAGGTCAAATCCAACTTACAGGATGCCTGAAGGACCTGGATATAGTAAAGGAATTTGTATACCTGGGATCAGTTATCAATGACATGGGAAGCTGTGATAAAGAGGTAAAAAGACGTATTGTCTTAGGTCGTGCTGCAATGGTTAAACTTACTAAGATCATACAGAACCGGGCAATATCAAAAGCTACGAAAATGCACTTGGTAGAATTACTAGTGTTCTCCATCGTTTTGTACGGCTGTGAGACCTGGACTGTGAATGCTAAAGACAAAAAGCACATTGATGCCTTTGAGATGTGGTGTTGGTGGAGAATGCTACGTGTACCCTGGACAGAAAGAAGAGCTAATGTTTCCATTCTGGATGAACTCTGCGTCAAGAAACATCTATCGTCCCGTGTGAGTGAGTGTTACCTCCAGTTCCTTCGCCACATTTTCAGATGAGGCGGAGAGAACTCGGAAAAGATTATTTTATTGGAATAATAACAATAAGTTAATTTATTAATTTGACCACCTAATCAATACAATAAGTCTTGTCTTTGTTGATTTACATTGACATGTTAACTAAAATGGTACATGTTTCGCCTTGTATATAAGCATCATCAGCCATTGCCTTAACCTTGAAATAAAATGAGGCACCTGATTTACATATGAATAAAATAAAACAAATTTATAAAAAGCTTTGAAGAGACTTGAACTAAAATTAACATATGGTAAAAGACAAGTACAATGTTGGTTTTATAAAGATATTGCAATGAGTGAGGAGTTTACAATTGGTGAAAGTATTTGCGATATTGACATTAGAAGGCTTCTTCTTCTTCTTCTTTTATGACCACATAGGATCACTTTAGTCAGTCCGTCGTTCAGGTCTCTTTGAAGGGATTGTTCGGGCTTTGCGGTCCTCCCAGTACTTCTTCAGACGCTCTGATCTTCGTGCCCTTTCCTCAGTTGAAAATGTGCGTGTTGTTGGTTTGTTTTGTGTAAGGGTAAAGCGGAGGTTGGTATTCTTGAGTTTTGTATTCAATTTTTTTATAAGGCTACTATTATAAGTAAAATGAACAAAGCAACAGTCTGTTATAAACAAGTGGTAAGATTGCTATAAAATTATGTTGAGCGATCAGCGGTTACAATTAGACAAAGATGAGAATGACGATCAAAATCGTATTTATTCAAAAAATAATGTTGAATAAAATAATTAACACCACACTTCTGGTTTCCTTTTACAGAATTCAACTGTTACATTGCCTTTTCGACTAGAATGTCAATAAACCCATATTCTTAACGTTTTAGCATCGCATCAAATTGAGATGGTCCATAGAGGTTCAATTTAATCATCATCAACTTTCAACTACAACTTCATATTTTTTCATCAAAGTGAACCACAACTTCACCATATGCCATTGACTTTCGACTTTTATCTCATGTAAACAAATAATTACAGGTCACTTGACCATCCTTCGACATTATTTTATTCCAATCAAATGTCATTAATACGGATCAAAAATGATATTTATCACATGTAAGATTATTTTACAAGGTAAAATCAATGGCAGTAGACCACGAGGAAGAACAGTAAGTAGATGGATAGATCAGGCGAAGAAGATCACTGATCTACCACTTCAGATCATATTAAAGAAATGTGAAAACCGCTCGGGATGGAGACATCTCATCAAGGTTGCAACACGGAAATTATAGAGTTATGAGGTCACGACCTCCCCCTGTGGGTGAGGGTGGTAGAATAACACCCACGGTATCCCCTGCCTGTCGTAAGAGGTGACTAAAAGGAGCCCAATGGGCTCTGAACATCGGAGCGTGGGTTGGCAACCATTGGGCCCTCAGCTGAGTCCTAGCGTTGCTTCCACTTACTTGTGCCAGGCTCTTCACTTTATCTATCCTATCCGACCTCCCTTGGTCAACTTTTGTTCTTTTCAGACCCTGATGGTGTTATGTATGGAAGCCTAGGGAGTCTCATTTTCATGCCTTTTATGGCCCTTGTCTTCCTTTGGCCGATACCTTCATTTTTCAAAGTGTTGGACCCCTTCCATTTTTCTCTCTGATTAGTGTTATGTAGAGGATGGTTACCTAGTTGTACTTCCTCTTAAAACAATAATCACCACCACCTGAGGTCATGACGCTCAGTAATGAGCATAACGACTAATGATGATGATGATGATGATGATGATGATAAAATCCATGTATTGCAAAGTGTGTAACCAAGTGGCTGAGTTCATATCCTCCTCTTTGCCAGTCTTTGTAAATCATTGTGTCCGTTGAGTAAAATTTGCTCTATATGTCTCTCTTCTTTGCTCTTAATTTCTGTGTGAACTGTAGATATGTTGGTGTAGTTGGTAGCAGTAGGTGATAACAGAGGTCCTCTACGTAGAAAGGTTCACGAGTTAACTCATACGCAAGCCTTGAAGGCGTATACTTCGAAACACACACTGTATTTTTCAGAAAAGTAGCTTTCACTTTTTCTAGTTGCTTGAACTGCTTCATTTTTAGATGTGGCAGTACAATTTCTAATCCATAGGTGATCACGGGTGAGACTTTGAGGTCAAATAATTTCAGGGCTGTTTTCATAGACAACTTATTCAAATTCTGTATGTCGTTGAGAGCCATCTACATTTTCGTTTATACCCTAATAAGGAACATCACCCGCCTTTGTACTTTGCTGAAGTAGCTACTAGCATTCCTATTGGCCAACGTGAGAAGGGATACGTCATTCCCATCAATGATGATAATTAGATTGCGTTACCAACCTCTGTAGAATAAAAGCACAAGTAAATAGAACATGTAAAGGAAACAATGTGAAATACAGAACGGCAAATATTCGCAGGGATGTGTCATATCAAATGCACTGCACTCGCTCACACGGAATGTTCTGCTATCGCCCTAGGCGCTGTTACCTCCCTACAGAATGCTAAAGACCTAAAAGCCGCTTCATGGCTCTATCCTTGGGGCTTACGTTCCAAGACCCCCTTTGCTTGGTCACAATCTAGTGGTTTTGTCACTTGCCAGTCCTAACCAGTCCAAACCAATGGTTTTATCACTAACTGGACCTAACCAATCCTGATCAATCACTTTGTCATCATCAATGTCCCACTCCAGTTGTCTGGGTGTGGTTAACAAGCCTTCTCCACTCCTTTCTGTCCTTCCTCTTTTCCTGCTCCATTACTTCCACCACATCCAATCCAGCTTCTCTAATGTCCTTCCAGATCTGATCCATCCCTTCTTCTCAGGCTTCCAACTGGTTTCTTTCTCTTAACTTCGCTTTCCAATTCCCTTCTTGCTACCCGTTCCTTTCCCATTCTTTTTACATGCCCGAACCATCTCAGCCTTGCTTTCTGTATGTTCTGTACTAACGGTTCTATATTTAGCTCTTCTCTGATTTTAATATTTTGAATCCTGTCTCTTCTTGTCTTAAAAATTGTTCTTAAAAATTTCATTTATTCTGCTTGGATCTTACTATCATGTCTTTTATTAGTTACTAGTGTTTCTAGTCCGTATGTTACAATTGGTATGAAATACTGTGTATATGATGTTAATTTTGTTCTCGTGGGTACTTTGTCATCCCAGAAAAGCTCTCTGACTTGATGATAAAATGTTGTACCTTTACTTAGTCTGTTATTAATTTCAGGGTTGGTTACATTTCTTCCATTAATAATGCTACCCTGATATGTAAATTGTTCTACATTCCCTAACCGTTCTCCATCTATGTTCGCTTGGCTCCTCTTTTTCTCTTTTCCACAGTGCATGACTACAGTTTTCTTTTTACTGATTATCAATACACTGACCTGAAATTATAAATTCAGCTTTTCACCACTGCCCAACATAGAATGTGCTGCTATCACCCTACAAAATGCTAGAGAACTGAAAGCCCTTCGGAGCCCTAACCTGGGGCTTTCACCCCCAGCCCCCCTTTGCTTGGTCGCAGTCTAATGGTTTTGTCACTAGCCAGAATGATAAATAAATTCATCTACATATTGATCTTAGTTCCAAAGTAAACGGGTTGGCAGCATTGTTGACCGCCTGGCCACGTCGTCTGCGAGAAGGCCGCGAAAAATAAACAAATGAGTCATTCTGTGTGTAGCTGAATGTAATGGTGGCATGGCACCAAGATTAATATTGTCATAATGGTCAGTTATTTTATCATTACAACATTAACATTATAGTAATACACTGACTGAGCAAATATCATGGGATAGTCACCTAATAGCGTGTGAGGCCTCCTTTGGCCCTGCGAACTGCAGTGAGATGCCGTGGAAGTGAGTTCACAAGTCCCTGGTAGTCCTCTGGACGCAACTGACACCAAATCGTTTGCAGAGCAGTTGCCAATGCTGGTCTGTTCGTGGGTGCAGGATCCATGGCACGGAGCCTGCGTTCCAGCCCAGATATGCTTGATAGGGTTCATATCGGGGCTCTTGAGTGGCCATAGCAGTCATTGGACCTCCGCTGCATGTTCCCGGAACTATTCCCGGGTGACGTGGGAGCGATGTAGCGGCTCGTTATCATCTTGAAACACCACAGAACCGTCTGGGCGCTGGAAGGCCAAAACTGGGTGGAGATGGTCTCTGAGCAGCTCAATATACTGCGTACCATTCAAAGTCTCTTCCAGAACAACTAGGGGGCCCATTCCATACCAGGAAAATGCACCCCAGACCATAACAGAGACACCAGCCATGGACTACACCTTCGAGGCAGGCGGGATCCATCGCTTCATGTGGTCTGCGCCATACATGGTGCCTCCCATCGGCATGGTGCAATTGAAATCGTGATTCGTCCGACCATATCACATTACGCCATTGTTCCAGTGTCCTTCCCTGGTGACTGGCCACAAATGCGCGTCGTTGTGCCCGATGACGTTGGGTTAACAGTGGCACCCGTGTGCGGTGCCAGCTTCCATACTCCATAGAACCCATGTTCCTACGGATTGTCCACTGGGAGACGTGTCTAGCACGGCCTGTGTTGAATTGAGCCGTGATTTGTTGCCCGTTTGTCACTATTGACAATCCGCCTCAGATGTCGCCGGTCACAGTCATTGAGGGTGGCTGGAAGGCCAGTCATTCGTCTGTTGTGGATGGTGACACCCGCATTCAACCATTCACGATACACCCTGGACACGGTTGATCGTGTGAAGCCAAATTCCCGCACCACTTCCGAAATTGTTCTTCCCATCCGTCGGGCACCAACCACCATACCCCGTTTGAACGGTGTTAGCTCACGACGATGTTCCATGTTAAACCTGTCACATGCACAGCCACTGCTCACAAGGTCTCCTATACAACTGCCACTGGCACAGGGGGCGTGTGGTGCGCAGACAACACACCTGCGCATCAGTGCTCCGCTATCCCATGACATTTGCTCAGTCAGTGTTGTTTCGACCAACTTAGGCTATCATCAGCTACAAATATTTGAAAATTGGCGCGATAAAACATTAAAATACACTAAAACATCTAAAACTGAAGAGAACACAGTACATGTTTTCCCTCTGATTAGTGTTTTATATAGATGATGGTTGCCTAGTTGTCTTCTTCTCCTTCGTTTTGCCTCATGACTGAGGCGTCGTGACTATCATAATATTCAGCCCTCTAGCCGATGAACCTTACTCTGCCATTCTTCCCTATGTAAAGCTTTCAATGTGGTTGCTCTGAGAGAACTCTGTAGGGGGCCGTTCACCATGTCAATCCATCACGTTGGTACTCGTCCTCGTCTGGTTTCCTGGACTTTGCCCTCAACAATCAGTTTTTGAAGACGACCATTTCGGCTCGTACAATCCGCTGAGAGACCTTACACGATAGACAAACTTTTATCTGAAGTTGGTTCAGGATTGATGTGTTCGTGCGATGAGCTGTCCAAGGAATCCACAACATTTTCCTCTTAAAACAATAATCACCACCACCACGTCTCATAGTATTTTGTTACAGAAATATGTTGGATAACCAGATACTATTTTTTAAAGTACAGTCTTAATCTTGCTTGGCCTTGTGGTGAAAGCTATACTTAGAAAACTCTCAAAATTTAGTTGAGGGGCATCTATAGAATGTTACTGTAAGAAGTAGTGGCCCAGAAGTTGTTGATACAGATCGGATGTGTTGAGAATAAATGTCTGGAAATAAAAAAGGAAAAGTGAACTGTTGTGATTGAATGAAGGGCCTAAAAAGATGTGTATAATGAGAATTTAATCCCCCTCCCCTCCCAGCTTCAAGAGTGTCTTTCGTGAACAAAGAAAATTTCTTTTCTAAAACCAAAAACTTTGTTACTGAAAATTCATTCACTATAATCAAAAAGGATCCTACTTTTATAATACAGCATAATCTTAAACAAGTTCTCAAGAATATTTCATTTTTATTAAGTGATCAAGAACTCTCAAAACTCACCAACATGAATCCAGGACTCCTGAAAGCTAAAGCACTCCCTAAAGTCCACAAAGCTAGAACCCCTAGGAGACAAATTATCAATTTTAGGCCTAGCCCATTTATAAAATTTCTCAATTCATATAACGATTTTTAAAGAATTATTTCTTTCTAGCAAAAAAATCATAAGAAATACTATAGAATTATATAATAATGTAAAAGATATCAAAATCCTATCATACCATACTCTCCACTCTTTCATCATAGTCAACATGTTCCCCAGCATTCCCATGAATGATTTAGTAGGTATAATTTAAAGAAATATAGTAAATTGATCCAACCCAATATCAAAGAACTTGAAATTAATGTTGCACAACAACTATTTCAGTTTTGACAACATTATTTATCACCAAAACTGTTTGACCATGGGCTCTCCAACTTCGGGGATTTTATTGCACATTTATTTAGACAATCTTGAATATGATAAAATTATTAACAATACTAACATCAATGACATAAGCTATCGAGCCAGAAATGTCAACGTTTTTGTCATTTTAGGTCTGAAAGAAGATTCCACCTTCCAATACATAAATTAATTAGCTAACCTATGAATTATTACATATGTTTAGCTTAATGTCTTGTCGTCTATATTAGTACGGTACGTTGCGTCCATTTTTGGAACATCTTTAGCTAAGACAAAAAAGTATACATTATGAAATTTAGAAAGATCTTATAATCTTAGGCCAGTGTCCCTTGGAAATGGATATTCAACTGCTTATTTTGTAATTGAAGACTGCCTTAAGAACTTAACAGCGACTTGGAAACATAGGATAGAATATTTAGCATATTGAGTCTGTACATAGACTCTTGACAGTAAAAACTGAGATTTTATTCTTACACTTGTTAATATCCATTCTTCTTCTTGGGGCCTCTAAATATTAGTTCCCAATTAGTGTCAACCTCTAAGTTCTTTTGCTACCATGTTTTTCCTTCATTCCCACCTAGATATACAGTACCTGCTCTCTTCACAAAGCTGCAGGTTGTTCTTATTGGGTCTTCTTGGTTTTTTCTCTCTCTTCCCCTGGTAGTTCTAGAGTGGAGAGTCTGATTCTACCCAGCGCCTCACATTCGAAAAGTGTGTGCTCAGCTGATTCCTCTGCTTCATTGCATTTTCTACATATATTGTCTCTTATTATTCCAATTCTATGTAGGTGTTTTTTCAGATGGCAGTGTCCTGTCAATAGTCCTACTACCCATCTTATATTTTCTCTGCTGAGTTTCAACAGTTCTTTAGTATGCTTCTTGTTTGGTCCTTTTATCAGTTCCTTTGCAAGCCTGCATCCTGGAGTATTTTTCCAGTTCTCCATTTGTTTCTTTTGTACCCATTTTCATATGTAGTTCCGGGCTTGTCCATAGGAAATCCCACATGCAGGTTCTGGGCCTACAAAATATGTTTTTGCCCCTTTCCTGGCCAGTTTATCTGCCTTTTCATTTCCTTCTATACCTGCATGCCCTGGTACCCATATTATTTTGACAGCGTTGTTCTTTGAGAGCTTCAGGAGAAGTGAATGACAATATCAGACAATTGTGGATATTATCCGGACTGCTTCTAGTGCCTTAATGGCCACTTGGCTGTCCGTAAAAATGAAAATGCTCTTATTCCTATAGTTCATTTTCAGATTTTCTTCAAGACATGTTGTGTTAGCTATCAGTTCAGCTTGAAAGACTGTAGTGTGTTTGCCCAGGCTCATCTGGATTGATCTTTCAGGTCTTCCCCCCTCTGTTGATCCCTCCTCCTGTGCCATCCACAGTCTTTGAGCCATCAGTCCACCACACTACATCTTCTTTTTCAGTATTCCATTTGTTGATATCCCAGTCTTCTTTTTTTTAATTTTTTTTTTTATCTGGGTCTCAAACGGTTTTTCAGAGTTGTACTTTGGTATCATGTGATCAGAAGGCATGTGTAGAACTTCCTCTGTTATTACTCTGTTAATTTTACAGTGTCCTAGATTGGATCTCTGTGCATTTCAGCACTCGGATTGTGCCACTCTATATGAACTCATTCTAGCCTGTCCTTTTATGAAATTGCATAGTGATGGGTGGTCTAATAAAGTATTGAAGGCTTCTGTTAGCATAGTTCTCATAGCCCCAGTTATGGCTATGCATGCTATTCTGTGTAGGCTATCCAGTCTACTTCTGACTTTTCCTTGACTTACTTTCTGCCACCAGATGATTGCAGCATAGGCCATCGACGGTCTAATGATCATTGTGTATATCCACATTACCATTGATGGTCTTAGGCCCCACGTCTTCCCGACTGCTCTTTTACATCCATACAGCAAGTTCTTGGCCCGGGTTATGTTCCTTTCTAAATGTGGATTCCAGGTTAGATTTTTATCTAACACTACACCTAGGTGCAATGCTTGTTCTTCCATATATATTGATCCTGCTGGTGGGGGAGATCCTATTCTTTAATATATATATATCTTGTCCAAATAGCTTCAGTGATCTCTCTCCCTTTGATTTTCTTCTTGTAAAAGGGACCAGAGTTATCTTATTCGGGTTGACTGATAGTTATTCTTCCCGACACCAGTTTTCCATAAGGTTAAGTGATCTTTGCATGAGGTCCTGGATAACACTCATCACCTTACCTCGTACCACAATCACTAGGTCATCTGCGTATCCTTGTGTATAAAAACCTTGTTCGTTGAGCATAGCTATGATTTTGTTCACCACGTGGTTCCACAGCAGAGGCGAAAGGACTCCTCTCTGAGCACAGCCTTGGGTGGCCCTAACTGTCAGCATTTCTTCAAACGGTTGCTTTTATCTTCCTTCCGTCTAATATGGATTCAATCCATTTGACGACTGTTTTACTCACCTTGCTCTTTTCCGGTGCTTTGATCATAGATTCATAGGTTGTATTGCTGAGGCTCCTTCTACATCTAGAAATGCCGCCACACAGATCAGTACCATTGCTCCACTTTCCAGCCTTGGTGACTCAAGGAAGCCTGGCAGACATCTGTCTGACAGTGGCTTCATTTGTGCTATCAGAGCAGATGACAATTCAGTCGCGTCTTCCTCCTTGAGTTTTCTATCTGGAAAGGTTTTGGGTATTATTGCGACCTTAACTGAGGATAGTCTTTCCGAAAAGGACATGACCTTTTGTTCCTTCTGTTTCCTGGAGGGTGGTTTTGTAGCCGAACTTGATGGCGTGCTTTCCTCTGACCGTGGCCCTTTGGGCGTAGTTGTTGGCATTTAAACCTAGGAATTTCATTTTTGTCCGTATTGAACTGAGAAAGGATGATAGGAAAAACTTAAAACGGTTGTTGGCATAGCGTCTTACTGATCCCTGTTCCTTGGCTTCTTCTCCACCCAAGTCCCAGCCGCTATCTTGGCTTCTTTCCTCACCTTTTTTTCTTTGTACTAGGCACTTGTGCGAGGTGGTCTATCTATATGCATCCTATTTAGTTTCAGTGCCGATATCTTCAGGTCTTTCTCAGTGAAATCTCCTGTTTCCTTTTGTCCAAAAGTCTGCTTTCCTGTTACTTCTTCTGTTTCTTCTTCAAATTTGGATTTAGCCTGTCCTACAGGGACTTCTATCTCCATATTCTCCTCTTGGGCTTGCCACTGGACCTGCTCTTCTGGAGCTTCCATAGCTTCCCTTGGTATTTGTTTATGTGGTTCATTTGGAATGTCCATGGTTCCATATGATGTAGGGTTTTTGTCCCTTCTAGGGTCCTGAGCAGCGTTCTCACCGTCCGTGATGAGGCATTCCGCCAGACATTGTCCTCCCGCAACTCAGGCTCTCCGTCCATCCAGCAGTCCGCTCCTGGCCCGAACCCGACCAGGTTTGTTCCACCTTCAGTAGACCAACTCGCGTGGTTCCCACTTGGCATTACCATGACTGAGTTCACAGCCATGGGTTCCCCCTGGTTTGGTTTGCCCCGTTCCCAACCCGCGGCTCGTTCAGGCTACGTAAGGCAAAGTGATGTGTTGGTTCCAGTACATCGCAGTGAAATTTCACCTCAGTCACCAGCACCCACTTCACATGAACCACCCTATCACCCATGCGGAGGTAAAATGGATGCCTCTCTAGCATATGTGGCCGACGTTTCCACTTCCAAGCCTTGGCTTGGGCTAGTAACAATCACACTGCCTCAAGACGTTCCCTTTACTGCTCTTCTCTCATTCATTCTTATATTGAGTGTGTATACCATAGCTGACCTTCGAATTATCACATTTTTCTTTCAAATTCTCCTCACCTCATCCAAATGGATGGACGTTTCAACAGAAGTTATTAATTCTTCACTCAGAATTTTGGAGGGAGCAACAGCAGAATTAAAACTCCTGCTAGAGCTACAGTTGTTTGCTGTCCAGATTTATTTGAACTTCGGTACTGATGTAGAACTGTCCAATGCATTTCTTCCTATTTAGCTTTCATGGTAGCAGCAGTGTTGATGCTAGCATTATCACGAAGAAGTAGAACACTACAGATTGTAATTTTGAGTTATTTGGAATTTGCCCAAACAGTTTGCATCTTGAGTTGAAAATTGACATGCACAACTCAAAATGTTCTGTGGCATAAAACTGGTTCTTGGAACAACAAGGATGAGAAGTTACTGTCTATCCTTTACTAACTTGTGTCACTTGTGTATTCGAGGCTTCTAAGGTATGTCAATATCGTATTGTGCATGCAATCTTCACAAGATTTTTTCAAAGTTAACATTTTCGCGTACTATAACTGAATAAGTATGCATTGTGCAACTGATACTTGTATATCCTGTTCTCTCATTATTTTAACAATAAGAGAAGTGATTGCATAAGCAAGCATGGAGTTTAGAGTGTCAGTTTTGATTCATTGTGGGAGTATTGTTTATCACAGAGTATACTGTGGAACAAAAATATACCAGTGAGGGCTTAAATAATAGTATAAGCTACCAAGATACACAACATTGCCATTAATGACCAGACACACCCTGAAAGAACAGTAGACTGATCACATACGCCAGGCCATTCCAAGTGGGCAGTCCCTGCGCTTGGCCCAGAGCCCTGAAGAAGAGTGATAGTGAATGGGAAAGAGTCAGAAGGTAGTGAGGTGTATGGATGGCACATTTTATGAGGCATAGAAAGAAGTCGAGATTCAGAAATATCAGCTTTTAAAAAGAAACTCAACAAAATAAAACTCCTATTTTTTCTGCATTTAGGATGACACCTGACATTTGATTTCACCAAAGTGCTGCCCGGAAAAATTGTTTCAACAGAATCAATGCGTAACCCCCTGCTTTTAGTACATCAGAAAAACATGATCTAGACTCATATTCAGGTTTTTGACTGAGAATATGTGTTTGCAAATTTATGTAGAGCCAACCATAGTAACTAATTTACATATCAGTGCGTGGATATGTAGAAAATCTTTTTATTCCAAGTTCTTATAAAATGCAAGGAGGCTGCCTGGAATATTTTAATTCCTCTTCTTCCTGGCCTTTTCCCAGTTACATGGGGTTGGCACTTTGAATTCATTTAACCTAGTTTTATGGGTGGATGCCTTTCCTGATGTCAACCTTATGTAGGAGGATGTATTCACTATTGCTTGCTTTTGTGGTGATGTGTCATGTGATATTTTGTATGTATTTGAAGATGTGTACTAGGACAAACACTAACTTCCAGCCTCCCCAGCAAGAAGAATCGACCAAATATCATTGAAATCCTTGACCTGGCTGGAAATTGAACCTGGGGCCCTCTGACCCAAAGGACAGTATGCTGACCATTGAGTTGAAGCGCTGAACAACATTGTAATACCTTTATTTTAAAATTGTGTTACAATGAAGCCTTATCAGTTCGCTTTGAAATATGACTGAAGCCTGGTCAAAATTTGCAGACCGGGCGAGTTGGCCATGCGGTTAGGGGCGTGCAGCTGTGAGCTCGCATTTGGGAGATAGTAGGTTCGAATCCCACTGTCGGCAGCCCTGAAGATGGTTTTCCGTGGTTTCCCCATTTTAATTAAGACCACGGCCGCTTCCTTCCTATTCCTAGGCCGTTCCTGTCCCGTCGTTGCCATAAGACCTATATGTGTTGATGCAACATAAATCAAATAGCAAAAAAAAAAAAAAAAAAAAAAAAAAGGGCACAGAAAAAGTGTCATAAAAAAGTTTAATTCGGGCAAAATTTCTTTGATATTTCTAAACCATTATCAAGTTGTTTAAGGGCTAAAGTTTAATTCAGGCAAAATTTCTTTGGCATTTCTCAACCATTATTAAGTCTAAGGGCTTAGTTACTCATAGTCACAGTTGGACAAGTCATATTTTAAAGATGGGAATTCTTAAAAAAAAAAAAAAAAAAAAAAAAAAAAAAAAAAAAAAAAAAAAAAGCACAGAAAAAGTGTCATAAAAAAGTTTAATTCGGGCAAAATTTCTTTGATATTTCTAAACCATTATCAAGTTGTTTAAGGGCTAAAGTTTAATTCAGGCAAAATTTATTTGGCATTTCTCAACCATTATTAAGTCTAAGGGCTTAGTTACTCATAGTCACAGTTGGACAAGTCATATTTTAAAGATGGGAATTCTTCAAAAAAAAAAAATATATATATCCTACAATTGTTTTCCAAACAGTGGAAGTTCCACTCAAAGCACCAATCAACAGATTTTACCTTGCAAACAAACGTATCACTCAAAAGGTTTGTAATGTTGAGTAAGAAGGCAAGGTCAGTAAACCAACGCGTGTTTTCTTACATCACCATAGCCCCAGAGAGAGAGAGAAAAAGAGAGAGAAGAGAGAGTGTGTGTGTGTGTGTGTGTGTGTGTGTGTGTGTGGGGGGGGGGGCGGGGGAAGTAGTGAAGGTCAGCTCTGCTCAGACATGGGACTGCATCAGGGTTCCGTAGTCCTTAATCGCCGAGATGAAATGGCCTGTCATTCCTGCCATTTGCCACTCAAGAATGTTGTGAACCTACATAAGGTGGTGAGTACTCAGGTGAAATATTTACTTGCTACAATAGTCAAAATGTTTGTACGACAGTAGCTCAGCGAGGCTGAATGGAGCTCGATTATCACTGCCCGCTGATTTGGTCATTCCATATATGAGATTTCTTGTGAATTTCAGGGTACCACATTCAGCAGTGAGTGATGTAGTGATGAAATGGAAACACCAGGCAGTTATTTAAAAAAACATCCTGAGCAGCATAGTGAAAACAGTTTACAGACAGGAACTGCCAGTGCCTTTGATGTGAGGTGTGGTCAGACTGACAGTACTCATACCATTCGCAAAGTGTTTGCACTTAGATTCCATGGGTGGATTGCAAAACATAAACGGAGTATCACTAAACTCTATGCCTACCACCGATTACAGTGGTGCAAAACACTAGAACAGTGAAGAATTGTGCTGCAGTGCACATTGTGGCAGTCTGATGAGTGTGTATGGACCTGGCAAGTACACTGCTGTCACTGTGAAATTAGGGCTTGTTGTCCACTGGTTTTAGTTCCTCAGACCATGAATTCCGAAGCCTATCAGGCAGTATTGTACAATTCTATGCTACGTTCCCTGTGTCAGCAATTTTGGAGCAGGTTCATTTTCATTTTCTGTTCTCCTTGACTTGATTCCATCCTATGAACATATAATAATTCATATATGGTGACTTCAACACAAATTTACTAAAACAGACATATGATGGAAGCCAACTACAAATTATATTTGAAAGCTACAATATGCACATGCTACCACTAAATTCCACAAACATGGTACATACTTTACTAAATCTCATTATTACTTCTAACCCTGATAAGGTGCTAGATTATGGGAAATTCTGTGTACTCTGTATTTCGACTAATGACCTTATTTATCTCTCATATTCTGATCGAACACCTAAATACCAATCACAGTACATAACTTATAGAGACATATGTAGAATCATGATGCTTATAACATGCCGTGGTATATCATTGAATCGTTAATGAGCATCGATTCAGAAGTTAAAATGATAAACAGTATGATTCTACAATGCTATGATATGCATGCCCCTCTTAAATGAGTAAAACCTTCCCGTCCAGCTGCCCCTTGACTCTCGGATGAAGTACTTTGATTGATGGCTCAGAGAGATGCTACATTTTGTCGATACAAAGGTAGTAACAAATCGGATGACCTCAAATTATACAAAATGCTAAATTAAAATATATACATCGGATGATGGAGTCAACGAACACTTCAATAACATGGAAACAGCTTAAATCCTTTGGCATGGGGAGGACCCGTCTTGTCAATGTCATCCTAAATCTTAATATAAAGTCATTTTGTCACTATAGGAGCAAAACAAACCTGCGATGAAATGCACATAAAGGTGCTCTCAAACTAGCAATAGAAGCTTTTAAGCTCATGCCAGTATCCATTACTGAAACAAAAGCTGCAATTAAATCAATTAGGTCCAAAACTATAGGGGCTGATGACATATCCATACTGCTTATACAAAAATATTTGGGTGCCCTGTTACAAGTTCTGACACACCTATGTAATTATTTTACCTTAAATACACAGTTTCCATTGATTTGGAAGAAAGCCTTGGTTCAGTGCATTCCTCAAATACAATCGCCTGCAGAAGAGAGTGGCTATCACCCCATTTGTATTCTAACAGCCCTCTCCAAAGTTTTTGAAGTGATAGCGCATAGATTATATTGTAATAATTGAACAGTAAGTCGGTGTCCAAGTGACGAAGTAAAATCGGTGATAAGGTTCTTCTTTATGTTGGAGACGTGTACATATGTTAATCTTGAAGATAAAATTAGAGATAAACAAGATTTTCTTAACGTATAGTTATCGGGGGAACTCTTGATAAAACAACCATAGTTGAAGTTGAGTTGCGGTTGGACTATTAAAATGAGTCGTATAGTCGATCGTGTCATATTTGACGTCCTCCCTTACGCCGTGTCGTTAACTGTTGCTGCTTCCCTCTCCGGCTTACGACTGTCCCCGAGCTGCCCCACTCACTCGCTTTTATACCTTCTGGAGGCATGCGTGTAAGTGGAGACAGCACAGGGAGGAAGCCCACAAGCCGAAGAAGGAAAGGCAGCGATGGGTCTCTCTGGCAAATGTCAGATGACACCCACCTGTGCTTTGTTAAAGAAATATACAAGAAATTCAACGTGGCCTAAAGGCATACAATAACATAATAAAAGTAATTACAATGCATAAGCTGAAAAAGAACAAGAAACAAGATACACTCACACACGATAAGGTTTCGTCTGGAGACGAACTTGTGACACTTGTTGAGTTCTTAGTTTCACCTTTGGCCTGACCCGATCTGGAGTGGTCAGTGGGTCCGGAAGACCAGTCAAAGACCGCTGGAAGATCCCCGGAGACGGTGGGGACGGGCACACTTGTTTGTTCGGGGAGTTCTTCCCTCCATCCCAGGTCACTATGTCGGTGCTTTGGCCGTCGCCCCTCGAGCGCCGCGGCCCCGTCCTCGTCCTCTTCCGCGGCTGACCGGTGCTGGGCGAGGCACTGGCTGGAAGGAGAAACCTTCCGGCATCCAGGCGAGGGTCTCTGCTGTGGCGTTGTCGAGTTGTATTGCTTGTGACCAACCCTTGTTGACTGCCACATATAAGAGGTTGGCCCTGGTGGCCAAGTAGCTCCTCTGGGCTCTGTCGAGATGAGACCAGGCCGACAGGCCCCACAGGACCGTGTCTATATCGTGCTTGTTGCGTCCGGATGGTGTCAGGAGAAACTGCTGCTGAAGATTCTTGGCAACGTGCATGACTTTGTTTGGATCTGGATCGGTCCACCCTGCTGTGAAGTCTTGTGCTCGGAGTTGTCGCCATTGGTCTTCCGGTGGAGCTGGTGTTGGAGGTCTATGATTGTGCTGTTGTGGAAGATTGTGTTCTTGTTGCTCCAGGACGGTCTGGTCGTGCTCGTCGTAGGTTTCCAGGGTGGTGAGGCATTGGTTGAAGGTCTGCTGTTGTATAGCTAGATCCTTGACTAGTTGACGGATTTCCTGGAGGACTTGCTTTACCGGGATATCCGTGGATGCTAAAGCCACATGAGGTTGGTATGAGGCTCCGTCTGTTTCTTCTTTACGTTCTGTTGAGCTGTCACGGCTTTGAAACTGGTCCTGGCCCTTTCTGGTCCTACGGGGGGGTCGATTTAGTCTCAGGGTATATGTCCTTAATACTGAATTGGTTGGATGACATAACCCTGCTCCGATGCGACTTGGCTAGCTGTCTGGTAATGTAGTCCAGATCCTAGCCTGGGATCAATTCGTGGCTGTTGTTGCTGCTTCCCTCTCTGGCTCATGACAGTTAACTGTCAGTTAACGACACGGCGTAAGGGAGGACGTTAAATACGACACAATTGACTATAAGACTCATTTCAACAGTCCAACCGCAACTCAACTTCAACTATGGTTGTTTTATCAAGAGTTCCCCCGATAACAATACGTTAAGAAATTCTTGTTTATCTCTAATTTTATCTTCAAGATTAACATATGTACACGTCTCCAACATAAAGAAGAACCTTATCGCTGATTTTACTTCGTCACTTGGACACTGACTTGTTGAAATTTTTAACCAACATGAATGAACATTTTATTTTATCATTATAACTATCAAATGTTTTAATTTTTGTGCCATTTTGTCAAATCTTTTAGATGAAGATGTTCCATAGTTGGAACGAAACATGTCCTAGAGATTAAGCTGGTTTATATTATGTAATTAATAAAACTATTATATAGAAATTGATAAGTATTGGAAAGTGGGAACCTACTTATAACTTAACCTTAGTTATACCGTTGGAGTTTACAATCGTCTTCGAATCATGGCTCTTAATATTTTAAGAGTACTGTGGAGTGTAGCCCATTATTTCATACCATAAGGTGTTTTCTTGCATTTGCTATCATTTTTACTGTGTTTCTTTTCTACTTCCATTTTCTGCTTTAATTTCTTGCTTCTGCCTTGCTCCTTTAGGCTTAAATAATATCATAAGTCCTCTTTATTATCTGAATACCTAAGACTCCTTATGCCGTGAATGATTTCAACCGGACTTCATACAGCATGAAACAACAAATACGTTCTCACCAGATACGTGTTTTCATAGGTACGGTAGCTTACCGTGTAGTATAGTAATGTGTTTTGCGTGAACGATGATGTTGTCTTTAGCGGCCATATTGATTTTCTGTGACACATTGTAAAAAATTATAGATTCGAGTTTGTGTGAATGGCTGCAGCCATCTTGTTCATTAATATTCAGCATTGATGATACATTATTCTGTTCACTGGTTTTCAAAGTAAAACGACTATTATGTGTGACAGTGTGACCATCTTGCGGAACTCAAACCAGTTGCACTTGCAGCTGTTACCATTAGTCTGTCACATCTTCTCATATGTACAGTCAACGTTTGTATCAAGTTAGGCCATCAATGTTTTTTTTAAAATGATTTTCTCTTGAATTGCTTCATTTTACGTTCATAACCATATCATCACTCCAGCACTAAAATGATAAACAGATCTGAATAAAACTACGACCATTCTAAATCAATTAGTGCGGCTATATTTGGTTATAATTCTTCATTTCATCATCGGCTATAGATTTGATAAAGAATGTCCAATACAACTGATACACAGCTTGACCTAGAATTACTATGCCCCATTTGTGTTATGCTATGTAAATCAATTTTAAGTGTTAACATTCACATCGGTAAAGCTCACTCTGAATGCAAGAGAAATAAAATATATATGCAATATGCCATCAACAACACAGCCCCTTGTAATTCTAATTCCATAAAAATCTTCATTCAGAGCCTAAAAACACCAGTTAATGTTTGGATGTCTGAGAATGCTTCTGAATATGAGGCCGATTTGAATGTTGTCAGATTTAGGAAGATATTTGGACAATAATGCTGATAGCTGGCCTGGTTCAGCTCGCAGAGAGAACGCCATTGAAAATTTAGGGTGTCTGAGGCTGCTTTTAATAATGTTGCTTTACGTCCCAAGGTTTCCAAAGACACCGAGGAGCCAGATATTTTGTATAGCAAGAGTTTATTTATGTACAGATAGATCTACCGACACAAGTTTTGCAGATTTCCAGCTTCCTATGAGTGACACCTCGTCACATACCATAGAACTGACACAGTCCTCAGACCTAAGGCTGGTTGGATCTTCAACAGGTCTGACATCAGCTGTCATAGATGGCCTGAGCATTATTGAAGAGGCATACTAGGGAAATGAGGAGTGAGGTGGTTTCTCATTGCTTTACTCACCAAGCCAGAAGATGCTGTTACATATCAACAACCAAGCCCACTGAAATGCATGCACCAACTAGCCCTATGAGCAACATTTTCACACCATTCACCAGGGACCGGCTGCATAAGGAATGGAATTACTAGCATCACTCATACCTCAGTCACTTTCATTTTGTCAGAGACAGAGACAGATCAATGAAAGTAACAAAATTGCTCTAGCCTATACCAGAATACATAGTATACTGTAAACACTAGGTCCCAGCAAAGGCAAATCAAACCCACTACCAGTTTTGAAATTTGGGACTCAGCATAAGAATACAAGTGTAAGCATTTTTTTACACTAGTGCCCCCACTCCCCCAAATCAAGATAGCAGACACAATCTGCCACATGAGCCAGAAAATTGAAATTTGGCAAAATTATAGCTTTTAGCCTGTAACGGACAGAAAAATTCCCCAAGATGTTCAAATTTTAACTTTTACCCCGGAAAAATATTGAAATGTAGAAGCAATTTTAATGACATTTCAGACCTTCGTTTTGAGGTAATTGGTGGCTAAACAGTAAGTCATATCACAAAGCAGATAACACAATCACTGCTCAATTTGGAGAGATCTACAAATTTGGCCCTATGACTTTGTCATATCTCGATCCCTTATATGTTGCATTTCTCGATTGTAAGTAAATTTTGTAATTTTTTACATGCATGTCATAGTTTGATGCACTTGAAGGAAAAATCAAATTATCAAATTTGTCATACACAGTGGCCACATGCAAGCCAAATTTTATGATTCATGCTGCCACATAAGTATTGCAATTGCAATAAGTATGCAAAAAATAAAGCATTGTATGAAAATTGTACCCAAATTTCACCCTATTCAAAGTTTCTAACTCAATCTAACATGTCAATAGAGGAAATAGAGAAAATATCATAGGACCAACCCTGTAGACCACTAAAAATGTTGTCTATTTGTCGATATGACATACCATTTAGCAACATTTAATCTCGAAATGAAGGTCTGCAAATTATAAACGTGCATACACTTTTGTATATCTATCTGTATATACATTGAAGTCAATTTGTAGTGATCAAGAAAGCGGGGCCTGCCATCAGAATTAAAATTCCTCAAATCGATAGTGACTGTCAGTAGGAGTGGGATCTGAAATTTTTTCAAAACTCCTCTCATCGTCTGTTGTGATTGGCAGGAGGAAAATGGGCCTGCCATTATAAGTGAAACTTCCCAACTCCACTGTAACTGGCGTAAGTAAATGGAGCCGGCCATTGTAATGAAAAATCCTCTTCTCGATTTGACTGGCAGAAGGCAAGAGAATATGCAATTTTGGTCAAAGCTCTCCTACTCGATTGTATCCTTCGATAGGCAAGGGTGCTCACCATTGTACACAATTAGATTGTGACTGGTAGTAGGCAAAGCGGCCTGCTCTTATAATCAAAACTGTCTCGAATGTGACGCAGTAGGAAAGATGACCTGCCGTTATAATGAGTACTCACCTGCTTGACTGTGGCTGGCATTAGGAAAGTGTGCCTCTCATAATGATGACACCCCGATTCTCTTGTAACTGGCAGTACGTAAGGGAGCCTGCTATTGTATTGAAAGCATCGCAACTCGATTGTGAATTGCAGTATGCAAGGAGACCTGCCATTATAATCAAACTTCCAGGCTCGATTGTGATAGGTGGTAGGCAGGTTTGCCTGCCATTTAATTAAAACTCTCCAACTCGATTGTAACTGGCATTAGGAAAAGGGGTGTATCATTATAATGTAATTTCTCCAGCTCGATTGTGAATGGCAGTAGTCAAGTGAGCCAGCCATTATAGTAGAAACCCCCAAACTCGTTTGTGAATGGCAGTAGGAAACGTGGCGTGCTATTATCGTCAAAACTCTCCAACGTGCACTTTACATCAGAAACTATGTATCGGGGCTTCCAGTGGTTTTTCTCTGATAATGCTAAAAGTAATGCAATTTAATAAAATCTTGCTCACTGCGTGTACAGTAATTTACGTAGAAATCCACATACAATGTAGAGTTCCAATATATATAATATATTGTAATGGTTATAGCGTCTGCCATGCCAACTTGCTATGGGCCCGGCTCGTCACAGTATTCGGCCCACCCCCTTACTTCAACCGAACCAATCACGAGCAACACTTAAGTGCTGGGTGGGCCCTTCTCTCTTCTATTCGTGGTCACGCTGCATGGGACGACGGAAATAACTCGATGATTAATCTGGAATCTTCCATCTTGCGAGGTTCCTGGATCCATCGAGCATCCGGACTATTCTAGAAGGGCCAGCGCAGGTATATTAGAGAGGAATGACCTGCCTGCAGGGAGTTAGTTAGTGAATGAGTGAGTGAGAGTGAGATTGAGTTCGCTGGTAGCTTGGGCTGGGGATGTCAGCCTGATGGAGTATCTGCCTCTTGGAGCCGAGGACTCATTCCTGTTTCCCTGACATCGTGTGTGTGAGTCTCTTGGATCCGGCTGCTGGAGAAGAACTTTGGGTGTTCTGGAGCAGCGCGAAGGGAAGACTGGGTGCTGGCGTGTGCAGACTGCGAACGGAGTTCGGCGGATTGTAGATGGAACATGAGAAACTAAGAGAGAGCGCGAACCGTGTAAGTGTGTGTAACCGTGTACTTGTGTAAGTTGTAAGCTCGGAAATCGTGTGTGTGTTTGTGTGTAAATCTGTAATTGTAGTGCTTAATTATTAAATCTTAGAAATAGGACGCCACCAGGTTCTGTACTCATTTATTCATTTATTTACCCTGCTAACACGTTACAATATATATATATACATCAAATGAATTGCGAATGAGAAGCGTGTATACATAGTGAGTGAAGTCATACTATTAGCTGCAATTTAAATTCTAAATGCAATCGATTCTTATGACAGAACTGAAAAATTAAAACAGCAATGGAAAGATTTCTTTTTGAGTTTATAAAAACACTGTAATGATTTTGAAACTTTGAATACTGCTACAGTTGGTAGTCGTTTACGATTGCATACTTATGTAAATAGGTTTGTAACTCTTTAGGCCTAAATTTCAGCTCCTCAACATTTCCAAATAATTTTAGCAGTTTTAGATTTGACACAGCATTTGCTAAAGACTTTAAGACCTTTATTTGTGATCTGTAAAATGTGATAGGGTAAACCATACAGTGATGGGCATTAACATAGTAATGGGCACTGGAACTACAAGGAGTGTAAAAATAAGCCTTCTGGCAGCGGTATGCATCCATTATTTGTACCTCTGTGTCAAAAGTACTCTTAGGTATATTCCTATGCAATCTCCATGGTCTGTGGCCACGCAATGAGCACAAGCATAGTTTGTTTGTTAGTGTTGTGGAATCCATGTTGGTTTGGTATTGAATCCTTATCAAATTGTTAAGAAGAGTGTATCCAGTTATTAAGGAGGTAAGCAAATATGCTACTATATATTCCGAATCTGCTGTTTAAATATGTTAGCCTGAGTTATAATTATGTTTTGATATACTTATTGAACTTCTACCAACTAACAATAACCTACAAATGGCTGTGCCCATAACTGTGACTGTTTGCAACTGAGAAAACAGTGATGGACATTGGGTGCCCACCACTGTAATTTATGAACCTTTGAGCATTATACATTTTTATTTCATCAATGTTTTCACTATGCCCTCAGTGTATACATTTTAACAATAGAACACATGTAAAATGGTATTTGACACTGATGGGCAGTGCCCATCAGTGTGATATTGGCAGTGCTCATCACTGTGATTCTCCCTTATTTTTATATTTCGTTAAGTTTATCAAGAGAAATATCCTAACAGATAATTTAAGCAGATATTATTCCACTAAATACGTACTTTAAGGGCGTAAGCATCATAAATAAGGCTAAGTGAATGCAAAAGACGTAATATATTTTTATTCATAAAAGTTTTCATACAGCTGTTTACTTCGATTCCATAGGTTTGTTTGTTTTATTCCAGCTCCAAAATGCCAAATAAAGGAAAGGAGCCCTATAGAAAAGAAAGTCTAATGGCTGCAGTTGCTGCGGTACGCGATGGAGAGAAGATAAAAACTGCAGCAAGAAACTTCTGTGTTCCTAGGTCTACACTTCAGCGTTACCTTAAAGGACAACCTAAGTCTACATTTGGTCCCAATCCGATCCTTAGCGACAATGAAGAAGAAAGTTTGGTTAACTGGCTAATAGACTTGAGTAAGAAAGGTTTCCCTAGGCGAAGAGAAGATGTTCAACTCAGTGTGCAGGAATTCCTGAAATCAAACGAAAGGAAAACTCCTTTCAAGGATAACCTACCAGGAATTGGGTGGTAAAAAGCTTTCCTTCGGAGACATCCGGTCCTATCAGAAAGAACACCTGAGACTGTAACGAAGGCTAGTGCTAATATAAGTGAAGCAGATATTAGAAGATGGTTTAAAGAGATTGAAACATATCTGAAATCAGAAAATTTCTTTGATATACTTCAAGACCCATCAAGAGTGTTTAATGGAGATGAAACAAACTTTCAACTGTGCCCAAAGAATCAAAAAATCATTGCTCCAAGAGGTTCAAAAAATGTTTATGAAGTTTCAATGGGAAATGAAAAGGAAACCTTGACAGTTATGTTCACATTTGGAGCCGATGGTTCAGTCTGCCCTCCAATGATAGTATACAACTACAAAAGACTGCCTAATGAGATTGTACAGTCTGTTCCAGATTCATGGGGCATAGGCTGCAGTGACTCGGGCTGGATGAGATCCGAAGTATTCTTCGAATTTGTGGCAAATGTTCTTCATCCCCATTTAGTGAAAACACAAGTAAAATTTCCAGTGATACTGTTTGTGGATGGTCACAAGAGCCACCTTACATTTCAGCTTAGCGAGCTCTGTACTGAACTTCAGATAATTCTTATAGCATTATATCCGAACGCCACAAGAACTCTCCAACCAGCGGACGTTGCTGTATTTCAGCCAGTCAAGAGTGAGTGGAAAAAGGGAGTGCTAAATTGGCGTCGTGAACACCCTTCTGAAGCTCTCACGAGAAAGGACTTTGCTCCAGTGCTGGAAAAGATTGTGAATGAGAGAATAAAGTCAGAAACCTTGAAAAGTGGTTTCAGAGCCTGTGGTCTTGTTCCATGGAACCCAGACAACATAGACTTCACTAAATGTATTGGAAGAAAGTACAGTGTTGCCACTCCAACCGATATTAACAAAAATGTGAATAATTCGGATGAGAAGAACAAATTACTGACATTTCAAAAATTCTGCAGTATTGTTGGAGAGGAGAGAATTGAGCAGTTCAAGAATATTGAGAAGGTAACTGAAGAAGAACATAGTGAAGAATTTTTTGTATTGTACAGACTGTATGAGGAATTTTTTGAGAGAAATGATCAAAATTCGGAGTTTGATGGACAGGATGTAGAACAGCAAACCAGAGAAACAAATTTGGAACAAACTGCTCTGGAGAATGTATATGTAGAACAAGAACAACCGACCCTCAGTACAGCTCCTCTACACATGAATGAATCGCCTCAGCCACGAACACCATCGTCAAGCAGTCTGTTGAAGCGTTCGGATGTTAAATCACTGGAAGACTGTCTTGTATGGCCTGAAACACCCAAAAGGAAAAATCTACGGAATGTGCAACGCATGCCTTACGTGATAACGTCAAAGCAATGGAAAGACATCCATAAAGAAAAGGCAGACACGAAAGCAAATGAGGAGAGGAAGGAGGAAGACAGAAAGAGAAAAAGAGAGGAGAAAAAGTTCCAAATAAACAAGAATGAAAGGGGTAACAAGAAAAGGAAGGATATTTTGCCTGTCATACGAGAGAGCAATGACCCCAAAATGACTGCAGCTACATCTGTAAAAAAAGTCTTGCTATTTGAGAATCGCAATGAACAATCTGGTGAGAGGAATCGTGGTGACGAACACTTGAAGCAGAACACGGAAAGTCTGGCTGAGAGGAAAGGAGTAGCTGATTGTGAACAAGGCAGTACTTCTACGAACATTCTGAGTACAGGCAAAATGAAGATGGGAAGATGTTTCTTCGGGGCGTCAACAAGTAACTTCTTGCTGGAGAGCAAAACTAACAATTCCCTTCGGAAATCCACCGAAATATTTTCTTCTGGACTTTGTTTCCAGTGTGGCGGTAGCCTTAATACTAGGATACAAGGAGTTTCCTGTCAAATATGTCAGAAGATATTCCACAAGAAATGCCTTCCCGTGGGAAACGATTTTCATCCAGCAGAAAATGAATCAGAGGATGAGAATATTTTCTTCTGCATAAATTGTTTGGATATAGTAGATTACAGTGGAAGTGATTAAACTAAGGAGATAATAGGTTTTGTGACTCCTTAGAAGGTATTTTCCTCTGTGCCCATCACTGTGTTTCAAAATGCCCAAGTTAGTCTTCAAAGTGCCCATCACTGTCATTTTATGAATTTCTGAAATTAATATTTTATAGAAGGTCAGCAATTAATACTAAATATCTAACATATCATTCTTATAAAACTAGGAACACTTCACTATTCTCTTGCAATGAATGAAATATGTATCTCCATAATTATTCGGTGTATGTGAAATAAAACTGTTTGAGCCCTCTTAAAGTGCCCATCACTGTATGGTTTACCCTACCAATACATATGCACATTTTAGCAAAATAATGGGAACTAGATAGCTAAGAAGGGTAATTAACTTTCACTTGACGTATTTTGGTTGACATTCTTGTCTTTTCATATGTTATACAATTGTGTTCCCTTCTGTGCAGGCCACAGTTTTTTCTAAAGTTTACTGTTCATCCACAGAGCAAAAGTGATTAATCTTGTAATATTATGCCTTTGCTGGCGAGATGTAGTGTTTATAGTGCACTATGTCTTCTGGTATGGGCTATATCAAATTTGTTACTTTCATTGACCTGTCTCAGTCTCATCCTTGTTTTTGACAATGTGAAAGTGACTCAGGTATGAGTGATGCTAGTAATACCATTCCTTATGCAGCCAGTCCCTGTTATGAATGGTGTGAAAATATCGCTCATAGGGTTGGTTGGTGCATGCATGCATGTAATAGCAACGGCTGGCTCAGTGAGCAAAGCAACGGGAAACTACCTCACTCCTCATTTCCCTAGTACGCCTCTTCAGTGATGCCTAGGCTATTTATGACAGCTGTTGGCGGAGCTGCAGAGGATCAAACCAGCCTTCGGGCTGAATACCCAACATACACATTGTATAATTATGTTTATTCATAGAAGAAAAGTAAAATGGTGGTGCATTGTATTTCATAATAATTAGGAGATTTTTACAGTTTTATGTTTATTTCTCTGTCAAATCAATGATTTTCTGGGAAGTCTTTTTTTTTCCCCACATTATTGTTACATTTTTGTAATAACTGTTTTGGTGTATGTTGGAATGTTGCATGGCCTTCGATTTAAAGCAATTATTTCTCTCTTTTTTTTCAGACAAGCATTAACACTGACATAGAAAATCTTCCTGTAAACTTTGCCCTTCTACAACTAGTGGGTGCTAGTGTCCCTGAAAGTGAAGGGAATGGTAACATCAAACATCTTACAAAGGAAGATTTGAAGAACTATTTGCAAGCCAAAAAATGTATAGAAGAATTAGCATTATACCTCAAACCATTCTCGTCAGGTGTATATCTATTGTTTTTTAATAGTCTTCTGTGTGTAACATTATATCTAATTTTTATTTTCCATTAGATTAATTTTTTGAAGAGCTGAAGAAAGTCTGCTGAGCACTCCATGATGTGATGTCAGCATTTAAAATACTCAGATAATACTTTTGGAGTTTACTCAACAAAGTTAATTATGACTGTAATAGGTCATCCAGGAGATATCTGGTTTCTCTATCATCTAGTAGAGTGGAATGGATCTTCGAAATTGACATGCAGGCATAGATTAAAAATGCCTGCATGGGGTAGCTGAGACTGTATTTTTATTAATATGGAAGGATATTTCATTACTAGCTTGCTAAGGAGTTTGAAGGATACATAAATTCACTTAAATATTCTGGACAATTTTTAATGAAAATTTCATGTTTTATCACATTGTGACAATTATTATGTATTAATAGAAGCAATCTTGATGCTTAAAATTAAGACTTCTCTTGAGTTTTGTGGTAAGATAATTTCTTTTCTCTGTCACGTTAATTGTTTATGATACAGCTTCCTGTTTGTTCACGGCTGCCTGCCAAGATTCTACTAGCTTGTCAAAATCTCGGTGGAAGACAACACCAAGCTATGACGCAAAGAGTTCATTGAGCCACATTTTCAGTTACTGTTCGGCTTTGAACAAAATACATTGAAGACTGAGAGTGACCAGCATGAGTGAAAATTAGAAGACCTTAGTCAGGAGAATAGGGTGGCTGCAGAAAGATTTTTCAGCTGAGCTGCTGGATAATGTGTTGGTCAGATGACATATATAGGGCTGAGCATTTCATGTTGCCAAGCGGGCCATTTCTCCTGAATTCCTTAGTTTAGCCGGTGCATTTCCTACACATAACCTTGCATTGAAGGCATTTCCAATCCAATCCCCACCAAATCATGACCTTACATGGATGCTGCTGTAGTTGTACGTAAGCTGTTGCTCAGCTATCAACTATGTACAGGAATCTCTGATAGTGTTCACAAATTGTCTGGTAATGAGCAAGCAGACTGGCAGCAATAGTGGTGTACTGGAGTTTCTCTCTTTCATTTAGCAGATGTGATACCTGTGCCCCAAGCTTTTGAAACTTACTCTCTAATTCCCATGTAGATTGGTGCAGGTTGTTATGGATGAGCTTGTTCACTTCATCCTTATCGACCTGAATAGGTCGACTGATACGCAAAGAATCGGTGATGTTAAAATTCCCTTTTAGAAGCAGTTTTAGTGGCGGAGTAGTAAGAAAGCTTGTAGGTCTATGTGATTTTGATGTCCAGATTATACAGTAAAATCTCACTAACATGAACTCGGCTAACACGAACCCTCGGTTAACATGAACAAAATTTGGGTCCTGGCAGAATTACGGTTCCCACGAACTATGAACTCTTTCTTAGTCCCATGCTTCATATAACTTATTAAGCACGAACCATCGGCTCTATCCATTGTGTTATGAAAGTTATTTCTCCTTTTATGAATGCAAGAAGTGCTTTTACAGTGCATAGTTGAAAGAAAACTATTGTCAAACTATCGATTATTTGGAAGTTAAGCTACTAGTAATTGGATTAGCCATGACATTCCTGGATGCAGAGTTGGCCAACAATTGTGAACATTATTGTATTCCTAACGTACCAACTCATTTCAATAATGTGTGCATGATACACCAGGAAAGAAACAGCACAATATTCAAATTCAGCTGCTGTTATTGTTTGAATTAGTGACAGAGATTCCTGTAACCACATCAGGTCATAGAACTTTTCAGAAGCAACATTTTGAGCCATGGCTAGAAGGAAACAGACAGCTACAGATCTGCAGACAAAACTATAGATTCTAGAAAAAGTACATTAAAGAAAACTACAATTCCTGAACAGTTTGGAATTGCTAAGTGTACTTTATCTACTGTGATTGAGAATCGTGAGATAATCATTAATGCTGCTGCATCAGGTTTCGGGAACAAATCTAAGCGACTTCATAGTGCAAAGTATGAAGATATAGAAATGCAACTTCTAGAATGGTGTAATCATATGTACCTATAATTCAGTCAAAAGCAAATGACATTCCTCAGGTTGGCCGTACCGGTTCCAAATAAGACACTCAGTTTCATGATTACTGATTTGTGATGAAGCAAATAAAGTTGACGAAGAAGGGGCAAACAGCTAGTTAGATGAATTTGACCCTGTGAGAGAAAAATATGCAATATGCTTCAAGTGATGTGTTCAACGTGGATGAAATAGGACTTTTTAAAATCTCTTTTCCCAGTCAACCCCGTGGTATTAAAGTGAAAAGTGTCATGGTGAAGATCGCAGTAAACAACGTGTAACTGTTGTACTTATGTGTAATGCTGACGGCAGTGAAAACTGTGTCCATGGGTGATTGGTAAGTCTGAGAAACGACGTTGTTTTAAGAACATGAAACAAGGATGCCATTCCTTGCATCTTCTCTCAACATAACAAAGCTTGGATCGACTGCTCATCATTTCATAAGTGGCTTCTTCGTTTCATCAGTTGTGTGATAGCTCAGAATAGAAATGTCTTACTGACATGGAGAGAGCTTATTGCAAGTGAATTGTAAGAGCTGCAGTTCGTGCATGTGAAAACAATGTGGCATCACTAAGTTGGAGTGTGCTAGATGCAATGAAAGCTGTAGCTGCTGCCTGGGAATTTTGTTCCATCACAACATATACAGAACTGCCTTAACAGGGCCTGGAGACATAGCAATGCTACTCATGTACAAGAATTAGAGGGTGACGTGGATACCACTTCACTGGACAAATGGGGTATTCTACAAGATGTGGCAAACACTGGTGTAAGTTTTGAGAAATTTGTTAATGCAGATGACTGCATTGGCGTATGTGCTCTAGTAAAAGCTGATGTACAGGCAGGTGCATTTGAGGTGCAAGACCCATCATATCAGAAAGAGAATGGGGATGATGATATTATTCCGCCCAGTCTCCAAAACATTTTAAATGCAGTGAAAATTTTAGAAACTTTTGCTGCAAGATCTGAAATGACCGCAGAGTTTACGAATGTTATGTGTATACAATTGACCGTGGCGTTACCAAGCATTTCCGTACTCGTGAATGGCAGTAAATCATACTAGAATTTTTCCCACGAACATGACTTGTGAGTACCTTGAAAACTGCTTATGTTGTGTCATATACTATGTACCAGTAGCCTAAAATAAATTGTCTGATATTCTAACTCTAAAATCTGGATATTCACAAACTTTTTAACACAAACTCTAGTTTTTTTTTTGTTTTTTTTTCACTTGGAATTTGTGTTTGTGTTAACGAGGTTTTACTATATCTACAGGACTTCCAGATTTACATTGAATTCAAATCACACAGACTTCATGTTTCAAAAATCCCATGTACATTGGCTAGGATTGAACCATGACCCACCTTGGTCAGAAGCCATTGATGATGCTACTTGGTTATAGAAACAGATACTGAAAATGCTTGTTGTTGTCCCCTAGTCGTTCCACAGTAAATTGCCTTCAACAAGAACAGGTTAAATCATTGCAATAGGTGTATAATGAAATTGTAATAATGCTAATTATTTAATTGTGCTGTTTTTGTTGTATATTGTGGGAAATCTAATTTTGTTGTCTGGTAATATTATTTAAAGATAAAAATTTCATTGTTCCGTATTGAAATTATTGATGTTAAAAATTAAATAACTGGAAAGGAGGTTCAAGCTATTCAATACTCAAAGGAAAGAAACGTAGCAATCACATTTCTATTTAAATGGGACCGGTTTCGACCTTAGTCTAGGTCATCATCAGCCATAAAAACATATAAAATGTTTATGAATGTTGGAGGTCAGTTCCACACTCTGTTAGGCACAAAGACACGACACCACATTCTGTCCTGCATAAAGTCACAACACTACTAATCAACATACGAAGATCAAAAAGGCTTGAATTCGCAGACGAACAGATCCGTAGTAGAAAGCCACCAGCTCCCGGTGACCAGCGCGGTACACTCAAGGTCACGCGCTGCGGCCAAACACCAAAGTAGAGTGGAGAACGTTTCGAAGGTCCAGAACCTGTCACGGCTGCGGGAAGCCAATTACGTATATAAAAATATACGACGCCAATTAGTACAACTGAATGAGCACCCGTACTCCAGATAAGTTCAGTTGTACTAATTGGCGTCGTATATTTTTATATACGTAATTGGCTTCCCGCAGCCGTGACAGGTTCTGGACCTTCGAAACGTTCTCCACTCTACTTTGGTGTTTGGCCGCAGCGCGTGACCTTGAGTGTACCGCGCTGGTCACCGGGAGCTGGCGGCTTTCTACTACGGATCTGTTCGTCTGCGTATTCAAGCCTTTTTGATCTTCGTATGTTGATTAGTAGTGTTGTGACTTTATGCAGGACAGAATGTGGTGTCGTGTCTTTGTGCCTAACAGAGTGTGGAACTGACCTCCAACATTCATAAACATTTTATATGTTTTTATGGCTGATGATGACCTAGACTAAGGTCGAAACCGGTCCCATTTAAATAGAAATGTGATTGCTACGTTTCTTTCCTTTGAGTATTGAATAGGTTGAACCTCCTTTCCAGTTATTTAATTTTTAACATGGTAATATTATAACATGTTACAAATCTCATGTTATGGTCCGTATTGAAATTATTTAAAGTCAAAGAATAATACTAGATTATAAATTCCACCTATTCAATACATAAGGGATTTTATTTCAATTTAAGAAATATATCTTAACATGTTAGATATAGGGACATGTTTTGCCCATAATGAGGGCATCATCAGCCTAAAAATCTCATACCTGAAAGAATGAAAAATCAGGATCCTGATTGTTCTTATTCATAGTTTTTAACGAACGTCTACAATATAAATAAGAGGATACTGTTGAAGGTACAAATGTCCAAAAAATGACTAGCAAGTGGAAGACACTAGTTATAAGTACTCTTATGACAAAGTCTTGTAATCAATCCTCATTATAGATTTTTACGAATGTCCTGTTTTTAAATGTGGTAACAAGTAGCGAGTTAAGAGTTCAAAATAAATACGTAAATTACTGCGTTGAAATGAAATCTGGTAAAATATTGTGCCTTATTCTGGAGATGGCGTAAGGAGGTTATAATATTTAGGATAAAAGTCGCTCTTAGTGGTGGTTAAATTAAAATCCAAAGTTGTCTGTTGAAGTTGTTAATCTTATGTGAGAAGATAAGACGGCAGGAGAATGAAATGTTAAGGAATAAAATTAAAGGAGAAGGAGAGAATGAAGAAAAAATGGTGTGTGTGAATTTACTTTCCCCTTCAACAGTTTTGATGTTAATTTGGTTAAAGATGAGGTGAATAGAAGAAAGTATGTTGTGTGTAATTTCATGTATCTTTTTGACTGTTGTAAAGTTAATTAGTTGCCATGGTAGCGTTTGAATGACTGACATTTGTGCTTCTAGTGTTATATCGATATGAGATTGGCGGGGGAGGGTGTGGGGATGGGTTGGGCAGGGCGTTAGGTTTATGTGCCGTTGGATGCAGTTGGCTTGTGGGGTGATTGCAACAGTTTTGGTAAAATCTCGTATAAAGGGTTTTCGACTTCAATAATAATGTTAAGGTTTAAATTTTTGTTGTAATATTGGTCTAAAAATATATAGATTTTTTCTAATTCGTTCATTAATTCCCCTTTACCTACTTTTTAATAATACCTACTTTTTAATAATAGTAGTGAAATGATGACCTGCTTCATTCATGTGAGAGCTCATAGCTGAAAATTTGTTGTGTTTGGAGGCATTACAATGTTCTAAGTTTCTAGTGTGAAAGCTGCAGGCAGTTTGCCTGATGTACGAAACGCCACATTGGGTGCAACCGAGTCTGTAAATGCCTGAACCTGAGTAAATGTTATTTGAATTGACTGTGTTGTGATTGAAAACTGAATGTACTGTGGAATTTATAATCTAGTATTATTATTTGACTTTAATATATTATTAATTGAATAATAATCCCCTGTGCAAGAAATATGGAGAGCTCTGATATTAGTCTTCTCATTTTGATGTGTTTCTCTTGGAGCTAAATTTATCAGATGAATTAGCTCCGTACGCATGATGAGTTTGATGTACATGCTCTATAGGACATTTTGATTCAGTGAAATTGAAGCCAGGTCTTGGCGAAACAGGGTTTCCCTCAAGTTAATTTCTTTCACGTGGCATAAACCCAAAAGATATCATGTCTGTTATTCTCAGCAGTAAAGTTATCAGTCTAAACATTAATTAATTAATTAATTTTTATTTATTACAAATCTTGTCTCATTGAATTGTCTCTTATTCTTTTGTCTCTTAGAAAGACCGAGATTTAATTTAGCCTTTCATATTTTTATGTAATGGAAAAGGAAACAAATGAATTTATATACACTCGCTGGCACGATAAATGCATCACTTCAGTGTGTTAAAAGTACTGAGATTTATTTTAAATTCCAGTCACCTTTATGACATTAATATACTATTTTATGATAAAATATTGTGGTACATACTCCTTTAGGTGTCTGGCCAATGAAAAGGAATGATTTCTTATTAACAGTCTGATCAAATTAAGACAGAGAAACAGAAGTAACACTTTTGCACTTGCACTTACATTTTAAAGAAGCTCATGAAGTTCACTCCTTTGTTTGATTTTCTGCACTACACATTTCACTGCACAGACTTTTATTTCCTCATCCCCAGAAGTATTACCTCCTCTTTCACCAGTCATGACATCCAACCTCTGAGGAATCATCTTCTCGTCTTCCTGGAGAGCCTCTCGGGTCCTGTAGGTATTCTGGATAGTGCTGACAGATCCTTCTCCCCATTTGGTCCCATAGATGCTAAACATGATTCAAATTGGAGCTTCAAGGTGATCAAACCATCATCCAAGCACTATTACACACACCTTGCTACATGTGGGCATGCATTGTCCTGCATTAGTGTGAAACCATCGCCATTAACTGGAGCAAGAGGCACAACATGCTCCAGAAGGAGTTCCTCCAGTTATTGGTGTGCTGTAAGGCTCCTGTGCTTCACGAAGATCAAATCAGTTTTAGTCTTGTTTTTTCTGCCCATGACATCAGAGAATCACCCTGAAATGACATCCTAGGTGAGAATCTGCAAGGGGAATACTTTTCCCCAGGCCTTTTCCAGACCCTTTCTCTATAGTCGAACTTGGTGGAGTCAATTCCGTTCTTCCGTGGCGGTGGTGTGATAGTTGCGGAGAACTTGAAGCTGTAAAAAACGATCATGTCTTGCTGATGTTGCTCTTTTTGGGCCTAATCCTGGTCTCCTTGAATAGCATCCAGTTTCCCTGTATCTTCTTACAGTTCTAGAAATCATGGAAGGTGTAGTTCTTAACACTTCTGCAATATAATGCATGCTGCAATGGCTTTTGCAGCATCTTCAGGACTTGTTGGCATGTTTACTCCAGAAAACTGGTGGCAAAAATGAGAGAAACATTTTTTTTTGTTTTTTTTTTTTGCTAGGGGCTTTACGTCGCACCGACACAGATAGGTCTTATGGCGACGATAGAAACATCTTAGAAACATCCATGATTTAAAGGGGTACAATACAATACTACAAGAATAAGTGTTCAAAGAGTGGAAAAACATTACCTCACATCCATTTGATGTGTTTTCCAGGTTGTGCAAGAAAAAAATTTAAGGCTAGTGCAGTAAATGATACACATTTCATTGTTTGCTACCAAACAAGGCCAACAACTTCCCCTCTGTAAAAATGTAGGATAAAGTGTTAAATATATAGTTACACATAATTTCTTCAGCGTTTATTACTTGTTGCATTTTTTGTGCCAGTGAGTGTATAAATATCAAGTGCTTTCTTTATTTTTCTGTTTTTAATTTTTGTCCTTGTCACTCTCTTTTGTTGCTCCCTCTGCCCATGCTAGCTTGTCATTATGTTTATTCTCTATTCCGGTCCTCCGTCGTAGCTTGCTGTCCTAAATGATGTGTTTACCTGTGCTATCTTTGCCTTGTCAAGTGGAGACTAAAAACATTATACTCACTAAGAGGTTATGATTGTACTGCCCTATGTGCACTGACTTAGCAAATGTTGTGGGATAGTCACCTAATAGCGTGTGGGGCCTCCTTTGGGCCTGCGAACTGCAGTGAGACGCCGTGGAAGTGAGTCTCTGGTAGTCCTCTGGATGCAGCTGACACCAAATCGTTTGCAGAGCGGCCGCCAATGCTGGTCTGTTCGTGGGTGCAGGATCCATGGCATGGAGCCTGCATTCCAGGACATCCCAGATACGCTCGATAGAGTTCATATCAGGGCTCCTGGGTGACCATGGCAGTCGTTGGACCTCTGCTGCATGTTCCTGGAACCATTCCCGGGCGACGTGGGAGCAATGTGGCGGCGCGTTATCATCTTGAAACACCACAGAACCGCCAAAAATAGGTGGAGATGGTCTCTGAGCAGCTCAACATACCGCGTACCATTCAAAATCTCTTCTAGAACAACTAGGAGGCCCATTCCATACCAGGAAAATGCACCCCAGACCATAACAGAGACACCAGCCGTGGACCACACCTTCGAGGCAGGCGGGATCCATCGCTTCATGTGGTCTGCGCCGTACACCGTGCCTCCCATCGGCATGGTGTAGTTGAAATCGTGATTCGTCCGACCATATCACGTTACGTCATTGTTCCAGTGTCCATCCCTGGTGACTGGCGACAAATGCGCGTCGTTGTGCCCGATGACGTTAGGTTAACAGTGGCACCAGTGTGCGGCGTCGGCTCCCATACCCCATAGAACCCATGTTCCTACGGATTGTCCACTGGGAGACATGTCTAGCGCAGCCTGTGTTGAATTGAGCCGTGATTTGTTGCACAGTTGCCCGTCTGTCACTATTGACAATCCGTCTCAGATGTCGCCAGTCGCGGTTATCGAGGGTGGGTGGACGGCTGGTCGTTCGTCTGTTGTGGACGGTGACACCCGCATTCAACCATTCACGATACACCCTGGACACGGTTGATCGTGTGGAGCCGAATTCTCGCACCACTTCCGAAATCGCACTTCCTATCCATCGGGCACTGACCACCATACCCCGTTCGAACGGTGTCAGCTCACGATGATGTTCCATGTTACACTTGTTACATGCACAGCCACTGCTCACAAGGTCTCCTATACAACTGCCACTGGCACAGGGGGCGTGTGGTGTGCAGACAACACACCTGCCATCAGTGCTCCGCTATCCCATAACATTTGCTCAGTCAGTGTATATCATTCATTAGAAACACCATCAGATCTTACCCAGCTACAATCTGTTTAGTCACACAGCTATCTTGTAATGGAAGTATCTTGAAATTCATCAATACCAATCTTCATTCACAAATAGGTCTCTCAAACCACACTTGATAATTTCTTCATTTTCAAAGAGCTAAGAATTTACATTATTCCCTTACCCTGTTATTCTGAACTTACTGAGAAAGTCAACAACTCAGATGAAGGGTAGCCTCCACATTAACAAGAAAAAGTTGTTTCTTACCTCCACCGACAAAAATTCTGGATTGCTTCTTCCCCCCCTTATGTCTGTCATCACCATTGTTCTTTTGTGATAAGCACTGTTCTATTTTTCCTATATATATTTGATATTACAAATGTTTTAACATTTGCAGTCGATGAAATTAAATTATGGTTTCCTTCTGGGAACTTAATTTTTGATATATTTATATTATTTGCTTGTAGATGAGTGAGTAAAGCAGTTTTTCAAGTCTGTTGATTTGTATTTGGAGAATAAAATGGTCACCAGTTTCTAACCTTTAGCGAAACTTTCATGATACCTTTATTTAAAAATTGAATAATGACCCCCAGCCAGTTGTATGATCCTTTTTGTACCAGTACTCATAGTCCACTTTATAATAGTATTTTTATACCTTTGATTATGGTTTTTGTTAAATGAAGGGAATGGAAATGGTGGCACAAGTGTGTTATCCAGACCGATGCAGCGGAAATTGGTTACATTAATCAATTGTCAGCTCATGGAGGAAGAGGGGCGTTCACGAGCCATGAGAGCTGCTCGTTCATTGGGTGAACGCACTGTTACTGAACTCATTTTACAACATCAGAATCCTCAGCAACTTTCAGCTAACCTTTGGGCTGCTGTTCGTGCCAGAGGATGCCAGTTTCTTGGGCCAGGTACTGTATGCTGTCTTTTACACCATTACCAAAAATGTTACTCTCTCTCCTATTTAGTACATCCTGTTGTATCTATATAAACATGTTCCTTCTTCATATATTATACATACATACATACATACATACTGTACCATTCGGAGGTACAAACCATCGACCCAGTGGCATCGATTTTTTTAGCATCATACCTTTGTGCATAGCACGAGGCCGGAGACAAAAAGGGACGCACGAAACTATGTTTTATGGAAATTTCCGCTCATTAGAGAGTGAACCGGCATGTGTTTGGAAGAGAAGGGTAGAGATGGTTTGAATTCAAACACAGACCAGAAGACTTCGCCGCAGGAGCAAAAACAAAGAGAACTATAAGATTCGCAGCCCTGCCCTCTTCGATTTTAACTTAAAATGGAATTCTATTGTGAATCTGGACATTAATTACAGGAATAAAATTTTATGGACAAATTTTACCAGAAAGTTGTATCAAGTATCATTGATTTAGACAAAATAAATCAATAAAATATATGAAAGCCATTCTGTAAACGTAAACTACACGTTCATTAAGATGCTCATTAAGAACCCTTGTATAGTTTACATCAAGAATTGAAATACGAGAAATAATAACAACAACAGGAATGAAAATAACAAGCAAGGTGTCAATGATGTGACAAGGAGAGGGGCATGATATGGCGAAAGTAGGTCAATGGACTACAGATATTGAAACCACGCCAATAACAGAGCAACGATTATCCAAACACCTTGCATTTAATGCTGGAGTGGAGACAAAGCAGAACATTATTAAGATAATTTCTAGAATTTAAGTTTCTAAATATTAAGCAGAGATAAACATACATATTATTTCTAAATATTTGAGTTTGATTTGATAGAGCCTGATGATTTTCTTTTAAGAACGAAGCGTCATTCTTTGTTTTTTAGTGTTTGTCCCCCAAAAATAGATTGGCCGAAAAATCGAAACAAATTGCCTGGAATGTGCCTACAATGTAGCATTATTAGTAGTTGACATAAAAGAAGCAAAAATGCAGTTATCAGAACTTCAAAACATTGCAAATAAAATTGACCTCAAAATATCGTTGAAAAAAAAAAAAAAACAGAAATTATGGCCCAAGAACCAACATAAACTAAAAGAAGTTAACATAAATGGTAATAAAATCAATATAGTAACTCAATTTAAATATCTTTGAGAAGTAATAATACATAAGCTAAATTAAAAAATCTTAATTCAAAGAAGAACAAATAGATTAGCTAACGCAGAAAAATTAATATGGGACATCTACAAAAAGAAATGTGTTAATAAATGCAAAAATAAAACTCTACAACACAGTTATAAAACCAGAAGCTACATATGCAGCAAAAACACTTTTTTACCTTCTATTTGTAATATTATATGTACTTTTGAAGATTATTTTAGACCAGTTATAAAACCAGAAGCTACATATGCAGCAAAAACACTTTTTTACCTTCTATTTGTAATATTATATGTACTTTTGAAGATTATTTTAGGCTGAAGATGCCCTAAATTAAGGGCGAAACATGTCCCAAATAAGTGTTATTGTGTTTATGTAACCACTACTGTATAAGTGGAAATAAAGTATTGAATAGGTGGATTAATGAACACCTTTATTATTTTTTAACTGTAAATTTTCAATACGGACCAATAATGAGGTGTATAACATGTAATGAGGGCATTTTACGTCGTGTATCCGTGGGTACAGTGAAAACTATATCTACCCTTTCTGAAGATGAGAGGAGTATTAAAAAGTGTGAAAAATACGAGAGAACAAATTTTTTTTTTTGCTTCTTTTAACAAGTGCACTGAAAGGTGTAAAAAACACCAATCAAAAAATATGAGATCATGTGCACAGGGGCCAATAAAAATATCAGTCTAGTTGCAGATCACACTCTTTGTGAAAAAAAAATAGTAGAAGGCTTTTAGTTTGGAGCAGTGGGTTATTAAACATTATTTTCTGATCACAATCTTAGACAATGAAATGGAAGTTGTTCTCGACCATGTGCGACCGGGAGGAATGACTTTAGCTGCCATTTTGAATAAACTTTGACCAACCTGAGTGATTCAACATTCGCGACCTCTGCGCACTTTAAGATTATGGACACCAGTCTGACAGATTTTAATTTTGTCTTCACTAGTAAGGAATTTCATGACCCTTTTCGTATCCATATCTAGGCTATTACAAGACAGATATGCACCACGCTAGCCAATTTCACATGATTATGTTCCTAATTCAGATATAGGCTATTGGTACCAGATCACGCAACAAATATTCGCTATACTTCACTGTACCACTGAACAAAAAATACTTCTGAATGGAATGTGCAATACAAACACAAATAGGCTCACTGTGTTATTCAGCAATCTTGCTGCTAACCAGCAAGCAAAACTGAACATTCCTGTTGCTAACGGTTTGTTCCATGAAGGTACAACTTATCCTGTAAAGTTAGGAATTCAAGGCCTTTTCCTGTAATCACGCAACTGTGACGACAGCTCTTACCCGAGTTGGAAATCACATTTCTTTCACAAGGGATGACAACCTTTTGAGGGCTAAGAAAAATGCGATCGTATTAAGTGGTAATAGCGAAAATTCGTGACGCGACAAGTGAGGTATTTTTATATAGATTCAATGTGATGAGAATCCAAACTTCAAATTTACAATGTGCTAAGCAGGAAAAAGTGTTAACGAACAATGCATTACTGAGGTTTCACTGTATTTGTAATTAACCTGTGTGCTTGACAGACTGAAGAGATTTTAAGGTACATTTAACTGAGTCGACAGTGGAAAGTATGGCTTTCTTCTTAACAAATTATTGTTGTCGTTCATCTCTCTGCTGGGGGCTCTCCTAAGTTGTTCATACATACATACATATTTTCTCTTCTAAGAATAAACTTCTTGCATACATTAATGTTTAGGATTTATCCTTTGAACAGGTCAGTTAACTATTTACTCTGAGTTGTTTTTAATTACTTCTGTTTTTGACATTTTGAGGGGCTGATGAATTTTGTTCGTTTTAATCCCTGAAAATTACAAGCTCTACCTCCATCAGATTGTTTTAGTTAGATATTAGTAATATTTTGTCATGTTCAAGTAATTAAATTTTCTTATTGAGTTAAGTGCTTTCTATTTTCTTTCAGCAATGCAAGAGGAAGTTCTTAAGCTTGTTTTGTTGGCTTTAGAAGATGGTTCAGCCTTATCAAGGAAAGTTCTGGTTATGTTTGTTGTTCAGAGACTAGAACCACATTTTCCTCAAGCTTCCAAGACTAGTATTGGGCATGTTGTCCAACTCCTGTATAGAGCATCCTGTTTTAAGGTATGCTTTTATTCTCTTATCTAATATTTATTTTCTTCTCTGTCTACTTATACAGGGTGTCTGAAAATAAGTTACGGTACAGAAATTGTAAGAAGTCATAGTGTTCTCAAACAAAATATCTATCTCTAGTATATTTTATTTCCTCCTAGTGAAAGCTCACCAGAAATTCAACAAAGAAATGTAAGTTCAGTCGTGAACAATTCCTGTGTCAGCTTGAGCAGCATGTGGCCAGCCAAGGTCTCTTGCTTGCTAACCTTAGGCATTGTGCTACCATTAAAGGATGTCCACCTGTATGGAAAATCAGCGAAAATGGGAAAGGTGGGGGAATTCGAAAAGTCACGGAAAAACTGGGAAATGTCAGGGAATTGAGAAAAAAATTGGAAATTCGTTCTTCTGCCAGTTAAAATGGACATACCGTATTTATCTGTATCATCACCGTCGTTGTCATCATCATCATTTCCCATTATCCAGCTGTAGCCAGGTAGGGGCAAATATGGTTCCTCTCCACTTTCTTTGGTCTTTCCACCACTCCTCCTCCAACACTGTGTCCCAGTCCAGGTTTCTTTCTCCAATACTGCGTTGGATTGTGTCCTTTCATCTCAATTGCGGTCGTCTGCAGCCTCTCCTTCCTTGCATTTGCATTTCCATCACCTGTCTTTTTGGCATTCTTTCATCACTCATTCGCTTTATGTGCTCAAACCCTCTTATTCGGCTCTTCTCTATTCTTTCATTCATTTTTTCCACTCCAATTTCTTCCCAGATTTTCTCATTCCTTATTTAGTCTCTTCTACTCTTCTATATCATTCTCCTCAAGAACTTCATTTCTGCTGCCTGTATTTGACTCTCATCCTTCTTTGTCATTGTCCAAGTTTCTGCTCCCTAAGTTGTTAAGGTTACGTAATATGTTGTGTACATAGTTTCCTTTGCTTCTATTGGCACATCTTTGTCCCATAACATGTTTCTTACATTTTGATAGAAACCGCTTCCAGCTTGAATCCTCTTACTAATTTCAGCATCCAGTTGAGCATTCTCCATTAATTCACTCCCCAGGTATTTGAACGTCTCCACTACTTACAGGGGCTTGTCTGCAAGTCTAATCTGACCTTTCCCTTCTTTCTCCCCTCTAGTCGTAAAGAGTTTTATTCTTTTCTATACTTATTTTCAATCCACATTCTTCGATCTTCCCATCCACCACATCCAACTGTTCTTGAACATTTGTGTCCTCTTCTCTCCAAATCATAATATCATCTGCAAATAACATGATGTTTATTTCTCTTCCTCCTTATGCTGCTTTTGCTGTTCTCATGATGTCATCCATTACTATTGTAAACAGGATTGGCGATAGAACACTTCCCTGTCTCAGCCCACCAGTGATTTTGAACAAACTTGTCCTGCCAACTTGTGTTTGCATGCAACTACAACATTCCTTGTACATTGCCATGATCATGTTTATTAATCCTTGTCAAATCCTTTTTGCACTAGACTGTCCCAAACTTTAATCCTGGGGACACTGTCATATGCCTTTTTAATGTCAATGAATGTCATCACCATATCATTCCCATACTCCCATTGCTTTTCCATTAGGTGTCTCATAATGAAAATGGGCTCTTCCATTTCTAAAACCAAACTGATTTTCCTGTATCTGCTTTTCAACCCTCAACCTTATCCTCCTTTCCAAATTCCTCTCGATATCAGAGTAATTCCCCTGTAGTTCTTAAAAACTTTCTTATTGCCTTTGAAAATTGGGATGACTATTCCTTTTTGCCAATCCTCCGGGACCTCCTTATTCTTCCAGACAATCCTGAGAACTCGATATGTCCACTGCAGGCCTACAGCTCCAGCTGCCTTTAACATCTCTACTGATATTTTATCTGTTTCAACAGTTTTTCCATTCTTCATTTTTCTTACTTCCATTTCAATTTCATTCATTGTAATTTCTTTATCCATTTCTTCTTCAACTAATTGCCTTTCCTGGTGGTCCATTGAATGACAGTCATTAGTTGTCCTGTTCATCAACTTCTGAAAATTCTCTCTCCATCTATTTCTTATCTCTTCTGGCTTTGTTAATATTATGTCCCTTCATCCTTCACAAATCTGGTGTTTACTTGATATCTCTTTTTGTTTCTTAAGATACCATACAACAATATTTCTTGCTGCCCTGCATATCATCTCTCATTTTCTGTGTGAATAAGGCCCAGCTTTTCCTCTTTTCTTGCGTCCACATATTTTTTTCTACTTTCTTCAGTCTTAGATGCTTTCCATGCCATTTTCTTTTCCTTCACTTTAATCTTTACCCTATCATTCCATCAGTGTGTCTCTTTGTTTTTCACATTTCCTGATGTTCTACCACGCACCTTTTCTGCACTTCCAACCATTGCTTCCTTAAATCTTTTCCTTTCATCTTCAACATTCCCCATTTCCATCCTGGGTACCAAGGGTATTATTTCCCTTTGAAATTCTTCTTGTATGCTTTTTTCTTTCAAGTTCCATACTTTAATTCTTTTCTCTCTTCTTAATGGGTTTTTTTCAATCTTTCCCACTTTCAATTTTCCTATCACCACTCTATGATCTCCATTAAAGGCTTATTCAGGCATGGCTGTAACATCTAAAAGGTTCTTCTGGTGTTATTTCTTGATGATTATATGATCAATCATGGTCTTTGTTTGTCTGTCTCCCCAACCATACCTTGTAATCTTCTGACTGTTCTTCTTCCTAAACTAGGTGTTTCCAACAATCATTTGGTTCCTCATGTAAAAATCCACCAACAACTCACCTTCTGGATTTTCATTTCCATATCCGAAGGCCCCTACATCTGCCTTTCCTTCTCTTTCCATTCCAACTTGTGCATTTAGATCTCCCATTAATATCACTTCCTGATCTTCTATCTGTCTCTCTACTTTCTCTGAAAAGTCCTCTAGATGTTCGTCTGTGCAACCCGTTTGTGGGGCATACAACTGAAATAGATCTTTCATGCCATTTTCAAACTGGAGTCTCATTACCATCATCCTATCGCTGACACATTTTGTAGATTCCACATGTTCTTGGATTCCTCCATTTTTTTCCTTCAGGTTCTCTGCTGTAATACAGCCCGTATCTTTCTTTCAGAGGAATCTCTCCCATACCCCTCTTCTTGGTCTCACACAGTCCAGGTATGTCTATATCTTTTTCTTTCATGAAGTCAACCAGTTCTTCTGTTTTTCCCGCCAGTGTTAGGACATTTACTGTCGCAATCTGGATGTAGTTTGGTGCTGGTTGTCCACTTCTCACAGATCCCCCAGCACTCAAAGAGCTGCGCGTCGCTTTTAGCAGGGGACGCCCTAACCTTTTCCGAGGCAACATATCTGCTTTATCCATATAGGCTATTGTTACGATGGGCTCGCCACACCCAAAGGATTTATCCGTATAATAGAAGAAATTTTTTGTCCAGTTTTTATAACAAATCTTGGGAATGCATTTTATGCCAGGAAAAAATTGTAAAGAAAACTTAATAAACATAAAAAGACAAATGTGATCTCGAATGTGAAGTAACTGATAGCATCAATAGGTATGTGGGATGGCCTATAGCAAGCAGTAGCGGCTATGATCGATCAAATTTGTAATGTTTTGATCTGCTTACTATTAAATATTCTGTGTTGTTCAAGTGGCGAGCTTGATCAATTACATTGCATTCGCAGTTTTTCTAATTGCTTAATTGCTATACATGGCTTCCACCACAGAATAAGTGCACAGACAAAATTCCACAACTCAACAGATCGCTGTGTTTGTTGACTGTGTAGTGGCGTTTTACTACCTCGTAAAATGAAAAAAACCAGACATAAAACACTGACTGAATACAGCAAAGTGTGAAATTCACTGAAACGTAATACTCACTTGAGTGCTCATTATTATTATTATTATTATTATTATTATTATTATTATTATTATTATTATTATTATTATTATTATTATTATTATTAAATGCGCTGACGTAGGCAAGCCTTGTGTAAATGTGTAGTGCATCATGACACCGTTTCGGGCTGTGCCATGTTGAGTTTTTAACCTATCTTTCATGTGACGGGTTTAGAAGTTTTGAGGCACGACTGGTAGCATGCATAATTTTGTAAATACAGAACAAGATTTGAAATATAGTGATATCACATTGTAAGATGAAAGTTTTTTTAGTTTAGAGATTTTAAGTTTGTGAAGTATGTATGTGTTCGGCCTTGATCCAGCCAATCCCAAGCTGCCATTCATATCGATTTATATCGGTTGAGCGCGATCTCGAAACCTGGCTGCCAACTGTGTTGTGGTTAAGCTAACTCGCTCGGCGTGTGCGGTATTCCATACAGTTCACAATCTTTTGCATTCTCTTCAATAATTATTGTTTTTCATATTGTTGTTTCTAGTCTTTATATCTCTCTGCTTGTCCCCATATCACTGGTCTTGTCCAGGCCCTAACCTAACCTACCCACACCAGTGGACTGTGGCTCGAACCTGTGGGCTTAGTTCCTAAGTAGACAGGTTGGCAGCCTTGTGCACTGCTCGACTGCATCCTCCACGAGAAGGCCGTGAGAAGTAAACAAACGACAGTCGTTCCATGTGTACGTGTGTGTCGAAGGTGGGTAATGAGGGCTGGACTATTGATCTTTTCTTCTAATTCTTTCAGCAACAAAGCCACATTTCTCTTTTTTTTTTTTTTTTTTTTTTTTCAAAGAATCTTCAGCTTCTCCTTTAGATTTTGAACATACAAAGCGTGAGCATCTCTTGCAGCATGGAGCATGTTATTTATTATTAATGAAGACATTTTCAAGTCCACCGAGTTTTGAAATAGCATCATATATTCTTTGTGCTACTAGTGATTCTTGCAGCATGTTCTCTACTATAAGTTCTCTACGGAAAAACCACATTCAAGTGAAGCATTTCTGTGAAATGGTATTAGTATCATTTTCAGAAATGAAGCCAACTTTTTTGTTTTCAAATTTACTGTTGGCAAAACAGAAGTGAAGAGCACGAAGGAACTCTGCAATATTACACTGGGTTTCTTTTACTGTCACTTTAAATGAATTGTGCACAGTATGCCAGCCACAAGATCCAATGTTCACCAAAATAGGAGCATCTGGATCATCATTTAATAAATTATTCAGATCCTGAAGGAACTTTTTGTTAATTTTTGGACCATCAATTAATTTTTTCTTTTAGATTGAGTCCTTCCAGTGTTCCAAAAAACCCATTTGACAAATCTGAGGAGATAGTGACCAAGAAACGCAAAATCAAAATAAGAAGTGTGTTGGGACAATGACTTTCTTATGTGTTTATTTCTGCAATTGTTCCTATTGTATTTGTTGTTGTATACCATTATTGAAGTGAATTTTTTGTGTGTCCTGCTCGGCTGCTCGGTTGGACGCCCTTAACAGTGGGCTGGAGAGACTGTTGGACTTGTCTTGGTAACAATGGTCTATTGTAGATTTGAACTTGAACTACTATGTTTAACTTATCGGGCAGTTAGCAGTGATCGCCGCACGCTATTGTGTGTCTGAACTTCTTAAGTATTTGATGTAAATATGGTTAATAAATTAGTATATTAATTGTCTTCCGTATATGTTTTACAAAATGAGCTACCAGAGAGATGTTGTTTTACCAGCAAACAAACATTTTTTTGGTCCTCCGGGCCGGATCTTGTGAATAGTCTACCACCGTATGTTACGAATACTGACTTATTGTGAACTTTCGTGCACGGGTCTTTCAGTTCGTATCATATGTTACGCTACTTTACGTATGGTAGCCAGTGCCGTGTTGTGTGCTGTTCAACGGTCGTTTTAAGCCGAACTGATGTTATGTCTTGCGGATCTCCGAATGGACTCGGATTTCATCGCGGCCGTGCTTATCTGCTGACGAAGCTCAAAGTGTCAGACTATCGTGCGGGCTCCCGTTTAAATACAACCCGACATGCTGTTGAAGAATTCCACTGGGGAGCAGAGTAACCTACTGGATCTGGCGGCGCACCCTATTTCGACTCCAGGCCGAAGCGCATCTACAGGCAGACGTAAGTACCTAGACTGGCAAAATCCAATCCTTTCTTACCTAATGTTGTTATGGTCATATTATCCTTGCCCGTTTATTGACCCCAGTGTTCCTAATTATTGTTCTTGTTCACTCCTCTTCTACGGTCCTTATTTGTCAGCATGGATGAGACTAGCAGGAAGAAATTAGTTATTAATCGTGCAGTAGTGAAAGCCAGCCTCAAACGTCTCACGAAATTCGTACAAGGATTTCAAACGGATTCAAATTATCAGGTCATCGTAGTTCGTTTGAAGGAACTGCCTATTATTCGTGACAAATTTGAAACTGCTCAGTCACAGCTAGAAATATTTGAAGATTTCCAACAGCATGCCGAAGATAGAGATTACTTTGAAACCATGTATTTCGACACAGAAGCAAAAATGAATAGCTTAATCACATTAACTAATGAGGCTGCTGGCCCCAGTAGTTCTCGTTCTAGTGACAGTCAGTTTAAGTGAAACTAAGAAGGCAATTAAGTGCCCAACCATAAAACTGACAACCTTCAATGGTGATCTAACTGGATTTAGACACTTTTATGATACGTTCATGAGTCTTTTAGTTAACAATGAATCGCTGGACAACATTCAAAAATTTCATTACTTACTGAGTTTTCTAACTGGTGAAGCTCACGTACTAATAGCAAGCCTTCCAGTCACTAGCTCCAACTTTAACGTGGTTTTCGATACAATTTGCAATTGCTACAATAATTACAATGCTAAAATGAGAAAGATGTTCCACCTATTCAATACAATAATATTGTTGCACGAATTAATGTAGCAACATATTTAATATGTTATGGGACCGGTTTTGACATATGTCCATGTCATCATCAGCCGACACAAAAATGGCAAGAAGTCAACACAATTGTAACACTTATGACACTTTTCTTGAATTAAAAATAGAAGTTCATGTAGAGGTTCTTGAGCATTCTTGCTGTAGATCTTGAGGTTAAAAAATGATGCAGTATAATTCACAATTGTTGTTATTCAAGGAATAAAATTTTGTTGCTAGGTAACAAATGATATGATTTTGTTTTAGTACTTCAAAAGGTGGATAGTGGTATATATAAAAACTCTTAGAATATGAGACTATTAGTACTGCTATGGATTTTAACCACAAGATCTACAGCAAGAGTGCTCAAGAATGTCTACATGAACTTCTATTTTTAATTCAAGAAAAGTGTCTAGTGTTATAGTTGTGTTGACTTCTTGCCGTTTTTGTGTCAGCTGATGATGACATGGACATATGTCGAAACCGGTCCCATAACATATTAAATATGTTGCTACATTAATTCGTGCAACAATATTATTGTACTGAATAGGTGGAACACCTTTATCATTTTAGCATTGTAATTATTAGTTCAGTACGGATCAGTGATGAAGTTTTTAACTTTAAATTGCTACAATAATCCGAGGTTAATTGCATCCGCACATCTTAAGAATCTCTTGAACTACGATGAATAAGCCATCAACGAATGAACTCCGTGCTCTCCTCAATCAAGCTTTGAGTAATTTGAATGCTCTCAAGGCCTTAGAACTAAATCTACCTTTAGATGATCTGATTGTTTCACAGCTAATTCTTGAAAAAACAGAAGCATCAATTCGTAGAGAGTACGAAACTACTTTGGGTCCCAAGACATTTCCTTCTCTTAGAGATACCTACAACTTCTTGGAAACTAAATGCAAGTCCATTGAGACTGTGAGTTCTAGTTTGCCTGTAAAACCAACCCTTTTGAACACCGGAACGAATTACTCGTCCACTCGTAAGCAACTTCAAACCCAGAAGTCATGTGATGACCACTCTGCAGAGCACGTACTGCAGTGAAGCTCACACACTAAGTAAGTTTCGTAACTTTGCACGTATTTCTGTCAATGAGTGCAGAGACTTTGTAAGAAGCAACAATCTGTGCTTCAACTGTTTACGGGGAGATCACAAGGTACAGGCTTGTAAATCTGGTACCTGCCGCACTTGTGGTAAATGGCATCATACTCTAGTACATGCAGACACTACATCTCAGCACTTTACTCAACACCGAGCGAGCACTTTAGCACAATCAGAGTCATGTATTAATAGCTATTGTTCACTGAAGGTGGAACCAAGTAAACACATCCTTTTATCCACTGCACGCATCAGAATTAAGGATAGGAATGGAAAGTGGCAGACATGTAGACCTCTACTAGATTCAGGCTCCCAATCATGTTTTATGTCCAAGTCGTGTGCCCAGCGATTAAGGTTGCATAAAGAGCCTAACAGAACACCTGTCCAGGGAATAGGTGATACCATTTCAGAAACCAAGTACAGTGTTTCAATAGATCTTGGCTCATGCACTAGTGACTTTACAACTTCAACAAATTGTTTTGTGCTTCCTAAGATAACATGATTTACTGGGTCACATGATTGATACTGCAACATGGAACATTCCTCAGCATATTGTTTTAGCTGATCCCGAGTTTTATAAGCCTTCTAAAACCAACATTCTTCTAGGAGCTGAGGTCCGTACATTCAACAGATAGGAAGGCTCACCAAGTCTGCTAATCATCCTGTTCTTCAAGAAACCAAACTGGGATGGGTTTTAACCGGAAGATACACAACTAGCGAAGGTCCTTCAAGCGTCTCACGGTGGCCGGTACTATCATGCTTTACTAAGACAGATGTTGAAGTCCAACAGCAGCTTCGAAGATTTTGGGGGACTGAAGAGTTGCATCAGACTCCGCATACAAAAGAAGAAGAGCAATGTGGAGCACACTTCATGCAACATTCCAAGAAGGCTCCTACAGGAAAATTTGTTGTTAGTCTACGATTCAGAGAAGACCCTAAAAAACTGGGTGATTCATTTCAAATGGCAGCTAGGTGATTCTATCATCTAGAGTGAAGATTGTGCAAAGAACCCAATGTGAAGCGCGAACACGTGATATTCATAAAGGATTGCCAAGAGTTAGGCAACGTGGAATTTACACTCCCTTCTGCGACTCCTGCAAACTATGTACCTCATCATGCAGTTTTCAAGGAACCCAGTTCTACCACTAATCTACCCCTCACATGAAGAAAGGTGCAAGCTGACGTGTAATATCGCAACGATTCCTGAGGATAATATTATCAACTGCTTTTGCAAGCTTACCAAACTGCAGCATGTTGTAGCATACTGTCTAAGATTTGCAAGAAATTGCAGGGTAACTTGTGGGTGCAGAGCAGCAGGTGCACTATCCCTTCTAGAGCTCAACAGCGCAGTTATCCGCTGCATACGAATAGCTCAGTTGACATCTTACTCTAAGGAAATACATCAGTTGCAGTCCAAGAAACCTATTCAGAGCAAGAGCAAATTGAAAACTTTAAATCCAATGTTAGACATTTCCAATATGCTGAGAGTGGGAGGAAGACTCGAACAAGCCAACATACCGTATGAACAAATGCATCAAGTGATACTGCCTGTAAATCACCACCTTACGAAGTTGATTGTTGAACAAGAGCACAGACGTACGCTGTATGCCGGCGGACAACTTCTACTATCATCGATTAGACAGCGTTATTGGACTGTTAATGGCAAAAATGTCATCCGACGAATTTTGCGCCCTCGTTTAGAAGCAGTTAGACCATTTTACAACTGTGGGATAGACTATGCTGAGCCGTTCTATGTAAATACTGGTTCCAAACTATCACAATAGGGAACATGCATGATCCGGGATTTTAATTAAAAATATGCTAATCTGATTCAAAATTTCATGCAGAATTCAAAAATGTGATCAGAATGTACAAATAATAGCTCCAAACATGATAAAAATCTACGAAAATGTCACGTCACGCAAGTACGCAATCTCATTGGTCTGACGTCATCGTACAGGTTGACTGAATTAGCAGACGAAATAACACATAGTGTTTTGTGAGAAGCAGGATACACTTCGCGTATTTCTACTTTACGTTAGTGTCTTAGTATGGTTAAATTCGAGGTCTATACATTGGATAATAATCTGAGTGGCATATTTTAGACTTAAAATGAATCCTGCGCAGACAGTGAGCCAGAAAACTTAGAAATGGTGTAGAGTTCCGATGTGCTCCAAATTGTTTATACATGTTCCAAAGACGCTAAAACTAGGGAGAAATGGATTTTGGCGAGCCGGAGAAATGCTGGTGATATATCGGAAAAGTCTACAGTTTATTTTTTTGAAGATTTTAACGTAAGATGAATTTGTTTGAATTTTCAAATCACTTTTCCATGTCACCTGTTCTAGTGGTAAAACTTTAATGTATGATGCTTTATTTAAATGCCTCAATTACATCTTGGAATATGAAAGTAATAAACAGTGCATTAAATAATGCTGATTATTAAAGTATTCTCCAAACCTAACCTATGTTTTGGGTGATCCATGTCAAGATAATAAATCAAAGGGGTTATGAACCATTTTGACAGCTCTAATTCTACCAATATATCTTGGCATGGGACAGTTATGTATGTCTTTATTGAAGAGCTTAATTGGTAAAGAAATTTAGGCTATATCTAAATACTCTATAATGTACCAAAGAATAGGCGTGTACATCATGAAAGGAAACAACGTGAATTTAACAAATGTATAACTCTACACAAAACCAATGCTTGTCTGTTGGGGTCTTATAAGTTAACAATGCTCAGTTATAATAATTATCATAATATTAATGAAATAAATAACATAATTGCACACAGGTGAAAATAGTGATGTAGGTGTTTAAAATATTAATCAACTTAGCCTAAGTTTTAGGTTATACAAGCCAAGTCAATAAACCGAAGGGTAAAAATACCGCGCGAGTTGGCCGTGCGGTTAGGAGCGCGCAGCTGTGAGCTCGCATCCGGGAGATAGATGGTTTTGAACCCCACTGCCGGCAGCCCTGAAGATGGTTTTCCGTGGTTTCCCATTTTCACACCAGACAAATGCTGAGGCTGTACCTAAGGCCACGGCCGCTTTGTTCCCATTCCTAGGCCTTTCCTGTCCCATCGTCGCCATAAGACCTATATGTGACGGTGTGACGTAAAGCAAACAGCAAAAAAAAAAAAAAAAAAGTGAAAGTCACAGCACCCAAAGAAATTCCTGTATTGAGCGACTAAAATGTCACCAGGACACTTTTCTTTCCTGATATGCTCAGCTTGTTAACAGCCAAATGTAATTAATGTTATTGGATTCACGCCCCGCTAACTACTTCTACGATTTTCGGAGACGCCGATGTGCAGGAATTTAGTCCTGCAGGAGTTCTTTTACGCACCAGTAAATCTACCGACACGAGGCTGACGTATTTGAGCACTTTCAACTACCACCGGACTGAACCAGGATCGAACCTGTCAAGTTGGGGTCAGAAGGCCAGCACCACAACCGTCTGAACCACTTAGCCCAACTTGTGAAAACTAGTTGAAGTCATATTTATCTTTATCATGTTTAACTTTTTCCCTCCACAAAGATATTTAATTCTCTTTCGTGGGCCCCGGAAGTGGGTAGGCCAGTTGCCCCAACCATAAATATATATTTTTTTCAGAAATGATAGGTTATAGACCTACAGTACTATGGTCTTTCTTTCTTTCTTAATCAGTTTATCCTTCAGGGTTGGTTTTCTCTCGGACTCAGCGAGGGATTTCACCTCTACCACTTCAAGGGCAGTGTCCTGGAACGTGAGACTTTGAGTATGGTGATGAAACTGGTGAGGAGGGCCATTACCTCGCCCAGGCGGCCTCACCTGTTATGCTCAACAGGGGCCTTGTTGGAGGATGGGAGGATCGGAAGGGATAGACAAGGAAGAGGGAAGGAAACGGCCGTGGCCTTAGGTGCCTGGAAGAGAAGTAAGAAAATACGAAAAACCACTTCGAGGATGGCTGAGGTGGGATTCGAAACCCTTCTACTCAGTTGACCTCCCGAGGCTGAGTAGACCCCGTTCCAGCCCTCGTACTATTTGTTTTCAACTTTCATGGCAGAGCCGGGAATCGAAACCGGGCCTCGGGGATTGGCACACATTAACCACTACACCACAGAAGCGGACTAGTACTATAATGCTACCTATATGTTTATGTTAGTGCTGAAATCCGATTTCTTACTTTACTAATGCTGAAAGCCCGAAAATGTAATGTTATTCTTTAATAGGGGAATCAGTCTAAAAGGAAATGTTGAAAGTGATGTGATATCTATCCAGGTTCGTTGTTATCCTAATACTATGGTTTACAGTACATTGCACGTATATCAAGGACGCCACTCACAAACTTGCTTGTTATCCGCTAATTTCTGCGGCCACAAAAGTCACATTTTTCAAGAATGATGACATCTACACATGGTAAATTGTCTGACTGTGCTGTTTTGAACCTTTCTTCTGTCATTTCGAAGTTATTCGCGATCATGAATAATAAACAATCGGCTTTTAGCAACGGCTGATGCACAACGGCTGGCAGAGCTCCATGCGGTACTGGATCGTGACGTCACAGCGCGCCGCTTACGTCAGAGGCCGTTTCACTCGCCTTGCGGAAAAGCACTATTAAATATTTTTTTAATGGTAGAAAACAAGGCAACATACCACAATGTAATACGTTTACGTACTATTTCATTGGTGTACTTTTCAAAAAAAATATTTTTGAAAATGATGCATGTTCCCAATTGAAGCAGAAATGTTATATTGCCTTGTTTGTATGCCTAGCCACTAAGGCAACTCACCTCGAGGTTGTAACGGATATGTCTACTCAAGCCTTCCTAGCGGCATTGAAGAGATTTGTCTCACATCGTGGCCGATGTCAGTCCATCCACGACGACAATGAGATAAACTCCGTTGGAGCGGACGTAGAACTTCGTGCAGTGATTAGGTCCTGTCAACAGCAAACGGAAGTCAGAAACTTCGCAGAATAAGAAGGAATAACATAGATCTTCATCCCTCCTGGAGCACTGCACTTTGGAGGATTATGGGAGGCTGTAAAAGTTTCAAACAAATTTATTAAAAAACCACCATTCCAATACTTTACAATCTTTAAGTTTAAGATACAAATATTACATATATGTTAAAATGGGACATGTTTTGCTTAAGCTTTGTAAGCATCTTCAGCCATACTTAATCTAAAGCTAAGTCAGGGCCCTGATCTGGGTTCCTCATTGAAGTATAATACATGCTTTAATACAAGATAAAACAGTCATAAAAATCTAGTCTGTGGAGAAAGCGATGCTTAAATGCAACTAAAATTCAATAATGAACTTGTCATAGTATTATATGTACATGGAATGAATACTAGTGTTTGTCTAAAATAAAGTACAAGTTATTTGTAGAACGAGACATAGTCATAATGCTCTGACATACATTTGGATTGTGCAAATTATTTGATATTAATGAAGCGTGGATTAATTAAAATACCAAAAAATAAATCTTCAAACGTTGTTGATTGAGAATCAGGTATGTTTTTTAGACGACGAACATTGGCTTTCGTCATGCCTATTTTTCCGTGGGTTTAAGGACCATTAACTTAAAATTGGCATCATAATACCGAAGAGAACCTATTGAAAATTTGCTGGCATACCGATTCCATGCGTCTCTGCAATACGACAATCCATCAGGAAATTATTCTTGCTGTCTATAAAACTTTTACTTTTACTCAGTGTCAGATATAACCGGCTACCCCTACACGCACGTCTCGCTTGCCGGGTTCGGCCAATTTCAGCGGCTAGGTGATGTATAGGCCTAATTGCGGATATTGTGTCAACAAACGAGTTCATTGCGCCCTTGCATTTTTTGTGCACATTCCTCGCAACTTCATCTTCGACTTCTTTAAAGCGTCCTTGTTGCGGACCACTGAATTAATTTTTTGTACAGTATGCATTTTTTAGCTATCTTTGTCTTCACGCTAACGCCCAGTATTGTCTTTAGTTAGGGCTATGCTGTATTTTCTTGCAGCTACACAATTATTCTACATTTCCTAGTGTTTAATAACCATTAACTTAAAGTTGGCATCATAATATCGACGAGAACCCATTGAAAATCTGCCAGCAATACCTTTTCCACGTATCTTTACAATGTGACTATCCATCACGAAAATATTCCTGCTGTTTATAAAACTTAATTTTACTAAGCTTCAAGTACTATAGACACATTATAACTCTGCCACTGAGTAGCCATGGCCTGTCTAAGAATTCGAAGGTTTGCATGTTTTGATGCCATTCTGCAGATTTGAGAAACGTTTTTGTATAGGCTAATAGAACGTCATTCTCTCTTCACTATTTCCCGAGATCCAGTGACGTTACACGTAGGCACTGTACAGTCGGTTGTCGCGGCTAGCGATGTATAATAAAGAGGTGGTCGTTTATTGTCAACAAGTTTTGTGTGTGCGTGCGTGTGTGGGGGTGAAAAGAAGCAGCGTGGTTACCGTGGTAGTTGCCAGTGGTATTGATTAACTTTCTGTTAGGCTGCGAATGCAGGACAATCCTTGAGTTTTTGCATCAGATTCTGAGAAAAAACCGTCGTCTTGGATTCGGAGAAATACGGTATCACTCCAGAGGCTTCTGTGGCAAACACTTCAGTTCTCTTCTTCAAACAGTGTCACCTAACATAACCTATGTATCATGAAAACATACTTGAAACGTATGTAGAGAAATGGTAACCTCCTTACTAAAAATTTACATGTAAATAACCTTTCTGAAATTTAAATAGACACGAGAAGATATGAATTATCCTCTCAAATCAGTGATGTACTCAGCCATATCTTGAGGTGTATCCCATTCTTACTTCATTTCCATATAAAACATTAAAATTAAGAGATCGTTTACTTCAGTCTTTACTTTTAACGAGTTAACAACTGCTATCAGCTACGTTATTTACGCATTTATTACGAAAACTTATTATCCTCTTTCATTTCAAATTTTCTTTAGAGAACAGCAGTCGATGGGTATTACTAATCGACTCCAACATCGCCTTCGAATGTTGACGAGAGAGCTCGCAAATGCACATAGTGAGAAAACTATACCGTACCGAAGATGATCGATCACATTTTGTGGCAAACGTTTCAGTTTTCTTATTCAAACAGTGTCACTAACTTAATCGTACTTTATGTATGATGAAAACACACTTCAAGTGACAGTAGAGAAATTATTACCTTCTTGCTATAAATGTTAATAGCCTTTCCGTAATTTAACCAGACACGAGAAAATATAAACTAACCTCTGAAATCAATTATGCACTCTGCCATATCTCGAGATGTATCCCATTCTTTCATAATTGCAGTATTTAGCATTAAAATTGAGCGATCATTTAGTCATCCTTTATGAGTTAACAACCATTATAGACACATTCTTTACGCATTTATTACGAAAATATGTTCTCCTTCATTTCAAAATTTTCTTACGGAACAGCAGTCGACGGATATTACTAATCGACCCTGACTTCGCCTTCAAATGTCGACAAGAGAACTCGCTAATGGACATAGCAAAGAAGTGATACTGAAGGTAATCAATCGCATGCAATTTAATCGCTGGGGTGCATAACCGTTACAAGATATTAGAATCATTCCGTATTGACGGTTTTCACTTTACAAAGGTGAAAAAAGAGAGTATCCTCCTAATTCAATACAATAAATATTCCGTCATTAGACGGAGTAAACAAATTCAAACATGTTTCGGCTCGTTTGAGCCATCTTCAGTTAAAAATTAGGGGAGTTTGAAATAATTTACATAATATAATTTGAAAAAATGCTAAAAAACTTAATGAAGGAGCAAATGAAAAAACAAACAAAAGAGAGCCTAAACAGAAACAAAATTAGCACAAATATACAATATTTACATCAATATGCGAGCAAAAAACAACTCACTGCGACAAAATTCAGTGAAAAGGTGTTAATTTAAAATAAGAAAAAAAAACATTCTACTTGAAACATTCATTCCATATATTTGTCAGAATTTCCATAACACAAACAAACCTCACCTCCATCTCTCCAACTCACCACCACTCCCCCCTCCTCACACCAGCCCTGAACCACCCCTTCCCCCTCCGCTCCTTCCATCCTAGCAAATACAGTCGAACCAACAATAGACTCGATCACGCGAACGAGACTGTTACTTTGAGAAGGCAGACCATTTGAGAGGACAACCACCTGCTAAAAACCGTAAGTTTAAGCTTTCTCCTCACCGGGCGAGTTGGCCGTGCGCGTAGAGGCGCGCGGCTGTGAGCTTGCATCCGGGAGATAGTAGGTTGGAATCCCACTATCGGCAGCCCTGAAGATGGTTTTCCGTGGTTTCCCATTTTCGCACCAGGCAAATGTTGGGGCTGTACCTTAATTAAGGCCACGGCCACTTCCTTCCAACTTCTAGGCCTTTCCTATCCCATCGTCGCCATAAGACCTATCTGTGTCAGTGCGACGTAAAGACCCTAGCAAAAAAAAAAAAAAGCTTTCTTCACACCCATTCTACACTTTTTACTTATCACCCCACGTTTCTCACACAACCTCATTTTTCCATTACAGATTAGAACTTCATTGATGGTTTCCACTAGATCACTTACAGTTTACTATGCATCTGTCTTCTACCTAACACAGCTTCTCAATTTTATATCGCAGCCCTTCCGACCCTTTATAATAAGGCAAGATACCAGCCAACATTATGGAACAATAATCAAGAAAGGGACCGCTAGATTGAGAAGATATTGAGAATGCTGCTGTTTCTAAAGCTTTAAATTTCATTGGTGTTTTTCCTTGTCACAGGCTTTTCGCCTGCACGTTATATCAGGCTTGGTTTCTCAAAAAGGTTTGCTCTCCTGACCAATTTAATGTGATGGGTTTCTACAAGGATGATTTTCGACAGTGATTTCAACCTGTTTTGTTATTGTTACTAAACAATATTTTGTAAACTATGAGGTCCATAACCTCACCATGTGCTACTATTGTTCATTTCCATCTGCATCATTTGTTTTTTCATTCCTTTGTTTTCTTAGGTTAACACAGTTTTTAGTTTCAATTATTATTTTAAATTAACACCTTTTTGCTGAATTTTGTCGCAGTGAGTTGTTTTTTGCTCCGCATATTGATGTAAATATTGTATATTTGTGCTAATTTTGTTTCCGTGTAGGCTCTCTTTTGTTTGTTTTTTTATTTGCTCCTTCATTATGTTTTTTAGCATTTTTTCAACCTATATTATGTAAATTATTTCAAACTCCCCTCATTTTTCACTGAAGATGGCTCAAACGAGCTGAAAGATGTTTGAATTTGTTTACTCCGTCTAATGATGGAATATTTATTGTATTGAATTAGGAGGATACTCTCATTTTTCACCTTTGTAAAGTGGGGTGCATAAATCGGTAACAGAGAAAATCGCATGCGCTTATTCGCTCGTAATAACGGATGTGTCAGTTATAGGTCTCTTGCTGTAACTGAAGGATAATACGCAGTTTAAAATAGGAACTTTGAAGGGACAAAAAAAATTGTCGTTATTACGGAGTTCTCGTTATATGCCGTTCTCGCCATAGCGGACTTCTACTGTATCATGAAATATTCTTCAGCTAGATAGATATATTTATTTTTAACTGACAACATTAGGGACACATGTCCCAGTATTACACTGAACTGGTGAATACATGAGTAGCATAAAATAATAAACTGAAACAAACAGCTATGCTACTGTGTTATATTACTGAATGAAATAAGGGCTGAGGATATCCGACAGTAGCTTAGATTGAAAAGAAGCCTGCTGAAGACCTTACAACTGAAGATATTGCAATGGTGTGGTCAATGCAATGGCTCCCCACAGGACTCCTTGAGCATACTTCGACTGCAGTGTTCCCGAGAAGAGGCCAAGAAGATGACTTATCTTGAAACCAGGTTGTTCCAGTCTTCTTCATTGGTCTTTTCTCCTGATCATCTTGCCATTTGTGAATTTTGGAACTGAAGATTAGCCTGTTTTGAACATTGCTGGTGTAATTCCTGCCTGTTTGGGAGAAGCAGATTGTCAAGGACCTTGGAATCAGTGTTGTAAATTGGCATCAACTATATGAACAACATATGTGAATTGACAGGACGAACTGAATGAGGTTCGTACCCAACTGCACTCGGCTTGCTGTAGCGAAGAAATGATGATGTTTACACAATATAAAATAAATGGATATTTTGCTTCCTAAGTACAATAATAGAATGCATATGAAGAAATTAAAATGCCATTAACTATAACATTCTAGATAACTGCGTTATTATTTACAATTTACTGTTGAATACCAGTAATTTCTCACATTGAGAAAAGTTTTAGTAACCATGGTACAACTGTGGGTGGAAAAATGTTGCAAAGTAGGGATCGGGATAAGGATTACTTAAACTGGGAATCACAGCTGAGTACTACTTTTGCTCTATTTCTTACTTTTAGTAACAGTAACAATGATGATGGTGATGTTGTTGTTGTTGTTGTTATTATTATTATTATTATTATTATTATTATTATTATTATTATTATTATTATTATTATTATTATTATATATGCGAATAAGCCCTCTAGGACTACACAAAGTACTTAGTGGCATGTATTTGCTTTCCTTTGTGCCCATTTTTCTTTCATTCTTTTACTGTGGGCTTCCTTTCTGTCTTCGGACCCAGTTCCAGTTTTCTTATTTGGTCTTTCCTCTTGGTCATCTTGCCATTTGTGAATTTTAGATCTGAAGATTGGACATCTGCTGGTGTAATTCCTGCCTTATTTGGCTTATGTTTCTTCTTCTGCTCCCAGAACCTCTTCATTCTTTGCGTGTAAAATTTTTTAGTTTAAGTCTCAAGTCTGTCTCTCAGGATCCTCTTCTCTTCTCGGTCTTCAATTTGCTGCATTGTCAAGCCTAACTCATCTAAGTCATCTTGACTTCTCTGAACCAAGTATTCTTGGTTTTACTTTTCCAAAGTAGTTGAAAATATGTTTCAGTACCCTGGTTTCTGGTAGTCTTGATATGTGGCAGAAAAATGCAACCATCCTTTTCCACATTGTGTCTATTATTGACTCAGTTTCCTGGTATATAACTTCATTAGGTAATAATTGCCATTGTCCATCTACTTAGTGTTTTTTGTTTATGATTGTTCTAAGGATTCTTCTTTCTGTCTTCTGTAATTTATCTAGTTTTGATTTGGTGTTCAAATTGAATAGTGTTTCACTAGCATGGGTTGGTTCAGTTTTAATAACGGACTTGTAGTGTTTCAATTTTGCATTTATCAAGAGAGATTTCTTCTCGTAGATTGGCCAATTTAGTTGTTCTATTTTCTACTGATACTTTCTCGTTTAAGTTCCAAGTAATTATCTCCCCAAGATACTTGAATACCGTATTTACCTGAATAATCCTCGCTGTTGAATAATGCCTGCACCCTCATTTTAGGAAGGTACATTTTGAAAAAATGAAATGAACTGAAATTCTTTCCATCGAAAGAGTAACGTAGGCATAAACAAACTTTTCGTATCACTCCATGAGGCCCACGTGGTCTTTACGCAAATATGAACCTGTAAGTTTACGGATATAGCTGCTTTGCCTGAGATGATAAAAATAAATTATCACTGCTATGAAATATATTTTCCAGGAAAATGAGCAAGTAGGCTACTTACGTGACAGGTATTTCGTTAATCTGAACTTGCAATAGGCTCAATTCCCTGTAGATGGGAAGATTCATTCTCTTGCATCACTAGAATCCTCTCCTTAATTACTTACAGATTCGTCACACACCACCCGTCTTACTAATAAACGGTGTATAACTTTTATACTAGGTTTATAAACCGTTTATGTGAAATTCGTTACTAATAAACCGTGTATAAACCTCCTGTGCATACATCTGTTATAGTTATTCATTGAATTGCTTATAACAGACCAGGACCCTTGTATAAGTGTTGTATAGCAGCGACTAGCGGAAAAAGAAATCAATGAGCAGTTTATTTTCGTGGTATTTACTGTCTGCAGTAATACAGTCATGGTGAAATATTTGACTTATCCATTCAACATTGAAGGAATGGACAATAACGTTGATGATCTTCACGGTATTTTAAACATAAAAGACGTACACCATTTGGGGGTTATGGAGGGTAGACATCTTTGTAAAGTAAAACACTTTTAAATAGACGGGATGACATTGAATAACTATAAAAGAAATGATGGTTGGGTGAATTTTTCTGTAATACTGTGTTACTGCTGAATAGACTTTTGAAATTATGAGTTTATTATACATTATTATACATGGCATTCGTAGATCTAGAAAAGGCATTCGATAATGTTGATTGGACCAGGCTATTTATGATTCTGAAGATGATAGGGATCAGATACCGAGAACTAAGAATTATCTACAACCTGTATAAAAATCAGTCTGCAGTGATAAGAATCGAGGGCTTTGAAAAAGAAGCAGCAATCCAGAAAGGAGTGAGGCAAGGCTGCAGTTTGTCCCCTCTCCTTTTCAATGTTTACATAGAACAGGCAGTAAAGGAAATCAAAGAGAAATTTGGAAAGGGAATCACAGTCCAAGGAGAGGAAATCAAAACCTTGAGATTTGCCGATGATATTGTTATTTTATCTGAGACTGCAGAAGATCTCGAGAAGTTGCTGAATGGTATGGATGAAGTCTTAGGTAAGGAGTACAAGATGAAAATAAATAAGTCCAAAACAAAAGTAATGGAGTGCAGTCGAACGAAGGCAGGTGATGTAGGAAATATTAGATTAGGAAACGAAGTCTTAAAGGAAGTAGATGAATATTGTTACTTGGGTAGTAAAATAACTGACGATTGCAGAAGTAAGGAGGACTTAAAATGCAGATTAGCACAAGCAAGGAAGAGCTTTCTTAAGAAAAGAAATTTGCTCACTTCAAACATTGATACAGGAATTAGAAAGATGTTTTTGAAGACTTTTGTGTGGAGCGTGGCATTGTATGGAAGTGAAACATGGACGATAACTAGCTCAGAAAGAAAGAGAATAGAAGCTTTTGAAATGTGGTGTTACAGAAGAATGCTGAAGGTGAGATGGATAGATCGAATCACGAATGAAGAGATACTGAATCGAATTGGTGAGAGGAGATCGATTTGGCTAAATTTGACGAGAAGAAGAGATAGAATGATAGGACACATCTTAAGACACCCAGGACTTGTTCAGTTGGTTTTTGAAGGAAGTGTAGGTGGCAAGAACGGTAGGAGTAGACCAAGGTATGAATATGACAAACAGATTCGAGCAGATGTAGGATGCAATAGTTACGTAGAAATGAAAAGGTTAGCACCGGATAGGGTGGCATGGAGAGCTGCATCAAACCAGTCTATGGACTGATGACTCAAACAACAACATCTTCCTCTAGAAAGTTCTTTCTCAAATTTGAGTATAAAAAGGGACATATTTCTTGACATAAAAAAATGGTATAACTTGAAAACCGTACGTAATATGATTTCCATACTTTGTAGTTGAATACGCAGATATATGTATAAATGCCTAATAGAAACTTTTTTGATCAAACCTTTCTTTTAGCTACAAACCGGTTTTTCCTTCCTCCTGAAAAGTAAGGATTTTGGAATATGTACCCTTTTCAACACACTGATTCGATTACAGTTGCTTATGTTTTCCGTACTATCCCAGTTAGGAGTTCCGTGATCTTTTCTTAAGCTTTTCCATTTCTTTCATGGCGTTCATTACACAAGCAAGCTGAAAAAATGTTGATATCAATATAAGCTGTCTCACTTTGTGTTGCCACTGCCTTTTCTATATGCTGTGCTACTGCGCGACTTTCTGGAAAGTTTTGCCCATGGATAACAAGCAGAAGCTATCATAAAGGCGGTGAACGTGCGAAATACGTCAGTGAACTGCAGGAAGAGATTCCTGGACTTGGAACGAGTGTATACGTGCTGTATGGTAATACAATGCGTAAAACCTTACTGGACAGTAACACGACCTGTGGTTGATAATTCTTTTTGTGCAATGTAAACTCTTGAAATAGACACACCGGCGAAATCTGATATTAGTTTTGTGATACAGTAAAACCTCGTTAATTCGATGTCTTTGTAATACAGAAATCGGACTTCCAATTACGTGATTTCGAATTAACAGCCATCTTGTAATTCAGAAATGCAAACCCTCGCCAGTTTTTGCGGATTCTGCTTTTCTGCATACTGCCTGCTACAGGATGTTGTGGCGTTCCTTAAAACACTGAATACAAAAGAATTACGATTTCACTCTATTTTCAGCTATGAAACACACTATAGACACACCTGAGTGAAAGTGCGGAAAGCTACCCCTGCACGTTCCAGAAGACACATTCTATCGTGACATGGAGAAATTTTGAATTTAAATTACTCTGCAAATACAATACTATTTAAAAAAAAAAATTAAAGTTAGTTTAGAATTAAAAGTCTGAATTGTTCTCCGTTTAAATATGACATATGGCAACAGTTTTCTTTCATCTACGATTGCACAAAGCATGACTGTACACTCGGCATCGAAAACTAGGTTAGCCAGGAGCATGTTGGCAACCTTGACACAAATAAAACCCGCTCCCCAATTTCGTGCCTCAAAATTTTTTAAAAAATATGCGATACAGTAAAACCTCTTTAATTCAACTATCACACTGAATAATAACAAACAAATTAAGATTGTAAATATACCATATTTACACGAATGGATTTCAGATTCCACTATGAGAGCATTGGCACTGTCGGTGATGGCCAAGCAGGCATCAATTTTTAGTAGTGAGACAGTCTATCAGAGTGCATTGGCACTGTCGGTGGCTACAATTAGCCTCCGCAGTGGCCTCCACAGTATGCACTAGCCATGTGTCTTGGTAGGTGTGCCAGGTACCAACTGATGAACCCAGCCTAGCACACGGGGGCGAAACGCTGGCAACCAGGAATGAGTTAGCTGGAAAATTTATGGTGTCCAATAACGGACCATTTATATTGGTATCATAAATTTACTCATTCGGAACATATATTACAGATTCCCTATGAGAATCAACATCTGTGTCACATGATATGAATTGTGCTGGCTGCCGAGGCCTGTCCCACTCCTCTGTGGCTATTATTAATGACTGACAGATGAACCCATCTGCTTACCTTATGAACATCAGTTCTGGACCTTTAAATGACCATTTAAATGCTGGTGTTTATAAGGTCCATGCAAGACTGTGCTTAAATGATATCACTGCAACTGCTATCTCAAATGTTGTCAAACTTTCATAGAAATACTCAAGAATAATCATTTCAATGGAATGTGCTACATTACAGTGAAAAATATGAACTATGTACTATATACTCACCTAGTAATTCTTGTTAGTGTGGAATACCTTGAAGCGTTTAGGCATGTGAAGTGCTACTTCCCAGACCTTGCACTCACATCCATTTGTGCTAGTCTTCTTTTTGGTTGCACACACTAGACATTGCCTTGAGGGGTTTTGTTTTATTTTATTAGGAGGTATTTGCCTAGGAACCTGAGCCTAATGTGCTGCTTGTAGTCTCATTGGGGTGTCAGCAGATTGACGGCCTCTTCTTATATAGTCTGGTAAAGTGATACTTTTCAGTATCTCCTCAGTACAAGAAGCTTGAACTGATTGTATTTCATTGTATTCACAGGAATAACTTTCAGATATAGTATAATCTTCTTCACAATCACTATTCAGTAAAATATCCACGATTTCTCGCTCTGTAATAACCTTGCGCGTGCTCATCTATACTCACTGAATACTCGTGACATCAGCTCAATGCTATCTTCAATTTACGCGGTTAATCTGCTAAACATGACTCAGATAGAGCTGAGGTTCAAGCATAATAATAATAATAATAATAATAATAATAATAATAATAATAATAATAATAATAATAATAATAATAATAATAATCGTAACGGGCGGTACACCTCCGCGCCGCTAATTCAAACATTGCACCAGTTGAAACTCCTCTACTGGAGGAAGCCTGAACTTTAACAACCATGTTAATTCTGAAGTTTCTCAGAAGATGTCTGTACTGTAAATTTTGAAGTGTTCTGAACTATGTCAATTTTGATTCGTGTTTGTCTGCTCCATAGCAAGAACTTTGAACATTCTCTAACAGATGTCTCTACCAAAACTGATAACGCTCTCTGGTGTAAAGGAATGAACGGTCCGGAAGAAATTTAACATTCATAAGTTTTGTTTTTGCTAAATTTTGTTCTGTGGTTTGAGAGTTGGCAATATAATCCTCTCTTTCCGCCTGTTTTGAATGTAGCCAATCAGGAATTTCTGTAATTAATTTTCCACCAATAAGGTGTTTCTTCTTCGTCTGGTGTATTAGTTTTTTGCTGTTATCCAATAAAATTTTGTGGGCGGGTTGTAATCATTCATGAAACGTCTCGAATTTTCCGCAAGGATATATAAATCCAATAAAATTTTGTGGGCGGGTTGTAATCATTCATGAAACGTCTCGAATTTTCTGCGAGGATATATAAACTGCTGATTTTCTGGTCTCCTCGCCACTTCAGTAATATTTTTCCTAGTGTGATTATGTAGCAGGGGGCGGGAAGTGCCTCTTTCTTTGGGCAGCAGTTCATCCTTCAGGTAATGGCCTTTTAATAACTTCTTCTGCTCGCTAGCTCAGCAGTTTAACCCTCGGGGCAGGTTCGAAACTTTTATCATGTAACTTTCCTTTAAAATGTAAAAGACACTTGGTATAAAATTCTATCTCTTTAACTACAAATTGGGATAGAGAGTGCCTTACCCTCTCGAGCTCCCACTCATAGTGTTTTGAGGTAACTACGTTTTCATAACAGTTTCCCTTCTCTTTGTAATGTAAAAGTTTTCCTATCGTGTCACCTCCGTAGTATGGGATTAGCCCTTGCATAAGCGGCCTAGTGCCAAATAGGTTTTATAAAGTGTATTGGGAGTGCAAGTTACGCCTCCACTCATGTTGGTATTTTGGGGCCATGTAATTATCCTGTTTCTTTAGTGAATAGGCCTCAGTAGGTTGGGTAATTTTATCCCTGTTCTTGTGTGCCTGGAGGGCAGCTTGAAGGTGGAGTTTGGTGTGGCCTTTGAATTGGCTTGAACTTTGAGAGCGGGTTACTCTTTCTTAAATTGTATTTTCTGTGTGCCTCGAGCAGGCTTAACTGGGTAATTGGGAGCAAATGCTCCTTGGCATGATTGGGTTTTTTTGCCCCTTTGTTGAACCTTGTGTATAAGTAAAGTTGGGCTCATTGCTCAAGGATTGCATGTCTGGGGGCTCGAAGCCCAAAATCCATTAATAAACTGTAATTGTACATTCTTAACTTGTTGATATACAACTGAGTTCCTGTTATACTTGTTATTTCTTGATCTCGAAAAGAAAATATAACCTTTGTTAAATTTTAAATTAATTTTAATTTCGTTGTTGAGACCTATTCATCCCAGCACCTTCTTTCACCTCTGCCGGTCCACCAAAACTACGTAACAATAATAATAATAATAATAATAATAATAATAATAATAATGACTTTACAAGGAAAAATAATGATTTTGAGATAGATCAAATTAAATTGAACACCCACACACTACAAGTACAGGAAAACAGAATATAACTATGTACTGGGATAGCCAACATGACGACTAAAGGAATGGAGGTGGGAAGCGGTTGGGACCCCACCCGGGCCATGAGAAGGTAGTTTGTTGCCGGGGAAACGAATTTAGCAGTGATTCAATTTAAGTATTACATTTACAAAAATGATGATAATTATCGAATGCCGTTACAAACGGGTCAATCAATAACACAAATTAAGATTAACACAGCAAATTTAGAAGGTGGCAGCATACTATAATTACAAGCTTCACGGCGCTGAGTTTAAATAACATACAGGAAAAAAAAATTAGAAATATTGTAGCCCAATACATTTAAGAGAAGTAACAAACGCTCACAAATCACACCTACATGTTAAGACATAAAGGTTCAGGAAGCATCCTTTTCTAAAACACTTCAGAATAAGGAGCTTGTCCTGAATGAGAGTATGTTAAGAGGAAACTGTACTACGAGAGGCAAACCCAAGGTAAAATATAAATTTACATACTTATACAATTACAACCAAAGAAAAGGCAAAATAATTTTACATAATTACAACACAATATACAAAGCCAAAAGAAAAAGGAGAAATGCCTCTAAAACAAAATGAGTATGACTAGCCACGAAGACTAAGTCATGTGAAATTAAAATTGGCAAATGAAAGAAATCCCGGATAAACTCCGAAGGATAAAGAAAATTTAAATTAAGAAACTACATTTGAAATTTTAAAAACCAAAACAGGAACAGAATAGTGCTTACCTCAGAGGGCCGGGAGACCCATCAGATGGAAGAGACAACTTCTCCCTTCGCCGGTCCAACAAGAAAGACAGAGGGAACAAGTTTGGCTCTGGCCAAGTGGCCAGAGGCTGGAAGGGGTGAAATCACGAAATAACCAATTAGCGCACCCACATTTCTTACATTCGTCGATAGGAAAAGGTTTTATTTTGGCCAATATGGACCCTTGATGGTTATGAATTTCATGTTTTTGGTCCGTATTGAACTGAGAATAATATATAAGTAATAATAATAATAACGTAAATGTTTCCACCTTTTCAATACAATATATTCACAAAATTACAAAATTATACGGTACTAGTTTCGACCCATCTAGGGGTCATCATCAGCCGTATTGGAGCAAAGATCATTTGTGGCGAAATCCTAAGACAATATTATTTTAAAGAATAACAAGTGAAATGAGATGTTATGGTAATAGTTAATAATACAAGGAATATACATACTAAGAGGTTTTTAACAAAGAATAAAGTATAAATGGGGTGTTGTAAAGATTATAATCATGGAAATCAGTAAGTTCTTGTATTGAAATGAAATATGGCTTAGGAAGACGGCTTAAGGTGGGGCTGAAGGGTGCGGGAGAAAGTGTAATTGTCTTGGAAAAGTACCTTTGATTAAATTTAGGATTGAGTTTAGGTTGGCTGCATTATTGTTTCTGAGGAAAGTGATAAATAGATCGAAGAGTATGTTGGGTTTCTCTGAGATTTCATTGAGATTGTGACTGGCATTAAAGTATTGGTCTAGGTGTATGTAGTAATTTTCCATTATGTTCAGTAAAGGGCCCTTGTTTGCTAATACGAGGATGTCCATGTCTTGTTCAATATTGGTGAAATTATGGTTATAATCTTGCATGAAAAACTAAACAAGTTCAATTTGCAACCGGATCACTCCATCCACTCTTTCGATATTGTAAACATGTACCCAAGCATACAAGTATCAAAATTAATTCCGATAATTATAAACAATTTAAACAAAAACAGCCACTTAAGCAAACTAGAGATACAAGACTTTATCACAATATTAAAACTTATCATCGACAATAACTTCTTCACTTTTGACAATGTCATATATCAACAAAATGGTTTGGCAATGGGGTCACCGGCCTCAGGTATCTTAGCAGAAATATACCTGGACTTCCTCGAATACACCAAAATTGACAACGAATTCGAAAACATTCTCTTTTGGGCCAGATATGTCGACGATGTCTTTGTAATCATGAATGAGAAATCAATTAACGCACCCACCACCCTCTTAAGACTCAACAATATTGATCCTCATATCATATTCACACTAGAATCCGAATCAAATCAAAAAATCAACTTTCTAGATTTAACCATCACTAGAAACTCAGATTCTTTCAGTTATAAAATTTTCAGAAAACCCACTCAAACAGCCTCCACCATTCGCCAAGATTCAGTGCACCCCCAGTCCCACAAACGAGCCACATACAACAGCCTAGTTCACCGAGCCTTCAGCATACCTATGTCCAATAAAGATCTAAAAAACGAACTCAACACAATCCGCGGAATCGCAAAATTCAACGGCTTCAGCAATCATTTTATAGAAAGGATAATCAATAAACACAAACATCGCCCAAAAACTACCCTCAAAAAAGAAATAACCAAACCTCTAACATTTTCCACCTTCACGTTCAACAATGATATCTACAAGTTAATCAACATCTTTAAGAAACAAGGCGTTAAAATAGCCTTCAAAACCCACAATAAGAACATGAATGTTTTATACAATACTTCACACATCAACAAGACCAGCAGTTTTTTAAAATCAGGAGTATATAGGATCAAATGTACCACCTGTAAAAAAACCTACATCGGGCAAACCGGGAGAAACTTCATTATCAGATACCACGAGCACACTAACGCAATAAAATACAACAAGTTTTCAGCCATCGGCCAACACATGCAAGATTATAACCATAATTTCACCAATATTGAACAAGACATGGACATCCTCGTATTAGCAAACAAGGGCCCTTTACTGAACATAATGGAAAATTACTACATACACCTAGACCAATACTTTAATGCCAGTCACAATCTCAATGAAATCTCAGAGAAACCCAACATACTCTTCGATCTATTTATCACTTTCCTCAGAAACAATAATGCAGCCAACCTAAACTCAATCCTAAATTTAATCAAAGGTCCTTTTCCAAGACAATTACACTTTCTCCCGCACCCTTCAGCCCCACCTTGCCATATTTCATTTCAATACAAGAACTTACTGATTTCCATGATTATAATCTTTACAACACCCCATTTATACTTTATTCTTTGTTAAAAACCTCTTAGTATGTATATTCCTTGTATTATTAACTATTACCATAACATCTCATTTCACTTGTTATTCTTTAAAATAATATTGTCTTAGGATTTCGCCACAAATGATCTTTGCTCCAATACGGCTGATGATGACCCCTAGATGGGTCGAAACTAGTACCGTATAATTTTGTAATTTTGTGAATATATTGTATTGAAAAGGTGGAAACATTTACGTTATTATTATTATTACTTATATACAATATGGACCCAGCGAAAACTTCCAGGATTTTTGTTTCTGATGCAACAGGAAATCGCTAAAATCATCTTACCAGCACCTACACGTGTGGCTACATACTGGCACAAAAGTTTTACCTTACATTCAAATGCTCATAATACGGTTATGTACATAATAACATATTTTTTTCCCACACTAACCAAACAAATTTAGAAAAGTAGCAGAGAAAAATATCTTCACATACAGAAAATAAAATAAGAAATTTTTACAGAATGAAATGATTTTTTACCAGTTCTTCTTTTGCCACAGTCCAATTTTCAAAGTCAGACAAGTAAGCATATTTTACCAAAACAAATGAACGTATCTTACAATCACAACATACTTTCACCAGAACAAATGAACATATCTTACAATCACAACATACTCCCCTTCTCCAAACTTGAGCATAGCTCGAGACAACTTTTTTTAAATAGTACGACAGTTACTTAACTGGCAATCTGTTGCCTTGCGTTGAATATCCAAACCAAAAAAAAATCTTAGAATTAAAGGTCCTTCATTATTCCTAGAATAGCATAATACAACCCTGTGAAAAAAAAAAAAAAAAAAATCTATATATGTATTGAAACAGGAACGCCCATACTTCAATTTTTCGGAGAGCATGAATAACGTCAAGGCGTGTACGGCTCATGCTTAAAGAGTGAGAGAGAAGGGTAGTGAAATAAACTTATGATTAAAGTGGCACTTGCAGTTTATTCAAGAGATAAGCAAAGGAATTATATCACCTTTTACAGATGTATTGTGAGATTGCCCTTGAAGGTGCGGAGGAGACGTTGTTCAGCGTCGTCGGCGTTGTCTGTGTCGGCGGCGTCCCGCGTCGTTGGTGTTGTCTCAGCACTGGACGTTGATGGCGACTCGAACCTGAGGCAGATCGTGCAGCGTGAAACAGTTGTTAAGGAGCGGTGAAATGAAGAACTTCCGCACAGAATGTCGAGGGGATCTGGTGCGACATTTTTCTACCGCACTGCGAATTAAGGCGAAGCACTTTTGAATAGTTTCCACAGTAAATGGCGTTGGACGCACTTTTAAAACAAAGATGAAATCAAAGTCACAGTTCCGTGAGGATAATGCAGTAGGCACTATCGTACTTGAAATAATAAGCAATGAAAGCATTCTGGAATCTTCCGAGATGCAATAATTAAGCACTTCGCTCAGTCTCAAAAAAATAAATTCTTTGGATACAGTCTCTGCACTGTATGCAATGAGTTCAGCACGCACACTCTCGTTAAAATAAATTAGAGCTTCTATGAAAATATAAAAAAACAGTTTATGACAGTCCAAGTTCTGTTACGTCGTAATTTCTCTGAGGCAAGTTTATCACTGAGGCGTAATTTTTGACAGTTTTATGAGGGGATTTGACATAGTCTTTGAATGAAATGAAGGTTGGCACAGTTTATGATAGGATATATTAACACTGTTTTCACGCGGAGTGATAGACACAGCCTTTGGGGGAAAAAAAAAGTAAGCACTGTTCTTTACAAAATAACGTGACACTGTTCATTAAAGAATTGTTCAATTGCTAGGGCACAATTTTACGAGACAGCTTAACACGGTAGAGGAAACATCTACAGCACAGTTTCAAACGTACAGTCTTTTAAATTCACAATCAACTAATGAAATACAATTGCACAGCCCTACAGACTGATAGAAACGAAAATAAGCTTTCGTTCTTTCGCAAAGTCAAAGTCCACGGAGAAGGCTTTCAACATTAACACTTTCGAACCCATGTACTCATCCAGACAGAGTAACGAACCGTATGGCGAGGCGACGATGTGCTTGCTCGCACACACACACTGCGTGACACACACACTCACTGCATACTGCACACTGCTTTACTCCAGGCTGGCGACTCCCTTTTATTGCCGAAGGTCAGACGGCGTGGTTGTACATGTGGGCATCTAGAAAACTTTATATCTTGTCCATCCTTATGCCGATTTACATGAAATTTTGGCTAGCAGCATTTATTGTTCAGGCCTACAAGGTGACGTTCTCGAAATTATGATATTACATTCTGTTCATGATGAAATGCCATACAACAAGACAGAACCTTCGGTGTGACGTCACTTGGCCTTGGCTGGCACTCTGGAGCAGTGCTAGCTTGCACGCTGTCTCCCACAATGCCTGCGCACTCGGCGCACGTTTTGAATGCATACAGCCGGGTGTTAGCGAGTTCCTTTCAAGAAATATATGAACGTGAATGCTCGCAGGGCATTCCCGTTTCATCATGATCTTCAAATCTTATGTCCTCTGTAAACTGTGTGTTATGAACAGAACATGGGAAAATACAATTCTGTGAAAAAAAATAAATATATATCTTCAAATCTTATGTCTACTGAAAGGTCTAGTAATTGGTAACGCATCACATTCACTTTCTGTAAGAAGGCATCCACTACCTCCTCCATGGCAATGTTTGAAATGAGTAGATCTTGCATTAGTTTTCACTTTAGTTACATGATCGACTTCCTGTAAGGTGGCATCCACTATGTCCTTCATAACAACATTTGCATTAGTTTGCATTAGTTTTCATTCTTGTTGCACGATCAAAGTCACCTCATTTGACTACGGGTTATCGCTGACTATGTGACTGTTGACACGGTCGTTGCCGCCCGCCTCCATACACGTTCAGTTCAAATGTGGTCACCAAACAAGTCGTCTGGTAGCGAAGTAGGGCACAGCCTAGCATGACTGCCGCCATCTGGACATTTGCCCGCCGTGTTGCCCCTCAACTAGGCACGTCAAGTTGATGTTGGGTAGAACTAAGGCTGTCGCAATCTGGACATCTGGCCACTGGGTTGCGGTGTTGGATGATAGTGCCCAAGACATACAGTGTGCCCCTCAACTAGGCACGCCAGGTTGCTGTCAGGTAGAAATAAGGCTGTCGCCATCTGGACATCTGGCCACTGGGTTGCGGTGTTGGACGGTAGTGCCCAAGACATTCAATGTGCTCCTTCACTAGGCACGACAGTTTGAAACAGAGATTGCAGCCACTGCAACATAAATCCATACACAGCAGACAGGGGAAATACTAAAGCCAAAGCCACCTCGGTGGACAAAAGCTACGAGTCACCCAACTGGTGTCTCAACGACTTCCATAGAGAGATCCCCTCCCACATACTTGGGAATACCCCAGTCCACCTGGGGCAAGCACTATTAATAATTTCAAAAAGAAAAATGGTGAAAGACTAAAAGAAAATCTACCAGAATACAGAGAATCCCTAGTTATGAACATGAAAATAAAGATCTTAATCTTACCTAAAAGACATTATACTAAAGTATACCTAGAATGGTCATAAACGACCATTCTCATTACAACTAAAAGAATTCCTAATGAAACTATAAGGGCCTGATTACAATCACAACAGAAAAATGACAGGGAAAACTGGAGTACCCGAAGAAAAACCTGTCCCGCCTTTGCTTTGTCCAGCACAAATCTCACATGGAGTGACCGGGATTTGAACCACGGTATCGAACGGTGAGAGGCCAGCGGACTGCCACCTGAGCCATGGAGGCTGTATAAAATATAGAGTACATTATGTAATTCTATTCCATATTAAAATAAATTCAACTGAAACCACACAGTAGTAGTATAGGGATTATGGTCTTAAAAATGAAAGTATGTTTTTCTAGCCAAGGAGAATATTTTTTACATGTTCATTTTCATCATTTCTGTTATCTGTATATGTTTTTTAATTAAAAATTCTTTACCGCTCTAGTAATTTGCTAAAATTGAAACACTCAGGATTTCTATTATAACAGATACTCTTGAGTTAAAAGATTGATTTTTATAAGAGTGTGAATAAATTCTGTTGATTGTATTTTCACATTCTCATTACAACAGGAACTCTAATTTAAGAGGGAATGTTATTCTCGGTCTTCAATTTGCTGCATTGTCAAACCTGACTCATCTAAATCATCTTGGACTTCTTTGAACCAATTATTCTTGGTTTTACTTCTCCAAAAGTACTTGAAAAGATATTTCATTACCCGGGTTTCTGGTAGCCTTGAAATGTGGCAGAAAAATGCAACTGCCCTAGTTCTTTACTAAAATTGCATAGGAATCACTATTTTAATTCTTCCTTCTCAAGAGAAATAAACATACCATTGCTTGAGTCGTAAGTTCACATTTGTATGCGTGTATTTATTTGATATCTCCACCTTCTAGTATTTAAAGACTAAAACCTTTACAAAGGTTAAATTACCATTTATACTATAGTCCACTTTTCTGATAGAGGGTGGTTGCCCAGTTGTACCTCCTCTTAAAACAATAATCAAGACCACCACCACCACCACCACCCCTTTTCTGTTTTGACAGTTTTCTACATTTGAATTTATTGTTTTTCTATATAAGCATGTATATGTACACTGGAAGAATATGTATATTTTTCATCTTAATAAGATTTATACTGAGCGAGTTGGCCGTGCGGTCAAGGGCACGCGGATGTGTGCTTGCATTCGGGAGATAGTGGGTTCGAATCCCACTGTTGGCAGCCCTGAAGATGGTTTTCCGTGGTTTCCCATTTTCACACCAGGCAAATGCTGGGGCTGTACCTTAATGAAGGCCACGGCCGCTTCCTTCCTACTCCTAGGCCTTTCCTATCCCATCGTCGCCATAAGACCTATCTGTGTCGGTGCGACGTAAAACAACTAGAAAAAATATATATAGGTTAAAAAATTTCTGTATTTTGTTCATGATTGTAAGGGATTTTACTTCCTGTGTTTCAGGTTTCAAAAAGAGAAGGGGATTCATCATTGATGCAGTTAAAAGAAGAGTTTCGGACCTATGAGGCCTTACGTCGTGAACACGATGCTCAAATTGTGCAGATAGCTACAGAAGCGGGCTTGCGTATTGCTCCTGATCAGTGGTCTGCTCTGCTATATGGTGACACTGCCCACAAATCTCATATGCAGAGCATCATTGACAAACTTCAGACACCTGAGTCTTTTGCTCAGTCAGTTCAGGAGTTAGTGATTGCTCTGCAAAGAACAGGGGATCCAGGCAATCTGTCAGTCCTGCGGCAGCATCTTGAACTGTTGGCTGCAATAGATCCCAGCCCTGGTAAGCCTTTTCCAAGATATTTGATAAGTAGTAATATTATTATTATTATTATTATTATGATGTTTGATCTGTATTGGTATTTAACACTTTGTAATCTACAAAGCGTTAGTTACCTTATTTCTATACAATGCATGGAATGTATGTATTCAGTGGAGAGTAAAAAAAATGTTTTGCCAGTAATAGACAAACTTCAGTTGGCTTAATGATGAATACTGTAATGTATTCAAAATATTGACATTCTGTACATTATGAACATAAAAATTATGGCATGATCAAACTCAGATGAATAATATGTGTTCAGTTTTAACAGACTGTGGAGTTCAACATAAAAATATTAATTTTTTTGTTTTTGTTAGGTCGTTGCTCCTATGACAAATTTCTCTTCCATCACCATCATCATCTTTGGTTTGCCCTTCCAGCGAGCTGGGTAGGATGTTTAAAAACGAGCGTCTTCCAAAGTTCCCTATTCAAAAAGATTTTGTTGTCCATGACAGATTCCCAATTCCATTCTCTTCTCTCCACATCTTCCCTCAGTTGGTCCATCCATCTTCTTCTTGGTCTTCCAGCTGGTCTTCTACCTGTTATTCTCTTTTCCAAATAAGCACATGGTAACTTTGTGCTATTCGTTCGTTTAAATGCCCAAACCATTTAAGTCTAGTCTTTCCTCCATTGATTCATTTAGACCTAGGTTAGATCGGACCTCATCGTTGTTTACATGATCAAGTTGTGTCTTTTGGAGGGCAGTTCTAAGAAATTTCATTTTACAGGCTTGAATCCCACTACAATCCTTTGATGTTAGTGTGCAGGTTTCCAGAGAGTATGTAAGGATGGGAATGAAGTATGACTTGTAGAGGGTCATTTTTGTTCTTTGTGGGACCTTCTCCTCCCATAGTAGGTGTCTAACGATACTGTAAAAGTTAGAGCCTTTGGTTACTCTGTTTGTTATTTCTATCTCGGCTCTATTATTATTAGCCATTATGCTTCCTAAATATCTGAATTGGTGGTCCTGTATTTTTATGTTGCATTCTGTATTATGTCTGCTGATTTTCAGTGCTACTGTTTTTGGTGGGTTCAATTTCATTCCATAATCATCAAACTTCGTACACCATGCATTTAGATTGTTTTGCACTCCCTCCTCTGTTTCATCCCATACTGCCACATCACATTGTTTGCAAACACTAGAGCCCGAAGATCTTTATTACCTTCTCCTTTTAGTTAGTATCCATAACTGCTATGAATAGAAGAGATGATAAGGCACTTCCCTGTTGTACTCCTTTGGTTGTATTGAACCGTTTAGAAAGACCATCTCCAATACTGACACAGCTTTTGCAATTAGTATATAGCATTTGGATCTTCCTAATAAGGTACTCTGGTACATCAAGTTTTCTAAGACTTTTTCAAATAGTTGATCTAGGAACATTATCATATGCCTTTTCAAGGTCCATAAACACAATAGTTAGGTTTTTTCCTCTTTCCCAGCATTTCTCTGCCAACATCCTCAAAGCAAATATCAGATCTGTTGTGCTTTTTCCAGCCCTAAAGCCATGTTATTCCTCTTCTAAGATAGGCTCTAGTATATCACTCTGGCTTCAATGATCTTCTCCATAATTTTAAGGCTGTGTGATAAGAGGGTATGCCTCTGTAATTTTCACTTTTTCTTCTTCTCCCTTTCTTAAAGGTGGTAACTATCACCCCTTTTGTCTGATCTTCAGGTATTTAGTTATTCTTCCATATTGTTCTGAGAACTCTATAAAGCCTTTGTATTCCTGGCGGACCAGCAGCTTTAATCATGTCAGCTGTAACTTCATCAGCTCCTGCCGACTTACCACTTCTCATCCTATGGAGAGCTTGCTCTACTTCTGTCCATGTAATTGGGATATCTTCCTCTATTATTTTCTGCCCAACATCCTCAACAGAGATCTCATTAGGGCCATTTAGGACCTTGTCAAAATACTGTCCCATTGTATCCGTGATATCTTTCGTATTGCAAACTATATTCCCATCTGCTTCTTCTTTATCTGATCTTTCACTTTTTACTATTCCATATATCATTTTTATATTCCCTTTACTGTCTTCCTCCAGTTTAGTTGTAAATTCTTTCCAACTTCTCTCTTTTTCTTCCTGTACAATTCTTTTGACGTCCAACTTCCTGTATCTATATTCTTTTGCCATCTCTTCCAATTTATTGTTGTCTATTCGGTTGCTGTAGACTCTTCTGTCAGACTTAGCCACATCAAGAACTTTTTTGGCTTTATTCCTTTTCATTATGGCTTCTTTCACCTTATCATTTCACCAAGATGTTCTTTTCTCTCTAACTCTTCTGCTTGTTCTTCCACATATTTTATCTGTACTACCAACCAGACTTGCCTTAAAAATCATTCCATTCTTCATTACTTTTCTTTGTGTCTGTTATTGGTATTTTAGCTCTGATTTGCTTTTGAAACTGCCGTTTGACTTCCAGATCTTTCAATTTTGAGTCTTTAATTCTTGGTTTTTTCTTCTTGTTTACTTTAATAGTAGGTTTGGTGACTCTTAAGTCTGCAATGAGGAGTCTATGGTCACTATCAAGGCTCTCACTAGGTATCACTTTTACACCATGCACCTTTTCTACACTTGACCTATCTGTGATAATAAGGTATATCACTGATCTATACTGACCATCCCAGATGTATCTCGTTATCTTGTGGCTATCCCGTTTCTAAAACCACGAGTATTGAATTAGGAGGATACACTCATTTTTTCACCTTTGTAAAATGAAAACCGTCAATATGAAATGATTCTAATATCTTGCAATTCTTCACCTGAAGTTGGTTTCGTGTAAATAGATCATGCAGAAGTTCACCCTCCTCATTTCTATTACCAAATTCATATGGACCAATAATTCCTTCATAACCTGACCTATCTGTTCCTACCTATGCATTAAAATCCCCAATTATCATTATGTTCTCTTTATCAATGATGTCCTCTAGTTTTTGTAGGAAGCTTGCTTTGTGGTCATCGCTACAACCCTGCTGTGGAGCATAAACTTGGATCACAATTAAAGTTTCTCCATGTAGGCATATTTTAGCTTTGATTAATCTCTCATTGATGAATGAGACATCTGTTTCACTATCAATGCCTTTATGGAGTATAAAACCAACTTCATTCCTCGCCACTGCAGGATTACCACTCCAGTATAATTTATGTCCGTCCTCTAACATTCTTGTGTTGCAACCTTTCCATTTGGTTTCATTTAGCTCTTGGATGTGAATAGGTCTACAGTTCATTAAATCCATGATTATGTTGCATTTTCCTGTTAGAGTCATAATGTTTAAGGTTCCAATCCGAAGCTTGTTTCTATGATCGGTTCTTCTCGTGCATCTTGAATGAACATCAGACTTGACTTCATTAGTTCCAAGAGTACTTGAAGTATTGTCGACATTCAGAATATGTTTCTTTCCAAGGCTCGTTTTTGTTTTGAAAGCAACTGCATTGTGCTCCTGTACTGATTTGCTAGGTCTAACATACTAGAGAATTTTCTTTCAGGGTGGTCTCCCTTAGCCTTTGCCTCACTTCAAGGCAGCAACTGATGAATTTATGTGTTATTTCCCACACAACCTTATCCAACCTTCTAAGTCCTCTGCTTGCAGCTATTGGTTTTACCTCAGTTTGCCTGGTTTCGTATCGGCCGCCAGACCCTCGGCCTGACAGTCGCAGGTAGTACTGTCTACTGTCGCGTACGGTAGCAGAATATATTCTGACCTGACATATCAAAAAATTTCTCTTCCATCGGTATCAAAATCTTCACCATCTATGATTACCAGCAAGTTAAAAAAAAATTCAGGTAGTATAGAGAGTTAGCTCAAATATTTGAAGCAAGATACAGTAAAGGAATGAATGAACTTGCTGTGGATTACTATCTAAATCACAGCCTCATCCATAGTAGCCAGTTGGAATACAATAATGTATAGCATGTGACGATGAATAAAATGATGGAGCCTGTGTTCATCATCATCCTCATTTTCCCCATTTCCAGCTGACACCGGGTGGGAACAAATATGATTCCTCTCCACTTTGTTCTGTCGTTCCACCCTCCTCCTTCCAACACGGTGTTCCAATGTTAAACCATTTCGATGACATTGTTTTGCTATAGCTTGTCCGTGCCTGACAGAGTCATCAGTACAGCTAGCGACACTGCAACTTTTTATGTCAGCTGTTGGTTGGGGTTTGCCTTTCTTGTTTCCAATAGTGCTTTGACGAGCTCCATATTCCCCCAATTACCATGAGTGTGAGCGGAGAATTCCGCAGGTAGAGTGCCACACAATCTGCGTTCCCCTTCTCCACCAGCACCTGTAACGTCTAAATTAGCGTCTGGCTGCATGCATAGAGCGTACAACACCTTTTCCCATTACACTTGCAATCGCCATCATCTGCAAAATCAAAGGCTTTGTCATCTTCACTGTATTCCATCTTTGATCGAACATTGGGATTGCCCCCGTATTCAAGCAAAAGTTCACACATTTCAAGTGTATCTTGGCAGGGAACCATCAGTGCTAGTATGTGAAGTGGACTTAGGCCTCCATCTAGGAAATTGGAACCATATCTGCTTAGTTCATATAGGCTATTGTTACGACAGACTCGCCACACCAAAGGCATTTTATACCTACTGCCAGGTTCAAAATTAGGCCGCCCCTAACATGGAGATAGACGCCTTTCGTAGCTGCCCCTCTGGAGTACAGACACTACGGGTTTGCCCCTTCTGCCATCTCCGCCGTACCGAAGTCCACCTTCTCCGCCGTAGATGCCGTTGAGGTCTTCCCTCGTAACCTTGAGCTGGGACCCATACCAGATGTTACACACTGGATTAGTGTACTCTGGGACTCACAAAGGCAGGGGTGCCAGTATCTGGGTACGGCTGCCTCCAAAGAGGGTCCCTACCTGCTGCGTTATGACGTAGAGATACGTTAGCTCAACAATGTCCCGTAGCTTACACTGGAAAATCTTCTGCATTTCATCACATTATAATTACTGTAAAAAAATGTCTGGCTATTTTCTGGAACTTATTCAATGACATTTTATTATGACTTGCCATTGAACCTTACGATCAATGTAAAGGTGACAAAAAGAGTCTTCAACAGAATCATTGGCAGTGAAATGGATAAAGTGTCAGTAATACTGTGTGCCTAGGCCAATGGTCAGAATCTTCCTCATACATACATACATACATTATCATTATAGACTGTTATGCCTTTCAGCGTTCAGTCTGCAAGCCTCTGTGAATTTACTAAACGTCACCACAATCCTCGATTTGCAACTAGTGTTGTGGCCTCATTTAGTTCTATACGTCTTATCTTTAAATCGTTATAAACCGAGTCTAACCATCGTCATCTTGGTCTACCTCTACTTATCTTACCCTCCATAGCAGAGTCCATTATTCTCCTAGGTAACCTATCCTCCCCCATTCACCTCACATGACCCCATCACCGAAGCCAGTTTATGCGTACAGCTTCATCCATCGAGTTCATTCCTAAATTAGCCTTTATCTCATCATTCTGGGTACCCTCCTGCCATTGTTCCCACCTGTTTGTACCAGCAATCATTCTTGCTACTTTCATGTCTGTTACTTCTAACTTATGAATAAGATATCCTGACCCAGCTTTCGCTCCCGTAAAGCAAAGTTGGTCTGAAAACAGACCGATGTAAAGATAGTTTAGTCTGGGAGCTGACTTCCTTCTTACAGAATACTGTCGATCGCCACTGTGAGCTCACTGCATTAGCTTTACGACACCTTGATTCAATCTCACTTAATATATTACCATCCTGGGAGAACACATAACCTAAATACTTGAAATTATCGACCTGTTCTAGCTTTGTATCATCAATCTGACATTCAGTTCTGTTGAATTTCTTAACTACTGACATCAATTTAGTCTTCGAGAGGCTAATTTTTATACCATACTCATTGCACCTATTTTCAAGTTCCAAGATATTAGACTGCAGGCTTTCAGCACAATCTGCCATTAAGACCAAGTCGTCAGCATAGGCCAGACTGCTTACTACATTTCTACCTAACTGAATCCCTCCGTGCCATTTTATACCTTTCAGCAGATGATCCATGTAAACTACGAACAGCAAAGGTGAAAGATTACAGCCTTGTCTAACCCCTGTAAGTACCCTGAACCAAGAACTCATTCTACCATCAATTCTCACCGAAGCCCAATTGTCAACATAAATCCCTTTGATTGATTTTAATAATCTACCTTTAATTCCATAGTCCCCCAGTATGGCGAACATCTTTTCCCTCGGTACCCTGTCATATGCTTTCTCTAGATCTACGAAACATAAACACAACTGCCTGTTCCTCTCGTAGCATTTTTCAGTTACCTGGCGCATACTGAAAATCTGATCCTGACAGCCTCTCTGTGGTCGAAAACCACACTGGTTTTCATCCAACTTCCTCTCCATGACTGATCGCACCCTCCCTTCCAAGATGTCAGATAATACTTTGCCTGGTATACTAATCAATCTTCCTCATTATTTTAAAAATCTATACCTAAAACAAAGCTACTTATCTTCAAATAATTGATTAAAGGGTGTGTGAGGAGAAAGAATGAATAACAAAATTAACGATATAATACTGACTGACAGTAATCTGTTTACCACTAAATAATCATTATCACACCAACTATGGAGCTGTATTAAATAATCTTAGTGGATGATTTGTTAATAATACAGTATTTTCTTGCGTAATTAATGTACATTTTTAACGAAAAATACAGGCGAAAATTTCAGATGCGTTAATTATTCAAGGAATTCAGATATTAAAAAAATTATTTTCAATTCATTTACATTAAAATGGTTCATCAAATATACACACAATTTATTCAACTCATTTGCGGTTATCTTTGCGCTGTTCCTGCGTCCAGGGCGGGTTGCGAAGAAATCCATACTAGCTCGTTTTCGATTAAATTCCAAGTTTCATTTCATCCTGAGGTCATGGATTCGCAGAGATCATTAGATAGCTGTATTTGCTGGCTGACTTCCTTTCAATAGACCCGATGGACATCTCCATCGTGCCGATTAATCATGTTTACGTAGTTTAATTTTGTAATCCTTAACGTAAAGTTGACTATTACTGTCTGCTTATCTTAGTATAACATAAAAATGCCTTTAACTTTTTATTATTCTCATTTATTCTAATAGAAAAATCTAGAAAAGGAAAGAAAACAAAGTATCTTTGGGAAGAAATATCTATCTTCATTAAAAAATGAGTTAACTGTTGAATTGATTCATCAAAGATCTTTGATTAAAATATAATATTTACAGTTGTGTGTATTGAAAAGTAGAAAATAAGTATAAAATTATTTCATGAATTCTGTGCCAATAAATTAAAATCACATCTGATTCATTTCTTTTTGTGACTGAATGAGATTACTATCACTATCAGCCATATTCAATCGTTTTTACGATGTGGCCTCTTTAAGTCCGAAGCAAGGTAGGTCTTCATGATGTCTCTCCATCTGGGACGATCTTGAGCGATGTTCTGCCAATGGATCCCAGTAATCTTCCGGATGTCTTTATCCCATCTGTCCAGTGGTTTTCCCTTAGGTCTCAGATGATCTTTCGGACTCCACTCAAGCACAAGCTTTGTCCACTTACCATTAGTTATCCGAGCAACATGGCCTGCCCACTGCCATTTTAGGGTAAACACCTTTCTAAAATGTCGCTGACCTTTGTCACTGACCTGATGTAATCTGCTCTCTTCCTGTCTTTCTTCGTGAAACCTAGCATAAACCGTTCCATAGGTCTTTGGGTTGTTCTGAGTTTTTGCTTAACAAACTCGTTCAATGTCCAGGTTTCACAACCGTAAGTCAGTACAGGGAGAACATTCTGGTCAAAGACTGTCTTCTTTAGGTGGGTTGGCATGTTGGATTTGAAGACTGAAGAATTTCTTTCGTAGGCTTGCCATCCTAGTTTGATACGTCGGAAGATTTCCGGTCTAAAGTCGCCTTTCATGTTTACAAGCTGCCCAAGATAGACATACTCGTGGACCTGTTGTAATGTGGAGTTTCCCCACATGCATCTTTCCTGCTGGGGCCCATTTTTTGAGCATTACTTTGGTTTTAGAAAGGTTCATGTATAGTTCCACTTTTTGACAGGTTGAAACAAGCTCTCATTAGAATTTGTACTTCATCGATGTTGTTGGCCAAAAGTGTAATATCGTCTGCAAACCTTAAATTGTTCAGACTTTTCCCATTGATTTTGATTCCTGTACTTTGCCAGTTGATTTTTGACATGGCCATTTCTAATACTGCTGAAAACAGCTTGGGAGATATGGGGTTGCCTTGCTTTACACCTCTTTGGATGGGAAAATCCGTGGTTGACACATTGACGTTTACGAAGGCTGAAGAGTTTTTGTATACATGCCGAAATACTCTTATGTAGGCAGCATCGACACAGTGTTCAGCTAAGGCTTGCATAACAGCAGCGTGGCTCACCGAGTTTAAAGCCTTTTCAAAGTCCGCAAAGGCTGGCTTGCATAACAGCAGCATGGCTCACCGAGTCAAAAGCCTTTTCAAAGTCCACAAAGGCTAGACCAGCATTTGATATTCATTACTTCTGCTGATAACTTCACGAAGGTTGAGTATGTGGTCGATTTTTCCAAAACCTCGGCGGAAACCTGCTTGTTCAATTGGCTGGGCAAAATCAAGCATTGAACCGATTCTATTTGTCAGTACCTTGGTGAAAACCTTGTAAATGACAGAAAGCAAGCTAATAGGACGATAGTTTCTGATGTCATGTATGTTCCCTTTTTTGTGCAGGAGAATTATCACTGCTCTGTTCCAAGACGGAGGGATGAATGCATTGCGTAGACAAGACATGAATATTTTTGCCAAGTGGCTTAAGTTTCATCACCAGCAAGTTTGAGAACGCTAACTAAAAAGTTATCGCTACCTGCGACTGATTCCTCTTTCATACTGTTTATAGCATGTCTGATCTCAAATGGGAGAACTTCCGGGAGTTGGGAAATGTTGGATAAGTCAGGCAAAGACAGGTTATCATCAGCCTTCTCGTACAACATGCTATGAAAGTTTCTGATGAACTCAAGAAGTTCTTCCCTATCAGTAATTCGGCCGTTGTCTCCATCTAATGCAATTAATTGCTTCTTCCCGATCTGTAGCCTCCTTTTAGCAGACTTCAAACTTTTTTAGATAAGCAAGTTCGTAGAGTATCTTCATTGAATTTCTTTAAGTCGGTTTTAATTCTCTTTCTTATGGTTTTGCACAGCTCCGAGTACTGTATTTTGTCACAGTCAGACTGAATTTTCATTTCTCTCCTTTATCACGTTCCTGGTATAGTCACTGAGTTTCTTATCTTGAGTGTTATTCTTTTTCAACCCTCCAATTACTTCAGCTGTATCCATTAGCATTTTTGCCAGATTTTCACCAGTTGTTTCATGTAGGCTTTGTTGAAGGGCTTGATGGAATTTCTCTTTATTTTCTTCTAGATGTTTAAGATTTATTTGTTTCCTTTTCTCCTGCACTAGTTTCAGTCCATGTTCCTTAATGTTTAACTCGGCTCCAGCCCTTACTAACCGGTGGTCACTACCAGTGTTGAATCTGTTGAGGACTGGTACATCTTTAATGATTTGAGGGATGATAGAGAGAACAAAATTGATCTCATTGGTAAATTCAAAATTGGGACTTCTCTATGTCCATTTACACCCTGAGTGTTTCTTAAAGAATGTATTCATTATGCGCATGTTGGTGTATTCGGCAAACTGGACCAATCTCTCCTCTCTCTCATTTCTCTCATCTATCCCAAAGTTTCCAATAACAGTTTCACCAGTCTTACAGGTTCCAGCCTTCACATTGAAGTCAACCATTACTATTTGAAAGTGACAGTCACTCCCCTTCTCACAGGTTTCATGTAGACTCTCATAAAAGGATTCTAACTCCTCGTCTGAATGGCTTGATGTGGGGGCATATACTAATCTGCGCACTTTTTATCGATAGATTTGTGTACGGGTTTGAGGTGGTGGTGGTGGTGATTATTGTTTTAAGAGGAAGTACAACTAGGCAACCATCCTCTATATAACACTAATCAGAGAGGAAAGATGGAAGGGGTCTGACACTTCGAAAAATGAAGGTATCAGCCAAAGGAAGACAAGGGCCACGAAGGGCATGAAAATGAAAGACTCCCTAGCCCTCGCAAACCTAATAGCATCGGGGTTGGAAAAGAACAAGAGTTGACCAAGACTGGTCGGACAGGATAGATGAAAGTGATGAGCCTGGCACAAGTAAGTGGAAGCAATGCCAGGACTCAGCTAAGGGCCCCATGGTCGCCAACCCACGCTCGTAATTTCAGAGCCCCTGAGGCCCCTTTTAGTCGCCTCTTATGACAGGCAGGGGATACCGTGGGTGTTATTCTACCGCCCCCACCCACAGGGGGATACGGGTTTGAGGAGTAAGGAGGGAGCAATTCCGGTTCTGGTAGTACTGCCAACTGAATGGAAATGAAATCTGAATTGAATCAATAATATGATCGATCGATATGAATTTTGCTAAACCTTTGTTATTTTAAGCCAACAACTGTGTCACACACACATTATATAGCATTATATAATATTTCTCGATGCAAATCTTATTCCTAGAGTGAATTCTATAGTTTGGCTTTGCTGTGTAAATAACAATAACAATAACAGATAGTACTTACACAATGTGCATTTCGTATCTCTTAGAGAGTTTTAGAACTAATCGCGCAACTCTACCGAAGTACCTTCCAATACAGAGACCTTGTTAATGAGGTGTCGATTGATTAGGAATCCTACTCCATTGAGCCCTCCTGGTTCACCACAGTAATAGAATAAATTACCAGAATTCAAAAGGTAACACACCCTTCTCCTTCACGGCGTTCTTCAGATAGACCGATTACGCTCCAGTTGATCTTTCCAAGTTCATCTTCAAGCTCTTCTAATCTGTCATTGCCTAATAGAGAACAACAGTTGTACATGGAAGGTTGGTAGGTTTACATTTTTCCTATGGTTGTTTCTCTTTCGTGAGACATCAAAGTAGCACCCACCTGGAGATCCGATTGTGGGGCTATTTTACATCCGGAACTTAGAAATTTCACCTTAATGTCACTCATTGTCTTTTGACTGAAAGGACGTGAAGCATAATCACCACGCCTGCTTCATTGACGGATTGGTGATCCTCCCGCACTGATCGGCTCGCCGACCCAGCTTCCTGCTGGGATTGGTTACCCGAACCTTCCACTGCGTTGCTCAGCTTAACGGGGGCACCTCTTGTAGGTTACATGCTTTGAGTTGCAGTGTGAGAGGCTAAAGGACTCAAACTTGCAGAGTCCTTATGTTATTGTTGCAAGCTGGATTGCAACAACGCGTCACACTCCCATTACGCCCCTAATGAGATTACTATCCCTACATTTATTTCTTATTGCAAAATTTACAGATCTATCTGGAAAAATTTATTAAGCATCAATCCGTTGCCTTGAATTAACTATCCTAACCTTAAATATTTATGTCTTCACACTTTCATCATATCATTAGTATCAATAATATCGATGATATCAATCACATCAGTTTTTATATATTATGGATATGTCAGGAAAAAGATAAGCGATAAGTCATTTACTACACGTGCACTCTTCAAAATTATCATCTGTCATTATCAGTAGCTCATGTGGATATCATCCCTCTCATAAATTCTATGACTTAGGTTAACTGTATAAATGTATTACATGAAACATGCCAACAGGTCATTAATAAATTACAACACCTCACTCATCGCTATTTATGAAAATACGTATCGTATATCATTTAAGAATACTCTAACAACCATTATCTTTAGCAATTATGTGTGAGTAACCTTTCCAACAGCATAAATGTGATAAAATAAGTATATTATATTTCTATCTATCAAGTAAACATGAATGACTCTGGTTGAAATCTGGGTTAATGTTGGTTAATATTCTACTCAACTTTCCTTATATGGATTTATCTCGACGACTTATATGTGCGTACCTTCTATATGTGAGCTATGCAACTCATATTCATTGTTGGATACGGAATATCTAAGAATTATCACTTATCATGGAATTAAATATATATTATTAACCTTAAATTGTGTCAATATTATTATTATAACCACTGCCATAAATCATTCTCTTCTTTATCGACGAAATAATAACTATCACCATAATTATTCTTCTTATTCACTCATTCTTCATATAAATGCGCTGCTTCATATCTCATTGTCATATTTCTTCCTTCATATCAACTACCTTCATGTACACGTTGATTTGACGCATATCATTCCATAATCATAATCTATTTGCTTGAATATTCCATTTCTTAATTCACTTCTGTTTCATTTCATTTTATGTTAGTCACATATCTTCTCATCACTGTTGGCAGCCCTGAATATGGTTTTCCGTGGTTTCCCATTTTCACACCAGGCAAATGCCAGGGCTGTACCTTAATTAAGGCCACGGCCGCTTCCTTCCACTTCCTAGGTCTTTCCTATTCCATCGTCGCCATAAGACGTATCTGTGTCGGTGCGACGTAAAACAAATAGCAAAAAAAAAAAAAAAAAACTTCTCATAATCCAACTATAACCTACATATGGCACTGAATTACTTCCATTTTGTAAAATACTAACCCTAACTTATCACATTAACCATTACGTCGACATTACTTTTATAATTCACATATGCTAATCTCTTCTCTATGTTAAGGAAACATTACGAACGCATTTACATGTTATATATATATCACATTCACATCCTAGCCAAAGATTTGTTATTTCGTTTAAATGACTACCTATCATCTCTTTGCATTGTCACATTCATATGTTATCTTACGAAAATCCACTATTTATGAGCTAATTGGAAGATCTCACCGCTTCACTATCTGTTTATCACATAACAAATTAACATTTCATTCAAAAGAGTTTTACTTACTGCATTGGCATATATGACTTACCTTTTTCCCTCTGCTCCATTGACGTTGGATTTAGATTTACTGTTACATCTGTAATTTAGATTTGGCTGCTACATCCTCTTGGTCTCTGGGATGCTGTGGGACAGCATCTCCATCTCCATCATCTCAGGCAAGTCTTCCCCGGACATCGGGTCTTGGTTTCTTTAGCTCATGTTGATGTTCATCTCTTGCGCAAATGTAACAAAAATGCATACAAACAGAGTCAGTTTCATCTTCTTAGGAACTTCACTGCCTTCTAACATTAATATTGGTGTCAAATGTAGCGTTTCTTTAAGTTTCAACTCTGATTTTCCTTCCAGATTACAAATATGTCTGCCCTAAAATTCAGTTATCTGTTACGATTTCTATTTGATATATTGATACTAGTTGCCGTGACTTATATATTTCTTTCTGGTCAGCTATGAATATTATCTGCTGCTGTTTGGGATTTGTGATGTAATCCTTCCTGCAGTCTTCTTCTGAATATGCCACTTTGATTTATTGGCGTTTATTTGCGCGTTTCAGCGTAGTAATCTGTATTTCTGGTCTTCTTCTCCCAAATCCCAGTTAGCTGCTCGTATTATATGTTTATTTTGCCACAACCGGTACCTCGCTTCTTCTGGTTTTCAGTCTATTACGAGAAGTAGTAGTAATAATGATAGGCTTTACTTTATTTTTTTTTTCACCGCCGCCTTGAAATTTCTTGCTTCGGTTACGCTATATATATTACTTCCTCGATGTAGATAATTGAATTTATGTGCCGTATCTATTCATCTTGTGACAACTGCGTCCATTTTAGTTCCAATGTGTCAGTTTATGACAGTGAATTGGCACATCGTCATTTGGCATAACATTCCGACGGGAGATTTTTCCTGAAGAATCAAATAGGGTACATCAGGTACGTTGGACATGTGGGTTTGAAGTACCGACACTGGAAATCTTTCTTCCCGTTACGAGCTGACAATACGACCTGAAGTGATATAAGTATAATTCATGTAAGAACATAATTATGACATACCAGCAAAAAAGAAAACTGTCCAACACAAAAAGGGCCTGGCATCGAAGGAGGGACCCTGCTAGATTCCCCAAACCATTCGTATTCAACTTGTACGAGGGACGTGTCCATCCACCCTTTTTCTTGAATACGAACATGGATCCCTCGCAGAAATTTTACTTTAGGCATTGTTTTACATTTTAGAACAATGTAAGGTGCAATCTTGCTGCCATCATCTGTTACAGCAAGCATTGCAGTACATCATTATTTTTCGCTTCTGGTAGTGCGCACGATAACACTCAATGTCCCTTTCTTATTGATTGTTTGACTTCGTGGCATATGGAAACTGATTGGCGTCTGACCTGCGGTTCCTATTTGCGAGAGCAAATATTCCTTCACTTCACGCTTCTCAATCACAAAGCGATGAAAATCAATTACTTTTTTGTTGAAATCATTTGGCATGTTTTGGCATAATGTTGTAAGACAAAGAGAAAGTCCATTTCTCTTCATAAAATTAATTATCCAGCATCGGCTAACCTTCATATCCGGGACAGTGATACCATGTGCAGCAGCTGTTTCTCATCCTTTAAAATACAACATTTCGCGAGAATTGGCATATGCAACGTTGCATAACAAAATTGTATATTTAAGCAGATCCTCCTCTACCTTAGGAAACTTGCCGCTTTTTGGTCCTCAGAATGCTTTGCGAGACTTGTTGGTCGCTTTAAGTACTCTTCTCTGTTACCGCAGCAATGCAGTTCACATTCGTATACTGCCCGCTGCCCTGTTCCCGTATATTTCGACGTAACTGATCACCGCGAGTTTATGTGGTGCAGTATTACTGGAATACTTGCTCATTGTGGACAAACAAACAATTTTGAGATCACAGAAAATGCATGTTCCATACCCGAAACACTTCTAAAATATGTTTGTACTAGACTGGAATAGACCGTCACTAGTCACTTCTGCGTTGATTCTCTCACTGAACTACTGCAGTAGTATTTCCTACTGGCTGATAACAGCACGTTGCCCAGTATTTGAAATGTCCAGTTTTGCAATAGGAAGGCTGCTACCTGAGTAGTTGAGATCTTTATTTCAAAACTCATCCGGAGCTGCATGATGGATGTTCGAAGAAGTGTGTGCGTTGGATATGTGAACATTTCTTTTTCTCCACTTAGAGCCCAGAAATATTGGGATGCATAAATTATGCAAGGGCATTAATTATGCGAGAAAATATGGTAATTATAATAATAATAATAATAATAATAATAAGTATTCTGAAGGTGCACAGCTCGGTTTGTGTTTGTTTACATTTGTCCTCTCTGTTATTGTTGTTACCTGTTATATATATATATAAGAGTAACACAATATAATTTAAGTACAGTGGAACCTCAATTCTCCATTTTTGGAGGGACCATGGAAAAAAAGCGTACAACGCGGGAAAATGGAAAATCCAGGAATGAATGAACCATCAACAATTTGGCTAAACATCACAAAAATGGAATATGTATACTTATAATCTCACACACCCCTCTAAACCAAACCAGATTACAGCCCCAATGGGCCTTCCACCTACCAGGCGACTGCCCTCGGTCCGAAGACCTGCAAATTACGAGGTGACGCATGGTCAGTGTGATGAATCCTCTCGGCTGTTATCCTGGCTCTCTAGACTGGGGTCGCCATATCACCATTAAATAGCTCCTCAATTAAAGTTAATTGTAGAATGACTGAACCTGGAACCAGCCCTCATATCCAGGTAAAAATGCCTGACCTGGCCAGTAATCAAACCCGTGCCCTCCGGGTGAGAGGCAGGCAAGTTAGACGGCGGGGCTGGCTTCAAACGTTAATTACCGACTTAAAAACCTCGAAACTTTACATTCAGTTTTAGCGGGGAAACTTGGTCACCGGTATAATGTTCCTAGTCAGTTTATGGAAATCTGGTACCACGTACATTAGGCCTACATCGACTTTTAAAGGTTATGTTGAACTCGAGAATATATTTTCGAAAGTATCAATCCTCAAGTTCTCAAATGCATTATATTTAGTTCTGCCCGTCACTAACCACAATTAAATTGAAAAGAGAAAAAATATTATTAACACTTCCGAAATTACAATTATTCGCTACCTTGAGCTCATCTGGAAAGTGCGCTTGCTGTACAAGTGGGTACGAGTGTGAAATGATACAAAGTTTTTAAATGTAATGTGCGCAAATACAACGACTGCGGTTTTTATAACCTCTTAACACAAAAACGTGAAATTCCCAGTCTTATAATATTAGGACGAAAACAGTAATAGGCAATCCCAAAACCTCCCATGGCTTTATGTACGGTACGGTATGTAAGGTGCAACATCTGTTCTGGTCTCGATAACATAATCAATATCAATATCAATATCATCAATACGGACCAAAAATTATATTTATTACATGTAACTATCGTATACGATAATACTAAATACTAAATTTTGAGTTACTTAAGAAGGAGCAGTTTTGATTCCTGCCTGGAAGCCCAGTGACTGTACAGTGCCCTGAGGAAAATGCTGAGTACCTGTTCGGCGATACACTTGAAAAAAGTAAAAAAAATAAACATCTAACCCTGGACATAATGTAGACATTTCACAAGTACAAACATTTGATGAAACTCGTTCCGTCTTCAAATAGAGCTGACGAAATGCGCTGTTGTTGTGGGCACTCTCTGCTTTATGATTTCCGAGGATTCTCTGAACAGTACTACCTGAATGCGATGCTATGATGATCCATTATGCAAGTTTACCGCCAATCGCTTTTCCAGTACAGTACTTCCTCAAATTACCGCAATTATGGGACGTCAACACCAAGATCCGTAAGTATGCTGTAGCCGTCCTTTCGTAAGATACAGTTTTTTGAAAAACGCATGATTGAGGATTTAGCGGTGATGGGACTGAAATTTCTGGATGGTTGATCCGGGAAATCATTTCTTCGAGGAACGGATAATGTGGGATTTTTACAACATTATTTAATTAGGATGCTCGCAGGACCACGTAATTTGAACAAATAATACGGGATAATGTTGTTTCCGGGAACGTATAATCGAGGTTCTACTGTAATAGAAAGGTATAAACAACTGAAGAACAATGTTGTAGGCTGCATAGAAAAACAGGAACATGATAGAAACACATAGTAGGATAACTTGTCAGTGTAGAAAGAATGAACATCGGAAAGAAAAACTTGAAGATCCAAGAGGTCAAGTACCGTATTTACTCATGTATTAGACCCCCTTGCGTATTCGTCGCTCCCTGGCTTTTTCGAGACGAAGAAAATGAAAAAAATAATCTTGCATACAAGACCGCCCAATGTAATTTATCAGAGAAGAACGATTCCACTTTGAAGCGGGTACAAGCCTTATTGCAGCTCTGATGACATCACTGAAATTTGTGAACAGTTTCGTCTGTACAACTCACGCAATGAAAACACTCGTCGAAGTCATGCGGTACATGTATGTTTCGTATGTCTGGTTCTGTAGCGTAGGCCTACTGCAGCTCTGATAGCGTCGCACAAATAGGTGAATAGTTTTTTGTCCTACCCGCGCATTGCAAGCATGTATCATTTATGTAGAGGTAGGCCTATATGTGTCTGTGTTTTGTTGTTAAGAATGTCCGCCAGCATAATGGTTAGCAAAACATGTCCTATTAGCCTGAGTTTGATTTCCAGTCCCGTATTGCCAGAGATTTACGAATGGCAGGAGGGTTGATATGCGGTAGAAATGGTAAATGCAACTCTCTTCCACTGGCGGCCTGTCTAAAAAGAGCTGCACCCCCTCTGGATGAGGAAATGACTTTACTTTAGTTGAGAAATATTCACGATTGTTGCTATTAATATAGCAGGCGAAACCATTACTAAAGTGATTGTTTAATATCTCATAACTTGGGCCAATATGTTTTTTTTTTTTCCTTTTTAGAGAGGAGAAGGTTTAAAACATGATAATATTTAAAGTTAAAAACTTCAGTATGTTTCGTATTGAACTGAGATCACAATGTTAAAATTTGGGTAAAAGTCCACCTTTTCAATACAATGTATAGGTTCTTTCCAACACGCAGTTTGCTGTCAGTACATGGAAGCATCCATATACCGTTCTATACTCATGCGCTGACTTCGTATCGGTTCCAGGATGGATCGTTGCCTCGTAGGCAATGGATGGATAGACGATTGGGTTGTGTTGGAATGGATTCTTGTTCATGAACTCTAAGGAATAGGAGTAACGCAGTTACTATACTAACCTGGTGTAATGCCGATATTTTCCCATATTGCCCGTAATTTCTTTTATGATGCTCACTTCTTTCATATCGATTTGTAATATCTTGAGCAACTCCTCGGCTAATGCAGAAATGCTCGAAAACTCATTTTCATTATACTGAGGAACAGTTTCTTCTGAATAATACATCGTATTTCAATTGTTTTGTTTCACCTGGTAGCTTTTGTGCCTTCATAAACTATAGGCCTAATGTAACACAATACATAAATAACTAAAGAAAGATGTTTAATTACCGACACCTAAATAATTTTCTTTTCTTTTCCTTTTTTCAAAAAATAGTACCTCCTGTTCTTCACTGGATGAAGAGAGTAAAAAATCGTCGTCACTATCCATCCTAACCTCAGTAACCAAACAGCTGATTCATTTATTAATGGGATAAGAGCACGTAATGTGCATAAAAACAACTGATTAAGGAACTCCAAAGAAATCAGCGTACAGCAGGAGGCAATGATACAGTGTTTCTGCGCATGTCACAGAAATGTACGGCTCAGTACATGCTTTAGACTTTGGACTAGTTCCGACCGCCAGGGATCGATGCGAAAAGTTAGTTGGAATGCCTGACTTCATTACACGGACGAATACATGAACGCAATTTTGACTGTGTTGGAAAGGATTTTTCGTATTGCACATGCGCAAGGAGACCATGTACTGGTACAGGGACTGTGTTGGAAAGAACCCTAAATATTTTTTTTTTACAAGATTGTTATTTAAGGTACCGGTTTCGACACCTGTATATGGTGTCATCATCAGCCTAAAATTGTAACCAAGCAAAAGAACATACTAAATTGTCTTTACAATGTACACAAATGACACAACACATGTTACAGAGTTACATACTAAAGTTAAAATAATATGAAATATGTGGCACTTGTTTTCTTTACAACGCATTATAGCATAATAGTTTAGTATGGTTTATGTCCTATTAAGATCACTGGTAATGGAAACCAAGATGTATTTATAGGTTACAAGTCTGATGAACATATTAAAATCTTGATGAACGTGTTAAAATCGTGTTCTACTATTGAACGTGAGGAAGAACAGTTGTTGTTAAGCAGGTTCTTCACATTCAGTGTATTACCAGCACATTATGAGGTGGTGGGATTATACAAGTAGGCCTTAGTTGTTTAGGCCGCTGTTATTCCCAGTCCAATAAGGATTGCAAAGCCTTGTGCAGCATGCCTTGCAGCTTGTCGTGTGGAGAGTAGGAGTGAACTGGAGCGTGTGTGTGTTAGCACAAACTGCCCATCCTGACGTCAACCTAATGAGAGGAATTAATGAGATGAAACTAATGACATGATATGAGTAACTAAAGCTGACTGTATTTACTTTATATGTAGGCCTAAAAGTCGTGTTCACCATTTATTGTCTTTTTACATTCAAAAATACTGCCTTCCAATGAAAATAGCCAGTACAACTCAAATACTGTACATTCATAAGTTTGTTAAAGAATAGTGCAGAATGTTTCGCCGGCCCCGTGGTGTAGGGGTAGCGTGCCTGCCTCTTACCCGGAGGCCCTGGGTTCGATTCCTGGCCAGGTCAGGAATTTTTACCTGCATCTGAGGGCTGGTTCAAGGTCCACTCAGCCTACATGATTGCAATTGAGGAGCTATCTGACGGTGAGATGGCGCCCCAATCTAGAAGACCAAGAATAACGCCCGAGAGGATCAGTCATGCTGACAACACGACACCTCGTAATGAGCAGGCCTTTGGGCTGCGCAGCGGTCGCTTGGTAGGCCATGGCCCTTCGGGGCTGTTGCGCTATGGGGGGAATAGAATGTTTATATGTATAATTTATAGCTCCTTATAGCTTAGAAGCCGTGTATTCACTGCACAAAATTTGAGGTTATTGCATATTGGACCCCCCCTTACTTCTTTTGGCTGTAAAAGTGAAAGAAAACAATCAGTCAATACTGATCTGCATTTAGGGCAGTCGCCCAGGTGGCAGATTCCCTATCTGTTGCTTTCCTAGCCTTTTCCTAAATGATTTCAAAGAAATTGGAAATTTATTGAACATCTCCCTTGGTAAGTTATTCCAATCCCTAACTCCCCTTCGTATAAATGAAATTTGCCCCCAGTTTGTTCTCTTGAATTCCAACTTCATCTTCATATTATGATCTTCCCTACTTTTATAAACGCCATTCAAACTTATTCGTCTACTAATGTCATTCCACGCCATCTCTCCTCTGACAGCTCGGAACATACCACTTACATGTTATAAACCTCATTTTAGGTCCGTATTGAAAATTTAACAGTTCAACAATGATAAAGGTGTTTTAATTTATTCCACCTATTCAATACTTATATTTTCACGTATAGTTGTTACATAATTAAATTCTTAGTTACATGGGACATGTTTCACCCTCAATTAAGGGCATCTTCAGCCTAAATACAATAATCAAAAATACAACGAAATTAAAAGTGGAAGTTAATACAATCATCAAAAATACAACTAAAATAAAAAGTGGAAGTTAAAAGTTTAGTCTGTTATTAAAATTAGGAACAATAAAATTGTGAAAAATGATAAAATAAAAAGATGCTAATGGAAAACTGTCTTATGATTAAACTATAATCTTGTCGGAGACTAAAACTTCTATTAAAATTCTAATTAAAACAGTTCATATAAAATATTGGAAAATCAAAGTGGTAGTAATAAAAAGCCAACGACATGAGGGCGTGTACACAAGCATAAACTTGATTGTCATGAATACAATCTTTTCAAGGCCGCTGATGAAATTCGTAGTAAGTAAGGCAGAAGCGTCTATTGAAAAATTGTAAGAGGCCGTTAGCACCGGTAGGTAATAAAATGGCTGAATCCTTGCCAGAAAATGTCAACAGATGCAGAAATAAGTTTTCTGTAAGAGAAGGAAAAGAAGAAATAAGAAATTGAACGTAAGGAGAGAATTCAGTCTTACATAATTTTGAAACAGATGAGGACTTACATGTAAGTGGAAGTTGTTATTTGTTATCTACTGTTGAGTTGGTTGCTGCCTGTCTGTTGGCTCTAAGTCTGGTGTTATAACTGTGCTGCAGAGGCGATAGCGAACTCGGAGGGGAAGGAATAGGGGAGTGCGGAAGGGAGGAGAGGATGGGTGGAGTCAAATGTGACGAGGCTGACAAAGGGGCGGAGTCAACTGCATTGCTGGAAGTAGGCCTAATATCTGTAGGTATGGGAGGAGTATTAGGGTTTGAAGAATTAAATATATTAGGTATCCTAAATTTATTCGAACTAACTGACTTTAATAATTTCGGCATTAATTCATATAACATACTTTTATTGTCCGTGGTTTCATTGAGATTCTTTTGCTTATTGTACGTCTGATCTAAATAGATGTATAAACTTTCTAATTCATTCAGCATTCTTCCTTTTTGTATGTTTCTAATTATCGTTAAGTCTTTCTCAATGGATTCAAATCTGTGGCCAGTCTCCCTCATATGCAAACTCATCGCTGAGTATTTCCTATGTTTTTCCGCGTTAACATGTTCCATGTATCTTGTCATAAAATTTCTCCCAGTCTGTCCAACATATGAAAAATTACACTGAGTACATTTAAGTCTGTATACTCCCGATCCTAAATAACGATTCTTATCATAATTAACTTTTTTATGATTAAAGAATATGGACTGGTTAGTATTAGTAGTTTTAAAAGCTATATTAAAATTGTGTTTCTTGAATACGCTAGTAATCTGGTGTATAGCTGGATTATTAAAAGTGAATGTAGCATACTCAGTTTTTTTTGTCTTTTCTGGTATCAGATTCGTAGATAATTTGTTCTTAATTTTATTGATTAATTTGTTGATCATTTCTATTTTGAAACCATTTTGTTTAGCGAGGTATCTAATATAATTTAATTCTTTCTTCAAATTCATGGGAGATAGAGGGATTCTAAATGCTCTATAAATTAGACTGTGAAAAGATGCTTGTTTATGTGAACTCGGGTGTAAAGAGGAATTGTTTATAGTTGTAGATGATTGTGTCGGTTTTCTAAATATTTGGAAATCAAAAGTGTTAACCTTACGCGTAACTGTTATATCTAGAAAATTCAATGAGTTATCGACTTCGTCCTCTTTCGTGAATTTCAAATTAGGTTCGATTTCATTTAATTTATTTAAGATTTCTTGACTATTAGTGACATCTTTGTTTATGATTACAAATGTATCATCTACATATCTCAACCATAAATCTATTCCTTTAATTTTTGCTATTATTTCATTGTGTTCTATTGAATCCATAAATATGTCGGCAAGGATGCCCGATATTGGGTCACCCATTGCTAATCCATTCTGTTTATAAATATTATTGTTAAATGTGAAGTAGTTATTGTCTAATACGAACTTTAACAATCTAGTGAATTCTTCTACTTCCATTTTACTAAGATTACTGTGTTTACAAATATTATCATGAATGATATTAACAGTTTTATCTGTCGGAATATTCGGGAACATATTCACTACGTCATACGAACACATCATCTGGTTTGGAAGTACGCCAAATCCAAGCAAAATGTCACACAAGTCAATGGAATTTCTTAATGGTTGTTTATTATTAAAAGTGTAATGTCTTTTCAAAAAATTGTGAATGTATTTGGAGACTTTATACGTGGGAGAATTACGGCAATTGATAATCGGACGAATCGGAATATCTTTTTTATGTATTTTGGGCATAGCTCTAGTTTCCGGGAGCCTAGGATTCATATTGACAAGTTTTAATTGTTCTTGTTCAGTAAAGAGAGATGTGGATCTTTTAAGTAAGGCTTTTAAGTTGCGTTGAATTTTAGTTAGCGGATTTTTTGTTACTAATGTGTATTTGTTATTATCAAAAAATCTTCAGTTTTCTTGATATATGTATCTTTATCCATCAAAACGATCGCACCCCCCTTGTCAGCCTTGGTTACTATAATACTGTTATCTTCAATTTTCGATTTCATGTTTTTTATTGTTTTCTGTTGTTTGGGATCAAAATTGGAATAAATTTCTTTAGCCAGTCTGGGTAATTTCTTCTTTAACTCCAATCTTACATTACACTTTTAATAATAAACAACCATTAAGAAATTCCATTGACTTGTGTGACATTTTGCTTGGATTTGGCGTACTTCCAAACCAGATGATGTGTTCGTATGACGTAGTGAATATGTTCCCGAATATTCCGACAGATAAAACTGTTAATATCATTCATGATAATATTTGTAAACACAGTAATCTTAGTAAAATGGAAGTAGAAGAATTCACTAGATTGTTAAAGTTCGTATTAGACAATAACTACTTCACATTTAACAATAATATTTATAAACAGAATGGATTAGCAATGGGTGACCCAATATCGGGCATCCTTGCCGACATATTTATGGATTCAATAGAACACAATGAAATAATAGCAAAAATTAAAGGAATAGATTTATGGTTGAGATATGTAGATGATACATTTGTAATCATAAACAAAGATGTCACTAATAGTCAAGAAATCTTAAATAAATTAAATGAAATCGAACCTAATTTGAAATTCACGAAAGAGGACGAAGTCGATAACTCATTGAATTTTCTAGATATAACAGTTACGCGTAAGGTTAACACTTTTGATTTCCAAATATTTAGAAAACCGACACAATCATCTACAACTATAAACAATTCCTCTTTACACCCGAGTTCACATAAACAAGCATCTTTTCACAGTCTAATTTATAGAGCATTTAGAATCCCTCTATCTCCCATGAATTTGAAGAAAGAATTAAATTATATTAGATACCTCGCTAAACAAAATGGTTTCAAAATAGAAATGATCAACAAATTAATCAATAAAATTAAGAACAAATTATCTACGAATCTGATACCAGAAAAGACAAAAAAAACTGAGTATGCTACATTCACTTTTAATAATCCAGCTATACACCAGATTACTAGCGTATTCAAGAAACATAATTTTAATATAGCTTTTAAAACTACTAATACTAACCAGTCCATATTCTTTAATCATAAAAAAGTTAATTATGATAAGAATCGTTATTTAGGATCGGGAGTATACAGACTTAAATGTACTCAGTGTAATTTTTCATATGTTGGACAGACTGGGAGAAATTTTATGACAAGATACATGGAACATGTTAACGCGGAAAAACATAGGAAATACTCAGCGATGAGTTTGCATATGAGGGAGACTGGCCACAGATTTGAATCCATTGAGAAAGACTTAACGATAATTAGAAACATACAAAAAGGAAGAATGCTGAATGAATTAGAAAGTTTATACATCTATTTAGATCAGACGTACAATAAGCAAAAGAATCTCAATGAAACCACGGACAATAAAAGTATGTTACATGAATTAATGCCGAAATTATTAAAGTCAGTTAGTTCGAATAAATTTAGGATACCTAATATATTTAATTCTTCAAACCCTAATACTCCTCCCATACCTACAGATATTAGGCCTACTTCCAGCAATGCAGTTGACTCCGCCCCTTTGTCAGCCTCGTCACATTTGACTCCACCCATCCTCTCCTCCCTTCCGCACTCCCCTATTCCTTCCCCTCCGAGTTCGCTATCGCCTCTGCAGCACAGTTATAACACCAGACTTAGAGCCAACAGACGGGCAGCAACCAACTCAACAGTAGATAACAAATAACAACTTCCACTTACATGTAAGTCCTCATCTGTTTCAAAATTATGTAAGACTGAATTCTCTCCTTACGTTCAATTTCTTATTTCTTCTTTTCCTTCTCTTACAGAAAACTTATTTCTGCATCTGTTGACATTTTCTGGCAAGGATTCAGCCATTTTATTACCTACCGGTGCTAACGGCCTCTTACAATTTTTCAATAGACGCTTCTGCCTTACTTACTACGAATTTCATCAGCGGCCTTGAAAAGATTGTATTCATGACAATCAAGTTTATGCTTGTGTACACGCCCTCATGTCGTTGGCTTTTTATTACTACCACTTTGATTTTCCAATATTTTATATGAACTGTTTTAATTAGAATTTTAATAGAAGTTTTAGTCTCCGACAAGATTATAGTTTAATCATAAGACAGTTTTCCATTAGCATCTTTTTATTTTATCATTTTTCACAATTTTATTGTTCCTAATTTTAATAACAGACTAAACTTTTAACTTCCACTTTTTATTTTAGTTGTATTTTTGATGATTGTATTAACTTCCACTTTTAATTTCGTTGTATTTTTGATTATTGTATTTAGGCTGAAGATGCCCTTAATTGAGGGTGAAACATGTCCCATGTAACTAAGAATTTAATTATGTAACAACTATACGTGAAAATATAAGTATTGAATAGGTGGAATAAATTAAAACACCTATATCATTGTTGAACATACCACTTAGTCGAGCAGCTCTTCTTCTTTCTCTCAATTCTTCCCAACCCAAACATTGCAACATTTTTGTAACGCTAGTCGTTTGTCGGAAATCACCCAGAACAAATCGAGCTGCTTTTCTTTGGATTTTTTCCAGTTTTTGAATCGGGTAATCCTGGTGAGGGTCCCATACACTGGAACCATACTCTAGTTGGGGTCTTACCAGAGACTTATATGCACTCTCCTTTACATCCTTACTACAACCCCTAAACACCCTCATAACCATGTGCAGAGATCTGTACCCTTTATTTACAATCCCATTTATGTGATTACCCCAATGAAGATCTTTCCTTATATTAACACCTAGATACTTACAATGATCCCCAAAAGGAACTTTCACCCCATCAACGCAGTAATTAAAACTGAGAGGACTTTTCCTATTTGTGAAACTCACAACCTGACTTTTAACCCCATTTATCAACATACCATTGCCTGCTGTCCATCTCACAACATTTTCGAGGTCACGTTGCAGTTGCTCACAATCTTGTAACTTATTTATCACTCTATAGAGAATAACATCATCCGCAAAAAGCCTTACCTCCGATTCCACTCCTTTACTCATATCATTTATATATATAAGAAAACATAAAGGTCCGATAATACTGCCTTGAGGCATTCCCCTCTTAATTATTACAGGGTCAGATAAAGCTTCACCTACTCTGATTCTCTGAGATCTATTTTCTAGAAATATAGCAACCCATTCAGTCACACTTTTGTCTAGTCTAATTGCACTCATTTTTGCCAGTAGTCTCCCGTGATCCACCCTATCAAATGCTTTAGACAGGTCAATTGCGATACAGTACATTTGACCTCCAGAATCCAAGATATCTGCTATATCTTGCTGGAATCCTACAAGTTGAGCTTCAGTGGAATAACCTTTCGTAAAATCGAATTGCCTTCTATCGAACCAGTTATTAATTTCACAAACATGTCTAATATAATCAGAACGAATGCCTTTCCAAAGCTTACATACAATGCATGTCAAACTTACTGGCCTGTAATTTTCAGCTTTATGTCTATCACCCTTTCCTTTATACACAGGGGCTACTATAGCAACTCTCCATTCATCTGGTATAGCTCCTCCGACCAAACAATAATCAAATAAGTACTTCAGATATGGTACTATATCCCAACCCATTGTCTTTAGTATATCCCCAGAAATCTCAATTTCAGCCGCTTTTCTAGTTTTCAACTTTTGTATCTTATTGTAAATGTCATTGTTATCATATGTAAATTTTATTACTTCTTTGGCATTAGTCTCCTCCTCTATCTCGACATTATCCTTGTAACCAACAATCTTTACATACTGCTGACTGAATACTTCTGCCTTTTGAAGATCCTCACATACACACTCCCCTTGTTCATTAATTATTCCTGGAATGTCCTTCTTGGAACCTGTTTCTGCCTTAAAATACCTATACATACCCTTCCATTTTTCACTAAAATTCGTATGACTGCCAATTATGCTTGCCATCATGTTATCCTTAGCTGCCTTCTTTGCTAGATTCAATTTTCTAGTAAGTTCCTTCAATTTCTCCTTACTTCCACAGGCATTTCTAACTCTATTTCTTTCCAGTCTGCACCTCCTTCTTAGTCTCTTTATTTCTCTATTATAATAAGGTGGGTCTTTACCATTCCTTACCACCCTTAAAGGTACAAACCTGTTTTCGCATTCCTCAACAATTTCTTTAAACCCATCCCAGAGTCTGCTTACATTTTTATTTACCGTTTTCCACCGATCATAGTTACTTTTTAGAAACTGCCTCATACCTGCTTTATCAGCCATATGGTACTGCCTAACAGTCCTACTTTTAAAACCTTCCTTTCCATCACATTTATTTTTAACTACCACAAAAACAGCTTCATGATCACTAATACCATCTATCACTTCAGTTTCCCTATAGAGCTTATCTGGTTTTATCAGCACGACATCCAGGATATTTTTCCCTCTGGTTGGTTCCATCACTTTCTGAATCAGCTGTCCTTCCCATATTAACTTATTTGCCATTTGTTGGTCATGCTTCCTGTCGTTCGCATTTCCTTCCCAATTGACAAATGGCAAATTCAGATCTCCCGCTACAATCACATTTCTTTCCATGTTGTTTCCCACATAGCCGACTATCCTATCAAATAATTCCGAATCCGCGTCAGTGCTACCCTTTCCCGATCTGTACACTCCAAATATATCAAGTTGCCTATTATCTTTAGAAATGAGCCTTACACCTAGAATTTCATGTGTCTCATGTTTAACTTTTTCGTAGCTTACAAATTCTTCTTTCACCAGGGTCTAATATGCAAGTAATTATGGTATATGTCCAGATCTTCATACACTGCTACCTTCACATCATTATGGGTTTATCCATCATCAATCCCTCTACTCCATTACTTTTCAGACCCCCACAAGCTCATTCCTGTTCCCCAACTTTATCAGCAGGATGGGCTTCATCACATATTGAGGAGCCATCTTGACTGAAAATTTTTTTCCGTGGTTTTCCCATTTTTACACCAGGTAAATGCTGGGGCTGTACCTTAATTAAGGCCATGGCCGCTTAGCCCTTTTCCTTCCCTGCATTGCCAAAAACCTTTGAACTGTTAGTGCAACATTAAAACCACTTGCAAAAAAAAAATGATTCAAACACACATACTGGCAGTCTTACTGATAAATGGTGTATAACTTTTTATACTAGGTGTATACACTGTTTATGTGCAATTTGATGGTGTATAAGCCTCCTGTGTATACATCTGTTATTCACTGAATTGCTTATACCCAGACCAGGACCCTTGTATAAATATTGGGGTTGCTGATCTAGATGTTTTGTGCTAAAACCAGTTCGGCTGTTGTAAAGGTAAATAAGCTGTTGAAACAATAGACTCTCTTTTCTACATGTAATTTCAGTTTTAGAAAACAAGAAAGTTACCCAGGTTACTCTGTGTGATGTTAGCAAAGCCTTTGATTGTGTCTCTCATTCACTTTTAATTTCAAAATTGAATTATTGTGGTGTTAAGGATGAACATCTGAACATTGTAGTTTCCAATCTGAGCAAGGAGTTGAAGTGGGAGGAGTTCGATCAACTGGGTCTAATGCCTGTTCAGTTTTACATGCAGATGATACTACATTTTAAAATGAGGCTAAGATGGTTGAAGAGCTCAATGTGCTGTGTAAGCAAATGTTGAACAAGGCAGCTGAATGGTTCTCTATGAACAAGCTCATGGTAAATGATAAAAAGACCCGGTCAGTTATATTTCATTTAAGTAAAAATCGGTTAGATCATGATAATCAACATGTGAAGTTATTGGGAATACATTTAGGTAGACACTTGAATTGGAATGCTCACGTAGATGTTATTTCAAGTAAACTATCAATAGCAGCATATTTTTTGAGAGCCATCAGAAATGAAGTTTGTAGTAAATATCTTATAAATGCCTATTGTGCATTCTTTCACAGTATTCTTCAATACGGAATTCTAGTGTGGGAAAACTTTTCCGAAATTTTACTTCTTCAGGAAAGGGCATTGACATCAGCTCTTCTGTCACGACAGTTGTGAACACATGTATTTATTATGCAGTTCTTAAAGTATACGCAGAAACAGACAAAATCCTGCTTAGAAGTGACGTTCATAGATATAATACTAGGTCAGGTAAGTCAATGTACCTTTTCATAAGTTACAAAAGACTGGTCCCAGCCATTTCATTGCTCATTTGAAGGTGTTTAATAAATTGCCACCAGATCTGAAAGAACTACCATCTAATATATTCAGAAATAAGCTTAAGAAGTGGTTACTCATGCTTCCAATTTACTCAGTGTGGGAATACTTCAAAATTAATGAGTTTGTTATGTATTGAAGTTGCATATTGTTATTATTCTGTGTTGCCGTGGTTGGTGGATCAGCAGAGGTGAAAGAAGGTGCCGGGGTGAATGGGTCTAACTACCAAATCAAAGTTAATTTAAAACTGTAACAAGGTTATATTTTTTCTCTTTTTTTTTTAAAAAAAAACAAGTAACAAGGTAAAAAAAAAAAGAGTCTAGGAAAGACAAGATTGGTGGTATAAACAGAACTTGGGCTTCAATCCCTCACTTTACACTTCCTGAGCTACACGCTCAACCTAATAACCTTACTCAAGGGCAGAAATCCCCTAATGCCTGAAGCACATGCTCCCAAAATGTCAATGTCAAGCTTCCCAGAGGCACCTTTACAATGCTTGAAAAGAGCTGACACGCTCTCAGTTTTTCAAGCCTCTTAAAGGCAATACCAGACTTTACAATTAATTGCCATCAAGGCACAACTTACCAAAATGACACGGGGGTATCTTGTACCCAACCTACTGGGCCTTAGCAGAAATTGAACAGGTTAAGTAAATGGCCCGAAATACCAAAAGGAATGGAGGTGTGTACTTGCACTCCTAGATACTCATTCTAAAACCTAAAAGGCACTAGGCCGATGAAACAGGGGCTATTCCCAAACGATGGAGGGGACTCGTATCAGAATAATTTAAGACATTACGGAAAAGGAAAAGACCCGTTACAAACGTAGTCACCTCAAACCAATGTGAAGGGGAGCTCGAGAGGGTACAGCACTCTCTATCCCCGATTTACAGTTAAAGATATTTACATAAGCCGGCAGAAAATAACATTACAGATAAGTAGGTTACATCGTTAAAGTTTCGGACCTATCCCTCAGGTTAAACTGCGGAGCTAGCAAGAAATAAAGATGTTAAACGGCCATTACCTTTCTGAAGACCTGCTGCCTGATGAAAGAGGCACCTCCCGCCTCCTGCTTTACATACACACACTTAGTTAGATGATGATCAAGTGGCCAAGAGCCGTGAAAATCCGCAGTTTATAAACCCTCGGGGAAAGTTCGAGACCTTCCATGAATAATCAAGACACACCCACAGAGTTTTATTGGAGGATACAAAGTTTACACTCAAAATCAAAGAAGAAATACGTGATTGGTTGGAAATTAATTACAGAAATTCTTGATTGGTTAAATTCAAAACAGGCGGAAAGAAAGGATAAATATTGCCAACCCAAAAATGAATGAACGAAATTTAGTAAAGGAAAAACTTATGAATACAAAATTTCTTCAAAAAGGTTCCTTCACTTCGCACCAGGGTGCATGATCATAGTTTTTTGTAGTGAGCTCTCTGAGAGAATGTCCAAATTTCTTGATGAACGGAAAACAAAATCAAGTTGAAATTCACACAGTACTGGCAACTTCATAATCACAAAATTACGATAGTGACATCTTCAGAGGAAATGTTTAAATAGGTCTAGTTTCAAGTTCCGTGTTTCTCCTGTAGAGGAGTTTTAATTGGCGCAAGATTTAAATGTGCGGTGTAGAGGTGTACCTCTCGGTACAGTCTGTGTATGTATATTGAGATTTTATTTTCTGACAATTGTCTATTGTATGTAACATACTTAATGACTGAATAAAAATTCTCTTCTACATGTTCGACATGCCTGGTTTACATCAAGGATTGTCAGGGTGTGCTACTGTGAAGAAGTGTGAAATAATATATGCATGTTTAAGTCCATTATTAACACTTAAATAGATATGAGAAGGTTTTTCTTTACTGTCAGTGATTTGATAGAACCTGAGGATGTTCTTTGCAGAATGAAACGTATCATTCTGTTACTAATAGATTTATTTATACAGTATGTAAAAGTGTTATATTTTGTGTTTGACAGATTGGAAAATCTTGTTATATTAACTGAATTGACACTGAAAAAAAGTGGCTTCCTTCCTAACAAATCATGTAGGTAATGCAGAGCCCATATTTGGGACTTCTGGATTTGATAAACTCAGTTACCGTATTTCTCCAAATCCAAGAATTCATGTGAAAAATCAAGGGTCGTCTTGCATTCGTGACCTAACAGTAATGAACACTACTGGCAGGTACCACAGCAACCACGCTGCTTCCTTTCTCACCCCCTGCACGCACGCACACATAACTCGTTGACAATCAACATCTGCCTCTTTCTTATACATCACTAGCTGCGGTTGTACAGTGCCTCTGTGTAATGTCACTGGATCTCAGAAAATAGTGAAGAGAGTATGACATTCTGTTAGCCTCTACAAAAACGTTTCTCAAATCCGCAGAATGGCATTCACACATGTGAGCCTTCGAATTCCTAGAAAGGCCACGGCTACTCGGTAGTAGAGTTATAATGCAGACAGCAGGAATATTTTTGTGATGGATCGTCGTATTGCAAAGATTCGTTGAACAAGTATTGCCAGAAAATTTTCACTGGGTTCTCTTTGATATTATGATGCCAATTTTAAGTTAATGGTTATTAAACATGCGTAAATGGAGAATTGGACAGCCGCAGCAAAATATGGTATAGGCCTAACTAAAGCCAATATTCGGCATTAGAGAAGATGAAGATAGCTTAAAAAATGCATACTTTACAAAAAAATGCATTCAGTGGTCCACAACAAGGACGCTTTAAAGAAGTCGAAGATGAAATGGTGAGGTATGTGCACAAAAAACTTAAAGGGTTTGTTGACCTTCAATGTCCGCGTCATTATTAGGCCTATACATCACTAGCTGCTGAAGTCTGCCAAACCCGACAAGCGAGATGTGTGTGTAGCGGCATCCAGTTGGGTACCTGACCTGAGTTTTATAGACAGCACAAATATTTCCTTGATGGATTGTCGTATTGTAGAGACACGTGGAACAGGTATTGCCGGAAAATTTTCAATGGGTTCTCTTTGATATTACAATGCCAATTTTAAGTTAATGGTTATTAAACCTGCGGAAATAAAGAATAATTGTGCAGCCGTAAAAAAAGGCATAGCTAATGCCAACGTTCGGTGTTGGTGTTAAGACAACGGGTGGTGTGAATAAAAATGAGTCTGAGTGAGCATGTGCTTGCTGAGTGCTTGAGTGTCTCCCTACCAGTGAGCTTCCACTCCGCATTTGCAGTGAATAAAAATGTAGAGCGGAAGCACAGCGTAAACTCGAGTGTCTGGAACAGACACTCAGTGTCACTGATCAGGGTTGTGCACGTGCCATGTATATAACACTTCAATAACTTCCCGGATAGTTCAGTGCTTAACATGGCAGACAACTGTGTGGAATTCCAGTCTGCTTTTATCTCCATTTTAAGGGAACATAGAATTCTGTTTTCAAAGTCACAGTTACCGGATAAGAAGCACAAGAAAACAAGTGCAATAAATGCAGTTCAGTGTGAACTACTTGCTAAATTTAACTGAAACATTTCCATCCAACAACTGTTGGTAAAAAATTAAAAATATGAAAACAAGACTGAAATGTAAAGTAGAATTAAAGCGTATGGGAAACAAATGCATATCATTAAAATAATGGGAGAAGCGGCTGATGAATCTGATGCGGGGGAGAATATATATTTTTTTTTTGCTAGGGGCTTTACGTCGCACTGACACAGATAGGTCTTATGGCGACGATGGGGTAGGAAAGGCCTAGGAGTTGGAAGGAAGCGGCCGTGGCCTTAATTAAGGTACAGCCCCAGCATTTGCCTGGTGTGAAATAACCCTACCATCGGCCGTCGGAAAGGTAGGAAATCATGGCCTGAATATTACGACATTAATAAATTGCGGATAATTATATAACATAAATAACAAAAGTTAATTATGATGAAAATAAGATATTGACAATTGAATGTAATTTTTAAGGAGCCAGATCTGCAGAACTGAACGAGTTGGCCGCGCGGTTAAGGGCGTGCAGCTGTGAGCGTGCATCGTGGAGATAATGGGTTCGATCGCCACTGTCTGCAGCCCTGAAGATGGTTCTCCGTGGTTTCCCATTTGCACACTAGGCAAATGCTGGGGTTGTAGGTTAATTAAGGCCACGGCCGCTTCCTTCCTACTCCTACGCCATTCCTATCCCATCGTCGCCATAAGATCTCTCTGTGTCGGTGCGACATAAAGCAAGTTGTAAGATCTGCAGAAGTTGTCACCCTTTCGACTTCCAACAGAGGCATCATAACGCTGCAAACATCGGAGTTCTCCCAAATTCGGGAGTCATAGACAGAGTCAGGCCGTGATACATATACACTGGTTGAATTCTTCCTTTTCATTGCTAGTGGCCTGTACGTTAATGCTAGGGACGCCTTTTCTGTAAATGTAGTCGTCCCATGAACATGTGGCTTCTGAATTTGTACATAAGTACAGTCTACAGTTCCAACAGCATAAGGGAAGCTAAAACGTTCTTGCTACTTATCCCATGCTTCCTGCATCTAAGCAACATTTGTTGGAATTTTATATAATAATCTGCTTACATTTCTGTTCATGTCAAAACCTGGAAAAATGTTTTTGACACAGTGCTCCGAAATGTCTTCACCAACCCCACTCTGAAACCCGGGGAGACCAACATAACGCAAGATTTACATGTTTTTTTTCGTTTGTTACTGCACCACCTGTTGTTTCTTTGGAGTGCACAAGGAAATGCTCCGCTAACCATTCAGCCTGTTCCTTGAAAATCCACAGCCTGTTTCCAGTCATCTGAACGGGTCACGAATGGAATTAATGAAGCCCCCATATAGCGGCGGCGAGGATAGGAATCGTGCCGACTGCCAAAGCCTGTCGCACTCCTTTGGGGCAATGATTAATGACTGACAGATGAAATGAAATTATATTGGAGAGTGTTGCTGGAATGAAAGATGACAGGAAAAACTGGAGTACTCGGAGTAAAACCTGTCCCGCCTCTGCTTTTTCCAGCACAAATCTCATATGGAGTGACCGAGATTTGAACCATGGGACCACAAGGTGAAAGGCCAGCGCACTGCCGCCTGAGCCCCGGAGGCTCCTCAGCATGCTTCTTACTGGACCTACATAACTCTCTGTAATCAAGTTGTGATGATTCTCTGCGAAGTTTGTATACATTTTTTTTCTGTTTACCACCACCATGGCAATGAACTTGACACTATCATTTGGAGTCACCTACTGAAGTAGCTCAAGGAAACATGAGCAGGTGCTTACCGGAAAGAGTGCCGACAGGCGGTTTTTATTCACCTCATTGCGAGTCCCTGCTCTAAATTCGCGTGTAAAGAGTGCATGCTCATTTTTATTCACACCACCCAATAGTAGCCTAAAAATGTGTTCTGTACAAGAAAGGCATTCAGTTGATTTTACAAAGCTCTTTTTAAGCCTTATTAAATATGTTTGAAGGAAAAAGTGGGGGTTTTCTTGCATTCAGGGTCGTCTTGAATTCAGGGAAATACAGTATATCACTTTTGGACTATAATAATCTCCTATTTATTGTGTTTGTTAAATTTGATTTGGAGTAATAAGATGAACTAGGTATATGTCTTTCTTTGAATACTTATTCAAAAGTAATTATTTTTCTTATATTTAGAATCAAGCTCACCATCTTGGGCTGATTGCTGTGGAGCACTTGAAGCTGTCAGGATTGTTGTAATGGGCCTTGTAGAATTCATTCAACACCATGGCAGTCGGAAGTTGCAAGAGCCAGGCCATCCTCACAATACCAAGTATAAAATTAGTATGTGTCGCGACCATACACTGCGGGGAAGTTGCCCCCGTGGGACCAATTGTACTTTTGCCCATTCAGAAGAGGAGCTGGAAAAGTGAGTTCAATAAGTTCTTATTCTGTAGTGTAAATGACACACAATAAATGTTCACATATATTTCTATGGTTGTGGAGAAGAGACTGGTAAGTTACTCTAACAGTTCTTTCCTACTCCTGTAATCTTCTCTGTAGAGGTAATACTTGTTGGTATTTACGTGTTACAGTAATAATGTTAGTGTGTGAAAATGATTCAGCTGTTTATTCTGAAACATTAATTACTACTATAAATAATATTATATATCTCCTGTTTTGTATTGGTGGAAGTAGAGGTTTTGTATGAGAGGAAACATTAACGCAGCAGAATCTTTCTCTAATTATCTCTAGGAGAAGAGCCTACTGACCGGGCGAGTTGGCCGTGCGCGTAGAGGCGCGCGGCTGTGAGCTTGCATCCGGGAGATAGTAGGTTCGAATCCCACTATCGGCAGCCCTGAAAATGGTTTTCCGTGGTTTCCCATTTTCACACCAGGCAAATGCTGGGGCTGTACCTTAATTAAGGCCACGGCCGCTTCCTTCCAACTCCTAGGCCTTTCCTATCCCATCGTCGCCATAAGACCTATCTGTGTCGGTGCGACGTAAAGCCCCTAGCAAAAAAAAAAAGAGCCTACTGTGCAAGTTGGTTGCAAAATTCACTTACAGTGGAACCTTGAATCTGTTCCCAAAAACGTTTTACCAGATTATTTGTTCAAATTACATGCTCCCATGAGCATCCTAATTAGATAATGTTTTAAAAATCCGCATTTTCCGTTCCTCGAAGAAATGATTTCCTGCATCAACCGTCCAGAAATTTCGTCCCCATCAATGCTAATTCCTCGATCAAGTGTTTTTCAAGAATTTAATATAACGCTTTTGAGAACTTTTGAGAATCTATACTTGCACTCAGTACCATATTCTTGAGTACAACATAAAATAACCTTTGAAAATTGAGTAGGCCTAATGGTAATTTATGTGGTACAGGACTTAAAAAGCCTAATTACATATATCAGTGACCAAAATAACAAGAATGAAATGACAGCTATGTCATACCTATAGATCTTCTCGTTAACATCCGCCATTACGGTAATTAGAGCATGTACCATAAAAGTGATGGGCGGTGAACTTGCTAAAGGATTATCGTCGCATTGCAATTGCGTCATATTGTTTAGGAAAACCATTGAAGTTATAAGGCATAGTGGCTGCAATAGTTGAAAGGAGACAGAGTGCATTCTGACAGCTGTATTTGAAGACGGAACATATTATCTCAAATGTTCATACTTATAAAAGATCTACACTTTGTCCAGGGTTAGTTATTTATTTTTGACACTTCCTACAATTGTATCACCAAAAAGGTTTTTGACACTACCCTTGCGCACTAGTTACTGGGCTTTCTGCCAGGAATTGAGTCTTTTGAGAGTTGGCAATATGCTGGGAATATTTCTCATGTCTCATGACTAGGGCCCGGATTCATATGCACTAAAAACTCTGAAAATATGCATGTCCATATGCACTAAAATTGTTGTAAATATGCATGAAAACATGCACTAAACATAAAACAAAATACACTTACCAGACGCATTATTTAATTTTAACTCAGTGTTAAATTGACAAACATGTTTAATTCCTTGCAAAATGATACATGTCAGTAGGTTTCAACAGTTTTTCAATGTTTTCAGGAGTCATTAACTTTCTGTTTTCAGCCAGAATTAATTTATACGCTGCAAATGATCGTTCTATGTGTAAGGGGGTTATGCTTGAACACTGGCACTGACTGCTCGAAACATTCTTCTGGCAAAATCTTTAGGCATTTTTCAGTTTAATCTGGTGAAACACTGCAGTAGACGAAGAGCAAGTTAACAGATGAATGCACTTGTTTAAGCAGACCTCAGGAGGCTACTGTAAGGAGAAGGAAATAGCTATTGTGAAAAGCATAATTATCCGTCTACTTGCTTGTATTGCGACATTGAAAGCTTTTTCCTTGATCAGGGAAGGCTTCTTATGTTGCCAAGGGATGTATAACATACAAAGTTCATTAGATTTTTCATTTAGTTCAGTAATCTTAGATAATTGATCATGCATAAGAGAAAAATATGTCTGTATATGCACTAACACTCAAAATATGCATTTGCACATGCGCATATGCATTTTTTTTAAATCCAGGCCCTACTCATGACTTGAGATTGTCACACTCTTTCACAGTGCCTTTCGGGCTTTTAATATGATAAGTGTAGTGATTTTTTAATTCTATAGGCAGAATGAGAGAGGGAGACCAAGTACCTTACACGTTTGGAAGAATACGATTCAATTCATGGTGGCATTCAAATTACCGTTACTTAATTCCAAAACCATAGCAACAGGTCTTTCTCAATGTGAAGGTAGAGACATATATCTCTGTTTGGTGTCACAATTAAGGGAACTGCACAAAATTAGAAGAAAACCAACAACAGAGTTGAGGAAGAAATAGAGGTAATGTCAGAGTGCACAGTGGCTGGACTAAGCAAATAGAAGAGGATTAAAATCATATTTAAAAATTTGTACTATGGCCTTTGACAAAGTTAGAGCTCTTAACAGAAAAAGGCAAGGACCAATTCAAGTTACAATTTTACAAGCTTATCACAAACATTTTTGGAAAAATTATGCCCATTATTTAACTTTTTCTACAAAGGGAAGATACAAGTATTTTAGTCAGTGACTAATTTCATGCACCGTATTAAAATTTCACATTCCTTGAGATATCATTAGCATCATACATTTTGTAACTGTTACTTCAGCGGCTACACCAAACACAGTAAAGGGAGGAAAGTAAGTGCAATTACACAGTACCGAAGACACTACACACATAATGAAACATCTGATGAACTAAGCGGAACTCCGCCGATAACACTGGTAAATGTCAATAGGGGCAACTTGACGATAATAAACCAGGTCCGTGGAAAGGAGCTGGGAACCTACCAAGGGCATGGAGATGGCTTAGGTTGCAGTTTCCGGAAAATCAACCGCGATCCTTGATTTTCAAAATATATTATTTACAAGTGGACTTTACACATGAATTCCGAACAAATTCAGCCATGCGGAAGGCACCGGTACACAGCTCGTAAATACAATTACGTGTTCTTTGAGACACACAAATTAGACGTTCCTTGACAATGGCTTCCTATAAGTTCAAAGAGTCAAGCAAATACCATACATCTAATTACAAATCAAGTTATACAATACAGTTTGGAAGGTAAGGAGAAACGTAATACGCTATTACAATTTAGAGTGAAGTTAAACGTACCTTGCAAAATATCTGAACAACACAATTGAAACAGGATAAAATCAGAAATATCTAAACTTGGCGCAGAGACCAGTTCAACTTGGTCCCACACAAGGCATCGGAAATAATTGAGTGGCGAGTCTGGGTGGGGTTAGGGCAAACTCCTAAATGAAAAGCAAGCGAACTTTAAATGTAATTTAAGATGGAACAGAAAGCAAGAGTGCTTACCCTAAAGTGGCCCATCCTGGTAGCGAGGCGTCGCTGACGACGACAAAACTTCGGACAGTCAATAGATAGAAGACAGACCACGAAATGGTGCCTCACTCTCTTTAAAAAGGGGACCCTGGCATTGGAGTAGCCAATCAGAACGCAGGAGCCTGCCTATCATCACCCAGATTCATCAATCACAACTCTTACTTTGGTTGCGATGTTTAAATAACTTTCTCGAATACCCACGATCGCGAATCTTCCATTTCCAGAATAGTAAGAACATTCTTTCTAGAATACATAACTATCAAAGGCCACCACACACTGTTCTAAAATTTCATGTGACAACTTTCTGGTCAGTTCCAGTAAATATAGAAATGAAACCTACTAGTTACGCATACAATATGTTACCAAAATATTTACACTGTACAGGTTAGGTAATTACATGGCATACAAATAAAACATTCTATCACCACACTTCAGATCATAAAGTAGGTACTACTTTAACAAGGTTTACAAATAAAAACTTCTATAAACACTTTCCACTTCCAATATATTCTACACCTGTGTCACATTTTGTACTGAAATATTTAAAATGAAATGATGTTTCAGGGTAAATGATTCTCATTAAGCCAGTGCTACAGAACTATCTTTTAAATAAAAACTTATTCTAGAATTCCTCAATCAATTTATCAGTTGTGCACTAGTATTTCTTTATGTCCTGACTATCTTTTTTGCTGGCTTCACGCAACTAGGCTAGTAGCTAAATCTAAAAGGGAATTATTATTTAAAGGATTTTCTAATAAGTAATAGTCTCAGACAATTTAGATTTGACAACCGAGAATAGAAAGTTTCAGTGGGGCTGTATCCACAATTCCATTCCACAGTTGGACGGATGAGGTAAATAAAATAGGGTTTTGTACAACAGTCAATTCTTAGTGACTAGGAAATAGGCCCATAGGCATGAGTCTCCAAACAAGCTCATAACTTTAGATCACAATACTTCCACCTAGCTTGCTTAGGATTAAGTGGCAACAAATATTAAGATGGATATTCCTATGTTCTCGTAATTTTGGAATTTCCAAATCATCAAGTTAAGAACTGGTACTTTCACCACCTAGTCTTTTGAATGTATTAGCAAGAGAGATTTGTTCTCAGCTCCATCTAACAATTTTAGTGTCCTTGGAATGGGAGTGGTTAGCTATCCAAACTCCGAACAAGCAGAGTGCAATGTGTGAGAGTGGATTAATCCTTTTTGATGCATTTGTGACATTTTTGGCTTAATAAAACAATATAATATAATATTATTATTTAAAAAAAAAGACAAACCTCCTCCATTGAATAAATAAATTTATATTATTTTAGTTTTTCTCTTCTCTCTTAAAACAAAAACAGCCATCCACAACCACCACCGCCACTACTATCGAACCTCATCTATAGGGTTTGGACTTCACATCCAGACTTTCAAAAGAGTACAAGTCAACTTGACCAGTTTCTGGAAAGGGAAAATTGTCATGGGTAAAGTCTAGGAAGGAATCTTAGACCATTTAATTAAATCCAGAATCGATAGAATTTTTGCTTAATTTTGTAAGTTACGAGGGTAATCCCAAAATTTTTTCTATTTTCTATTTTTCTATAAATACAGAACTCTGTTCGTGTGGCTGTTGGTCACAATATTGTGAAGTGTGTTTCCCGTGCTCGCATATAAACATGCGCACGCCGCACTGAGGCACTCATTCTTGGACTTGGCAGCCGTTGATTTGGAGCTCCCGTTGGATGTTACCACCAAGTGCGAAGTGCGCGCAGTTATTCGGTTTTTGAACGCAAAAGGTACTGAACTGATTGAAATCCATCACCAATTGACGGAAGTGTATGATGATAAAATCTTGTAGACCGTATTGGACATCAGATTATAAACATTAAAACAAGAATAATAATTTATACCACCTTTCCAATACTTTCCTTATATTTAGGATATAAACATTACAACTGGTGTTGTGAGTTGGGACATGTTTCGCTTAACTGTCATAAGCATCATCAGCCAAAATAAATCTTAGCCTAAAGTTAGGTCAGGGCCCCGAACCTAGTGTCCTTAAAATATATGGTACCCTAAGAATCAACATTTACATTATAGAAAATCAAATAGGCTTAAAACTAGTGTGAAAACATATAACAATGTTCGACATGGCTAAGAGAAAAACACACAATAGTGTTGACAGAGGTTAAAAACATAAAATACAACATAGAGCTGGTAGTGAAGTCATTAAAATAATGTACAATATCATTGCTATTAGTCAATTAATAAGAATGTTCATACATAAAAATTATTATTTTTATGTTCATTGGAATGAAGAAGGTGATTAGAATGGTTTACTAATTAAATCTCGTTCTTGCTTAGACACGTGAGTCGGGTACGAGAAATCTCGTATTGTAGTTGACTTGGAGTAGAAACACTTCAAACAGGATTGATCACGCCTGAAGCTGCTTATAGGTAGAGGCCAAAGTCCAGTTCCTCTAAAATAATGGTTAAAGCCGAAAACAGGTGCCCTCATTTTTACTGGGAGTTCAAGTTCATAGATGGAGAAAATAGGACGCAGTGAGCGTGAATTGAAGTCTCTTATGTTAGAAGAGCGGTGACTGGTCTCCTTAGCCGCTCAAAGGGGTCTGGTAAATGTCTGCTTGTTGTTACTTATGTTGTATCAGTCTTATTTTCATATCATCTTATTTTCTCCATCTATGAACTTGAACTTCCAATAAAAATGAGGACACCTGTCTTCGGCTTTAACTATTTACAGGAACTGGACTTTGGCCTCTACCTATAAGCAGCTTCAGGCGTGATCAATCCTGTTTGAAGTGTTTCTACTCCAAGTCAACTACAATATGTGATATCTCGTACCCGACTCGTGTCTAAGCAAGAATGAGATTTAATTAGGTAACCATTCTAATCACCTTCTTCATTCCAATGAACATAAAAATAATCATTTTTATGTATGAACATTCTTATTAATTGACTAATAGCAATGATATCGTACATTATTTTAATTACTTCACTACCAGGTCTGTGTTGTACTTTATGTTTTTAACCTCTGTCAACACGATTGTGTGTTTTTCTCTTAGCCATGTCGAATATTGTTATATGTTTTCACACTAGTTTTAAGACTATTTGACTTTCTATAATGTAAATGTTGATTCTTAGGGTACCATATATATTAAGGACACTAGGTTCGGGGCCTTGACCTAACTTTAGGCTAAGATTTATTTTGGCTGATGGTGCTTACGACAGTTAAGCGAAACATGTCCCAACTTAAAACACCAGTTGTAATGTTTATATCCTAAATATAAGGAAAGATAAGTATTGGAAAGGTGGTATAAATAATTATTCTTGTTTTAATGTTTATAGTGTATGGTGAGTCATGCATGGATGTCAATGTTTGTAAGTGGTGTAGAGTGTACAGCCGGTCGGACTGAAATTCACGCCGAACAAAGGAGTGGGAGACCGTCAATTTCCGTTGAGACATTCGTGAAGGTGGGGCAAATTATGCGTGAAGATCGGCAGATCACCCTGGATGATCTCTGCACTTTGGTTCATGAGATTTCCTGAAGAGCCTCGCACAGAATTTTAATAAAAAAAAGTTGAAATACCGGAAGGTGTGTACAAGATCGGTGCCATGCATGCTGACTGAAGACCACATGCGGCAACAAGTTGATTCTTTCCGCGCATTTCTTCAACGTGTTGCAGCCGAACAGGACAACTTTTTGGACTCAATTGCCATGGGTGACGAAACCTGGGCTTTCCACTTTACACCTGAGACCAAGCAACAGTCACGCCAGTGGCAGCATCCCTCTTTGCCAAAGACGCAGAAATTCAAGCAAACACAGTCTGCCGGTAAAGTCGTGACAACTGTGTTTTGGGGTCGAAAAGGGGTGTTGTTGGTTGACTTTATGCCCGCTGGGACCACAGTTAACGCTGACAGGTACTGTGAGACCCTGCAAAAACTCAGACGGGCAATTCAGAACCGGAGAAGAAGAATGTTGAAAAAGGGCGTAAACATTCTCCATGACAACGCTCGTCGCCCGGCAAACTGTTACTGTCTTGCAACAGTTTTAGTGGAATATCATCACCTACCCACCCTATAGTCCCGACTTGGCACCCAGTGACTATCACTTGTTCGCTAAGTTGAAAGAACATTTGGCTGGAAAGCAATTCAGCACCGACGACGAGGTGAAAGATGAGTTTCACAACGTCCTGAACAGCATGGCGGCAAGCTAGTATGACATGGGTATACAAAAACTGTCACAGCATGTACAAAAATGCATTGGCCGAAATGGTGATTATGTAGAAAAATAGCTAAATGTTCAAGTTGTAAAATGATGTAAACCATTGTAGAAATAAACAGGTCTATGTATTTATAAAAAAATAGGAGACCTTATTTTTGGGATTACCTTCATATTATCACCTGGTAGATGTCCACCTCCGGAGCGTAATGGTTAGTGTTATTACCTGCTGTCGTCGGGGGCCTGGGTTCGATTCCTGGTACTACTGGCAGAAATTTAAGACTGGCAGGAGGGCTGTTATGTGTTTGAAATGGTACATGCAGCTCACCTCTATTAGGGGTGTGCCTGAACAGAGCTACACCAGCTCGGGATGAGGACACAAGTTTACTTTTCTTACCTAGTAGATCAAATTATAGATCATAGAAACATAGACATAACAATCAAGATTTATTTTGGCTGATGGTGCTTACGACAGTTAAGCGAAACATGTCCCAACTTAAAACACCAGTTGTAATGTTTATATCCTAAATATAAGGAAAGATAAGCCATGCTCCTAGAGAGCACTTATCAGAATTCCAGAACTGGGTTTGTGCAGTTTATTTCAACAGCTCCTTTTGCTCTCTTAATAAATTCTAAGGTCTTAGTTTTCACATGAATTAACGAGAGATTCTCCTGTTGATAGAGCATGACTTATTCAAGCATGACTGTTAACTGAACGAATGGTGCACGATTTGGGTCATGTAGCTGCCAGCATTTGGGAGTTAGTGAGTTCAAACCCTCACTGTCAGCAGCCCTGAAGATGGTTTTCTGTTCTTTCTCATTTTCACATGAGGTAAATGGGACTGTACATCAATTAAGGCCACAGTCTCTGACTTCTAGACCTTTCCTATCCCATCATTGCCATAGGACCTATTTGTGTTGGAGCAATGTAAGAAAAATAGTAAAATATAACATATAGATTGCCTGAGCTGAAACTCAGTTCTTACTGGGTGGATCTAAGGCTTGATAATGCTGACTTGCTCACTAGTGCCAAACTGTTTACAGACTTAACCAAGAAACGTTTTAGAGAACACAAAATTAAGACACTACCAAACAGCGGTCAGACGTGAAACTCTATATGCAACAGAGACACTTAAACTGACTAGAACTGGGGAGCTTGAAAAACTAGAGAGAGTTGAAAGAAGAATTTTGATAAAAATACTAGGAGCTAAAAGAAATAATAATGCAGAATACAGGTTAAGGCCAAACAGAGAACTATATTTGATAATTGAAAAAGTAACTGATCTAATGAGGAAGAGAAGACTACAGTTTTTTGGACACATTTATAGAATGGAAAGCAACAGAAAACAAATCTTCAATTTATTGAACAGTTCCAAATCCAAACCCACATTGTTTGTTAAAATTGAAAAAGATATGAAGAACGCTGGAATTAAAACAGACACAATAGAAAACAGAAAACGTTTTAGAGAAGTAACTCGTAAGGTAGAATTTCAGGAGAAGAAGAAACCAACAACTAGAAGAAAGTGTACCCAAGAAGAGAAAGAACGACACTCTCAAAGGGTAAAGGATAATTGGAAGCAAAGGAAATCGAATACAGTGAAAAATATCCAACGTTAATTTATCGTACCCTCCAAATTTGAAAGAAGAAGAAAAGAAACACTTGTACATATATTTATGTTATATTAACATGGCTGATAAACTACAAGCCTACAATAGTGCAACACCGATGGTTTTGTTATTGGTTAGTGGTAACTGTACACATGCCATGCATGCCCATTTGGGGTCACACTATTAAGAGAAAGATCCAAACCTTCCAACAGTTAAGTTTTTTTGTTTTTTCTCAGGAAAGCGTGTTATGTTTCATGTGCAGTGAAATGTTGTGAAGATTAGTTTCCAATCCTGTCATATCCAATATTATGTTGTATTGATCTAATCCTGTCAACGAACTTAAGCTGAGAAACTTCCTCCTTTTTACCAATGTTGTGAGTACCCACTTATTGAAATGGCTGTATTTGCTCAATTGATGAGATAATAGAAGTTTCTGAGTGAGCATTATCATTAAATTGGTAATGAACAAACAATAAATATCATACAGGAAAGCGTGTGGTGTACGTTCTTGAACTTGGTATTGAGAGTTTGAGCTCTCGTAAGAAGAATGTCGTCTGCCTGACCACAAACACAGTGTCCTCGGTTATCAATTACATGTGTTGTCTCTGTGTTCTGGTTGGAATAAAACATTTGATTTCACTCTCAAAATCACTTCCTATGCTTTTATAATCATCACTACTCTCTGTCGTTTCGCTGTCTGTACTCAGATCCTAGTTGCTTATAGCAGAAATTATCACCGTCATCTGAATTATTTAATAAATGACACAGTTAAACTGGACTCTTACCTCAAGATTTATTCATTCTCAATTTATCAAGTAATACCATGTTGCTAAATTCACTTCTCAGTAGCACGATCGAGTCACACGAAAATTATGTATGTAGGCTTTCTTTTTTAGCTAAAAAAAACATTGTTAATGTACACAAATGAGGTTTCACTTTAGTGGATGTGAACAGTGGAACATTTACTGTAGCCTCTGCTAAGTAGATTACAGAGGCAAAGTTATAAACAATGATCGGATAAAAGCGTCCATGTGGGATCACAACACACTAAAACTCATATTTCATGACCCAACACAAGAACGTGATGTTCCAGAAATCAAGCATTTGTAAGTATCCATATGGTATTGCATAGCACTCACCGTGTTAATATTTAATTAATATTTGTGGATCTACAGTTGGCTACATAATATAGATTAGAAACTTTGCTCTGTTAAAAGGAGGACAAGATTTTTATTTTTATTTTCCTGTTGGAAGGATGTTATATTTTTTAAATTATGTTTTAGGTACAGAGCTAAGAACAGAAAGGCTATTGTGAGAAGCAGTACTGGGATCACCAAAGGCTCTGAAGTTGGTCATAAAGATAATCAATCTTCAGAATTCCATAATAACGATAAAGTATTTGTGCAAACTGATGATCTGTTATATTCTACAACTACTCCTACCATCACACCAGCTCCATTTGACAATTCAGTGTTGAGAGAAGGTAAGTTGAAAATTAATTTTCATTTACCATATTTACACAAATAATTCTCGCACCCTAATTTTAGGAAGGACCCTTTTGAAAAAAATGAAATGAACTAAAATTCTTTCCATCGAAAGAGTAATATAGGCATAAACAAACATTTCATATCACTCCTCAAGTTCCACGTGGTATTTACGCAAATATGAACATGACTGATATACCTACTTTGCTTCAACATATCTTGGATGATTTATCACTGCTGTAAAATATATTTGCCATGAAAATTAGCAAGTAGGCCTTCTTACGTGACAGATATTCCATTAATCTGAACATGCAATAGGCTCGATTAGCTGTAGAGGTGGTGGTGGTGATTATTGTTTTAAGAGGAAATACAACTAGGCAACCATCCTCTATATAACACTAATCAGAGGGAAAAATGGAAGGGGTCTAACACTTCGAAAAATGAAGATATCGGCCAAAGGAAGACAAGGGCCACGATGGGCGTGAAAATGAAAGACTCCCTAGCCCTCACAAACCTAATAGCGTCGGGGTCGGGAAAGAACAAGAGTTGACCAAGAAAGGTCGGATAGGATAGATGAAAGTGAGGAGCCTGGCACAAGTAAGTGGAAGCAACGCCAGGACTCGGCTAAGGGCCCTGTGGTCGCCAGCCCACGCTCCAAAGTTCAGAGCCCCTGGGGCCCCTTTTAGTTGCCCCTTACGACAGGCAGAGGATACCGTGGGTGTTATTCTACTGCCCCCACCCACAGGGGGTTTAGCTGTAGATCGGAAGATTCTTTGTCACTTGCATCTCTAGATTCCTCTCCTAAATTACAAATTCGTCACACTCACTGTCTAAAACACTGCTCACTCACGGTCTCTTTTTACTCGGATAGTAACACGACCAGTGGCGGATAATTATTTTCATGCAATGTAAACACTTGAAACAGACACACCTGCGAACTCGTTTGTTAGTTTTGTGATACAGTAAAACCTCGTTAATTTGAAGTCATAGGGACACAAAAATGTGACTTCAAATCACATAATTTTGAATTAACCGCCAACTTGTAATTCAGAAATGCCAACCCTTGCCGCGCCACAAAATATTCTAAGACCCATTATTGAAACCAGTTAACATTGATTCACAGTTTAAGCCTTTCAAATGCCATGGAAAAAGGTATTTCCAAAATTTATCCAACAAGGCGCATGTACAGTATTCAAAAAATGCACTTGGATAACTCGCTAGCAAACATAACCACACACAACGGAAGAAACAATTAATCAAAGACGAGGAGAAATCTATGCTGGCTCTCTTGTGCAAGTGCTTTATTCATTGGATTACTGTACTGTATGCATTTTAGATGCCTTGTGCTTGAACGGGAAGTACTCGATGCCCATCGTGGCTTTTCGAACAGTCCTATGACAAGGGAAGTAAGTAGGAAGTCTCTCGCTTCCGTCTGCATTGCAACACAGGACTGTGATTCTATCTTGTACGATTTTCCGCCATGGCATTTCTCTCGTAATTCAGAAATGCCAAACCTTGCCGCATCACAAAGTATTCTAAGACCCATTAATGCAAGCAATCACCTTGATTCACAGTTTAAATCTTTCAAACGCCATGGAAAAGGACCATTTCCGAAATGTATCAAGGTGAATTTATATTCAAATAAAGCACTTGGATAAATCACTGAGAAACATAAACTCATGCAACGAAAGAGAAAAGAAAACAATATTCAAAGACGAGGGCAAATGTTGCTGGCTCCCGTGTCAAATGCCTTCTTTTTTGGATTACTGTAATGTTCGCGTTTTTAGATGTCTTGTACTTGCACGGAAACATCATGGCTTATTGAAGTTTCCTATGAACTTGCTGTCTGCATTATACACGGTACAGTGACACCATCTCCTTTAAAACCATAAGTTCGTTGATCTCGGCATTAAAAAAAGTGCAGTTTCATCGGCATTGATAATATTGTTCGGTGCGTACAAATTGATTATAATTATGAGTCACACTTTTTCGCCAACTGTCGGCATCGCCAGTGTTCGTGTATTCTACTTTTCTGCCTACTGCTTTCTATGCGATGTTGTGACGTTCCTTAAAATGCTGAATACAAACTAATTAAGATTTCACTCAAACTTAGCAACTGTGAAACACATTGTAGAGACACTGAAGCAAGTGAAAGTTCAGAAAGCTACCCCTGCACGTTCTGGAAGACATGTTCTATCTTGATGCCGAGAAAATTTTAATTTATACCTGTAAAATACTACTTTTTAAAAGTTTAAACAGTTGGCAAAAAAAGCGCGGCTCATAATTATAATCATTTCGTATGCACTGAACAATATTTGTCAATGCCAATGAAGTGTCATTTTTTAATAAAAAGTCTGAATTGTTTTCCTTTTAAATATGAGATATAGGGGCAGTTTTCTTCCACCTGCATTTTCACGAAGCATAACTGTACACCCAACATTGAAAACTATGTGAACTAGGAGCGTGTTGTCAACCTTGACGCAAATAAAACGTGCACCCCAATTTCGGGCCTCAATATATATTTTTTAATATGCAGGGATTATTTGCGTAAATACGGTATTTAATATCGGAAATGAAACTTACTGCCAAATTTTGTGCTCTGTACAGTTGAATGAATCTTATAAAATGAATGCAACTGGATGAGGAAAAAATAAAGAAGAAAGAGCAGCTTACCTAGGCGAGGATGCAAAATGTATTTACATAGCAGACAAGATCATTAAAAAAGGAATATTTTATCATTACGTTGTCATCAGTCTTGGAGAACCCATGTGAGAACTAGACGTGTGGTGCTTTCAGTGATGATAACATTGCACTTTCCTGACTTTGAAGTGGGGTTGTTTCATTGTACGAACCCAGAGAGATGTACAATCAATGTGACGTGCATAGTGGCCTTCTTCCCCTTCATGTCATAAAGAAAAATTTTACAAGTTTTGTATGTAATTTACATTTTTACTTCTGAAAACCTACAGTTTGTGCCTTCTTGCAAACGGAAGTTTATGATACATATCGTCATACTTTTCAAGCTTATGATCTTTTCTAATCCATTTGTAGTGCCAGTGTTGAAAAACTTCATAAAAACTATGATAAAGGTATCTTAGAAATCTGTTGATGTAAGACACAAATGAAGTTGTCTAACCTGGTTTGAAGTTTATTTTTACTGCTGTTCCATACTCGTACATATTCCATGTTATGTATCCTCTTTGCCTTGGAATTTCAATGTTACATGTGGTCAAGGTGACAACTCGAGATGTCAACATTGCTGTCAATATTGACCTTATTGTGGGATTAATAGATAAAGGAAGTGATTTATGTTATGTGGAACACAGTGAAATTAATGGTGATGATACAAGTAGTGATAGTAAGAATGCGCCAGAGCAGATTCGAATGCTGGAAAACAGTGATCGAGTAAAGTGACTCTGAGGATGATGTACAACTTCAAGAGAGGCTTGATGTTGCTAATGCAGGTAGGCGTACAACTAATCAAACAACTTGGACATCAAATTAACCCTCCTGAAACTGAGAGAGTCTGGCTAATATTAGGCCCAGGTCTACAGAATTTCAACATAATCTTCAGAGAAATTCAAAGGCATTTTGTTATTTCCTTCTCTATTTTCCTCTCCGATTGCAGAACATGATTCTGGCCGAAACTAATAAATTTACATGCAGAAAAGAAAGAATTTACGAATTCTTGACCATATTGAAGAATTTCAAAAAAGTCCACCTGGTTGGCATGATTGTTAAGGCATTGAAGTCTGACACCATGTTTAGCTGGTTTGAATCCCATTGGTCGAAAAACTTTTCACCATCAGAATGTTGGCCATTGGCCGGCAAGATAGGGAAAGTAGTGGTATACAATTTCTGCTCACTAGATTGCGTACAAAAGCCTTTGTTAAATTCCAAACCTCTCTGCAGTGCTCATATGGAGTGACGGTATATGATGCTGTTAATGGTGATCGACCGTCGGATGGGGGCATTAAGACTTGAGCAGACCCCTTGGTGCTATTCGACAGGAGTAGGCTATGTGCTGGCACTGGGTTTCACCCTCTCCCTTCCTATATCCTATATACGTCATTCTTTTAATCTCTGATGTCAGCGCTAGCGCTCTGGCCGCGCTCTAAGCCAGTGCTTTGAGCGCTGTGGGGCAAGGCAGTTTTGGTAGTGGTGGGAGGAGCTTGGTTGGCTGAGCGATCAGCCGATCCATCAGTCGCTAGTCTAGTCCAATGCGCTTTGTTGACAGCGTGTAACTAAATCAGTTTTGCAGTTGTCATGACTGATATTCACAGACAAACCAAAAAAAAAAAAAGGGTGGGGGGGGGGTGTGTTTGAAGCAGCAGCCTTTAAAGCAGAATGGGAAATTTAATTTTTCTGTACAGCTTACAGCCTAAAAGGCATGCCACATGTTTAGTGTGCCATCGAGATTAACTGTGTTTAAAAAAAACACAGTTTGGAACGGCACTACAATGCCAACCACTGGGATGATTACGCTGATTTGACAGATGCCAGTCACTAATCGACGTTGGAAGAATTGAAAGAAAATTGCAAGCAGCACTATTCTGTAAGTGTAGCCTCCATAGCTCAGGCGACAGCGCGTCAGCCTCTCACCGCTGGGTTCCGTGGTTCAAATCCCGGTCACTCCATGTGAGATTTGTGCTGAACAAAGCGGAGGCGGGTCAGGTTTTTCTCCGGGTACTCCAGTTTTCCCTGTCATATATCATGCCAGCAAAACTCTCCCATATCATTTCATCTGTCATTCATTAATCATTGCCCCAGAGGAGTGCGACAGGCTTCGGCAGCCGGCACAATTCCTATCCTCGCCGCTAGATGGGGGCGTCATTCGTTCCATTCCTGACCCGGTCGAATTACTGGAAACAGGCTCCGGAGTTTCATTTTCATTTTTTACTTAATGCTTGATTTTGTTTCCTACACATTGCATACAACAGAGTACTTTTCGATTTGTACATACATACATGCATACATACATACATACATACATACATACATACATACATACATACATACATTCTCATTATAGACTGTTATGCCTTTCAGCGTTCAGTCTGCAAGCCTCTGAGAATTTACTAAACGTCGCCACAATCCTCCATTTGCAACTAGTGTTGAGGCCTCGTTTAGTTCTATACCTCTTATCTTTAAATCGTTATAAACCGAGCCTAACCAAGGTCGTCTTGGTCTCCCTCTACTTCTCTTACCCTCCACAGCAGAGTCCATTATTCTCCTAGGTAACCTGTCCTCCTCCATTCGCCTCACATGACCCCACCACTGAAGCCGGTTTATGTGTACAGCTTCATCCATCAAGTTCATTCCTAAATTAGCCTTTATCTCCTCATTCCGAGTACCCTCCTGCCCTTGTTCCCACCTGTTTGTACCAGCAATCATTCTTGCTACTTTCATGCCTGTTACTTCTAACTTATGAATAAGATATCCTGAGTCCACCCAGCTTTCGCTCCCGTAAATGAAAGTTGGTCTGAATACAGACCGATGTAAAGATAGTTTCGTCTGGGAGCTGACTTCCTTCTTACAGAATACTGCGAGCTCACTGCGTTAGCTTTACTACACCTTGATTCAATCTCACTATATTTCCATCCTGGGAGAACATACAACCTAAATACTTGAAATTATCAACCTGTTCTAGCTTTGTATCACCAATCTGACATTCAATTCTGTTGAATTTCTTACCTACTGACAAAAATTTAGTCTTCAAGAGGCTAATTTTCATACCATACTCATTGCACCTGTTTTCAAGTTCCAAGATATTAGACTGCAGACTTTCGGCACAGTCTGCCATTAAGACCAAATCGTCAGCATAGGCCAGACTGCTTACTACATTTCCACCTAAGTGAATCTCTCCCTGCCATTTTATACCTTTCAGCAGATGATCCATTTAAACTACGAACAGCAAAGGTGAAAGATTGCAGCCTTATCTAACCCCTGTAAGTACCCTGAACCAAGAACTCATTCTACCATCAATTCTCACTGAAGCCCAATTGTCAACATAAATGCCTTTGATTGATTTTAATAATCTACCTTTAATTCCATAATCCCCCAGTGTAGTGAACATCTTTTCCATCAGTACCCTGTCATATGCTTTCTCTAGATCTACAAAACATAAACACAACTGCCTATTCCTCTTGTAGCATTTTTCAATTACCTGGCGCATACTGAAAATCTGATCCCGACCGCCTCTGTGTGGTCTCAAACCACACTGGTTTTCATCCAACTTCCTCTCAACGATTGATCGCACTCTCCCTTCCAAGATGCCAGTGAATACTTTGCCTGGTATACTAATCAATGAGATACCTCGATAGTTGTTGCAATCCTACCTGTTCCCTTGCTTATAGATAGGTGCAATTATTGCTTTTGTCCAATCTGAAGGTACCTTACCAATACTCCACGCTAATTTTACTACTCTATGAAGCAATTTCATCCCTGCCTTCCCACTATACTTCACCATTTCAGGTCTAATTTCATCTATTCCTCCTGCCTTATGACAATGGAGTTTATTTACCATCCTTTCCACTTCCTCAAGCATAATTTCACCAACATCATTTTCCTCCTCCCCATGAGCTTGGCTGTTTGCAACACTGCCAGGATGATTTCCTTTTACATTGAGAAGATGTTCAAAATATTCCCTCCACTTCTCCAGTGATTTCCTGGGATCTATTATGAGTTCACCTGAATTACTCAAAACATTGTTCATTTCCTTTTTCCCTCCCTTCCTAAGATTCTTTATTACTGTCCAGAAAGGTTTCCCTGCTGCTTGACCTAGCCTTTCCAGGTTATTACCAAAAACTTCCCATGACTTCTTTTTGGATTCAACAACTATTTGTTTCTCTCCGTTTCTTTCATCTACGTACAAATCCCTGTCTGCCTCGGCCCTTGTTTGGAGCCATTTCTGATAAGCCTTATTTTTACGTTTACAGGCTGCTCTCACTTCATCATTCCACCAAGATGTTCTCTTTTTCTCATCTTTACACACAGTTGTTCTTAAGCATTCCCTTGCTGTTTCTACTACAGCATCCCTGTATGCCACCCATTCACTTTCTATATCCTGAACCTGCTTACTGTTTACTGTTCAAAACTTCTCACTAATCATATCTATGTACTTCTGTCTAATTTCCTCATCCTGCAGATTTTCTACCCTTATTCGTTTGCAGACAGATTTCACTCTCTCTACCCTAGGCCTAGAGATACTTAGTTCACTACAGATCAGATAGTGGTCTGTATCATAGAAGAATCTGCAAAAAACTTGTACATTCCTAACAGATTTCCTGAATTCAAAGTCTGATAAGATATAGTCTATTATGGATCTGGTACCCCTAGCCTCCCATGTGTAGCGGTGAATAGCTTTATGCTTGAAGAATGTATTCATAACAGCTAAACCCATACTAGCACAGAAGTCCAGCAAACGCTTCCCATTCCCATTAGCTTCCATATCTTCCCCACATTTACCAATCACCCTTTCGTATCCTTCAGTTCTATTCCCAACTCTCGTATTGAAATCGCCCATTAGCACTACTCTATCCTTGCTGTTGACCCTGACCACGATGTCACTCAACGTCCTAATTCCTCCAACTGACAAATCTACCCACATCATTCGCTCATTTACGTGCCTAACCGAAACTATGTTGCTTGCAATGGTATTCCTGATAAAGAGCCCTACTCCAGACTCTGCCCTTCCCTTTCTAACACCCATCAAATACACTTTATAATCTCCTATCTCTTCCTCATTATCTCCCCTTACCCGAATATCACTTACTCCTAGCACATCCAGATGCATCCTCTTTGCTGACTCAGCCAGTTCTACCTTCTTTCTTCCATACGCCCCGTTAATATTGATAGCTCCCCATCGAATTCCATTTTGTTCGCCAAGTTGTTTCCAAGGAGTCCCTCGCTTGTCAAATGGGAGTTGGACTCCATTACTCCCTTAGGTCCGAGTCTTGCTTAAAATGTTCTGAGCTCGGTAAATTCATGAAGCAGGATGCTACCTTTCTTGCACATAGTCCAAGTGAGGATCTCTCCTCTAACGGGTTATGGACCACCGGTGAATTGTATAGTCCTAGCTGCCTGAGCACAAGGAGGGTCGCGACTCAGAATATGTCCGAGATGCCCACTCCCATTCCATAGTAACTGGTATCCCGACTCTCAGGACCACTTACTAGGCTACTCAGCCGTTGCCCATGGTTCACAAACTAGGACGTGACTACAGTAACCCACAAACATGAACGATTTGTATATGCGGTATATTTGTTATGGCAAAACAGCACTATCAATATGATGTCAACAATCCCACAACCGAGCTCGATAGCTGCAGTCGCTTTAAGTGCAGCTATTATTCAGTATTCGGGAGATAGTAGGTTCGAACCCCACTATCGGCAGCCCTGAAAATGGTTTTCCATGGTTTCCCATTTTCACACCAGGCAAATGCTGGGGCTGTACCTTAATTAAGGCCACGGCCGCTTCCTTTCCACTCCTAGGCCTTTCCTGTCCCATCGTCGCAATAAGGCCTATCTGTGTCGGTGCGACGTAAAGCAAAAGAAAAAATCCCACAGAAGCCGTTGGCTACACGACTGTACATACGTATCTAGTCAGCGCGCTCCGGACATCGTCCGTCTTGTCTCAGGTCTCCTCGCTGCCACAGTATAGTGGTGTTAGGGGAAGGAACGCTAGTCTGACTGCTCAGGCTCCCCAAGCGCGGGCACGCTCTTGGAACGCAATGACTGGATTGCCCTGCTGTAGAGGAACGGGATAACGGTTGGACATACATTCAAGAATTTAAGAAGTTCTAACATCTGAAAACTAAGAAAAAGTAAGACCTGGTTTGCTGTTGTTTTGAATATAGGACTGAACCTAAAAACGATGAAAGAAAAGAATTGGGTCACCAGATTTTCTTCCTATCAACTATTTAATTCAAAATCAATATCATGAAATCAATTACAGCCTATAAATAGGGTCCTTCATCTCATTGGTAAAAATACCAAAATCCCCAGTGATGATCCTGGTTGTGACCCCTAGCACAAGGTTCATCCTGTGCTGAATTTTGTGAAAATATTGTGGAAGAAACTGTATGTACCAGAAAGATCAGTTTCATTGTATGTCGCATATTGCAATGAAGAACAGAACTGCTTAAATACAGTACATGCCAAACAAAAGGCATGCTAAGTTTTCCATGAAAAAGTATGAATCATGTGAAAGAAAATTGGGCTTTGTCATATACACTGACTTGTATAGTGGTTCTAAATTCATTGCATCAGGTAATGAAGAAGGTATGGCACATAGGGTGGTAATGTACATTGTTGAACAGTGCAGTCTTTTCAATAAAGATGACCACTTTTACACCAGTAATTTTTGCACCAAAATACCCCTTGCTGAAGAATTACACAAGGCTTGTGTCTTGTTGACTGTAACAGTACATTAACTCAAAGGACCTACCTGCTCAGCTCACTGGTTCTAACCCTAAGGCTGGTTAAACACTTTTTCAGAAACTGAGAAGTTATGACCAATGTTTTCAGAGAAAAATGCAGAAGCCCTGTGTTCAACTTGAGTAAGCATATCGTGCAGACAGTGCTACACTGAAAATGAGAAATGGAGAGGAAATATCCAAACCAATCCATTTCATTGGTTATAATGAATACATAGATGGGATTGATATGAAGGACCAGAAGGTTTATCATGTTGCTGGTACACATGCCACCAGAAGGTGTTCCAAAACCTTGTGGACATAGATCTCCTAAATGCATATATAACTTACTATGATGATGACGACTAGAAAGACACTATTACATAATAGGAGTAATTGAATCTCTGTGTGCTCAGAACCTGCAGTGGCTGTTCCCCTCACACCATCATTACCTCTTCTTCTTCTTCTTCTTCTTCTTCTTCTTCTTCTTCTTCTTCTTCTTCTTCTTCTTCTTCTTCTTCTTCTTCTATGACCACATAGGATCACTTTAGTCAGTCCGTCGTTCAGGTCTCTTTGAAGCGATTGTTCGGGCTTTGCGGTCCTCCCAGTACTTCTTCAAACGCTCCGATCTTCGTGCCCTTTCCTCAGTTGAAAATGTGCGTGTTGTTGGTTTGTTTTGTGTAAGGGTAAAGTGGAGGTTTGTATTCTTGAGTTTTGTATTCAATTTTATCTAATTTGTGGTGTCTTCTGTTGTAAGGCCTATTTCCTTCAGATCCTCTCTTACTTCTCTGATCCATTTACATCTTGTTGTGGTATTTTTTGAGACGAGATTGTGTTGTACTGGTTGTTTCAGAAGTCTCGAATCCTGCATCCTCATATGTCCAAAGAATCCAAATCTCTTATGCATAGTATCTGTAATGGGTTCTAGCTCTTTGTACACGACTTTGTTAGGTATTAACCGCTACTGTCCATCTTTCTGGTATTTTTTGTTGATGCAGGTTCTTCCAATCCTCCTTTCAATTTTCTGAAGTCTGTCAATCTTTGATTGTTTATTCAGGTAAAAGAGTGTTTCTGCTGTATATGTAGCTTCCGGTTTTATAACTGTGTTGTAGTGTTTTATTTTTGTATTTATTGATAGACATTTCTTTTTGTAGATATCCCATATTAATTTTTGTGCTTTAGCTAATCTATTTGTTCTTATTTGGATTGAGATTTTTTCATTTAGGTTATGTGTTATTACTTTTCCAAGATATTTAAATTGAGTTACTATTTTGATTTTATTACCATTTATGGTGACTTCTTTTAGCTGTGTTGGTTTTTGCGGCATAATTTCTGTTTTTTCAAATGATATTTTGAGGCCAATTTTATTTGCAATGTTTTGAAGTTCTATTATCTGGGTTTTTGCTTCTTTCATGTCCACTGCTAGTAATGCTAAATTGTCAGCAAAACCCAGGCAATTTGTTTTGATTTTTTGGCCAATCTTTATTTTGGGGGGACATTTCCTAAACCATTCCCATTTCTAGAGCACATTTAAATAATAGTGGTGAGAGCCCATCTCCCTGCCGTAGTGCAGTTTTAATTTCAAATGTCTCTGATGTTTCACCCCTAAACTTCACTTTTGATTTGGTGTTGGTGAGAGTCAATTTTATCATGTTTATTAATTTGGGGTGTAGTCCAAGGTGTCTTAAAATTTTAAACAGAGATTCTCTATGGATGCAATCATAAGCTTTCTTGAAATCTACAAATGTTATCACCATATCTCTGTTTCTTCTCCTGTTATAGTCCATTATCAACTTAAGACTCATGATCTGATCAGGACAGCTCCTCCAGGGTCTGAAACCTCCTTGATATTCTCCTAGTTCTTTCTCAAGTTGTAAACTTATCCTATTAAGGATGATTATTGAAAATATTTCGTATGTTATGTCTAGGAGCGAGATTCCCCTGTAGTTATTAGGATCGGTTTTATCTCCTTTTTTGTGCAGTGGATGAATGACGGCTGTTGTCCAGTGTTCTGGTAGTTCTTCTATAATCCAGATAGAGACAAGTTGTTGATGGAGGGCAACTTTTGCTGATGTTCCTGCATATTTCCAGATTTCCGCAAAGGTCTGATCTTCTCCTGGCACTTTGTAGTTTTTTAATTTATTCAGAGCTTGGTAGACTTCCTTTATTGTGGGGGATTGATGTTCTCTGGTGATGTTTTTATTGGGGTGCTGGTGTCCAAATGAAGGAGTTCTGTAGGTTCCTCACAATTTAAAAGCTTGTTGAAATGTTTAGCCAGAATTTCTGCATTGTCTTTATTGTTATGGGCCAGCTTACCATCTTCATCCTTCATCAGTAGGGTCGGGGGTTCATATTTTTGGAGCTGCTTTCTGAAGGTTTTGTAGTAGTCCCTTGATTGAGTTTTATTGAATTGTTCTTCAATTAACTGCAGGGTGTCCTTATGATGTTGTCTTTTTATTCTTCTTAAGACTTGGGTAGTTTCTTTTCTCTGTTTTACTAGCTTTTGATAGGATATTTCTGTTTTTTGGGACTGATGTAATAGCCATGCCTGATGTCTTTTCTCCACTGTTTCATGCTGTTGCTGATCCTGAATAAATAAATAAAAAATAAATAAACATTCACTGTTCCACCATTGGTGTTTTTTATGTGGTTTAATTGGAGCCAGGTCTTCTGCAATTATTTTAAGGTTGTGTACTAAGTCTTCAAGTTTATCTGTGATTTTTATTTTTTCAGTTGCTTTCTGGTAATTTTTGTTGTTTATTAGCTGGGTAGGATCTATTTTTCTTTTAGTTTTAAGGGCTTGCTTTTGTTGCCTTCTCTGGGGAGTGAGTTTAATTTTAATTTTAACTACATAGTGATCTGAACCTGTGTCTATTCCTCGGAGGACTTTGACGTTATAGATCTCTTTGTGGTGGTATTTGTCCATGTAGACGTGATCCAGTTGCCATTCTCCTTTAGTGTAGTCAGGGTGTTTCCAATGTTTTAAGTTTTTGAGGTTTCCTCTTAAAACATGTAGATTTTGAGATTAAATTATGGTTTCTACACAGGTCAACAAGTCTCTCTCCATTTTTATTTGTTTTCTTGTGTGCTGGCCATTTTCCGATGATGTCACGGTATTTTCTTTCTCTGGCTAGTTGAGCGTTGAAGTCGCCTATTAATAATTTTATATGGTGTTTGGGGATGTTATCTATGGTCTGGTCCAATAGGTCCCAAAATTCTCCTGTTTCTTCCTGGTCTTTTGAAGAGTTGTTTTTATCATTAGTGGGAGCATGGGCATTTATTATAGTATAGATTTTATTAGGTGCCTTTAAGGTGAGCGTTGAGAGTCGTGGAGACTGTGATCTGAATTCTTGAACTGAGTTTATTATTTTAAGGCTGACCAAAAATCCTGTTCCAAATTGTGGGACATTCTTCATCACTCTCTTCCCGGGTATACCTTTATAAAGTCTGTACCCTTGAGATTCCAAGGCATCCTGGTCAGTGTTTCTAATTTCCTGTAATCCCATGATAAGAATTTTGTGTTGGTTCATTATGTCGGTGATCACTTTTAGTTTACCGGTTTGCATAAGTGAGTTTATATTGTGTGTAGAGAAATATGTTATCTGCTTTGGTTTGATTCTTGATTTTGTCTCGTTCGTGTATGTGGTACTGGGGTATTTCCGTGCCTCCAACTTCACGGTATATCTTTCAGGTGGCAGCCCACCGTATCCGAATGCTGCCTTCTCTGAACTCTTGGTTCAGACGGTGGAGTATTCCTTAAAAGACCTTCCATGGTTGACTGTCAAGGTGTCACCTGTGTGGAACTAGGTCCCGAATTACAACTCTGGATGTGATCCAGTGAGGTGATAATGAGGCCGCTCCTCTGGAGTACAGACGCCTTGTGCAGCCGCCCCTAACCTGGAGAACAGACGCTGCTTAATGGATTCCAGTGGCATTTCCTCCACTGTGGGGACCATCACCCCACCCAAAGGGGCTCATTCGCCCGAAGTCGTTGGCCCCCTTAGGGAGTCAGGTTATTTCCCGCCGCCCAACACTCGGCGTTGGCAGTTTTACAGCTGGGTGCCAGACCAGCAAACCCTCCTCCTTTCTCATTCCGGACTTGGGACCGGACAGTGGCGGAGTTCAACATTACCTCTACTTAATAGCAAGCATTATTATGCTAAGCTACCAAAGCATCAGGAAAGGAGGCGTGCAGTGTGTGGACACACCATGAAGTGAGGAAAACGGTCTCACTGGTGTCCCAGATGCAGTGTTGGCATCCATGAAATATGCTGGGGACAACTAGAAAACTATTACAGACCTAGAGGACTGAAGAAAAAGAAAGAAACTTGCTGAGGAAGATGAGGAAGAAGAAAAATCTACTCAGAAGTTGTGAAAATGCTAGTAACTTTACCTAACTTAACTTCCTGCTTTACATGTTCACTCTTATTATTTTCTGTTGTGATCCTTAATTTGCAAATATTGGAACCAAACTTTTACTGGCGACTGAAATCATGTCATCTTCATCAGTTTTCCACTCCAGTTGCCCGGGTGTGGTTTACGAGCACTCTCCACTTCTGTCTGTCCATGTACCACTCTTCTCTCAAGACGACATCCCAGCTGACACCTCTTGTTCCTATGTCCTCTTTCACTTGGTCCAGCCATCTCTTCCTAGGTCTTCCTACCGGTCTTTTTCCGGCCACGACTGTGTGTAGCCATTGTTTTGCTGTCCTTCCATCGTCCAATCGTTTGACGTGGCCAAACCATTTCAAACGGGCCCTTGTCACTTTTTCATTCAGGGATGGGTATACACCAGCTTCCTCCCTTATTCTTTCATTCCTTACCCTGTCCCTTTTTGTCTTCTGTACCATAGTATGTAGGAACTTCATTTCTGCGGCTTGTAGTTTGCTATCCACTTGTTGGGTTGTTGTGCAGGTTTCTAGGCCATATGTTAGTATGGGGGTGAAGTATGATTGGAATAGAATCTGCTTTGATCTGAAGGGAACTTGCTCGTTCCAGAGGAGGTTCCGAACTTGATGGTAAAACTGAGCTGATTTTTGAATGCGGTTGTTAATCTCATGCTGTATTCTGTTATCACTTGAAATGATGCACCCAAGATATTTATATTGGTCTACTGTTTCCAGCTGTGTACCTTCCAGCATTATTTTTCCTTTCTTCTTCTGCCTGTTGACAGACATAGTAACAGTTTTGGATTTATTTATTGTTAATCCGTGTGCTTTCAAATGTTCATTCCAGGTGTTCAGCCTCTCTTGGACTTCCTTCTCTGTATTTCCCCAAATTACTACATCATCTGCAAATGCATTGATGTCCATATTGTTCTTCTGCTTAATTTCTTTCATGACTTCATCCATGACAGTGATAAAAAGTAAGGGTGAAGGGGTACTGCCTTGTTGCACTCCTTTAGTGGTTTGGAACCAATCAGAATTACCGTTTCCTATCTGTACACAACTGCAGCAGTCTTCGTAAAGCATTTTAACTTTCTGGATAAGACCTTTGGGTACATTTTTCTTTCTTAAGCATTCCCATATAGTCTTCCTTGGAACACTATCAAATGCTTTTTCGAGATACAAAAACACTAGTGTTAAGTCTTTGCCCTTCTCCCAATGCTTTTCTAACAGTATTCTAAGTGCAAATATGAGATCGGTAGTTGATCGTTGTTTTCTGAATCCATATTGTTCTTCCTGTAGTTGTGGTTCTATTATTTTCCTTAGCCTTTTTTCAAGTATTTTCTCAAATATTTTCAAACCATGAGACAATAAATTGATCCCTCTATAATTGCTACATTTCTTCCGGCTTCCTTTTTTGAAGAGAGGTATTATTATTCCCTTTTTCCAATCATCTGGGACTTTCCTATCCTTCCATATTGCATTAATTACTCTATGAAGCCACTGTATTCCTATTGCACCAGTTGCTTTGATCATATCTGCACTGACTTCATCAAATCCTGTTGATTTTCTTTCAACTTAGATATGTATTTTTCTGACAATTTTGAATTTATTTAAATTTTATTTTATTTTCAATTATCAGTGTCTGTCCATTTCTTGAATAAAGTTATATTCCGCACATAATTACACTGCGGAATCTGCTCTTAACATTCATATATGTAACACATTTCTGATAACATGCTTGGTAACTGTTCGCATTTAATCCACAGGCTACAAATTGCAGTTTCATGTGCTGGCACTACAGAAAATATAGCTGACACTTTCAGTGTTAAGTTATTTTTCTTCAGTGTCCAAATCCTCAGCTTCAGAATCACCTTCCTTTATCAGATTTAGTATATCTTCTGCATTGAGGGCTGAAAAATACATGGATATTGTAAGAGATTGATAACAATGTACGTCCTAGTTCAGTAGCTGCAATTTATTCTCTCTATTGTTTGCTCCCATGTGATGAAGTGTCCTTAAATGAGGACGAGTATTTACATTATTTTGCAGTCTTTTAAAATGGGTCTCTGGAAATCACAAGATGAACTAAGATGAAGCTAATATTTTCAACTACGTTAAACCAGTAATAGATTTAGAATTCCTGAAATTATAAGTAACTGTGTAATGTTATTTGGTAGGTTTTAAAATTAATTTCTCTAGTAGAATTGTATATAAAAATAATTAGTAAATTCTTTGTCACACTGCATTTTCATTCTTCATTAGAGCAGCAAAGCTATCTGTACCTTATTTGGAGAAGAGCAAGCATACTTTAATTCTGTACATAATAACCAGGATATTACCTCATTCCATCCAGTGTGTAAAAGTTAAGAGCTAGACTTCCTGTAGTAGTTTCAGTATTATAATCATTCTTAGTATGAGACTTTCTTTTCAGGTACAGTGGAACCGTGATTCTCCATTCTTTGGAGGGACCACGAAAAAAGTACAGTGCAGGAAAACGGAAAATCTGGGAACAAATTAAAATCATAAAAAAGTTGGCAAAACACCACAGTATGAAATTCATGTGCCATAATTATAATCTTACAAAAACTGCTACATAAATTACACAGTTAAAATCTTGATACTTTAAATTCTTTTTGACTGCGGTCTACCTCACTCTCTAGTGAAAACTTCTTTCAGGTCAGTAACTTTGATCAGCCAAGTTCATCGAAAAATATACTACTAAATAATGCCAAGCCAAGCAACATGGATCAAAAGTGTTTTTATTTTAGTTCCCTAATCTAATTAAATAAAATACAATTGTCAAGGGTGCAAAAAATTATGTGAGGAGAAGAGATGATGAACCAGTAAACCAGTTGTTTCCTGCTGTCCAAAGTACACATAAATTGAAAGAACAGGAGGACAAGAAGAAAAAGAAGAAAAAAGCACACAACATGATAGTGAAATCCTTTTTTTTTTTAAATCATTCCTTGTTATTTGCCCCAGTATACGTAGTGCGTTTTTGTACAGTAAGTCTTGTACCGGTCAGGTCAGGATCATCCTGCTACTGTATGCAACAGTAGATGATACTACCTGCAACTGTCTGTCCAGGGGTCAAGTGTCCATTACCAAACTTGACACCCAAAGAGGGGACCGCCAGCTACAGGTGGAGGAGTCGTCCCTTTGGAAGCCAGGTGAAGCTTTGTACAGGAAATGACACATAAATTCACCAGAAAGCAGAACATGATCAACAGTGTAAGATGGTGGAAGAGGACTCCAATCACACTGCCAGATAAAACAGAAGAACTTTCTCGTGTCAGCAATGTCTGTACTTCAGTGAAGCAGTGATACTCCTGAGGAGCAGCCTTTAAGTTACACATGGCATCAGGTATGAAATGTCTCTGGGAGTGGCTGGGGGAACTGTGAAAAATGGGAGACAAAGGTGGGCAAAATCAACCCTATGACCTTGACAGAAAAGGTAGAATAAGTGCTGGATTTTATGGAGAAAGAGCGTATAGAAATGATGAAGTTGAGCAAAGTTAAATTCAAGGGGAGAGGAAAGAAGAGAATGAGGAAAGGATAAACGTTATACTGGAGTGGTGGATGAGATGCAAAAGGATGGAGTGGGCCTGATCATTTCAAAACAGCTGGAGGAGTATATAGATATGGTAGAGTACATGAGCAACAGGATAATCAGAATTATACTGAGAAGGAGAAATGAAATGAAGGACTTCATACAGGTATATGCACCACAGACAGGGAACAAAGAGAAGGATATTGAAGAGTTCTGGTGAAACTAGAAAAGGAGATAAGTGATGTGGAAGTGATTATAATGGGAGATGTAAATGCACAGGTGGGAAACAAAGACCAGGAAAGGAAGTAATTGGACTATATGTATATGGGGAAAGGAATGACGCAGGAGAGAAACTAGTTGAGGTTTGACCGAGCTCGATAGCTGCAGTCGCTTAAGTGCGGCCAGTATCCAGTATGTAGGATGCTAAAAGGTTTGTTATTTCCACCTATTCAATACATGTAAATTTTATAAATTACGAATTTATTATTGATTCCACTTGAGACATGATTCGCCCTTTATTGAGGGCATCATCAGTCAAAATATCACCTCAAGGTAAAAAATCAGGTAACTGGTTAGTAGTTGACATGTACAAATTAATACATATTATTAATACAAGTACAAAAATTAAGTATGGGAAATAGTTGTACAAAAGTGATGGTTGAACATATAGGTTTCCTATAGGTGAAAAGTCAGCACCAATGCCTAAAATTAACATATTAACATATTTTTAAAACTTTATCTCAACTGTTCAATTGAACAATGTAAATACTGTATAGATACCAACCTTTGACATTAATTTTTGGTTACAAACATTGATGCCGAACACTACACCTTTTCTCCCTTAATTGTTACAATGTAAATATTTTTAAACTTTTATTTTCCTATGATTGCGTCAACTGTTTCTCCAGAGCACCACTGCCGAACTCTACTATGTTAATTTTTACTGGTACCGATAATAATAACTTGAGTCTTATTTGGGTGTTTTTATTTGCATAGTCGCTAAGATGTCAGGTCAGAAATTGTTTTAGTAATTGCAGTATCAGTATCACTTGGTTTTGAATGATAGTAAGTCTGTACATCATCCGCATATATTTACAGTTTGCAGAATTTAAGAGCTTTTGATATATAATTAATTTGGATGATAAATAACAGTGGTCCAAGAACTGACCCCTGAGGGTCACCGAGGGTTTTACTTTGCCAATCTGAACTCAAATTTCCAACTCTCACACATTGCCGATGATTTTCAAGGTAAGGTGAAAAGTAACAAAGTGATACACTATTAAAATTTAGTAATTGGGGATTGACAGTGTCGAAGGCACTACCGAGATCTAATAATGTCAGTACAGTCACATCCCATTGGTCCATTGCACGTCTGATATCATCTCTCACTCATAGTAAAGCTGTCGCAGTGCCCTTTCCTGAAGCCGGATTGAAAGGGATTAAGGAGGAAATGCTTCGTAAGGTATTTAGTAACTTGTGTATGAACTAGACGTTCAAGCACCTTGGGTAAGGGTGGTAAGATGAATACAGGATGATAATCTGGAGGAGAATCTAACTTGGAGCTCTTCGGGATGGGTCTAATTAGTGCATCTTTCCAAACATCTGGGAAAACTCAGTTTGTCAAGCAGTAGTTAAATGTATGAGTTAGTATTGGCAGAGCAGCTCCTAAGATATCCTTTATAAGCGTTATAGGAATGTCATCATTACCTGTGGCATTAGATGTAATAGAGTATATCACACCTTTAACTTCATTCGAGCTGACATTTCTAAAAGAAAATTGCTCATACACAGACTGCTGTTGTAACAAGGGTAGTTAATTTTTAGGGAAGGAGGTAGAGGCTATTCTTAGCCGTGCAAAATGATCATTTAAAACCTCTAGCGATGTGCTTGGTACATGTTGCTCTACGGCTTTACCTATACCTAACGTGCATAATTTAATTTATTTTTGTCTCGGGCTGTTATTATTCATCTTTTCCTGAAACACACTGACTGACAGAGCAAATGCAACACCAAGAAGGAGTGGTCAGAACTTTATGCCAATTGCAGGGTAGACTGACGTCACTGAGGTATGCTCATGATGTGAAATGCGCCGCTGTGCTGCGCACGTAGCGAACGATAAATGGGACATGGCATTGGCGAATGGCCCACTTCGTACCATGATTTCTCAGCCGACAGTCATTGTAGAACGTGTTGTCGTGTGCCACAGGACACGTGTATAGCTAAGAATGCCAGGCCGCCGTCAACGGAGGCATTTCCAGCAGACAGACGACTTTACGAGGGGTATGGTGATCGGGCTGAGAAGGGCAGGTTGGTCGCTTCGTCAAATCACAGCCGATACCCATAGGGATGTGTCCACGGTGCAGCGCCTGTGGCGAAGATGGTTGGCGCAGGGACATGTGGCACGTGCGAGGGGTCCAGGCGCAGCCCGAGTGACGTCAGTACGCGAGGATCGGCGCATCCGCCGCCAAGCTGTGGCAGCCCCGCACGCCACGTCAACCGCCATTCTTCAGCATGTGCAAGACACCCTGGCTGTTCCAATATTGACCAGAACAATTTCCCGTCGATTGGTTGAAGGAGGCCTGCACTTCCGGCGTCCGCTCAGAAGACTACCATTGACTCCACAGCATAGATGTGCACGCCTGGCATGGTGCCGGGCTAGAGCGACTTGGATGAGGGAATGGCGGAACGTCGTGTTCTCCGATGAGTCACGCTTCTATTTTGTCAGTGATAGTCACCGCAGACGAGTGTGGCGTCGGCGTGGAGAAAGGTCAAATCCGGCAGTAACTGTGGAGCGCCCTACCGCTAGACAACGCGGCATCATGGTTTGGGGCGCTATTGCGTATGATTCCACGTCACCTCTAGTGCGTATTCAAGGCATGTTAAATGCCCACCGCTACGTGCAGCATGTGCTGCGGCCGGTGGCACTCCCGTACCTTCAGGGGCTGCCCAGTGCTCTGTTTCAGCAGGATAATGCCCGCCCACACACTGCTCTCATCTCCCAACAGGCTCTACGAGGTGTACAGATGCTTCCGTGGCCAGCGTACTCTCCGGATCTCTCACCAATCGAACACGTGTGGGATCTCATTGGACGCCGTTTGCAAACTCTGCCCCAGCCTCGTACGGACGACCAACTGTGGCAAATGGTTGACAGAGAATGGAGAACCATCCCTCAGGACACCATCCGCACTCTTATTGACTCAGTACCTCGACGTGTTTCTGCGTGCACCGCCGCTCGCGGTGGTCCTACATCCTACTGAGTCGATGCCGTGCGCATTGTGGTAACCTGCATATCGGTTTGAAATAAACATCAATTATTCGTCCGTGCCGTCTCTGTTTTTCCCCAACTTTCATCCCTTTCGAACCACTCCTTCTTGGTGTTGCATTTGCTCTGTCAGTCAGTGTATTTATATTTAGAATTCCTAATTTACTGCTTGGTTCAGTTTCTCAGAATCTTGTACCGCTCAAAATCATCTGTGTCATGCGTCTGTCTGTATTGTCTGTATAGTTTATCACGAGTGGCCATAGGAGATCTTATCTCGGCCGTTAGCCACGCGGAAGAATGGCGGTTGATTCTTGCCTGTTTCTTTGGTGCATGCTTGTCAAATATTTGCAGTACCAGTGAATTGAATTTGTTTGCTTTCGAGTTAATGTTCTGAAAATTACGTATACTGTCCAAAGGCAAGTTATATGCATCATGGCATAGTTTATTCCGGTCCATATGCCGTAAGTCTTGTATTGTAATGTAGCGTGGTTTGTACTTAGGTATTCGTGTAGAATAACACACGTATGATAGGTCATATGAAGAGATACCAGGAACAGGGATCTGTCCGTGCTTAATTACTTTTTGAGGTTGATTTGCACTAGAAGATCAATTAAGGTATGACTTGTGTGGTCAGAGTAATGAACGTGATTAGTAGCGTTGAGGGGTAAAATTGTCATGTTTTTAGCGAGAAATAAATTCAGTAGATTGTTCGCGTCACTAGTCTGCTTCAAAAGGTCAGTGTTAAAGTCGCCCATGATTATAATGTCATCGTATGCCGAGATAAGATTTGTAATGCCTCTTCAAAATCATCAGTGTGTTTTATTTTAGGCGGCTTGTATATAATCCCTATTAGTACCCTTTTATGGCAATGTAATTCTATAAACATAAATTCCAGTCGCAGTTTAAGTCGTGGGTCAGAAGTAGAAATTATCTTACATTTTAGGTCATTTCTGTAATAAAGTAGAAATCCACCACCTATTTTGTCAATAGAGTCATGCCATAATATGGAGTATCCGTCAAGGTTAGCTGCTGATGATGGCATGTCTGTATACATCCAGCTTTTACTGATTCCAATAATATGTACATTGTTTACTTAAAAAATAGCCTGAACCTCTTCCATATGAGCTAATAATGACTGACCATTTAGGTGGCAACTGAGTTGCTTTTGCAACACAAGTCCTGTTGAAGGTGGTAGGGACGAAAGAGAAGGGGAGGGTGAAGACTGTGGAGAGTAATGCAGGTCAGTGGTATTACCGTTGTACTGGTCAACAAACATATGAAACTAAACAGTATGAAAACAAAAATTAAGTAAGATGTAAAATAAGCTTACCCAAGCAACCTGGTGAGTAGATCCGCTGACTTTCACAAGCACAAACTTACACACACACAAATATAAACTAATTACTACACACATAATTTCTTTCTCAAAGTTCACGAGTTCATCCTACTCCCTGCAATGTTTTTTAACCCATAGAGCGAGGCACTGATATATTGTTGTTTCATATATACACGTAAAGTGCCAACTACGATATTTCGTTGTTTGGATAGCGTACTATTCTATACAAGTTAGTACAACTTGGGCAGTCAGATGGCAACATCTTATGTGTCGAGTCCATAGAGAATGGTCATTAGATTTTAACTACTCCACTAGATAGTGCATAAGTTCATTCGTTATCATGCATTGAATTTCTTAAGTCCGTGTTCAACGACGACGTATGAACTCCATGCCGTGTGAGTAAAATGGCGACTAGCAGGAGAAGGTACTTTGTTAACGATGACGAACTGGGTGTATATCTTATTAATTTAAGTGAAGAAGAGGATGATAACTCGGATGAGGAATTCATTCCTCCAACAAGTGAGGAAGGGGAAAGTGAAAGTGTCATTGGGAGTGATAACAGCGATTTTTCTGTAAACAATCGACCACATGCTCATTGTCTGACTGTAAACAGTGTAAGTGGTAATGACCGTCTGAGTGACAGCACTGATGATAATGACGGCTGTAACAATATCCAACAGCAACAATTTTGTGTTTTCCGTGAAATTCAGATAGGTCAAGATGCAAACTACCAACCCTCACCTCATTATTATGATACTCCTGGCCCGAGACACACGCCTTCGTCAGATGCAAAACCTATAGCGTATTTTTGTTTTATTTTTCTCGGCTCAATTATGGAACCTCATAACTAAAGAGACAAACAAATATGAGAAGTCATGTTTTGTCACCAGATGCCAGAGCACAGCAGTGGCGACCAGTTACATTGATTGAAATTAAGGCTTTCATTGCTGTTTTGTTGGAAATGGGTATAATTAGAAGGCTGAGCATATTTTCTTATTGGGTCAAAAACCTCCGTTATGTTCCATGGTTTGGAAATATGTTCCCAAGAAACGGATTCCAATTGATCTTGAAATTCTTTCTTCTTGTGAACAATGATAATCTATCACCATCTAGTCACCCTGACTACAACCCATGTGCCAGGTTTGATCCCAATGTTGAACATGCCAATTGTGTATTACGATACCATTGTGCATAACTTGTAAACTACTCAAGATAAACATGTGAAACTTGACATGTTTGTTCATATGAAATAGGACATTTCAAAGATGGCATCAATATTTATCGTTGAGTTGAATTTTCTGATTTTTTCTTTTTTTGTTTCTGATTTTTAATTTTTGGTGTTTTAAAATTGTTTGGAAATTATTTTTTCAAAATACCCAACAGCATTTTAGTGTTGTAATTTAGTTCAGCAGCAAGAGTGTCTTCTTGTTAACATTTATTAAAAATTTCAAGTCTTAGACATAATATTTATGAACTATATAGCCCAGAGAGTGAGAACCTGCAAAATCCTCTAAATCTGTCTGGCACTCTTGGCATACCGTGAGCACCCGGGCCTGGCACTAAGAGGGTTAACTGTGCCATTGTGGATATTTGAGATTTAGTTCCATCTTCTCTTCAAACACAAATGCGTCCATCTTGAGTCTAGCATTTCTGCAGTCCCCATAAATCCCTTGCCTGATTAAGGATATGTTTTCTCACACTTCTGAGGGACTCTATTAGCATGAGCCCACTGCCCTTCAAAGCTCACTTCGCGTGCCACATTCAATCACAATCACAGTATCGAAGGAACTTAATAATGATAGGTCGATTTCCCTGTGAGACCACTTCAGCAGACGTTCGATTACTGCGGCCTAGCCTGTGGCAGTGATCCACATCAGGAATTGAAAGTTCTGCTGAAATTTTATTTTTCAGTGTGCCCAGCATGTTAATGTAGTCGTCCTCAGACAGCTGTTCTTGAACACCATGCAATAAAAGGCAGTTCCGGTTACTGTACTGTTTGGTCTCGTCCAACATGTCATCTTGTTTCTGGAGCTGATCTTCCAGAGCCTTCAACTCCCCTTTAAGCTTGTAGATGTCTTTGCTGGCCTGTTTCTTGAATGCCTGGAAAAAAAAAAAAGAATGGGGGACAAAAATATGTGTGATAATTATAGATGAATCACACTTTTATCACAAGTGGCAAAAGTACTGGAAAGAATATTAGAGAGGAGAA